>NC_136071.1:277234030-279634030 GCF_964261635.1 Lissotriton helveticus
ATCTGCGCCCAGGCACCTTCCGGTATATCCTTCCCCAAGTCCATTTCCCATTTTGCTTTCAAAGTGTCCAAGGGTGGTAGTTTTTCGTTCAGCATCCTAGAGTATAGGCATGTGACTGCTTTGAAAGTGCCCGCTGCCATAATGACATATTGGCAGGCCATCGATGTTTCTGATTCCGCCAAGCCAGTCCGCCAATATGCTTGAATCGCTCTGGCCAATGGCGCATGTAGCAGGAAGCTCCCCCTCGGTAAATCATATCTATCCTGGAGAGCTTGATAGGGTAACAAAGTCCCATCCTCAAAGAGGTCCCCTAGCACCTGGATTCCCGCCTCTTCCCAGCGCTGCAGGTGCGACCAATCGCCGCCGTGCGGCAATGCCGTCACCATCCCCAGAGGAATCTCAGGGGCTTATGGGTGCGCTATTTTCGCCCTTCGGTGTGAACGGTTCCAGCAGAGCCGGAGTGTTTTCTCTTCTAAAGTCAATGCCCTAATATCAAGTTTCTGCTGCAGTGCTATGAACGAGAGGACGTGGCGGGGGATGCCTTCCGTTCTCTCCAGCCCCGGTCCCCTGAATTCTCTCGCTATTGCATGTGTGAGCAAATGCAGCTGGGCTGCTAAGTAGTACAGCTCGAAGTTCGGTACCGCCAGCCCTCCCTCAGCCTTTGGCCTCATAAGCGTCGTCAGTGCCACTCTTCGCTGCCCTGTGCCCCAGAGGAAAGCCACCACCATTGAGTCCAGCAATTTAAAAGTGGCGCCAGGAATCCAGACTGGCAGGGTCCTAAAGTAATAAAGGAGCCTAGGGAGCACTACCATTTTGAGCAATGCTGTTCGGCCCGTCATTGACAACGGGAGGGTAGCCCAGAAGGCCATGCTGCCCTTCAGTGCTCGTATCCCTCGGCCAATATTGCCTTCTAACAGGTTCTCCGCCCCGTGATAAATATGCACGCCTAGGTACTTCAGGCAATTAGGCTCCCACCGCAACGCTCGCATCTGGGTAGGCTGCGGCTCCCCCTGTCGTGCTGGGAACAAGCATGTTTTGGACCAATTCACTCTCAGCCCAGAGACCTCTCCGAAACCTGAAAGCACCTTCTCGGCTCCCGTCAGTTCTCCGTCAGCATCTTCCAGAAAAAGCAAAAGGTCATCCGCGTACAGTGATATGTAATTTTGACCACTCCTGCAGGTTAACCCCCTATAGTGGGCGCCCGTTCTGATCGTCACCGCTAAAGGTTCCACTGCTAGGGCAAAAAGCAGCGGGGACAACGAGCATCCCTGCCTTGTGCCCCGTTCCACAGGGTACTGTGAGATCAGCGTGCCTCTCCTCACCCGGGCCACTGCCGATGTATACAAGACCTTAGTCCATTGTATATAGCCGTCTCCCAACCCAAAACGTCCTAATACTGTATATAGGTACTCCCATTCCAGACTATCGTAGGCTTTTTCGATGTCTACCGAGAGTATCACTGGCTGTTGAGCCCCCAGGTCGTCTTCTCCTAGCAGTCGTACCAGTCGCCGGATATTCATAGTTGTGTTTCGAGTTGGGATGAAACCAGCTTGGTCCTCATGGACCAGTGCGGTCATGTGGTGTAACAATCGGGTTGCCAGGACGCTACTTAGAATTTTGTAGTCTGCTGTCAGCATCGATAGTGGCCTGTAAGAGGCTACATTCCTGCCCTCTCTTCCCAGCTTTAGCAACAGTATTATCAATGCTTCCCGCATTGACTGCAGCAGCTGTCTAGAGTTCCTCGCTTCCTTATAGACCTCGTGGAGCCTTGGCGCCAATATGTCCACGTATTTTCCATAAAATTCAATGGGGAGGCCGTCCAGCCCTGGGGTCTTATTCCGGGCCATACGTTTGATTGCTCCTCTTATTTCTCCCAACTCTATGTCCTTGCCCAGGGCCTTCGTCTGCTCGTCGTCCAGGCCCGGCAGTTGTAAATCTCTGAGGAAAGCGTCTATGTTCGGGCCTTCGGTCGCCAGCCTGCTCTTATACAGAGCTTCGTAGTAGTTCGTGAAGCATTACAGGATCTCGTTTTGGGAGTGGACTTCCTCCCAGTCTGCCGTGTCTAGGGCCACTATAGGGGAGCTTCTCCTCAAAGGATTTGCCAGCCAGGCGAACAGCGGGCCAGCTCTGTCACCCTCGGCGTGGGCTCTCACCGTGTACGCTCTATAATCAAAACTACGCAAGGGCTCCACTTCCGCTGCCACCGCTTCCTTCGCTGCACAAACTGTGTCCTGAAGCTCCGGGTGGCCTGGTCGCGCTAGCTCCGCCTCCCTCAATGCCTTATCAGCGTTTTCTAATTCAATTAAAAGAGCCTTCCGCACTCCCGCATGTTTCCCTATGCAGAGCCCTCTGACAACCACCTTAAAGGCGTTCCATTCCACCGCCCTTGTTGCTGCCGTTCCAGCATTCTCTGCAAAATAAGGCGTAATCCCTTCCTCTAGTGCTGCCGAAAAAATCGGGTCCTCCAGCGTCTCAGGTCGCAACCTCCAAGTAGGGACGCACGAGATCCCCGGCATCCACTGCATGGTGACCAATAACGGGTTGTGGTCCGATAGTGTTCTGGTCAGGTATTCGGATCGCACAATAGTTGGCGCTACTCCTGCAGAGCACAGCACCGCATCCAGCCGGACGTGGAGATCGTGCATGCCCGAAAAATAAGAGTAGTCCCGGCCCTGCGGGTGGTGCGCCCTCCAGATATCAATGAGCCCCCACCTCGTCTGCCATTCTAGTCTACCTTCGGTTAATCGGTGTATTGGGGAGTCGGCCAGTGGTGGATGCGATCTATCCAGGGAGACATCCGTCACGAGTTAAAATCCCCGCCCATCACTAACGGACCTGCGAAGTATTGTGCCAGAGAACCCGATAGTCCCGCCAGGAAATTTAGCTGATCAACTTTGGGCGCGTATACGCTGCAGAAGGCCACCTCCCTTCCTCTTAATTTCCCTTCAATGGCCACAAACCTGCCCTCGGGGTCAATCATGTGTTTAGTCAGCTGAAAGGGGACACCCGCCCTAATCCAAATCATTGCGCCCCTGGCGTATGCCGAGTACGTGGTGTTATAAACCTGGCCCCTCCACCTACGCTGCAGCGCTATCCCTTCAGCTTTTGTCAAGTGTGTCTCCTGGAGCATTGCAATGTGTATTCCTCTCCTGACCAGGTAGACGTGTATTTTGTGTCATCGTGTCATGGTGTGCAACCCTCTCACATTCCAGGTTAAGCATCTCAGATTAGTAGAATCACCCATTCTCCCACAAGTTCCTGCACGGCTCTCCTACGTCATACCCACTCAGTTGCTGCACATCTATGCCAGTGACAACCCATCTGCATCCCACTCAAACGCCCCTTATCTCCCTCCCCCCCAAGAACAGGACCTAGCAACAACCATCTAGACCCCGTCCAAACTATTGTAGCCTGTAAATCTTCTCTAAGCCCAGCAGTAGTCACCGCAGGCATGCGTTAAGGGCAATGAGGGGGTGCCAGCAGCCAACCGGTCGGCGCCCACTCCAAGGATTCTCCCCGAACCATTGAGCCCCGGATTTTTACGCTCCCCAGGGCCTCCCCCCCCAATCATCTCCGCCTACCAAAGAACCAACCTCCCTCAGCAAGTCCTGTTCGGAAGTCCACCAGGGTTCGGAGCCCCCGCCACTCGGACGTGTAGATTCGCTCAGTCCTCGTCCAGCATGCCCTCCGCAGTTTCTGGCGTAATCTTTTGTAACCGTTCGCTATTCGTTTCTGAGTGTCCGGAGTCTGACTGGGAGTCATCCTTCTCCGAATCCGTGCTGCCGGTTGACAGCGTCCGCTGCACAGTAGAAATCGTGGTCACCGCAGTCAGTGCATCATGCCGTTCCGCTGCCGTCTGAGTCGGGGAGGGCTTCCTCGACCTCCGCTGTCTGCTGCGCATCCACCTTGACTTCCTCTGTGGCAAACCTTTGGTTACAGTGCGTGGCCCCTGCTCTCCCCCATCCTTTCCAGCCCTGTAGAGCTCTAGCCAGGCCCCAGCGTCATCCGGGGTATCGAAGAAGAACGTTTTGTCATCCACTATGACCCTCAGTCTGGCCGGGAGCAGGAGCGAATATTGTAGTCCCTCGGTCCGCAGCTCCCTCTTTATAGCTAGAAAAGAAGTCCGGCGGCATTGCGTTTCATAGGTATAGTCTGGGAAGATGTTGACCCTGCTGTTCTCCACCTGGTACGGGCCATCCGCTCTCGCCTTCTGGAGGATCAGGTCCCGATCCCTGAAATGCAGCAATCTAGCCACCACGGGCCTCGGAGGTCTACCCAGTTGTGGCGGCCGAGCAGGTACTCTATGCGCTCGCTCCAATGTGTAGAAGGTTGACAAGCCCTCCGACACTACCTCTGACTTGAGCCAGGCTTCCAAGTACTGGACCATTTCTGACCCTTCGATTTTTTCGGGCAGGCCAACAACCCGTATGTTGTTTCGGCGGTTGCGACCTTCAGCGTCCTCTGCGCGTTTTTCAAGGGCGTCCATTCGCTCCAGGACGTTGGCCATAGTCACCCCAAGTTTCTGTTGTAGTGGCTCTATGGTCTTGATCTTGTCCTCCACCTCTACCACTCGATCTGATAATTTGCCATGGTCGGCCCTAAGCAGGCCCAGTCCCGTAACCACCTGCGTTATGTCCTGCTGGAGCGCTCCGTGGGTGGCCGTTATCGCCAGTAGAATTCTATCGAGCTGTTGTTGTAAAAGAGGGTCCCGCACCTGCTCTGGTTCTCCCCGTTCCTGTCTGTCCGGCATTTCCTCTTCCACCGGTGTCTGACTCCCAAACTTAGGCCCTTTGGGTTTCCCCATCATCGATCCGCGATGGGAGGTTCCCGCCACTCCCCACCGCTGATTGGAGCGCGCCAGGAGAATGCCCCAGGGGTCGGTCCCAAGTCCTCCGACCTCCAGTTCCGCCCACTCCCCCGGCTGCCTGGCAAGTCTGTGGCAGAGGAATCTGACCCCCGAGGGTTGTGCAGAGGGGCTTCAATGCACCCAGCGGCAGGTCCCCTAAGCGTCAGCGAGAGTGGTCTCTGCCCCCGTCGCAGCACACTGCTGCCTATTCAGGTTTGGGCCGTTGGTCCGGGGCTACGAAATCAGAGCCACCGCTGTCCCGCTCCACAGTGAGGTCCGGGCCGATCTCCCCAGTCCAAGCGCAGGGAAGGGCGCCCTGCAGCAGCCAATCCCGCATCCAGGTTTCCGCGAGGGGTTAGCACCACTCTTTGAGCAGCAGCTCCTTCCTGGGCACAGTGTCTGCTCTTCGTGACCTTACGCCGCTGAGAGCCTCCTTCTACTCTGTCCCCCTCGGTTGGTCAGGGGTGCCCGGCTGCACATTTCACTCCCCCTGCTACGCCACAAGATCCGAGCTTCACTCACCAGTCCTGCACTCAGGGAGGCCTCAACGTGCGGCCAGTGCTGCCGGAATATTCCAAGACAATGGGGTCCGCGCTCTCGTTCTATGCCCTTCCTGGCTGCTGCCTCCAGCAGCGTGCAGTCCACAGCCAGTATGTACCCCCGATTGGCTTCAGTCACTGTCGGCGGAGTCCTCAGCACAATCCCCACTCCGTGGCCCCCCAAGGGTGTACGTTCAGTGTCCCAGCTCCTTGGTGCCCTCAGCGCCCCCCCCCACAGTCCCGGGTACGTGCGCCAGAATGCTCCACAGACTCCAGCCTCCTCTCGGCCTCTAGAGTGGGTCAGTTATGTGGCTCACCGAGGCGGGGCGCTGCCCCTAGTGTATGCCCCGCAGCAGGGGATCTCTGCTCCGGGCTTGCTTGCCAAGGCCTCAGTCCTCGGCTGCAGTTCACTGCTCCAGCGTCACTAGGCCTGGGTGCCCCCTCCCCCGCCTCTCCGGGATCGGCTCCGCAGCTCCGTCCCGATCAGCGGACTCCCGGAGGTCTCTATCGGCAGTCCGATCTGGCCAGCCCCAAACTCCCGCTAGGGTTCTGTGCCTCGTACAGCTTCCGGCATCCTCAGTGGCAGCACAGCTCTGGGGGAATCGTCACCCGGGTCGCGGCCGCCATGTTGTCCGGTGCAACACAGTGCCCCGGGCCGCCTCCAATCGTCCTGTTCTGGACCTCATGGCGCACTCCACGCCTGGTCTCCCAGACCGGAGGGGGGGCACTCCCCACACGGTCACTCTGAAGGAGAGGGGAGCCCCCGGACGGCACTCCGACAGGATAAATACCGGCTCTGGTGCAGAGCCCTCTGTTCAGGCAGCCATCTCCGCTGGCCGCTAGCCACGCCCCACCCATTACAGTGAATGATGTAGCTAATTTCGCCATAACACTGAAACTGTTTACAATCTCTTTTGGATAGTGTGAGCCAGATTATACCTGTTCATTTTCCCAACAAGGCTCTCTTCAGGAGTTTTGCCAACATGCAATGGCACTGTTCACTAACAAGCGGACTTCAAACTTACTGATTGAAGGTTTAAAACATCAGCTGTTAAGAGGTGAGCTAGGAATGATCAGCACTTGGAGTATGTTTCTTAACCACATTTTGAGAATTCTTTTTCCCCCCAAATATGTATAATCAAATCAGGTAGATTCATAGATGCCTTTAAAGATATATTTTTACTTTTGTTATTTTTTTTATATATTGGGAGTAGTGTATGCATTGTTTGTGGAGATAATTTACTAGGTGCAATTAAAACATCATTTTTGCTGTATTTTTAAATCAGGCTGGATGCCTACATAAAGAGAAATCACGTAGTTTAGAGAACCACCCCAAAAACTACATGCGCTTCATTATTAATGAACTTTACTGAGTGTCAACAAAGGATATTTGTAGAGTATAAGAACTTTTGTAGAGTATACGAACTATGGAATGCGAAACAGAAGGGCGTATTTTCTACGTAAAATGAATTAATTGTGCCCTGACTGTTTCTAAACCCTTTCAGATTTATCAGATAAAGCAAATGAAGCACCTGTAGATTTAGTGATCAACCCTTGATCACATAAAGTTGGCCAAGAGGTGAAGTCAGAATTAGAAACTTCCTGGTCTCCTGGTTCTAAATATGGGTTCAAAGAGAGGAGGAACGGGCTATTACTGCTCAGAGGTAAGCAGAAGGTCCAGCTACAGCGGTGCCCAAAAGGTCAAGTTAGTACAAAATATGCTGAGCTGTTCCTGAAAAGGGGGAGGGGGGGTTGGTATGCGTCAAGAGATGCGGAGGATGTTGCTAGGGTAAGAGAAATTACCCCTGGGAATCCATTTTGTTGGATTTAATGCCCTCACACACCTTTGCAGGTGTCATGCTTCATCATTTGGGCCTGCTCCTCGTTGGGTCGGCGGTGCAATACCCAACGGGCAACACCTCAAAGAGGGGCTCTTTGGCAGAGATCTTTTTCCAACAGCGGTATAGATGAAGTGTGGGTGTGGGGCCTGGTAAGCTAGTAGACGTTGTCGTGTAATGAGGAGCAGGCCCAAATGATAAAGCATGACACCGGCAAAGGTGTATGAGGGCATTAAATCCAACAAAATGGATTCCCAGGGGTAATTTCCCTTACCCTAGCAACATCCTCCGCATCTCTTGACGCATACCAACCCCCCCTTCCTGGTTCTAAAGTCAGAAACTTGACCAAAGTGATCACATTTTACTGCATAGTGACCTGGTCTGGGATTTAGCCGAGAGACTGAAGGTTCTACTGAGCTGGGATTGCTCTAGAGAGATTGAGGTGTCAGTGGCACTAACTACAGCCATTGGATCTATGGACTCACTCTACAACGACTTTGATAGATCCATTGTACACAGACTGGAGAGAAGATATGTCTCCATGTTGACACAAGTAATAATAGCTTCACAGAGCCTGTAATCCCCAAGAGTGATTCAAAACAATGATGACAGCTTTAAGAAAACTTAAAGAGAGGCTTGGGATGTGGCAATTAAGAAACAAGAAAGATGTGTTTCATGAGAGAGACTATAGCGACCCGAACAGGATGCAAGACATGGTTTAAGAAGCTCTCAATATGGGGAAGGGATCTTGGCGGTGATAGAGCATATTTATAAATGAAAATTAATGCAATTAACATGTAGAATTAATGTGTAGGCCTAAAACGAGAAGTCACATTAAACAAAATAAGGATGGGAGCGCTAGGCTTCCATATCTGCCGATGTTAAGTTAGAAATGCCTATGAATGCAGTTTTCTTTTATCATTCTTACTGACTTTAGGATTTTTAACAAAAGGAGCCCTGCCATCCTCCAGGAAATGATCACGTGTTGCATTTTTATAACTGTGTAATATTATGTGTTTTTATAAAGTTTTATAAAATGTAAAGTACACACTTTTATGGTTGTAACAAACCAAATAAAGTTTTTATGACTGACTGACTGACTGACTTTAGGTCAACATTCTTAGGAATTTGAAGACGTGAAGAGTTCAATGATAAAAATGTGCTGAACCAACATAACTTAAGACAAAAATATAGTTTTCAACCTTCCAGTAGAAATAATTTTAATAGACTACAATAGGGTATTAAATAATGTTGTTACATTTTACTTAAATGTTTCGTCATGAATAAGATTTGTAAGTTAAAATTTGTGAGAGAGGATTTCATTTATGGAATGGCAGACCTAACCATGAACTGTTTTGATTTGGAAACCAAACCACAAATTGCACAATGTTGTCAGTATTGTTACATATAACACTTAATATGAATCAACAAAGATGCCCTAAAGCTTTCGGGAGGGCACACGCTTCTGAGTGTACCATCCGGTCTACATTTCTGGCAGCCCACATTCGCCTTCAATTACTTGTTGGGCCTGACGCGTTTCAATGCTCACAGCATCTCATCAGAGGCTTGCTTTACGTTGGTTGAGTGGAATCCGCCCTCTTTTATTTCCATTGGATGCACGCATATTATCATTATTATCGCTGAGTGGGTGTGCGCTGTTTCTGCACGTTGCAGTGCATGTTGGGATCAGAAGTTCCTTCGTCCGCGAACTTGAGTACTCTAGAGTGGCGTGTCATTTCCCCTAAGTGGGTTTCCACTAACCTTGTCATTAAAAGCTTTCATTTGTTCCTTAGTATGATTCAGTATCTTGTGGAGAGTTGCACTGATCAGCACTCGAAGCGCTGATATGCCTGTCGGGCCCTTGATTGTAACTGCGCAGCGCCATTTTCATAATGCGCAATAACGGGACCCGGGACACTGCTGTCGCTTTCCGCGTGGTCCGGACTAACCCTCGGACCACGCCTCCTTTATTATATAGCTCGCGCGGCGTGACGTGTCACGCCCGCGCTAGTGCGCGGCTACATGCGCAACAACTAGACTGCAAGCATGCAGTCTCCAAACATTACATTCCTTTCAACCTTTATTAAAACAAAAATCACAACAGGTAATTGTTAGAGTCACTATGCCTCGCCTGGATAGGAGGAAGAATATAAATGGCCGGCAGGCCTGTTACCAGTCTGGTGATAAGGCGTCTAAGTCTCAGCCTACTGCAAAGTCCGCCAGCTGCGAAGATGGTGCTGGGTTTCTTCTCAGCCCATAGCCTGCTGCCTCTCCCCGAAACAGAATCCTCCGTGGAATGTCCTGTCAGGCGGGGGTTGGTGACAGACCATCTCCGGACAGGTGAGGGCTGGCGGCACTGGGCCCCACAGACGCTGGTGAGTTTACCGCCGACCGGTCCATGGGGCTTCCGTGAGCACTTTCCTGGGGATCGGTGTTGCACTCTGCTGGGCTTGGTGAGGCTCTGTCCAGTTCCTGACCGGAGTGTTCCTCGGATGGAGCGGATGCTCGCTTGAAAAAAGATACATTGCGCGTGACGGATTCCCCATCGCGTTGGGCCGTTACCATGGTGCCAGACCGGCGTGTGACTGTCCAAGGTCTGGGTTCGAATGGGAGTCTGAACTTGCTCCCTGGGTATCTGTCTCTCACATAGACTCGATCTCTTTCACAGATGGACGATTCCTTGGCTCGGCGTCTGAAACTGGCATAGTCATTTGAGCGCTTCCTGTTGAGCAGGGTTTGCCGGGAGCTTGCTTCAGATGGGGTCCAGGTATGATGATGGGGTATCGTGTCTCTGACTATCCTTCCCATTGCTGACGGCCCCGGGGCAGCTGTGGTCGTGCGATGAGGTGTGAGCCGGTATTCCCTCAGGAACGTGTATAAAGCTCTTCCCAACGGTGCTTCTTCAGCGTGTGCGATCCGGATGACCTTGTTGAGAGTCCTCATAAACCTCTCCACCTCTCCGTAAGCTTGAGGCCATCTGGGAGTCACCTTCCGGTGCTGGATTCCCCACTCCTGGAGATAGTCAGCGAACTCTTGACCTTGGAAGGGCGGCCCGTTGTCGGTCTTAACCTGCTCGAAGATACCATGGGTGGCAATGATTTTTTCGAACTTTGCGACAACTTCTTTGGCAGCTAGTGAGGTTATTATTTCCACCTCTGGATATTTGGTAAAGTCATCGATGACAACGAGCATGTAGCGGCCATCCGGAAGGTGTCCAAAGTCTGCGCTCACTTGTTCCCAGGGCCTTTCCGGGTTCTCTTCGGTGATGACCGGGGGTGGTGATTCGGGTGGTCCTGCCACTTGGCACCAGTGGCACTCCTTGACCGTCTGCTCGACTCTTGTGTCCATTTCCGGAAACCACACCTGAGTCTACTTTTTGTCTTCACCATTCCCTGGTGGCCACGGTGAGCCAGTTAAATAGCTTGTTGGGTCAGACTCGTTGGCATCACGATTCGTGGTCCTCTGAGGAGGCATCCTTGGCTGTCCACTGATAGTTCATCCTTTATCTTGAGGATGGTTTCTAGGGCACGCTTCGCTTCGGGTGTCCTCTTATTTAGTGAAGTTTGAAGTGTCTTCCAGTCGTTTTGTCTTAGAGCGTTTGCTACAAGTTGGAGAACCTCATCACTGCGAGTCGCCTCCACAATCATGTCGATGCTCATGGGTAGTGGTCGTGACCGCTCCAGGATTATTTTCACGTATTCCTCTGTTTCCTCGGCGTCTTCTTCCTCCTGGTTAGCTGCCTCTCGGGGGTGCCTGGAGAGGTAGTCTGCCGGGTTTGTTGCACCGGGCTTGAATTCCAGCTTGTAATCATACTCTTGAAGTTGCAGGATCCATTTCTCGATTCTGGGTGGAGGTTTGGATACAGATCCCCTGAACAGTGGAAGTAGAGGTTTGTGATCGGTAGAGACGGTGAATGGATGCCCATAGACGTATACATGGAAGTGTCTGCAGGCCCAGTGGATTGCGATCGCCTCTCTCTCGATCTGCGAGTACCGTTGTTCGGTTTCAGTCAACGACCGGCTGGCGTAGGCAATGGGTGCCCAGTCCTCTCCACCTTGGCTCTGTGTTAGCACCGCTCCTAATCCGTATGGGCTTGCGTCCACGGCTATATTGGTTGCATTGGCCGGGTCGAAGTAGGACAGAGTTGTGTTGGCTGACAGAGCCGCCTTGGTGTTTTGAAACACTAGCTCCTGCTCCTCTCCCCACTGCCAGGGGGTAGTGGACTTGGTGAGCTCCCTTAGTGGTCGGGTGAGGTTGGACAAGTCTGGGATAAACCGCCCACAGAAGTTTACCATCCCGAGGAAACTCTGCACCTCCGATATGTTGGTCGGTGCTGGGGCCTCGTGCACGTCTCTCACTTTCTCAGGGTCTGGGGCCACTCCCTTGTCGGAGAATGTGTATCAGAAAAAGCTAATTTTGTTCTGCAGGAATTGACATTTTTCTTGATGCAGCGTAAGGCCAGACTCCTTAATCCTTTTCAACACGTCTCTGAGCCTCTGGTGATGTTCCTCCACAGTGTTAGCGTATATCAGCAGGTCGTCGCTGACATTCAGGACTCCTGTGAGCCCGCTCAGGACCTCCCTAATCGTGTTTTGGAAGACTTCTGCGGCGCTCGATATTCCAAAGTTCAGTCGTCGATAGCGCCGGAGTCCCACGTGAGTAGAGAAAGTGGTAATGTATCGGGAGTCCGGGTGTAGGGGAAGCTGGTGATACCCTGATCTTAGGTCCATTTTGGAGAACCCCTTTGCTCCGTTTAACTCTCCCAGGACGTCGTCTATTGTGGGTGTTAAGTGTCGCTCCCTCTTCACCGCTGCATTAGGAAGGCGCATGTCAACACAGATGCGGACCTGTCCTGGCTGTTTGGGTTTTCGCGCTACCACAATCGGCGACACCCATGGGGTGGGCCCGCTGACTTTCTCGATTATGCCTTGTTTCTCGAGGGTCTCCAGTTCTTGTTCCACCTTTTTCCTCAGGTGGAATGCTATTCGTCGATGCCGGAGGGCAACCGGCTGAATAGATCAGTCGATGTGTAGAGATACTTCTTTTCCTCGGAGACATCCGATACCCTGGAATGTGTCTTCAAATTCTTCGAGAATCGTGTCCAGTTCTTCCTCCAATACCGCCATCGCGAAGGATATCAGGTGGAGATCTTCGGCTGTTTGGCTGCTGAGTAGCATCCCGCTGCCTTCTTTGGTGACGTAGATGGTTGACGGTGTCTTCCGGTCTTGGTGCTGTATCTCCGTTTGGAAGCACCCGATTAACGGTATTGGTGTCTTTTGTCCATAGGCGAAGACTCTGATCTTGGCTGCCTTCAGCGCCGGCTTTTCACGCAGTTGGTTGTAGACATTTGCCGCCATGAGTTCAATCGAGGCTCCTGTGTCGATTGTTGCTCTCACCTCTTGGTGTTGCACTAATATTCTGCACTTCGGGAGCCGCCGTTTCTTCCTCTGCGGCTGGTCTATGGCAAACACATAGTGCACTGGATAGCTGTTGGCATCGTCGTCCATGTCTTCACTATCTGGGTCCTCCCTTAAGGCATGGGCTGCTTCGGGCTTTGGCTTGGAGGATCTGCACACTGATGCGAAATGGTTCATACGCCCGCATGACCTGCATTTTCTCCCGCACGCAGGGCAGTCTTGTGCCCGATGCGGGGCGCCACCGCAGTAGCTGCATTCTTTTCGACGGTCTGGTGGTCTTCCTCTCCCGAACGGGCGCTGCTTTGGCCGTACGACTAACCCTGGGCGTCCGAATCGGCTACGCCCACGGAGTAGGCGTAGTGTTGCCTCCTACGCATTTTGCGTAGACAGCGTAGCCGGCAACACTACGCCCACTCCGTGTGCGTAGCCGAGTCGGCCGCCACCCGCCTCCCTACCGCCCTCCCCTACATACATTATTTAAGGAAAATACCCTTAATAAAACAATTTTAAAGCACTGACCATGTCCGGGGCTCGTCCGGGGCTCCCTCTTGGAATAGCGTCCCATCATAGATACCAATGCGCATGCGCGGGCGGCCGCGCATGTGCATTTCTCGGGAGAAATCCGCATGCGCGGCCGCCCGCGCATGCGCATTGGTATCTATGGCGACGCAATTCCAAGAGGGAGCCCCGGACGTGCCCCGGACAGTGTAAGTGCTTTAAAATTGTTTTATTAAGGGTATTTTCCTTAAATAATGTAAGTAGAGGAGAGCGGGAGGGAGGTGCGTAGTGGGGCTACGCGGAGTGCGGGAGTGGGCGTAGCTTCTCGCCCACTCCGCGTAGCTCCGCGGAGCCCCACTACGCCCACTACGCCCAGGCTTACGTACAACATTGATTTGCTCGGCCACATTAACTTGCTCCGTCTTGACAGGTCTGTGGAGTGCTGCTTCCATGTGCGACGCTCTCGCCTGTGACAGCTCTTTGGACCGGCCTAGTTTTAAAATGTCCGGTAGTGGTTTTCCATCCTCTTGGAGGATCTTCACCCTCAAGTTGGAGGAGTAGCAGCCTTGAATGATCTGACCGCGAATTTCTTCCTGCTCGTCACGGAAACCGCATGTGCTCGCCAACTCCTTCAGGCGACCATGGAAAGCGTCGAGGGATTCTTCTGCTTCCTGTCACGCCTGTCTGAAAATGAAGCGTTCATAGTCCTTACTGGCCATCAGCTCAAAATGTGCATTGAGCGCATTGAGAAGAGTGACATAGGTATGAGGGGTGGCTTCCACCAGGGTCTTGTAAATTCGATGAATGTCCTTCCCTCCGAGATGTAGAAGGAGCGCCCTGCGCCTTTCCCTCGCCGTGCCAGATCCCTCAAAGTAGAACTGTAACCTCTCCGTCCAGTCTTTCCATCGTGGGGCTAGGGAAGCTGGAGCCCCGTCTACGACAAATGGTTCGATGGGCGGAATGGTCGCCATCGTGGAGGAAGACGGCCAACCGACGCTGTGTGGGAACGCAGGGGCGGGCAAAGTAGCCTTCGTGTTTCTGCCTGTACGAATGGCCACAGGGGGGCGTCGGGGAGATGCTGTGGTCTGCCCTGCTGGTGGAGGATCTGCTGCAGGCCTCAGGGGCGTGTTCCCTTATACTCCGGTGGAGTCGTTGGGTAAGGGTAGGCCTAGCGCGCGTATGACTGCGCAGGTACCTTGTTCACGGGGTCTGGCCGCCGCAGATGTTCATCCTGCCATGTGCTCGCCGGCGCTGGGACCGCTAGTGATGACTTCCAGCACGCGCAGCCACCCCCACGTGGGGCCGAAGGCCTCGTACCGAGGTGCGGCGTGTGGGGCCCGCATGGGCCGGGAGTGTAACACATGCAGCTGCAGAGCAGGTCAAACAGTGCTCAAGGGCACATCATGGGCTCGAATAGCCCTCGTCGCCATTGTCGGGCCCTTGATTGTAACTGCGCAGCGCCATTTGCATAATGCGCAATAACGGGACCCGGGACACTGCTGTCGCTTTCCGCGTGGTCCGGACTAACCCTCGGACCACGCCTCCTTTATTATATAGCTCGCGCGGCGTGATGTATCACGCCCGCGCTAGCGCACGGCTACGTGCGCAACAACTAGACTGCAGGCATGCAGTCTCCGAACATTACAATGCCTTTGAATAGTTCGAGGCTCAGCTTCTCATTACCACATTGAAGAGACGGTGCTCCTCCCATGACGAGGCGCAGCTAGATATGTGAATCAACAAAGATGCCCTAAAGCTTTCGGGAGGGCACACGCTTCTGAGTGTACCATCCGGTCTACATTTCTGGCTTCCCACATTCGCCTTCAATTACTTGTTGTGCCTGACGCTTTTCGATGCAGACAGCATCTCATCAGAGGCTTCCGTTGCGTTGGTTGAGCAGAATCCGCCCTCTTTTATTTCCAATGGGATGCACGCATATGTTCATTATTATCCCTGACTGGGTGTGCGCTATTTCTGCATGTTGCGGTGCATGTTGGGATCAGAAGTTCCTTCGCCCGCGAACTTGAGTCCTCTAGAGTGTCATGTCATTTCCCCTAAGTGGATTTCCACTAACCTTGTCAGTGGTCCCAATCTGCTCCTGCTGGGGCCCACGTGCCACAAATCTCAAAGGAGAAGCTGTCCCATCTCGATATCAAAATGCTGGGATATCACTGTCAGTTGGGTGTTTGCTGGTGATGTCTCTACTTAGAACCTGATTACAAGTTAGGCAGAATTTCGTGCAGAGATGCTGAGTGGTTGGTATTACTTTTACCGGATGGCATCACCACATGGATTTCTGCCTATAACGAGTTAAATCGCTCGGAATGGGGAATAACTATGCAGACACTGAATAACTGTGCAGAATCCCTCACGGTATTCCCTGAGGGGTTTAATACTCCAAATTTACCTCTTACAATGAGCAAGTGGTAAATGTGTGCAGTGGCTTCCCACCAGTAAGATTTGCAAATGAAAGGAGTTAGGTCCTGGGACGTGCAGTTGGTTGACCATATATACTGTGAAAATTTTTTGGGGGAATACCAACCACACACTATTTTTATCCTTATATTTAAGGGAATCAACCGACCAGTATTACTCTTAGGTTTGTTGGGTATATCTTATTCGTACCCTTTTAATCTCTATTTTTCATTTTTTCAAAAAGATTGTTATGTTTGAAAAGGAACACGATACATTTTTTTACCATTTACACACATATACAAAACATTTATCACATATATATACACACAATGTACAATTTTTCACTTCGTAAACACAGATCCCACCAGTAAGAGGCACTGAAAGTCCCTCTTTGGGGACACTTTCAATGTATTGCCTCATTGACTGGGAAAAACAGTGTGCTGAATCACAGGTGAGGATGCTTTATGCTCTTCACCAAACCTCTTCACTCCTAGGGTATGATTAACTGCAGCCCATCTAGGATGTGATAATTATCGCATATGATCAAAATCTGGCACCGAGATGTTTTTTATTCATCATATGTGATAATTAGCACATGTTATGAGTTTTGGGGGGATAACGTGCGGATCCACATGTTACAGTAAATACCATACAGGTTTACCCGCTTAAATTCTGACCGGTTCAACCTTGCAAAATTTAACTAAGAGTCAAACCTTTATCACACCCTGTAATTATTGGGTGCGGTAAGTACCATATAACGAGGGAGACTGACCTTGCTCAAACAGGGATTTTGTACAGGGGTCTGAAAACAATGACTAACTCATAATTTATTTATTTGTTTATTTCTTTATATTAGAGTTTTATATCGCACTAGCTAGACCCCAGGGTATCAGAGCATTTTACAAGATGTGTGAACAGGTCCTAAGCAGTAATAAGAGGGTTCGTATGGGTTGACATAGTATAACCAGTGGAAATAAAACCACCACAGCGTTATCCAGGGCCCTAGTCATTTTGTTCCTCTTGCCAAGGGGTGATAGTAGCTTGACTTACTACAGGAGCTACAAGGATATGTGCTGGTGTGCAACTGCACTATAGACAATATACATGGAAATTATGAATAGATAATATGCTTATATAGATGTACCATAAAATATACAATTTCAGTAATATACGCCTAGCACCTCCTAAGACCGCTCTTTCACGCCTGCTCTCAAAAGCCGTCATCTGTTTGATGTAGTTAAACTAACGAAATAAAATAACAAACTCAGGCATATTTACAAGTGACGTTGTGATGGCGATAGGAGCTTGTAAATATGCCCCTGAATTTACTATTCTCCTGAAGGTTTATGACTTGGAGGTCAATATCTATTTTCAATACTGCCACACAAATGCTGGTTTTGTCAGACTACCAGAGCCAGGAGGCGCATTTGATTTGCTAAACCAGATGCAAAACAAGTGTTGCACTGGAAGGTAAAGAACAAACACTTTGTGTTGGTTTGTTTGACTTTTGGTGACTTTGCACTGGTGCGAAGTGATGATAAATCTAGACCTTGTTGTGTATCTTTTTTATGGAACTGCATGGCACTGTGATCTTCTCCTTGTTTTTCAGTCTGTGGGAACTTGTTGAAATTTGCCTCTTATTGTCATAGTGACACTTTGAGTTTTTCTTTTTTTGGCTCATAATTTGGCGACTTCTCTGCGTTTCACAGTTCTGACTTCTTTTTAATGCTGACTTAAACTGTTCTCGGTTTTCTATTCTGTTTTTAAAAATCTGCAGTATATCGATTTTTAATTTTCATTTCCTTAACGTCCTGCAACTGTGTCTAGTCTTCCTGACATTTCATGGCAGATGGTCCCTGCTCCTTAAACTGTCAGGTTTATTTCCCTTTCCTCCAACTCTCCATCAAAGACCCGCTTGCTTGGTTTATCGTGTATTACTGGTTAGAAATCAGTACCCCTTGTTAGTCTCATGTAAATTGCTGTTAGAGCCCCATTGCTATTCTTACAGCTTTATTTCGAGATTTCCATCAATTATTACATGGTGGGAAATTATTATTTTCCCACACTTTTCCTGAGACTTTGACTTCTCTCTCAGGGCCCCAGTCATGAGTAAGGTGTAGTTAGGTGCGTAGGTAACAGAAGGCCAGAGTTAACGATTGACGCCTGTATCTCTGCACCTAACTACGCTTATTAAAATGTAATTCCAAATGAATGGGGAATGCCTGTGTTGACAGAGATTTTCTGGATGGAATTCTCAGTTCCATGGGGATCAAATCTTACATTTACTACTTGCACCTAAGCGATATTAAATCTGAGCTAGTGGGCGGATGCACGTTGAAGTGTTGTGGGTAGGAGAGTATTATGGGTGGTTGATGGAGGAAGAGGATGTGAGATGATGGGGAAATTACCTGCTCGGATCTTGACTTAGACATTGGTCAGGTGGGGCTCGGGCAGGATAGGGTTTCACTTACCGCCAAATCCAAAAACGATTATATTGGACAGGTTTTCTGGCTGATAAAATTGGTTCTCGTGTCCTTGGTCTTTCAGGAAAACTAGGAGGTATATGTACAAGCCCGTTATCACCACGGAGCGTCACTTTTTAGGATGTTCTTGAGGCAATAGGGTCTTTCCCTTATTTACAAGGCAGCGTTAAGCCACTTAATGTGGCTTAACGCTGCCTTGTAAATAAGGCCCCCTTTCATGCTAGGCTTAGCATGAAAGGAGAGGGCAATGGGTGTTGCTGTGGGTGTTCCACTGCAACAGCCATTGATTCTAACACTGCATCTTATTTATAAGGAAGGCAGCGCCAGAATTAAGTCCAGGAAAAACCTGGTCTTACATTGGCGCAATGAGGAGAAATGTTTGATTTCTCCTTGTTAATGTTGTTTTCATGTGTGAACAGCAAAGGGACAATGATTGTTTATGTACAGGAAGGTCTCCCTTACTGCACATAAACATTCATTTTAAAAAACATTTTGTTTTGCATCTTCTGTGTGTGCTGCATTAAGCATTAAGCAGCACACATATAAGTTACAAAGTGGCATTTAAAGATTGTTTATGTGCAGGAAGGGGGGAGGTTCCTGTGCATAAGCAATCTTCCCCTGAACGCAGACACCCTTGCACTATGGTGCAAGGATGCCTGCGTTGGCGCTAGGCCGCCAAACTTAGCGCCAGCGCAGGGGGAAACGCAGTGCTGCACCATATTCTTGTAAATATGGTGCAGCCTTGTGTTTCAAAAGTGGCGGAGCGCGTATTTAAGCCAAGGAGGCTAACAACACGCTACTCCACTTCTTTGCACATATGCTCCTAGGTCACTTATAATTTAGCAGTTTTGTAGCCCACCCTGTGATATTGCTCTACTCAACTAGTAGTCAGGGAATTAGGGGCACATTTACAATAAAAGTGACGGAGCGAACGTTTGCTCCAAAAAAGCTAAAGCCGCGCTCCGTCACTTTAGAAATGAAGAGATGCACTGTATTTACAATAATACGATGCACTCCAGTGTTTCTCCCTGTGCTGGTGCTAAATTCAGCTGCTGGAGCCAACGCAGGCACCCTTGCACCATAATGCAAGGGTGCCTGCGTTGAGGGAATTATTGTGTGTGTGCAGGAAGTTATCCCTTCCTGCACATATACAATCCAGAATGGCGATCTGAAACTCCTATGTGTGCTGCATTGCGCAGCACACATAGAAGTTGGAAATTGTCATTTTTTTTAAAGATTGTTTATGTGCAGGAAGGGACACCTTCCTGCACAAGCACAATCACTAATGGCAATTTGCTGTTTCTATGTGCAAATACGAGGAGAAATTAAACATTTCTCCTCGTTCGCCATGTTTAGACCAGGTTTTCCCTGGTCTTAATTTTGGCGCTGCCCCATATTTACTCCACCCCTGTAAATATGGGGCACCGTCAAAATCAATGGGTGTTGCGGTGGAACACCCACCACAAGACCCATTGCCCACCCCTTTCATACTAAGTATAGTGTGAAAGTGTGCCTTATTTACCCGCCGACGTTAAGCCACGTTAAGTGGCTTGTAAATAAGGCAAATCCCCTATCGCCACAGGGACGTATTTAAAAGTGTAGTTTCTGTGCCGACAGGGGCGTGTAAATATGCCCCTTAGTGTTAAAATTGTCCTGTCTGTTTACAGTTCGCACTTGTCCTTCATTGTGGGATCATTTTTGTGAAGGTGTTTTATGGATGAGTTAGTCCCGTCTCTCAGTAAGCATTTATTGCTGTTTTCACAACGATAACTGCTTCAAGCCTAGATAAGAATATTTATTTTTAATCTGTTGCTATAAAGTTATGTAGTCAGTTCAGTAAAATACACACTGTGACCATAAGCCCCTCCCCGACCATTTCACGTATCCAATAGACCGCCAACAAACAAATACATTTATCATGGATCTTGGATCTGTATCTGGCGTGTGAAAGGTGTCAAGACGGACAGCTGTCTAGCTTTCATTTTAGATGTTAAGTAATTTATTTATATGTATTTTTGTAAGCAAGTTTGGTGTCAGATAGATTTAGATCTGTAATAAATCATTTCTTTGCACGCCTTACTTCAGTTCTATTTTTATTCCAAAAGTTCCAGAATGGTGCCTGCTGGTTTCTCTGGAATCCAATAACTCTCTAGCAGCATAATTGTCGAAGAAAACATAAGGCCCGGTTCACAAAGGTAAACTTAGACCAAAAGTCTAGGTTTTTGACTTTCGGTAGTCACAAAGGTAAGTTAAAAGTAGTATCTTTATGTCCGCACTCGGAGTGGAGTTTCCATACTTGTGGCGGAATCTCTGCACTCGAGTGGAATGTTCACCTGCGTGTGGAGATTCTGCCCGCAGTGCAGAGATTCCAGTCTGGGTGCGAGTGGAATCTCCACACTCAGGTGGAAATTCGCAGTGAGTGTGGAGATTCTGCCCCAAGTGCAGATGTAAAGATACTGCTCGTAACTTACCTTTGTGAATACAGAAAGTTGTAAACTTAGACTTTTGGTGTAAGTTTACCTTTGTGAATCGCTCCCATAGTGTTTGTTAACTACTGTCATGTTTAACACTGTAGATTTCAGTGTCCCTACTTAAATGTCCACTTAAAATTCTTACTTTTTTTCCTTACATTTGTCCCTGCTAGATTCTGATTCTGTGGCACGTTGGTGGAGGGGTGATTTATTGTGCCATGGCTTCTACTTATTTCTTCAAGCATGATCTCTTTTGCTCAGTCTATTTAATATAGGAATATATCTACTGAATTATTTAACTTCGCCAATATTGAGGTTTAAGTCCTCCAAACTAGACACAGTATCCAGAATGACGCGATGACATGAAGTGAGGGGGGGTCACCCTTTCTGGTAAACATTCTTTACAGGTGGAAGCATACCACTCTCCCTGTGATGAGGGGTGTAGCTGTAAGTCGTGGAGCACGTTTGGTGGCACCGGAGTCCAGGGTGTGAGGTGCCCACTGCTCCCCAATTATGCTCTGTTTTAGTAATGAATCATAGGTTGGGGTCTCTCATTTTCATTGCTTGCATCAAGGACCACAGCACATTTCCTAGGCCAATGCCAGTGACTCATTGATGGATAGGGGATTGACTTGGAAATGTTTTTTACCACCCCTACCCCCTTGACTTCCTAGGACACTGTATCTCCTGTTTCCAACTCATAGGGGAACATTAAGGCTGCCTTTAGTTTCGGACTCTAAAGATAAACTGTTTACAACACCTTAGCATGTAATATGTATTAAATGATTTAGTGTTGTATCTTAGGCCTGGAAGATATTTGGACACTTTAGTTTTCTTTCATGGGCATCAATCCACACCCCTAGCCCTCCTATACTACTGTATATAGATGCCTATTACTTTTATAAAGCCTACTATTTCCTGGATTACGGGAATCGGGAGCAGAGAGAGAGTGTTTGATCAATTTTCTAGAAGGGCAGTAGTATCCAAAGGCCTTGGGCACCTGCACTAATAATTTAATTAGCCTTGTTTTATACATCACTTAATCTCATAGTTGTTATCATTATAAGTACTGTAAATAGCAGGTGCTACTGTTACCAAATGCACTTACATACTCACCTTTTCTGACCGCAGAAAGATAAATATTCACACTGGACTTACTGGAAATTGAATTCAAAATCGAGCAAGATTACACAAGATGTCTCCAAAGAGTGCTTACGTTGTTAAGCTATCTTGATAGTGTTACATGGGGATGAGCAACAGCATACACCCTGGACATGTGACAATTCAGCTCTGGCTGCCCCAGGCCCCAGAAAAAAGATTTCAAACACCAGAATAGAGTATTGTGTGCTATGGTTTAACCAAATGCAGAGACTTTACCTGAACTCCATTGTGTAGGCATGGAGCACTCCATTCAAAAACAAGAGCCAGAGAGTGTTTGGTGTAGAACATACCACTATGATAGTGCCAGAAAATATGGAGTCTGCACTACTGCATGTAGGAAGCAGTACTCCCCAATTTGTGCCCAATATTTAGCTACTAGATGCTGGTTTTCATCTCTGACAGTGCATTGAGGTCTGCTAACCAGACCTCAGTGCCAATGCTTTTTCATTTAAAGCAAGGTATGTCTGAATATTTTACAATTTGCATAGGACTTTAGCACCCCTGTAAGTCCCTAGTAAATGGTACCCCTGGTACCTAGGGCAGTAAAGAAGGTCCCTAAGGGCTGCAGAATATCGTAGGCCACCCTAAGGGACCCATACAAAACTTCCACACAGACTGCCATTGCAGGCTGCATTACATTGTGCAAGCCATGAATCAAAACCTGACATGACACACTCCTGTGTGCCATGCCAAAGTCACTGCATTTAACATAAGTAAGTCACCCCTACAGCAAGCCTTTGAAACCTAAGGCAGGGTGCATTATATTTTATGTGCAGATATGCCCCTGTGATGTCTAGTTCTATCACTAGTAATTGCAAGTGAGCAGGGAAGACATCTTAAGGTATATACTGGGCACTGGTCAAAACGAGTAACCCAGCTACATAATGGTTTCATTGAAACCTATGCTGTCTGTTATAAAACACCTTGTGTTAATAAACCCACGCCGATTCCAGTGATTAATTTATTAATACCTGAATCCAGAGGGTACCTTAGAGGTACCCCTAAATGCTACTAGCCCTTTAGTGTGCTGGTTGACTGGTACGGTCACAGATGAGATTCTGACCCCTTAGGAGATGAGAACTCCGCTCTCAGAGGTCAGAAACAATGCCTGCTCTGGCAGGAGGTGTTTACACCTCCTCCAGAAGGAAGGCTAGTAAATGCGCATGTCAAGTGGCTTCAAAGCCTCGGCCGCCTTTGATATGCAAGCCTGGATCCCCCTAGTTCTGGGAGATGCCACCCCTTCACTAGGCCCATTTGGCACCAGGACAGGCGGGAACATTTGATAGTCAGGAGGAGTGTTGCACTGCCAGACTGGACACACCTCTAGGGTTGAAAGCCTGAAATGAAAACAAAAAATACACCATCTTGTGTGTGGTAGAAGTAGAAACTCCGGGAAAGGCTGATGCCCACTCCCCACAAGAAGTGGTCATCTAGGGGGTGTAGTGACCCCAGGGCAAAGTAGATCAATGACTACAACCATTCACTCCCCTTAATGCCCCTAAATGGTGTATTTAAGTGGCCCCCTAACACCAGGAAATCAGATTTGATGGACACAAGAAGAAAAGGACAAAGAAGAACGAAGAATGTGAGAACTGAGGACTAGCTGTGGACTTTTTGGCTCCAACCCTGCCTGCCTGATCCTGTCCCGACCTTCACAACAAACCATCTCATCCTGCTGCTGTGCATCTGCCAAGAACCCTGGTGGTTGACAGCACTTCGCAAATTGCCAGCAATCTCCCTTGGAGTGGTGGAGTTACTCCCATGCAGCCACCAAACAGCAGTCTTGTCTACTGTTCTGATGCCCTCCAGTTCGACCAATGCACCAGACACCCAGGAAGAAGTCACCATGCTCCAGGAGGTCAGTTCTGTCTCCTCACCAAGTGAGAAGACGCCAGGACCAACCAGGGCCACACAGCACCAATACCTGAGGTACACGACACGATGCAGGAACCAAAGCCTGCTTGAGTCCAATCTGTAATCCAATGACTACAAGACCGAGAAGCCATCAAGGGACATCACAAACTGATTCCCCCATTGGGAGCTCCTGAACTTATCCACAGGCCCCCCTCTGAAGCCTGTTTCTAGGCGCCCCGTCTACTTTGGTGTAGCGTTCAAAGCTACCAACCAGAACAGCACCTCTGCACTCGGATGCTCCAAGGCAGGTAAGGACTAACTGCTGGTGGTGCTTTGGGCCTTGGTCCCACTACCACTTTAAGTCCTGAAGGGTACCTTCGGAAACCTATTGCAAGTAACTGTATGCAGTATATGCCTTTCTTCCCATAGGAAAGCATTACTGCGAAAGACGCATTCAAGGGAACATTTTTCTTACCTGTGAAAATTAATATCTCGAAAAGTACTTACTTGATATCGAAGTTCTTGGTGATTAAATTTATATAAAAATTTGATATTTTTCTAAATTGGTCATGGATGTATTCTTGAGTGTTCGTCTCATATATTGCCTCTGTGAGTACAACCAATGCTAAGCACTCCCTCTGATAAGCCTAACTGTTTGCCCACACACAAGAGAGCATTGGAGTTTGCTACTTGTGCCTCTGTAAACCAGTAAAGGGTTCACGATATTGAAGATTAAAATATTATCCTACAAAAATATTGTGACAGAAATATCGATGTCCAAAATATTGTCATTCCGACTGCTATCCGACAGGCTCGGAGAGCCCACCCGACAGTCAGAATTACTTCAGTAATCCCATGGGTGGCTCTTTGCGCCCGAGGGATTACAATATCCGATTCCGACAGCCTTTCGTTGCCGCCCTTTCGGACACAGAAAAGCTGCCGGAAGTCAACTTTAGGGTCCCCCAGCAGGGCCCCCATAGCTGCACAGCCTCGATTTGGTGGAAGAGGGGACACCTATGGTGCCCCACCATTGGTCCCTGCTCCATGTGGCAGGTACCTTGAGGTGCCTGCCACGGTGTGCAGGGATGAACTGCACCTCTTCGTTTTACAGTGAGAGCATGCATTCCAGTCGGAATGCATGCTCTCATTGTAAAGATTGGTTGGTCGGGACCGCCGACATGAGGTTGAGCAGTCCCAAGAACGAAAAGATGTTGGGCGGATCGTATTTAGGCCCTTAATATATAAAAAATTAACAGTAATATAATAAGAATGAAAAATACTTAACTATAATATAAATACAACTTTAATACTTATTCACAAAAACTAAAACACACATATATATTAATATATATATTAAGGTAGATATATAAAATGAAAATTAAATATTATTAAACTAATATTTTCAATGTATAATATAATTTATTGATTTATTTTAAATGTAATATTATATATATATATATATATATATATATATATATGTATATATATATATATATATATATATATATACACACCCAATGACATGAACATTTTTTAAAACATATCAATTTAATTACTAAGAAAAATATCAAACATAAAAAATTACAATTTACAAAACACTTTTTTTTAAAACATTAATAATTATAATGTATATCATTTTAAATACCTCAAAAAGTTATAATAATATAAATATTAACAATATAAACGAAACTATGAAATATACAACTAATACATATGCTAGTCACTTCAATTTCTGTAACAGTAGTGAAAGCGTTGGATTGCGGAGGGGTAAAATGTACTAATCCCACTCAACTCAGTACAACAGTAGGGAAAGTGTTGGATTGTGGAGGAGTAAAATTTATTATTCACACTCCAGTTCATGCGACAGTAGAGAAAATGTTGGATTGCGGAGGGGTAAGATTTACTGTTCTCACTCCGGTCAATGCAACAGTAGGCAAAGTGTTGGATTGCTGAAGGGTAAAATGTACTATTCCCACTCCAGTCAGTGCAACAGTAGAGAAAGTGTTGGATTGCGGAAGGGTAAAATGTATTATTCTAACTTCAGTCATTGAAACAGTATGGAAAGTGTTGGCTTCCAGAGGGGTAAAACAGTAGGGAAAGTGTTGGATTGCGGAGGGGTAAAATGTATTAGTTCCATTCCATTCAGTGCAAAACTAGGAAAAGTGTTGGATTGCAAAGGGTTACATTTACTGCCCTCACCGCACTCTATGCAACATTAGAAACAGACTAATTCACTTCAAGAAAATGAAATAATTGCAAAACTAAACTAAATAAATGTACATATTTGAATTAAAAAAATCTATTTCTCTCTCTCAAAATAAACAAATGTCATATTTCTTATAATCTTTAATACATATCATACAATAATACAAATGTTATGTTATGTTATGTTATGTTATGTTATATTAATTTATTATGCGCAACAGCTACTCCAGCCAAGGAGCGTCCCGGCGCACAAATATTATTCTAATTAAAATACCAACTATATCCTCAAAATAATATAAACAAATAAATACAATATTATTCAGAATTCAAAAACTGAAAACAATTAACTCAATACATTAATAAATAACATAAATATAAAAAAATGAACTCGTTTTAAATATGTTATTACTTAAATACCTTTCTACCCTATACCTCCACAAACTACACACCATACATCTAAACACTTTATTTAAATTATAATATTTACAGATTTTACAGAATTAATGTTCAATTATATATTAAGAATTAATGAATAGTAAAATAATTATATTTAATTACCTTCTCAACATGTATTCATACAAAATTAAAAAGCCACACCTAATATATAGATTAAAAAAATTACTTACATAATTTACATAATAATCAGGTTAATAATTAATAATAATAATTAACTAATAATAAATGAGTTTTATTTATTAACTTTTCACACTTTATCCCTACAAATGAAAGCCACATCTAATATATAACTTAACAATATCATACTTATACAATTTGAATAACTAATTATCAATTAAATAATTATTATAAATTAACATTAATTATTATAATACATTTTCTACACTCCCTGTACCCATACAAAAAACACAACATCCCCCCCAAAAATTCATGTATTACACAATTTGCATAGTTAATTATCAATTAAATAATGATGAATAATAATAAATCAGTTTTAGTTAATCATAATTAATTTACTTCCCACCCTACACCCCACAAAACACACAACCAGCACCTCAAACCTAACTTCAACAAAAAATTAACTATACAATTTACATAAATAATTATTCAATAAATAACTAATATTAATCACAAATTAATTATTAATCACCCAGTGCCCCTTCAAAACCCACAACACAGCCCCTAAAACTTAACTAACTTAAAAAAGTATTATACAATTAACAACATTAATTATCAATTAAATAATTAATATTAGTTAAAAATAATTATTATTAAAATTTAATTCATTTTCCTTCCACCCTGTGCCCCTATCAACCCCACAACCTGCTAAGATACTAAAAATTACAAAAAACTATTACATTACATTTAAAAACTGCTAAAAATGTATAGAATATATTTAAAAACTAACAATATTTATAAATCAATTTATAACATATACATTTAACATATATATTAAAATACACACAGAAAATTACAAATCGATATTATTAACAATATTTTTAGCACTGATATTAACAACAAAGATATGTTTTGTAATCAATATTAACCCATTCTATATTTTTCGCTATATATTTTTACCTTAAAATCAATATTCTTGTCAACGATATTCTTGCTGACGATATTTCCATATCATGATATTAGCAACTCGATATTTAAGTAGCTCAATATTAAAATGTCCATGTTTTGTCTGAATACCCCATTATGGGTCACCTTTACTCTCTACAGTGAACCTCGTTTTGGTACATTATATAAAGTACGGCGTTTTTTTCATTGTATGTGATCGACAACAACCCCCCCCCCCCCCCCCCCTGTCCCCCCGGCTGGTAGGAGCACCTATGGCCAGATGAGGTTGTGAAGACGTATTGGTCCGTATGCAGTGGCTTTAATATACATGACGCCCTGAAGGAATTGCCTAAAAATTCAATGGGCAATGAAACATGTCGGCAAGTAAAGTAGGGTTGGTTAAATAGGTGATAACCACGACTACTTTTTCTTTTTTATCCTCCATACCCAACACAAGAGACAGAATAAAATTGCATATCTGTGTTGGAGTGTGAGTGTTTTAATGTGTTGTCTGACACTTTATTGGTCACTTTCTTTGTTTTGTTTTCACTGCATCTTTCTACAAACTCTATGTGTTGAGTTTCTGGACACCATATTTTTTCTTTTCGAGCTTGATGGTGCCAATGATGAGAACAGGGCTATCCTGGCGAGTACCAGTCAGGTTCCCGTTGGTGGTGCGCCTGTGAGGTGCCATCTTGCTCTTGCACACTTTTTTCGGTTTAGCACATTATATTTGGACACGAAAGCAAGTGTGGTACGAGTGGTCTCACAACTGTTTCTTAGTTATTGGGAATCAGGCAATGGTTTAAATAAAGCACTATCCCAGGGCATACCGACTACCCCATTAATGAGTAAAAGGGGAGTAAGGTTTGCAAAAATAATGCAACAAACGGTATATCCTAAACAAGGGTGAACTTTATAAGTGCTTATATAGTCTAGGTCTGTTTTTGTACTAGTTGCTTATTGAGTGGAGGGCGACCTATGACTAGCTTTACCCTCTAAGCTCCTGAGTACTTTTGAAGAACATTATATAAAGAGCCAGCTTCTTTGACTGCACATTGAGCTCTACAATGGATTTGGATTCCTGTTGTAATGCCTCCTTACCTCACAAACAAACAACATATTACAATCAACAAAAGGCTAGTGTAAATGTGCAGAACATGTAGTAAAATGTGCAGCAACAATAATGTTTCACATTTTTGTCCATTTTTTAACAACACTTAGATGCTGGAGGTTATTTGGAGGGCAATGATATTACCTTCAGATTTTGCAAATGACTCATAGGTATCTTGTGAATGTTGGAGTTAGAGCGTTAGCCAAGTAACAGCTCGCCGTAGGAGCATCAGCTGCACATTCACTCCCTCCCTTAACATGCTAACATCCTAAAGCATGCCTTGTTGTATTTGATGGCGATTGAGTTGAGCGTTAGCAAAAGACATCTGAGTTTTAGCCATTATTTTGACGTTTAGTGGCATCCATTTTCAACTCACGGCAGCCATTTTGTCTGCCACACGCTGCCTTGTGTCGACCATGTGCGATGTCCTATCTTTCTGCTCATGGCCTTTGAATCTGCCCGGCAACAGGCTAATAATAGCATCTCTGTGTTTTGCCGCTGACCGTTAGGGTCCGCATCTGCTAATGGTTAGCCCTAGATTGGAATGTGTTAGCCGAGACCCTAAGACTGTTAACTCCTCCCCCTGATCGATTGTGCCTCTCGATATTACCTTGTATGGACATAAAATGTGCTCTTATGTTTGTACCGCCTTCTTTTGAGCCCCTGTGTGGGTATAAATAAACCATGTGTTCAGTAGCCCTTTGTGCTACTGATGAAGCAAAGCTTCGCATATTTTGCGGCTTGCCGAAATCAAGAACCTCGTTTATGTATAACAAGGTAATAAATGTACGTTTTACTAACATTTATATTAAGTTTGAGTAAAGTTTAAGACGCTTGCCTATGTGTATTTCTAATGAATTAATCCGTGTCCTTTAAAATGGCCGTCGCTTGTATTTTAGTTACTGCGCATGCGTCAGCCACACTCACGTGTCCTGACGCGTCTGCAGAAGTGGAGGGAAAGTTATGCGCATGCGTAATTCATAGCTGTGCTTATCATGTGGTACAGCTCGTGCCACTGCTCTTGTGTCCGTCTCAATGTAGCTAACATCTAAATGCATAAGTTTATTTCTTGATGATGAGTTAAAAGCACAAACCCTGTGATGTGTTTTCCTAATGACATTATTATGTATTAATTTGTTTTCGCTTACTTTTCATGTACCGCGGGAAATGGGGGTCTGAGTGAGAGGAGAGCCATATTGGAGGTCCCTTCTGCGCCTGTGCGACATTCGGCAGCACGAGGGACCTTGGCTGATGGAACATAGCCAGCTGGCAGTGATGGGCGAGATGCTCCTGAGAAAGTCACCTCTGCCCTGCGAGAACAGCGAATGTGGCTCCTTATGTGATACATTGTTATATTGTGCTACTGTTAGCTCATGGGAACCCCGAATCTGCTAGGCGGTACCCAAATATGTTAATGAAGGCTTCAATTCGCGTATTGTGATTGGTGTGTTACCCAAACCCTACCTTAGGACCAATCGAAATTGAGGGATTCTGACACTTTGCAACATTGGGGGGTGGTACACTGTCCCCAAACTGTATATCTACCCTGGGTTCACCTAGTGAACCGTCCGACTTGTCTGGTTTAGCTGACCTGTCACTGACCCAACGCACTCAATAGGTGACTAAAGATACAGAGCGCTGCGGAGCACTCTGTCCGAATTTGACCATAGACTAAGGTTTTACTGAACCTTAAAGTGCTGGCAAGGCACTTAGCTGGGAGTTCGCTGACCCAATCGGGGTCTTGATCGATAGCTGCAGAGCGGGTGGAGCGCAGGCGTTGCTTCCGAACTGTGGGTTCCGGTCCTGTCCTGAAGAGGGTCCTGTCCTGAGGGTTTGCTGTCCTGTCCTGAGGGTCCTGTCCTGATTCCTTTTTCCGAGGGTATCCTGTCCTGTCCTGGGTGTCCATTCTGCACCTGCTGTCCTTTGAGGGTATCCTTCCTTGAGGGTTTCCTGTCCTTAACTGACCCGTGGCCAGGGTTTGGTTTCCACACCTTTCTAGGTAAATATTACTCTGAACCTCTTGAAATTCTTGCACCTTCTGAATTTCTAACTTTTGCTTAAATAAAGTTCAACATTGCATATGTTATATTTCCATGCTTTTCCGCAACTATTGAACAGTCATTTATAATTTTGCAAAGTTATTCCTATGTCTTCTCAGTTGTTAGAAATCATATTTTGCATAGCAGTGTGTCATTTTCTGATATGGTCTAGAACTTCGTTGCCTAGGTTGTTCAAAGGCCCCTTCACCTTAAGTGAAGCGTGTTATTCATTATAAGCTCTTCTATAGTCACACACACTTAATCTATCCCTGTCTAGATAATACTGACTTATATAGTATTTTCTCGTTACATTTTATTTTGTACCTTGATGATTACTCTGTCATTATTTCTTTCTGCCTATGTGATTTACGTTATCTTGGTTATTGATTGCCTTATTTTACTGTACCTCATGCAAGAAAATATTGAACTTTAGATAAACATTTTAAAACTTCCAGTTGTCCGTGGTCATTTAAACAGTATTTGAATGTTATTGGTTGGGTTTGTATTTTGCTGCCTTTCCTTTACAGCTAGCTCCCTGATTCATTGTGGTCATTAGGCACCCGCATCGGTGGATGGTAAGTAGGGTGCACCGAAATTTGGTAGCAGGGAACACACACACACCAACTTGATAGAGCTCGTGAAGTCACCTGATCGATGTATATGGTGATTTGAAAAGTATATGGGCCCTGAAGCCGGAAACGGCGAAAACTGTTGGTCGGGTGGCCTCGCGCGCTCTATCAGTTTTCTGGTAGCTAGAGGATGGTTAGGGACTAGTTGAGAGTAAGGCAGGGACTAGTTAGGCTAGTTAAGTCGGAAGCTGCTATTATATTAATGCTGCTATAAGAGCGGCTGTTCTGAGGGAACTGATCACTCTCTTGTGAATACGCTGCTGAAATTCATGAACTGCTGTATTGTTATTATTCTTGTTCTTATATTGTTATATGTATTAATCCATGCAATTGTCAACCGTCTTGTTTCTTGTTGTCCGAACTCCCCGGGGAATTGAAAGGGCAAGTGGTGAATAGAATCCATTGTCCTGAGGTCACAGGTTCGAGGAAAGTTAGGTGCAGGTTAGGATAACCGGGAAGCACTAACTAGGGTTTTCTGAATACATGTGTGAATAAATGACAGTAACGGGGTTCATTGGCAAAATTCCCATAGTGGCGTAACCTAGTAAGGGTCACATCGGAAGAGTAGCAGGTTCCTCGGAGCTAGCGTGAAAGCAGAGGGGTCCGCTGAGAAACCTTAAACTCGGAACATATCCCGGAAAGAAGTGGATGAGTTTAGGGGAATAACAGGTTCACCGATGCTAGAGTGAAGGGTAGGCGGAAGAGATCTGCCCGCAGCGCGTGAAAAGTAAATGGAAGTAGTTTACTTGCAGTAAAACAATTCTTTCTCTGTCTAGACACTTGAGCACTGTGGCGAATGTGTATTTGTTGTAAAATAACCAAGCACTGAGCACTTTAAAAGAAAGAAAGTTTCCGTTACCTTGTGAAGGGAGGGAGTCAGTCGCGAAGCGCCTCTGACGTCACTCTGTGCCGCGCTGGGATTGGTAGAAGCAGCGGGCGGGTAGCGGAGCTGAAAATTGTAAAGGAGGGGTGAGCGCCAGAGCGTGGGAACTGTCTCACGAAGGGGCCGCGCACCCATTGGCGGAGCTTATTTTGTGTCGCGCACCCATTGGTTGCACGAATTTTCTGAAGCGCGTTCTGATTGGAGGTAGTTTGTAAACAAAGTTAGCGCAGAAGTCGTATGTGGCACTCGCGGACTACAGAGACGCGACCTGATCCGAGGCATCTAGGGTTTGAAAGGGATCAGTGGAAGGCTAACAGATACGATATTATGTACGGAACCAAGAGAAAAATGTCCCTTGTAAGTAAGGTGAAAAATTATTTTAAAACGGACAAACCGATTAAATCTAGGGAAGGTGTTCTTGTCCCAGCACCCAATACTCCCGCCTCATTCATGATGTTTGACCGAGGGTACAATACCTGTGTGTGGCTGGAGAATTGGGTGAAGTATACAAAGGATGACGGAGTATTGGCGTTTCCGTTAGATGGTACTTTCAATGGTAGGATCTTATTTAATTTAAGAACCCGAATGAATGAGCTGCATCCCAGACCAAGACTAACGCAGTATGAGGCATTAGAGGAATGGGAGATTGAGGCTTTTGAAAGAGAAAGACCCCGAATGGACAAGGGTTTGACCAAGTGGTACCCCAGGCAGAAACAGGAGTCCAGGGATAAAAGGATGAAACAGTGGAGGCAGAGCATGATTGTTGAGGGTCTGTTTCCCATGATGCCGGCATGTCATAACGTTGGAGCGGGTGAGAAAAGTACTGAAAAATGTAAGCATTGGGGGGCCCTGGGGGATTCAGATGATGAACTAATAGATGACATCTGTACCAGAAGTCCGCCACCTTACAATGAGGGAACCCGACCTTCCAGTGTAGGAGATGTTCCCCGACGCCACTTCCTAAAGGAAGAAGACAGGTCCCTGGGACTGGGAGGGGGTGGTCAAGTATTACCCTATCCTGAGAAACCCGAACTGGCGGAAACAAGGGATATATATATCCCAAAGTGCCCGCAAGTCAGGAAGAAAAATACCCACGTACGAAAACTTTTTTCCCCAGACCCTTGTATGAAAGCGAAGAGAAACCTTCGAATTCGGGACTGCCTTTTGTTCAACCTCCATATGGGGAAGAGCGCAGGTCCTTTAATACTGGAACTTTATTCCCGAAACCAAATTATGGGGGAGGACCAAGTGAAACGCATCCTACTGCCCCGAGTTTTACTCCTCCATTGACCCCACAGATATTACATGACACAACTCTAAGAAGGGTACTAGTGGAAAAGGAGCAAGAGGCTCTAGCTAGACAAAGAACCGAAATCATTCAGAAAATTTCTCAGATAAATACCAGTCCTGAGGCATTGACTATTCCAGTAACTATTGGACCGGTGGTCCCGTTATACGGAAATGGTCAGGGAAATCCGATTACTCCAGTCATGACCCCAGTCATAGCAACCCCGAGACAGGAACCAATCATCATAGATGATCAGTCCAGTGAGTGCGAGTCTGAAGTTGCATTCTTGGAATTGCCAAACAAACAGACTGGAAAGGGAATACAGCAGAGGTATAACCCTTTTAATACAAAGGAAATTAAATTAGAGACAGCAACAGGTACTAGGAATGTCTCTCTGGTAACTCCGGATGAAATTGAGAGTTGGAGTCGTGAATTAGAAAAGCAGACTCCGCAAACAAAGCCTTTAGACCTCTACAAGCTGAGGGTTGAAATAGAAGAATTAATGGCAGGAAATGTGGGGTTGGATCGATTGAATACCTACTCTGAGGAAGAATTGTCGTTCATATGTAAAAGCTTTACAAGGAACACCAGAGTGCTCCATGAAAAACTGACCGAAACAGCAGTTAGTATGGGGGTAGATATCTCAAAATCCAAGCCCTTACAGAAACCGTACAGAGCAGACTTCTCAGACAAAGATATAGAACACCTGAATGTGGCAGGGAAGAAGTTGCAGATTAAAGAATTAATGGGGGTACTGCAGAAATGGGGAGATGTGGAAAAATGGAGAAGCAGGTGGGCGAAGAAGAGGGAAGAGGTTCGCTCCCGACAAGTGACTCCCGAGTTTGCTTTAAGAGAGGTAGAAAAACCTGAGCAGTTATGCCCCATGCGCGAAGTTCCAGGGGGGAAATATGTGCATGTCCCCTGGTCTAGGCAGGATATTGTGTCCTTCACGAACGATTTTCCAAAATTAAGAGAGAAACCAGTTGACTGGTACCGGCAGGTGGAGAGGTTCGTGAAGGTACAGAAATGTCTGTGGAAAGACCTGGATGGGTTTTTCGACATTGTGGTTCCAGTAGATTTATGGACCCAGTGTAAAATAGCCATAGACTGGCCTACTGAAGAGTACCCAAGAAATAAGGAAACAGGGGAGCCATCAAAGGATGTCATGCGAAAATATGAGCAGGTAATTCAGCATTTGAAAGAAAAGGTGCCCGCTAAGGAAACTGATTGGACAAAAATAGATAGAACAACACAGGAAAGGGACGAGACAGTGCACTCTTTCTATGAGAGGTTATTGCAGGTATTTAAAACATACAGTGGTATTGACAACATCGACCTGAAGGATATGACGCACTTTATTTACAGGTTTGTAAATGGTTTAAGACCTGAAATTTGTCAGTGGATAAAAGACAATAAAATCTGTTGGCATACTAAGAAAATGGATGAGGTCCTGCGGTACGCTAAGTACTGCGAGGACGAGATGGCAGAAAAGAAAAAGGCCCTTAAGGAGAAGGTTATGTGGGCTCAGGTGAAGCTCGCAGAACAACAGGAAAAACAATTGAGTAACATGGTTAAAAATGCTGAGAACAAAAGTCCTGGGGGAGGGGGTGGAGGAAAGCCCCGGCCCAAATTTAGCAGGGAAGAGGCTATGAAAAAATTTCCCTGCCATCAATGCGGCGAAATTGGACACTGGCGAAACGAGTGTCCCCAATTAGTCGATGTTAATGAGAAAACTCCTGATTTAATTCCACAGACGCAGAAAGAAAGACCAAGAAAGACTCAACCCCAGGTAAAAACAGTTCAGGTGCCTCGAGCACCCAAACAGGTATACAGGGGAAGACAGGCAGAAAATGAAGAGATAGAGGTTTGGGAAAGCGGGGAGAACAGAAATACAGCAACTTCGCAGTATCTGCTGAATGATACCTTCCTTTGTAATGATCAGGACTGACGGGGCCTGAGAGGGGAGGACGAGGAGTGCGTACTTGGCGCTTCCTTGCCGGTAGACCAGTCTGGACCATATATTGAAGGAAAGGTTGACGGAAATGATGTCACCTTTCTGTTGGACACTGGCGCTACCCGTTCTACTGTAAGAACAGTGGACGTTCCAAACCTACCCCTCTCGGGAGAAAATATCCAAGTAGTAGGTGTATCTAATCAATTGATTAGTACTCCTGTTACCGAACCAATGGAGATTTCAATTGGAAATTTTAAACAGATGCATAGATTTGTCGTCTGTGACACCAGTCCAGTAAATTTACTGGGACGTGATTTGCTGTGCAAAATGAACTGTACCATCTTTTGCACACCAAAAGGTGTTGAAATACAGACCCCAGATGAAGACGGCATTTATAAATTATTGTTGCTTAGACCTGACTCAGAAATTAAAAGATTGACCCTGCAGGACTTGCCCCAAGAACTACAGGAAGCCGTAAAGCCAGAGGTGTGGGATTTCACTGGAAAGGATGTGGGGTTGATGAAAGATGTGGACCCCATACAAATAGCCATCAAGGACAATGCAGTATATCCTAACACTAGGCCCTACCGAATGAATGCTGAAGTGAAAGCAGGTGTCACTCTGGAAATACAAAAACTATTGGAAGGAAACATCATACAGGAAGTGATGAGCAGCCCATGCAACTCACCGATTATGGGCATCAAAAAGCCTAGTGGCAAGTATAGGGTAGTGCAGGACCTGAGAAAGGTTAACAAAATTGTAGTTCCTTGCTGCCCTATTGTCCCGAACCCTGCAGTAATTCTGTACCAGATTCCTTGGGATGCTGAGTGGTTCACTGTGATTGATTTGTGTCATGCATTCTTTTCGATACCCCTGCACCCCGACAGCAAATTTCTTTTCTCATTTGCTTTCGAGGGTCACGTGTATTGTTGGAACAGGGTCCCTCAAGGGTATACAGAGAGTCCCTCTATCTTTAATCAGATCTTGAAAAAATGTCTAGACACTTTGATCTTACCTGGGAACTCTGTATTAGTGCAGTACATAGACGACCTTCTATTGGCGTCTAAAAGTCACAGGGACTGTGTAGTTGACACCATTGCCCTCCTAAATCACCTGTGTGAGAAAGGGCATAAAGTGGCCCCTGACAAACTACAGTTCTGTGCAAAATCAGTGAAATATCTAGGACACCAGATAGAAAAGGGTGTCAGAAAAGTCACTTCAGAAAGAGTGAGAATAATTCAAAAAATGCAGTTGCCCCGTACTCAAAAAGAAGTCAGAATGTTCCTGGGTGTATTAGGGTACTGCAGGCAGTGGATTCTGGGATTTGCAGCCTTAGCCAGGCCCTTGATAAAAATGACCACGAGAGGAATGCCAGATGTTGTACAGTGGGACGATGAAAGTTTAATGGCTTTCACAAGACTGAAAAACTGTCTGTGTACAGCCCCTGCGTTGGGAATGCCAGATTATTCCAAAGAGTTTGCCCTTTTCTGTGACACTCGCGATAATTGCGCATTGTCTGTCCTGACTCAAGAACATGGCACGACCAGAAGGCCTGTGGCTTATTTCTCTGCCACACTGGACCCAGTAGCTGCTGGATTACCAGGTTGTCTGAAAGCAGTAGCTGCTACCTGTGCAAGTTTGGAACAGAGTGAGTCCATTGTCATGGGACATCCTGTGACCGTGTATGTTTCACATGGAGTGGTAATCCTATTGACCAGAACTAAAACACAGTATCTCACCCCTAGTCGGCTGACTAAATACGAGAGGATTCTTGTGGGTGCAGCAAATGTGAGCATTGTTAGGTGCGGTATTCTGAACCCTGCCACCTTACTCCCCGACCCCTTGGAAATAGAAGGTGGGGATGATGATGAACATGATTGTATTGACCTGACAGAGTTCAGTACTAAGCCACGCCCAGACATAAAAGAAGTACCATTGCCTGAGCATGATAAAGAACTATTTGTGGATGGTTCCTGTCTAAGACATGAACTAGGAGGCTTGAGTGCTGCTTATGCAGTAGTGTCTTTCACAAAAATTGAACAAGCAGGTTACCTATATAACATCAAGTCTGCACAAGTAGCCGAATTGATAGCCATGATAATGGCTTGCAAAATTGGGAAGGACTTACGCATAACAGTGTATACTGACAGTCAGTACTGTTATGGCGTTGTGCATGACTTTGGCCAATTATGGCTACAAAGGGAATTCATGACTTCCTCAGGTACTCCCATTCGGAATGCAAAAGTTGTTCATGACCTTTTAGAGGCCATCCAGTTACCCAAAGAACTGGCAGTGGTAAAATGTACTGCTCATCAAAGGAGCATGGACAGAGTATCTCTGGGAAACGATTATGCTGATCGAGTGGCTCAATGGTGTGCCAAAGATCGGTATATTGTAAATCCAAAACGAGGGGGGCCAGGAACCAGCTGCCAGCTTCAGGTGTTTGAGGAAGTGCCTACATGGGATGAGGTGAGAGAGTGGCAGGAGTCGGCTCCTTGGCAAGAAAGAGAGAAATGGAAGGAGGATGGGTGTAGACCGAGACGTGTGGATGGTGTGATTTTGGGCCCAACTGGTATGCCTGTGTTACCCCGACACTTGCTTGGCACAATGGCAAGATTAATACATGAAGGATCACACATTGGTAGGGATGCCATGATTCTGGTATTTCAACAGACTTGGTACAGCAAGAAGTTCAGGAAGGTAGCAGAGTCCCTCTGCCAGAGGTGCCTGTCATGTCAACAGATGAACCCAGGCAAAAGGACAATGGTTGAGCTGAGCAAGATTGGGAGATCAGGGGGTCCCTTTATAAAGATACAGACTGATTTCATCACCATGCCCCGTTGTGAAGGGAAACGATATGTCCTTGTCATTGTTTGCGTATTTTCAAAATGGGTAGAAGCTTACCCTACACCTCAAAGTGACGCACTGACAGTAGCGAAGTGTTTACTAAAAGAACTGATACCTAGGTTCGGAATACCATGCATTATTGAATCAGATAAGGGTGGACATTTCCAGAATGACATACTGGCTGAACTCTGTAAGGCCTTCGGAATAAGGCAGAAACTCCATTGTGCATACCACCCAGAGGCTTCTGGAATAGTGGAACAAGTAAATGGAACTATCAAAAACAGACTAGCAAAGCTGACAGATGCTACTGGCATGACCTGGGTGAAGGCCCTGCCCCTGGTCCTGATGGGACTGAGAAGTGTTCCAGACCGCAAGACAGGCCTAAGTCCCCATGAAATCATTATGGGAAGAGTGATGAGACAAGCATGGGTGCCAGGAAGCAAACTGTTGAGTATTACTGATGATTTGGTGCTTGAATACTGCAGAAGATTGGGTGACCAAGTGCGTTCTATCTCTCGCCAGATTGGAGACGACGGCATCCTCAATCCAACGACTCCTCTCCACAACTTGGTTCCAGGAGACTGGGTCAAAATAAAGAAGCACACTCGATCAAGCTGTCTGGCACCAAGGTGGGGAAAGAAACGCCAAGTAATCCTGGTGACAACCACTGCAGTGAAAGTCGCAGGTGTTCCCCAGTGGATCCACGCTGGACACACCCAGAAGGTATTGCCAGACAAAGGATTTGAAGAACCAGGGCAACCAGCAGAGGACCCTGAAGGAGCCAGACCAGTAGCAACTGACAACGAGCAGCCCAGCACCAGTCAGGTTGCAGGAACAGCAGACGTTGGCCCAGGAGTAGTTGACTGCGAACTGCCAAGAAACCAGCCTGCTGAAGAGGTCCAGGAAACTGAGCCAGGAGTAGCTGAAGACGAGCTGCCAAGCATATGGCCAGAAGAATGGATACCGATGATTGATCTGACCGAAGATCCTATCAGAACAAGAGAACGACTTAGTGAAGGTAGAGAGTGGACTAGTCAGGAAAAGCAAGGCACAGGCGAAGATCCTCAGCCACTTGAGATTCAAATCAAAACTGAGGAAGGAGAAGGTCAGACAGGGACAGAGCACGTGATTGATACAGATCAAGTGAATAAGACTGAACAAATACCCGATACTGAACAAGTGCAGGATACAGAGCAAGTGTTTGATACTCCTCCGCTAACTCCTGATGTGGATAAGGGACAGACTAGACATAGAGTAATAGTTCGAGCAGAAGAAAATCAAGAGATCGAAGTGCTTGAACAGGATCAGATAGGGTTAAAAGAACGGGTTCAGGAAACAGAAACAGAAACAGAGACAATCGAAAGCCAAAAACAAAATATTCCTGAACAAGGCCAAATTAGCAACCAGGCAGAAGAATTTGATGCTAGCCCTGGAACTAGTCAGATAAGGGAAGTAGGAGAAGAAAGTGGAGAAGAATTACCACAAGATAAAGAGAACAAGAGAAGAAGAAAAGAAAGTGAAGTCCAAGTACCGACTAAGAGACTAAAGAAAAGAAACAACCTTGAGCCTAGGTTTGTAAAAAGACTGAGACTAAGGATAAAGACAGTGGAAGAAAAAAGTGCAGAAGCAAGAAGAAGTGCTCGAATAGCAGAACAAGAAGAAGACTCTTCCAAAAGAAGGAGTGAGCGAATAAAAAGACAAAACAAAAAGTACAAGTCTCCTGAATGGACACTGGTTTTGGAAGAACTTGAAGATCTTGATATAACTGACGTGAGCGACGGAGAACCTGTCCCAGAGTACTCAGCTGAAGAGGAAGACGAACCACCGTGAATTTGCACAAAGTAAGCTAGTTGTGTAAAAAGTAAAAAAGAGGGGTGAGAACACTCCTACTGAGCTAAAATGTCTGATTCAACAGTGAATGGTAGTCCTAGTTGCAGCCGTTTTAAGACGTGTTGCAAGGTGTGTATATGTAGTGTAGTAGTACTGATAGTTATCTGGATAGGATTAACAATTTTCATTCCCTTTGCTGTAAGTAAAGATACTAACATTGTCCCTACTGAAGTTGTAAATACTGACAATGAGGAGCTGACAACACAGAGTGTAGAAAGACATGAGAGAGCATTGAGACAAACTAAACGAGACTTAGAAGCATCAGATGAGAAAGGACTACATTATCATGGAATGAAAAACAGGACACATTTGAATGTTTTCGCAAACTTGTTAATACATTATGTAGAGACTATGGAAATTGAAGATTGCTATGTCTGCATGAAGCTACCTACTTCGGTGGCTGAAGGCGTGACATACCATCATCTGCCATTAACATATGGAATTTCCTGTAGCATTTTAGCTAGTTTATTTTACAAAAGGGGACCGTTACAGTATTATTACTCTAACAATGACGTGATCTTTTCTGAACTTCCTATACGTGGGAACTTGAATCCTGTACATACCAAAACTGACACCATAAGATATATGGGAGACTACTTTCTGACTATAGGGAACATTGACATAGCAGACGCACACAGAGATAACTTGACTTGTTCTTTGCGTGAGCAGGAAAAGATGTTCCTGAACATGGCAGAGAAAAGGAGAATTAAAATTCAGAAGAAGGCTAATGACGAAAGTCAGAAAAAGCCAAAGTGGGCAGAAAACATGGAAGGCACCTCATCTGGTGGAGCGGGTCCTGCTCTGTTGCTGGATTTTGAAAAGAAAGGCAAGCTATGTCTTCACCGCGAGAAGACTAGCTATTATAATAATGTTTTCATTGGTTCCAGTGAATGCGAACATAATTACAAGGTAATTGGAGGTTGGGGTTTCAAAAATGGGTCAGAGCCTGTGTTTCCTGGAATTTATTACATTTGTGGGGACAAGGCTTATTTCAAATTGCCGGATCACTGGTATGGAAGCTGCTACTTTGGCATTGTTTTCCCGAAAATATACCATGTGAATGGAAAAGCTGGAAGCAATGAAGATACTAATGGCTTAGTGCGTAGTAAAAGAGAAAGTATAGGTGAAATTATGGGTAGTATTTTCAGTGCACTGATACCTGGAGTGGGAGTGGTTCTGAACACTCACAGAATTTGCAAATTGTCTACTATAGTAGATGTGCTGTCTACTGAAACAGCTCATGGATTTCTGCTGGTCAATACCGAAATGGTTGCGATCAGATCAATGGTTTTACAAAATCGACTTGCTCTTGACACCTTATTAGCGAAAGAGGGCGGAGTCTGCCGGATGTTGAAGGCGCAACATTGTTGCACTTATATTCCGGATAAAAGTGTACAGATCAAAAGATATGTGAAAAACATTACTAATTTGGCAAAGGAACTCAAACCACTCGAGGTTGATAGTGCCTGGAAGAGACTGGTAGATGGTCTCTCAAATGTAGGTCATTGGCTTGCTAGCATAGGTAAAAGCTTATTATTCAAAATTCTGATGCCAATTGGTATTATAGGTCTTATTATACTTTCCATTTTCTTATGCTGTAAATACCGCAAGCGCACCAAAAAGCACGAGGTTAATGCAAGAGGAGTGAAACGAAGTGTGGATGAGATTGAATTAGAGGAAGTGAATGATCAGATATACAAAAAGGTGAAAACTTCTCACCCTGCTAAAACTGAAAGAGAAAAGTTAGAGCGGTTGCTGGAAGAAATAGAACTTTATAAAGTGTGAAAGAAAGTTGGCATCTGGTTCCAGTATAATTTGTGATGATAGTAGATATCATCAAAGAGGGGATTGATGAAGCAAAGCTTCGCATATTTTGCGGCTTGCCGAAATCAAGAACCTCGTTTATGTATAACAAGGTAATAAATGTACGTTTTACTAACATTTATATTAAGTTTGAGTAAAGTTTAAGACGCTTGCCTATGTGTATTTCTAATGAATTAATCCGTGTCCTTTAAAATGGCCGTCGCTTGTATTTTAGTTACTGCGCATGCGTCAGCCACACTCACGTGTCCTGACGCGTCTGCAGAAGTGGAGGGAAAGTTATGCGCATGCGTAATTCATAGCTGTGCTTATCATGTGGTACAGCTCGTGCCACTGCTCTTGTGTCCGTCTCAATGTAGCTAACATCTAAATGCATAAGTTTATTTCTTGATGATGAGTTAAAAGCACAAACCCTGTGATGTGTTTTCCTAATGACATTATTATGTATTAATTTGTTTTCGCTTACTTTTCATGTACCGCGGGAAATGGGGGTCTGAGTGAGAGGAGAGCCATATTGGAGGTCCCTTCTGCGCCTGTGCGACATTCGGCAGCACGAGGGACCTTGGCTGATGGAACATAGCCAGCTGGCAGTGATGGGCGAGATGCTCCTGAGAAAGTCACCTCTGCCCTGCGAGAACAGCGAATGTGGCTCCTTATGTGATACATTGTTATATTGTGCTACTGTTAGCTCATGGGAACCCCGAATCTGCTAGGCGGTACCCAAATATGTTAATGAAGGCTTCAATTCGCGTATTGTGATTGGTGTGTTACCCAAACCCTACCTTAGGACCAATCGAAATTGAGGGATTCTGACACTTTGCAACATTGGGGGGTGGTACACTGTCCCCAAACTGTATATCTACCCTGGGTTCACCTAGTGAACCGTCCGACTTGTCTGGTTTAGCTGACCTGTCACTGACCCAACGCACTCAATAGGTGACTAAAGATACAGAGCGCTGCGGAGCACTCTGTCCGAATTTGACCATAGACTAAGGTTTTACTGAACCTTAAAGTGCTGGCAAGGCACTTAGCTGGGAGTTCGCTGACTCAATCGGGGTCTTGATCGATAGCTGCAGAGCGGGTGGAGCGCAGGCGTTGCTTCCGAACTGTGGGTTCCGGTCCTGTCCTGAAGAGGGTCCTGTCCTGAGGGTTTGCTGTCCTGTCCTGAGGGTCCTGTCCTGATTCCTTTTTCCGAGGGTATCCTGTCCTGTCCTGGGTGTCCATTCTGCACCTGCTGTCCTTTGAGGGTATCCTTCCTTGAGGGTTTCCTGTCCTTAACTGACCCGTGGCCAGGGTTTGGTTTCCACACCTTTCTAGGTAAATATTACTCTGAACCTCTTGAAATTCTTGCACCTTCTGAATTTCTAACTTTTGCTTAAATAAAGTTCAACATTGCATATGTTATATTTCCATGCTTTTCCGCAACTATTGAACAGTCATTTATAATTTTGCAAAGTTATTCCTATGTCTTCTCAGTTGTTAGAAATCATATTTTGCATAGCAGTGTGTCATTTTCTGATATGGTCTAGAACTTCGTTGCCTAGGTTGTTCAAAGGCCCCTTCACCTTAAGTGAAGCGTGTTATTCATTATAAGCTCTTCTATAGTCACACACACTTAATCTATCCCTGTCTAGATAATACTGACTTATATAGTATTTTCTCGTTACATTTTATTTTGTACCTTGATGATTACTCTGTCATTATTTCTTTCTGCCTATGTGATTTACGTTATCTTGGTTATTGATTGCCTTATTTTACTGTACCTCATGCAAGAAAATATTGAACTTTAGATAAACATTTTAAAACTTCCAGTTGTCCGTGGTCATTTAAACAGTATTTGAATGTTATTGGTTGGGTTTGTATTTTGCTGCCTTTCCTTTACAGCTAGCTCCCTGATTCATTGTGGTCATTAGGCACCCGCATCGGTGGATGGTAAGTAGGGTGCACCGAAATTTGGTAGCAGGGAACACACACACACCAACTTGATAGAGCTCGTGAAGTCACCTGATCGATGTATATGGTGATTTGAAAAGTATATGGGCCCTGAAGCCGGAAACGGCGAAAACTGTTGGTCGGGTGGCCTCGCGCGCTCTATCACTACTTCTCACAGTGCCGAAGGGTACTGTCCGAACTTTAGCACCACCTCATGAGGTGTAATAAACTATGTGTTTGTCATTTCCAGTTACCGTGCCAACTTTTTTTCCTTTGGGTCTGAGGACTTCGTGCGCAGAAGGGCGAACCCCTTGCACTAGCGGGTCTGGCTGAGGCCTGCACGACAAATTGGCGCCCGGCACGTGGGGCTCATCGGCGACTCGGATGCCCGAAGGATTGGTCGTGACGAAGGTTCGGAACTTCGCTGAGGACGCGATCGCTGCCAGAAAAGACCCGTGTCTTGGCACTCGAGGTGATTCTTCCCTACTTTCCGATCCGACCATCCAGGCGGCACCGGTCCTCGACTGAGATCTCTTCTGCTGGTCTGCCGTGCAGTGACCATTTGGTCGAATTTAGAACTTGGCAGTTGGAATCTGGACAGCCTATGATTGGCAAGAGACGTTTTGCGGCGCCTGTTGTAGGTTTTGGACTTTGGATGCCTTGTATGGTAAGGTACTCTTAGGACGCTTACCGTGGCATATTTGTATTTGGGATAGACTTGTCTACTTTGGATTTTGTTTGATATGTTTGTTTGGTATTTGTATATATATGTGTTGCAACTCATATAGGCAGGCGATGCAAGGAGTTTTTCTCCACTTTTGATATGTATAGCGCAATGTACTAAGAAAGTACCTTAAGCGCTCTTTCCCTATAGTAGTGTATATCTTGCACTATTCTTGAGCATGCCTGTTTGTCGCGCACTTCGAAAGATGTGCTGCTTGTTTGGTGGTTCCAGTTTACGACTTGAGGAATCGCAGCCGGCTCCCCCCGAGGGGACTCCTAATCGAGATATGTATGTGAAGTTTGGTCTTTCTGCCATAATGTACAGCACATTGTGGCACAAATATACCAAAAAGGAACCTGAGTTACGATGGCCATTGCATGGGTCGTTTGATGCGCGAAAGGTTGAATATGTGGAGCGATGTCTGTTTGAGCGAAAGTCTAGGCGTGATATGTTTGAGAGTCTGCGAATGTGGGAGAAAGAAGTACGACAGCAAGAGAAGCGTGAGCAAGCGTTGATTGAAAAAGAACAGCGAAAGACTGTGTATGAGAAAGCGCTGGAGTTGAGAAAGAAAGAAGCAAAAGAAATACAGGAGCGAGAGGAAAAAGAACGTAGGTTACAGATATCTGGCCAATATCCTGTCCGTCAGCCTCTCTATCCTGTCCTTAATAAACCACAAGATGATTTTTTGTTATTAGATCGACCTCCACCTCCGTATATCGCTCCGTCTGCTTCGTCCGGGGATGATGAGGATTCCGATTCGGGACAACAGAAAGCGCGGGACACTCGATCCTTGTTGACTGCGGAACGGGCGGCTGAAATCAGACAAGTTGCTCGTAAAGCATTACGTGGCACAAATCCTGCTTCCGATCTTTTAGCTGTTATAAAGGATTGGTCAGAAAAGGAGCAATTATATTTCACTGCGTCATTTGCCGATGTAGTTGTAGAAATGTTTCGGAAATATTCCGCAGTTATAGAACCTACTGATATTGCAACTGATCATAAACAGTTACGTGATGGTCTTTTTGTTTTTCCCCAGGCACATGATTTGATTAGACGACTGGTTATAATACGAGATGAGGCGAAATATCTGAAGGAGCAGAAAAAGGCTGCAGATGCCGTTCCACAGACTAATCCGCCCGGAGAGGCGCAGCGTCCTATCTTCGTGACAGATAAGATAATACCAGTTGTCATGAAACCTATGCGGGAAGCCGTGCCTTTGTATGTTCCTCCTAAAGGAGCGGGTGATAGTGATGATAAAAAATCTGTCGATGCTAAGGGATATTTTATTTATAATTGGGTATACACCCCCTGGAATAGAGCAGATGTAATGGCACTTAAAAATGCGTTGCCTGACCCGCGTAAAAACTCAGCCGCCTATTAAGAAGAAGTTGAGGGTGCTCTAAATTCTTGTGTCATGACTTTATGTGATATAGATTTGTTTTTCGGTCTTATTTTACTCCCAGATATGTGGAGGACCGTTCGTAAAATTGATGATCGCGCTGTTCTTGGTGCCGAATGGAAGGAGATAGAGCGCATGGATGCGGATAGAGAGCCCGGCCAAAAACCGCATCAGCTAATATTAGATCTTCCTGCAGCTATTTTTACTAAACTTAAAACGATTATTCCCCCTAAAAAGATTGATTGGACTGTTTTAGCGTCCTGTAAACAAAAGACAGATGAATCGGTTTCTGATTTCTTTACTCGTTTCGAGGATGCTTTCCATGATTTTAGTGGTCAGTCCCTCACTGACGATACCGGCAGACATTTGTTTGTCGATAAATATGTTTCGAATTTGTTACCTGGAATAGCCAGCTGCCTAAAAGCTAGCGAAAGTTCTTGGACTACGTCCTCTCCGGCCTCTGTGTTGACGATGGCTCAATATTCTGAGCGCCAGGAGGCAGAGGCGAAGGGGACTGAGGACAAGAAGTCGAAAGAGTTAAAAACAAAAGTTATGTTGGCCCAGGTGTCTGCCTTCTAGAAGCTATGATAGGGGCCCTGATAGAAATTATGATAGAGGTGGCCGAACGCCTTCCAATACTCCTTATGGTCATACAGATCTATTGTCAAATCAATGCGCATATTGTAATCAGTTAGGCCATTGGACGCGTAATTGCCCATTGTTACGGCTCAGCAGGATGCTAGGGGCGGGGCCAAGGGAGAACTGGTTCAGGTTCCTCGGATCCTCGAGGGAATATGAATGATCGTGCCCGATCCAACATGAATACACGCCCACAGCAGAGACAGAACACATTCGATAGGCGGAATCAATGTCAAGTGTCTGATTATGTTCAGCCTGACTTGTACGATTCTGCTCATGCATAGGATTGCCTAGGATGGGGTAAGGAATCAGTTGAAGTTCCAGTAGATCAGACGGTCCCTATGTTACAGCACATGTTTTGGGCTTTACTGATCGGTTTCTGGTTGATACAGGAGCTACACGTAGCGCTTTGTCTAAACAATTGGTTCCGAGGGCTCCCCTGTCTGGCACAACTATTACTTCGATAGGTTTCGATGGAACACCTTCTCTTAGCCCATTGTCACAACCACTCTCATTTTATGTTGATAAATTCAATGCTCCATGTCCGTTTTTGCTTTCCCCTAACACACCAGAGAATATTCTGGGCCTTGATATGTTAAAGCACTTTAGAGCTACAATACGATGTTTTCCTGAAGGGGTGCGAGTCATTTTGAACGATAATTACACTGAATTTGACAGAGTTTGCCTGGTTAAAGAAGACACTGTATTAGCCTCACTTCCTGAATCTTATGGGCTACCTCAGACACTGATGTGGGTCAGATGGTCATTCCTCCGATCCAGATTAGTGTCAAGGAGGGAGCTGTGTTACCTCGTTTGCCACAATATCGCATTTCACAGGAGGGAGAGGAGGCACTTATACGAATTGTACATGATTTGATACGAGTTGGGGTTGTTGAGGAAGTTTCATACAATGTTTGCAATAGCCCGAATTTTCCGATTTTGAAGAGAGATACAGACACACAAATGTACAGGTTCATTATTGATTTGAGGGAGGTAAATAAGATAGTAATACCACAACACCCTGTGGTCTCTGACATCACAACACTTCTTACTTTAGTCCCTCAAATGCCACTACATTCACTGTAATTGACTTGAAAAATGATTTCTTTTCGATCCCTTTTCATCCTGATAGCCGATATTTGTTCGGTTTCACTTTGAATAATCGATCGTATCGATTTTGTAGAGTTCCTCAAGGCTATACTGAGAGTCCGAGTATTTACAGCCAAGCATTGAAGAGGGAACTTGATTCTTTTGTATTGACCGAAGGTGTAGCTCTCATACAATATGTCGATGATATCTTGTTGGCAGCCGACACTCCAGAGCAGTGTGAAAATTGTACTTTATCTTTGCTTTCTTTTCTTGCTTAACATCATCACAAAGTCTCTCGAAAGAAGTTGCAATACTGTAGACCAAAGGTAACCTACTTAGGTCACCTTTTGTCTAAGGAGGGACGTGCATTGACGTCAGATCGCATACAAGCTATTTTAGACACGCCAGTTCCTACCACACAGAAAGGAGTACGTGCATTTTTGGGTCTTACTTCGTTTTGTAGACAGTGGATTTGGGGATTTTCACATATTGTTAAGCCTTTGTTAGCACTTTTGACAAAGGATACCCCAGTACCTCTTCCATGGACAGGAGAATGAGAAAGTGCTTTTCAACAATTACGACAAGCCCTTTGTTCAGCACCAGTGTTAGGCACACCAGATTACACGAAGATTTTCACACTTTACGTGCACGAGAATGATGGATGTGCATTGTTAGTGTTGGCCCAGTTACACGGCGATAAGCAACATCCGTGTGCATACTTTTCTGCAGTTCTTGACCCTGTTGCTAGAGCATTACCTGGATGCTTTCGTTCAGTTGCAGCAACAGCAGTGTCTATTCGACAGAGTGAGGGAATAGTTTTGTCACACAAATTGTTAGTGTTAGTGCCACATGCTGTCGAAGCCCTTTTGAATCAGACAAAGACGCAGCACTTGACTAGCACTCGTCTTACAGGATATGAACTGACATTGCTAGCCCCCCATATTACATTGAAGAGATGTGCAACTTTGAATCCAGCCTCTTTGTTGCCATATCCGGTGACTCAGCCTCAGTCACAGGAAACGCACGATTGTATTTTTCTGACTGAAGAACAGACAAAGGGTCGCATTGATTTACAGGATATGCCCCTTCCAGATGTAGATGGTGAATTGTGGGTTGATGGGTCTTGTTTGAAATTGTCAGATGGTACGACCTCAGCCGCATATGCAAACACCACGCTTGAGACAATAGTGGAGACAGCTCGCATACCACAGAAATCGGCTCAAGCAGCTGAATTGATAGCGCTGACACGAGCATGTGAGCTCAGTACTGGTTTGTGTGTGAACATTTACATAGATAGCCGCTATGCTTTTGGAGTAGCGCACGATTTTGGCCTACTCTGGAAGGAAAGAGGTTTTCTTACATCTCATGGGATACAGATAATGCATGGAGACTTAGTGCATAATCTCTTAACTGCATTGACATTACCGAAGAAAATTGCTATAGTGAAGTGCAGTGCACATAAGAAAGTGACAGACAAGATTGGACAGGGAAATGCCTTTGTAGACCGTATAGCACGTGAGACTGCAATGCAGAGAAATACTACTTCTATGTATGTAGTGAAGTCGCAAGCTGAAAGATGGAACGATGCTAGGCAGGAAGTGCGAGAGATACAGAAGACAGCTTCTGACAAAGAGCGTGAACAGTGGTCTAAAGAGGGAGAGTTAGATGATGAAGGTTGTTGGAGAAACAAGCAAATGGATCGATGGAAGCTGCCTATAGCTTTCGTGCAACCTATGGTTCAGATGGCACATGGACTAGCACATGTTGGAGCTCTTGCGATGACGAAAATGCTTACACAAGTTTGGGAACATCCTGAGATTGCTAGCACAGCTAAGAGAGTAGTACAGTCCTGCTTGATTTGTTTACAATACAATCCTGAGAAGGGGACACGAGTTCCATCTGGAGGTTTTGTTACACCAACTGCACCTTTTGAAGTCTTGCAAATGGACTACATTCAACTTGAGTGGTGCAATAATTTAAAGTATGTCTTAGTGGTGGTTTGTGCTTTCAGTAAATGGATTGAGGCATACCCTACGAAAGATAATACTGCTATTACTACTGCTAAGGTGCTACTGAAGGAGTTCTTCCCGAGGTTCGGTGTTTGCAGACTTTTATGGAATGATAACGGACCTCATTTTGTCGGGGAAGTTATCAAGTATGTCCTGAAGGGATTAGGAATTAAGCAGAAGTTCCATGCTGTGTTCCATCCACAATCTGCAGGATTGGTGGAAAGGTATAATGGTACTCTCAAGCTCAAAATCGTGAAAATTCAAGCCTCCACGAATTTGATGTGGCCAGATGCGCTGCCATTGGCATTATTGTCCATTAGATCGGTACCACATTCTAGGACGGGTCTTACCCCGTACGAGGTGGTATTTGGACACCCAATGAATATTTGGGGAGTTCCGAAGCCAAGTTCTGTGTATGATGTACCTTGTGTTTTAATGAATAACTATTTGGCACAATTAACTGACAGCTTGGTTTCTATTCATCAACAGGTTCGAGAAGAGCTCCCTGATAAATCCCAAGGTGCGGGCCATGAACTCCGTCCTGGTGATCACGTGATGATAAAACTATTCGAGAGGTCAAGCAGCCTGGAGCCGAGGTGGCGTGGACCAGAGCAAGTACTCCTCGCCACGAGAACGGCAGTCAGAGTTACCAACAAGAAGAACTGGGTGCATAGTACCCACTGTCAGAAGATACTGCCGACCTTGGTGGAACCTGCTGTTCTGACCGATCATCGGGATATCTTGACTACGGAGAAAGGCCCTGCTGTATCACCTGACGGATCTGCGGAGTTCTTCCCGGACCAGACGACTCCTGGAGCAGCACGCTACAATTTGGGATCAAGAAAATGATTTGAAGTTTTTTTTGTTGCGAGACTGGTTGAGCAACCGCTCTGGGTAGTGGAAATGGAGAGCCGATATGACAAGGGAGGGGGATCAGCCCTGCGTAGTGTAGTGACACCTGTCTTGGTCTGTGGTGAAGAAACCAACGTCTGCCCAGAGTAAAGAGCTCATTGACTATTTTGTTTTTTCTATTTTTTAGTTTGAAGAAGACTTTGTGACTATGAATACTACTAAGAAGAAGATTTTAGGAGTATTAGGTGTTTTTGTTGTTTTAACAGTTATAGCAGTGATTACTTGGTCGGTTGAAATGATGATTTCTGCTCGGAAATTTCTTATGGTCCCTACTACTCCGATTCCGGAAGAGCATCAGCATTTTACTCTTCCCTATCATGAGCATAATCATCGAGAATCTTATCTGAATAATACTTTTGTTCAAATGCTCCACCATACCCATGATGCCACCAATACTACAAATTGCTGGATTTGTGGTATGCTTCCAGCTCATCAAAAGAAAGGTGGAACGCCGTTTATTCCACTTCCTTTTTCGCACAATGGTTCTTGTCGAGCCTGGTACACTCTTCTCTTTTCGAACAGAAAACCTGCGGTAGGTGGACTTCTCTTCCATTTGAATAAAGAGTGTTATCAAGATGAACATGGTTATCCTCAAGCGAATGGAACTATATGGGAGTGGGAAGAATATCGACCGGACAATGCTTCTACACCTTATGTTTTCACCCATACAAGAGACTCTACCACAAGCAATGAATCTGTAATTACTGTAACACGAACTAAAGCTAATCTCTGTGTGCAAAGTACTGGACGGATTCCAGTGGGAGTTAGTGAATGTATTGTTGTGTTGAATATAGATGGAATAAATGATAGTACTTTTCTGGCTTCACAAAACACATATTTAGTATTTGGAAGTCATGGGTATCATAGATTACCTATAGGGTGGTCTGGTATTTGTTATGTGTCTTTCCTATTACCCCCCTGTTTTTCTTGCACCTGCTTCTTATCACCGAGATTTTAAACTATTTAGAAATATTTCCATGAATCGTTATAAGCGAGCAATTCGGATTGATGACATCGATCAGACAGACACTAGTCTGCAGCAATATGTTGACTTTAATTTAGGCCTATTTCCTTTTGTAGGTGCTGCATTAAATAGCAGGAAAATACGACGATTAACTAGAGTGTGGAAGCTGTCACAAATGAAACTGCTGTAGCACTTGGTAACATCACCGAGGAACTACAAGTTGCTAGAATTGTAACTCTTCAGAACCGAATGGTTCTGGATGTTATGTTAGCAGATAGAGGAGGAGCATGTAAAGTCATCGGAAGTAGTTGTTGCATGTACATCCCCAATAATTCGCCTTCTGTATATGAAGCAATTCTTAAACTACACAAGATAGCCTCTGATATTCATGAGAAAAATGGTACCTGGACATTTGCTGGATGGTTTTGGGCTTTAATTTCAGCTTGGGGTTGGAAACTACTGACTATTCTGTGTATTGCAGCTGCGCTAATTTTCACCTGTTGTATGTGTATACACTGTGGCCCAATGCTATGTTCTATGTGCATAACTGCCTGTATACCGTCCAAAAGAAATGCCGTAAAAGCGCAACAATCGTTGGATAAAGAAGTGACCAATATAATGTGCATAGATATGCGAGATGAATGCACAAATTATCCAAAAAGAGCATATGTCTTTAGCTAACACTAAAAGGGTCGTCTGTTGTATTTGACGGCGATTGAGTTGAGCGTTAGCAAAAGACATCTGAGTTTTAGCCATTATCTTGACGTTTAGTGGCATCCATTTTAAATTCATGGCAGCCATTTTGTCTGCCACACGCTGCCTCGTGTCGACCATGTGCATTGTCCTATCTGTCTGCTCATGGCCTTTCAATCTGCCCGGCAACAGGCTAATAATAGCATCTCTGTGTTTTGCCGCTGACCGTTAGGGTCCGCATCTGCTAATGGTTAGCCCTAGATTGGAATGTGTTAGCCGAGACCCTAAGATTGTTAACTCCTCCCCCTGATCGATTGTGCCTCTCGATATTACCTTGTATGGACATAAAATGTGCTCTTATGCTTTGTACCGCCTTCTTTTGAGCCCCTGTGTGGGTATAAATAAACCATGTGTTCAGTAGCCCTTTGTGCTACTTCTCACAGTGCCGAAGGGTACTGTCCCAACTTTAGCACCACCTCATGAGGTGTAATAAACTATGTGTTTGTCATTTCCAGTTTCCGTGCCAACTTTTTTTCCTTTGGGTCTGAGGACTTCGTGCGCAGAAGGGCGAACCCCTTGCACTAGCGGGTCTGGCTGGGCCTGCACGACAGCCTGAGGCTATTGCCCCCATCCTTACTCCTTAGTTTAACACCATCTTAAATGCTGGGCAGTTTCCCAGGTCCTGGGAATCAGCATCAATACTTCCGCTGATAAAAAAAACGAAACTGGACCCTTTGGATCCTAATAGCTATAGGCCTATCTCGCGCCTCCCTTTACCAGCCAAATTGATCGAGAAGGCTATGAAGTTTATTCAGCACAATAATGTTCTAGATTCCACACAATTTAGTTTTTGTACTGAACACAGCACAGAGCTTGCCTTGATCAAAGCTACGGAGGAGGTCCGAGAGGTTATGGACCAAGGGGGCACAGCAATTCTGATCATGCTTGATCTGTCAGCAGCTTTTGACACGGTCCACCATGAAGTCTTGATGGACCGGTTATTGGCTGCGGGGGTGCAGGGTAAAGCCTGGACCCTGCTGAAATCCTTTTTGGCAGACAGAACTCAAACGGTGAATATGGGAAGACATAGGTCCAAGCCTTTTTCGTTCCCTTGTGGGGTCCCACAGGGCTCCTCGCTTAGCCCCACGCTTTTTAATATCAACGTGTGTTCACTGGCAGCACTAATAAGAGTTCATGAGCTCAAGCTAACCTCTTATGGAGACGATCCGCAAATTGTGTTGTCCGTACAGCGAGGCAAGGAAACGGAAACTGGCTTAAGATGTTGCGAATGTATGAAAGCCATTGCGGGCTTGATGTCCTCAAACTGCCTCAAACTTAATACAGGCAAGACAGAGGTCATCATTTTCGGCAATATTCCCAACATCTGGACCCCTGACTGGTGGCTTGTAGAAATGGGAGCCCCCCCCCCCACCAGGAAAGCTAAGAACGTAGGGGTAATCATGGACAATAAATTAACCTTTGGGGAACAGGTTAGTGGAGTTGTCTCAACAAGCTTTTACCTCCACAGAGTTTTGAGGAAAATAAAACATTTTTTGCCCAAGGAAAGTTTTACAATGGCAGTTACCGCACTCATTTTGTCCCGGCTGGATTATTGTAATAGTCTGTATACAAATATTCAGAAGAAGCATCTAAACAGACTCCAGCTGGTGCAAAATGTGGCAGCTAGGCTGATTACCAGCACGCCTAGATTCACCTCTGTTAGGAAGGAAATAAAGCAGCTTCACTGGATACCTGTGATACAGCGTGCTCGATTCAAAGCACTGTGTACGGTGTTTAAATCTCTTACGGGTAGTGGCCCTGAGTATTTGAGAAAACGTTTTCAATGGTATGTCCCCGGGAGACCACTGCGATCAGCAGAGGCAAAATATGTGGTTGTTCCTCGAGTTAAAAGAGCCACCTGAGGTGGCAGAAGTTTTATGTGGGTGCTGCTAAAGCATGGAATAATTTGCCAACATATCTCCGGAATAACACAGAGTTACTGGCCTTCAGGAGGGGGCTCAAAACATGGTTGTTTTCCCAATAACGCTGAATTATAGCTTTTGTATCCAGTTAGGCATCGGTTAGGGCCAGGACACCTTTGGCTATAAGTGCGCTCTATAAGCTTTTTTAACTTAACATAACATAACATAACATCCATGCTTAAAAGACGGAACAAAGTGGAGTTGAACTTCAGAGTGCCTAATGGAGGAGGGTACAAAGAAAGTGGCGAATAAGGGGAAGACAGGATCCATTCTAATCATACTCGTTCTCAACAGACAATTGGAAAACAAACCAACTTTAATATCCCTAAGGGTTGTGAATAAGAAAGATGTGATAAATAGATGTGAAGTAATTGTTGTGTGAGTGAAGTCTGCATGAGTGGCCCGGATGAGAGATGCAACGTGAGCCACCTAGCGTTTCTGGCAAGTGAAGATTCTGCCTTTAGCCAGATTAAAAAGCTCACAAAGACAAGGGTTTAGTTGGCATTAACATCTGTGCTCTTGTCAAAGTTGTGTACAATGGAATTTCTAGAGTTGTAATATGTACTTGTTAATAGGTATAAACTTATTGATTTGAACACTGGATTCTTAAATGGCAGGTCCAATTAGGAACAAATAGGATGGGGATGTGTATTTGTTGCTGCTCAACCTATGATGTGTATGGAACCACATGGCAAATACATCATTTAACTTCCAGGTCAGGAGGTGAATCTTCAGATGGAAGAATGGTTCAGAAGATAGGAGAGATGGCGAGTTCCATACTCGAATTATGCCTTCAAATATAGAATGATAAGTAGTTGTACACAATCTTTGAACCCATCAAAATAAATGTTGTGTGTTTTAGAGGAAACGTCCCCTTGTTGAGGGTGGCAACATTAGCCCTGTAGATACTTACACTGCAGAGTGTGGTGTTTAGTAGGTGCAGTATTACCCACCCACTTGGGACCAGATGTAGGAAGCCTAATACCAGTCGGTAATGGCCGAAATTACCAAATTTCAGCTGTTACCGACCAGTATTAGTCTTTTCATATGTAGGAGGCCACATTTCAGGATTTGGTAATTTACCGAATCGATAATTTAAGAAATCAGTAAATTACCAAATTCTTAAAATACCGATTTGGTAAATTACCGAATCTGTAATGTAGGGAGCACTCAAGTGAGTGCTTCTTACATTTAAGGATTCGTTATTTACCACCAACCATTAGTTGGTGGTAAATAACGAATTCCTGTTAAAAAGCAATTTTTTGCTATTTATTCAGTGCCATGTGGCAGACATACAAGCCCTTAGGGCATGTATGTGTGCCACATGTGCACCCATGCACTATTCAGGGGTGCAACAGGGTGTTAATATGCCACCCTGCCACCCTTGAAAGGGTTCCCCCTATTACCGATTCGGTATTTACCGATCGGTATTTACCGAATCAGTAATTCCCATTCATTCCTATGGGCCTCCAGGCCCATAGGAATGAATGGGAATTACCGAATCGGTATTTACACCAAATGGGTATTTACCGATACCGAATCGGTAAATACCGATTCTTAATTACCGAATCTTTCTGATTCTGTAATTTTTACCGAAAACTTATCTACATCCCATTTACCTATTCTTAAATACCAAATCGGTAAAATTCGGTATTTAAGAATAGGTAAATTGAGATTACCTACATCTGGCCCTCAGATTCTATAAAATTACAAAAGCGAAATTGGAGTTTGAGAACCGGATTACTCCATGTTCTGCCTCTTTGCCACCATTTTCCTTCGACAAATTTCACCAAGTTTTTCCTTGGCGAAATGAAGTAAATAGTGGATGTGCAGTAATTAATGCAAAACTCGGAATCTAATTTTGAGCATAGAATCAAAATTGATAGGGTCACTTGGAAAGAGCCCTATACAGCTAAAGCAGCTGATTGTTTGCAAGTGTCTATGACTCACAACTTAACATTGCCTGCTGTAGGTACTATCATGGGAGGGGAAGAGCTTTCCGCCACATGATCTGCGTGACTAAAGTATCATTACATTATGATAATCAAAGCAAGAACTGTGCATGAGCTGTCCAGCACAACAAACAAGAGGCTATTTGCAGGGGTGGCTTCCGTTTTTTATAACACAAAGGTTTGCTTCTTCCCCTGTGCTGGCATTTTGTGATGTGCGTGTTTAGCCTTAGCTGGCTTATTTCAGTGTGCATATGCTAGAGCCGCCACGTGTGGCTAGCAAGTCAATCTAGTTTTTCACCTTGTGGGAACTCTAGCTCACCACTTTCAGAGGTTTTCTACCTAATGGACCTTCAGTATGTAGGTTTTTGGCTATTTGACAATTTTTGGCAGAAGAAAAAGAGACGATATTTTCCACTGGTAAATAAACATGAAACACATAATTCGATGCATCTTTTCATCCAAAGAATTCATTACAAAGTACAAACAGAAGCAATCGGAAATTCAGTGTAGAATTACTAGCACCGACTCCAGGGCCTGATGTACAAAACGTGATTAGAGTCGTGTTAGCTACTCTGACTGTTTACAATGGTAAAAATTAATTTAAGTATGTACAAACTCTATTTTAGGAGTCTAATGGCCCCATTAGGATGGCGGGCGGATTACCCCCGCCGGGCCGGCGTAGTCACCGCCGGCCTGGCGGGGGTGATCCACCCACCATCCCTGCAGCAAAGACCCCCGACATATTACTATGGCTGGGGGGACCGCATCAGACGAAAAGACCATCCGCCGTTTTTCTGCCCAGTCGACAAGCCGACTGGGCGGAAAAGTGTTCAATATGGTGGCAGTGTCTGTTAGACACCGCCAGCCATGTTACAATGTGGGCGGGAACATGCCTTTCCATGATGGCAGAATGGCATGCGGTGTTTGCATGCGGGGGCCCGTTGCGGGCCCCCAGGGACTCTGGGGGGTGGGGGTGCCCATGGTCCCTGCATTTCAATGCACAACGTGGCAGGCACAGCGCGGTGCCTGTCACATTGTGCATTGAAAAGCACAACCTGCCTTTGTGGCATTGCGGTGGGCGGTACTGCGACGCAATGTCACAAATGCGCCATGCGCCCGCCAGTGTGGCGGGCGCATCCTAATTGGGAGTGCTGGACCTCCGCACCCTCAGCGGGCGGTCCCGTTTCCCGGGGGTATGGCGGGCAGACAAAGTACGCCCACCGTACTAATGACCCCCTAAGTTATTACTGAAAAAGAGATGCAACACCATAAGGAATTGATATTTAGAAGGGGAGTGCGGTAGACATCCATGCAAGCAATTCTTTGGGAGATGTGTCAATGTTTTGCCACCAAAACCCAGGCACTGGGTGTAATAATTGGTACGGAAATCTAAGAAGTACCAAAGATTTGCAGTGAGAAGCGTTTTATGACGTTTGAAAGTGTGTGTGTGTGGGGGGGGGTACCCAACACCCCACTCCAGAGAGTAACCAGCTCCATGCAATCAGTCTTGGTCCTGCTCCAAATTGAATAATCCAGCCCAATGAGCCATGCTAGGTCCCCCACCGAAGGGAATATAATCAGTACTGGACTGGATTTAGCACTTTGGGCCTCATCATCAGTGAGATGCAGCTTGAGTCCAATGGGAGCGGGAGCACTGGACTCACATCTGGGTACATCCGTTGCCTAAGCATCTCACAAATAAGTAATGGGTGGAATACTTTAATTAATCTCTGCCACTGGAAGTTATTCGTGGCTTCATTCCAGTGCATCATTTTTACCCACTATTCCACTCTAGAGAGGCCCATATGCAAATCTCTCTTGTTCTTCTGGGTCTGGAGAGTAGAGAAGGGTGGTAGATCCAAGACAACTATAATGCCAAAAAGAGCCTGTTGGGACTCGTAGTCTGATATCTCATGGAAGGTGAGGAAGGCCAGTAGGCTTGTGGCTTTCAGAGGTTGGGCCAGACATGTAGCTGGGTTCAATGCACTGGTCTGAGGAGAAGCAGAATGTGGGGTTGTTGGGTCTATCCAGGTAGTCAGCTCATGGTGAAGATGGAGTTAGGAATTTTACAGTTACTGGTTGGATTCTGGCACTAAGTGCAAAAGAAAAAGATTAAGGAGGTTAGGGAATTGTTTAGGCTGGAGTTCATTGCCAGGATGATATGGGAGGGAGTAAACAGGTAAGCTGGGATAGTTGGGCAATAGGGTGCATAAATTAAATGACATGTTGACAAGATATGGTGGATGACAGGAGTTATTCACAAAAGCAAAAATATGATAGTGTGGATCATCAGTCAATGGCAGAGTTCTCTTGCCAGTGGGGCAGAGTTTTTGCACCCTCGAGAAATGAGAGACGTGAGCGAGATCAGGAGAAGCAGCAAGGACTGAATAAGTAAGAACAACTCCCAGATTAGTGCCTTATGCTGGATGAGGGAAGGTTACCTACAGAGTTGTAGGTGTTTGACTTTATTATTAGCTTTTCTTGATTTGGCTAAGGATAATATGGCAAAATGAGGCTTTATTTCTAGGGCAGTTAGGGTGTCTGCGAGCTATGAAGATAGTGTCTTACAAAATGACTAGGAAAAGAGAGGAAAGGAGACTGGCAGGTCCGGAATGTTAATACCTGGTTTCAAGCTAGCCAGGGGGTCCTCGTGGCAACAAAGGTCAAAGATGACACGAAGGTAAAGGATGTGATGTAGGACCTAGTTGTGCGGCAAAAAATACAAGGGCACGTGACTTTGCTGGTAAATAACAAGGAAGTTTAAGGAGACCGGCTAGAATTTAAGAAAGGAGGAGCGGCCAAGAACGTGATAAAGTAAAGAGGTCAGGTTATAGGGTTAGGAATTTTCATGCAATGCATCTGCCTGTAGGTATTTCTAAGAACACACGCCAGGAGTACCAATCACCCGTGAGCTCACAGCAGTCACAATGAAAACAGCCTTTTTTCGCCCTGTTTGGACGTCTGTGGTTTATTGTGCTGGTTAGCCAAAGCGCACGACCCAGTGAACTTTATAACACTGAATTTGAAAAATGAAATACAGAGGAAGGAGATAAGGCTTGCTTGATAGAAGGGGGAACAACAATATAAATTACAAGTATTTTCCTAAAGTCGCAGAACCTTCCCTGAGTACTTCCTCTTGTCAACCATTTGCAGGAAAAAACCCTTATTGATTGCATTTCCACACTGCTGAGACATAGGGGCCCATTAGGATGGCGGGCGGATTGCCCCCACCAGGCCAGCGGTGGTCACCGCCGGCCTGGTGGGGGAAATCCGCCCGCTATCCGCTCCGGAATGACCCCCGCCATATTAGTATGGCTGGGGGGTCCGCAGCGACCGGGCGGAAAAGTGTTTATATGGTGGCGGCGTCTATCAGACACCGCCAGCCATATTACAATGGGCTAAATCTAATGCCTTTCCATGCGGAATCTGATTTGGGGGCCCGTTGCGGGCCCCCAAGGACTGGGGGGGGGGGGTGTTGCACAAAGGACAACGTGGCAGGCACCGCGCGGTGCCTGCCACGTTGTGCTTTGCAATGTACAATGTACTTTTACCATTGCAGCGGGCGGTGCTTTTAGCACCGCCCGCCGCAATGGTAAACATGCAGAATGCGCCCGCCACTGTGGCGGGCGCATCCTAATACCCCCCATGGGACCCCTGCCCTTATGGCGGGCGGTCCCCTTACACGACGGGATGGCGGGCGGACTAAGTCCGCCTGCCATCCTAATGGACCTCATAGTTTTGTGCAGCTTCGAGCGTGAAAGGCTCCTGGCATCACAACACAGAAATTGTTAAATTTTCATAAAATCTTTCAAAAAATGTCAATAAACATGCCTCATAAATTCTGATTAAGTATTATTGAAAAAAATATGCGCCAACAAAAAACAGGTGAACACATGACCTGTAATATTGACGGTCATTTCCTTCGCCATATTAGTTTATTAATTTAGAAACTAAATGCAAACTATCAAAACAGTACCTCTGTCTTTTCTATTAGTGCTACATGTGCGTCCCCGCAATAATATAGGCTATATTATTTTTATGGTTTGCATATTATCTGAAATTGTCCGGTGTTAGGACAGACAGATACGAACAGGTGGGAGAAAAAGGGAAAGGAGAACGTACGGTAGAAGAGAAAAAAAGGAAAAGGGGTGGAGGGAGGGAGATAGAAAGAGTAAAGGCTCTAACAAGAACCATTGTATTTAATATGCGGCACTGTTTATGTGGCATAGCAGAGGGCATGCAATAGCAGTAGGAGTGTACAACATCACAAATATGTTTTCACAAACTTTTCCGAAAATTACACAAATTTACGTTAATGGCCCGAAATATGGTTTGCCCAGGCCTAATTAGCTGTCACTGAACTATTAAATATTAAGGTGAGCATGCTGTTATACATTAGTTTACAGTGACACACGTTCTCATTTGAGCTGAGGGGCATCGAACGCTAATATATTACACCATTTATGTCCACATTGTGAGGACTCTATGACAGATTGCACTGTATGGCCATGGTTACAAGTGGCCCTCTAACCCCGCTTCAGACGCAAGCAAGACTTTGCACCGGAAATGGGATTACAATTCAACCCCTTCCCATGACCTTGACCACGTGAAACTGCGCACAAAACACAAAAAGCCATTTAGCACATTCTAGACCAGGTGAAAACATACTCAATTTTCGCGTTATTCCTCAATACGAAGGTGTTCAGTGTACAATCTGCTGCAAATTGAGCTCCTGTTAAATAAAGTGGTAAATAGCACCCGCACTTTGCACACATTTGTAATTAGGCCCAAGAAATTATTTCTTGGGCACAGTAGAACAAACCTTTCTGACAAATCCAAACAAGACTGACTCATAAGCTTGGTTCTAGGAAATAAAGTTGACAGTCTTAATGGGGAGGAATCAAACTGACATGGCTGAAGCGAACTTAGGGGCATATTTACAAGCCCTCACCGCCACCGGACCGTCACTTTTTTGATGCTCCGCTCGGGCAGCTCAATTTTCCATTTTTACACGGTGGCTCTATCTGCCGCAATCCTTTGGGGCAAATGGGCGTGCAATTGGAGTTGCTGTGGGCGTTCTACCGCAACACCGATTGCGTTTTGGATCTACAAGGCTGAGGCAGCGCCAAAAACGAACACCATGTATACCATGTGCTAGAATGGCGCAACAAGGAGAAATTATTAATTTCTCCTCGTTTTTTGCTCTTTCCTTGTGTGCTGCAGCACACATAGAAGGTGCAAATCGCCATTATTGATTACTCATGTGCAGGAAGGTGCCCCTTCCTGCACATAAACAATCATTCCCTGCAACGCAGGCACCCTTGCCACATGACGGCCGGGTGCCTGCGCTGGCGTTAGGCATCTTTTTTGCTCCAATGCTAGGGGAAACACAGGACTGCGCAATATTCTTGTGAATATGGGTCATCCCTGCATTTTGAAAATGTTGGAGTGTGGCGCTGACAAATTTGGCGCATCGCTCTGACATTTTATTGTAAATATGCCCCTTAAAGTGAATTATGACATGTATTACCGTTGTTGGGTCCCATAGCCAGGGTTGGATTTGGGGCAGATTTTTAGGATAACCACGGACTATGTAAATGAGTCCTATTTAAATTAATTATACATGAAGCTATTGTAAGTAGATATACTGAAAATATAGCATGGACCCCTCTTGCCTGGGCCTACCTTGGACAAGCATGGTGAAGAGGGTGAGTATGGTGTAAATAATGCTTTTCTTGCATGTCAATCGATCCATGGAGAAAACGCCATTTTGGTTTTAATCCTGCACCTGGTTTATTGAGCCACACATTGCTTATAATAGTATCAATACGTCTTTTTTCTTTTCAACACTTTTGATTGGTTTATGGCAGTAAAACATGGGAAAGTCAACCAATTAACTGCATAGTAAAAATTCATCTATGATATGCAACTGTATATTAAAGAGTCCATTATGACAATAAGTCTAGAAGCGTTGAAAATATATTGAAGTGCGGGGTGTAAATGATACCATTATCCAATTAACAATAAAACAGAGTGCCATGTAAATAGTATTGGACATATAATCAAGTATCCAATAAAAAATAAAAATATACATACGAACGCTAGTGAACAATAAAAGGAAGCAGACTGAACAAGTATTCACTTAACGTGTATATTTAATAGTAAATTCGTTATTGTGCCGCCAGTACTACTGAGTCCAATTTCCAGAAACCCATTGGACACAAGTGGATTCAACAGAAACCATTTGCAGGACCTACAGTTCTACTGCCACCATCATGGATGACATCTGTAACTGTGTGCAACATGATTTTTAAGTAGACAATGACACCTGGAATTCGACCATGGAACAAAGTCCACGTAAATTGATGGACACTGCCCGTTGAACACTCGCCTGCCGCAAAACAACATTGTGGACGCCACAACAAGAAATGGAGCGGAATAGTAGACTCTTCTGAATGGTGCCACTGAGCAAACTAACACCTTCTGGGCAGTTTTTGGTATCCTGCTCCAATAGTCTTCTTCCGGGTCATACTGTGGCAGAAAATAGGCCCAGGCACCAAAATAAAATTGGCCCATGTTAGCGAGTCAGATAGCTAAAAAAGTAGCCCATGTTTACAAACTGGGCAGTTTTGAACTTGTAAAGACAAGCTCTATAAGTGCTTTGCACTGTACGGAAGACTGCATGAATTTGAGCTTGCCACAGGCAATGTTTGTTTTAATATCAGGAAAATCAACAGTAAAAACCGGCCCAGCAGATGACAAACGAGGCCCACAATCAGAGCACCTGTCCACACACTGATCTGACAGAGCAGCCCTTCGGGCACTGACTGATTGCCCACTAGAGCAGTCTGACCCTGGTGTTATTGAAATCAGTTTGTTATGCAATACTTAACCTACACAACTGCAAGTTTAATGTTGTGTTCTACATCTATTGCTGCTTATGCTGTTTCAAAGTTCCCTTCCAGTTTTAGAGAAGTGGGGTTGCACAGGAAAGCTATCCCCAAAAACTTACAGGTTTCAGGGCCTTCTTACCAGTAACCATGCTCGTTAATGGTAAGATAGTTTTGTGGGTTAGTGGGCTTACTGCTGAGTGATGGGCAGGAGATCGGGAGAAGTATCTAAGTGGCAATGTAAGGAAGTTTGCTGTCTAATCCTGACTTTCCTGTAACACTAAACTGTATGATCTTGGGCAATTCTCTTTATCTGCCTGTGCCTCTACCCAACTGCCTGTAAAAACAAGCATTTACAATACAATGGTCTCGGCATTGCTAAAGTTAGAGCTATTGGCATTGCTCATGACATTATTTTTATTTATGTTTTTGTTTTTAAAACATATAAATAAATGTAATTGTCATTTACAATGCCAATAGCTTAATCTTTTGCAAATGCGAGACCTATTGCATTTGCACCCACACACAGAGCCACACACACAAAGCCACCCACACACACATACAGAGCCACCCACAGAGTCATTCACATAGAGCCACCCACATACACACAGAGCCACCCACACAGAGCCACCTACACACACACACAGAGCCACCCACACACAGAGCCACATACACACACACACGGAGCCGCACACAGAGCCACACACACACACAGATAGAGCCACAGACAGAGCCACACACAGAGCCACACACAGACAGACAGACAGAGCCACACACACACACAGACAGAGCCACACACAGACTGAAAATACAGAACAAAGTGCAGAATACCAGCAAAATAGCCCAATAAACCGAAAACAAGGAAAGAAAGATGCAGGGTGGAATAATACCTAAAAAAACTGTAGCTTGAAAAGAGAGGCTGAGGAGAAAATGGTAAAGAATAAAAACAGAACAAAAATGTAGGGGAAAACAAACCTTCGTTGGAAGGAAGGTCAGAGATGGAACAAAAAAGAAAGAGATTGGAAACATTATAAAATGTTCATGACCTTTATGATTCACATTAAAATGAGAGTACGATGTGTAACAAGGGATTAGGGTAATGCCCTTCAGAGTTCGGTGTGTAATCTGCAGGTCACTAGTTTCACTTCTGAGAGAGGGCAGTGTGATGCGTCATATTCAGAGATCGAAGTGTAGCCTGAAAGTCTCTGGCTTAAGTCGTACTCGGAAAGCTCAGTGGATCAATGCTTTTACTACAGAGGTCTTTGTAATTCTGCAGATTCGAAGCTGCCTTAGAAAGCCCCGCCAGTTAATGCACCTATTGCAGAGATTTTTGCCCTACAGCCATTTAGTTATTCATGTATGGATTTTTTTTATAACACTTAAAGGGACAGAGGTTGACAGAGTGCTCCACAAAGAACCATGGCATTACTGGCATAATATGCCAAGTCTGGTGGCTGAGTGGGTTAATGCATCCACTGCAGGGATCACTGTTTGATCTCGAGGTCTTAGGTTCACCTTCCAGGGGGTCCACTCAGCCTTTCATCCTTCTGAGTTTGAAAAAATGAGTACTATTTTGTTGGATACAAGAGAGATATATCCAGAATTGCTGCATAGAGGTGTAGGAAAATGTTTATACAAACTTATGTCGAGATAGATTTTGATACCCCCCCCCCCGCAATGGCTTGTTAAAAAAAGTTACCATGTTTTAAAAAATGTACATGAATTTAGTCCTAGCATAATTTTCACAGCTTCGGCCACCAGCACCATTTAGTCCCAGGGGTCACCTCTGTATAGACGCATACATGAGACATGGAGCAGCAACACAAGAAACAGACGAGGTGAAATATTTTAAAAAAGACAGTAGCACAGTGCCAATGCTACTAGGGCTAAGGCACAGTCAGTCACTTGTCGGGCATGCCTGACCTGCCTTTCAGAGGCACTGAACTATTAGGAATCCACTCTTTTAAATTATAGGCCGATCTACCTTTAGCTATCTGTGCCAGAAGCAATATTGTCTGTGCACCTTATTTGTTTTGCTAAGCTGGATCATATGCTTAATAAAATAATGTGATTGCCCTCTGTTTAATTAAAACTAGACTGGTTGGGTGGTTGCTGTTTTTAGAAGGAGCACATGTCTCAGTGGTGCTCGGAGATGTGTTAATAAATCTGTGATTTAGGACTTGTCAGTGTAATCCATTTGACATACCTTCAGAGTAATACATCTCTAGTAGAGTCCTATCAACAGGTTCACTGGAATCATGCGATTCTGAGGCTGCAGCGATGTTCGTATAGTTATAGATTTGCTGCATTTGGCATATAATCCATCACCCGCATAATCTGCAGATTTTAACAAAAAAAGTATTTCTAGCTCAAACGGATTCAAAGTTACAAAAACATATGGCGAGTTGGGTTCCTGCGTACCAAAAGGCTTTTTGCAAAGGATGACTGGTCATCTTTTAGTTGCTTATTGCTGTATTTGGGTATTAAATTAGTACCAATAAAGGTTACATTTTCTCAGATCCTATTACTAGATGCAAAAATGACAAAATAATGACGTAATGCCATCATAAAATGTTCCGCGTTATGCCCATAATTTGCCTTTCCTCGTCGCATAATTTATTCAGCCTTGCCGCATAATTTGGTCCTTCTAATCTCTGCCGCATAATTCCAGTGGCCATGCATATCACAAAAGGTTTCATATTATTGCAGGGAATAAGTAAATTGTAGATTGTGGTGCTCAGTAGAGGAATGTTGGCATACAGACACTGGACACATTTGCTTTGCTTCTGGGATCACTGCCCTTCATACAAGACTGCAGTGACGAGTGAAAGCACAGCAGGCCATGTTCAGCACTGCAGACAACAGTGCGTTTTATTTTCTACCTTTGTAAACTCGATTTACATTAACGAATCACAGTAACTTAACATCACCCTGACCCCGGCTCAGGGAGAATACTAGCTGTGTGAAGGGCGCCCAGTCTGGGCAGTCTGCAGTAACACTGCAGTACGTGTACTTTACAAATGCAGATACAATATAACATTAAATGTTTTTTTACCTTTTAAGTTAATTAATTAAAATGCAGAACATTTTTGTGAGTGAGTCTCCTACCTGTCATTAATCACAAGATAGTGCTTGCTGCAGGAGATTTGACGATTGACTGCACTTTACGGGTGTTATCTTTGGCAAACTTTGTTGCTCAAGAATTAGACGTCTAAAGGATTAAAAGCAAGGTTCGTCCTACTGCCATTCAAGACCACGACCTACAGGTTAGATGAAGTTCTCACCAGTAAGCACTTTACTTGCTGAGAAACTGCCTGCTACTGAGCATGTGTAAGCGGGATTAAAGTTATTTTGTCTTTGTCATGCGATATTTACAATTATGGCAGATGACTTTATTGACTCAGCCTCTTCAGTGAGTTGGTAAATAATTTCTAAAGTGCGCGAATGACTAAGCGTCTTGGCCCAGCTCCGGGGAGTAGCGCTTCCACCGGAACCCCCCGCAGGACATGACCACGGTGCAGATGAACTCCCGCCCACACAGCTTCACCCCGCTCTCACTCGAGCACATCAGAAGCTGAGGCGACGCCGAAAAACAACAGCGCGAAGGCAGATAGGAGTAGAAGGGCGAAGCGAGCCATGGTGAACGACTCAGCAGCCTAGGGGGGTGCGGGTCCTGTCACTGCATCTCCGCCGCTTCCTCAGCTCTGGACTCTGCAGAAGAGGGAAAGCAGCGGCCCGAGATCACCGGAAGTATCAACACTCACACCCGGACCCAGAGTGTGGCAAGAGCGGATTGGCTGCCAGAAATACTCAACGATTTCAAGGCTGGCTAGAGTGGATCTGGTGGCACGGTAGGAGTGAAGAACATCCCTATCAGCTCACCGGCGACTTTCCACCTGGGGTGCAGGAGCTCGGGGTAGGCTACCGCTGCTTCCTGCTTGGCTGCCTGTACTTCCGGGTCCTGGGGGGAAGCACTTCTGGGTCACCACCGGCAGCCCGGCGGCCCCTTCAGGTCACTGCAGGCGGTGGGTCAGAGTGCTTCACAATAGGAACAGTAATGATACATAAGAAGATTACGAGTGAACAAATTACAAAAGCAGACGTTAACTTACATGAGGCAAAAGTGACAATTGTGAGCAAACAAAATACAAGAGGTAGCAAACGATGACTGGGATCTCGCGAGAGGGAGGGTGTAACACCCACCACTAGAAAAGGGGCGGGGCTTAAAAAAAAGAGAAAAACGCCCCTGAATGTGCTCAAGCCGTGACTACAAATGAGTGGCACACATCTCTTCCAATGGCTAGCCTCCATTTACGAAGCTAGCCAATGGAAGAGAGAGGGGGGTTAAAGCCCCACTGTTGAAATCATAAAATATTCGGCTCCGCCCACTGCTTCGCAGTGCGACGGTAGCCTCGACCTAAAAAGATCATTTAAAAATGAGGTTAACGCAGGGTTAAGAAGTTTGTAAAACTTGAAAATTACATATGTGTGTGATCTGCAGCCACAGCCTCAGTCGCACGCTACTGGTTACTTCTGATTCCCGTTGAGCAAAGAAAATGAGGAGCGAACTGGCAATTGAAAAAACTGTTAATTAAGGTGATTTGACACTGCAAACTTGCAAATGAGAAAAAACACAAGACTTTTTTGTTTTCCAGTTGTGTAACCCAACCTACTCAATGGTGTGCATCGATCAAAAGAACTTGCCATACATTTAAGATTGAAAAGTTCCTCGCTAAAGCTAATACAAGGCAGGAAAGTGGATCTGTTCGGGAAAATGCAAATTAGTGAATGAACAAACTCAGGAATTTTTACGCTGCTGCCAAATGCGGATTTCCTGTATTCTGGCCAGTGGCATGCATAACATCCCACCATGTGTGCAGCAGCTGAAACATATCTTTGCTTCGGAAAGTACAGTATATTGTATCGTCGTTCCACTATACTCCTCGCTGGCCTCTCTGTAGTACATGGCGCTGTCAGAGGGTTGACCCTGAAATAGGAGGTGGCAGCATTTACCCTCCTCTGTGAGTCAAGAGGATGTCCTGGAATCTTGAGAGATTTGAAGACGCTTGGAGCCTTTTTGGGAGGGAGAAGGGGGGGCAAGCCAGACTGACAACCTTATTGTGTGTGTAAAAGGCCGCTTTATTGAAACAGGTGCACATCACAAACTTTATTAACTGGCTCCTCACCTTACAAAAATAAAACCTCTCTAAACATCGAGTTACCTGACCCCTTGCCTTTCCTCCCCCCGCCCCTACGATCCCCACATGATAAAAGCATCCCCCACCCTGCAAAACACAATACATAAAATGCAAATACATTACATAAATCCACCATAATACACAATCTTATCCCATAACCTTTGATCTTCTTACCCCCCAAAACCTAACCTCCTATCCATCTTCCTGCAACTGTAACTAATGAGCACCAATGTAAAACCTCCAACCTGTTTAACCTTTCCCCGTTCCTGAACACCAACTCCCCAACTTAACGCTAACTACCAAAACTCCAGACAAACTTGGCCAACTTCCAAAACAAACACCGCCAGCACCTGTTCCAAGTGACAACATACAATTCAGAAAACCTTGCGCACCTGTTCCAAAAACGGGTCCGGTCAAAACCTAACAAAAACGAACAAAAACCTCCCCAACAAACACAAACCCAGGGAGGGCGGGCGGGGACAAAAACCTACCTGCAGCGCTCCCAGCCACCAGGTTACCAAAACCTAAAACGGTGGCTGGGCAGGCACTAAATGTAAATGTAAATGTGCTGGACTTGTAAAGCGCACAGCTGCCCGTGAGCGTCCCGGCGCTTGCTTAGGGAACCCGTCCTGGTATTCCCCTGTGAGAAACCCCGGCAGGGTGTCCACAAGGTGAAAGCCAGGCATCCCGCCGCGAGGGGCCGTAGTGGAGATTAAGCAAGCTATTGCCCAGAGTCGCAGAGTGTGACCCCGTGAGTTGAGTAGGCACCAGAGCGAGAATTGTCGAGTCCGTGGAATTTTTGAGCCCGAGACCCGCCGAGGCGGGGAATCGAACCCTGGTCCACGGTCGATCTCAGCTTCCGGGTCTGCCGCCTCTAACCACGGAGCCACGCTTCTCCACTGAAACCCCCTATAAACCCTTTGGGCTCTCTTTCGCAATTGGGCTGCTTTTGGGCTATCCCAAAACAGCACAATATGGCTGCCGCCATCTCGCCCCCCTTCTCCTCCCAATCTGCCTGGGTGGCAGTCCTCGGGGCTCGGCTGCCCCCCAAAACCCCCTAATTGTTTAGCTTGTGAGGTGTTGTGTGTCTGTATACTCGATAGCGTTCATGTCTCGTGCTGTAACATGGATTTGTGTCACGCCTCATAGCCTCGCTTCACAGGTCTCTTTCTTAGTCCAAGTAGTGCTTGTCTGCACGAGTGCCCAGTCACTAGGCATAGATATAAACACCCACACACTCACAGCATATTGTAGGTTATGTACTGAGAAAGAAACTCATGACACCATCAAATGTCCATAATATTACTTTTATTTCATGATCTTCTTGAAAAACAAATGCGAAACTTTCTTTCTTGGTGTGATGATTACATCAAAGTCACCTTTCCGTATTACGAGGGGGCTATAGCCCAATTGCGTCAATTATTGAGGGACCGAAGGAAGAAGGACTTGTATCAGGAAGTGGTGTATTATTTATTAGCGATATTGGAATTGAAAACTTATTTTCACTGACCATTAAGGGAGGAGCTACAAGGAAATGAAATGTTCATACAAGCCCTGAAGAAGCAAATGTTTTTCGCGAAACACGAGTTGGCTTGGCTATGTACATTAATGTGTTGATGAAGATGGCTAAATGTCTTTGACGTAATTATCACATCAAGAAAGAAAAGTTTTTCAGGGTTTTTCAAGAAGATCATGAAATATAAGTAATAATTATGGCCATTTGATGGTGTTATGAGTATCTTTCTCAGTACATAACATACCATATGGATGATTCCCTCAGAGGAAAACAGGGAACTGAGAACCAGCGCCGGGCATTTTCTCTATCTTTCCTCTTCCTTCAGATTGTACACTCACAACATACCTTCCCTTTGCCTGTTCATTGGTGCGGACGCCCTATGTCCATTATGGAAGCCAATTGTTCTAATCCAAAATAATCCCAGGTCTGCATATACAGTCTTTTATTTATTTGTAATTTTTTTGAAAGATATTTCTATTAACATTTTCCGTAAAACATATAACAAACATAAACATTACCACACACGCAACCAATTTGCAATATTTGACCGTACAATCACATCTATTCACAGTAGTTATGAGCGATCATGTTTCTGAGGTTTTCTACATAATGCTCAACCAATAGCTCTACCATTTCCCACAGATGTCACTGTTGCATCGTTCAGGGAGTTCTATTATTATATTTTGGTAATCATCCCATTTCAGGTCACCAAATCCTCTACAAGGTTGTCATGTATACGAGTGCTGTTTGTCTGCCAGAGCCCACTCCGGTAAATCTCTCCTCCAAACTTTTATCGGCTTCTCATCAGCGCATTTATAGACTTTGACAAACAATAAGCAATTTTGAGAGAGCCTTCTGATTGATTGAGTGACCTAACACTGATATGTTCTGCCATTTGAGTGGGGCTGGGAATGGACTCAAACCAGAAAGTCCTGTAGGACCAAGCAGGCAAAATGCTCTTCTCAGCAAACCTTGCTATCCAGTAAGTAGTGCTTCAAGAACATAGAGAGTGATGCCCAAGTAGCTGTCTCACAGATGCCCTAGACAGGAACTCTGCATACCAACGCAGTGGTAGCAGCTTTGGCTCTGGTGGAATTAGCATGCAGTCTTCACGGGGCAGCTTCTTAGCCAATGAATTGCAGATCTAATGCAAAGCATCATCCAGCGGAAATGGTAATTTTCGGTACAGTCATGCCTTTTTTTTATCCAGTTAATTACAAAAGGAGCTGATTGTCTACCCTGTGCTCTCTTGTATGATCAATTTAAAAGCTCAGTGATCTTTTGGGGTCCAAGCAATGGAGTATCTCCTCAGAGGGGTGAGGCGGAGCATAGCACTCTGGTAGAATTGCATCACAACCTTTGGATGGAAGGATGCTTGCTTTGAAGAACTAGTTGGAGTGGGAAGAAGATCTTGTACAGGATGACACAGAGAGCTTGAAGCTCACTGACAGCCAAGTCGATGTTATAGCAACAAAGAACATGGTATTGATGGTGAGAAGCTGCAACGGACTGCTGTGAAGCTGCCGAAAGGGTGTGCACATCAAATACGTCGGGACCAAGTTAAGGTCCCACTGTGTCCTGATAAAGGGAGAGGGAGGAACAGAAACATATTTTGCTGGCCTTTCAAATTTGGCAACACAACCAGTGATTTAAATAATGAGGGCTGAACCAGCAACCACAAAACAGGCTGAAAGAGATGAAAGATACCCTTTAATTGTGCCCAGAGCAAAGCCTTGCTGTGCAAGAGATAAAACAAACAAAAAACACATCAGATACATTTGCCTGGAGGAAATTAATCTGCTGTATTCCGCACCAAGCCACAAATGTTTCCTAATGACAGGCACACAGTCAATGATCACACCCTATCCTTTTTGTTGCAGTACCACATGGCTGTGGTGATGTCTGTAAGCACTTGTACCAACCACCCCTTGATAGACGGAAAGAAGGTTTTCAACCATATGGCAGATGGCCATCGGCTTCAGAAGGTTGATATAGAGGCGGGACTCTGGCACAGACCAAAAGTCTCTGATCTCCACCTGTCCCAGGTGGCTGCCCCAAACCAGAGTGGCACATTGGTCACCACTATCAGCTCTGGGTGAGGCAAGGAGAGGGGTCTGCTGCTCACCCAACTGCAGTGGTCAGAGATGTCCACTTGATAGTGGGCCCTCTGGGCCTTTGGATCCCACTACAGAGCTTGCATATGCCACCTAGTGTGCTTGACCAGCAGAATGCAGGAAGCCTCAGAGTCGACCTCACTGAAATTCAGACAGAGGCTAAAGGATCGGGATCAAAGCCTGAATGTTCTAACTCTCCTTTCAAGGAGAAAGGCATGAAACTGAATCATGTCCAGAATGGCTTTGACAATAGTGAGCATCTGAGAAGGAGTCAGGTTGTCTACAGCATGTTGATAGTGAATCCCAATAATGAGAGTATTTTTGCCATAGTCTGAAGGTGGTTGACAACTGGCTAGGGTGTACCCACCTTCAACAGTCAGTCATCGAGGTATGGGAGGACTGGAATCACTGACCTCCAAAGGGGTGCTGTTACCACCACCATCCCTTCCATGAACACCTGAGGGGCACTGGTGAGACTAAAGGGAAGCACTGTGAAAAGAAAATGCTGCTGTCCCACCATGAACTGCAGGTAGCGCCAATGGGTCTAGAGGATGTGGATATAGAAATAGGTACCCTGCAGATCCAACACCATCATCCATTGTCCATGGCAAACAAGACCCGAGCCAGAGTGAGCATTCAGAATTTTCCTTCTGGATGAAGGCACTGAGAGGGTACAAATGTAATATAGGACTAAGGCCTCCATCCTTCTTTGCCATCGGAAAATAGTGGGAATAATCACTACAACCATTTCTGGCAAAGAACCCTCTCGATAACCACTTTGTTTAAAAGAGCTTGCACAGCCTGCCATACCACAGACACATGGTCCTCCATCAGTCGATCTGTGGGCACTTCGGTGGTGTGGCTATGAAGGTTAAAGTGTATCCCTTCTGGGCAATCTGCAGGGTCCACTAGTCTGAAGTTATGACCGTCCAACTTAGCAAGAATCTTTGAATCCTTCCTCAAACTAAGGGCATCCTTCACCTTGCTGAGGATGAAGTGACTGCAGGTATGGGATAACTCAGCCAAAAACTGTGAGAGTAACTTTATGGTTAATGCAGCTGGCAAGGGGGGTTCACATAAGGACAGGGAGTGTGCTTTGGCCCTGCTTTTTTTAACAGCTCCAGAGCCAAATCTTCCTTGTTATCAAAGAGGTGAGTGCTGTCAAAGGACATGTCCATAAGGGATGACTGGTCATTGGCTGAAAAACCTGAAGACTGCAGCCAGGCATGGTGACAAATGGCATCGCTGGTGCCAATAGATCGCCTGATGGAATCGGCGGTATCTAGGTCACAATGAATTGCAAATTTGGTCACATCACAACCATCCGGTATAGCTTAGGTGAGGACAGGTTGGAGGTGTTTAGGGACACCTGGAAGGAGTTGAACCACTGAATCTCAAAGAGCGTGGGAGTTTACAGCGCAGCAGGCGACTGACATTGGCAAACCTGAGGGCCAAACTGGTAGAAGAAAATACCCTCTACCTAATGGTCTCCACTCTTTTGGACTCCCTATAAGGGGAAATAGTCAGAAAAGTATTTGGGTTTGTTTTAATGGTAGATGCCTGCACCTCTAAGCACTTAAGAGAGGGGTGTTGAGACAAAAATGTGGGCTCACCGGGGGAACGGAATGTCAGTTGCATCTAACAATTTGGCAATTTACTTGAGGGCTAGGCCAAAGTTTGGCCCAGGGCCCTAGGAGAGTATCAGTGAGTTCTTGGTTAAAAGGGAGTAGGGGCTCAGTAGATGTCTTCCCTGTCTCAAGCACTTCTGTTAGGACATTGGTTGTATTTATTTATTTATTTAAAATATTTATATAGCGCAGCTATCACCTTACAGGCATCCTGGCGCTAAGGCTTCACGAAGAGGCAGCACGGAAAAGAAGCAGAGCGAAATGACCAGCAAGTTAAGCCTTCGGAAACAGCCAGGTTTTGACTCGTTTCCTAAAAGCAAGAAGTTCCTCTGATTGGCGGATGTCCAAGGGCAGACTATTCCAGAGTTTAGCGGCAGCTACTCCGAAGGATCTGCCCCCAGCCCTAGCCTTCTTAAATCTAGGCACTCCCACAAGACAAGCCGTAGCTGAACGAAGTGCTTTGGTTGGGGTGTACCAGGAAAACTTAGCTTGTAAAGAGCTGGGCCCAAGTCCATGCAGGGCTTTGAAAACAAGGCAAAGGGATTTAAAGGACACACGCTGCCTTAGCGGGAGCCAGTGGAGTTCAGTCAACGCCGCTGTGGCCGAAGACCTTCTGGGCCAACCAAGAGCCAGTTTAGCGGCAGCGGACTGAACTCTTTGGAGTCTGTCTAACAGCATGCCTGGAGACTCGAGTAGCAGCGCGTTACAATAGTCAAGGTGGCTTAAAATAGTGCACCTGACTATTAAAGCCCGGGCCTGTAGGGGGAGTAGTGGTAAGATCTTACGTAGGGACCGGATGAGGGCAGAGCAAGTGGACACCGTTTTCGCAACCTGGGCTTCCATACTCAGTTTGTTATCCATCATAACGGCCAAATTGCGAACAGTGGTAACCGGCTGGGTTTTTGTCACTGATTCTGGGGGCCAGAAATTAGCCGGGAAAGGACGAGGGATCCGACATCCAGCACAGAACAGTACCTCAGTTTTGGTAGCGTTAAACTGTAGTGAGTTGTCGTGGAGCCAGCCAGCCGTATCTCGCAGACAGTCATGGAAAGACTCCAAAGGAATCGATTCCTCACCCTCCCAAGAGAGGATGAGTTGAGTGTCATCTGCGTAATTGATGGCTTTAAGCCGATGAGATTTTATCAACGTAATCAGAGGTTTTAGATAAATGTTGAATAAGATCGGGCTGACTGCCGAACCTTGAGGCACCCCGTGAGATATCGGAGAGAAAGCAGATCGAAACGGGGGGAGGGACACCGCCTGCTTCCTATCAAGCAGGAAGGAGCGAAACCACCGCAGGGCACTACCACCCACCCCAGCCTCCCTCAGTTTTTCCAGGAGGATCGCATGATTTACCGTATCAAATGCGGCAGACAGGTCAAGCAGAATCAGAGCCACTGCCTGACCTCTGTCTGCACGCATTCGAAGGTCCTCCATAGCAGTGAGTAGAGCTGTTTCAGTCCCATGGGCTGGGCGAAAGCCAAATTGTATTTCATCCAAAAATTGATGATGCTCCAGATGTTTAGAGAGGCATGAGCTCACCCAGCATTCAGCAATTTTTGCAGGAAACGGTAACAAGGAGATAGGCCTATAGTTCTGTAGACACTCTGGATTTAGGGAGGGTTTTTTATCAATGGGGATACCAGAGCCTGTTTCCACAATGCAGGAACCGTGCCACTAACCAGTGACTGATTACAGATCCTGCAGAGAGTAGGAAAAAGTTAATCTCCATGGTCTTTCCAAATATTATGAGGAACAGGGTCCAAAGGTGATCCAAATGAAATACCTCGAGCCAATCTGCAGAGGTCCTCCTCCGTAATAGGAGGGAACTCCAACAGACAGTCCGCCGGCTGCCATCCTGGATTCCCAACTCCAGCATCTGTACCTCCATCCTCCGGACTAGGGGAGCAGACCGAAGTGGGGGAGGTACTCAAGTTGTGAATAATGGCCTCTATTTTATCCTTAAAAAACAGAGCCAAGTTATCACAAAGAGCCTGCGTAGGAGGAATCGATTTTTGTGAGCAGTCAGGGTGAATTAGACCATTCAAAACCTTGAAGATGCTTTTGGAGCTATTTGCAGCGGTACATATCGTAGAGCAGAAAAAGTCGGATTAGGATTTGTGAATCAGAGCTTTATATTCGGAAAGTTTGGCTTTCCAGAGCAGTCTGCTAGCATTAGTGTATCCTTGCCTCCATTTCCTTTCAGCCTGTTTACAGGCTAGTTTTAAAGCCTTTAAAGAGTCATTAAACCACGGAGCCGAAACTCTGCCCTTATGCTTGCGCATTTTTAGCAGAGCAAGAGAATCAACCCTCGTAGTGATCCTGAAACATAAGGCATCGTAGTTCTCATCGACTTGACAATCTGAGGAGAAACTATCTTCCACCTTAAATACAGCATCCGTAGTTCTCAGCCTCCCAAGGGCTCTCCAGTCCCTACACATACATTCCATGGGAGTACCTTGTACCTGCGTTTTTACCCACCTTGCTACTAACATAGAATTTAAGAAGGAAATGATCAGTCCAGTCCATGGGCACAATTTCACCCAGATGTACTAGCTGTGGAACCTAAAAGATCAGATCAAGCCGGTGACCTGCCCGATGAGTTGATTCCATAACATATTGGTGAAGACCCACACTTTCACAGGAGTGAAAAAGATTAAGCAACCCTGTAACTAGGGAGCCATTCGGCCACAAATTAAAATCACCTAAAATAATCAGTTTATTGTGGGAGGTAGCCATATTAGTAAAGGTAGTAAGTAACGACTGTTGTTGCTAGATACTGAAGGTCCCGGGTGGTCCATAACAGATAATCACCGTGAATGTAGCCCTGTGTGACTATTAATAGACAGGCCAAGCAGCTCAGCCCCAATAACAGGGTCCATGTCTATAATCTTAATATGCCAGGAAGCTCTGTGAATCACCCCCACCCCACCGCCCCGTCCTTTAGGTCTGGGGAGGTGCAGGATTTTATATTCTTGCGGGCAGGCCCAGCCCAGCTCAATATCACAGTCAAGGTGGGTCCAAGTCTCCGTGATGAACAAAGCATCTAACTGATGTGATTCCACCAATAATTGGATTTCCTCTGCATGTTTGGGCAGAGATCTAACATTGAGAAGTCCACAGGACAGGAAACCCCTGATCACAAAGTCATTTAATGGAAGAGCAGTATCTGCGAACGAGAGGTGTCCCTCATGCGCGTGCCCACCCAAATTGAGTCAAGTCTCTCGGGAGTATAGTAGGGGGACTGCAGCCGTGAGAGGAATATTTTGGGCAGCATAACAGGCACTTGGCGCGGCTTGGGCGCGGACGGGCGCAGACGGGCTTGCCTTTGGCGCGCCTTCAGCACACCGCCGGCGTGCCCGCTGCGCCCGCCCGCTGCGCGGACGACTAGTGAAAGTCATATGTAGGGGAGGGAGGGGGCGTGTCTTCCAAACAACTAGACCGTCACCCCTGACTGGTCCACGTATGGCGCCTAGGTTCGCGGTGGCAGTGCGGGAGGGAGAAGCACCGCGTGGGGCAAGTGTAAGTATGCCACAAATAACACAGTTAATACAAGATTAAAAGGGCACAATTTAAAAATTCGCAATCAATTTTTAAAAATAATACACTCCTCGCTTTCCCGGCTGTGCCTCAGGAAGCGTCTCGATGGTCTAACTAGCGCGCGAGGTCTAGCGCGATTGAAATAACCTCGGTGTCTGGGGGCGTGTCTTCCAAACAACTAGACCGTCACCCCTGACTGGTCCACGTATGGCGCCTAGGTTCGCGGTGGCAGTGCGGCAGGGAGAAGCACCGCGTGGGGCAAGTGTAAGTATGCCACAAATAACACAGTTAATACAAGATTAAAAGGGCACAATTTAAAAATTCGCAATACATTTTTAAAAATAATACACTCCTCGCTTTCCCGGCTGTGCCTCAGGAAGCGTCTCGATGGTCTAACTAGCGTGCAAGGTCTAGCGCGATTGAAATAACCTCGGTGTCTGGGGGCGTGTCTTCCAAACAACTAGACCGTCACCCCTGACTGGTCCATGTATGGCGCCTAGGTTCGCGGTGGCAGTGCGGGAGGGAGAAGCACCGCGTGGGTCAAGTGTAAGTATGCCACAAATAACACAGTTAATACAAGATTAAAAGGGCACAATTAAAAAATTCGCAATCAATTTTTAAAAATAATACACTCCTCGCTTTCCCAGCTGTGCCTCAGGAAGCGTCTCGATGGTCTAACCTCAATGTGGAAAGATGGAGATCAAGGACTTCAGCCACCCTCTGCATGACCACTGCAAAGGAAGCACTCTCTTCAGTGGCAGGACCAGGGGGTGTGAAGAGCTGCATCTCCATATAAAGTGTTGTTATCTCACTAACCATAGTACATCCTCACCTGAATGTTCCAGATCCTAGCCAACACTGTTCAACTGGACCAACCTCACCACTGATGACACCCTAAGGACCATGAAGACGGTCCACTCTAGGGCCCCCTCTGAACCCTGCCCCCACCCCATTTTCAGCTGAGCAAGTGCCGCCATTGCCCCAGAGCTCCATCAAATCTGCCACCTTCCCCAAAGACTGGAAACATGAAGAGATCAACCCGCGGCTGAAGACACCCTCTGCCAAACCAACGGACGTCAAGAACTACAGACCCATCTCCCTGCTCCCCTTCCCTGCCAATGTCATTGAGAAGGCCATCAATGCCCAACTCACAGAATTAATTGAAACATACCAAATCCTTGACCCCTCCCAATCTGGCTTCAGAAGCAACCAAAGCACCGAGACTGCACTCCTCACCGCAAGTGACGGCATCTGCACTCTCCTCGACCGAGGCGAAACCTCAGCCCTCATCCTCTGGACCTCTCTGCTGCCTTGTAAACTGTCTCCCACCACACCCCCTACACAAGACTTCACGACGCCGGCATCCGCGGCAAAGGTCTAGAGTGGATCTGCTCCTTCCTCACCGGCTGAACGCAGAGAGACAGGCTGCTGCCGTTCTCCTCAGAACCTATATAGATAAGCTGCGGAGCTCCACCCTCTTCAACATCTACATGGCCTCACCTGCAGCCATCATTAGAAATCACAGACTCAACATCGTCTCCTCCGCAAATGACACACAGCTGATTTTCTTCCTCACCAGTGAAGCTACAGCTGCTAAGAACAACTTCCACGACGAGATGAAGGCAGTAGCCGTCTGGATGAAGGAGAGCTGCCTCAAACTCATCTCTGACAATATTGAAGTCCTCACCCTGGGTTCCATTCCCTCTGCTTGGGATGACTCCTGGTGGTCAGCAGCACTCGGAACCCCCACACACCCACCGACCACGCACGCAACTTCGGCATCATCCTGAACTACTCGCTCTCTATGAACCGCCCAATCAATGCCATAGCATCCTCCTGCTTCCACACTCTCCGCTGGCTCTGAAAGATCTTCTAATGGATTTCCACTGAGTCCAGGGAAATGGTCACCCAGGCATTCGTCAGCAGCAAGCTTGACTACGGAAATGCAATCTATGCCGGCACAACCCAAAAATGCCAAAATAAATTGCAGCGCATTCAGAACGCTGCCGCCAGATTTAATCCTGGAAATCCCCTGCCGAAGCCACATCTCTGGTCACCCGAGAGACATCCACTGGCTTCTGATCAACAAAAGAATCATCTTCAAGCTCCAAATGCACGCATACAAAGCCCTCAACAGCACAGGACCCAATTTCTTCAATCACCGTCTCTCCTTCTACACACCCACCAGACCTCTCTGCTCCACCCATCTGGCCCTGGCCACTATCCCACGGATCCGCAAGACCTCAGCTGGAGGAAGATCCTTCTCCAACCTCATTGCGAAGACCTGGAACTCCCTCACTATGCATCTCAGGCAAACACCGACACTGCCTCATTTCAGGAAGGACCTCATGACCTGGCTCTTCCACTGAACGGCAGAACCCCCAGTGCCTTGAGACCCTTATGGGAGATTAGTGGTGCTTTACAAGAATCCTGATTGATTGATTCATTATCTATAACTGGCACCTTTACAATGAATGCACTGCTTGTACTTTTTCATATTACATCACTTATACTATGTGAAATCATAGCATTTATAAAACACTTATGACACCTCAAATGACATAATTTCTGAAAAACATTGTGCTTGGTAGATTAGCGAGTTATGGTTAATGTACTAAGGCTAGCAAGTTGGCATCACTGTGTACAGAGATGCTCGAGTTATAGTAATTTAAAGGTGGTGTATACATTTGAAATTTAAGGTATAACTATTACTTTAAAATTTCTAATGCTTGTATAGGTTAAGTTTGGATAGAAAGAATAAATAAAGTTATAGTAATTTGAAAGTGGTGCATAATATATAAATATAAGGTATAGACAGTCTAATGTTTGTTTATTTTAAGCTTGGTTTGTATACAAAGAATAAACAACGTTTTCCTAACTATAACTTATCCTTAACCTTTGGTTTTTTGCATTCACTGTGCTTCAAATCATACAGTCGAGTGTCATTGAGTGAAGTGTTGTTACGTGGAGTGTCGTTGAGTACAGTGAATGAGAGCGTTGTACACTAGTGTCGTACAGTGGAGTATCATAATTGAAGTATACTGGAGTACTGTGGAGTAGCGTAGCGTACAGTGGAGCAAAGTGTTATACAGTGATGTGGAGTGATATGTTGTACAGTGGAGTGTTGTAAAGTGGAGTAGAGTGTAGGGGTATATATATTGGAATAGTGTCTTCTAGAGTGGAGTGGTGTAGAGTGAACAGGGACATCTTAAGGATTTTGGGGACCCTGGGCCAAATGTATATTGGGGGGCCCTGTTCTCAACAGCTTTGCATTTCTGATCCATTTTCAACTCTTTCGTGCACAGACACACTGGTCCAAATTCTAAATGTACCTACATCTAATATTCAGGGATTGTGACATGTGTTTTAATATTGTAACACAGCAGCAGTTCACTAATAATACAGAAAATAATCTCTGAGACACCCTCCTAGTTCTTACACGTGAGGTCCTATTTTGTGCTAAAAGAATCTTTCCTTATGGTTGTTGTATGAAACATAAACACAACATTTTCCTCAGAAAATGTCTGTAATAGGCTCTCACACATCACCCCAATTAAAAATAAATTAAATGAAAACGATATTTAAAACAATCTGTTTAAGAATTATTCAAGGTCATTGGAACAAGCCTCCCCTGCAGAACAGAGCTGGCTCTATCATGGGCCCTCCAAATGGCTGTGGCCCTGGTCCAGAGCTCACTTTGCCCATGCCTTAAAACGTCTCAGAGAGTGAAGGGGAGTGCCGTAGGGTACAGTGGGATGTCACATAGTGGAGTTGACTGTCATGGAGTGGAGTGTCGTGCAGTGTAGTGTCATACATAGGTGTGTCACTGAGAAGAGTGTTGTCTGGTGGCATGTGGTCAATTGGAATGTTGTCTGGTAGAGTGTAAAAGACTAGCATAGACTCATACAGTGCAGTGTCATACAGTGGTGTGTCGCTCAGAGGAGTGTCAATGAGTGGAGTGTCTTTGAGTGAAGTGCTGTCGAGTAGAGTGGCAAAAACTGGCATAGAGAGGAATAGTCTTGTACAGTGGAGTGGCATTGAGTGGAGTAGGGTGGAGGAGAGTGTTGTAGAGTGGAGTGTTGTGCAGTGTAGTGTTGTACTGTACAGTGGAGGAGAGTGTCAAAGATTGGGGTTCTGTGTTCATATTATGGAGTGGTGTGTCATAGAGGGGAGTAGAGTGGTTTGTTATAAAGTGTCATATAGTGTAGTAGCGTGGTGTAGAGTGGATAGTCATAGAGTAGTAAAGTGTTCTAGAGTGGAGCTGCACACAATGGAGTAGAATGCCGTACAGTGGAGCAGCATAGAGTGGAGTATCGTACAGTGGCGTAGAGTCGGGTAAAGTGTTGTAGAGTGGAGTTGAGGGGAGTGTAGGAGAGAAGAGGGATGTAGCGTAGATTGGAGTAAAGTATCATGGAATGGAGTGGAGTGACATACCACAGAGTGGTGTGCAGTGCAGCGGAATAGAGTGGCATAGGTAGAGTTGGGCAAAGTGTCATAAATTGGAGTGGCGTGTCATTCAGGACAGTAGAATGATGTGTCATAGAGTGTTGGAAAGTGTTGTAAAGTAGAGTGGAATGGAATACAGTGGAGTAGAGTCTTGTAGAGTTTAATGCTGCACAATACACTAGAGTGTGGTAGAATACAGTGGCATAGAATTACATAAAGTAGAATAGCACAGAGTGGTGTAGAGTGCACGGGAATGCAGTGGTGTGGTGGAGTACAGTGACGTAGAGTGGAATACTGTGTCATAGAAGAGAGTGGAGTAAAGTGGGGTGGAGTGGCATACAGATAGTTGTGGATAGTGTTGTAGAGGGGTATAGAGTGGAGTAGAGTGCTGTACAGTTGCATTTGGTGGAGTAGAGTGTTAAAAAGAGTAGTGTAGGGGCTGAGAGAGGGGTAGAATGGCGTAGAGTGGTGTAGAGTCCTGTAGACTGGAGTTGCATAAAGTGGAGTAGAGTGTTGTAGGGTGGAGCATCATAGAGTGGAGTGCTGTACAGTGGTATAGAGTGAGATAAAAGGCCCTAATTGGAGCAGAGTGGAGTGGTGACGAGTAGAATGGTGTAATGTAGAGTGGAGTAAAGTGTGAAAGATTGGATTGGCATATTGAAGAGTAGAGTGACGTGCAGTGGAGTACAGTTGAGTGGCATATTATACAGCTGAGTAAAGTCAGTCAGTCAGTCAAGAAAACGTTATTATCGGCCTTACTTACGGCCTTAAAGCAGTACAAAAATTTCAATAAAAGACAAAATTCTAGATATTCCATGACCAACAGGGATAAAAAGTGACATTAAATACAAAAAATATCACAATCAAATCTCGAACAAATTAATTGTAAAATTAAAACCGTCAGATAAAATGTGCTAAAATGAAAGGAAAACCTACAAACAGTACATATAAATAGTCAGGTGATTACAATATTATAGGCTTAGACTTTAACCAACAGGTAGAACCGATAGACATCCCATGTGTCAGGTCTGTAAGGGGGAGGCAGATTCAACGCATCTCCCTTTTCCTGTTGATTTGATCTTTGCACTCCTAGTACACCACATAGAATATAGAAACCTGGAAGTGACAAATGCCATCAAAAAGGATGTATCATATTTTAAAAGTCTACACACCTCGAGATAGTTCCTAAGGCCCAAGTTCTTACATAATTGGACAATCCATTTAACTCTGGCCTTTTTATATAAAGGGCAGAATAACAAAACATGCAAATCAGACTCTACACTAGCATTGCACCCTGGACAACCCTGCACTGGGGTGGGTGCACCTATCTACTTGTTAGTGTAGGCCCTAAATGGGAGTGTTCCATATCTGAATTGCAGATATAATTTCTTGGCCAAAAGAGGCTATATTTGGTCAAAGAACTGCTCAAAGTGATAAGCAGACTGAGTAAAGTGTAATAGAGTGGAGAGGCATGTCGAACAGAGGACTGGAGTGGCATGTTGAAGCGTGTCGAAAAGTGTCATAGATTGGAGTGCTATAGAGTGGATTAGAGTCTTGTAGAGAGAAGTGGAATGGAGTAGAGTAGAATGCTGTAGAGTGTGCTAGATTGGAGTTGTACAGAGTGTCGTAGAGTTGAGTGGCATAGAGTAGCATAAAGTGGAGTGGTGTACAGTGGGTTATGGGAGAACAGTAGAATAGTGTGTAGAGTGCTGTAAACTTGAGTGGAGTGGCATAGAGGGAGTTATGTAAAGTGTTGTAGAGTGCAGGAGAGTGTCATACAGTGGCACATAGTGGAGTAGAGTGTCATACACAGACATAGACTGCAGTAGACTGTTGTACAGTGGAGTGATATACAGTGGAGAATAGCATGGAGGAGCATAGAGTGCCATAGAGTGGAGTAGAGTGTCCTAGAGTGAAGTAGGGTGGAGTGGCTCCAGGGGAGTGGTGTAGATTTGAATGGCATAAAGTGGAATAGCATAGAGTGGAATGGCGTAGAGTGGCATGGCATAGAGTGGAGCTGGGTAGAGTGGCATACAGTAGAATAGCATAGAGTGGAGTGGTGTAGAATGGAGTGGGGTAGAGTGGAGTGGCATGCAGTGGAATAGCATAGAGTGAAGTGGCATTGAGTAGAATGGAGTGGTGTACAGTGGAATAGCATATAGTGGAGTGGAGTATACTGAAGTGTCTTTGACTGGAGTAGCATGTCATAGAGTAGATTCGAGTGGCAAATAGTGGAGTGCAGAGTGGAGGGCCGTGAAGTGGAGTAGACTAGAGTGGTGTAGAGTGGAGTAGTTTGTCATAGAGTAGAGTGGAGAGGAATAGCGTAGAGTGGAGTGGTGTAGAGTGGAGTGTCGTAGAGTGGAGTCACATATAGTGGAATAGTGTAGAGTGGTGTGCATACAGTGGAGTGGCCTACAGTGGAGTGGCATAGAGTGGAGTATTGTACAGTGTAATAGCCTAGAGTGGAGTGGCATAGAGTGGAGTGGCATAGACTGGAGTGGCTTGAAGTGGAGAGGCATGCAATGAAATAGCATAGAGTGAAGTGGCGTGGAGTGGCGTAGAGTAGAGGGGAGAAACCATAGAGTGGAGTGGCATAGACTGAAGTGGCGCAGAGTGGAGCAGTTTGTCGTAGAGTAGAGTGGAGTGGTGTAGAGTTAAGTGGCATACAGTGGAGTGGTGAAGAGTATTGTGGCTTACAGTGGAGTTGCGTAGAGTGGAACAGCATAGAATGGAGTGGCGTAGAGTGGCACAATGCAGAGTGGAATGGCATAGAGTGGAGTGACGTTGAGTGGAGTGGCATAGAGTGGTGCACAGTGGAACAGCGTAAAGTGGAGAGGCGTATAGTGGAGTAGCGTATAGTGAGGTGGAATAGAATGGAGTGGCGTAGAGTGGAATAGCTTAGAATGGAGTGGTGTACAGTGGAATGGCATAGAGTAGTGTGGCACAGAGTGGAATAGCTAAGAGTGGAATGGGGGTATAGTGGAGGGGCATAGAGTGGCATAGAACAGAATAGCATTGAGTGGAATGGCATAGAGTGCAGTGGCATGCAGTGAAATGGTGTCGAGTGGAGTGGCCTACAATGGAATAGTGTACAGTGGAGTGCAAAGATTGGAGTAGCATAGAGTGCAGTGGCATGTGTTAGACTGGAGTTGCGTGTTATAGTGTGGAGTGGTGTGTTGCAGAGTGGAGTGCTGTGATGTGGAGTGTGCTACAGTGGAGTGAATTGTTGTAGGGGTAGCATGTTGTACAGTGGCGTGGCATACAGTGGATTGACATAGACTACAGTGGAATGGCGTAGAATCGAGCAACATAGAGTGGAGTGGCTTACAGTAGAATACCGTGGAGTGTCATAGAGTGGAGTGGAGTTGTGTACAGTGGAATGGCGTAGAGTAGAATAGCACACAGTGGGGTGCTTCAAGTGGAATAGTGTAGAGTGGAGTAGCATAGAGTGGAGTGGTGTAGAATGGCATTGAGTGGAGTAGTATAGAGTGGAATGGCATGTGGTACAGTCAAATGGCGTGCGTCCTGCTGAGTGGAGTGGTGTGTTGTGCAGTGAAGTGGCATACAGTGGAGTGTCGTGTCGTGCAGTAGAGTGGAGTAGCATGTCACAGAGTGGCATATGCTACAGTGCCTTAGAGTGGAGGGGTGTAGAGCGGAGTAGCATAGAGTGAATTGGGATGACGTAGAGTGGAGTGGAGTCAAATGGAATGTCATGGAGTGGAGGGCATATTGTATAGTGGAGTGGTGTGGAGTCTCATACAGTTGAGTCCACTGTTGTAGAGTTCAGTGAATTGTCATAGAATAGCATGATGTACCATACAGTGGAAAGGCATGTTGAAGAGTGGAGTGGAGTGGCAAGCTGTGTTGTAGAGTATTGTTTAAATAGAGGTAGTATGGAAATGGCTCAACAAATTTAGATCAAATGTTTGTGAAATATAGTTTATGAGTTGTAAAGAGTTGTTTTTGGTAGTAGATCTAAATTATTTCAGTAGTTTTAAAGATATAGGTCTGGATCCACAAAGTTAAACTTACACTTGTGTAAGTTTACACATGTTTGCTATCCACAAAGGTATTTTATGATTAGTATAATTACTACTGGGGAGTCTCAACACATAAAAACGATGGAACAGTCCTATCTTTTAAAGTATGGAGACTCTGAGCTCATAAACATACCACTAGTATAAAGTATTTGTGAAACAGTCCCATGAGCAGTATACGGTGGTACATGACAAAATAGTATATGATTGGCTAATGAATGCCCTTACAAAAGTAAGTTCCACCATATTATTTAGACCACACTTTGGCTATGTTCTGGCTTTTAAGTGTAAATATAGTGTTCTACTGTTTCATAATTGCATAGGAAGGGATGAGTCAGTTTATATAAGTGTGTAAACGTAAATAAAGTTTGTTCTATTACTTTACATATTTTAAATAAAGTTTGTGGAGTACTGCAGTATTACCATATTGTTTATACCACACCTTGGGGTCAATTATGATGGCGGACGGATCGCCACCGCCATGCAGGCGGTGGCGCTACGTCCGCCATCCTTGCCCGTCCGCCACCTATTTCCCCCAGTCCATATTATAATGGCGGGGGGACCGTCGCGGACGGGAAGACCGTCCACCGCTTTTCCGCCGCGGTCCCAAGGCGACCGCGGAAAAGGTCTAATATGGTGGCGGTGTCTATCAGACACCGCCAGCCATATTAGGAAGGGCTGAGGGAAATGCCTTTCCATGACAGCAATGCCGTCACGAAAAGGCATACGGTCCTTGCTTTGGGGGCCCGTTGCGGGACCCCAGGGTGAAGAGGGGGGGCGCACATGGGGGGTACCTATGGTACCCCCCTGCGTTTCAGAATACAACATGGCAGGCACTGGGCGGTGCCTGTCATGTTGTGCTTTGAAACGCACAACATGCATTTTTTGCATTGTGGAGGGCGGTGCTTTCAGCACCACCCGCCGCAATGTAAAAAATGCGGATGCACGTGCCACTGTGGCGGGTGCATCCTAATTCGAGGCACGGGACATCCGCCCCTATGGCGGACGGTCCTGTCCTCCGACAGGATGGCGGACGGACCTTGTCCGTCTGCCATCCTAATTGACCCCTTAGTCTGTCTTGTGGAGTTTAATTGTAAATATAGTGTAGAACTGTGTTTTATAAATGTTAACTTTTTTTTGTTTTTCTACATTGTACTAAATTATATTTCCCATTAAAACCCAGAATGCATACTAAAACCCTGATTTCAAGTTCGGCAGTCCGATCGGACTGCCATTGCGGCAGGTGGACATACGTAGTACTAATGTACTAATGTGCATGTGTATAATTGTTCCATTGTAATTTTCTTTTGCATATTTAATTATTATTTCCATTTTTTTAAGTAGGGTTGTATTTTCTAGGTACTACGATGGTACTTCATAAACTTTTTTAAATGAAATAGGCAAAAAATTGAAAATACACTGTAGTACACTACTTGTCAAATATAGTGTAGTACAGTGTATTTATAACTTTTGCCATTTAAAAAAAATTGTTTTAAGCACTGCTGTACTTCCAAGGTAGAACCTCCGTACTCCATAATCTTTAAAAAAAATATATATAGAACCATATAATTTTCCCTACCTATTACTACTTTAATAAAGTGGCAATAGGTAGGGGAAATATAAAACCTACTACATACATATGCTTAAGTCCCTAACTCAGAACACAGCAAAACTGTGGTAAAAACAACACAACTTCCTTATACTCTTTAATTTTGCAAAGGTAGCCATTAGCCAATCATATACTGCCTTGTCATCAGCAAGTACTGTGGTATACCGGGAAATTCCCACGGAATACCACAGCCAAATACATCACTAACTTTCAGTGCCTTATAAGTGTAAAAATACTGAACAGATGAAAATCGGTTCAGTCATTTTGCTGATACGTCTGTCTAAAAAGCCTACCAAAAATACATTGGTGGAAAAACACGTTTTAACCCCACTTTGTTCTTTACACTTCCTTGACGAATTACTGGAAAACTTTGCATCGCCCGCCAATGTAGAAAAAAGTTATAAGAAAGCACAAATCTGAAGAATTCGTGTAGGACCTAGTTATCGTAGGAAAAACATTTTTTGACTTGCTTATATCTTTGGCGCTGCAAGACAAAGCTTCACAAAATTTTCCCCAAAAAGTACGCTGCTGATTCTGATTATGCATGGAAAGTTTAGGAGTGATCCCCCTCAAGTGGGGGCTGAGAAAAGGGGGGGAGGAGTGTGTTTCCCATGTTAATTTCCATAGAGATTTTAGGCAGCTCGAACCACTGGACGGAATTACACCATATTTGGCAGAAAGGTAGCTCTTGGACCAGAAAGTGCCATTTTTGTTTTTTGGTGTAAATCTGTTCAGTAGTTTTCAATATAGTAAAGAAAATCCGAATTTGACTATCTAGAGGTGTGAAGCCTTCCCAAATATTGCCGATCTCATACAGAGATCTCATTGGCTGCCAACACTTCAATAAGGAATTGATGGCAACCATCTAAGTCCCAGAAAAAACTGCAAAATAAAGTAAAGGAGGCAGTGTAGGAATACCCTACCCCTTAGCCCTATTACTGGAGTCCCCCAGGGCCAGGGCAAGAAAGCATTTTTGTAAAAATATTTTTCAACACAATCGCAATTATTCATGGCAAGAAAATGTCTCCCCACTTCTTCTTTATTTAGTCCAGGGGGGTATGCTTTAGAATAGGGAGGGGAAGCATGCAGCCCCCTCCTGTGTCTATTAAGATCCCCGTAGACCACCACGCCCTCAAGGCAAAAAATATCAGCTAAATGGCGAGGGGGCCAATTTCAGCCCTTGGGACCACCACCTTCCCGGGTCAGGCCCTTCAAACAAAAGAAGGTGGTGCCATGCAGCCCCCCACCTGGAGCCATTAACAGCCCTGGTTACCGCTACTCCTAGGGCCGGCTCCCTATCTCCCGGAATGCCCACCCCCGGGACATAGCTATTTGCTCTCACTTTGCAGGAGCTATGACAGCTCCCACCAAGCAAGCGCAAAAAGTTAGTCTTATCCCAGATAGTGGGAGCAGGAAAACTGCAAAATCACCTGAAGCTCCGCACGGTTATACCCGTCCCGTCCACCTTAATTGTATGCAATGGTCTTCCTGCCTATTGCCAGGGAAATGAGATGTCATCAGTGATGTCACTGACCATGTCATGAGTGATGTAATATGTTAGGTTATAAGCAGTGTATTGCTGGGGCTTAAGTTATAGTTAGCTCAGGTAACTTTAACTGTTGAATTTCAATGGTTTTGTACGAGTAAATTCTAGGGCTAATTATAACTTCTCTGTAACCTTTGTTATTTGTGGAAAAAAATAAATATATATACATATATGTGTGTGTGTGTGTGTATATATATATATATATATATATATATATATATATATATATATATGTGATCAAGGCCTCGTTGGGCCGAAACGCGTCATGGCGGATTGGTGTTGAGCTTAATAAAATACCCACGCACCATTACTGGGTTCGCTTCGTCTTTTTTACGGCTGGAGTTGCTGTCAGACGACAATCTACACCATGTATATATATATATATATATATATATATATATATATATATATATATATATATATATATATATATTCGGTAAGTTTCGACCTTAGCTCAGCATTTCCTGCCAAACGAAGAGGAAGAGACGAGACCCAATCTTGCGGTGTTTTACTATTTAATCAAACCCAACACCAGTCTGCCATGACGCATTTCGGCTGCCAAGAGCCTTGATCACATGATATGTGTATATCAAAGGTTTAAAAAAATTATAGTTAGGAAACCTTTATTTATTCTTTCTATACAAACCAAACTTAAAATACTCAAACATTAGAAATAGGTAAGTTATAGCTAGAACTTACGTTTATAATTTAAACGCCACCATTAAATTAATTTAACTTTATTCATTCTTTATCTAGAAACAAAAGTTCATTCAACTCGGTAGCCTTTGGTTTTGTCATTGAATTTCAATTATTTTAATTTCAATTGTTTTGAAATCTTGGAGTTTACTGTTGTTGAGTGGAGTGTCATTCAGTTGAATGTGGTACAGTAGAAAGGAGTATATTGCCATAAAGTATACTGTCGTATAGTTATGTAGAGTGGAATGTGGTACAGTGGAGTGGCGTACAGTGGAATAGTGTACAGTGGAGTAGCTTAGAGTGGAGTTTGGTAGAGTGGAGTGGTAAAGCGTGTAGTGGAGTAGAGCAAGTATCATGTAGTAGAGTAGAGTGTAGAAGAGTAGAGTGGAGTTCAGTACCATACAGTGGAGTAAATTGTTATATAGTGTAGTGGCATGTTGAATAGTACTGTGGCGTGGAGTGCACTAGAGTGGACAGGCATAGTGTAGAGTTGAGTACATTGTTATACATTGAAGTGCGTCTTGTTCAGTACAATAGAGTGGTGTGTTGTAGAATGTTAGAAAGTGTTGTTGAGTGGAGTAGAGTGCTGTACACTGGGGTTTAGGGGCATAGAGTGGATTAGGGGTTTGTACAGTGTTGTACAGTGGCACAGAGTGTAGTAGAGACTAATAGAGTGGAGTTGCATAGAGTGGGGTCCTGTGTGATACAGTGGGGCGGTATAGAGTGAAGTGTTGAACATTGCCATAGAGTGGGCTAAAGTGTTGTGCAGTGGAGTGCAGTGTAGTGTAGTCCAGTGGAATGGCATAGCATAGAGTGAAGTAGAGTGTTATAGAGTAGAGTGCCCTGGAATTGAGTGCAGTGGAGTGGCATAGTATACAATCAAGTAAAGTGTTGTAGAATGGCGTGGTACAGTATACTGGACTGCTGTGTTGTAGAGCAAAGGAGAGTGGAGTAGAGTAGCATGTTATATAGTGGGTTAAAGTATTGTACAGTGAAGTGCCATGGAGTAGAGTAGAGTGTGGTACCGGACGGTAGAGTGGAGTGGGATAGAGTGACATACAGTTGAGTGGCACAGAGTAGCTCACAGTGGAGTGTCATAGATTGCAGTAGAAGATTATAGTGGTGTCTGAGAGAACAGAGTATATTAATTAGGGTGGAGGCATAGAGGGAGTTTAGTAGAGTGTTATAGAGTGTTGTAAAATGCAACAAAGTAGAGTGATATACAGTGGCATTGAGAGGAGCACTTTGTGCTACACAGTGGAGTATACTGTGGTACAGAGGAGGGGCGTAAACTGTTGTTGAGTGAAGTATTGTGTTGTTGAGCAGAGCATAGTGGAGTGGCGTGGAGTTGAGTGGGTAAAGTGGAGTGGCGTATAGCGAAGTGATGTACAGTGCACAAGTGTACAGTGGAGAGGCGTAGAGTAGAGTGGAGTGGCATAGAGTGAAACAGCATACAGTGGAGTGGGGTAGAGTGGAAGTATGTGCAGTTTAATAGAGTAGAGTACAGTGGTATAAAGTATAGTGGCATACAGTGAATACCGTACAGTGGAATGCAGTAGAGTAGAGTGGCCTAGAATGGAGTTCGGTAAAGTTAAGTGTCATACACTGGAATAGCGTAAAGTAGAATGGCGTACGGGGTGTGGTGTAGATTGAAGTGGCATAGAGTGGAGTGGCATAGAGTGGAGTGGGGTAGAGTGGAATATGGTACAGTGGAACAGCATACAGTGGAGTGGCATACAGAGGACTGGCGTAGAGAGAAGTGGCATACAGAGGAATAGCCTACACTGAAATAGCGTTCACTGGATTGCTTAGAGTGGAATGGCATACAATGGAGTACTGTACAGTGGAGAGCTGTAGAGTGGAGTGGCGTAGATTGGAATAGCATACAGAAGAGTGGTGTACAGTGGAGTGGTATACAGTGTAGTGGTGTAAAGTGCAGTGGGGTTTAGTGAAGTAGCATATAATTGAATATGGTAGATTTAAGTGGCATGGACTTGTGTAAAGTGGAATGGTTTAGAGTGGAATAGCATAGAGTGGAGTGTTGTGGAGTGGAATAGAGTGGAGTACTGTACAGTAGAATGGTGTACAGTGGAGTGGCAAAGAGTGGAGTGATTAATGTTAACGTTAACTAGACTTATATAGCGCAACAGCTGCCTCAGCGAAGAGGAGTCCCGGAGTAGTGCAGAGTGTCTAGTGGTAGAGTGTAAAAGCATACAGAGGAGTAGCGTAGAGTGTAGTGGCTTAGAGTGGAGCAGCGTACAGTGGAGTTAGGCACAGTGTAATGGCATGCAGTACAATAGTGCAAAGTGGAGTGGCGCAGGGTGGAATAGAGTCCAGTGGAGTGTTGTATAGCAGATTGCTGTAGAGTCTAGAGGCGTAGAGTGGACTAATGTTTAGTGAAGCCGTTTACAATGGAGTGCATACAGTGGAGTGGTGTAGAGGGGAGGAGCATAGAGTGCAGGGGCAAGAATGCAGTTGCACCCAGTGTAACAAAGTAGAGCAGTGATGGCTCTGTCAGCAAAAAGTGGTGGGTAGCATGGGGGACAATAACAAAAAAGTGAAATATAACTTACCTGCTGCCCGCTGCCTCAGTGCTCTTCTGCTTCTCTATGGGTGACAGGTTCCCAGACTCCCCTGTGCCAATCCAGACCCTGCTCTCATGTTGGTAATACTATTACCCAGCATCAGAGAAGCAATGGGATTGGTCTGAGCGGGCTGGTTTGTGCTCCCACAGGTACTGGGTGCCTGAGCCTACTGTTCCCCACCTGGCTGTGCAGGCAGCTTGGGTCGGAGTTTGGAGAAATCCAAGTGAGCATGTAGGTTTGGCCGCCCTAAGACAGCTAGCCACACTGACATGCGCACATGCAGTGCCCACGACTCCTTCTCCTCTGCTGCAGCTGCTGTGCGTCAGGATGGTCCTGCCCCCAACACTTGGCTCCATGATGAAAAATAAAATGATAATAAAATTGTTTTATTATAATTTTTTTCATATTTTCACCTGCTGGCTCCAGCAGTGAAGCGATGCTTCTCCGCCATAATGGAGGAGTGTCTGCTGGTGTACAGTGGAGGAACGTAGAGTGGACTACCGTAGAGTGCAGTGGCATAGACTGGAGTGACATAGAGTGGAGTGCAAAGATTGGAGTGGCATAGACTGGAGTGGCATAGAGTGGAGTGCAAAGACTGGAATGGGATAGAGAAGAGTAGCATACATTGGAAAACCATATGTTAAGCGTACAGTGGAGTGGCACAGAGTTGAATAGCATAGAGTAAAATGCTGTACAGCAGAGTCATGTACAGTGGAAAAGAATAGAGTGGATTGGCTACAGTGTAGTGGCACATAGTGCAGAGGCATCGATTAGAGTGTCATAGCGTTGAGCAGCATACAGTGGAATAGCGTACAGTGTGGTGGTGTACAGTGCAGGGGTGTACAGTGAAGTGGCGCAAAGTGGAATAGCATAGAGTGGAGTGGCGTACAGTGGAGTGGAATACAGTGGAGCGGTGACAGAGAAGTGTTCTATAGTGGACTTGCATAGAGTGCAGTGAGGAACAGTATCATAGTGTACAGTGAAATAGCATAGAGTAGAGTGATGTACACCGGAGTGGGGTAGAGTAGAGTGGAGTAGAGTGGCGTAGAGGGGAATAGCATAGAGTGGAGTGACGTACAGTGCAGTAGCATACAGTAGAGTGGCATAGAGTGCAGTGAGGTACAGTGTAATGGTGTTCAATTGAAAAGCACAGACTTTAGTAGTGTACAGTGTAATAGTGTACAGTGTAGTGTTGTAGAGGTAATAGCATACAGTGGAGTGTTGACGAGTGGAGCAAGGTAGAGTGTAGTGGGGTAGAATGTTGTAGCATACAGTGTAATAATAGTGTACTGTGAAGTGGTGTAGAGTGAAGAGGTGTGGAGTGGAATAGCGTAGAGTGGAGTGTGATAATTGAAACAGACGTAGCGAGAAAGTGTGTAAACAGAGGCAGATGTAATGTGGCAGGAAAAAAGATTATTTAGAGTAAATGGTAATTTGTGGTGCTATGTGTGAATAGTGTATGTAGTGTTAAAGTTATTATTTTAAAAATACTTATTTATATATTGTGCCACAGTATACCACATTATGTTTGCGGTATACCGCTGTACATGCACATGATAAGACAGTATGTGATTGGCTAATGGCGGTGTTTACCAAATATAGAAGGGAGCCATGTTTTTTCGGTACATTTTGTCTGTGTTCTGGTTCGCTGCATTCTGGGTTAGGGTTTTAAATCTAGGTAAGGAGTAGTTTTTATTGTTGGTCCTACGTATTACCACTTTTTTAAAGTGTTGATAGGTATAGACATGTATTTAAAATGTTATATTTATATTTCCAGCACTTTAGGAAGAACTACGCATTTTTAAATTTTTTTTTTTAAGTACCACCGTAATTTGTAGGTACTACCGCGATACACTGTAGATTTTTGTGGGAAGTTAAATATGTTAAAAATCGAAAATTCACTCTAGTGCCCTATATTTCTAAAACAAAGGGTGCTCTTTTTGATGTATTTTATTTATTTTTGTACTGTGGTACAATGGGGAGGGGAGCAGTGGAGAGGGGAGACAGTACTGCAGTACTCCAAACATTTTTTTTTAATATACAGAAACCAACAAATATTTTGCCCTACCTATTACAAAGTGGTAATAGGTAGGGGAAAATATCAAAATGAATACTTAGCTGCATCTAAGGGTGAAACGTAGAACGCATGCAAAGTATACCTAAATACAATATGGTTGCCTTTCACTTTAGTAACGGCAGTCATTAACCAATCACAATGACTTGTCTTTGCTATGAACCGCAACATTTCTGCGAAATATCACAAAATACTGTGAAATTTCTAAAAAATACTGTGACAACAGATATCATAAAGTTAAAATGATTTATAGCTTAAAAAATACTCACCCTACTTACCTAGTACCCAAAGGGTTATTCTGTGCACCATAATGTCTGATCCTGCCAAATTAGATGTAAATCCATTCAGCTGTTTTTACGGTATGCGAGAAACTAAGTTTATGGAAAATACATTGGTGGAAAAACACGTGGAATTCCTGTGCCTGGGAATCCGAACTATAACTATTGTGTGGCTACCGGCACTCTGTATATATATTCTCCAAACACTCTGTCATGACAAAGTGTGGCACACTCTCGAGTATAGTATCAAAATTACTTTATTTTTGTCCCGTAGCTAGACAAACGCGTTTCGGCCATGACGGCCTTCATCAATATATATATATATATTTTCAATAATCTTCCCACCTGGGAAAACAAAACGGAGTACACTCACGGAGAAAACTTTCCAAAGCGATTTATTATATATATACATACACAAACCGATCTTCCTGATATATATCTATATATATATTTTTTTTTTACATGCATACATGTGTGTGTATTTTTAAACATAGTTGATTTAGGTTGTGTTAAGTGCATTTATTGAACTTCGTATACTAGCACTAATTGAATAACAATAAATTAATGACTGAACACAAAGACTGAGCGTTGGTGTTAAAGGTACGAGATAGGGATGTAACTTGGACTCAAATCCCAGCTACCCCACTTGACCAAATTGTGTGATCCATGGGCTATCTCATTAATTGACTCTGCCTCATTTCAATTAACTAACCAGTGTGCGAGCACTGAAATAATAAGGTACAGGATCTGAGCTCCACAAAAAACTAATTTGTATAGGGTTTATTTGAAATAATCTTGCTTCACATTTACTAAAAAATAAAGATATTAATAGAGAACATGACAGACGCACTTTGGGTGAGGCGTGGCATTGTCATCAGGGCATTGGGTAGTGTTGAATATTTCATGTTTAAATATAATTACTTTTAATAAATGTCACTAATTTCAATGATATAACCATATGCTCTTGAGACGCTGAGAAACGTTGAAAAATATTTGTTCCATTTTACAGTCTTTATCTAATCTGTTCATGACGTTTGTTGCCTGTTTTTTCATCTTTTTGATGGTTCGGCTCCTGCTTTGGCTCTAGAAGACAAAACAGACCCCTGGCTCGGATCTCCCCAAGGCTGCCTGTCTCCCCACAGAAATGTCTAGTCTCCTAGGCCCTTCCTTGCTAGGATGTGGCAGACAACACCAGAAACAAATCATGCTGCCGCTTTAATCTGACATACCTTACTTCCATATCTCGACTGGCATTAAATGAAGGGGATAACAAGAACTCTCTGTAAAGTACAGAATCTAAAAAGCAGAAGCCGGCCGAGCTCGTGTGCGCAAAAGGCTCGACACTCGAATCCTGGAATGCACTACGTGAATATGCACTATCAGCCCCAATAAAATTAACATATCTTACCTTTACTGGGGTAATAAATCCAAAATATTCTACTGCAGCTCCCAGTTTCCAGCGGTGAGCTGAAAATCATTTGCTTTCTGGTTTCTGCAATGTGCTCGAAGTTTAGTCCCACCTGTGTTTGCGAGTTGACTAATCACTCTCTGAGGAAACTATAAAGCCTTTTATGCTTTTCTATTTTTTTCAGTTTTATATGTTCGTCTGTGCGGCTGGGAACGCCACGCAGGAAGCCTTCCTATAAGGCCGCAGGCCCATCTAGCGCCTGGGATGCCGTCCAAAATAAAGAGAGACATGGCGATGTGGCCTGGGGGCCCAACGCCCCATTATTTCTCCATCATTTCTCCATCTGAGGGGACCGGGTCACGCAGCAGAGACGCGTCCACACAATGGTCACAGGAAGCAGGAACATAAAATGAACACCTCTGCTGGCCCTAGACACGTGGAACGAACAACACTGGGAAGGGAGGGGAGTGCCGAGGCCCGGTTTAGGAGTCATTGGGGACGGTGACGTTCAGAAACGGAGGACACCCCTGGTTTATCTTTGAGCACACCCACTAAGCAGTGGACAGAGCCATTTTGGCTACATATGATCGCAAATCTGCAGTGAGAAAAGCACGTTGGGCCTCATTTATAAAAACTGTTGCATCGCTTTCGTGAAAACAGCGATGCAACAGTTTTCACTACGCCCTCCTCACTACAGGATGGATGCGCTGTATTTAATGTACAGTGCTCCATGCCACAAGGAGTTACAGATATGTTAGTATTTCTGACGTATCTGTAGGCGCAAAAGTGGCACATTGCTGGGATGGGTCTGAAACCAAATGCAACTCCAGCAATGGGTCCTTTCACATGGGGCAAGCCCCATGTGAAAGGGCCTACGTTAGTCTTACACCTTCTGTGAGGCAGGAATAAGATATTGACGCAGTAGCGCCCTAGAAGTGTTTCAGTGAAATCTCATAGATTTCACAGCGCCACTTCTATGACCTTTACTGTGGATGAACGCCCACCCTGCATACATTATATCTGACGGAGGTAAAACATAACGCAGAGGTTTACAAAGTGGCGCATCTGCTTAGACGCGTCACTTTGTAAATATGGCGCAATGTGGCGCATTGTATACACTGCTGCAGCGTCACAAAAGTGATGCAGGTTCAGGTAAAAGTGCCACTTCTATGACCTTTACTGTGGATGAACGCCCACCCTGCATACATTATATCTGACGGAGGTAAAACATAACGCAGAGGTTTACAAAGTGGCGCATCTGCTTAGACGCGTCACTTTGTAAATATGGCGCAATGTGGCGCATTGTATACACTGCTGCAGCGTCACAAAAGTGATGCAGGTTCAGGTAAAAGTGCCACAGGCCTCCATAAATAAGGCCATTTTCTTTTAAATCGCCGGCCTAAACTCCGGTTTTGATGTGTCAAGCTGCACAGGAGCAGCTGCAAATTTCTGAATTACATCTGAAAATGACCATTGGCAAAATCAAAAGCTACGTCGTCAGCTGCTTTTGTTTTGTAGTAGGTTCTTTTTAAACTTTATTGTTGGGGGTGATGCATAGCTCTCGCCAATAGATATATGCTAATATACATATATATTTAAGTTTACTGATTGGTGCCATGTCCAAAATGATTTAATGTAGTCAATCTTGCCAGCAATACCCAGTTTACTGCTCTGTCCTGGAAGTTAAGGCCGGTGCTATTCTAAATAAATGTTAGGCAGTTGCTTCCACCACTGTTACAAGGTTGATGGGCTGATGTAATGTAAACAGCCGCTACTGTTTGGCATTTAAAAAAATCATATTATTGTGAAATTGGAAAAACATTGTTTGAGTTTGTCTTAAATAGACCATAAAAATAGTACCACATGTCCAAAACAAAAACAAAAACATTTTACTTTTTTCTGCATTTACTACTTTAGCTTTGGTGTACTGCTTTGGTACACATTGCTGAGATTGAAACTTTGAGCTACTTTCTATAATAAAAAAAAAAACACTACTCAGTCTTCCCCTGTTTGTTTGCTAATTAAGTCCCAGTCGTAGGTTGTTACCTTGCTGTGCTGCCCAGCATCAGAGGGAAAGGGCAGGAATGCACCGTATTTATCCAATGTGGCACATTCCCGTCCTTTCCCCCAGCGCTGGCTCCGTTTTGGCAACCTAGTGCCAACGCAGGGACCTTTGCAACACGGTGCAAGGGTGCTTGTGTTGTAGGAAGGATTGTTTTTGTGCAGGAGGGCCTGCACAGAAACAATCCTGCAGAACACATAGAAAGACGAAAAAAACGAGGAGAAATACAGATATTTCTCCTCGTTACTCCTCCCCTGAAGAGGTGTATCTTTTTCGCACATTCCCAGGTTTTCAAGTCCTTGTAAATCTGGGAATGCGTCAAAAACCATAGGAATTGCGTGGAAACACCCACTGCATCGCCCATGGAACGCCTCCCTTAACCGCATCGCTGCGGCGGCTTTTCCCGCTGTACGCGGCAATTTTAAAATTACCGCGTTACATGACGAGCTCAGCTCGTCATGAGCGCACGGCCGGTAACGCTCATGACGAGCTGAGCTCGTCATCAGCCTGGAAGGGGTTAAGCAGAGTAAGGCAATGTGAACGCGCGCGCACACAAACACACACATGTGCATGCACACGCACACACACTGAATACGATCAGAGTAATATCAGGTAGCATATGCATATGCGCAGTGCTTTAAATGGAAATACTGAAGTGCAGGTACTCAGTATTTGGAGTACCTGTTTGTTCCAGAGAAGTGCTGGTACTCTACCAATAAAGGTATTGCACCAGTGCTGAGAAGTGCAGGTAATCTCACTTTTAAATTAAGAAGTACAGTTATTCAATACTGGACAGTGCCTGTCCATTTAAAGCAGTGAGTATGTGACTGAAATGTCCAGTGCGATAGGTACTCCTTTACTTCAAAAAGCACAGTGCTAGCTTCGTTCTACTTCGTGGCACAAGGGAAGTCACACCCAGGATCTGCTGAGGCTTTAATCACACCAAAGGACCAACTCTGGAGTGCCCGACATGCATGCTGCACAAAAGGAGCTCACCCCTCACTGATGCGCCATGAGCATGCGCTGCACGGAGTGTGTGATGGGTGGGTGCCGCGGGATTAACAGGTCGGTGCAGGCAAGGTAAAGAATGTCTTTGGACGATAAAGGGTCCATTGCTAAGTTTTATTCCACAAGGAGATCCACCCAAGGTCACAAGTCAAAATCCACCTGTACCTGACCAGTTCCAACCATTTCATCATTTACCTACACTCCCCTCTGGTTTAGGCATTTTCATTCTATATGCTTCCGCAGTCACAGCCGGTCTGACTTGCTGGTGGAGGTGTGGAGGGGGCGCGGGGGAGGGGGTCACGCTGGGGTGGGGTTTAATTTAGAAAAAAATAAAAGTTAAATTAACTTACCTTTACCAGTCTGTCGGTCTGCTCCGTCCTCTCTGAAACAGGAAGCAGCCACAGGCAGCCTCTCTCCCCTTCCCTCAGGCAATCACAATGCTACAATGGAAGCGTTGTGATTGGCGGCAAAACTGACCACACATGGGTCTATGGGAAGGCCATTTTCTCTGCAGCCTACATAGAGAAAATGCAGAGTGCGTATAACTGATTTAGTCAGCCTCTGGTTCATGCATTTTCATTCTATATGCTTCCGCAGTCACGGCCTGTCTGATTTGCTGGTGGAGGCATGGAGGGGGCGCGGAGGAGGGGGTCACGCTGGGGCGGGGTTTAAGTTAAAAAAAATAAAAGTTAAATTAACTTACCTTTACCGGTTTGTCGGTCTGCTCCGTCCTCTCTGAAACAGAAAGCAGCCACAGGCAGCCTCCCTCCCCTTCCTTCAGGTAATCACAATGCTGCAATGGAAGCGTTGTGATTGGCGGCGACACTGACCACACATGGGTCTTTGGGAAGGCCATTTTCTCTGCAGCCTACATAGAGAAAATGCAGAGTGCGTATAACTGGTTTAGTCAGCCCTGGGGCTGACCAAACAGTCAGCGCTCAAAACACTGGGCAATCCACTCCTCCCCGGCCCTTGAGTAGGACCGCCCGCCCCCGACGAAACCCTGCCTTCTGCTTTCTCACAATGCGAGAAGCAGAAACATAAAATGGTATTTAAACTACAATTTTATATTTCTGCTCCTCGCACTGCGAGAAAGCAGTGGCGCGACACTCCTCCACCCACATGGAGGAGCCACCCCTGTGCTGCCCTTTCTTCTTTAAATGATTAACTTTCATTCAATGGCTTTAATGGCAACTCCCACACCAGTGAATCCTGATCTGTACTGCAACAACTCTTCCCCATGAAGATGGTGCCAGGGCTCCCAGTTGCTACCCGCACCAACCAACTCCACAGTGCTATCTTCCCCTGACTGGCCCATTCACTTCCTTATCTTTATAGGTTGTAGTCTGCAGAGGGGTGATGCTGGGGTTGCAGAGCTGAACTTGCGAGCCATTATGTTATGTTTTGTGTATTTGTATTTGTATAGCACACAACTCACCCAGATGAGTATCCTGGCGCTGTGTGGTGCCCCTGGTACCATTTTGATTGCGGTGGGCACTAGACACCGAAACACTCAAACACACTCATTTCATGCATACGCGCACACACAATACACAGTCGCACACTCAGGCACTCACAAACAGCTTTTGATACATCTGATATGTTTATCTTTTATGAACAAATACATTCTGACTGGCAGATCAGTCTTGCTGATGCTGGCTCCCTTGTTCCCTTTTAATCACACCTGTTTCTACTGTCTAAGTCACATCCTTCCCAATTCGGCATAGCCAGACTGGTGGATACCCTGCTGCCAAGAGGCGCATATTGTTAATGACTGAGCAGGCCCTGGTTCGACTCTGCTGTTAATCACAGTGTGATGCAGGCCCTCTTCAACCTGTGGCAGGCAGAGGAAGCCCTGAGGAAATTATAACGAGTGCTGCTAGATTCTTCAGCAACAACTCTGCATAAGTATACACAGAGGAGCTTACTTATGAGAGCCCTGTGTCACTTTTACACCACATAAAGTGGTACATGTGTGACGCAGGGCTCTCATAAAGATTTATAAAGTTGCGCAAAGTCACCCTGCTTGACTTTTGAGTGGCCTCATAAATGAGTAAGGTGATGCCGTGCAAATTGTGAAGTTGTCTTATTCTGCACCTGGGAGGCGTTCCATGGGCATTGTGGTTGGTTTTTCAACAAAACACCCATGGACTTTGACACTGCCCCAGAGTTACAAAGTGATGCAAACCTGGGGAAGCTCCAAATCCATACACCTCCCAAGGTGAGGCGTAGCAAGGAGAAATGTGTTCATTTCTCCTTGGTTTTCCAATTTTCCATGTGTGCTGCATTCTGAAGCATACATAGAAAGAGGAAAACGCCTCGTAGGATTGGTTTTGTGCAGGAAGGCCTGCCCACAAACAATCCTGCATGCATTGGAGGTATCCTTGCACCATGGTGCAAGAATGCCTACATTGTTGCAAGGATGCCAAAATGGCACCAGTGCAGACAGAAAGAACAGGAATGCACCTTATTGCTTAAATACAGTGCATTCCTTTCCTTTTGCATAGTGCAGTGTAGCAAGATTCCTTGCTGTGCTGCCCTATGCCATAAATGAGGCCCAGAGGCTCTGTGGGCTTACAAACTGCTTGGCTGCAGAATAGCACTGGTCCAGCGCCGGTGAATATCCCTAACCTCAGCCGGCCATGCCCACTGCCCTGCTGTCCAGCAGAGACCGGGTAATCCCCCTGGCTAAGGAGAACCTCTGGTACAGAAGTGTGGAAAATTCAGAAGTGCTAGCCTCAGTGCGGGTGAGTACCGGCTCATTTAAAGTACTAGTTCATTAAGATAAACAAGCCAAAGCACAAACGGTAGACAAAGGTACCTATTTCAGGTGTTTCGTTTCCTGTGAGGGACTACAAATGGGTTCCCTTTATCAGTGCTAAATTCGTGAAAATGATTAGTGGCAGGGCCCAAACATTTACTCGAAATCTGTCTTAACAGTGCTGCAGAAGGTAGTGGTGCCAAACACCAAGACGGTGTAGGCTTGATTTCCCCTCAAGCATCTTTAATCCATGACCAGACATACTCTGCCCCTCCTGCACACTCTTTTTCATCTCTGCTTTCTCCCTTTATCACCCTTTTCCCGTTTTTCCATTCATTTTCTCCATCTTTCTCTCTCTTGTTCTGGGTTAAAGTCTGACGCGGGAAAAAATAAGCACCAGTGCCCAAAAATAAGTGGTGGTGGCCCAACCTGAAACCACAGGCTCAAATTAAGCACTTCCCTTTATTAAGAATCCATCCTTGTAAGTCAAATTATTTGTCCTGAACTCTGACATACACATTTCTCAGGGCCTTGCATGAATTTTGACTCTCATCGTCCACATTGTTTGGATTGAAAGCAGTGTGGTATCAGTGGACAAATAAACACATTAGTTCATGTCTTCTGGTTAGATATATTAACCTCTATTTTACCCGTGCTGAATAAAGTTCATATTTTTCTGCCATCAAACAATCATCTCAAACTCACACCATTGCATTTACTGATGAAACACACCCAAATAGAGGCTAATCACCATTGATCGGTATGTAACGTTTACAATGACATTTTTACAACGCACTACCATTACAACGCAGGTATTACCACGCATACCATTACAACGCATTGCGCTGGGGGGCGCTGTAGGATAGGGAATAAGTTTAATTTTCTATCCAACACCTTCCCTAGTGTCCACGGGGACTGGAGTTGGAATAGAAAATTATACTTACCACTATCCAGCACCTCTAAGCGCTATGCGTTGGAATGGTATGCATGGTAAAAACCGCGATGTAAAGGTATGCGTGGTAAAAGTATGCGTTGTAACGTCATACATCCCCATTGATCAGGAATCATGGATGCTAAATTCTGTTCTCGCTGACTCAAAGATTATAGTGGTTGGTGATCAATTGTATACAGCTTTTTTTGCAATTGCACAAAGACCCATGGATTAGAGTTCAGAGGAGTCTATAGATTGTGTTCCGGGGAAGAAAGATCACAGGGCTGTATATTGACATCTCTGTTCTCTTTTTATTTGTCAAACTTACCTGTACCTATATGATGCATCACCACTTTCCACATAATCAAGGCAGAGAGGCACATTTAATTTACTTGTAAGTCAATTTACTGATGCATGCAGATGATATCCTTTGTATTAGATCATACAGCAAAAGGTCTCCCAAGGAAATCGACTGCTTTATATACATTTGCATCATAGTATTACCTTAGCATAAATTAGTATAAACCCAAAACTCTGGTCATCCAAAAGGTCAGGCACACACAAGGGGCATACAAACTTTACCTGGATAATAATCCTATTGAAACTGTGAAGCTGAATGTATATGTAGGTAAGTGGTTATTGCAAATCTATCTGTTACTGCATATATCCCCGTGCGAATAGGTAAAGATGCTTCAATAGGTTCTGAGATACTCATTTTTTTTGCTGCAGTAGGGTATCAAAAGATTGAAGCTCTTTTGAGTCTCCATACTAAAAAAAGCCCAGCTTAACTTGCCTACGAATTAAATCCATGTGTGAAAGAAATTGCCATGCAAGAGAAAATTGAAAGTTGCTTATGGAAATCTGTCCTGAAGTTAAGAAAACACTTCTCTATTCTGCCATTGGGGAATTGGGGTCTGCCAGCATTACATATTGAGGCCTCGCTCAAATTGTTCAGATTTGAACGATGAAACATTGACTACACTTAGAATTACCCTAATCGCCTCAATGAATGAGTATAGATTTCACAAAATGGTGGCATATGCAGCTGAATCGTCTGTAGGTTAGCTATGCAGAACACATGCAGTTATTATATATCAGCCAATTTAGGCTCCAAGGTCAGGTGTTTTAAAAAAAAAAAAAAGAGCTGGATTAAAAGTTTTTTTTATTGCCTGGCTTCAACTTGTCAGAAATAAGGCTTTTAGCTGTTCATATTCTGCTTCAACGTATGACATAATGCATGTCATTTTATTGTCCTAGTTTGTTGGTTTAGTTATAAATCCTCTGTTTTCTTCTAGTAATATTGTAACATTTAATGATGCAGCAATTCTTTATGTGAACCTGATACTGTGACGCTCTGTTAAAGGCCTTCGGTACATTTTTAGACGTGTAATATGTGCATACCCTGGGGGGTTTACATTAATAAAATAAAATAACATAAATACATAAATAAACACTCTGCCAAAGCATTGCAGGTAACCAGAGTACTACAAACCGAAATTGGAGACACGATTCTTATTTCATCCTGAGCTGTAAGCATTTTAGTATCTCCTATAAACATGCAGTAGTGTTCTCCTAAATGTAAAGTCTGAAATAACAGAAACACTTTTTAAATTTCTATTCGTAACTGGATCTATAATTATATTCATTTTATTGTTGTGCTATAGATTTTTTGATTGGTTGTACTATATTTAGAGTTTGTTTAAATCTAAAAAAAAAGAAAATATTTGCAATAAAAAAACTGTAGATTCAAGAAATCAACCACTTTATATTGTTTCAATGTCATAAACGAGTATTAAGATGTTGGGGGATGAAGCACGTGTGCGTCTAAAGCCTGCTTTCTAAGCAGACCTTGATTTATAATGTCTAGTTTAAAAAGAGAAATGATGGTTCCTAGTTCTAAGACTGCATTAAGTCAATTAGTTTACTGAGAGTGGACAAGAGTAGGGCTCGGCAGGTTTATAAAATGTTATTTTTGCAGGATGCAGAAGCAAACTGTGGTAAACTTCTGCACAATTCGCTTTGCACTGAACAGAAATGGAATGAAGGGAAACAGGCGGGGGAAGTGGCACCATCCTGTACACAACCCACCTGGCTTGTAGAGACCACGTGGTTCTCCCTAGAGAAACAAGGTCCAGGCAGAACCACAAGAACTGCCTGATGTGTGGACAGTTTGGGTGTTTTCCCTGGACCTCGTTTCTGTAGACACAACCTCACGAAATGAACGAACTGAACGAAATGCCCGAAATACATTCATTTCTCGGGTTCACCTATAGAGCAAATTTGGGTAGTTCTACAGCATTATATTTTGCTCTGAAGGCAAATTAAATTAACAGATTTTGCCTTTTTCCTAAAATACTTTCATCCAGCCATAGTCAAAAGAGAGAGGCTGTTTGTTCCCCCTTACTGTCACCCCATACCGAATGAGTAAGCTCTTAGGTATCTGCAAATTTAAATTATCCTGGTACTTTCAGCAAGAGAGAGTTCATGGCTGCCAGGGACTGCCCTGGTGTGGAGATGATGGGCTCAGTGAATACTCTGGAACCGTGGAGGGGTTGTCTTCTATCAGCGGTTGAACCACTGATTAGTAGCCAGTCCCTCTACTGCAGGTCTGCGACTCTCCGCCAACCATCCCGGGTCAACTGCAACCGTGTCCTAAGAGATATCTGCTGAACCAAACGCCGAACCATCAAAAATAGAACTTTCACTGCTCACTGTAAGAATGGGAAAGTGAGATGTGTGCTCCTTTAAATAGAAGAATGCAAACTTTCTCATAGGGCATCCTGATCACCCCAGCAAAGGTTCACACCAGATCATCCCCTCCAACCACACCTGCTGTTCTAGGGTGCAGCCCATCTACTGACTGACTTCTTTGTCTGTTCAAGTTACTTCTGCTGTGCTAAAGGTAACAGTGCCTCTTAATCTAGCTGCATGTCGAATGATGAACCTCTGTAGGATGTAACAGGATTGATGAGGGCTCAGAATAGCAGGCCGGTATGGGTTCTTCAAAGAGAGTGGCTTTCTGTTTTGTGAGATTCCTTCAAAAAAAACTCTAGGGATAGGATAATAAATGAATTCATGCGCAACACATTCAAGCACGGTAAAAGTAATGTTGACTTGACTAAGGGGGGGGGGGGGGGGGTTGTAGTGTTCCATTCTGCCTTTGTGTCAGAGTTAGAAGAGAGCAGAACCTTACTTCAGAGGAAAATGGGGACAACCAGAAATCAGCAATGCTTAATTTGGGCAGGTGCCTGCAGGTGGTGGGCCATGACCCTCATTTATTAGGGTATGCGTGGCAAATAGTGACCACGGCTGCCAAAACTATTGGCAAAAATGAAATGCGATAGAGGTTGAGCATGGTACATTCAAGGTGGCAACTCTCAAACTTTGATCTGTCAACTTGTGCCTTCCGAAGGCCACATCTGACGGTGGAAAGCTCTTTGATGTACTAATTCCTTTAGACGGAATGGCACCTGACAATAGTAGTGTGGCTAGAAGTCACGTTCCCGTTAACCTTTTGCAGCCATCTGAAGTGCCGTCTACACCAATGCAGCATGAAGAAACACCATGTCGAGAACATCTGAAGTTTAATTGAGTGTCTGCTGGTTTCAACTGGGACGGAAATAGAGAGTGTACAAAACCGCTCCATAGAAGCTGATGCCACTTGTTCTTACAGCTCATCTGAGGTGAGACGTGCCTGCAGAAGAGAGTGAACACTGAGCGGGACAAGTGTGTGGAATTCAGAGACGGAATGCCCCTCCTTGATACGTATAGCTACTGTGGCGGAAACCGCATCACGGAACTGAGAAGATATGAGGACCAACCTTTGGCCACCTGTTATGTACCAACATCTAGAGACTGAAACTGAAAAGGGATTGTAGGCTCTGGTGGCCATCATAGGGAGCAGTCACAAATTGGTTGTATCAAGGTTGCAGGCTTTAATTCTACTCTGCGGTACTCCTCAGCCGTTCAAGTGGCAGACATTGGACACCTGTGTGTAATTCTTACCAACATTGTAGGCCAGGTCCTCATGCTGTCACACTGAGCAGAGAAGTGAGAGATGGGAATTCAATCTAAGTTTCAAGTGATCCCAGGCTTGTATCCTACTTTTCATGCAATTTTTAAAGACAACAAAGGTCCTTAGGAAAAAGGAGGAGATAAACAAAGACAATGATTTTACAGACCACAATCGGGACTATAATCAAGCTTCCAGACCCAGCCGGGTAAGGAAATGTTTAATTTAGAAATAAAAAGGAGTTTGGTTGACCAAGAGGTGGTCAGTTATAAACTTTTTAGATAGGGCACAGTCCTGTACCTATCCTTCAAGGGAGAAAGTGCAGTGGAAGCAAAACAAGAGTGAGAAAAGTTTTTCAGGCAAGAAGTTTGGAGCCAAATGCCGCTTGTAAGTTAGTGATCAGTGCAAACAAGTTTCGACATACAGTATTTACAGAATGGCATACAATTGAATTTTCCGCAATACTGTTCAACCGTCAACGTTTCGATCCCCTGGCTCCTAGTGAACCGGGATCATCATCAGGACTATTTGAATCATTTGCCTGTTTTTAGGAATGCCTGTGGAAGAATTGGAGAGAAAAGAGAGTAGAAAATATAAGGCATCCGCCTACAATTTAAGAAATTATACAGAGATATACAAACAGTTTGCGTGGCGAGGATTACTTACACTGTGCATGCTTGTGTTGTTGGTCAAGGGAGTGGTACTCATAATTCAGGCGCCGTCCCGTGAATTGAGAACATCGAATCGAGTGATTGCGCAATTGTATAGTGCACGTAGGGAGATGTGAACTGGTGGGTGATTTAATTCAGGTGTTTAACCGATAGTGAAGTTTACAAGAATTTCGGACAGGTGGGCGCATAGCATGCACACAGAGTGCTTGTCATTGCGAGCAGTGTCTCAGGTTATTCCACTTTATTGCGACCGCGCAGTGAGCGTGGTGAGCCATGAGCCGTGCCGGCGAGTGGGTACGTTCCATGCACGGTGGGGTGTCTGGTCTTCATCAAAGGGGAGACCACCTTGTTCATACATATATAGTGACTTATATACACGTAGCACTGACCTGCCGGGCAATATATTATATTCTGGTCAGGCACTGGATAGGATTTGGTCAGAATACCGATAGATAGCTGGTACCTAGAGTGGGGGAAAGGTATGTCATTAGCTGTGTGGGCTCTGCCTATTGTGAGCCTGTGCCTCATCGGTGCATAGCGTAGTGATTACCTGGTTTTGGGGCGAGGTTAGGTAACCTCAGCATGGAGCGAGCCGCGTGGTTTCGCTCGTGGGGGTAAATTACTCCCTAGGTAAGGACCGAGTAGTGGTTCAACACCCGTTTAGGCTGAAACGAGAAGAAAGGGGGATGGAGGTTTAGAGAGCGGGCCGGAGGAAAAGAGGGGGGAGGAAACTTCCATCCGGGCGTGCCTGGGTCGCCCTTGGGCTTTTGCTTACCTGATAAAGCCGCTAGAATCGAGGCGGGATACCGGCGAGACTCGGTGGTCTCTCTCCGTGTCCTGTGCAGCATAGGTACGCTGTCCGGGTGTTGTGGGTCCACCGGGGCTTAAGGCATAGTGTGGACTTGAAACACAAACAAGGGACTACTCGTGCGCGTTCCCTTTGGGCGCCATTTTGGAGTGGGCAAGAATTAATGAAAGGACTAGAGTGCACGTCGGGCTCAGGGGTGGTGAGGGTGCCGTGATAGTGAATGTGTATTGTGAGTCGGCCATATTAAAGAGACCGCGGCAGTGAGGGACTAAGAGTGCATTTGAGGAGAAAATCCTCGTGGTGGTACGGCGTGCCCCTAGAGTGACCACGGGCCATGATTTATGGCCCACCATACAACTGACGAATTATAATTGCAAAAAGATAGTGCTAGAATTCTGTACAATATACACTAACATTTGCACTGTGTTAGTTCAAAATGATTGCAATAGCATCTGGAATGCATATTAGAGGAAGGACCTCTAAAAAGCTTTCATATACATCCTTGCATTTGCACTGCAGTAGTTCAGTTCAGTGCGGTCTGGAGTTCATATTAGAGGTGAGGCCTCCAAGAGTGTCCATTTCACAATGTCATTAAAAAAGAAATTAAGGCCATGTTTCAGAGAGACTGAGAAATAGTCAAATCAGAGGAGCGAGGTCCAGTCCTCCGTTCGGTTAAGGCCGTTGTGGATGGAGTCCAAAAGTATTATGCACTTCAATTCTTCTTTATTAAGGAGACTTGACATGCTTCCTCCTCTTGGGGGTAATTTTAATGCCTTTAGTATTGTCCAGCGGATGTCATCCTCGTTATGATTGGCATCAATGAAGTGCTCCACCAGTGGGGCGTTCGGTGTCTTGCATCTGATACGACTTCTGTGCTGGCAAATGCGTGTCTTGATTTTTTGTGAGGTTTGGCCCACATATACTTTTTGGCATGGACATTGAATGAGATACACAACATTACTGGTATTACAATTTGTTAGGGTATTACATTGGAACTTAGTGTTGTTGAACTCAAATGTTTTACCTTCAATTGTAAGATTACATACAACGCAACCCCCACACTTCAAATGTCCAACAATGGGGGACAGTCCCCATCTAGATTCAAGACTAGAAAATTGGACAGGACAGGGGAGGGCTGCTCTCACCAAATGGTCTTTCAAATTCTTGCTTTTTTTGAAAGCAAAAAGCGGGCGTTCGATATTCAAGATGCCCGCATTGATGAAAGGCCAGTGTTGTAGGATCATTTTTCTTAGTCTGTTAGATATGGGGGAGAAAGTTGTTACACACGCTATCCTCTCCTGATCTTTCTTAGGGGTTGGGACAAGCATTGTTTCTCGGGGACGATACCAAGCTCTTTTCAGAGCAGTTTTTACAGTTTTTTTGGGGTAGCCTCTATCTTTCAGTTTCTTAGCCAGGATGGCACTTTCTTTGAAGTAGTCTTCCCTGTTTGAACAGTTTCTCCTGATTCGGAGGAGCTGAGAGAAGGGTAGCGAGTCTCTTAAAGCCCTCGGATGGTTGCTCGTGTATTCCAACAGTGTATTTCTCTCAGTGGAGTTTCTGAACAACCGAGTGAGCAGTTCGCCCTCATGATGAAAAATCGTTAAATCCAAGAAGTCAATGGAAGATTTATCAGACGAGGATGTGAAGTTCAAACCCGAACAGTTATTGTTCATCCAGTGCATGAAGTGGCGTAGAACATTGACGTCAAACTTCCATAGCATGAAAATGTCATCAATGTATCTACGCCACATGATGATACCGGTGAAGAATGGGTTCGATGGTACCAGAATAACCTGTCTCTCTATTTCGTCCATGAATAGTATGGCCAGATTCGGAGCAAAAATTGCGCCCATGGCGGTCCCCTTGATCTGCTGATAGAAGAGGCCCTTGAATGAAAAAAAGTTTCTAGTCAGACAGATTTCTAACAGTTGACAGATGAATATTGTTGGTATGGCATGTGGGCTTGGGCGTGTGTCTAAAATTCTTTGTATGACCTGGAGTGCAGCACCCTGCGGTATATTAGTATACAATGCCTCCACGTCCATAGTGCACAAAGTGTCAGTAATTGGGTTGAATGGATGATGTTCGATCAAGTTAATCATGGCCATGGAGTCTCGTACATAGCAGGATGTTGAGGGGACAAAGACTTTAATGAAGTGGTCAACAAAGGCACCTAGGGGTTCTAGAATTGACCCGCATGCAGATACAATGGGACGTCCTGGTGGTGAGGTGATATGCTTGTGGATTTTGGGCAGCGTGTATATAACGGGGGTCCTGGGGCTTTTTACATTTAGGTAATTAAATTCCTTTTTGGTCAGAAACCCTTCATCCACTGCATCCATTGTCACCTTCCGTATTAGTTCCTGAATTTCTTTTGTGGGGTTAGATGCTAGCCTAAGATAGTGCTCTTTATTGTCTAGCTGTCTTTGAATTTCCACTGTTTAGATGTCTTGGTCTTGTATAACAATACCACCCCCCTTGTCAGCACTTTTGATTACAATTGAGGTATTGGTTTTAAGGGAACTGATGGCTTGTTTCTCCTTGAGTGTAATATTATATGGTATAAATCTCCTTTGTTGTTGTAAGTTTGAGAGGTCTTTAAGAACCAATTTCTCAAACGTTATCACCTCTGATGGTAACATACCTGCAGATGGTAAAAAGGTCGAGGGTGGGCGAAAGGGGGTGAATGCTTTACTTTCAGAAGAGGGGTGAATCTGGAAGAACGCCTTCAGTCTAATGCGTCTGAAGAAGCGCAGGAGTTCAGTCTGGACCTCCATAAAGTTAGGTGCTATGGTTGGAACAAAAGACAGGCCCTTTTTGAGGACAGAAAGTTCATCCTCACCCAACGAGTATCCAGCAAGGTTAAAGATGGGGATCATCTCGGTGTTCTGGGGGTCCTGTGTTACCATTGGTAATAGTTGTTCCTGGTTCTCCGCTCGCCCGGGGGATTGACCCATCTTTGGGGTTTCTTGACACGCCCACGTTGTGGCGGTTCTTGTTGGCCCCTTTGTAAAAAAGGAGTGGAACTATGTTGTGCTCCTCCTCCACGTCTAGAGGTACTGGATCCTTCGCCTGCGTCTGAGGTGTCAGATGATTCGGCGGAAGTATCCGAAAAACCAACTAGGTTCTGACGCCTATTGAATCTGCCCCACGGTCTATTGTGTTGGGGATTAGTATACAATCTATTAGTATAAAAATCTTTTTGCAAATAGGGATAAGTCACTTCAGTATTGTAAGATTTTATGTCCTTTTTGACTTTGTTCGACTTTTTATTCTGTTCAATTCTATAAAACTCAGCCACTGTCTTGTCCACCTGTTCTATGAGCTTTTTGCTCTCAGTTGTATCATTGGAGTCCTCTATTTGTTTGAGGATGTCAGCAATTTCTGCCTCTAGAGATTTTAGGGTTTCGGTGGCTATGTCAATACCTAAAACCAACCAGTGGCGGGAACAAGTTGTCCCTATATAGCTGAAATTTGATATGTATTTAGGGTTGTCAGTAAAAATGCCCGGTATATTTCTAATCTGGAGGCCTAAGGGAATCACATTTGCCTTAAGGTAGTCCGTCAACATCAATACCATAAGTTGTAGACGGACTTGCTTCTTCCTTAGTTTTTCTAGTTGTTCTGGTATTGAGCTGTCGGTCTGGTTAGGAATATCAGAGTTGTCTGAAAGTAAGGACGGGCCAGAGCATAGATGTTTGATATAATCGTCAGTGTATAAGGGAGCTACGAGTGACATAATTACCTCGCTAGGGAAAGGAAAAGAATTTGGATTTCTCCGTGTGGGTAAAGTGTAAGGTGAAGAAAAGGGGATTTGAGTACTAGGGAGCCCACACCAGAGAGTATGGACGGATTGTAACCCTTGAAAACCAGCGTTTGCGCTCAGGTCATTTTCATGTCAACAAGGGAACCCAATAAGTACCTTTGGACCATGGGTAATCGATTTTTAAAGACAACAAAGGTCCTTAGGAAAAAGGAGGAGATAAACAAAGACAATGATTTTACAGACCACAATCGGTACTATAATCAAGCTTCCAGACCCAGCCGGGTAAGGAAATGTTTAATTTAGAAATAAAAAGGAGTTTGGTTGACCAAGAGGTGGTCAGTTATAAACTTTTTAGATAGGGCACAGTCCTGTACCTATCCTTCAAGGGAGAAAGTGCAGTGGAAGCAAAACAAGAGTGAGAAAAGTTTTTCAGGCAAGAAGTTTGGAGCCAAATGCCGCTTGTAAGTTAGTGATCAGTGCAAACAAGTTTCGACATACAGTATTTACAGAATGGCATACAATTGAATTTTCCGCAATACTGTTCAACCGTCAATGTTTCGATCCCCTGGCTCCTAGTGAACCGGGATCATCATCAGGACTATTTGAATCATTTGCCTGTTTTTAGGAATGCCTGTGGAAGAATTGGAGAGAAAAGAGAGTAGAAAATATAAGGCATCCGCCTACAATTTAAGAAATTATACAGAGATATACAAACAGTTTGCGTGGCGAGGATTACTTACACTGTGCATGCTTGTGTTGTTGGTCAAGGGAGTGGTACTCATAATTCAGGAGCCGTCCCGTGAATTGAGAACATCGAATCGAGTGATTGCGCAATTGTATAGTGCACGTAGGGAGATGTGAACTGGTGGGTGATTTAATTCAGGTGTTTAACCGGTAGTGAAGTTTACAAGAATTTCGGACAGGTGGGCGCATAGCATGCACGCAGAGTGCTTGTCATTGCGAGCAGTGTCTCAGGTTATTCCACTTTATTGCGACCGCGCAGTGAGCGTGGTGAGCCATGAGCCGTTCCGGCGAGTGGGTACGTTCCATGCACGGTGGGGTGTCTGGTCTTCATCAAAGGGGAGACCTCCTTGTTCATACATATATAGTGACTTATATACACGTAGCACTGACCTGCCGGGCAATATATTATATTCTGGTCAGGCACTGGATAGGATTTGGTCAGAATACCGATAGATAGCTGGTACCTAGAGTGGGGGAAAGGTATGTCATTAGCTGTGTGGGCTCTGCCTATTGTGAGCCTGTGCCTCATCGGTGCATAGCGTAGTGATTACCTGGTTTTGGGGCGAGGTTAGGTAACCTCAGCATGGAGCGAGCCGCGTGGTTACGCTCGTGGGGGTAAATTACTCCCTTGGTAAGGACCGAGTAGTGGTTCAACACCCGTTTAGGCTGCAACGAGAAGAAAGGGGGATGGAGGTTTAGAGAGCGGGCCGGAGGAAAAGAGGGGGGAGGAAACTTCCATCCGGGCGTGCCTGGGTCGCCCTTGGGCTTTTGCTTACCTGATAAAGCCGCTAGAATCGAGGCGGGATACCGGCGAGACTCGGTGGTCTCTCTCCGTGTACTGTGCAGCATAGGTACGCTGTCCGGGTGTTGTGGGTCCACCGGGGCTTAAGGCATAGTGTGGACTTGAAACACAAACAAGGGACTACTCGTGCGCGTTCCCTTTGGGCGCCATTTTGGAGTGGGCAAGAATTAATGAAAGGACTAGAGTGCACGTTGGGCTCAGGGGTGGTGAGGGTGCCGTGATAGTGAATGTGTATTGTGAGTCGGCCATATTAAAGAGACCGCGGCAGTGAGGGACTAAGAGTGCATTTGAGGAGAAAATCCTCGTGGTGGTACGGCGTGCCCCTAGAGTGACCACGGGCCATGATTTATGGCCCACCATACAACTGACGAATTATAATTGCAAAAAGATAGTGCTAGAATTCTGTACAATATACACTAACATTTGCACTGTGTTAGTTCAAAATGATTGCAATAGCATCTGGAATGCATATTAGAGGAAGGACCTCTAAAAATTTATCATATACATCCTTGCATTTGCACTGCAGTAGTTCAGTTCAGTGCGGTCTGGAGTTCATATTAGAGGTGAGGCCTCCAAGAGTGTCCATTTCACAAGGTCATTAAAAAAGAAATTAAGGCCATGTTTCAGAGAGACTGAGAAATAGTCAAATCAGAGGAGCGAGGTCCAGTCCTCCGTTCGGTTAAGGCCGTTGTGGATGGAGTCCAAAAGTATTATGCACTTCAATTCTTCTTTATTAAGGAGACTTGACATGCTTCCTCCTCTTGGGGGTAATTTTAATGCCTTTAGTATTGTACAGCGGATGTCATCCTCGTTATGATTGGCATCAATGAAGTGCTCCACCAGTGGGGCGTTCGGTGTCTTGCATCTGATACGACTTCTGTGCTGGCAAATGCGTGTCTTGATTTTTTGTGAGGTTTGGCCCACATATACTTTTTGGCATGGACATTGAATGAGATACACAACATTACTGGTATTACAATTTGTTAGGGTATTACATTGGAACTTAGTGTTGTTGAACTCAAATGTTTTACCTTCAATTGTAAGATTACATACAACGCAATCCCCACACTTCACATGTCCAACAATGGGGGACAGTCCCCATCTAGATTCAAGACTAGAAAATTGGACAGGACAGGGGAGGGCTGCTCTCACCAAATGGTCTTTCAAATTCTTGCTTTTTTTGAAAGCAAAAAGCGGGCGTTCGATATTCAAGATGCCCGCATTGATGACAGGCCAGTGTTGTAGGATCATTTTTCTTAGTCTGTTAGATATGGGGGAGAAAGTTGTTACACGCGCTATCCTCTCCTGATCTTTCTTAGGGGTTGGGACAAGCAGTGTTTCTCGGGGACGATACCAAGCTCTTTTCAGAGCAGTTTTTACAGTTTTTTTGGGGTAGCCTCTATCTTTCAGTTTCTTAGCCAGGATGGCACTTTCTTTGAAGTAGTCTTCCCTGTTTGAACAGTTTCTCCTGATTCGGAGGAACTGAGAGAAGGGTAGCGAGTCTCTTAAAGCCCTCGGATGGTTGCTCGTGTATTCCAACAGTGTATTTCTCTCAGTGGGTTTTCTGAACAACCGAGTGAGCAGTTCGCCCTCATGATGAAAAATCGTTAAATCCAAGAAGTCAATGGAAGATTTATCAGACGAGGATGTGAAGTTCAAACCCGAACAGTTATTGTTCATCCAGTGCATGAAGTGGCGTAGAACATTGACGTCAAACTTCCATAGCATGAAAATGTCATCAATGTATCTACGCCACATGATGATACCGGTGAAGAATGGGTTCGATGGTACCAGAATAACCTGTCTCTCTATTTCGTCCATGAATAGTATGGCCAGATTCGGAGCAAAAAATTGCGCCCATGGCGGTCCCCTTGATCTGCTGATAGAAGAGGCCCTTGAATGAAAAAAAGTTTCTAGTCAGACAGATTTCTAGCAGTTGACAGATGAATATTGTTGGTATGGCATGTGGGCTGGGTCTGGAAGCTTGATTATAGTACCGATTGTGGTCTGTAAAATCATTGTCTTTGTTTATCTCCTCCTTTTTCCTAAGGACCTTTGTTGTCTTTAAAAATCGATTACCCATGGTCCAAAGGTACTTATTGGGTTCCCTTGTTGACATGAAAATGACCTGAGCGCAAACGCTGGTTTGCAAGGGTTACAATCCGTCCATACTCTCTGGTGTTGGCTCCCTAGTACTCAAATCCCCTTTTCTTCACCTTACACTTTACCCACACGGAGAAATCCAAATTCTTTTCCTTTCCCTAACGAGGTAATTATGTCACTCCTAGCTCCCTTATACACTGACGATTATATCAAACATCTATGCTCTGGGCCGTCCTTACTTTCAGACAACTCTGATATTCCTAACCAGACCGACAGCTCAATACCAGAACAACTAGAAAAACTAAGGAAGAAGCAAGTCCGTCTACAACTTATGGTATTGATGTTGACGGACTACCTTAAGGCAAATGTGATTCCCTTAGGCCTCCAGATTAGAAATATACCGGGCATTTTTACTGACAACCCTAAATACATATCAAATTTCAGCTATATAGGGACAACTTGTTCCCGCCACTGGTTGGTTTTAGGTATTGACATAGCCACCGAAACCCTAAAATCTCTAGAGGCAGAAATTGCTGACATCCTCAAACAAATAGAGGACTCCAATGATACAACTGAGAGCAAAAAGCTCATAGAACAGGTGGACAAGACAGTGGCTGAGTTTTATAGAATTGAACAGAATAAAAAGTCGAACAAAGTCAAAAAGGACATAAAATCTTACAATACTGAAGTGACTTATCCCTATTTGCAAAAAGATTTTTATACTAATAGATTGTATACTAATCCCCAACACAATAGACCGTGGGGCAGATTCAATAGGCGTCAGAACCTAGTTGGTTTTTCGGATACTTCCGCCGAATCCTCTGACACCTCAGACGCAGGCGAAGGATCCAGTACCTCTAGACGTGGAGGAGGAGCACAACATAGTTCCACTCCTTTTTTACAAAGGGGCCAACAAGAACCGCCACAACGTGGGCGTGTCAAGAAACCCCAAAGATGGGTCAATCCCCCGGGCGAGCGGAGAACCAGGAACAACTATTACCAATGGTAACACAGGACCCCCAGAACACCGAGATGATCCCCATCTTTAACCTTGCTGGATACTCGTTGGGTGAGGATGAACTTTCTGTCCTCAAAAAGGGCCTGTCTTTTGTTCCAACCATAGCACCTAACTTTATGGAGGTCCAGACTGAACTCCTGCGCTTCTTCAGACGCATTAGACTGAAGGCGTTCTTCCAGATTCACCCCTCTTCTGAAAGTAAAGCATTCACCCCCTTTCGCCCACCCTCGACCTTTTTACCATCTGCAGGTATGTTACCATCAGAGGTGATAACGTTTGAGAAATTGGTTCTTAAAGACCTCTCAAACTTACAACAACAAAGGAGATTTATACCATATAATATTACACTCAAGGAGAAACAAGCCATCAGTTCCCTTAAAACCAATACCTCAATTGTAATCAAAAGTGCTGACAAGGGGGGTGGTATTGTTATACAAGACCAAGACATCTATACAGTGGAAATTCAAAGACAGCTAGACAATAAAGAGCACTATCTTAGGCTAGCATCTAACCCCACAAAAGAAATTCAGGAACTAATACGGAAGGTGACAATGGATGCAGTGGATGAAGGGTTTCTGACCAAAAAGGAATTTAATTACCTAAATGTATAAAGCCCCAGGACCCCCGTTATATACACGCTGCCCAAAATCCACAAGCATATCACCTCACCACCAGGACGTCCCATTGTATCTGCATGCGGGTCAATTCTAGAACCCCTAGGTGCCTTTGTTGACCACTTCATTAAAGTCTTTGTCCCCTCAACATCCTGCTATGTACGAGACTCCATGGCCATGATTAACTTGATCGAACATCATCCATTCAACCCAATTACTGACACTTTGTGCACTATGGACGTGGAGGCATTGTATACTAATATACCGCAGGGTGCTGCACTCCAGGTCATACAAAGAATTTTAGACACACGCCCAAGCCCACATGCCATACCAACAATATTCATCTGTCAACTGCTAGAAATCTGTCTGACTAGAAACTTTTTTTCATTCAAGGGCCTCTTCTATCAGCAGATCAAGGGGACCGCCATGGGCGCAATTTTTGCTCCGAATCTGGCCATACTATTCATGGACGAAATAGAGAGACAGGTTATTCTGGTACCATCGAACCCATTCTTCACCGGTATCATCATGTGGCGTAGATACATTGATGACATTTTCATGCTATGGAAGTTTGACGTCAATGTTCTACGCCACTTCATGCACTGGATGAACAATAACTGTTCGGGTTTGAACTTCACATCCTCGTCTGATAAATCTTCCATTGACTTCTTGGATTTAACGATTTTTCATCATGAGGGCGAACTGCTCACTCGGTTGTTCAGAAAACCCACTGAGAGAAATACACTGTTGGAATACACGAGCAACCATCCGAGGGCTTTAAGAGACTCGCTACCCTTCTCTCAGTTCCTCCGAATCAGGAGAAACTGTTCAAACAGGGAAGACTACTTCAAAGAAAGTGCCATCCTGGCTAAGAAACTGAAAGATAGAGGCTACCCCAAAAAAACTGTAAAAACTGCTCTGAAAAGAGCTTGGTATCGTCCCCGAGAAACACTGCTTGTCCCAACCCCTAAGAAAGATCAGGAGAGGATAGCGTGTGTAACAACTTTCTCCCCCATATCTAACAGACTAAGAAAAATGATCCTACAACACTGGCCTGTCATCAATGCGGGCATCTTGAATATCGAACGCCCGCTTTTTGCTTTCAAAAAAAGCAAGAATTTGAAAGACCATTTGGTGAGAGCAGCCCTCCCCTGTCCTGTCCAATTTTCTAGTCTTGAATCTAGATGGGGACTGTCCCCCATTGTTGGACATGTGAAGTGTGGGGGTTGCGTTGTATGTAATCTTACAATTGAAGGTAAAACATTTGAGTTCAACAACACTAAGTTCCAATGTAATACCCTAACAAATTGTAATACCAGTAATGTTGTGTATCTCATTCAATGTCCATGCCAAAAAGTATATGTGGGCCAAACCTCACAAAAAATCAAGACACGCATTTGCCAGCACAGAAGTCGTATCAGATGCAAGACACCGAACGCCCCACTGGTGGAGCACTTCATTGATGCCAATCATAACGAGGATGACATCCGCTGGACAATACTAAAGGCATTAAAATTACCCCCAAGAGGAGGAAGCATGTCAAGTCTCCTTAATAAAGAAGAATTGAAGTGCATAATACTTTTGGACTCCATCCACAACGGCCTTAACCGAACGGAGGACTGGACCTCGCTCCTCTGATTTGACTATTTCTCAGTCTCTCTGAAACATGGCCTTAATTTCTTTTTTAATGACATTGTGAAATGGACACTCTTGGAGGCCTCACCTCTAATATGAACTCCAGACCGCACTGAACTGAACTACTGCAGTGCAAATGCAAGGATGTATATGAATTTTTTTTAGAGGTCCTTCCTCTAATATGCATTCCAGATGCTATTGCAATCATTTTGAACTAACACAGTGCAAATGTTAGTGTATATTGTACAGAATTCTAGCACTATCTTTTTGCAATTATAATTCGTCAGTTGTATGGTGGGCCATAAATCATGGCCCGTGGTCACTCTAGGGGCACGCCGTACCACCACGAGGATTTTCTCCTCAAATGCACTCTTAGTCCCTCACTGCCGCGGTCTCTTTAATATGGCTGACTCACAATACACATTCACTATCACGGCACCCTCACCACCCCTGAGCCCGACGTGCACTCTAGTCCTTTCATTAATTCTTGCCCACTCCAAAATGGCGCCCAAAGGGAACGCGCACGAGTAGTCCCTTGTTTGTGTTTCAAGTCCACACTATGCCTTAAGCCCCGGTGGACCCACAACACCCGGACAGCGTACCTATGCTGCACAGGACACGGAGAGAGACCACCGAGTCTCGCCGGTATCCCGCCTCGATTCTAGCGGCTTTATCAGGTAAGCAAAAGCCCAAGGGCGACCCAGGCACGCCCGGATGGAAGTTTCCTCCCCCCTCTTTTCCTCCGGCCCGCTCTCTAAACCTCCATCCCCCTTTCTTCTCGTTTCAGCCTAAACGGGTGTTGAACCACTACTCGGTCCTTACCAAGGGAGTAATTTACCCCCACGAGCGAAACCACGCGGCTCGCTCCATGCTGAGGTTACCTAACCTCGCCCCAAAACCAGGTAATCACTACGCTATGCACCGATGAGGCACAGGCTCACAATAGGCAGAGCCCACACAGCTAATGACATACCTTTCCCCCACTCTAGGTACCAGCTATCTATCGGTATTCTGACCAAATCCTATCCAGTGCCTGACCAGAATATAATATATTGCCCGGCAGGTCAGTGCTACGTGTATATAAGTCACTATATATGTATGAACAAGGAGGTCTCCCCTTTGATGAAGACCAGACACCCCACCGTGCATGGAACGTACCCACTCGCCGGCACGGCTCATGGCTCACCACGCTCACTGCGCGGTCGCAATAAAGTGGAATAACCTGAGACACTGCTCGCAATGACAAGCACTCTGCGTGCATGCTATGCGCCCACCTGTCCGAAATTCTTGTAAACTTCACTACCGGTTAAACACCTGAATTAAATCACCCACCAGTTCACATCTCCCTACGTGCACTATACAATTGCGCAATCACTCGATTCGATGTTCTCAATTCACGGGACGGCTCCTGAATTATGAGTACCACTCCCTTGACCAACAACACAAGCATGCACAGTGTAAGTAATCCTCGCCACGCAAACTGTTTGTATATCTCTGTATAATTTCTTAAATTGTAGGCGGATGCCTTATATTTTCTACTCTCTTTTCTCTCCAATTCTTCCACAGGCATTCCTAAAAACAGGCAAATGATTCAAATAGTCCTGATGATGATCCCGGTTCACTAGGAGCCAGGGGATCGAAACGTTGACGGTTGAACAGTATTGCGGAAAATTCAATTGTATGCCATTCTGTAAATACTGTATGTCGAAACTTGTTTGCACTGATCACTAACTTACAAGCGGCATTTGGCTCCAAACTTCTTGCCTGAAAAACTTTTCTCACTCTTGTTTTGCTTCCACTGCACTTTCTCCCTTGAAGGATAGGTACAGGACTGTGCCCTATCTAAAAAGTTTATAACTGACCACCTCTTGGTCAACCAAACTCCTTTTTATTTCTAAATTAAACATTTCCTTACCCGGCTGGGTCTGGAAGCTTGATTATAGTACCGATTGTGGTCTGTAAAATCATTGTCTTTGTTTATCTCCTCCTTTTTCCTAAGGACCTTTTTTGTCTTTAAAAATCGATTACCCATGGTCCAAAGGTACTTATTGGGTTCCCTTGTTGACATGAAAATGACTTTTCATGCAATAGCAGAGCTCAAGTGCACAGTGGGATCGTCAAGGAGTTCTCCAACCCCAGCACCGGCAACAACGACATCACTCCTTCACAAGATCTCTGTGACTCTCTCGCCTCGTTCTTCCACCGCAAGATCGCCGACATCCACAACAGCTTCGGCGCACCATCCACGCACCCAACCGTCGAACCAACGCCCCCACCGCCACCCTCCGCGCCTGGACCACGGTGACCACCGAAGACACAGCCCGCACGATGAACACCATCCACTCCGGATCTCCAAGCGACCCCTGCCCCCACCACGTCTTCAACAAGGCCGACTCCACCATCGCACCCCAACTCCGGAACATCATCAACACCTCCTTCAACACCGCCACCTTCCCGGAGAGCTGGAAGCATGCCGAGCTCAGCGCCCTACTGAAGAAACCAACAGCGGACCCCACCGACCTCAAGAACTTCCGCCCCATCTCGCTCCTCCCTTTTCCTGCCAAAGTCATCGAGAAGATCGTCAACAGACAGATTACCGCCTTCCTCGAGACGAACGGATCCCTCGACCCCTCGCAGTCCGGTTTCAGAGCCAACCACAGCACTGAGACCGCCCTCATCGCAGCCACCGACGACGTCCGAGCCCTGCTCGACAACGGAGAAACAGCGGCACTCATCCTCCTGGACCTCTCTGCAGCGTTCGACACTGTCTGCCACCGCACCCTAGTTCAACGCCTCAGCAACATCGGCATCCAAGAGAAGGCACTGGAGTAGATCATCTCGTTCCTCGCCGGAAGAACACAGAGAGTCCGCCTCTCCCCGTTTCGATCCGAGGCCACCAAAGTCATCTGCGGCGTACCGCAAGGATCATCACTCAGCCCCACCCTCTTCAACGTCTACATGAGACCACTTGCAGCCATCGCACGCCAACACAACCTCAACATCATCTCCTACGCCGACGACACCCAGCTGATCCTCTCCCTCACCAGAGACCCCGACACCGCCAGAACCAGCTTACACGAAGGGATGAAAGACGTCGCCGAGTGGATGAAGAACAGCCGCCTGAAACTAAACTCAGACAAGACGGAAGTCCTCATCCTGGGACCATCGCCCTCTGCCTGGGATGACTCCTGGTGGCCCCCCGCCCTGGGCACCGCTCCCAAGCCAACAGACCACGCACGCAACCTGGGCTTCATCCTGGAATCCTCCCTCTCGATGACCAGACAAGTCAACGCCGTCTCCTCATCATGCTTTCACACCCTTCGCATGCTCCGCAAGATCTTCCGATGGATCCCGACCGAAACCAGGAAGACGGTCACCCAGGCACTCGTCACCAGCCGACTGGACTACGGAAACACCCTCTACGCCGGAACCACAGTCAAGCTACAGAAAAGACTCCAACGCATCCAGAACGCCTCCGCCCGACTCATCCTGGACATCCCCCGACGCAGCCACATCTCCGGCCACCTGAGGGACCTGCACTGGCTCCCCGTCAACAAGAGGATCACGTTCAGGCTCCTCACCCACGCACACAAGTCTCTCCACGACCTGGGCCCCAACTACCTCAACGACCGCCTGACCTTCTACACGCCCACCCACCAGCTACGATCTACTAGCCTCGCCCTTACCGCCGTACCACGCATCCGAAGAGCCACCGCCGGAGGCAGATCCTTCTCCTACCTGGCGGCCAAGACATGGAACTCCCTCCCCATCCACCTTCGGCTGACCCAGGACCACCTCGCCTTCAGAAGACAACTCAAGACCTGGCTGTTCGAGCAGTAGCGGACCCCTTCCCCCAAGCGCCTTGAGACCCTTCCAGGTGAGTAGTGCGCTATACAAGTGTTATGATTGATTGATTGCCTGATTGGGATTGGTCTTGTTCATTCTTTTGCTCTATTGTTGCACACCGTTGAGCACTTCTTTCTTTGACGCACTTGTCTGCTTGGAATCCCACATACAGTGATGCCTATTGGCCCGTACCAATGGTCATGTGATCCCTACATGTGCTCTGTCGTACCCAACTGGAACTGTGAGAAGCCAAGACAATAATCATTATAAGTCTCCCCATATCAATACTTCATTGCCCTTTGTTTCAAGACGACTAATCATGACACCCATCAAATGTGGAACTAATGCCTTCATGGCTTCCATGAAACCAGCATGTCACCTTCTCTTCTTTGTAGCTATATGTGGCCATCAGTAATTATTGCTAACAACATGTCTCATGCCATACTTGAATCTATTCTGAGAAAATCTCCACAATTGGGGTGATAATAGGTATAATGGATTTAGGAAACCTGACATGATATAACCTGGAAGGTCAGCAGTGGACGCAAGGTTGACCAGGTGATGGGCTACGGAAATAGCTCAATTTCTATAGCTCTGCAAAGGGTCTCTGTCTCACACAGATCCCTGCATGTGCACATATTGGTTGTGTCCAATCAATTTGCTCAGTGTGCCTGAAATTTTCCATCCTCTTACATCCTACAGTAACCACTAGGCTGTGTTCTTCCACTATGACAATCAAACGGTAATACACACAGACAATATCAGGATGACAACCTTGATCCAATCTACTCGTGGTATGAATGTAAATGTGATGTCTCAATATTAGGAGACACAATGAGCTTTATTATATACATACTAATGGCATGGAGGTCGCACTCATATAGGAAATACCTTATAGCCCACTTGAATCAGAGATGCTTCAATGAAATTGGGTTGAGCTGGAGATTAGCAGCAGCCATATTGCTTCTTAATCTGGTGCTCCAGTGAGCCCTTTATAGAATTCACAGTAGAGTGGGGAAGCATAATTGGTGGACCCAATGGAAGATTTATTTATTTATTTGAGAGTTTTATATAGCACTAGCTAGACTTAAGGGTATCAGAGCGCTTTACAAGCCATGTGAACAGGTTTGAAACAGTGATAAGAGGGTTCATATGGGTTGACATAGTATAACCAGAGGGAGTAAAAACAATACCATGTTATAGGTCGATCATAGAGTAAAGGTTAATATGACAATATAGATCAATGGTGTTAGCAGCCATTTTAGCCACTGAGGGGGTCAACTGAACATAAAGAGTGATCCTGTCTGCAGGGTGGGAGCATGGGTACAACAAATCAAGTTGGTAGGAGGTTGAAATATGTATTCTTCAAAAGTGATTTGCAGTCCCGTTTGAAACAAGTATAGGAAGGATTACGATGGAGATCCTTAGGAAGTATGTTCCAAATGCTTGGGGCTTTTTCTGAGAACGAACACTTATGGGATATTTTTGTCCAGTTGGGGAGGGATGAGGAGAAGTGAGTTGGAGCTTATCAGGGCCCGACTAATACCCGCTCTTGATAGTTTGTTCTCCAGATAAATTAGGTTAGCAGTGTGAAGGGTTTTGTGGGTGATACAAGCTGTCTCGAAGATACATTTTTCCTTCTATGAGGAGCCACTGAGACACTTGAGAGTAGGTAAGATGTGGTCAAACCATTTGGTTCCCATGAGGAGTCTGGCGGCTGCATTAAGAGTTGTACTTAGAGGCGCAAGGTGACCCAGTGATGATGGCGTTACCGTAATTGAGCTTTGAGATGACTAGTGGTTGCACTACAGTCTTTAGATCATCAGGGGGAATAGATAGTTTGATTTTCTTGAGATGTTTTAAGGTGCAGTGCACCCCTTTGGCTGAGTTGTTGATGTGTTCTTTCATTGACATGCTTTTGTCGAGGATGATTCCCATGGACTTCACGGAGTTAAAGAGTAAAAGAGAACAGTTTAGTGCATCCACACTCATTAACCATTCCTGGATTGGCAAAGGTTTGTTCTTGGGGGGAAACAGTAGAAGTTCAGTTTTAATAAAGTTCAGTTTTAAGTTGTTGGTGCTTAGCCAGGTTTTTCTCTTGTTTAGTGGGGTATTCGAATGGCTAATGTAACTGTGAGATGTTAATTTGTAGTAAATTTGTGTGTCATCGGTATATAAGAGGTATTTTACATTCGCTTGGTTCAGAATAACTGTGAGGGGTTCTATGAAGAGATTAAAATGGGTGATCTAGCCTTGTGGAACTCCTTGTGGAACTGGTGTAGGTTGAGAGAGACAGCTGTTGATTTTTATTTGTTGAGAGTGATGTTGTAAATAGGACGTAAACCATCCCAAGATCGTGCCATTAATGCCAGTGTGATTCTTGAAGGTCTCAAGTAAAGGTTGGTGATTATCTGTGTCAAATGCTGCCAATAGGTCATGTTCGATTAGCAGGCAGGAGTCGCCTTCATCTAAGCTGATAAGAATGTCCTCTGATATATTGAACTTACGATTTCAGTGCTACAACATCTTTCTAAATTCTGATTGGAAGGTATCATGAGGTTGAATTTGTCGATGTGTTGGTTGAGTTGTATCTGGACACACTTTTCAATCTCTTTTGCAAAGTAAGGTAGGTTGGTAACAGATCTGAAGTTGTTGAGGTCATTAGTATCCACCCCAGGGTTCTTGAGCATTGGTGTGATTTGGCCAAGTTGGAGGGCTTCAGGTACACATCCTGATGAGAAAGAAGCATTGATGATTTTGTTCCAGAATGGGGAAATGATATAGCTAAGGTTCTGCACTTGGGAGAAAGGGAGAGGGTCGGTAGTATGGGATGTGGGCTTCAAGATCGCAATTATCTTGTAGACTTAACCTTCTAATAACGGTTGTAGCTCAGACCAGTTGGCATTGTTTCAGATGGAGAAAATCCTTATTGACTTTAGTTATATGTGGGCAACTCAGGTCCAGGGTAGAGCCTGGAGTGGGTGTTGCCATGGAGACACGTGTATCGCTGTCGTCGGAGCAGGAGGGCTGAGGAGTAAGACTTGCTGAATGGGTAAGAGATTGTGTGATTTTTGCTATCTTTTAAGTATAAATGTTAGCTATTTCTTCACAAATTTTGTTGGTGGCTATTATTCCATGATGGGAGGTGAAGGTAGTTTGTTGTTTTATTATGTTGAAAAGGTCCTTCGATCTTTTCTTTGCACACTCAAGTTGAGTGTGAAACAAGGCGCCTTTTTTCTTAAGATGTGTTTCTTGTAGGAAAGTCATTTGGACATGAGGAGAGCGAGATGTGTCACTGAAGGGTTTTGTCTCCATAATATTTCAGTCTTCCTTAGTTGCCTCCTTTCTATGTTTAGGTCAAGATTGCACCAGGATCTAAACTGGGTCTTTCTGGATCTCTTGAATTTGAGCGAGCCACTTGGTCAAGCAGGTTTGACATCGCTGAGTTATAGTGGGCGGGAAGGTTATCTATGATTAGTGGTGGGAGATGCACACCTTATTTAACAAATTTTGCAAAAGACTTTTTGGAAACACTTCAACACAAGCGTGCTGCGGAGGATAACGCAATGTCCAAATTGCGATAAGTGGCATATGTAACAAATAACAACAAGCGAACCTGCTGAGCCTCTGCGCACTGTTGCTGATCCAGAGTGGATCTCTAAATCAAATTAATTCCAATGAAAATTCCAATAAAAAATGTTTAGACAACACAAAAAGCTGCGTTTCATATATGTATTTTATAAGTATGCATAAATGCACTGATTAGATCTCAGTGTCACTATAAACATGATCAATACATGTAGATAACTGAATTCATTTGTTCGTATGAACATAAACAAAACACTTGATGTAAGGTGAATTATACATTCCTTGAATTTCTCTTAACGAATTTGCCCTGCCCAATGCATTTCGGGCCCCCTGGCCCTTCTTCAGGGGCGGTACCTACAAACAAAATAAAAAAGATGCATGATAACCCTGTAGTGCTTGGACTACACTTGACCTTCAATAAACAAGATGCATAGACTTGCCACAGTTTAGAACAACTTTTCACAGCAGTGATTAAACACACGCAGTTACTTCTACATCACAATAAAAATAAGTAAACTTACAGAAAATGTTTTGGTGCGTGATGATTCATTTGAGTTTGGAACACCAGTCTGGGTTGGTATATATCAGGATGTGGGGAGTCTCAATGTTCTATAAAAAAACGGGAGTAAAAAAATTGGGTATGTAAAATATATTTATGTGTGTACGAAAGGTTACAGAAAGTAATTCTGCTTACATTTTCCCAACGAGGGTGAACAATGATGAGCCTGTCGATTAGAACAAGTGCTGTGAAAACGGCGGAGGTGTCGGGGCAATGCGCCTAATGATCATCAGAAAAGTACCAATCTGCAAAGCGAAAAAATGAATACATGAGCATGACTCTGCGCCGTGTGCACGGTTATATGCCACCACGTTATTTCGAAGAATGATGTTTAAAGTACAACACACCACCTGAATACATGTGGCTGGTCTAACAGTCGTAATCCTATATATGCGAAACTAACCTCGTTATTTTTGTTCGTTCTGCACTGTCGGCGAAACTCCAATGCACCCGTCACGAAAACCAATCTAGGCAACTAGCCTGCAAGACATAAAGCTCCTTCTAATGAAAGCGAGTCTACTACGCTGTGCAATTCTAATCTAACGAGACGCAGTAACGGTTACCTCTGGATTCCCAAATGTGCTCCGACACAGCTTACGACCCTCCGTCCAAGCAACCCCGAGTGGCGGCGGTGATTACAAATTCAATGTGAGGCGCGACGGCCTTATGTGATGACGTTGGTTGGGGAGCTAAACATAGAAAACGGACCAAAAAGCGGTCCGGGCCAGAAACAAACATAAACGACTGTACTGAGGGTTCAGATGAGGTGTTAAAAAGGTGTATGGTGTAGTTGAAAAAATGTGTAAAAAAAGAAGGGGCAGACGAAATTCCAACACATACATGTAAACAGACATGGTGAATTGATAAAATGATGTAAACATTAAACAACATAAAGAAATACTAACAAGTCCTGCAGCGTGAAATTTAGGTGCAATGTCATAAATAACAGCTTAAGTCCACTCGATCATTGATCCCAAAGGGACGTTTGATCCAAAAGATCTCTCTCTGTAGCAATGTTTTGGTGTGATTTCTTCCTGGGGTGGGTGTCACCATTTCCAGAACCTGGAACTTCATCTGTGCAATCGTGTGCTTGTTTTTATCCCAATGGGTCGCCAAGCTGCTGTTAGGATTTTTGTTCCGAATTGTACTTTTGTGCTCTGAGATGCGGGTCTTAATTTTTCTTTCTGTTTTGCCCACATATAGCAAGCCACACGGGCACTTAATGGCGTATATCACACTAGAGGAATTGCAATCTGCACTGATCTTAGTGGGGATCAGTTCTCCTGTATGTGGATGTCTTACCGTGGTCGTTGTCATAACATTGTTGCAATGTACACAGTTAATACATTTTCTCATTCCTTTGAAAACAGTAGTTTCAGATACCACTTTGGGTTTGATTAACTCCCTGATATTCTGCGATCTCCTGTAGGCAAAAATGGGTCTGTTTATGAATAAATCCTTGAAATCAGTCTCATGGCTTAACAGATCCCAATGACGATTGATGATCTTTTTTATGTTCGGTGAGCTTGTGGAATATTTACTGACAAATACCTGCCGTTGACGTGGTTCTTTAATGCTCTTTTTCAACAAGCTTTCCCTCGAAACATTATCAGTTTTGTTTCTGGCTGTTTCTATTATGTCGACAGGATATTTTTTAGATAGGTACTTTGAAGTTATTGTTTTCAGGTTGATTTGCAGAGTCTCCTCTTGTGAACAGATCCTTTTTGCTCGAAGCATTAAAGAATATGGCAGATTATCAATGAGTTTCTTTGAGTGAAAACTGTTATACTGAAGTGCTGTGTTTTTATCAGTATCTTTGTGATACACTTCAGTTTCCAATGTGTTATTCTCGATTTTAACCATTACATCCAAAAATGGAATCATAGTCTCACTGATATGATGTGTAAATTGTAAGTTCTCATCATATTCTACCTTTCAAGCACCAACTTCTCACAAAATACTGGATGCTTTTGAGAATCTTGTATTGAAAGACTTGAAACAAATCAACACAAAGAAAAAATGTTACTGGAATCTTTCAAAATTTGAAAAAATGATATTAAAAGGGTTGGCGGAAAATTCAGAAATTCATATCCAACAAGTCGACAAAGGCGGCGCCATTGTGGTCATGGATCGATCATATTATGTATCAAAGGTAGAGGAACATGTATCGGATACCGACACATATCTGAAACTTGATTGTGATCCAATAAAAGAACTTAAATCCACCTTGGAAATCATATTGGATCAAGCAGAAGAAATGAAATGGATAAACACCAAAACCCGTCAATTCCTCACAATACCGTTTCCCAAGCAGCCGGGAATTTATATGCTGCCAAAAGTCCATAAAAATCTTTCCAACCCACCTTTCCGCCCAATTGTTACTGGGTGTGGAACCATTTTCGAACCACTGGGACAATACATAGATCGATTTCTTCAACCTTTTGTACAGTCTTGGTATTCCTACACAAAAGACACCACACATTTTCTGCAAAAACTCATGCAAGTAACCATTCGCCCCAACATGTTGATGTGCACTCTAGACGTCAGAGCCCTCTACACCTCAATTCCGCATGATGCTGGAATAGAGGCTGTAGAATGGGCTTTACTCAAACAGGATGATCTACCAGTGAACAAAGTTTTTTTGCTAGAACTTTTGCACTTCAGTTTAAGACATAGTTATTTTAAGTGGAATGATGCTTTCTTTTTGCAGAACAAGGGGACCTCCATGGGTTTTTCTGGGGCCCCAGCATATGCGAATACCTACATGGCGAGATTTGAAGAAACATTTTTGATGACTGACAAAGACTGGATGGAGAATACGACCATGTATTGTCGTTATATAGATGACATCTTTTTGATATGGAACAACTCTAGAACCATGCTGGAACAAAAAATCCTACGAATCAATCAATATGATGAGAACTTACAATTTACACATCATATCAGTGAGACTATGATTCCATTTTTGGATGTAATGGTTAAAATCGAGAATAACACATTGGAAACTGAAGTGTATCACAAAGATACTGATAAAAACACAGCACTTCAGTATAACAGTTTTCACTCAAAGAAACTCATTGATAATCTGCCATATTCTTTAATGCTTCGAGCAAAAAGGATCTGTTCACAAGAGGAGACTCTGCAAATCAACCTGAAAACAATAACTTCAAAGTACCTATCTAAAAAATATCCTGTCGACATAATAGAAACAGCCAGAAACAAAACTGATAATGTTTCGAGGGAAAGCTTGTTGAAAAAGAGCATTAAAGAACCACGTCAACGGCAGGTATTTGTCAGTAAATATTCCACAAGCTCACCGAACATAAAAAAGATCATCAATCGTCATTGGGATCTGTTAAGCCATGAGACTGATTTCAAGGATTTATTCATAAACAGACCCATTTTTGCCTACAGGAGATCGCAGAATATCAGGGAGTTAATCAAACCCAAAGTGGTATCTGAAACTACTGTTTTCAAAGGAATGAGAAAATGTATTAACTGTGTACATTGCAACAATGTTATGACAACGACCACGGTAAGACATCCACATACAGGAGAACTGATCCCCACTAAGATCAGTGCAGATTGCAATTCCTCTAGTGTGATATACGCCATTAAGTGCCCGTGTGGCTTGCTATATGTGGGCAAAACAGAAAGAAAAATTAAGACCCGCATCTCAGAGCACAAAAGTACAATTCGGAACAAAAATCCTAACAGCAGCTTGGCGACCCATTGGGATAAAAACAAGCACACGATTGCACAGATGAAGTTCCAGGTTCTGGAAATGGTGACACCCACCCCAGGAAGAAATCACACCAAAACATTGCTACAGAGAGAGATCTTTTGGATCAAACGTCTTAATACTCAAGATCCCTTTGGGATCAATGATCGAGTGGACTTAAGCTGTTATTTATGACATTGCACCTAAATTTCACGCTGCAGGACTTGTTAGTATTTCTTTATGTTGTTTAATGTTTACATCATTTTATCAATTCACCATGTCTGTTTACATGTATGTGTTGGAATTTCGTCTGCCCCTTCTTTTTTTACACATTTTTTCAACTACACCATACACCTTTTTAACACCTCATCTGAACCCTCAGTACAGTCGTTTATGTTTGTTTCTGGCCCGGACCGCTTTTTGGTCCGTTTTCTATGTTTAGCTCCCCAACCAACGTCATCACATAAGGCCGTCGCGCCTCACATTGAATTTGTAATCACCGCCGCCACTCGGGGTTGCTTGGACGGAGGGTCGTAAGCTGTGTCGGAGCACATTTGGGAATCCAGAGGTAACCGTTACTGCGTCTCGTTAGATTAGAATTGCACAGCGTAGTAGACTCGCTTTCATTAGAAGGAGCTTTATGTCTTGCAGGCTAGTTGCCTAGATTGGTTTTCGTGACGGGTGCATTGGAGTTTCGCCGACAGTGCAGAACGAACAAAAATAACGAGGTTAGTTTCGCATATATAGGATTACGACTGTTAGACCAGCCACATGTATTCAGGTGGTGTGTTGTACTTTAAACATCATTCTTCGAAATAACGTGGTGGCATATAACCGTGCACACGGCGCAGAGTCATGCTCATGTATTCATTTTTTCGCTTTGCAGATTGGTACTTTTCTGATGATCATTAGGCGCATTGCCCCGACACCTCCGCCGTTTTCACAGCACTTGTTCTAATCGACAGGCTCATCATTGTTCACCCTCGTTGGGAAAATGTAAGCAGAATTACTTTCTGTAACCTTTCGTACACACATAAATATATTTTACATACCCAATTTTTTTACTCCCGTTTTTTTATAGAACATTGAGACTCCCCACATCCTGATATATACCAACCCAGACTGGTGTTCCAAACTCAAATGAATCATCACGCACCAAAACATTTTATGTAAGTTTACTTATTTTTATTGTGATGTAGAAGTAACTGCGTGTGTTTAATCACTGCTGTGAAAAGTTGTTCTAAACTGTGGCAAGTCTATGCATCTTGTTTATTGAAGGTCAAGTGTAGTCCAAGCACTACAGGGTTATCATGCATCTTTTTTATTTTGTTTGTAGGTACCGCCCCTGAAGAAGGGCCAGGGGGCCCGAAATGCATTGGGCAGGGCAAATTCGTTAAGAGAAATTCAAGGAATGTATAATTCACCTTACATCAAGTGTTTTGTTTATGTTCATACGAACAAATGAATTCAGTTATCTACATGTATTGATCATGTTTATAGTGACACTGAGATCTAATCAGTGCATTTATGCATACTTATAAAATACATATATGAAACGCAGCTTTTTGTGTTGTCTAAACATTTTTTATTGGAATTTTCATTGGAATTAATTTGATTTAGAGATCCACTCGGGAAGGTTATCTACCATATGTAGATGAGGATGTGTATGTAATAGGGCATTGATCCTGGTTTTCAGCTCCGAAGGGAAAATTTGTTGGATGTTCCTTGCCCAGTGCATGCGTCTGTTGGCTGTGGCTGGGTTGTATCTGGGGTTGACCTTGAGATTAAAGTGTATAAGGTGGTGACAGATGTGAGAAGTTGGCCTGGCATATGCTGTCCACTATTCTAGTGGGCACCTTGCACCAGTCCAACCGACCCTTATTGATGGTAGGTTTAAAGACAACCTATATAGAAAGCTATCCTAGTGGTAGCTGTGGGGAGCAGCCTTCAGGCTAAGTCTTGAAGGAATGTAAAGCAGCTTGTTTTACCAGTCTATAATCTCATGAATGACCAAATGAAAGGAGAACCACACCAGGTATATATATATAAAATATATGTATGTTTCTAAACACATCCCTCTAGTCCCTTTATGAGGCTAGAGGCAAAAGTACATTCAGTAAACTTAATTAGCACACAGTAAATTAGCACAATATACGTTGAGCCCTAGAGGCATACCAAACCATATATTAAGAAAGTGGTATAAGAACCACGACTGACATAGATACAAGGCCTAGAGCCTTTAGAACCGCTGAGTCCACCAGGAACCACCCAAGGTAGTGACACAGGGGACCCACGGGGGAAGCATGCAGTGTCTAAACACAGCCGCGAATCACCATTAACTTCTATGGGGAAAGTCGCAGTTGGAAATTTAAACATTAAGGACACTTAGAAGAGGACTTGGAGAGTCAATACCCACGGGAGCACCGGAGTACTCGAGTTACCTCATCCAGGGAAGCCGGGTGCTTAGTGTATTTTCGTGTCGGGTTTAGTCATCGATTTCTATGGCGAGCTGCTGAAAAATGCTGCAGGCGACCAAGTGCGAAGTGTCCCGGTGGATCCAAGGGTGGATCGGAGATGTGAAGAACCTGAAAGCAGAGGGGACAGAGTCTGGGTCACTGGCCAGTGACCAGGAAGGCGATGAGCAGATGCCCCCCAATGTTGGGTGACTTCAGGTGAAGAAGGTTAAGCTTGACTCTTCAGCCACGAGGACCAGGAGGTGTCGACGATGACTAGGTTCTGGATTCGAGCTGTCCCACAAAGGATGTCAAGTGCTGCGGGGTCGGTTTCCGGATTGGACCCAACAAGCCTTGGAAACAGCAACCCACGCAGAAAGCAGAGATTGGCTTAGGTGCAGACCAGCAAGGTCTGAGGGACTCACCACTCGGTGGGGAGTCAGGGCACGTCTGGAGCAACCAGGAAAGCCCAAGGAAAGGAAGAGTTACCTTCGTGGGGACCCACCAGTCGACGGACCAGGGATCTCGAAGGGGCCCGAGCAGAAATGCTAGATGCGGGTTTACAGAACACTCGTGGAGTGTAGGCCTACAATCTTCGGTGCAGATGGTGCTGGTGGCTTGGACTTCAAGTAGCCCAAAGCACAACTTCGGGAAAGCTCGGGAAGTCGATGCACGTGGTCCACGAATTCTGTTTCCACGTCACTCGTGAGGACTGCGGGTCTCAGTTTTGCTGGGATCTCGTGTCGGCCTTTGAGAAGTTTGGAAGTCCATGTCCTGAGTTGCAAATACTTCGGAGTCCGGCGGGAGCTTCGGAAATGCAGACCGGCAAGATGCTTCTTTGGTGCCTGTTTGAACAAGGGAGTCACTCCTTGACCCCAAGGGAGATTCTTCAGTCCTCTAGTCGATATAGTGTATCGAAGTTCCAGGATATGTTGCAGAGTTTCGTCCAGGTATAATCTACAGTCCGAAGGACTGGGGTCCCTTACTCTGGGGACAAACCAATGGGAGGGTCAGGGAAGAGGGGCGGTTACACCCATTCCCTTTGTCCAGTTTCATGCCAGAGCAGGGACTGAGTGCCCCTGCAACCGGTTTGAACTGGTATATGCACAGGGACACCAAGTGTGCCCCCAGCACTGTCTGAAAATCATTCTGTGAATGCACCCACCCAGCCCCAATACACTAAAGCCTGTCTGGGAGGTGGTTACACCTCTCTGTGACATGAAACCTATTGTCCAGGTCTCCCCTGCCGGAGTTTCGTCCAGCAGCAGGAGGAAAGACCTGTGTCTGTGGCTGTGGCATCCATTTTGTGATGCCAGGGCTCTTTTAAACTATTACCAGTTAGACCAGTGTGTATTTGTCTCTCCCTCTAGAGGGGTGGAATTCTACCCCCGCCACCAGGACTGGCGGGGGTAGGATTCCAAAGTGTTTGACACCAAACACAACATGTTTCCATGCAGCCATTCCAAAGTTAGCATTAAATGTGAGGTTATAATGCACTTAAGAGTATATGGCTGCATCACAGAACAGCCTCAGAGAATAGGCTCCGAAAGCTGCAGAGGGGCCCAGCTCATTCTTGGGCACCCTCTCACACAAAACCAAACCCTCTGCCTTCAGGATTGATAAGGCCCGCCATAGGAGTGACTTATAGGTTTTTATGTGTCAGTGATTAAAGGCAGATATAGGTAACCTATATCTTAGTAAGGGGTGCATGCACCACCTTACCCAGGCTGCAGTAGCCTACATGTGGTGCCATTTTGGAAGGCTTCCCAGGGGTGGCATAATACATGCTTCAGCCCCCGGTAGGCCTCTAGGGTACCTCTGCCCTTGGTACCTAAGGTACCATATACTAGGGACTCACAAGGGTAACCCAATAACCAATCTGGAGTGTACCTAATGTACATGCAATCAATTTAGAGAGGAAGCAGCTAGGCTGGGGTCCTGAAAAGCAGGGCCCCAGCCAGACTAAAGTAAAAAAACAGTGAAACACCAGCAAAAGTGGGGGTAACCATAATAAGAAGATCCTACTCTCCTACAATAGAAGGGAGACAAGATCATTTCTTGTAACTATCACATCTAGAGTAGCGCCTTTATTGTATATCTGTTCTTTGTAGAGTTGTTTGAAATCATTATTATTTTTTAGAACATTTGATAGGTTACGGACTGTGGTTGCATCTGTGTGATTCCAGTAAAGATTGAAATCACCTAAGAATACATCATTGATGTTGGTTAGACAAACCTGTGTTATCAGGCCGGATAACTCATTGGTGAAGAATGAGTGATCACCGGGGGGGTGGTAGATGGTGTGAAGTTTAATGGGAGTTACACCTTTTGTTATGAGTTCAACTCCTAGGTATTCAAATGTCGAGTAGTTTGTGTTCTCAAAGGTGTTGAGATGGATGGCTTCCTTGATCGCTAGCCTGTCTCCTACACAAGAAAACAAGTTACTTACCTGTAACTTTGGTTCCCCAGTATTGGTAACTTTCATAGATTCCCATGCTTTGTATCATTCCTCGTTGTCGGAATGGGAGCCTCGGTAGAATCACAACCATAGAAACAAACGAGAAAAATAGGCCTAGGCCTCATCTCATTTTGTATCCTATCACCCTCTTTGTGTAAAAGAGACCAAACGTTTGTCAGGACCAATCAGAGTAGCCTCACCCCATAGAACCTTCCTGAGAGAGCTCAGAGCCTCAGATTTTCGTAGCCGTTGTGCAAACCGCCACTATCTCTGTAAAAAGGCTGAGCTTTCCCAGGGGAGGAGGGTGGGCGCATGGGAATCTATGAAAGTTACCAATACTGGGGAACCAAAGTTACAGGTAAGTAACTTGTTTTCTTGCCCCAGTATTGGAACTTTCATAGATTCCCATGCTTTTTATCACAGTAGCTAGCAGTAAATCACCAAGACACATTTTGTAGATACATGGCATCACATAACCATAACCATTTCTGAACCGCCGCCACCGCCGAGAGTCATATTTACTCACCTCCTGAACTGCCAGAGGAAGGCAGAGGCCATTGCCCACGCCGCCGCCACCGCCAAGAGTCAAGGGACAGCTGACTCCGCGCCGCCGCTCCGGGAGACTCCAAATCCCGGCGGGCACCGCGGCGGCGCGTCTGAGTGACGCGGCAGCGCAGAGGGAGCGCTATCAGAGGCGCACAAAAGGAGGAGCACCCCGGCAGAGCGGGGGGACCATTTCTGAACCGCCGCCACCGCCGAGAGTCATATTTACTCACCTCCTGAACTGCCAGAGGAAGGCAGAGGCCATTGCCCACGCCGCCGCCACCGCCAAGAGTCAAGGGACAGCTGACTCCGCGCCGCCGCTCCGGGAGACTCCAAATCCCGGCGGGCACCGCGGCGGCGCGTCTGAGTGACGCGGCAGCGCAGAGGGAGCGCTATCAGAGGCGCACAAAAGGAGGAGCACCCCCGCGTCGCGGGACGCGAGCGGGACGCCCGGGGCTAAGCCCGGGCAAAGGGCGGGCCCTCTGAGGCCCTCAGAGGTCAACAGTGGTCGGGCGGGCCACCCCACCAACATTTTCAATAAGGTTAGTTACCTAATAAGCTGTCCATAATGGCTAATTGCACCGCCACAAGTGATAATGTTGATATCCTGACTCAGGACGCAGAGTCCCCTGTAATACTGCTAACATCGTTTGAGACATTAATAGATACTGCGTTTAACGAGATAGTTGAGACTGAAAGGAGATTTTCAATGGGCCCGACGAGTATTAATTTATTACATGCCACTGCCAGTCTCAATGGTAATGGCAATACCCATATAACTCCTGAAATAATTGTTGTAAAATCCTCACATCCCGATACAGAAGTACCAATTGTCCTAGACGATGATGACACTGTAACATATATAGCATCAGAAGTGACCCCTGGCCATGCCTCAGTAAAAACACCGACAGAGGCCGGAAATAAGGGAACTGATAAAGTTGCAGCCAAGAGAAAGAGGGGCCCTGCAAAAATAACTTACAACAAACGGAAGCAGCCACTAAGGACTGTTAACCAACCTACCCCACAAAGTATGTGGAATAAGGGGAAGAGACAAAAGTTGGTCCAGCATATAGTACCCACACAGGATCAACCGCATCTGGGTGATATGGTCGTTATAAACAACGAGGTGTCAAATAATGTATCTATCTCCACCCAGACTGAGCCCCTCCACGGAATTGACAAATCCAGTCATTATTCCAAGTCAGAGGGGAACCTTATTGAGACTGTTGTTGATACAATTTTTAAAAATTTGGAAGGTCAAATGATCAAACAATTTAATAATATTTTTAAAAGACTTGACAAATTGGAGAATATAATTAAAAACGAGGATGCTAAGAGAAAAGGTATAGCAAACTTGGACAAAATGAGAGTAGAACGATTGCTAAAAGACCTTGAAACTACTACCCATGTCATTATTTCAGGTGATCACGGCAATACAAGGACAGTGGAACAACAAGCTGTAATTAATCCAATACAGTCAGATACACCAAAGGCATCTAAAAATAAGGGCACCACAGGTAGCAACTCGTCTGCTTGTCAAACCAACACCCCCTTACCCCCATGTAACCCTATACATGGATATGTTGCTTCGACTAAATCCTCTGTTCCCGCTAATGATGTAAGCGGATCATTAACTAATTCTATTCGAAAGAGTAATGTAGCGAAGCAGACCACCTTAGCCCAGAAGGGTCCTGTTAATCACAACCAGCACGACAAAAAGAATATGCATGAGGACAACAGGCCTATCAAACATCAAGGCCCGGCCCTACATCTTCCACCTGAGGCTTGTCCTTATGTTCTAGTTCTGGCTGGAATCCCACCGCTTAAGGAAGGTCAAGGAGAATCATGGGTTCAACTTCACAATAAGTGCATAGATTGGCTAACAAAGCATAAGGGGGTGGGTTATGATATAGCAAAAGAAATTATAACCACAAGGCGAGTAACCTGGGTCGGTCCTCTTTATAAAAACATCAATGGGGACTGCATTGTAATTAACTTTAGAAATCCGGGTACAGCGAAATATCTGCTGAACACTAATCCTGGCCGTTATGGACCTTCTACTGTGGTGACCCCACTTCCCTTAAAATATTTCTACCGTCCTCCCAACAAGTTGATGCAACCGCCACCAGTTTTTCCGTTACAGAATAGGTTTGGAATATTCCAGGATCTGGACTCTTTGGACTGACTGCCCACTGAAACCACTAAACCACTTCTTGTGTGTTCTGAGGCAGCACAGTCAGAGGAACCACCCCTAGAGGGGACCCTGCCAACATTAGAGATTTCTCCATCTAGTTTACTAAGCATTCAACAAAGCGTGGTTATACCTAAAACTGCCCCAAGCACCAACCAGGGTGCATGTTCGAGGAACAATATAAACAATAATCTAACAATTCTTAGTTGGAACATTGCGGGTTTGAAGTCCAAAATGGGAATTCCTTCATGGAGGGATTGTGTCAATCGTTATGATATAATGATGTTCCAAGAAACTTGGTGTGTTGAGGACCTATTGTTTGAGGGGTATAGTTGCCATAATAGGACTGCTTTGGCCCCTCTGGTTGGTCGCCCAAGTGGTGGATTGTCCATTTGGATAAAAATTACTGCTGAAGTGAAGATTGACGAACTACAAACAAATTGTCCTAGTTTCATGGCACTTTCGTATACTCAGAGGATAAAACTGTGTTTAATCAATTTCTATAACAATGATTTTCTGTCCCAACCTAATCCTAATTTTATTTCTTTATTTGATTTTATTAATGTAATCATGGATGGACAAGTGTATGGAAAATTTGATGGCATATGTTTAGGGGGAGATTTTAACGCACATGTACATTCAAGAAACCCCCCATGTAAAAGAGGTATAGAACTGTTAGATTTTCTCTCTTCTAATGAACTTGTTAATTGCATGGAGCATGCAGGTATGGAAAACCATGCATCCCCATTCCCCACCTTTATTGGTCACGGGGGTGGCACGACGATTGATTATGTTTTTGTTTCCCATGCCATTGCAAAGGCATTAATAAGGGCAGAAGTAGTGTGTGAAATTTACAGCGATCATTACCCAATTGCCATCCATTTATCACTACCGAGGGGTAAGTGTCCAAAACGCGAAATAGGCGCAAGGGGTCTGGAAATCTCGACAGATAAGTTGAGGGTAATCTGGAAGGGTGCAGACAATAAGGGAATCCTGGCTGAAGTATGTAAGAAACATCCATCTTTGATTAAAGATTGTCTTACCACAGAGGACCAAGGGATAAATGTGGTTAAAGCGTTTTCTGAACTCTGCAACATAATTAAAGGTGAAATTTCTAGACCAGCCTCTAGTAAGGCTGAGGAAATGCCTAGGTGGTTCGATGCCCCATGCTCAAAAGCGAATAGGATGCTTAGAGCTGCCCTAAAAGCTGAACCAAGGGACACACTGAGGGTAAGGCTGCTTAGAGCAGAGTATAAGCTCGCTTTACGTACTAGATCAAACGATTTACTGAAAACCCACTGGGATTCCCTGGCACGATCTGCTGACCTAAAAGATACCACTGGATTTTGGAGGGAGGTAAAGGAAATAAGATCTATTGGCTCAAATTTGACGGAAATTAACTGTAACATCACTGGCCCGATCTGGGTTGCGCACTTTGGTAAAATTTACGCAACACCAGACAATACTCCTTTGCTGCTACCCCCTCCACACCCAATGTCTATTTCCACGCTTGAGGTTTTCGATGCAATTTTAGAAAGCGCCGGGAACAAAGCACCCGGATCTGATGGGCTCTCCATAGACCAATTAAAATGTGAACCAGAGTTTTGGGCTCCTTTGCTATGCAATGTTTTCAATAATTTAACTGAAGGAGAGATTCCGGAAACATGGTCACGTAGCATTATTGTTCCCATTTTTAAAAAGGGCGATAGGCTGGATCCTGGGTGTTATCGCCCAATTTCTTTAATAGATAACACCTTAAAAGTCTTGGGACGGATCTTATTTAAAAGGATAAGAACATGGACAGATGAGAATAACATCCTACATCCTAGCCAGTTTGGGTTCCGCAGTAGTGTCGGAACGGTGGAACAATGCTTGAATCTGAATTTGATCATGGGAAAATATAACATTGCAAAGAAATCCCCTTTATATTTTGGTTTTATGGATCTGAGCTCGGCTTTTGATTTTGTTAATCGCTCCCGGCTTTGGTCTACCCTTCTCGAATATGGTTTGGATGACCATCTGGTACATTTTTTAGCTTTTTTACACCGTGATCTTAAAGCTTGTGTACGTGTGAATCAAATGGGTGAAGTTTCCAACGATATTAACATTGGTAGGGGGGTGAGACAAGGGTGTGTGCTGGCCCCTCTCCTTTTTATTTTGTATATTAATAAACTAAGCGGCACTTTGAGCACCCTAACCAGTGATGTGCCTTACATTAACGGAGCCCCAATACCCACCCTTCTTTACGCAGATGACGCGGTCCTGATGGGCCGTACTCCGAAGGCACTGCGTATTTTAATTTCAGGGTTTGTCCTTTTTATGGCCGATTTAGGCTTAACAACCAATTTTAAAAAATCACTGATTATGAGCTGTGGGCCAAAAAGTCACAAAATTCCCCAGATTATTTCAGGGTCAAATGTTTTAAAAAGTACCAACACTTTCCCCTATTTAGGGCTCTTATTCTCAAATAGTGGTACGTGGCATGCCCATGTTTCTTATGCCAGGAATAAGCTGGGCAAGGCCATTAATTGTGTAACCTCGTTGAGGCAGCCCACCCAAGCTGATGTGATAACCCCCCTGGTGAAGATATACCAAACCCAATGCATGCCAACTGGCACTTACGGCGCTGAGGTTTGGGGCTACACTAAGTGTTCCTCCATTCAAACAGAAGAAAATAGATTCTGTCGTAAGGTATTGGGGGGGGTCATCTGTTCTCCAACCTATGTATGTCATAATGAATTAAATATTGCCTACATAGAGGATTTTGTGAGATCAAGACCAGCATTGTTCTGGATAAAGTTATGGAACAATACGGCTGCTACATTGACCCGTGACATTATTTTGGATTGTCTAAAATGTGACAGGGGACACCATATTCCATGGCTGAAATCAGTAAAAGAGTGCCTCGCAAGCGTGGGTTTGGCATCCTTGTTCACATCACCGCACCTAATAAATCGCTCCCATAAGACCATTATCTTAAGGGCATTGTATGATTTATATAGTGAAGAGCGGGACAGAAAGAATCAGATCAAATGCACGGTTGTAAAATATATGGCCTGTTCTGAACCACACATTAAAAAACCTGGCCTACCGTACAGATATTTGCGTTTGCATCTTGGTAGATGGGTAAGGGGTTTATTGTTTCGTTTCCGAGAGGGGAGTATAGTTAATTTACTGAACTTCCCTCTGGGATATAATAAACATCTTGAAACTTTAAATTGCCCCTGTAACCCTTGCATGAAACAAAGTCTCATGCATTTCCTGTTCTTCTGTGGTTTTTATAAAAAATTTACTGTACATTATTTAATGCCCTATTGCAAGAAAAATGAACTGACTAATTTTAAATTGGCACTTCGGTCCTTTTTGGTATTGGGATCAGACGAAGTTATTTTTAGGATGAGTTGTTTTCTCAAAGCTGCCGTTAGATCGAGAGCCACCCTTATTATTGATGTTTAACCATAGCACACTGCACTTTTTATTCTGCACTTTTATGATAAAGAAATTTTTTTTAAACTTACCATTTTAATCCTTAGTATTTATGTGTAATTAGATAATATTATAATAATGTGATGTCTGTCTTTTTAAGAAAGGTTTTTAAAATTGTGTTTTTTTATCAAATTTCTTTTACTTCTATTATTGGGGAAGGACAAATTTGGTATAGTTGTGAAACTATCATTATTGTAATAGATTTTGATTCGATTTAGATTCGATTGTGCTCGTTTTATCCTGCATTATTCTCCAATTGTCATTATTGAATTGAATGCTTTTGATATGTGTTTTTTGTTTGTACTTTTATGGATGTTTTTTATTCCGAATAAAGATCTTTTGACTTGACTTGACCATATAGCAATAGTTATAGCATAGCAAAACAAGAAACAAAATGTGCTCATATGGATGGAGGGATTGTAGGGAAAGCTCACCTCTCAATGAAAAAGATTCCGCAGAACTGCTTGACCAACAGCCGTGTCGTCTCGTCCTGCAGACTCCAGGCAGTAGTGTTTCGTGAAGGTGTGAGTACTGCTCCACGTAGCTGCCCTGCATATGTCCTTAATGGCGACTCCAGAGAAAAGAGCCACAGACGATGCCACAGACCTTGTGGAATGTGCACTGCATTTTCTGTCCAGTGGCTTGCTCGCCTCCTGATGGCAGAATTGAATCGCACTGGAGATCCAGCGGGATATGCCACTTTTTGCCAAAGGAAACCCCTTCCGTGGTGCGCTGTAAGACACAAACAATTGGGATGATTTTCGAAAGGGTCGTGTGCGTTCTGAGTAGAATTTCAAGCATCTTTGAACGTCCAAAGAATGTAATGTGCGTTCCACAGGCGTAGAAGGGCGCGGAAAGAAAGACTTTAAAATCAAGGGTTCATTCAAGTGGAACTCAGAAGGCACCTTCGGAATAAATTTCGGATTGGTGCGAAGGATAAGTACATCTTTTTTGAATTGAAGGAATGGATGCACTATGGAGAGGGCTTGAAGTTCACTAACTCGTCTCGCTGATGTTAGAGCCAAGAGGAGAGCAAGTTTCCAAGACAGGAATTTCAAGTCCGCCTTGTGCACCGGCTCAAACGGAGCTTTCATGACTTGTGCCAGGAATAAGATTGAGCTGTCAAATTGGCGGAGGAGGGCGAACTGGAGGATACATCCGAAACAAGCCTTTCAAGAATTGTTTAACAATCCTAGAGGACCATAAGGACGGGCCTGAAGAACTGCGCCGAAACCTCGATATGGCTGCAAGATGTACCTTCACAGACGAATGCGCCAACCCAAACTTAGCCAATGATAGTATATATGGCAAAAGTTGATGAGGCAGAGATTTGTAAGGATGGAGACCTTGTCTTTGACACCACAGGCAGAACCTCTTCCATTTTGCCTTGTAAGTTTTATTAGTGATTGGTGCTCGAGCTTGGGACAAAACTTCTCTACTCTCCTCGGGGAGATTCAGATGACGGAACTCTCTGTGTTCAGGAGCCACACTGTCAAGTGCAGCGATTTCGGATCCGTACAGAACACCTGCTTCTGATTCCTCAATAATAGGGACGGAATTGGTCGCAAGCGAATCGGATGATCCTGGGAGAGCAGAAGGAGTTCTGTGTACCAGAATTGCCGGGGCCACGCCGGTGCAATGAGAATCATCTTGCATGGTTCCGCCTTCATCTTCCTGAGTACTCGTGGGATGAGGGGAATTGGCGGAAAAGCGTAAAAGAATGCGCCGTACCAGGCAATTGAAAGGGCGTTCCCCAGAGATCCCTGATGGTGAACTTTGCTTGCGTAAAACCGGCATTTGGCGTTCACCGGAGAGGCAAGGAGGTCGATGGTCGGTGTTCCCCAGACCGAGAGCACACTCTCTAGAATGGATTGATTCAATTCCCATTCGTGATTCAACTCTGTCTGGCGACTCAGGGCATCTGCCGTGACATTGAGAGAACCTGCCAGGTGTTCGGCCTGCAAACTGATCCTGTGAAGAATCGTGTAATCCCATATTCTCTGAGCTTCTTTGGACAGAGTTTGCGACTTCGTTCCTCCTTGCTTGTTCTCTGAGCTTCTTTGGACAGAGTTTGCGACTTCGTTCCTCCTTGCTTGTTGATGTAGTGCATGGCCGTTGTATTGTCCGTCCGGACCAGCACCGTATGATTTTGAACTCTGGGAAGGAAAGCTTGCAAAGCCAACCGAATGGCTGTCAGCTCCAAAAAATGTATACAGCACTTGCGCTGCTGTGGACTCCAGTGCCCGCTGACTTGAAGCTCTCGGAGCACTGCTCCCCAGCCTTCCAAAGAAGCATCTGTGGTCATGATCAGGGGGGATGGTGAAATCCTGAATGTCAGACCTTCTGCGATATTGTCTTTTACTAGCCACCACTCGCATGCCTGTCTCATTTCTGGCATCATCAACACCTTGTCGTTGAATGATCCCTCTGCTTGGCACCATTGCTTGTCTAGCTCTTCCTGCAGAGGACGCATTCGCAGCCTACAATGCGGTATTAATGGTATGCAGGATGACATCGACCCGAGCAGGGACTTGTATTGTCGGACTGAAAGGCATTTCTTTTTCAGCACCTGGCGAGCCGAGATGATCAACTTTTGTTGACGTTCCTCCGAAGGCCGAGCTGTGCATTGCGTCGTGTCCAAAATGGCCCCAAGGAACCTTGCGGATCTGGAGGGCTGTAGAACTGACTTGTGTTTGTTTAGCTGAAGGCCCAGGTGACTGAACAACTGGATGCAAGTCGAAACGGCTTGAGAAGTTTCCTTGAAAGATGGAGCCTTGACGAGCCAGTCGTCCAAGTAAGGGAAAACCTCCAGGGATTGTTTTCGTAGAAAAGCTGCTACTGGTGCCAACACTTTGGTGAATACCCGTGGTGCAGACCGAAGGCCAAACGGAAGCATCTTTAATTGGAAATGGCTCTTGCCCACTGTGAAGCATAGATATTGTCTGTGAGCTGGGTGTATCGGTATGTGGAAATACGCATCTTCTAAATCCAGAGACGCCAAATAGTCGCCTGGGTTCAAAAGAGGAAGAATATCTTGGAGAGTGACCATCCTGAAAGAGAGCTTGATGAGATAAGTGTTGAGCTCTCGTAGGTCTAGTATGGGGCGCCAAGTCTCTGCCGTCTTCCGAACCAGAAAGAACCTAGAATAAAAACCTTTGCCCCTCTGAGAGAGAGGTACCGGTTCTATTGCCCCCTTGATGAACAATTGGTGGGCTTCAAGGTGGAGCAGCCCCAGATGGTTTGTGTGGTTGGCGCCCGGAGCTCTTGTTGGAGGAAGATCTTGGAATTCAAACGTATGGCCACTCTGAACAATATTCAGGACCCACTGGTCCGATGTTATACACTTCCAGCTGTTTAGACAAAAGGATATCCTGCCCCCCACTAATGTGACTGGGAGGGGAGGAACAGTAGGTAGAGCCAGGAGGCCGCTATTGCCTCTTGGCATTGTCGCGTCCCTGACGGTTCTGACGCCCTCGCTGAGGTTGGCGAGAGAAAGACGCCGATTGTCCCTGCCGTTGATTTGAATATCGAGTCTTATAAGACTGCGAGGAATATCTCTGCTGGGTGTTGCCTCTATAAGAAGAGAAACCTCTGCCTCGTGCACCTCTAAAGGGGACCTTACGATAGTTCAGTGATCCCAATGACTTCGCCGTGTCTGTATCTTTCTTTATACTCTGCAGGGCATCGTCAACATGCTTACCAAAAAGCATCTCCCCATCAAATGGGAGGTCCAGGATTTTATTTTGGACCTCCTGACTAAACCAAGTGGCTCTCAACCAGCCCTGACGACGTAGCACTGCTGACCCTGCTAAGGCACGAAAAGCCGTGGAAGCTATATCCATAGCACAGTCGATTACTTCGGAGGATGATTTTTCTCCCTCAATCAGAACTCTCCTGGCCTCTTCCCTTGCAGAGTACGGCAGTTGTTCCACAAATGGCTCCATGTCACACCACATCTGGCGATCGTATCTGCCTAGAATGGCGAGAGCATTTGCTGCTCGAAAAAGTAAGCTGGCCATGGAAGAAAACCTCTTTCCCACGTTATCCAGGCGCCTACCGTCCTTGTCCGGAGGCGTAGTCAAAGGTGTTGATGGGTTTTTGGATTTGCTTTGAGCGGCCTGTGAGATCACCGAATCAGGCTTCGGCTGCCCAAGAAGACAAGCAGGACTTCCCTCCGGAGCCTTATATTTCTTTTCCAGCCTGGGGAGAACTGGAATAACAGTGGCTGGATTTTGCATGATTTTTATCCCTTCCTCCCACACATGCTCAATTATGGGAATGGATTTGACTGATTTTCTATATTGTTCTTTGAAGTCATACAGGAAACATTCAGACTGTTCCCTTGTAATTGGTAGTCCAAACCTCTTTGACGCTCTCTCCATGAGGTTATGGAACCCTTCTTTATCGACTGGAGGGGAAATAGAAGTATCTCGACCAGTAGCGTCTGGATCCTGTAGTCCACTGTCACCGGGATCCAAGTCTAGGTCCTGCAATGGATCAGTCAATGGATCCACCTGTACATCATCATCAGAAGAGGTATCCTGCTGAACGGTATTGGCGGGCTCTGAATCCGATGTCCGGGAAAGGACTGTCGTTATGACCACTGGTGGTGTGAGAGGCACCACTTGCGAAGGAGGCAGTACGACAGTTGGTTGCGCTTGCGGCAAAACCTGAGGTGGAGGTTGTGCAGGCTGCATTGAAGGCTCCGAAGGAAACCTGGTTCTATAGTCCTGCAGCATCATCTGTAGATCTGAGACTAGAGAGGCCGGCATGGCCACCATGTCCTGTCCTAAACCTGGTGGACATCGCTCCTGAGGAACATAGTGATGCACCTGTTGGTCATACGTATGCTCATAATATTCTTCCGTGTCAGTCTCTTGCAGTTTCACATTTAAATCTGAGGGACTGTAGGCATCCCCATAAGGGCCTCCATCTTCCTCCTTCTCCTCCGACTCGTCATCCAGAAGCATTGTCGTCGGAAGCGACGAAACCCGTCTCGGAGACGTCATTTCAGGTGTAGTTTTCAGCTTCTGTAGAGGAAATTGCAGTTTTTGACCCGTTGACGACCTCGTCGACGGTGCGGAAGTCGTCGACGGTTTCGTCGATGGAATCGTCGACGGCACAGTGGACCTCGTTGACGGAGTCTTGGTCGTCAACGACCGAATGATCGTCGACGGTTTCGTTGATGAACTCGTCGTCATCATCATCAGTGTCGTCGTCGACGTCGTTGTTGTCGACGACGTAGTCTTCGTCGACGACGAGGCCGTCGACAGCACCTTCCCGGAGACCATCATAGTCGACGTGGAAGAAGTCATCGTCGACGAACCAGGTACCTTAAACGACGACGAAGTCGTCGACGTCGAAACCGCTACCGCCGACGATCCCGTCGACGGAGCCAAGGAAACAGCAGAAATTTTCATAGAAGCAATCGTCGTCGAAGTACCTGACTTTTTTGTCATCGACGGACGCTGTTTTCTCTCAGGCACGGTCCCTGGATTGACTGTAGAGTATTTTTCACCAGTCTTTTCCTTTTTGGACGGAGGAGCAGTGATAGAAACCTCCTTTTTGTCCTTAGTGGCTGTAACCAATCCCGCAGCCTGTCCCTGCCTCTCCTTTTCACTTCCGTGAGGAGATTTAATGAGCCTAGCCCTCTCAGACCTGTCAGAGATCTTATGAGGGGCCTTGATAGGGGGCTCGGCTGAAGAAGAAGAAGGAGGAGACCTACCCCTCTTCTTGGATCTGTGAGAGGAAGCCAGAAATGTTGAATCCTCTTCATCTGATGAGAGCACCTCCTTCCGAGTCTTCATTTTCTGAAGCTAGGTCAATAGCCGACCCTCTCTGTCCCGAAGTGTCTTTGTAGAGAAGGTTATACAAATCTTGCAGTCAGTGGCCTTGTGGTCCGGGTATAAGCAATAGATACAGCTTTCATGCTTATCTTCTACAAAAAGTCGCTTTTTTCCACAAGACGCACAGGACCTGAATAAGGCCTTCTCCTCCTTGTCAGACATGTCTTGAATGTAGTAGATAAATTGAAGAAATAACCAGTTAGATTGAGAAAACTGAGCAGAGCTCAGTGGAGACTCCCTAGCACAACTTGCGGTAGAAAAATCTGAGGCTCTGAGCTCTCTCAGGAAGGTTCTATGGGGTGAGGCTACTCTGATTGGTCCTGACAAAAGTTTGGTCTCTTTTACACAAAGAAGGTAATAGGATACAAAATGAGATGAGGCCTAGGCCTATTTTTCTCTTTTGTTTCTATGGTTGTGATACTACTGAGGCTCCCATTCCGACGACGGGGAATGATACAAAGCATGGGAATCTATGAAAGTTCCAATACTGGGGCAATCTGGTCTGTCCCGTTGTATAATGGAATAGCCAGGTGGTGTGAGCAGGTTGAGTAAAGGGGTCAAGTCATGGTTGAGCCAAGTTTCAATTAAGAATGCAATGTCAATTCCATCTGTTAGTATAGTTTCAGATGCATGTTTAACTGCTAATCTGCAGTTCAAGAGCAAACAGATTGGGGAGTCAGGATTATTGTTTTGAGAGTGGATAGTTTGGATACTGGTTTATTGAGTAGGGGGTCTGGGAACTGTATTTTGTTTGGGGGGTTCTATTTGTGCCATGATTACTGGAATTCCAGATGGAGTCTTGGAGGTTCTTCGTGGTGGATTAGAGCACTATGAATCGCTAAGTGATATCACTTTGGAAGGGGATAGAGGATTGAGAGCCGCTAAATAACTGGGGCCTTTGCAATTCATACATTTTTGCACAGTGCAACAGACCTTAAACCTAATCTGCATCCGCACTAGCAACCAATGTAGCTGACGTAGGAGAGGGAGGGAGGCTGTTCGAAGGGGAAGATTAGCTACCAGGTGAGCTGCGGTGTTCTGGACTACTTGCAGCCTGTTTAAAGATGCTTAATTTGCTGAAATAAGCAGGAAATTGCAATAGTCCAGGCGGCTTAACACTAGTGCCTGGATAAGTGTTTTCTGCGTGTTTAGCGGCAAAAAGGGAAATACCTTCCTTAGAAGACCAAGCACATGAAAACATGACCCAACTGTAGACGTAACATGTTCTTTCATTGTCAATTTCGGGTCCAAACGGATACCCAGATTTTTAACTACTATTTTGGGAGTTGGTGTAATGCCCATTTCCTCAAGCCACCACCCAGGAGACCACCTCAGCAATGCCTCACTAAACAGCATAATCTCCGTTTACCCCGCATTAACCTGGAGGAAGTTGTTTCACTTCCAGCCTGCAATGGTCCGCATACCCTCCGAAAAGGTAGACTGGGCATTAGCATTGTTCTTATCAAAGGAAAGTAGGAGCTGAGTATCATCAGCGTAAGACATAGGAAATAATCCTAAATTCCTTAGTAATCCCACTAAGGGAGCAACATAGATGTTAAATAAGGTGGGGCTCAAGCAGGAGCCCTGCGGTACTCCCTTAGTCAATTTAGTAGTCTTTGAACGGAAAGGGCCAAGATTTATAGTTTGTGTTCTGTCAGACAGAAAACTCGTCATACATTTCAGAGCGCGCCCTTGGAAGCCAATTCCCCCCAAGTTCCCTGAGCAGAGTCTGATGGGAGATAGTGTCGAAGGCTGCCGATAAATCGAGCAACACCAGAACCATCATTGATTAAGTGGGTGCATAAGCAGCTGTATGGGCGATTGTATGGCTGTGTAAGTTGTTGAATGGGTGAGTAAGTGGTTGTATGAGTATCTGTATGAGTGAGTGAGTGGTTGTGTGAGTGGCTGTATGTGTGTGTGAGTGAGAGGGATGTGAGTGATTGCATGGATATGTGAGTGGGTGTATGTCAAGTTGTATGTATATGTGAATAGGTATGTGAATGGTTGTGTGGGTATGTGAGTGAGTGTATGAGAGACTGTATGGGGTATGATTGGTTATGTGAGTGGTTCTATGGATGATGCCATCAGTGATGTCATCAGTGATATCACTGACCATGTCATGAGTGACGTAATATGTGAGGTCATAAGCAGTGCATTGCCGGGACGTATGTTATAGTTAGCTCAGGTAACTATTACTGCTCAATTTCTATGGTATTGTTTGCGTGAAATCTGAGCCTAACTATTACGTCCCTGTAACCTTAGTTTTTTTCTATGAATTTCTATGTTTTTTTAAATCCTATTTCCTAACTATAACATCCATGTAACCTTTTGCTTTTTAAGTGAATTTCTAAAGTTTTTAAAATTCTACTTCCTAACAATAACGTCCCTGTAACCTTTAGTTTTTTCATTGAATTTCCATGTTTTTTTCACTATTAGTTACTTTTGCAGAGTGGTGGAGAAAGGGGGTGGGCAGTCGACCAGCTCTCCGGAATCCTTCTGTGTCAGACTTACTGGGGATAGCAGGATGGCTTCTTGGCCTCCAATGACCCTCAGCATCCAAGAGGACTACATCTCCCAAGCAGTAGTGCACCAGGAGGGGCATTTACAGAGTGGTGGAGAAAGGGGGCGGGGCCTCCAACCAGCTCTCAGCAATCACGCTCTGTGGAACTTACTGGAGGTACAGAAGGGGTACTTGCCCCCATTGACCTTCAGCATCCAAGGGGACTTTATTTCCCAACCAGTAGTGTGCCAGGAGGTGTGTTTGAAGAGTGGTGGAGAAAAGGGGTGTGACCTCTGAAGTAATCCTGGGCGCAGTTCACCTAGTTTTGCTACGCGGAACTCTGAGAAGTTTCAAAAATACTCTGCGAATTTCCGCGAGTGGCGGAGTGCAGTGCGAACTGTAGTTTGTGCAGTTATTCCTGCTGGTCGGGTAGAAATTCTACCCGAGCTGCAGCTTGAGCTTGCGAACTTACCGTTTGCGATCGTGAACTTACTGTTCGCGATTGCGAATATCGATAGTGGGGAAAAAACTCTACTGCACATCGCGAAGCAGAGTTTTCTGCACTCCGCGAGCTCTGCGGAGTGCAGATAACTCCGCAAACTCTGCGAACAGAGCGAAGTTCACCGCCCAGGCCTACTCTGAAGACCTCTCAGCAATCCGGCTGTGTGGGACTTGAGGAAACAGGAGGTGCGTTTGCAGAGTGGTGGAGAATGGGGGTGTGGCCTTCCAACACCTCTCAGCAATCCTGCTGTTTGGGACTTACTGGAGGTAATAAGGCTTGATGGCCCCCAAGGGCCCAAAGCATCAAAGGGCACTTCATCCTCCAACCAGTAGTATGCCACAGGTGCGTTCGCAGAGTGGTGTAGAAAGGGGCAGGGCTTCCAATGAGCTCTCAGCAATCCCGCTGTGTTTGACTTACTGGAGGTAACAGGAGGTGTAGTTGGTCCCCAAGCACCATCAGGAGGCAAAGGGACTTCATCCCATAACCAGTCGTGCACCAGAAGGCGCGTTTGCAGAGTGGTAGTGAAAGGGGCCAGGGTCTCCAGTGACTTGTTGTATTTTTTTCATATTTATTGGTTTTATTAGGGAAAGGGGCTGTGTGACCCCCCCTCCCTGGGCCGATTTCGACCCCAGGGATCCCATCCTCTGGAGCCCTGCCTTTAAAAAAAATGATTCTCAAAGTGGAGGGGTCCGCGTGGCCTCCCTCCCTGGGCTGATTTCTGCTCTGGTGACCCAATGCCCTGTGCCCCAGCATCTCTATTGGAGGCCACGTGGGAGTATGAATGCCCCAGCAGTCCCTGCCAGCTACCTGCCTCCGGTGGGATCTGGCATTGCTTTGACACACAGGGGGCTGCTAAACATGCAGCTCTCAGTGTGTCAAAGCAAATGCTCTGCTTCCTGCATGAGAAAGCATTTCTCCGTTCTCGCTTGCTGAAAGCTCCCGCCAAGCCTCAGCAAACAGCTATGTCCTGCGGGTGGGCACCACAGTAAATAATAGGAGCCAGCCCTTGCAGTCACCAGGGCCATTATTAGCTCCAGAGAGGTGCCGTGCGGACGCCCTCCTTGCACTTTAATGGGCCGCCCTGGGGAGGTGGTGGTCCCCGGGCTTAAAATGGTCTCCAACAACTAAAGTATACGTTTTAAAAAGTACCTATACCAGAAGGCTCTGGGTGAGCCAACGCCCACTGGGGCAGGTGTAAAGGATGTAAATTAGGCTGGTGCTCCACGCAGAGTTGTTAAAAGAAGCCTCTGAGGAAATGCTAGAGCAGCATGAAACGCGTCAGGCTTACAGATTTCTTTGGACTTTGTTCTCCTTCACTGTGCTGTTTCCTGCTGAATAAAACACAGAATATTTACCAACCTGCAAGTGTGGCTCTTCCAAAAGGGGTGCTTTCTGTGTGTTTAATTGAAAACGGCCGATCCCGGTCGTGGAGGAGCCCTGCTACTGAAAGGTGGTCCTTGCTGCAGTTATTTGGCTAGCAGTGCAAAGGGCAGGAAGGTCGTGTGGCAGGTTTGAAATAACAGCGCCGAGTATGTGAGACATTTTCCAGGCCCACTGGGGTATTTTATTTTGGAACATTGAACGATGCGAAGGAGCAGCTCACTGGAGCGATATTATGAGACTACCTATACCAGAAGGCTCTGGGTGAGCCAACGCCCACTGGGGCAGGTGTAAAGGATGTAAATTAGGCTGGTGCTCCACGCAGAGTTGTTAAAAGAAGCCTCTGAGGAAATGCTAGAGCAGCATGAAACGCGTCAGGCTTACAGATTTCTTTGGTCTTTGTTCTCCTTCACTGTGCTGTTTCCTGCTGAATAAAACACGGAATATTTACCAACCTGCAAGTGTGGCTCTTCCAAAAGGGGTGCTTTCTGTGTGTTTAATTGAAAACGGCCGATCCCGGTCGTGGAGGAGCCCTGCTACTGAAAGGTGGTCCTTGCTGCAGTTATTTGGCTAGCAGTGCAAAGGGCAGGAAGGTCGTGTGGCAGGTTTGAAATAACAGCGCCGAGTATGTGAGACATTTTCCAGGCCCACTGGGATATTTTATTTTGGAACATTGAACGATGCGAAGGAGCAGCTCACTGGAGCGATGTTATGAGACTACCTATACCAGAAGGCTCTGGGTGAGCCAACGCCCACTGGGGCAGGTGTAAAGGATGTAAATTAGGCTGGTGCTCCACGCAGAGTTGTTAAAAGAAGCCTCTGAGGAAATGCTAGAGCAGCATGAAACGCGTCAGGCTTACAGATTTCTTTGGACTTTGTTCTCCTTCACTGTGTTGTTTCCTGCTGAATAAAACACAGAATATTTACCAACCTGCAAGTGTGGCTCTTCCAAAAGGAGTGCTTTCTGTGTGTTTAATTGAAAACAGCCGATCCCGGTCGTGGAGGAGCCCTGCTACTGAAAGGTGGTCCTTGCTGCAGTTATTTGGCTAGCAGTGCAAAGGGCAGGAAGGTCATGTGGCAGGTTTGAAATAACAGCGCCCAGTATGTGAGACATTTTCCAGGCCCACTGGGGTATTTTATTTTGGAACATTGAACAATGCGAAGGAGCAGCTCACTGGAGCGATATTATGAGACTACCTATACCAGAAGGCTCTGGGTGAGCCAAAGCCCACTGGGGCAGGTGTAAAGGATGTAAATTAGGCTGGTGCTCCACGCAGATTTGTTAAAAGAAGCCTCTGAGGAAATGCTAGAGCAGCATGAAACGCGTCAGGCTTACAGATTTCTTTGGACTTTGTTCTCCTTCACTGTGCTGTTTCCTGCTGAATAAAACACGGAATATTTACCAACCTGCAAGTGTGGCTCTTCCAAAAGGGGTGCTTTCTGTGTGTTTAATATATATATATATATATATATATATATATATATATATATATATATATATATATATATATAATACATTTTTTTTAATATAAATATATGAATACGGTGGATTAGGTTTCCATCATATGGATGATGATTGCCAGGTCAGTGTATTCTGTATTCTCAGGTTGAATTACGTCTGTCTGAAGGGAACCATCTAAGATGGCTTCCTCATGATTAGACCTCTTTTGATTTCCATCCTCCACTCTCTAGAGTGGGATCCTTCGTGCAGTCCTCTCTTTGTTTTTACAGGAGATGAAGTCCTCATTTGCTTTCAGTACTTAGAGATGAATATGTGACGTTACAACGCCACATAATACATCGTGGTAGGTAACAGCGCAGACGTTACATCGTGTGCGTTTTACCACACATGGCATTACAACGCAGGTTGTTCTACGACTTGCACTGTGATGTATTCCTATAGGTTCTGTATCGATCCCCCTATTCCTGACCCTATTCTGGTTAACAAGTTAACTAGCAGCCATCCCGTGATGCAGAAAACCCCCATGATGAAGAAACCGTTATCTGATTAAGCCACACTACGGCACAGGAACGTGTTATCTGATTAGGTCATAACGCTTGCCATCTAATTAGACAAGCGATATTCCTCCAGCCCCTGATAAGGCATACGGAGTTCTCAAAACAAATCAAACCTATGACAACCTGGGAAAAACCCTGCGGCCATTGTTTTGATTTCACCGAGAACTTCAGCAAAAGAATGTACTAACGACCAGGTCGTATGACATCCTTTTTGACGTATCTATGTCCATCCTTACGTCAATCTCGGCACCTTAAAGGTATAAATATTACCGATATTGCCCTATGCAAAGACACGCGGTGGTGACGAGATCGGAGCAGCCAGACTTGCCGAAGCCCAGAGCAGAGCAGACCCCGCTGGCGCAGCCCCGCCTTCCTGACGCGCTGAGAACGAGACGCTGCTTTCTCCTGCCGAGAAATCCAGCTCCGGCGCTTCCGGGTAGCCCTCGCATGCAGCCTGGAATATCGAGACCAGAGACGAGAGATACCATCCCTCATTCATCCTAGATTCCAGGTACAGAACTGAATAACCCCTTGCAGAGAATTCTTTAGTCAGTCACTTGGCAAAACAAACTTAACTTAAACTGCCACTTTCTACTCCCGCCCACGTATTAGGCTTAGGTCAGGTACATTGGGGTAGGCGTAGTTAGAAACACCAGTTGAGTACGATTAGTCAAATGTATATGTGTATGTATCTATTTTATCCATTTTAAACCATCATATGGCTTAGAAACCATATCAATGTTTTTACAGTATTATTTTATACTTCTGCTTTTAATGTATGCACTTTACTTAACCATAAGTATTGCAATAATATCGATCCATTTCTCTTGTATGAGAAAAGAGACTGATCAATAAATAACATCTTTTATTGAACACGCCCGTCTCTTCCTTTTCTCTACAATCTGGTGAGACTAAGAATGCACGTACTGACTGAGTAAAATAAGTCGTCTTTTGTTTTCACACGACTCTAGAGATACACTCTTGATTAGGGGAGAGCAAAGTTGTCATGTTCTATGGTTGTCAGAAACTAAATCCCTTCTTGTCTATCCAGGGAGGTTCAACTCCTCCTTGCCTATTCGAGAAAGTTTCTAGTGAACTCTGAGCTAGCTGGCAAACCCAAAACTTTAAGTCTAATATCGACAGTAGTAGACCTAGTTAACGTCTGGTCTAGGCCTATACTATTGAAGGTATTATTCCAATGCGCAGAGCCTATTGGGATAATAGGAACTACACTACAGCACTAGATGGCGCGCTGGATTTAGGAATAGTATATATTACTGTTCCTACTCCAGTTAGCGCAACAGCAGGGAATGTGTTGGACTTAAAAACCTGTTTTAAGGCAACAAGGGACCCCACTAGGTAATCAAGGACCAGGGGTAACAGTCATAACAGGCAACAAAGGTCCTTAACTTAGCAAAATACATACGGGGCAATTAATGAATTATAGGCAACAATGTGTGCTATAAGAAAACTTGTCCAGCTGGACAATGATTTAATCAATGTAAATGATTTTGACAAAATAAGGTGACCAATTATACAGTGAGATACAATCCTGTATCCAGTACATATAACACAAGGAGGACAAACCAAAAAATACATAAAGGGGTAATTGGCAGGCAATTCTAAAATAAGGGGGCGCTGGTAATGAGTTAGAGTTTGACCAAGCTGACCACATGTAGTAAACACAGTTGGGTAACACAATGGAAAACTAGCGTGAAACTACATAAACTGTTGACGGCGTTTCGATCCTGTACAAAATAAAAGATCATCATCAGGACTAAAAATACATTGCCTGATTGTTAACCATAACCCTTCCTATTGCAAGGGTCAAGAAGGGGCCAGGGCAGACAACCAGTGAGTTGCTGTCCGGGTGGTGTACAAAGCTCCTTGTACCCTGATGGGTGGTGGAAAGGTCGGAGCGCCGCGGCTTGCGGGGCGCCAACGCATTTCTTGCCGCACGATGGGGATTAAGGGCCTCTTGAGGATTGAGTGATTCCTGATATCATTGGTTCCAAGGAGCAGATGGGATTGGTAACAGGACCTATTAATCAGGGTCCCGAAGTATAATATGTCCAGGGTCGGGATTGTAGCGTAACCAGCGTGGATTCTGTCTGGCAGCGGTAGGCAGGAAGGAATTCCTTAGTTATCCAGAGGGATCATCCTAAGAACGCGACCGGGCGCAATGGCTCGTATCAACACATTCCCTGGTGTTGCATGCCATCTAGCGCAAGTCATTGAAACAACTTGCGATGTAATGCCATGTGTGGTAACAACGCTGACGTTACCAACATGCATGGTACTCACAGCGTTGTAAACGTTGTCTCCCCTTAGAGATGGGCTAATCATTCCTCTCCAGGTCACCATCAAGGCCCTCGCTCCTCCCACCCCCAGGGCCTATCGTTACTTAAGCTTCACCCCTAGTTCTGCGGAACACAACACTCCTCAATAACTAACCCTCAATCTCCCTTTCCATGGGCAAAAACAGCTCAGAGAGCTGAAGTGGCGCAGGAGTGAGGCCCATGAGCGTCAAAGCGGCACTTGAGATTACATATGTGGCGAGGCAGCGAAGGCTCCAAGCATCTACACAACGCTAGTGTCAGTGTTCTGCAGTCAGTGGGGCATGTCTCTTACCTTCTAGCTCACGTGGCCTGAGCAGCATATCCTGCACACTGGGATGCAGAGTCTGGTGATCCGATGGCTTGCCTAGCAATCATCCCACTCCAGGGGCAAGTTGCCAGCACTCTGGCGAAGATTAGCTGCAGTTGGCAAGTCAGGAGCTCTCCAGCAGAAGTCAGCCACAGACTGGCGGGGAGCCTTCTGAAGCATACTGTGTTGTCCCCAATTGAATAAGTGGCCGTCAGCCACGGCTGGATCGCCGCCCAAGGTCAAGTTCTCCGGCGCTCTCTGAGCACAGCTTAGATCATGCACATCCCTCTGGTTGGCAGTTCACATCCTCTTTGCACCATGCGATATGTCCCCCAGGGGGCTCATCAGCAATATTGCCGCCTGCCAGCTTCAAGCTAGTTGCAAACTCGTCCTTTGTTCATCATTGTTCCCAGGGCCAGCGCTAGGCATGGGCAGTGTGTGCAGCTGCCCAGGGCCTTGCGCTCAGCTCAATAACAGGGGGCCCCCGCTGTCACACTTTCACAGTCAGCTCACCTACTTCCCCAGGCCCCCTCCCCAACTCGATCACATTTCTAATGTCTTTTATGAGCGAGGTGTCTTGAACTCGCAGGTCAGGGCATGGTGGCATTCCCAGGTGTGAAAGGTGGGGGAGGATAAACAAGAGGTAGAGGAGGTGAGAGCAGCAAAGTCAGCAATTATGTCGGCTCTCAGGGGCGAGGACGGGGCAGCACCTCTGTTTAAAACCTGTGGCAAAGAACTGGTCTGCCCTTTGTGTATTCCATTTCCAGGCGACAGAAGACTCTTTTGTTTCCACAATTAGCCGGACATTAACAGGTAAGGAGTGTTTGATGAGGGGAGGAGGGACTATCCTGCTCAGACTGCCACCGTAGGGCTGTGTTTAGCAAAGTGTCTCCCTACCGCTTTGAGGCACAGGGGAGGTGGTCCTTATCCCCTGGGCCTCGAAGCAGTGAAGCAGGCTGCAAAGTTAGGTGTGGGGCCCTTTTCACTGGGACGTACGCCATTATCTAGTGCTGTGAAGTCTAGGGCAGGTGGGCCGCACAGCTCTCCATCAGGCTGAAAGGGCCAGAGGTGGGGCCCCCCGAGACACGGGGGGCTGCCCTCTGCCTCACAGCTCTGTTCTGCTAGATCATTACATTTTATTTCCCAGAGAGACTTGCATGCGGTTTCCCAGCCTAGGCCACCAGTGATAAACGTAGAGGGCCGTAAATGCAGCTAAGTGTGTAAAAATTGATTACCACCCACTTTCCTCAGCAGGGAACTCCGTGGCCCCTTTATCGCGAATGAAGCAGATTGACTGCTTTGTGACACACTATGAGTCCCTCACTTATGTCTGAGGGGCTGTGAATTTCTTGTCCATTTAATTATTGTAGGGGATTTCATAGATACTGTTTTGACAGCCCATGATTGTGCTGCACCTGGTTCTTGTTTAACAGGGCAGGGATGGTGGGGTATGGTGGAAGGCAGAAGGGAGGTACTGTAGCTAGACAATCCTTTAACATAATCGTTCAGTACACCTCCAATCGGTCCCACTCTAATCCATACCACCTCACCCCACACCACTTCACCCCCACTTAATCCAATCCACCCTAGACCAATCCAAACCACCCCACTGCACCACACTCCAATCCTCCCACCCCATATCCCATTTTTCCCCACTCTAATATGCCCCACACCAATCCAATCTGCCCCACACCAATCCAATCTGCCCCAAACCAATCCATTCTGCCCCACACAAATCCAATCTGCCATGCACTAATCCAATCTGCCCCCAAACAAACGGCCCCCCTCCAAAACAATCTGACCCCCCTCCAAAACAATCTGCCCCACACCAAAAAAATCTGCCCCACACCAAAACAATCTGCCCCACACCAAAACAATCTGCCCTACTCCAAAACAATCTGCCCCACTCCAAAACAATCTACCCCACTCCAAAACAATCTGCCCCACACCCCAGTCCCCACCACACTCCAATCCCCATCACACCCCAATCCATGCCACACCCCAATACACGCCACACCGTAATCCACGCCACACCGTAATCCACGCCACACCGTAATCCACGCCACACTCCAATCCACACCACATTCCAATCAACGCCACACTCCAATCAACGCCACTCTCTAATCCACGCCACACTCCAATCCACCACAATCCACTCCAATCCACCCCACATCAATGTAATCCACCCCAAACCAGTCCAATCAAAACAACCCACTCCAATCCAATCCTCCTCACCTCACCTCCTCAACCCAATCCAATCCATCCCACTCCCTCCCCAATCCACCACACTCCATTCAAATCTACCCCACTCCAATCCCTCAAAAATCTGCCCACAACAATCTGCCCCACCACTCCAAAACAATCTCACCCACTCAATATAAAACAATTTGCTCCACCCCAATCCAAAACAATCTGCCCCAATCCAAAACAATCCGCCCCACTCCAATCTGCCCCATTCCAACCCAAAATAATTTGCCCCACTCAATCCAAAACAATTTGCCCCACTCCAATCCAAAACATAAAACGATTTCACCCACTCAATCCAAAGCAATTTGCCCCACCCCTATCCAAAACAATTGCTCTATTCCAATTCAAAACAATCTGCCCCACTCCAATCCAAAACAATCTGCCCCACTTCAATCCAAAACAGTCTGCCCACTCCTACCCAAAACAATCTGCCCCACTCCAATCCACTCCACCTCACCTCCATCCAATCCCCTCTACTTCAATCCAATCCACCCAAATTGAATCAACCCCACTAATCCAAACGCCGTACTCCAATCCAACCCACTCCAATTCAATCCAACCCAATCCAATCAACCCCACTGCAATTCTATCTACTCCAATCCACCCCAACCCACCCCTATCCAATTCACCCAAATTTAATTCATCCCAATCCATTCCCCCATCTCGCTACATTCCACCCCACTCTAGTCCACCCCTCCACTCCAGTCCACTACACTCCTGTTCACTCCAATCCACCCCACCCCAATCCAGCCCCATTTTAATCCGCCCACTCCAGTCTAATCCACCACATTCAGTCCACCCCACTCTAACCCACTCCACTCCACTGCAGTTCAAACCACTCCACTTTACTCCAATCCACCCAACTCTACCCCAATCCAATACTCCACAGTTCCAACCACCCCATTTAGCCCAATCCCTCTAGTCCACCAAACTCCAATCCACCCCACCCCAAACCAATCTAATACACCCTACTCCAATCCACCTCACCCCATTTCAATCCATCCCACCCCAATCCACCCCACCCAGTCCACCTCACTCCACTCACTCCAACTCTCTCTATCCCAATTCATCCCAATCCACCCACTACCTCAGTCCACCCCACTCCAATCTACGACACTCCACTCTACGACTCTGCACTTGATAACACTGCACTCCATGACACTCTCTGCCACTGAACCAATGAACTCTACTCCCCTCTACTCAACTGCATGACACTCTACACTCCCTATTCCACTCTACAACTACTACTCCAACAAATCCAGTCAATGACACCCTACTCTTATCACTCCGCTCAAGGACACTCCATGCCACTAACTTTTAACCATGCTGACCAGCAGCCACACTGGTGTACCACAAGGCAACTCAACATTGTCAAAGCCAATATTTTTTATACGTGAGACCTATTGGCTTTGCCAATGCTTGTTAATGGTGATGTTATGCTGAGCTTTTGCCTATAATATTTAGCATGAAAAGAGGCACACAACACATTAGATATTAAGGCAGTGGTGAAACGCACAATACCCATGTGGTGGTGTGACAAAGATATTTTTAGCTGTCATTTGAATTATCACGTACATATAAAGGTGTTTCATTCCACTTTTTCTAAGGAGTTACTATTGTACTATTTAATGACACTCAGATTATGGATCTTGGAAGGACGATTGTGCTCTGAATAGATTCTAACTGCTGGTCTACAGTTATACAGCCAGGGTGCAACTCACAATACTATTCTGCTATCAACTGTGAACAAACCGAGACCTTTGTTTGCTTCCGCTCCAGTCTTTGTTTGTCAACAGATTTACTATCCAATCCTAGGCCCCAATTATTAGCGTCAACACACAATGATAAAGGCCCGGCATGTATTTAGCCTTGTTTGTTGCATGTACTGAGCACAAATCCACTTCACGGAGGGATCAGAAAGAAGATGGACATTGTGCAAGGGGTTCCTAGTGGCCTCGCATGTAAAGGTGCAGCCATAGTATGGCATTGAAGCTCACTAACTCATTCCTTAATCCCCATCTCCAGCCTTTGGTTTTGGTACATTGGCAAGATGGCAGCCATTTGGAGCTTTCCTTTTCAAAGGTTTATCTGTGAGAAACGTAATTTGTGGTGTTGTGGAAAGCATACATTACTGTTACCCAGTTTAAGGATACGTTAATCGTAGGTTTGACAGCCTGTTAAATTAGCAATTAAATAGGTACACTTATTAAATTCTACATGAAAGATGAGAGGTCTGAACTTTCATGCCAACCTTATATCAGCTAGACTGCTCGAGGTTGCACATTGATCACAACAGAAATGATGTTACCCCACCAAGCAGCCTTATAGATTCATATTCAATGCTTGTAACCCAGAGCAGCAATTTGGAAGCATTTCTAATTCATTTTAATGGGAATTTAGCTTTTCAAGTGTGTTTTACTTGGATGTGTCCAATTAAGATAGTGTATGGTATTATATCATTTGTTTAGCGCTTACTACCCAAATGTGAGGCGCTGAAGCAGTTACCAATAAAGATAGCAAGCTATAACATGTAGTTGGAAGTATGTGGTTGGAAGGGTGTTGCGTTGTTTCGAGTATATTTGTAATGTTTTTTATGTCATGCGTGATGGGCAACGAGGTACAGCTTACGTTATGGAAAGCAGCACCAGGGGTTGAGATGGGTGAGGGTATGTGAGAGGGAGACTCACAAACTGTAATTATAATAACGAAGTCCCAGCTTAGCCACAGTGATAGTGGAATGATGTGTGCCTGTTCCCCAAAAAGGGTGATAATCACAGAAGGCCCAGTAATCCACATGGAGACATGTGCCTGGCAGCAAAGGCTTTCAATGAGTAAAAAGATGCCAAAATCGATAGAATGGTAATTGGTGACATAAGCTGTAGCCATGCACTATTTTATTTATTTATTTAGAGGCAGAGATATGGCCTAATGCTAAAAAAAAGTACACCTGATGAAGGAGGAAGGAAGCCAAAGAGAAATCAAGGCTGACAACCTCAGCAGAAACAACACAAACTTTAAAACATCCAAATTCCACCTACTTCTATGGACCCAATGGAAGCCAACATTTTTATCAGGACTTCACACAAGCCTCTCTCAAGCTGCAGAAGGCTGTCAAAAGCAGACAATCACCAGTCGGGCGGGTCTTATTCAGATTTTGGTTTAGACCCAAGCCTCACTGATGCCCTGCACATGAAAAGGTGAGTGACAAGGCGCTTGATAGGTTTTTGCCCTGAGAGCACAAGAGCAACTTGTGCTGCCTAGTGTTGCCTTGCTGGCATCACCCCTCCATGCAAGCCCAATATTTTACTTGGAGTCCCAGGGACCCTTGTTCATTCTAGCTAACAATAGCAAACATCCTCATGACCTTTAGGAATTCCCTCCCAAAAATGTTCTCCTTCATTATTAGTAGTGAATGACATATCAGGGTAAAAAAGACACAATTGAAGAAATAAGACTTACCCTGCTTCCATTATTTTGTATAGGAGAGCATCATGACACAGATTTGTATTTCTCAATGTTTTCAATCTTGGCACTGCTTTTCTCTGATCCAACAAGAGTATGCAGTTCCTTTTAAAGACGGTGAAATAAGGGTGTAGAAATACTGTTTATCAGAGGGGGGATATGCTGCAAAAGGAGCAAGTGCCCTCACACACCTGTATGCGGGTCATGCTTCATCATTGGGCAAGCTCCTTCTCGGGCTAGCACTGCAATGCCCAACGGGCACCCACAAGGGGGCACTTTACCAGAGATCTTTTCATAGAACTGTTGGACCATTATATATAGTAAGGAGCTTATATGCTGGACCTAACAACTCCTGGTCCCCCCATTTGATATAACAGCTCTTCTCTAACCGGAGAGCCGTGTGAAAAACACTTTTGGTGTTTCTCCACAAGTTAACTTTACTTCTTATCTCCAATGTCCTGAGTAATATCCTGATCTGCTCAGTCGATCGTCACCACCTAATCATTAAAGGAGAAGGTAAGTATAACACTCATTTTGTTGCCTTGTATTATTTCCCTGTTAATTATGAATGAGCTTTCTGATAACCTGTCATATGTACATGTTTGTATTAGGATGGAGGCGAAACAGGGCAGATTCTACCAATAACTTCCAGATGTGTACAGGACATAATACGATGATGGCAATTTCTTTTATTTTCACATTCCTGACCTACCCCATATTTTTCTCAAGTTTGACGACCACATAAAGTTGTGAATATATAGATGAATACGACCATCTTTTTGGGGCGATTGATGGATTTTCATCAGAATACTGCCATTCTGCCACTACCACTTTCAACTGGCCTGACACCAAATGAAAAACCTTGGTATGAAAAACCCCTAAAATCTGCAGCATACCATTACTTTAAACACACAGATACTAAACATTATGTAATTAATCAATACCTGGGAGCCACCCAATGAGAATAACGTAGAAATTTGAAGTTACTCTATTTATGTTTCACTGGAATTGTCTTTTCATGTACCTATCAATTCACTTATCTCCTCATTGTTCGAGTGTAATATTTCCTTTTACCTGCTTTTTTATAAGTAATGTATATATTCTTCACACGGCTTACATCCCCTGTGAGGAGTATATAATCATTCTGAATCCTAAATCTGAAAAAAAAATTCTACAGAACTCTGCTGTCCTTTTTTGTTCTAATCTGATTTATGAAGCTCTCAAAAAGTATGAAAAAGGTATTTGTATCTGAATTCGACTTCATCCCGCTATATCCTGTTGCATAATTTTACCAGGGATGCCATTCAATTTATTTTCGGCAATGCTCTTTAATTATTACTATGCACTAATTTGGTAACACACAGTTAATTAGGAGTTAGACTTGCCACCTTTGTGAGACCTGTGTCACGCTTTCCCATCCAATGTGACTGTGTAAACCTCTTAATACAGTTTCAAAATAGATAGACGTATTTCATTTGGATATTTATCTTTTAATTCATGTTACTGATATCAACACTATGGGCCCGATGTAGGTAAATCCCATTTACCGATTTTGAAATACCGAATCTTACCGATTCGGTATTTTAAAATCGGTAAATGGGATGTAGGTCCCAACATCTGGATTCGTTACCGAATCCTTAACAATTCATTAATTACCGATTGGGTAAATACCGAATCGGTAATGCCCATTCTTTCCTATGGGCTTTGAAGCCCATAGGAATGATTAGGCATTACCGAATCGGTATTTACCCAATCGGTATTTAAGGAATTCACAAGGGTGCAGGGGGTGTCACTTTGACACCCTCTAGCACCCCCAAAACGGCCATGTGTGCAATGTGGCACACAGACATGCCCTAAGGGCACGTCTGTCTTTCACATGGCACATGTGTACATGCACAGATGTGCATGTACACAGGAATCGGTTTTTTACCATGGATTTGTATTCTATGGTAAAATACCGATTCTGTAAGCCATGTACAGCCGGAACATAGGCTACCTACATCACATTTTCGGTAATTTTACCGAATCGTTATCATTACCGAATCGGTAAATATTACCGACTCGGTAAATTTACCTATTCGGTAATGATAACGAATCGGTAAAATTACCGAAAATGTGCCCCTACATCTCCATGGCCCTTTACCGATCGGAAACGGCCGAAAATCGGTATTTTCGGCCGATTCCGATCGGTAAAGGGCTACCTACATCGGGCCCTATGTCTCTTAGCAATGACAATGATCAATAGTCTTGTGATGTTGGTTTTCTATGATATCTGAAGTCCCCCTTTGTCATGCCCGGCACTCTCATGGTCCTCGGGCAAAATAGTTCAGGTTTGTCACATGTCTCTTGACCTTTGTGATCGGCACAGCAATGTGTTCAGTGATAGCCTATAGTTTTCTATACTTAAACTCGTTGCAAACCAAGAAAATGATCTCTGCGTTTTTGAGGGACAGTCAGAGGTTACAAATAGTGGTGGACATAAATCACGTAATTCAGCATAGCGAATTAATCAAGAATTCCGCAAGATTGTATATAATTATGCAAGAAGAGTAGTTCTGCATTTAGCACAATTTCCTAGTGCAAAAATGCCCTGTCATGTCCCAAATGGACGAGATAATATATTTTGCACTAAGAAATAGCTCTAAATGCAACAGAACACAAATAGCGAGTGCAAGCAGAAACTCACACTCGCTTATTGTGCTCCTGGGGTAGGATTTTGCCCCAACTGACTCCTGGCATTTAGCACTATTTTCTTAGCACAAAATACACCCTTGTGTCTAAAATGGATGATAGGATGTATTTTGCTCTTAGAAATATTGCTAAATGCAGCAGAACACAAACAGCATGCGTGAGCCACTCGCATTTGCTAAATGTGCTCTAGCAGTTGTGTTTTTTCCAATGACTGCTGTAGTTAAATGTTGTCCCTGGCCTAGTCACAAACTTGATGTTGATCTGCCCATGGATATTTTTTAATTAAATTTAAGGCAAAACTGAACGGGGTTTTCTCTGCAACACCCAGACCCCAACAGTTATTCATGATATTACCTATTTTGTGTTAAATAAGCCACATTGAAGCACTTCGAAATAGAATTCATGGAGTTACTGTTGTAGAGAGTTCTTCCTTTGGTAGTCTGAATCTTCAATGACTGGCATTGAAGATTCTGGAGAAGTTGTCGGCGATACCAGAGCTAGAAATGGAACATTTGAATTTGATGGCAGAAAAAACACAATCTAAGATGGAGTCTTTGTCCTGGTGCATTGTTGGCTAATGGAAGAATCACAGGCATCTTGTGACTGAAAACGTCAATTTGCAAACATCCACACCAAACACTTTGTGTCTCATTACGATGCAGTCCCGACCATAACCAACAGCTTGTAGGTTGCGGTCCAAACCGCACCTACTGCTGCGGTTCGACCAACCTTATAGGATGAATGAGGTTGGAGGCAGCAGTCGGAAGGACAAACGACACAATCTGTCAGTCGGTCAGAGAGGCCTCATAATCCCTTAAGGACAACGTTTCTGCCGGTGGGATTATGATGTCGGTTTCCGATAGCCTTTCCATATTGGCCTTTCTGACTTGGATAGGTGGTTGGAAAGCGACATTGGGGGCCCTTCCCCCTGGCCCTCCGCATGTGGCCGTTCCCTTTAACATCCCTGAACCATGTGGCAGCCACCGTGAGGTGCTTGCCACACGGTGAAAGGATGTTTAAAAACGTTCATTTTTCAATGGGAGCTTGTGCTGTGGGCGGTTTAGGCCCGCCGCACTAGTTCCCATTGAAAAATGTAAGTTTGCGACCGCACCATGTGCGGTCGCCTACTAATTGTGGGGTCGGGACCGCTGACCTGAGGTCGGTCGTTCCCATTCCACAGCGATGTCAGTCGGATGCAACTCTGACTGACATAGTCATAAGGGCCTAAATGGCAGAGAGTGCAGAGTATGTGTATGTAGAGCAACCCATTGTAAAACTATACATTTCGCCTTCTTAAAGCCTGTATCAAGGAGGACTATTTTTGACACAAAGCCGGCTTTCATAATCTTTGTAGATCTGTTTTTTTGCTTCAAAATTCACGGGTGGTTTCATTGAAGCGTCCAAGTCTCACCCATAGAACCCACCACCCCCAGGACACAAAGCAGTGCAAAGCTGACATTATCTTTTTTTTTTAGTTCGGTAATTTTTATTGAAAAAAGACATATATACAAGGTACAGAGTAAAACACATGGGGAATGGAAAAATAAGGATAGGAAAGAAAGCCCCCCGGGGGGGGTGGGGGAAGCCATGCAACACTGTCTCTATTGGCCTGTGCCTTTAAGTCCATAGTTCATGTTCTCACGCTGGCTTCATCTTCTTCTCGTAATCCTTTAGGCTTCTCCCCCATCCCTTGCGCGCTTTCTGATTGTCTTCCTACCCCCCTGGTGGCGCGAAGAAAAAGGAGAAAGGAGAGGTGTAGAGATATAGAGAGTGCAGAGAGCAGTTGTATCGTTGAGTAGGTGATGCATGTGGATTGTGAGTGTTGCCTAGTCTGGACATTCAGGGAGGCTTATGGGAGGACAGGTAGTTGTCTAGCGACATCCACATCTTGCTTTTTTTTCCGGAGTTCGGTAGGCTGTTGGTTGTTATGGTGTCGGCTGCCCGTAGGAAAGTGACCCAGTTAAACCAGGCTTTAAAAGTTGCCTTTGCTGTGTCTTTCCAGTTGGTCAACACCATCTTGACCGCCGCTGTGAGCAGGAGGTCAATCAGGTCCCTGTCATTCCCAGATGTTATTGATGGGTCAGTGTACCCCAGTACTAGATAGTGAAAGTCCAGTGTTAGTGTGGCGCCTGTTATGTCGTTGATTAGAGTGTTTATTGCGTCCCAGAATTTCCTGTTTTTAGTGCAGTGGAAGAGTAGGTGTGCCAGGTCCCCCTTCTGCTTGTTGCAGTTCCAGCAGGAATCATTCTCTCTGATTCCCATGGAGGCCAGGCGTGCTGGGGTCCAGAAGGCTTTGTGTAACAGCCAGAATTTTGTCTGGTCTAGAGTCGTTGTCACCTTCCTTCTTGATGATGAGGACCAGAGGTCTGCTCTTTCCTCCTCGCTGAGCACTTTCCCTGCCGCTGCCTCCCAGTTGGCTATGGTTTTGTTATTTAGTTTAGACGCTTTGGGCCTCAGGGCTCTGTATATGTGCGCTACTTGGTGTCCTATGATGTTCAGGCCTGTTGCATATTGTATTATTGATGGGGTGAGATTGTTTAAGCCTGCTTTGGCGATTGCCACCCTTATCTTGAGGAAGTTATAGAGCTCTGTGCTGTCAAACTTGTATCGTTCTTTAGGGATGGAACCAGTAGCACTACTCACAGCGTCGAAACACCCCGCAATCAAACAAAACGCAATACTAAGGAACACAAGAATGGCCCTACTTAAAATAGATAAAATACTAGACACAAGCGTCAGACAAACTCAGCTAGAGTCCCTCTGGTACAACCCTAGGCTAAAATACAAGAACAACACACTGAACATGCACACATGGTACCGTCATGGCATAACAACGGTGAGCCAACTACAGAGCAAAGGGAATCAAATAGCCTTTGACACACTCAAAGAACGATACAAGCTGACATTATCTTAAGAATAACTTGGTAGCACAGAACATTTTTGCGTTGGAAAGTGAGTACTTTACGTAGACTTAGTTTACATGAAAGAAATGTATGTAGTGCATAATACTTCAACTTTGCCATCACTGTTTCCCGTGAATTACAGATATTACTAAATCGAGAAGCATCTACATATTCAAAATTCTTTGAATCTTTTGCTTTATTTCAGTCCTGAATTACCCACGTTTCTTGTTGCTGAAGATAAGACAGGAGACTGTGAACTCAGTCCTCCTTTCGACATGTTTTTCGTGTTACAATTCTGCCTTGTTTCCCGACAGTCAGCATTTGCAGATGAGAAAAACATCGTGTGCAGTTCTCCCCATTCAAATTCTGTATAATTGTTTACCAGACAAGAGAGTTTTCAATGTTTGTCCTCGGGCTCCCTTGCTATTAACCAATGAATATGATCTTTTAAAAACGTGATGCTGGGCTCTTCAGCCCCGAAACTGTATCTACAACCTATAAACTCGTAGCATAATAAAGCAAGCCAATTATAACTCGCACATCTACAGTTACACTATGAGCAGGAAAAACCACAACTGTGAACCATACTGGTAATCTAAACATGGGATGTTGGTTGAAGAAAAGTGCCCCACCATGGACGACATTTAGGGGGCTTGCTTCCTGCGGCCCCTGGCACTGTGCTTGAGACTCCTGGCTTAGAAGTAACAAACTTGCATAACAATTATTCATTGTTGCAAGTAGAGAGGAGGCCAGTAAAAAGACGTCTCTGTGTCCTGATGTCCCCGAGCATGTGAAGGGATCAAGATAGGTAGGAGAGTGGAGGGTAGAGAGAAAGAAAGAGTAGAGGGGAAAACGTTGAGAGAAATAAAGGGAAAATAGGGAAAGGAAGAGGACATTACAAGAGACATGAGACTGACAGGCAAATGCAGGAATGCATGAGTGAAAGAGACAGAGAGAGGGATAAAAAAAACATCAGAGAGTTGATAGATGTTGGAGACATACAGGGGCAAATTCACAAGAATATGCCGGAACGTGGAGCTGTGACAAATTTGGCAGCGTCGTGCTCTGACATTTTCAAAATGCAGGGATGCGCTGTATTCACAAGAATATGCCTCACCCCTGTGTTCCCCCTAGCGGAAAAAAAATGCCTATTGCCAGGTCAGGCACCCTGTCGCCATGTTGCAAGGTTCCCTGTGCTGCAGGGACGATTGTTTATGTACAGGAAGGGATACCTTCCTGCACATAAACAATCAATAATGGCGATTTTCACCTCCTATGTGTGCTGCTGAATGCAGCACACATGGAAAGAACAAAAAACGAGGATACAATAATAATTTCTCCTCATTGCACCATTCTAACGGCTAATATTCCATGGCATTACTTTTTGGCTCTGTCTCAGCCTTGTGAATCTGGGGCAGCACGGAAAAGCAATGGGTGTTGCAGTCGAAAGCCCACAGCAACACCCATTGCACGCCCCTTTGCCACAGAGGACTGCGACAGTAAGGGGCATATTTACAAGGTAGCGTTAAGCCACGCAAAGTGGCTTAGAGACGCCTTGAAATATGGAAAATGGTGGTGCACCACTGGAGCATAAAAAAGTGGGACTACGGTGGTGCTGAGGGCTTGCAAATATGCCCCATAGACAAGAGGGAAAGAGAGCGAAATAGGTGAAAACAATAGGTGATAGAAACATAGGTGACAAAGAGATAGCAGAGAATCAGAAAGATGGCAAACCCTGGGACAGGGGATGGCAGCATGAGATGTGTGATATAGATATAAATGAAAAAGAGATATCTAAGAGAGACAGAAATAGAGGGAGGGACAGGTGTGCGGAAAGTAATAAAGGGACAGCTGATTATAAGTCACTGAGAGACATATTAAGGTAGGTGGGACTGGTAAGAACGATACAACACAGAGATGGACAGGTAAGGCAAGTAATAAAGAGGAAGCTGAAAGAGGACGGGGAGAAAGGTGTGGGAGGTGAGAGACCACTGAGAAAGAGACTGTTCAGAGAGAAGGAGAAAGCAAACACAAGAAGATAATGGACGGAGCGCTGAAACATTTCAGACACTCACCCCCACTCACTATTAGATCTGGGTTGAATCCATCATTGTTCCTTAGCTCACTTCGTCAACCCAGTTCAGATCCAGCCATATGCAAATCCGTTTTGACCCTGTTCCTCAGGGGAACAGTCCAGCCCGAAATGCCAAGCCAGGTCTTCCCTAAACCGAAAACAAGCATCATGGGAACGGTTTCGGGGTAACACCCTTCATCAGCCAGGCTAGCTTGAACCCAGTGGCAAAGTGAACAAGGGACCCACGTCTGGGCATACTCTGCTAACTTAGGGCTTTAGCTCACTTTGTGACCCTAAGCCTGAGACGACTGGCCAAACACATATGAGCACTTAGGGAGTGCCCATAGCACTCCTCCTCCCCTTTCCCATGCCCCGCTTCTCCCTGCACAAGTTGACTCAGAGCCGGTATCAGACTTGACATCTTTGGCGTGGTTTCCCCTGACTTTTTGCCTCTACCTTCTGTATTTCTGATGCTGTGCTGGATTTCGTTTTTGCTGACTTAGATGCATTGGGCATTTTGCCACTGCTGATCAGTGTCAAAGTGCAAGTGCTCCCTGTGTAAATTGTTATTACAATTGGCACTTCCTGATTGGCATATTTGATTTACTGGAAAGTCCCTGGTAAAGTGCACTGAGTATGCCACGGCCTGTAAATCAAATGCTACTAGTGGGCCTGCCCCACTGATTGTGCCACCCACATGAGGTGCCCTGAAAAGGTATCTCAGACCTGCAACTACAGACCTGCCCTATGGTAGGCCTAAGGTCCCCCTATGAGCTGGGTGCAGTGTATGTAAAAGGCAGGACATGTACTGGTGGATATGACATGTCCTGATAGTGAACTACAGCCAATTTCGTTTTTCACTATTAAAAGGCTATCTGTCCCATGGGATAGAATGGGAAATACTTTGTAACATCTTACAAGTATAACTTCCCATTGGGACAAGATAGAGAAATAAAATGTAGGCTCTCCGAACTCAGAATTCAAATAACAACTATTTTAGTAAAGAGCATTTTTAAATTATGTGTTTGTAAATGCCACTTTTAGAAAGTAGGCATTTTCTTGTTTAACCATCTGTGTGCCTCTGCCTGGTTGTGGATTGACTGTCTGGTTTTGGAGTGGCAGGGGCTGGGATATGCATTCACTGTAGACCGCCACTGGAGGGTTGAGGTGTGCCTGCCCCTTCCTGGATGACTCAGAACTGAGCTGAATGGGGCTTGGCTACATTTAGAGTAGTGGGAGGAGTTCTCCTTGCACCTGAATAGGGCCTGTCTCCCTTGCACAATGTTGTCTCCACCCCCCGTGGTCATATTGCACCAGTGAGGACAGACCTGGTCTGTACTGGGCTCAGAGACCCTTGCATAATTAGAACAAAGACAAAATGGGGTATAAGAAGTAGACCTTAAACCCCAGTACTTTAGATCACTTCTGGATTCAAGAGGAACCTTTGCCAAGGAGAAGAGCTGAAGAGCTGTGAGGTGGAGTACTGTCACTTTGCTGTGTGGGGTTGGCCTGCAGTTGCTGTTTCTGCCCAGGAAAGGACAAAGACTGGAACTCTGCTGTGAACCTGTTGAAAAAGAATCTCGAAGGGCCTGTGTGTGCCGGCCTACTGTTCTGAAGTCTAATGGATGCAAAGACTTCACCCCCAGCTCCCCCAAACTCTGATGCTGAGTGTTCGGACCTGCCAGGAGGTGCCTACTACAGTTTGGAGCCTCTGCAGGTTGTTTCTGCTGTTGGGAGCTGAAAGAAACCTGAAAAACTGAGGAAACTGATGCATCGCTCTTCTTGCGGCTGTTTTTTCTGACGCAGCACTGTTGTGCGAGAGTAATCTCCATGCACCGTCGTGCAGCTGCAGAGACGATGCAGCACCTGCCACGGCTACAAGAACCGACGCATCGCGGCATCGTGGCTGAAGAAACCGACAGAGCGCCGCTTGCCGGCACCCCATTGATCGTCAACGCATCCCGGATTTCCATGCATCACACCTGTGTTCAAGTTTTCCGGAGGCATCACCCACAGATCAGAACCGTCTTGGAGTCAACATATCACCTCCCCCTACAGTCAGGATTCGAGGGATCACTTCTCCTGCGTGCAGCAGAACTGTTGCATCGCTTCCTCAAGGGCTCAGGAACTGATGCACCTCTTTGTTTCTCAACGCTTCCCTTCTCTGCGACTGTATGGCCTTGTGGATTTTGACACATCTACAGGTACTTTGTTTAGAATCATGCATCCATAGTTTTCTATGGACCCAGTTCCTTGAAGTCTTTGAAAAGTCATATTCTGAGTTACATGTATGTTGTATTTTTGTCGTTTTGGTCTTGTTGAGTTTAGATAAAGATACTTTATTTTCCCTAAACTGATGTGGCGTCCATTTGTGGTGTTATCACTGTATTATTGTGTGTTTTGAGTACAAATACTTTATGCATTGCCTTTGGAATAAGCCTATCCGCTTGTGCCAAGCTACCCAAGGGGTGAGCAGGGGTTATGTAAAATGTGTATCCCCCTTACTCTGACTAGAAGCAAGGGTTCCTATTTGGACAAAGGTACCTACCTCTGGCAACTAGAGACCCCCATTTCTAACAGCCAGCAAATAAAAAATAAAACAATACTAGAACATTGTTCAATTTTTCATTTGCTGTCTCAGAGTCAGGCAGGGGGTGACGCTCCTCTGCCATTGCGGAAGAGCCGCAGCTGTCTGAGAGGTGATAAGTATCGACCTATTAAATGCACTGTGAACACCCACAAAGCTATGGACTTGTGTGTGTTAGATACCATCCATATTACACCCCTGCTTGATTTGCTAAAAAAAAGAGTGCCAGGGTCCTAATCAGGAGGCCACAGCAGCTTGCACCATCCATTGTCCCTGCCAGCTCTACCTTTGCCAGTCCCAACACAACTACTAACCATCACACTCCTACAAGTGTGAAAATCTAGATTATTCCATGTCACCCAAAGCTGATAGGTATTTTTAAAATTTTAATGAAGAAAATTAAACAGGTGAGTACAACACTCTGTTCTGCTTACCTCAAATCAGGCAAATAACGCCATCATGTGGTGGACTGTAACAGGTGCTGGTGTTTAGAACTAATTAAGTAATGGTGACGAGCACTGACTAGGAAATACCGGCTCTAATTAAGCACTACTAACATACTACTGACTGAATGAGTCGTACGGTCAATTAGTATGAATTAGCAAAACGTGTAATAAATTAAAATATGTTCCAAACAGGGCCCACCCTCAAATTAAATCTTGCCCTGGGTTCCCAAAATTCTTAAGACGTTACTGCTGGGCGCTTAAAGATATAAAAAGAAAGTGGGCCAAAGCGCTTATGGAAATGTAAAGGGTGATCACCAAGTGGGAGAGGTCACATACGTTTGAGAAGGCAATTACCAAGAGGTGCAAAACAATCATGGCTATTGAGAAGGCACATGTCAAGAGTGGCAATGCACCAATGGAAAGTGAGAAGGCAACTACCAGAAGGGGTAATAAACCAATGGAAATTCAGAACACAAACACCAGGAGGGGCAAAGCACCCATGGAAATTAAGGATGTAGTCCCTAAGAGGCACAAAACACCCATGAACATTCAGAATCCAGGCAGCAAGAGGTGCAAGCATTCCTGGAAATTCACAAGGTAAGTACTAATAGGTAAAAGACACATGGGAACACAAAAAGCAATTAAGATGAGGGGCAGAAAATGGACTTAAAGTTAAAGAAGGATCAAAAAGAGAAAATAGGCATTTACCCAAAATGTTTAAAAATAGAAGCAATGCACATGCAGAAATAAACTAACAAATCAATAAGAAAAATAACCAGAGGACGGAAGTAAAGACACAGGACAATTAAGCACAATCGTTAGGTACGTATGCAAATATGCTACGTATTTAATAAGAATAGCTGGGCACTTATAGAAGGTATTTAAAAAGCTGAGGAGGGTGTTTAATTAAAATTAAGGAAGACGTCATAACATGGTGATTTTAAAAAAAATGCGGTTGAAGATAATCTCATTTGCTTTAGTTGGCGTGGAAAGCTCGGTTGGCATATATTCAAAGGATTACACCTATGCCCATCTTTGCCAAAAAACACTACAGGCCACTGAGCTCAAACGAAGTGTTATGTTCAGAGAAAAAAAAAACGTAACTTCCGCAGGACAAGCAACTCTGATCCTGAAGCGTCAAGGCAGTGACTGAAATAACATCCGAAATTTGGTTCTAATTCTGTCCAGTGATTTTAATCTCACCTATGTCACCCTTATAAACCTGTACATGCTTGGCATTATTTTCAATGCCTTGAATCCCAGGCAGCATTGGCAGCCATATAATTCTTTTTAGACATAAATCCCTGCCCCTCCATGCGCTTTATGGCTAGGAACACACAGGGGAAATGGCAGACACCACTAAATGATGTATCTCCCTGGCTGTGGTTATTTCCTACATTTGTTGGGCTGGTGAATTTCCCTGTGTGCCAGTGTCCGCTTGGATGGAAACTGAATGCAGGAGATATCACATCATGAAGCCAACCTTTGTGTGGTGGTAACTCCTACAGTATTATGACTAAGGAGGATTGCAGGACCGAAAAACGGTATCCCAATGTATGGTCCATCCATAGGCGCCACTATTTCCCATGGATTTCCATTATGCGTAGTAAATATTTGCAGGAATAAACCTTGAGGAATAGTGGGTCACAGGTTTGTAGGGCTACCGAGCCAGGGCGGCATCGCGGAGTGTGCGTCCCGTGTAACGCTCTGGGGTTTTTTCGGGATAAGGAGTGATCTTACCGGTCCCTGCTACTAAGTCCCCAGCCTTCTACTGACCTCAACATGAGACAAGGAAGCAGTGGGCCTGCCAGACACCAGTGGCAGCTGGGGCATGTGTGGCCCTAATACAATAGGGAGTCCTTTTATTTAAAATAAATAAATAAATAAAAAATAAACACGTTTTCAGTTTGACCAGTTTACATGATACATGAATCCATGTTCACAATTTATCTGACCACAGAGCCACAGAGAAGAATGAAAAATAACTTTTCTGGTGGTCTAGCAGTTCCGTTTTGCGAGGGGAATTGGGGATTCTGAGTTATCTGTAAACAACTGTTAATGGTGAGACTTTATGGGGAATGCAGTTATGTAATTTAGCAGCCTGTAGTGCATTTAGGTGCGGTTTGAGACTAAGGGGCATATTTATAATGAACTTGAGGCGCATGAAGTAGCTCCAAAATTGCTAATGCCACGCTCTGTCAGTTTAAAAACGCAGGGATGCGCCAAATTCACAAGAATGTGGCGCACCCCTGGGTTTCCCCTAGCGCTGGCGCTATATCTAGCTGCCTAGCGCCAATGCAGGCACCATTGCACATAGAGCAAGGATGTCTGCATTGCAGGGAATGATTGTTCATGTGTAGGAAGATGTCCCTTCCTGCAGATAAACAATCCATATTGGCGATTTGTAACTTCTATGGGCCTCATTTATGAGGCCTTGCGTGAGTTTTGCGCTTCCGATGCGTCACTTTTTGTGATGCATCGGCGGCGTAAAACATGCCTCCTGATGCGCACTATTTACAAAGTGACGCATCTAAGCAGATGCGTCACTTTGTAAACCCCTGCGCTACATTATACCTGCGTCAGGTATAATGTATGCAGAGGGGGCGTTCACCCGCAAAAAGCCTCGTAATAGTGACGCAGTGAAATCTATGAGATTTCACTGCGTCACTTTTAGGACGCTGTTGCGTCAAAATCTTGCGCCTGCCTCACAGCAGGCGTAAGACTGACGCAAGCCCTTTCACATGGGGCTTTCCCCATTTGAAAGGAAGCATTGCTGGAGTTGCGTCACTTTTGTGACACACTCCAGCAATGCGTCACTTTTGCGCCTACAGATACGTCAGAAATACTGACGTATCTGTAACTCCTTGCGACATGATGCGTCATATTATAAATATGACGCATCAATCCTGTCGCAGGGAGAGCGCAGTGAAAAGTGACGCATCGCTGTTTTCACGCAGCGATGCGTCACTTTTCATAAATGAGGCCCTATGTGTGCTGCATTTTGCAGCACACATAGACGATGAAACTCGTCATTATTTAAAGATTGTCTCGCTAGTGGTAATTTGCTCTTTCTATGAGTGCTGCATAATGCAGTACACATCGAAACAGCAAAAACTAGGAGAAATTAATAGTTTCTCCTCGTTTTGCCAGGTTAAGACCAGGGGGCATATTTACAATGAATGGCAGAGCGCGGTATTTCAACATAATTGGTAACGCTGTGCTCCGACATTTTGAAAACGCAGGAATGCACTGTATTTACAATAATACGGCGCGTCACTGCGTTTCCCCTAGCGCTGGTGCTAAATTTAGTTGCCTAGCTCCAACACAGGCACCCTTGAATCATCGTATTTTCCCTGGTCTTATTTTTGGCGCTGCCACATATTTACGCCAGCCTTGTAAATCGGGGGCAGCGTAAAAAAGCAATGGTTGTTGCGGCAGAATGCCCACTGCCACACCCACTGCTCGCCCCTTTCACGCTAAGTGCTGCATGAAAGAGGCATTATTTACAAGGCGGCGTTAAGCCACGTTAAGGCAAAAGGGTTATTGCCACCAGAATGTCATATAAAGTGACGTTCGGGTGGCAATACACCCTTGTAAATATGCCCCTCAGCGTTTACAATACATATAACGATAGCTTTGAGTTGATTGACTTCCATCAGGGGCTTGCTTACGACCATATTCAGCTTCAGGGCGGCTGCTGAGATGCAACGCGGCCCCAGCGTTGGTCTGGCTTAGAACTGAAAATGCAACCCACACATACAGGCTTGGATAATATTTGCTCTGCACTGTGGAGACATGTGTTGAATTACTATGGAGTTTCTTTTATTTAATGCACTCTAGGACCTGCATAACTAACATCGCCCACTGTGTTTTAAAGATCTATAGGCCCGTCTATTACAGAGTTACCTGTAACCCGTATAAACAGTTTCTAATCCATGTGATTTCAGCAAGGAGGGTTGATAGTGCAGTCCTAGCAAAGCGAACACAGTGCTTGACCATTTAACGGGCCCTCCTGAACTTGTGGCCCACAGTGGGTAGTTCATGCAGTAAGGTCATCACAGGGGTCCCAAGCAACTAAGTTTAAAGATTCAGGTCCAATCAGTGCATGTTCACCCCAAGAGTGTGCTTTGCCATTTGTGAGGCCGATGCTTTCCTAGTAACTTGGACATATCACTCTCTCCCGTTCACAGCCAATTACCTTTTGGTTGATGGTTTATTGGCTACACATTGACTAGTAATGAGTATCAATTGAAACAGCAAACTCTTCCATGTGCATTTCACCAGAAGGACAGGAGACAAAGACGGTGGCACCACTTGATGATCATCACATTGTGCAAGTGATTTTTGTCATTGAACTGTATGCAGGAATGCCAGTTTCGGGTGAGGGGAGCCCTCCAGCAGATCACCAGTGCTTCCAATCCTATCATGGATTTTAATGCGCACTACTCACCGTGAGGGTCTCAAAGTGCTGGGGGTGGGGGTGTGAGCAGCTCCGTTGGGGTCATTCGAAGAGCCAGGTCTTGAGGACCTTTCTGAATTGGTGCAGTGTTGGGCTTCGTCGGAGGTGAAGGGGGAGGTTCGTTCCAGGTCTTGGCTGCAAGGTAGGAGAAACATCTTCCACCTGCTCTGGTTCTATAGAAATGAGGGAAGTTGGCTAGGGCGAGGTCGGCTGAGCAGAGGTTTCTCTTGGGGGCGTGGAAGGAGATTCGGTTGCTGAGGTATTGGGGTGCAGTGTTGTGGAGGGCTTTGTAGGAATGTGTGAGCAGCTTGAAGGTGTTTCTTCTTTCGACGGGGAGCCAGTGGAGGTCATGGAGGTGTTGGGTGATGTGGTTGAGTCGTGGAATGTTGAGGATGAGTCTGGCTGTGGCGTTCTAGACGATCTGGAGTTTGCAGAGGAGTTTTTTGTTGATTCCGGCGTAGAGGGCGTTGCTGTAGTCTAGTCTGCCGGTGGTGAGTGTAGGGGTGATGGTTTTCCTGGAGTCAGGGGGGATCTCTTGAACATCTTGCTAAGTATGCAGAGGGTGTTGAAACAGGCGGAGGATATGGTGTTGATCTAGCGATTCATGGTGAATGAAGAGTTGATTATGAAGCTGAGGTTGCGTGCGTGGTCAGTTGAGGTGGGTGGGTTTCCAAAGGCGGGGGCCACCAGGTGGTGTCCCATTATGACGGGCTGGAGCTGCGGATGAGCACTTCTGTTTTCTCTGTGTTGAGATTCAGGCAGCTGTTGCTTATCCAGGTCGCAACGGCTTTCACCCCTTCATTGAAGTTGCACCTGGTGGTGTTGGGTTCCTTGGTGAAGGAGAGGATGAGCTGGGTGTCATCGGCATAGGAGACAATGTTGAGCCCGTGGTTTCTGATGATGGTTGCGAGGGGGGGGTCATATAGACAGTGAAGAGTGTGGGGCTGAGCGAGGATCCTTGGGGGACTTCACATGTGGTCGCTGTTGGTTCTGAGAGGAAGGGCGGGAGTCTTATTCTCTGTGTTCTGCCTGAGAGGAAAGACAATATCCAGTCTCAGACTTTTCCTTAGATGCCGGAGTTCGGTATTCTGGTGGCTAGAGGGCAGTGGGAGACAATGTTGAAGGCTGCTGATAGGTCCAGGAGGATGAGGGCTGCTGTGTTCCCCTGGTCAAGGAGGGCCCAGATGTCATCTGTGGCAGCGAGGAGGGCGGTCTCGGTGCTGTGGTTGCTGCCAAATCTGGATTGAGAGGTGTCCAGGATTCTATGAAGTGTGCTCGCTGGGTGTTGCCGGCCTAATCGATGACTTTGGCAGCAAAAGGAAGCAGAGAGATGGGCCTGTAGTTCTTGAGGTACGTCGGGTCTGCGGAGGGCTTCTTTAGGAGGGAATTGACATTGGTGCGATTCCAGTTGTCGGGGAATGTGGCACTCCAGAGGGAGCAGTTGATAGTGCTTGTACAGGAAAGGGGGGCATGTGATGATTTTGTACTCACCCTTTAGACTCTAGTGGTAATGCCGACAATCTATCCCGTGCACACTTGCATAGATGTTAATGTGGTCAAGAGCATTGGACAATGGGCTGCCCTGCACCAACATAGGCACCCTTGCACCTGTACATGGTTCTGAGACTCGCTATTTGAAAGAGAACACCCCTTCGAAATAGTGAGTCGCAGAACCAAACCTATTTAGCGAGTCACAAAAAAATGTGACTCTCTAAATAGCCTTTGTACATGGCCCATGATGTTTTTGCATGCGCAAACGGGTTCGCAAACCTGTTTGCGCAAACAAAAATGGGTCGTACATCTGGCCCGTATTTTCTGAATGAGCATATGATGCAGCTTTGGACCATGAAAGTCGAGGAACCACAAACTCTGAATGTATCATCAGCTGTGTGACCTCTCACCTTAACAGCAAGCCTATCAAATCTATCCCTATGCAGAGAAATGTGAAAAGTAAAGAAAAGCTATTTAGGAAATGTGACCAAATAGAATAGATGAAAATTTGCATTAAACATATATTTGGTTTTAATATGACTTTATACGGTTTATGCTGCTGGATGCAGAGACTATCCATTTTTATGAAAATATTTTGTGACAGAACTTTAGAAATGTCCATTTTTAACAAGCATTTGCAATGCAATAGGTCTCGCATTTGGGAGAGTTAGAGCTTTTGGTTTGGTAAATGACAATGCCTTTTACCTGTGTGTTTCGGTTTGGAGTGTAGTGGCTGTAGGTGGTGTGGAGTGGAATTATGTGGGTTGTATTGGAATTGTGTGGTGTGGAATGGATTTGTGCAGTGGCATTATGCAGCATGGTGAATAGATAGAGGTGAGATCTGCCTAGAATAGATAGAAAGGAAGAGAGAGGATTATGTAGTTTGTGCAAGAAGTGGTGAATGAACTCAAAACAGAGAAGCAGAGAATGTGTGTGAAAGAGAGAAAGAAGGAGCGAGCAGGCGACAGACGTATAAAGAGGAAGGACCTGTGTATGAAGAAGATACCCCAAGAAGAGGAGAGCATGGGATTGAGGGACGGAAACTTTGAAAAGGCACAGGAAAGAAAGTGTGCTTAGTATGTGCGAGCATGCAGTATAGAGTGCAGACAGGAAGTGTGTTGGATGACAGGGGTCAGTGAAATTGAGATGAAAGGGGGTGAGCCAGTAGACATTTTTGTTTTTAAATGTATCTGTTTAAGTTAACATACCTGGCTGTCCAAAACGTTAATATTTCACAAGTGGACTGAGGGCACAGGTTGGAGAGCCTTAAATAATTGCCAAGTTATGGGTCAAGAGGACACACTCAAATTGGTGGAGGTTGAAAAAGGAGACTGCTTCCATAGGAAAGTTTGAAAGGCAAGGAGAAAAACTCTATCTGGTAATAAATATGTGTGACCCATGTAGAATATATTTATTTGTAAAAAAATACGATGCAAGGAGCAGATTTTCTGAAAGTACTGTACTGCAAAGTTCTTTTCTGTTTGTATAACATTGTCATACAACTTAGTCCAGCAAGTTAACAGTCTTCTCAGAATTCTAAAGATCATACAAAATGATGCGCAAAAGTCAAGATGTGTGCTGAATTCTTTTGATGAAAAGTAAAGCAAATGCTCATATGGCTCTACAATAAGTCAATGACTGCATATTTTTAGCAAAATCTACTTTTAAGAAGTATATATGCAGGGTTTGTCACATGGGGAAAATTGTTCTGCTAACATTTTTCTTTTCTCTAGTGTGTAAATACCAATTGTTTGCGGAATGAACACTTTGTAGCTGGATTTGTTTATGCAGCGATGCAGATAGCATTCTGCACGCATGCTCTCTCCAAGCACGAAAACTGGAGAATATTTTTACAGTACCTATTAACCTGCACACACTCTCACCAAGACCACTTACTTGACATGGCAGCAGTAATATTTATGCTGATATGTGTAACCCACTGGTAGAATTGGAGTTAAGAAACAAGTGAAAAAGTGTCCACTCCGCCTGCAATGCATGATAGGAATTGAAGTTCTACAATGTTGTTGTTTAATAAGCATACATTAGCAAGCATGTGTTAACCCTTTTTATATAACTTGCCACGAAAAGGGTCAACAGTAGAAATTAAGCGCTGGTTTCTAATACTGCTGTACTTTTATTTGTTGCCGCACCTAACACTACTGCAGCTCTATTTTATTTTTATTTATTCATTTTGATTTGGAACTCCGAAGAGTTCCACATAAAAATGCATCTTAAGATCAACATTATACTCCACAAAAAACATTTAAAAAGCAGTATTTAGTATGCATAGCATATCATTTTCAAAAACAAATGAACATATTAGTCGAAGCCATTCTATAAATTTTCGAGTGCCAAAAAGAGTAAACCATAAAAAATCAGATTACCATAGATGGATACTTGCTGACTTATACGAAGATTGTACTCTAATGCTATCATAAAACTTGCAAAATTAAAACCTTATTATAAATTGCGAGAATTTGACAATTTGCTACACAGTACTAGATGACAAGCAGCATAATCATGTAGTGAAAAATGGTAATTTGTCTATTCATTATACAGTACAATATAACCAACAGCATATGAGCAGTGCAAAAGTTTTTTGTTCTTTTATTAAACACTTTACCGGGCCATTTTTGGCATGAAATACACGATAATTAGCATCAAAAAAAGGATTAGTAAGGGTGCAAGTGCTCAATGCGTACATAGTACTTCCGCCTACTGGACTCCTAAACTAGCAGCAAGAGAGGTTAGAAAAGTGTGCGTGCTCATATGTGTACATAGTAAATCAGCCTCCTTTGTTCCTTAACCTTAGGGATAAAAAGTCGAAAAAGTGCAAGTCCTCAGAGCATACATAGTAAATCAAACAGTCCTGCTCTAACATATATTGAAAAATTGATTAAAAAAACTAAAAAATGTAAAGCACATGAGTTCAGATGGGGGTGCCAGCAGACAATTCCAGGCCGTTTCTGCTGTGGCGATAATATACTTTAAAAAACAATTCCTTAGGTATCTACGATGTACTGTTTGTAATATGGGACAAACAAATAGGACATGATTTAGGTCCTGTATACAGAAATTACATAAATGACAAAGTCTTTAATGTCTAGCAATACCTTCCCAAGCTCCTGTTACAATCCTGAGTGGGAGTAGGTTCAATCTGAGCAGCAGAATCACCCTACGTACTCCATGTTTGAGATTCCATAAAACATACGGTTGAGGTTTTTTGCAAATACTGCTCCACACAATACAGTCATTATTGTTATTCTCTGAATAAATTGTAATATCTCTTTCACGAGAAACCCCATAGATTGTTTTCTTAATTCATTATTTTCAGAGCCCTTTTACAGAGGTCCACCGCTCAATCCTTATATGAGCCAAACAGTGTTGATGCTTTTAAATAATTCCTAAAAAGAGCACTCTTTTCTTTCATATTGACACAAATTTCTCTGTATAATGCTGCCCGTAGCAAATTCTCTGAGCTATTTAATAATGCATTGCTCCATCTTAAACACACAGCCATCGACAGCACGTAAGTTGAGATTAAACCAAATTCAAGCCTAAGTGCTGCAATAGGAGCAGCGCGGTTCAACTTACATATTTGGCGCCAGATCTTCCCTTCCACTTTCTCAAACTTATCCCACTCTTGTGCGTCTATTGTTTCGCTGGCATAACTCAGTGTGGGTCTTATCTTTATTTCATAGACTGATATAATATGTGAGAAGTGTTTTTTCCCGCTGTGTAAATACATACGGTTACCTGCAAAGGCTTGTGAAATTGCTTTGCCTGTATAGTGGTCCATATGTTTGCTAGCGGAGCACCTTTTTGTGAATATTTTTCCTAGATATGGGTAAAACTTTACTACTTCCAGTTTCTCTTTTCCCAAACACCAATGCAAGTTTTTTCTGTCCTTTCATCCTTGATAACTAAAAATCATGACTTTACTCTTTAAAATGTTGATTTTTAAATAATACTCTACTGCAGCTCTAAGTTTTTGGTATCACGCAAACAAATGTGAAACCTCTGCCCTTTAAAAAATCAAACAAGGCAAAGCAAGGCAGCAGCTGCAGCATTAGATTTAAGGGTTGATTCGCATCACTCGCAAAGTAACAAAGCTCTGAATAATAACTCTTTCCGGAGTTAACCGAGAAGCCATCTTGGTGAGGTCTCTTCCCCTTGGAGCATGCCCAGTGGCACAAAGAGCTAAGCATAACAGCCATCTTGATAGCGCCTCTTTGAGATCACTCCCTGTATACCCAACAGACCTTGTTCCGGCGTGAACCTGCAGTTCCATAATACCAGAATTGCCAACTTTAACAACAAGTTTAACTTACTACTAATTGAAAAGGTGCTGAGCTGATTCATGTGAGGGCTGCCTAGTGTAGACAAAGTTCCTGTCTGGATCAGACTGTTAATAGGCATCATGTGGTCTCTGAGAGCGTATGAAGCCAGGCAGTGATCTTAGTGTAAAAAACACAAAAAAACAACAGAACATGTCGCTCCTTCTCCCAAGCCCCTGGCTCAATGTAACAGAAATTTATCAGAGAGGAGCTCCTTGATAAGGCTCCTCAAAAAGACCTGGGTGCTTTCCTTTTCCGCTATGAAACATGGGCTGAAAGGCAGAAGGCAGGCAGAGAATTAATGTAACATACACTCTAAAGGCAATGCTACAACTGTGATTAAGTAGAAAAGTTAAAAGGCGCAGATTTTCCAAAAAACTCGAAGTGCTAGTGAAGCATGCATATGTGAGTTTGTGCAACTGGTGAACACATCACATAAGACTCCGAGCACTAACCTGCCCAGCACCAACTGCAATCAGATTTTGCACCAGGAACGTCCAGAAAACAACGCCTACACTGCGTAATGTGCATTAACATCACAACTGGGATTCACACTTGTGCAGTGAATCAGCTTAAAGCTTGTTGAGAGTAGGAAATACTTTGTTTGTTTTATTTAAAAGATGTATGTAAGTTTGTGTAGCGTAGCATACGGAAGTCGTGTACCAGGGTTACCAGCTGGTGGTTTTCACAACACAGTGAATGTTGGTAAGTTACAGCAGATTTGGCTTGTTTACCTGACCAAGTGTGTCTGTTGTTTCCCAAAATGTGTCCTTGGTGTGACACCCCTGGCTACTTTTCACAGTGCACCGGGGTGCAGCAACGCACCTATTATGAACCACTGAGAAGCGTTAATTTTAATTCAACAAAAAAAACCAGAAACGATCTCGGAGGGGTCCTGGGGGCGGGCACGCAGTTTTGTGGGAGCGGTAAGGGTGTCGGCATGCTTAAAGCTAAAGCAACTAATAAAAAAAATTCTGATGAACCATAAAGCGAGGCGGCCGGCCGTGGAGCGGGGAGGGAGTGTCTTTAAAAGCTAAAGCATGGAGTCTTTAATCGGGTGCCACGCTGAGCCAAGAAAACATGAGGACTCTAGTGGGCTGAAGCATAGAGCCAGTTGTGCCTGCAACAGCAGCCAGGAGAAAGTGATGAATAAAATAGCGCTAACAAACAGTATATAAATCATACTGAGTAACAACACATGTAAGAGGGGCAGTCCTCATGGGTGGTTACAATGGGAGAAAAGGAGGTACTAAGGAGGGATTACTAAACAAATGAATAAATTAAACACAACCATTTCCAAAAGACAGTCAAAAGAGCCAGTAAAATACATGGGCGGAAAATGGGCAGAGCTTAAAGCCCATATTCAGAATACAACATGCCTCGAAGAGACAGCGCAAGCAATGCCTAGGCGAGACATAAAAATGCCTGTGAAATGAATTATTTAGTGCTGAGGTAAGTTTGGATAATTAGCATTACATTAAAGATCAGTCCCACTGAAATTATGTGGCAAGGGATGACCATATTATGTTGCAAGAAAATGCCAATTATGCAGCGTAATATGGCCTATTACCTGACAGCGATATTCTGTCTTAAATATCATTTGCGAAAATATTGCTCCATTGGAGTTAAAAATGGAAAAACGGCACCCTATGGGACGGTATTTTTGTGCACAGTACATGGGACTATATTTTCATCTGGCGATATTTTAGATAATATTATTCTGATATGCAACATGGGTTAGTAATATCCAATCAATTATGGGGAGTTTTCTGTCTCATCATTCGAAGTAACATGCTAGGCCACTTGAGTCTTATTCCTGTTGTCTAAAAAGTAACTTGAAATTCCAAGGGAGAAAACAACCATATAATTGATACCTACCCATTTATAATTCTACATGTTGTGGCCCGGAGTTGACACTTGCATGGAATAATCATTGAAAGTCAGTATTATCAATTTATCAGCTATGATCCTACTGGAAGAGCCACATTTATCCCAGGCAATCTGCAGCGAAGAAGGGTTATGGAAAGCTTCATGTTCTAAATGGGGAACACATCTGTGCATCTGATGTTGGGCAACACGTTTGTCAATGTTATTTTGATGTAGAATAATGCAGTTGTCTGTGTGGTGCTTTTGGTTGAGATAGTCACTAAGTAGAAGTTCCGCTCGGTGCTTGGAGACATGCTAAAAATAAGCACTGTCAAAGCCAGTACGTCTCGTGCTTGGGACCTACTTGCTTTGCCTATGGTTTTGGCCACGCTGCACAGAATCCCCAGTGCTGTGCAGCATGGCAAAAAATTAGGAAAAAAAGTAAATTTGTAGGCACGCGCCAAGCTTGTGTGTGCCTACAAAATGACACAAGTTGTTTTTCTATTTGTTTATTTGATGGAGTGATCCGATCCGAGCTGCATACAGTGCTGTACTCTAGTCATTTTTTTACACTGAGAAAAGTTGGAACTTCCAAAGCATTTTTTGATAATTACTACTTGAATGCAGAAAATGCTTCTGAAATACACCACTACTCAAAACCATGTCAGACACAAATGACAAAAGAAATCTAGGAGTTTACCACATTTTAACCTCGATGCCTCCAAAATGAACACCAAACCACACTTAAAATAAATAGGGACAACATTGAAAGCAATACAAAGATCCCTTCAGTAATTAATCTTAAAGCAGATAGGATCACCTTAAACTGAAAATCAAAGTCTTATTCTCTACCAAGCTTCATTTCATCAACTCCCATGTTATATGTAGGATTCACCTTCCAACTTATACGTAGACCCTTACTACCCATCCCATGTTATATTGTGGACTCACATCCATCCCTTATCTTTTATACGCTCCTCCAGTGCTTAATTTGAACCAGTGGTTTCCGGCACTCGGCACCAGCACTTAATTATCAACACCAGCACTTATGACAGTGTGCCACATGGTAGCACTGTTTGCCTAATTTAGAAATGAGCACAACAACAGTTGTTTGTTCATTCAATATACTTTAAAAATGACTACTACCCGCCACCCAAGCTATTCTTACAGTTTTGGGGGCTTGGAATAGTCTGAATTGTCACACTTGTAGGAGTCTGATTTTTAATACTTGTGCTGGTACTGTTATTGGCAGCGCTGGCAGTGGCAATGGGTGGTGCAAGCTGCAGTGGCCTCCTGACGAGGGCCCTGGCACTTCGTTTTTTACAAATTGAACACAGCTCTCCTCACAATTGCCCCATAAGAACCTTATGTCATCATTAGTCCATCCAAAAGGTATTGTGAGTGACCCACCAACCAAGGGACTGGGTAACAATGTAATTCACAAAAACAGAGAGACCCTTGGAAAGACCTGCTAATGATAACTAAGATTCAAGCACACTTCATTCGCACTTAAATCAAAATTATTAGTTTTCTCCTCTAATAATTTTGATTAAAATTTGAATATGCATACCCTGGGGCATTCTGATCTTTGACACAGGTGCAAATGAAGTGTGCTTGAATCTTAGTTATCATTAACAGGTCTTTCCAAGGGTCTCTGTCTTTTTTTTAGAAAAATCATTAGTCCATCACCTCCCACTTTACCTTTAAGCCCGCACCACCCACCCTATGTTTATGACCATGGATAACTTCCAACCTGTTTTTAGGGCTTCAGGTCGCATCCTCTCTTGAACATCAGGCTTGCCATCATCTCTTTAGGGGTAAACAACCTTTACAACGCAACTTTTACCACGCAGTGCCTTTACAACGCAACTTTTACAACGCAAACTATTACAATGCATTGCACTGGGGGGCGCTCTAGGATAGGGAATAGGTTTAATGTACTATCCAACACCTTCCCTACTATCCTAAAAGCACTATGCGTTGTAATGGTATGCGTTGTAAAAACCACGTTGTAAAAGCATGCGATGTAAAAGCATGCGTTGTAATGTCATACATCCCTCTTTAGGAGTTACCACTTTTATACTCTTTACTGCCCGCCTTTCATTCTAACACCAGGACTTTTCCTCAGCAGCTGTAGCCCCTCATCCTATCTTTCTGATCTCACCTCCCATCTTATCTTTAGTGCCTCACATGCTGTCATTTCTTAAGGACCCATCCCATCATATTTTTGCACCTTTCCTCCCATCTTACCCCCGCTTTTACCGAGTTGCCTCTCATTTGGTCGTTCGAACCCCCAACTCCCCTCTTACCAAGACATCTCACATATCATCTTATTGCTTAAACGTTCAACTTTCGTTGTATCTCTAAGACCTCAGCTGCCACACTATGAGTCGAGATCAGGTCACATCTTACATTCATTCATTCATTCGTCTATCTTATCAAGCTTACCTTCAATCGCCTGAGACTTCTACGTCCAGCTCACCCAAGAGCATGGGAGGTCTCAGAGCTAAGATATTTGTGAGCGCAAGTTACCTACGGATTTCTATTGAGGAAAAATATGTTTTTGCTTGGGTGAATCCTCTCCCACAAATGGCAAACTTGGAAGTTCTCAGATCTGATCAAGAGGCAAAAGGAGGAACACCTCCCCGGGCCAATAAAGCCACCAAGGCCTTCTATGCAAGCAGAAGCATGAATTACTACACCATCAAAATAAAATACACAAGAGAGGGGCTTAAGATTGACCATTTCTGGCCATTAGCAGCTTTGCAGAGGCAGGGGCCTAGTGGAACAAGACTGTACTTGGCCGGTGCTCTTGGGGAGGGGCATTAGTAAAAGAGGCAAGACATACGCCTTATACCAATAAAACGCCAGAATGACTAAATGACATTGGGGCTTGCAAATAACAAGAAAGGATGATTAAAAAAAAAATCCCAATTTCCACACCGACCAGTCCAACTCATGCAAAATGTCCAGATGACGTGAAATTCAAAGGCAAGTGTGCAAGATATTCTCTGGTAATACACGTTCACATAGACACTTACAAAATGTTCTTGTTGAAAGGTCGCCGGTTTCCAAATGTGTATCAGTGTTCAAAACACAGAAAGTCATATGCTGAAGAGAACACCCAGGGAAACAATGAACAAACTGTCAAAGTCTTAAAAAAAACACTCAGCATAGTAAGACATGTAACGCCACAGCAGTGCAAAAAGAAACACTGCAGCACAACTTTCCAGTTAGTGTTTAATTTGAGCAGGTGGTAGGCGGATGCACTTCTTTTTGGACACTGTAATCATCCTTAAATGAGGGGGTCATCTCGGATCTGGAAGCTATTATTGAGCAGAATCTGGGCCGGCCTTCGTGAAACGTGCTGCCTCTGCCCCAGTGTAGTTTGCCGACAATTGGACAAAGGCAACACAGTCCGTACTTCTCCTGGTTTGAGCGTAGAGCAGCAGCCTGCAGGGGCTGAAGCACACCTCCTGTTTTTGGTTCCAGACTGGCACAACACAAATGCCTCACTCTAAGGGCCTTCAGTACTCCTTTTGTTGGAGTTTCATTTAACACCATGTTTCGGCTGCCATCAAAGGCATTCACTGTCACTTCATAAGTACTTGTATTGTAATGAAATTGCATTTACATAGCGCTTACTACCGCGTACGAGGCATCGAAGCGCTTTTTTGGCCAGTAGGGGCGCTACCCCGGAACCCATAAAATAAACTATGACTGGAGACGGATGTATGACGATACGACGCGTACCGTCACAACGCGTGCTTTTACAACGCGTCTTTTACAACGCAAGTCGTAACCACGACTTGCGTTGGGGGCGCAGATAGTAAATAATATAATTTACTATTCTAACACCAGTCCCCGTGGATACTAGGGAAGGTGTTGGAATAGTACATTTACTATTCTTTATCCTCTAGCGCCCTCCAGCGCAAGTCGTGGTTACGACTTGCGTTGTAAAGGACACGTTCTAAAAGTACTGCGGGGTAACATCCGCGTCGAAAAGGATGTTCCCCCTGGAGACAGTTTTTCAACTTTTCAAGCTTTGTATGTAAGAGATATGCTTGCACTTCAAGAAGGAATTGACGCAATACTAAATGATGGGGCTCCCCCTGAAGAATATGATGAGGGGCGGGTGAGTCTCACATGTTTCACAGATATTTATTAGCCTTAGGCTGAAAGGGGGCCCTCAAGTATTGGAGGGCCCCCTGAGGGGTTGTGGGCCCCAATGCACCGCAGGGGCCTGCGTTACGCCTCTGCAATAAGGTCAGATATATGTCTCTCTAAAAGTACTTACATTAATAATTATTAATAAAGCACTTCCTGAAAGGTCTTTATTATTACCCAAAGGTACCCAGTTTAGCAAACTTAAAATAAGAAAAGGCTGTAGAAAACTTAAGCTTCTAAACTTATGTCCAGCAGTTTTCATGCAGCTCCTTGATGCTGGTTCCTAGCTCACTTAGCTAAATGACAAAGATTATAACTTGGTGTCTGTAAGTAACACAAGAATCTCAGCAGCAAAAGAAGTAACCTACTGAGTTGTCAATAGACAATACCTAAAATTGTGACATGCATTTTACAAGTTGTGCTTTGCAGAGGGCACATTAACTCTCGATGCTGAGTCAAACAGCTGACGAAACTTCTCCAATTGATTTAAGTACCATGTTTATTTTACCATGTTAAACCCTGGAAAAAATTGCTGGGCACAAAAAGATCTTTGCCGCAGGTGCCTTAACCCCCAGAGACATTAAGTAAGCCTGAACAAATTTACTATAACAGTTGTCCTTTGTTGCCAATGTGTTTGGGATATTTTTAAAAAGCATAACTGTATACATTGACTGTCATGTCATCTCCTGACTTTGGCCCTCGTGACTCCATCCTGTTTTTACAGCAATCCACATGACTTCCAATGTATGTGATTTTAGGATATTGTTTTAATTCCCAGAACTGATCTTGACTTAATTTTTCATCATCATACGTTAACCCAGAGCAAGAATGAAAAAGAGAGTTGGAAAAGCGAAGAAATCAGTGACAAAGGGAGAAAGCAGGGGTGAAAATGAACCTGAACGGGTTTAGAAGGTGGGGAAATAAAGAGGTATGAAGTGGAATGAAGAACAACTTTCCTTGGCAAATAGCAACAGTGGAATTCGACAGCGCCTTTGGAGTGGCGTAGCAGGGGAGGCATGGGGGCGGTTCGCCCCAGGCGGCAAAGTGTTTTGGGGCTGGCGGCCTCCCCTCGCTATCACCTGCCATCTTGGGGTGGCAACAAGAAGCACCCCCGCTCCTCAATGCGTTTGCCCGAGGGTGGCAAACTGGGAATATTCGCCAGCACCCCTCTGTTCTTTACTGTGGCTGACGCAGGGCGGCAAATGCAGGGACCGCCAACGGCGACCAGAGGGCCAGCTACGTCAATGCGCCTCTGCAGACTCCGAAGAAAACTTTGGTCCTCTGCACTTAAAAAAACCACAAATTAAGCACTATATATTAGCAACAAATAGCGATATTTATTGCTAAATGCCCTTAGCAAATTTTTTTTTCATCGCTGCCTATCGCTGGATATTTTAGCGGAGAAAACATGCTATTAGCAATGTTTTTCTCCATTGTGCTAAAATATCCAGCGATAGCGGCAAATGCGAGAATATCGCTGGAAATCCAGCGATATTCTCGCATTAACGCCAATAGGGGCTTAATCTGATAATCCACCCCCATTGACTATACAGGTAAATCAACTTTTTAGCAGGCGTTAGATTCTAGCGATAATCGCGCTTATCGCGATTTTTTTATCGCTTCACCTGCCTTGCTAATCGGTGATAGCTGTGTTAGCGACTGTTTTCAGTCACTAACAGTTTGGGTACGCCCACTTTGCATGTCATTAGCGATAAATATCGCTGACATGCAAAGCGGGCCCCAAACCTGTAGCTATCGCCTAAAAGCTGTCCCTAACTGCTGTTAGCGACAGATTGCTAATAGGGCGATAAAATTATCGCCGATTAAGCGGGAAAAAGTCCAGCTAAAGCGGCGATATTGCCCTTGCTAATATGCCCGTGGATTCATTGCAATATGATGGCTCTATCGCTAAGAGTTTGGGAAAGTGAAAACATATTGTTAGCCATGCAGATCCAGTATCTCAGAGGTGCTGGAACAATTTTTAGAGTGAGGGTGCTACCATTAATGTTATCTCACTGAAGTCAGAGGAATTGTGAAAGGTCCACGCATCATACAAAAAACCATAAGTGTAGCAAATGTACCATGCCCATTCAGCAGGAGAGCGGTAAGGGTGTGTGTGGTATGTAGCTGGTGGTGCATTTGGAGCACTGGTGAGGTAGTGCACTATCATTTATAGACAGCATATTTTGTGTTGAAATGGCCACTGAATTTGCATAGACATGCAGTTTTACTGGTAAAATTATGTAGTGCAAAAAAAAAAAAAAGATGTGTGGTAAACGGGTATCAGTGAATATTTATCACTTGTGCATCAGCAAGTAGTGTCTTGATTTCTTTTGACCCTAATAAAATCTTTGGGTCATCACACTTCAGAATGACAAATTAAAGTGCTTAATTTGTGCTTTCCTAATTGCTGATATAATTTGAAATGTGTGTATAGTTAATTAGCCGATATTTAAATGTTGTGTGTTAACAATCTGACATACTACCTCCTTTGCTTTCTCTTCCTGCACCCCAGCTGCTTAGTCACCTAGATCACTTTTACAAAATCCTCTCACCTTGCTGTCACAGAAATAAACGTACACTCAAGTTTCCAAATAAGCACCCACTTCTCAGAAGACAGCCTGATATTTGACCTTTGTGTTTGAATGCGCAGCAAATGTGACAGGAGACACACCAAATGTATGAGTAGCGTGCTACTCCTCGAAAAGCGCTTCGACGCCTCGTCGGGGATAGTAAGCGCTATATAAATACAATTACAATGGACTTCTTCGTTGCTCATTCCCCATAATCACAATAGACTTCTTCATTGCTCATTTCCCGTTCTGAACTCCAGCATGATCCCTTCTGGGGGTGCTACAACCCCCCCCCCCCCCCCCCCCCGCAGCGGTACTTCCAGCTGTTGACGCGACAGTTACAGACAGAAATGCGAGCCGCAAAAAAGATGAGTTCTACAACCTCCACGACAGACTTACTTTGACGAAGACCACGCTGAAAGCTTCAAACCTTCACGGAAGACCATTTTACGACCCATCCTCGGGACGTTTCCCCAGTCGGTGTCATAGTTTTGGAAAGTCGCGCGCGGGGCAGGAAGTCTCTTCCACTGCAGCTGCTGTAATGCAGAGACGCCGGCTTTTGGGAAGAACCGCCGTAGCAAATACCGCACATGATCGTCTGCTGATCTGAAACTGGTTTTGTGCGGCCATGAAATTAGCACACAGCCGTCCAGCCCGGGGTGATGGAGCCTCCCCGTCCAGAGGCACGTGCTTCATATACCATTGCAGGCTTCTCAAGGCTCGCTGCTAGCCTGAAGCTCTGTTTTTCAACTTTTTCTCAAGGATCTCTCTGTATCTGGCCACTGGGATAATTTAGCCTTTCTGGAGTTATCGCCATCTTGTGGTCACTTTTATTCGGATTATTGATCTGTACAAAACGTGACAAATTGCAAAATGCTGAGATTTATATATAGGGCCACTGGAACTAAGTGGGGGGGGGAGACAAAATTAATGAGGCATGGAGAACCAAATTGCGCTGCAAGAAATTACTAATTATGCAGCATAATGTGGCACATTTTGTGATAGTGATACTTCATTATGTTATCATGTTGCGGTGGTCTGGCTTGAGAGGTTGGGAGTCGCCAGACAATTAAATGAGATTCACTAGAGCGGGCCTTTGGTTCCGCCCACATGTTGGGAGACAGAAGTACATGTTTTGATTGGATAGAAGTTGTGTACTTCCACAAGAAAGAGCTTGCCCTGAAGCAGCAGTGATCATTTTGTTTATTTATTCAGCTGCCTATGCTTGAAGTGGATGTACAGGGAGCACTGCTGGTGCCTTTTGCTGTGGCCTGGGACTCTTTGTCCCAGAATTCCTGAGGAGGACGGACTGATCCTGATTTCCCATTGTGCTTTATAGGTCTCAACCACCTCTCGCGCTGGTGGCGCCCAGTACGGCAAGGTTAGTTGGTGCCCCCCAATGACCACCTTGACCACCGATCCTCTCACTAGCACCCTTTAACTGTGAACAAGTCTCCATAACCACTCTCTCTCAGATGCATTGAATTAGTTGTACAGCGTCACTCGTACCAGTAAAGGATGTCAGAGCACTTTGCATCACGCACACATTACAAAGAGACAATCAAACATATGTGTGTAAATCAGCTTATAGGAAATGTTACATAAGCCAAAGGACTAAAAGTGTAGGAGTCACATGTCATCCATACTGGTAGGCTGTATAGTTTAGGAGTGCTTGGTGTGGAGAAGCACAAACTCAGAGTCGAAAAAAAGACACAGCATAGTTGGGAGTTTTCTTTAATAAAAAGAATCAATTCCTACCCATATTAACCCTTTTTCAACATTAATCTATGCTCTAATGTATACTTTGCAGTGTGTATGCAGTTCTATGATGAAAGTTAATACCTCACTGTTCTATATTAGGACTTTAAGTTATAAATTGCAAGTAACAAAAGGATGTCTCTTAAAAAAAAAAGCAGTAACCTGCTGATCTATTTACATTAAATGCACTCTGCTTTCTACATGGTACACGTTCTTTGCAGCAGGCATATTAACCCTCTGCACTAACTTCACATAAGTCAAAACATCAACTATACAAAACTGCAATCTCTCTCCAGGAAGAGCATTAATCACAAGAGTTACCTTGCAATTTTTGTGAGGCCTGCTAATTGCCGGAGTAAAGAAACGCGGCAGCGGATGCTTCAAAAAGATAAACTTGCAAACACGGCGCCCCCAGTAAGCCAGCATCCGGTGCGCTGGCACGGTCGCACCGCCCTAGAGCCGGCCCTGGGCGTAGCAATGTCAGGTGGTACCTGGTGCAGAAAAGTTCTTGTCATTCCCCCTCCGCCCACATTGAAAGATTAAAATAAGGAGAAAAAGGATACACATATTTTTGCCATTTTGTCACCCCCCTTAGTGCAATCTTGCCACCCCCCTGAGTGATGACACCCGGGGCGTCCCGCACCCACTGCACCCCCTTCCTACGCCACTGCGTTCATGGAGTCGTGCTGGTGCCATTTACTGTGGATGGGGACTCATTGTCCTAGAATTCCTGAGCCTTAGAAGGAGGGACTGATCCTGATTCCCCATCGTGCTTTATAGTGGCCAACCATCTCCTGCATCATTGGACAATCAGGGAGCTATGCTGGTGTTGTTTGCTATGGCCGGGAGGCTATTTGTCCCAGAATTCCTAAGGAGGAAGGGCTGATCCTGATTTTCCCGCACCACGAGCGTTATAGCGCCCAATCACATCCTGTAGCGCGGGACATAATCTGGCAGTACCCGGGCCAAGGGCTGGCCTGTCAGTGCCAGCTTCAGCTCTACCTTCAATAGAGTAGGTCACTCAAGTAGAATAGATTACTTCCTATTTAATGTTAGCCTCTGCTCATTCATAAATGATATGGAGTTTTGGAAAGGAAGGATAGTGCGCACAATGCACAGTTGTTAACATTGAAGGCAGCGTAGCCCTAAAACCCCCGAGCTTAGACGGTCCAAATGTGTGGGAGGTTTTGTACTCTAACAATGGAAATCTATCTGGTGGGACTGGATTGTTAGAAACTACAATGTGCTAGAGGGAGTTACTACTTTGGTCAAGGAGGTAGTAGAGACATTGTCTGAACTTGCTCCTAAAACTAGAAAGATGGTATTACAGGAAGAGCATGACTTGCTCTACACTTGGATTAGAGAATCAATAGCTACCAGGAAAAGAGTAGTGAAAAAAAAACTTTAAGAAGGAGGCTTGGTATAATAAATCATGTAGGGAAGCTAAAACAAAGCTTCTTAAAGCCGCTATGGCCAACTGTAGAGACTCCCTTGTGAATTGTAGGTCGGTCTATAGGAGGGAACTGACGAAGGCAAACAAAGAATGGGAGAGCTCTCTATGAAAAAAACCAGAATGCCATCCTGTCATCCAAAGGTACCAAAGCTATTTAGAAAACTATTGCGGTGTGTATCAGGGGACCTAAAAATAACCTACAATTCTGTGTAGAACCCCTGCACGGGGTCATCCACTTTAGCAACCTTTATATGGGTGGCAATGGTCATGCCCGAGATGGCTTATATTGGCCCTTGAGATATGATTTCACTAGGTGTATTGAATCCACCAACCTGGAATTTGGGCTTGGTGAAACCATTACCGCTATTTACTCCTACCTGGCTGCTAGGGCACCAAGGCCCGATAAGATACCCAACGACCTTTACTTGGCCAATGTGGAGATTTGGGGATTGTTCCTTAACCTCTTGACCAACGTCGTCTTGCTAGGTCTGGTTGCCCCATCCTCCTGGAAAATAACAGAGATCATTCCAATTTGTATAAAAGGGCAATATAATGATCAGGCCAACTATAGGCTCTCTATCCTGATTGATGGTGTCCAAAAAGACTATTGCAAACAAGTGCTTGCCCATCTGCAAGTGTGGATAGAGGACCAAGGTGTGTTATCTGAATATCAGGGGGGCTTTATAAGTAAAGATCGCACTGTAGACTAGGTCTTTCGTTTAACCCACATTTATTGGAAAACCTTGGTAATCAGCAAGGGCATACTTTATGTTGCCTTTGTTGATTTACAAGCTGACTTTTACCTGGTCCCCAAAGCCATGTTCTGGAAGGTCCTTGAAGATATGGGTATCCCTCTAACCTCTTGAGCATACTAGTCCGGCTTCACGCAGAAAACTACACTCAAGTGAGGTGGGGCGAGCATGGGCAACTGACAGAGCCCTTCTGCATCAAACATGGGGTCAGACAGGGCTGTGTGGTGGCTCCCACACTCTTCTCCCTGTATATGAATATGATGGTGATGTTCCTGAACAAGGATGTGTGTGATTCACCAAAGGAAAGTGGACAGGGGGCCTCAGCCCTTCTTTTCACAGACAAAACTCTCTTACTCTCAAATACTCCCCAGGACCTCTAACAACCTTTACATCATTTTAATGTGTATTGTGCAGAGAGGGGGTTGGAACTGAATAGTTTGAAAAGTAAATATATGGGGCCATACTTACAATGAAAGTGACTAAGTGCGTGCTGCAAACCATTTGGCTGTGTCACACTGAGTCACTTTCAAAGCACAAGGATGCAACATATTTACAACAATATGCCACATCCCTGTGCTTTCCCCTGCACTGGTGCACAATCAGCTGCCCTGCGCCAGAATAGGCACCCTTGCAACATGGTGCAAGGATGCCTGTGTCATGGGGAGAATGTTTTTGTGCAGGAAGGGACACCTTCCTACACAAAAACAATCAATTGACCTGATATCCTCTTTCCATGTGTGCTGTAGAATACAGCACACATGGAAACAGGGAAAAAACTAGGAGAAATGTAAACATTTCTCCTCATTGAGCCTCGCTACGCCACCCCTGGGATGGTATAGTATTCTGACGCATTTCCAGGTTTACAGTTTATCGTAAATCTGTAAATGCATCATAATACATGGGTGTTGCATGGGAACATCCACAGAAATACCCATGTCACACCCCTTACACGCAAAGTGCTGCATAAGATAGGGCAATATTTCCAAGCACACTTAAAGCCAGGCAGGGTGGCTTTACGTGTCCTTCTAAATATTGGGCAGCAGGCTGTGCCATTGGTGCATCATGTAGCTTGACGTACCGGCGGCGCAAGGGGCTGCTAAATAAGTCCCAATGTATTTTTACAGGTATTTCCATAGGCAAATGACAGTGGGTAACAATGTAATTGATTAGGCCCCCCCATTTCCATTATCTTGGTGTGAGGCTCATGCCAAATCTACATTGGGGCCTGCAAATTCAGAAATCACAATTATTTTTAATCCAGCACACAGCTTGTAGGACCAACATCCTTAGAAGTACAGTATCTAGGAGTGCCACACCAGCCCAAGTAATCTACAATACTAAGGGGGTCATTACGATGGCGGACGGACTTCAGTCCGTTCGCCATCGGTTCGGATTTGGGACCAACCGTCTTTGAGGCGGCCTCCCCACAATCCGAATTACGATGCAACTGCCACCACAGCGGTAGCATCAACTATTCTTTGCATTGTGGCTGGGATGCGGTCAGCAGCCCCTGCCGCAATGCAAAAAAGGGGTGCTGGAAATGACCCTTTTTGCAGGGTTATACCCAAACATTTTGCTTCTTCCTCCTATTTTTTTCTCACCTGTGTTTGTTGGCTTTAGGACTCTGGGCACTTTACCACTGCTGATCAGTGCTAAAGTACATATGCTCTCTGTGTAAATTGTTATTGTGATTGGATCTCCCTGATTGGCCTATTTGTTTTACCAGTAGGTCCTGAGTAAAGTGCACTGAGTGTGCCAGGGCTGGTAAATCAAATGCTACTAGTGGACTTGTAGCACTGATTGTGCCAATCACACGAGTAAAGCGGTACAAAAGGGGGTGGTGATGGACGGAGCATCTGAACCAATCAAACACTCACTCCCAGTCAGTCAGTCAATCACTTTTATTCGATTTTTAAAAAATCACAAAAAGACACAGGATGCTGTACAAGAAATAGACAATAAAATACAACAATACAAATATCTACATAATATATCATACATCAGGCCATCAAATTTCACATTTCATTAATTCATAAAAAGTATATATACACAGGTAATACGTCATGTTAAATTGGCCTGAATGAAAGGTCAGTTTACATAAAAAAGTTTAAAAAATCACAGTTTAATAAAATATATTAAAATGTTTCGTTTTGAATTTGTTATTGTCTCCATTTGCAACGCCTTTTGTTTATGCGGACTCCTGCTACTAAAAAATTTGCAACATGAAAAAGTTGTTTGTACATTATGCAAAAGTTGCAAAAATAGGAGTGCTGGTCTGACCTGTGAAAAGCCAGCCTCTCGCAAGATGGGTAAAAGATATTTTCTCCTGATTTGTGCATAATGATCACAGAACATAATAAAGTGTAAAGTGTCCTGAGGTGAAAAGTGATCGCAGTCACAAGGACTTGCATTGTCAGGTGTATCCCATCCAAAATAAGTGCCTAACAAAAAGTGTATCAAATTTAAACGAAATCTGGTTAAAAGAAAACGATGAAATACCAGGTAAGGTTCTAAGCCAGGAACAGTAATGATGGCATAGTTTCTTCTAACGGTTGTTTTTTTAAGCTCTACTTCCTCCCGCTCAGCCATAAAGGAATTTATCAATGATGTTTTTATCATCATGACGTCTTCCTTTTGGATGCTATCAGGGGAGTAGAAAAGATCTGGTCGACCCACATGAGATAGCATGGTTTTTACATAATTTAGCCATGGGATCTTTAGTGCACCATCCATGGCCAAGCAATCTCTAAAAAATCTATTCACCGCCCTCTGGATGTTAACTGGATTTGTGTAACCCCATATTGAGGCTCCATAGGTAGCAATTGCTAAGCATTTGGCATTATATACATTAAGAATAGCTTCCATTGGGCGTGACCCCAATCTTTTTGCGAAGTTCAAAAGGGCTCCAGCGGATCTGGTAACAGCATTCGATTTGGATTTGTGTTGCGCGCCCCAGGTTCCTTTGTCGTCGAAAATCACGCCCAAGTAGGTAAAAGAAGAAACCCGTTGTACTTCCTTTCCTGTACAACTGAAGGTTATGGGTTTCCTCTTTCTGTCCTTGAGACCCGTGATCATGACGTGGGATTTTTGTGTATTAATTTTCAGGTCTAACGAAGTCATAAAATCCCCAAAGGAGGCCAATAACTTATTAAGGGCCACACCCGTGCGGGCCAATAAGACTGCGTCATCCGCGTACAGGAGGACCGGGATGTTAATCTCTCCTGCACGTGGGACGTCGGCCCCCAGGGTGGAAAGCGCAGGCTCAAGTGCATTTATATATAAAGTTAAAAGGAGGGGGGCAAGGGTGCACCCTTGCCTCACCCCTCTCTCGGATTTAAAAAGTCCAGTGCATCTTCCTTCTTGAGTGACTCTAACAGAGGCCTCTAGTCCTTGGTGAAGATCCGCTAAAAATTCCACCAATGACCTATCCATGCCCATTTCCAAAAGGACTCCCCACAGTCTTGACCTGTTAACCAGGTCAAAGGCTGAGGAGAGATCCATAAATGCCATATACAGAGCCCCTTCTTTCACTTTTGTATATTTACTGATGATCAGGTGCAAATTTAAGCACTGATCCAGTGTGCTTCTTTTGGGCCTGAATCCGTATTGGGCGTTTGATAAAATTCCCCTACCTTCTAGCCAAGATGTTATCCTACCCAAAATGACTCTGCCCAGAATCTTAACGGCAGAGTCTATAAGGGAAATGGGTCTGTAGCAAGCAGGGTCGCCCTTTTGGCCCTTTTTGAAAATAGGTATGATTATTGATCTTGCCCAAGATTGAGGACACTTATTTTGTCTTGCACAATTAAACACATTTGACAAAATCTTTGCCCAGAACTTAGGTGCCGCTTTATATAGGTCCGCAGTGACCCCATCAGGTCCCGGTGCCTTGTTCTTTGATGTATCAATTATGGCTTCTTCTACATCCTCAGGGTCAAACGCTTGGATTAACTCCATATGAGGATGAGTAAGTAAGTCCTGCATGTGATCAGTTGTGGGCTGACTATAGATGCTACCAAAATGGGATAACCACTGCTCATCGGATATAACACATTCCGCGGCGTGATTCTCCACCCCTGAAAAATAGGGGTGATTAATCACCTCCCAGAATTTGGAGCTATCCCGAAGAACCTCGACTGATGTGAGATCATTCCATGCTTGTTCTTTGATCTGGTTCTTCCTGGCATAAATGGCCTGTTTGTATGCCTTCCTCAGTTGGACTATATTTGTTTTATTTCTTGGAGTCTCCTTTAGTCCCTTTAGGAGGGCGGAATGGGCCCTGGAGCAGTTGGTATCAAACCACCGTTTACCTCTCTGTGCACCGGGCTTAGCTTTGAGCGTTAGGTCGTGATTTACTTGACGACATATTAGATTAAAGGCCTCTACTGTGCTATTATGAGAGGCAAGAGGATCTAAGCAAATGCCAACCTCTTCTTCGACCTTTGCTAATACCTCTTTTAGGAAGGTAATTGGGGTCACATTAGACCATTTCAGCCTTCTGCCCTGGTCTTTGGTAATCAAATCAGTCACACAACGTGTGACAGATTCTTTAGGAGTTTTAAAATCCAATATCCCCACCTGTGAGACCTCTAATACCACAGGGTTGTGATCACTAAAAATAGAGTCTACTACCCTATAGCTAAAAATAAAAGCCAAAATAAAAGTTGATATAAAAATATAGTCTATAACCGAGCCTGTATCTTTCCCTTTAAATGTTAGGGATCTTGGGCCTATTGGACAGCAACTGGATTCGTAAAGGTTAAGGGAGGCCAAAAAAATCTCAAGAGCTTCCCCATGATTAGTGTGCTCAAAGTGCGTGAAGAGCGAAAAAGGTGGGCCCCCTTTATCTTCCATATTGCAGTCCATTTGGTAAGGATGAGTATTAAAGTCTCCCATAAGGATGATCTCAAAACTACTTTTAATTAGTTTATAACTTTCCAAAAAATCCTCAAGTGAAACTAAAAGTTGACTATTACTGACAAATTCTGGTGAATTATAGAAATTAATAAGGAGAATGGTAAGTGCATTCGTCACTAGCAATTCTACTACTAAAAAATGTGGGGAACAAGTCTCTAGCTGTTTAGCTTTCCCTTTCAAGTTAAGTGAGAGAAATGTGGATAAGCCACCTTTTGCTCTGCCGACGCGCTTGGTGTAGCAGGGATGCCAAAATGAACGAACCCATCTAGTTCAAGTCTTTTAACTGTATCCCACGTTTCCTGTAATGATATAATGTCGAAAGATGAGATGAAACTCAGCCAGTTCTCATCTTCGACCTTGGATCTTAAGCCTGCGATGTTCCAGCTAAGAATCCTGCACAACTTCTTGCATATTGGAGAAGGGGTCTGACTGCTATCTTTAGTCTTGCATAGTCAGTCAGAATTATCTGGGAGTGAGAGTGCTGAAAAACGGTTGGATAGGGGAACGCCCTCACTCAGTGTGCCATTCAAAGTCAATGTGTGTGTTGTAACTGATGGCAAACGCTGAGGAGCAAAGATTGAAACCCCCTTCTTTTGTTGCATAGCAAAATGGCAAGGCCCTAGGGCAGGTGTAACTTTTTCCCCAATTACCTTCTGTGAATTTGAATGGGCCTTCATGCTCCCCCGCGGGGGGTAAAAATACCCCAAAGGGAGTGGTCTCATTGCATTGTGAGCAATAGGGGACCCATCCCAAAGTAGTTTTTTTTGCAACTTTCTTCTCAGAAAAATTAATAACAATACAATCTCCCATTATATTCTTTTCCCCTTGTCCTACCCACCCCACCCTTCTAGCCATAATAATGTAGCGGGTTATACCATGTTCACCGCTAGAGTATTGTTTGCACCATTCCCTAGATTTATCTAGCAAATCCTTGGTGTACTCTTTCTCATTATGGCGTAAAAAAGGGACCCCAGTTATCACTGCCACAAAAGGGGCCGCCTCAGGTGGTAAATGCAACCTAGAAGTGCTTGAAGAGCTAGGGTTAGGTGGACAAGAGATGGTATTAGAGCTTGCAACAATATTCACTTGTGTAGCTAGGGTGGGGTTGTGTGTTGGCAGTGACTTATTAATGCAGGAGCTAACCTCCTTGTGGTATACAGTTAATGGTTGGGTTAGTGGAGCATGTGTGAGTTGCATGGGTACGTTCACTGTACTAGCTTTAATCGCTGAGCATTCCATAGGCTCCAGCATATGGGTCTCATTATTCTTAATACTGTTCGTAGAAAAAAGCTCTCTGGCGCGAAAGTCATTAATAAACAAGTCAATTTTTTCGCACCTCTTTAGCAGCCCAGCCAAGCAAGTGTTCAAGCAATCAACAATGTCTTTGCCAATTTCCTCCAAGATTGGTTCTAGTCGGGCAGTAATCAGTTCTTCCATTTTATCCCCCATGAGTAAGCAAATATCCTGGACAAGGTCCTTGTGGAGGGAGGCAGAAATACCTTTTCCCTCAGCCTTTGTAGCCTTCTCTTGTGCTTTGTTTGATGTGGTATTTGGACTCAGGACCTGGCTCACTGTATGTTGAAGCGGGGATTCATTGGACTCTGCTACCCTGGCAGAAGGTGCCTCGACCAAAGAGCACTCAGGGGCTGGCTCAATGGGATGTGAGACAATTGTATTGGGTAAATCAGTGGTCTTTACTATTTCCAATTCCTTTTCAGCGTTGGCTATTTTCTGATTAATAGCGCCAACTGCTGAAGTAATTCAGAAAAGGGGGTGGTGATGAACAGAGTGCCTGAATTAAGCAGACCACTCTTACCCAGTCCAAAGATCAGGGCTTGATCCATCACCGTTTTTTAGCTCACTGCACCATCCCAGCTCAGAACTTGGCTATATGCAAATTAGTCTGTTCCTGTCCCAGTGCATGATGGGAACAGGGCAAACCAAACTAGTTCCTATTATCCCAATAGGCTCTGCGCATTGGAATAATACCTTCAATAGTATAGGCCTAGACCAGACGTTAACTAGGTCTACTACTGTCGATATTAGACTTAAAGTTTTGGGTTTGCCAGCTAGCTCAGAGTTCACTAGAAACTTTCTCGAATAGGCATGGAGGAGTTGAACCTCCCTGGATAGACAAGAAGGGATTTAGTTTCTGACAACCATAGAACATGACAACTTTGCTCTCCCCTAATCAAGAGTGTATCTCGAGAGTCGTGTGAACAAAAGGCAATTTATTTTACTCAGTCAGTACGTGCATTCTTAGTCTCATCAGATTGTAGAGAAAAGGAAGAGACGGGCGTGTTCTATAAAAGATGTTATTTATTGATCAGTCTCTTTTCTCATACAAGAGAAATGGATCGATATTATTGCAATACTTATGGTTAAGTAAAGTGCATACATTAAAAGCAGAAGTATAAAATAATACTGTAAAAACATTGATATGGTTTCTAAGCCATATGAAGGTTTAAAATGAATAAGATATATTACATACACATATACATTTGACTAATCGTACTCAACTGGTGTTTCTAACTACGCCTACCCCGTGTACCTGACCTAAGTCTAATGCGTGGGCGGGAATAGAAAGTTACCGTTTAAGTTAAGTTTGTTTTGCCAAGTGACTGACTAAAGAATTCTCTGTGAGGGGTTATTCAGTTCTGTACCTGGAATCTAGGATGGATGAGGGATGGTATCTCTCGTCTCTGGTCTCGATATTCCAGGCTGCCTGCGAGGGCTACCCGGAAGCGCCGGAGCTGGATTTCTCGGCAGGAGAATAGACAGCTTCTCGTTCTCAGCGCGTCAGGAAGGCGGGGCTGCGCCAGCGGGGTCTGCTCTGCTCTGGGCTTCGGCAAGTCTGGCTGCTCCGATCTCGTCACCACCGCGTGTGTTTGCATAGGGCAATATCGGTAATATTTATACCTTTAAGGTGCCGAGATTGACGTAAGGATGGACATAGATACGTCAATAAGGATGTCATACGACCAGGTCGTTAGCACATTCTTTTGCTGAAGTTCTCGGTGAAATCAAAACAATGGCCGCAGGGTTTTTCCCAGGTTGTCATAGGTTTGATTTGTTTTGAGAACTCCGTATGCCTTATCAGGGGCTGGAGGAATATCGCTTGTCTAATTAGATGGCAAGCGTTATGACCTAATCAGATAACACGTTCCTGTGCCGTAGTGTGGCTTTATCAGATAACGGTTCCTGCATCATGGGGGTTTTCTGCCTCATGGGATGGCTGCTAGTTAACTTGTTAACCAGAATAGGGTCAGGAATAGGGGGATCGATACAGAACCTATAGGAATACATCACACCCACTCCACGCTAACTATGGACATATTTACGAATCTATGCATAGTAAAACATACTGTAGAGTATCGTGTATACCTTACCACCCCAAAATACATAAATGCATTTTGAATTTATCAAATATACGGAAAAAACAGTCACATGTAATATATGCACTCAAGCTGTAGAATAATGCTAAAGTAATCACGCATATCTATACATTATCACTAATTTGTATATGAGAATTTACACATGAAATGGCTCTTAATACAGAAAAAAGTTTCGAGACCATTCCATCACAGAATAAAATAATTATGAACATACCAGCGGGCAGCTAATGTCTATAAAGTATCTAAAAATAGAAATCTTAGTTCTCTAAGAATAGTTCTTACTTTAAGCAGAAGATAGTGTCCCGAAAAATATGCAAAAATATTTTGGGGCTGCTGAAAAAATTGCTGTCCGTGAACTGGAGGGAAAAATGTTCATGGTATTTTGCTTTTCTAGTTGAAGGCCAAATTCAGGGAACGCCGTGTACGAGCTTGCTCAAAAGTCTCTATTTCTGCTCTGGTGAGAACATCATATCATTTAGACTCTCGAAAAAGTTGTCAACAGCTTCCTGGGAGAGTTCCACTAACTCGGAAATAGGTGTAACCATGCATTCGTGCGCATGATTGTCTCCATTGACATTCTGATTTGGATTGCTGACAGAAGGTCGTACCTGATCGATGCTGCTTTCATTTTGAACCTCACTACCCCTTAATCGTAGTGGTGAAGCTTCCACGAATGCCGTCATCAGGATTGGTAGCCGTTGAGGGCAGCACAAAGCATGAGCCTTTGTTGGACTCAACAATGTTTCTGCATCCATTGGCGCATCCGATTGTAGCATCAGACAGGTGTCTAACACGCATTCTTCTCCGCATAGCAGGCACCTTAATACAGGTAAAACACATCGATGCCACATTGGTCGAAATGAAAGAAACCAAGTCATGTTCAGGTCTCTAAGCAGGGGTAGTCCCAGGATTTTTGATATCCGGTCCCGGTATCCAATGGCTAGGATTGTTTCTTCCCTTGTCACAGGTGTTTTGTCTGTGACATGGTTTGCCATAACGAAATATAAGGACTAAGAATAGGATTCCTGCAATTAGTCCTAAAATGAGGGGAAGTCCGACAAAAATCGAATGGACGAAATCTGGAAAAATACCCAGTATGGCTTTGAATGGTGTTAATGCCATCGAAAATACTGTCTTAAATACTTTTGAGACTCCACTGGTATCAGAAATATTTAAGATTTCATTCAGGATTTCTGCGAAATGTATGGGGGAATTAGTCGATAACAATGAATGTATCTCTGCAGTCGTCCTTGCGACTAGGAGATCATACGTTTCTTTTGATGACGTGAGCCTTGTCGGCGTCTGAAGAAGCACTGTTTTCATTCTGCTTAAAGTATCTATTCGAATAGAAGTAATTTTCAAGTTGGGCCATGCCCTTGCCTCCCTGTCTGGAAAGGAGCTGGGGAACAATAAGCGTCCACAGCACTTGACCTTCGCAGTCGTAGTTACGAGATAAGGAGTCCCGGGCATGAGACTACAGCATCTGCGGTCCACAATTAGAATGTAACTCCCATTATAGAGTCTTTGAAAGAATGGTTCTATCTCTGTAGCAGGTGTGCCTAGCTGGTGACATGAAAGGTTATTTGAGTTCCCTTCACAGGCTCCATGCAGACTAATTCCGTTACACAGAAGTGTACCGCTTAGTGACATCGCACAATTATTGCCACTAAGAAACACTTTCTGTCCTTTATTACTGACACATGCATGTGAATAGGGCAGGTTCCATGTTGTTTTAATGTATCCTTTTCCCAATTTTTCGTACATGCCAGCCTGTATATATTTTTGGCAGTATTGAAACCTGAAGGTTGAGATTGGAATATTAATTATCCCATGTATTATCCATTCACTGACAGGTCGTTCTGACATTGTCACTGGTAATCTTTCGAGTTTCTCAATGCTCAGGATTGTATAATCAGTACCCTTCTGGGCCATACTGATTTGTTTATCAGTAAGGTTAAAGATATTGAAAAGTGACGTTGTGTTTATTAAACGCCAAGGCACATAGCCTGAACGCAGATTTTGTAACGTCCAGCCAAGCTGTACAATAGAACGCAATTGAGACTGACCGTGTTGTAACAACAGTAAGTCTTGCGATATTATGTCGATTGCTGAAGACACAATGCTGTCCAGAGAAAAAATTCTGGAGGACAGAGTCATTAACCCATTGTCCACTACAGAAAGCGATTTTTCCAAATTAATACGGTCAATTTCCCGTATCCTTTCTGCTGTCTCAATTTGAGTAACCTTCCAGGCCTCATTGTATGCTGCATATACAGAGGCTGCTATGAAACGCTTTTGACGCTGTTTGCGTGGTCCCATAGTGAAATCACGCAAGTCAGCACCATCAGTAAGTAAAGTTAGGTGTTGCTTAATTTCCGCCAGTGTGGAAGTTTGTAGCCATTGAAGGCATAATTTGCCCACACTGTAGGTGGTTATTATCCCTGGGTGATGTCTTTGGGGATATCTAGGGTCTGGCCTGGTCATTTTGAACCCCTGTGTTTTGTTCAGGAATCTGTCTTGACAGTTATTAGTATCTGTGGGCCAGATCAACCACTGTTTCCAATCTGGATGTGTTCTGTTTTGGTTTAATACATAGTTTATGTCTATCTCCTCATCTGTAGAGCTATTGCTGTTCATTGTTGGTTTTGGAATAGACGGTTTATTTAAATCTTTGATTTTGGCTAAGCCAAGACAGGTAGTTTGTTGAACAGTGTCATTTAAAAATATAATTTGTTCTGGGATCATGCAGGCTCTAAACAAAGATTCTATACCCTGTACTTGCCATTCTTTTGTGCCCCAAACACTTTTCAATTCAACATTTTTGTCCCAATAATCAAAACCAAAAGTATTCATTTGTTCAAAGAATGAGTCTGAATATATCAATTTTGTGTTGGTTATCATGGTCTTTGTCCCTGTCTTATTTGACAATTTGAAATAAAATGTTTCAGCATTACTTATGTTAAAACCTGAAAAGTATGAATATTTGTCATAAACGGTTCTTGAGCTTCCTTTTGGAGGGGTTGCACAATGTTCCCATTGATTATAATTTAAAACATTTCTAGGTTGTGCAGATCTATGTAAAAAAATGGTTACCATAGTGGTTGTAGCAATACATACTATCATAATTTGTAGAACCCTGCAAATAATCATGTTTGGTAAATTTAGCAGACATCACTAAGTCAGACATCATATTGTTTATGCTTTCAAAGTCCCAATCATCAGCAAATGTGCTTGGTTTTACGAAGTCACTCAAAGAGATTTTAATTTGGTGTGGATATTTCAGGATTTCAACCGGACCATAGATTTCGTAGTCAGTGTTGTCCCATGCTACCCCACCCGGTATAGGATTGGCTGTGAAGTTGACTGAAGAAAGTTCCCTTTTCTCGACGTGTGAAGATGTGTGTGGTTTGAGGATCAAGTTGATTTTCTGACTTGCTGTGTCCATTTTAGCATATTTTCCCTCATTGAAGCGTCCCAAAGTTAGTATCATGATGAGCCAAAGTATGAGGATAAATGCACCAAAACCCACCCAAAATTCAATCCATGGAGAAATCAGATATGTTTCTTTCAGTTGTTTCAAAAGTTCTTTAGCTTTATCTTTAAAGGTTTTTGATGATGGCTGTGTTTTTGATTCAGCGAAGCCTTCGGAGGAATCATCGAAGTTTATGAAGTAGCCGGATGCAGTTCTGTCAATTGTTCCAATTGTTTCAGGATTACTGTTTCTTGCATAGTCGTTTGTTACTTCATTATAGGTTGGTGTGTCTCTGCTAAATGTTTTTATTTGGGTGTTCAGAGGTCTAAGTTCCATTGCATTGTTGCATAGTCCTTGTCGTTCTTCTGTAGGCGTTTCGAATGTGATTAGCCTCTTTGTTAGGACCTCTGTACTGGTAGCGAACCTTGGTGTTCTGCTACTTATGGGGAGTCCACTTGGCCTACTATTTGTTATCGGCCACATGATTGTGGTTTTACCAGGTCGATGGATACAACTCGGTTCTCCTTTTTACCAGCAAGCGGCGGTAGTACTACTGATCTTGTCCCGTTGATAGACAAGACAGGAACTGCTTTTCTGTAAGAAGGCCCAAATTCCTTCTTTACCGCGATCTTTTCTCTGACTAGATCCCCGACTTTTGGAATCCAGACAGGTCTTGCTGGGACAGGTGGTGGTTCTTCAGTGGTTGTTGGCTGCTGTTTCAACTTTATGTTGCTCAGGTCTTTTCTTGTTTCGTTTAAGTCCTGTAAAATAGCCAAACGATCTTTGATATCAAAGCTTTTTTCCTTTACCACTGAAGTCTGACTGTCAAGGTCAGAGATTAACATCCTAGTTCCAAATAATAATTCGTACGGACTGAATCCCTTCAGAGAATTTCTTGGCAGGTTATTTAGACTACGTTGGACACTTATTAGATGTTTGACCCACCCAGCTCCCGAACCTAATACCTTTGCCGTTATAGATTGCTTTATGTCACGGTTTTTTCTTTCAACAATTCCGTTCCCCTCAGGGTGAAATGGACAAGAGTACCGCAATGTCACGCCCATGCTGACCATGGCCTCCTTATAAGCTCTAGAGCTAAAAGCAGGACCATGGTCCGAATGCAGCATGCCAATTGCGTATGTGCCGATAAAGACTCGCAAATCTTTTATAACAGTTCTGGCGTCAGCCGTTCGCTAGGGCCACATCCATATGAATCTCGTACATGAGTCCACTGCAACCAAGATATATTTATAGTTACCATCCCTTTGTAAGGGACCACAGTGGTCTAGGTAAACACAGGCTAATGGTTTATCCGAGATTAAAAGGGGCGTCTGCGCTGGGCGTCTCACCGTTGATACTTTCATTCTTTGACATATTTCACATTCTAAAACATAGTTCCTTGTTTGTCTTCTCATTTGTGGCCACCAGTATCTCTGTTTTAATAATGATACTGTGGCTGAGACGCCAGCATGTATAGAAGCAAGCCCTTCGTGTGCCGCTATTATCAGTCCTAACCTATGTTCCATGTTTGGAATTGCCCTATCCCCCACTCCAGGGATTCGAGCAAAAGGAACATTGTTTGCATCAGTTATGTATGAGTATTTTACTGGAAAGCCTTTCGGGAGTGTTTCTATCGAATCCTTTTCTGTAGCACTGACAGCCTGTAATATTTCGCTGTCTATTTTTGTTTTTGACCGTGTGATGGCAGCTACGGAAGCCGTTTGCACAGCTGCCTTCGCTGCCTCATCAGCCAATGAATTCCCTGCAACGTGAACGCCATCACGTTGATGACTCAGTGTATGTATCACGTGAGGCTTTGGTAGTTCTTTCTGTAAAAGAACTACTTGTTCCCAGAGCATTTTATGCTTGATTGTGCCACCTTTCGCATCCTTGAAACCATTCTGAAGCCAGATCTGCAAGTATTCATTGTAAGATTGAACGCAATAATACGAATCGCACACTATGAGTGTGAGGAATTCTCGATCGGTATTTTCAAGCGCCATCTTGAATGCTAGTAGTTCAGCTCGCTGAGCTGTACAATCTCCTAGAGATTGTGTTTTAGTGATAGCTGGTTTAAATTTCCCTTCGTGCCAGCGACCTTTAACGATCGCGCACGCAGCACTGTAGGCTTGTTTACCCCCTACTGCGGGTTGTGCTGATCCGTCTGTGTATATTATACAGCCGTAATGTTCTAGAGGCAGAATTTCGGTCGGCGGAGGACATTCAAATTCATATTGGAGAAATTCTTGTGTTTTTAAGTTAGGATCAAATTCGTATGCCACGTCTGTTGCAGCAAGAGAATTAGCCCATTGTATCCATCTCGGATGGAGCGCTTTAGCATTTGGAATGCTTGCCTTTGTTACCGCCTCTAGGGCTGGTATCGGTGTCACGATTATTATTCGTTTACCTTGTGCCAGGGCTCGTTCTTTTGCTATAGCTGTCTGTGTTGCAGTTAGAATTTTTTCCGTTGGGCTGAATTTCATTTCATGCTCCCTTTTCCATGTACAGACCACCCTATGGGCATGATCACCCGATCCATTCACTGTAGTAAAATGTCTGCTGCTCTTAACGCTTGAACATGGGCTTATCGGTTATTGCTAACAATGTGTTGGTTAAGTATGCTTTCAACTGTACTTTCTGAATAACCATGAGTTAGATTCCCCGACTTCCAGTCATGGCCAGCCTCTCCGGCATTCACAAATAACAGGTGAACTTAGAGGCACCACCTTTCGTTTTTGCTCACAGTAAATGTTCCGATTTTTGACACACGCTCCCTTAGCCTTTGAGCGCACACGTCATTCTGACTTCCTGATTGGCCCCCTGAGACGAGCCCTTTTCGTTTACTAACATCCAGCGACTGCACCGCGAGCTCACACGGATGCAGTTCGCCGGCAGAGCGGTAACCCGTTAAGGAGGTCCCGTTAAAAGGTAAACGCTATCCTAACCCCTTTTGAAGTCTCTTTCATAGGTTGACAGAGTACTAAACGGTATTTTCTGATCTTCTCCTAATCGGTAACTACCCACGCCCGCAATCTTGTCTTATAGCGCGCTTCTTTTTTAATTACAGTAAGAAGCCATTCATGGTCCCAGGCGTGAGGAATGATCCCACAGCATACCTTGGTCTAATATCTGCGATCACGTCGCACAAGTAAGTCCTAACTTTTGAGTCTCCCTACCCCGGGCAGTCGTTCTGAACTAGCGCCCTGATGTGTAGTCCTATTTTATTTCAGAAACTTCTGGAGCTTTGACAAGGCCCCTTCACAGACGGTACAGATGGCGACCGTTCTTTGATGTAGGTACAACCACATCCCCTTTTCCCATTATCACATATGAGATTGATTCTCGGTCTCTATGTGTGATGTATTTTGGGAACCTTTGCTCATTAATTTGACTGTAAAGGTTTTTTACAACTGTAACATGATGTTATGAAGATGTCACTACACCTTTACCCTGTCCCTCTCACCTTTCACTTACCCCTCCCTTCTTCACCGAGAGCACTTGATTCTATAATTGAATGTAATGATTTCACAATTACATTGTAATCTTTACGTTTTTCATGATGAAGTATTGGCTGCAATTTGATCAAACCTTGACTTTGCATGACTAAATGCCAATGAAACTGAATTGAATAATTTAATTTTGTAAAAATCTTACTTCCATTTAATCATCTTCAAGTTGATGATTGTGTGTTCAATTAAATATTTTTTGAACTGTATGTTATTACAAATTTGCAACTCGGACCAACCCTATTTTGTACTGTTTCATGGACCCAGGTCCTGAGTTCTTAAGGGCCTACCCCTTTAATACTCACACATCATAATAAGGCGGGCTGAAAAGCACAGTACGATGTCAGTGGGCTCGCCACAACAGGCTTTCAGTGGTGGGCCTTCGCCATCGTGATCAGGGCCTAAGTCCTTAGGTAAAACCCTGTATGGTTGTGAAATGTGAGGTTTTGTGCATATTCAAATCTTAAACATGGCTCAAAATAAATGTATTAGACCACTTCCACTGGTCTAGATTTGACCCAAAGATGTATCGTCCACAAAGTCAAGTGCGGAATGCTTCGATATTGGCTTTAACTGTGGTCGACAGAAGCATTAAGCTCCTATCGTGTAGGACTGAAAGATCTTATGTCTCCGCATGTGTACATAATTTCCCTGGCTGAATTTTATAAGAATGCTACTGGGGAAATTGGGGCTGGTGAATCTTTCAGTTTCTTCTGAAGAGGCATGCTCTATTGCGAAAGCGATTCTTAAAGAAATGTATTGGGAATTTGTCATACTTCAATTAAATATTACCATTATAGGTTCCTTGATAAGGGATTTCCTTGATGTAAAACCATTCCAAGCTATGAGCCTTCCAAAAATGAAACTACTCCCCCCAGGAACGTAAACTGTATATTCAGTTCAAGTACATGACGCTTCCAACCAGGTAACTGGTCCTGAGCACTGATCACTACATGGAGGCATATAGAATTCACTGCATTGATACAGGCAGATTGATGGCTTTCTCAATTTCTAAATTCTTTATACCATCCTAGATCTGGTGCAGTATATGTCTACAGACAGAAGCTGTCTAAGAAATGACAAAGCAATTTTTCCATGGTTTTAATGATCTTTTATCTTTTTAATCTTTCCGTGACTAAGGGAATGTGAGATCGAATGTCTGATATATAGCATTTTATTGGTAAGTTGCATGTCATACACAGGATATTTGATATAGCACTTTATTGCCATTATTGCACGTTTTTAAATAGAAGGTATTGTAACCCAAAGGTACAATTCAGCCCTTATTTTAGAATGCCATTATGGCATTTTTATGAGTGTTATGTTTGGGTTTCTGCACTGCTAATTCTCATCGTGATGTTACGTAATCCTATATTGCCTTTTGTTAAACATTAAGATTAAGTGGATTTTTTTATTACTTGTCTCTTTACAATGTACTTAATAAGGACTTGCACTTTTTGTGGTTTAAAATTAAGTATGCTGTCATTTTGTTTTTGATTCTACAGTACCATGGCTATTAAGATCCTGGCCTTATGACAATGCACTTTTCATCTATGTACAAATGTATCTGATACCTGGCGAATCGCTTAAGTTTGTAAAAATGTTTTTGTGCTCCTCATGTATGTTCTACTTTTATGATCCTGGAGATAGAAATACAATTATTATGATGATAATGATGATGATGATACACATTCAGGGGCACAGACATGACACTGGATTGGTATGAAAGTGCCTAAGAAAACGAGATCGTTTATGTTGCTTTTCTCTGGCAGCAGCAAAGATGGGAGGAGGGAAGTCATTAACCTACATGGATTTTTAAGTCTGGCTTGACAGGGCAACTGTCACTTGACCTTTTAACCTACACCCATAATATTCTACAGTTCTTTGCTTCACCACAGATGCATATTTATTCCCAAGGTATTTACTAGTAAGGATTCACATTACCATACAACATTAATTTAAAGCCAAACCTATTGGCATTGCCAATTCTTTTTACACATGGTAACACTCTCTGGGCAAAGATGTTCCATCATTAGTACCAGTTTAATAACCAAACACAATAATATCCAACTGAAACATTAACAACCAGCCCTTGCGGAGAGACTTCTACTGCACAGGAATGATGTTGCCACATTTATAATAACTTTTGACCTGGTTGAGCTAGAAATAAAGGCTTTTTTGTTAAAATATACATATTATGCAGTACATGTTGGACTATGTAGCAAATGGGGCAAATCCATAATTATGCTGAAAATGCCACCGCTGCAGAATCGCATAAGTCCAGTGGCCTGCTAATCTGCCTACAATGCCATCAATAGGATAAATCACTCTATCAAAAAATTAACTGGAACCCAAAACTCAAATTAACACTGTGGGCATGTAAATCACAATTATTTGGTAGTGTGTGTGTCTGGTAGAAGTGTGCACTGATGGCTGATGGTGTGTGTGTCTGACGGCTGGTAGTGTGTGTGCTTGGTAAAAGCGTGCACTGATGGCTGGTGGTGTGTGCCTGGTGGAAGCGTGCACTGGCGGCTGGTGGCTTGTGTGCCTGGTGGAAGCGTGTACTGACGGCTGGTGGTGTGTGCCTGGTGAAAGTGCGCACTGATGGCTGGTGGTGTGTGTGCCAGATGGAAGCGTGCACTGACGCCTAGTGGTGTGTGTGCCTGGTGGAAGCGTGCACTGACGGCTGGTGGTGTGTGTGCCTGGTGGAAGCGTGCACTGACGGCTGGTGGTGTGTGTGCCTGGTGAATGCGTGCACTGACGGCTGGTGGTGTTTGTGCCTGGTGAAAGCGTGCACTGATGGCTGGTGGTGTGTGCCTGGTGGAAGCGTGCACCGACGGCTGGTAGCGTGTGTGTGCCTGGTGGAAGCGTGCACTGACGGCTGGTAGTGTGTGTGCCTGGTAAAAGCGTGCACTAATGGCTGGTGCTGTGTGCCTGGTGGAAGCGTGCACTGACGGCTAATAGTGTGTGTGTGCCTGGTGAAAGCGTGCACTGACGGCTGGTTGTGTGTGTGCCCGGTGAAAGCATGCACTGATGGCTGGTGGTGTGTGCGCCTGGTGAAGCATGCACCGACGGCTGGTGGTGTGTGTGCATGGTGGAAGCCTGAACCAACGGCTGGTGGTGTGAGTGTGCCTGGTGAAAGCGTGCATTGACGGCTGGTGGTGTGTGCCTGGCGGAAGCGTGCACCAACGGCTGGTAATGTGTGTGCCTGGTGGAAGCGTGCACCGACGGCTGATGATGTGTTTGCTTGGTGGAAGCGTGCACCAACGGCTGGTAGAGTGTGCCTGGTGAAAGCGTGCACTGACGGCTGGTGCTGTGTGCCTGGTGGAAGCGTGCACTGACGGCTGGTGGTGTGTGTGCCAGGTGGAAGAGTGCACTGATGGCTGGTGGTGTGTGTGCCTAGTGGAAGCGTGCACTGATGACTGGTGGAGTGTGTGCCTGGTGGAAAAGCGTTCACTGATGGCTGGTGGTGTGTGTGCCTGGTGGAAAAGCGTGCACTGACGGCTGGTGGTGTGTGTGCCTGGTGGAAGCATTCACTGACGGCTGGTGGTGTGTGTACCTGGTGGGGAAGCGTGCACTGATGGCTGTTGGTGTGTGTGCCTGGTGGAAAAGCATGCACTGATGGCTGATGGTGTGTGTGCCTGGGGGAAAAGCGTGCACTGACGGCTGGTGGTGTGTGTGCCTAGTAGAAGCCTGCACTGACAGCTGGTTGTGTGTGTGCCTGGTAGAAACGTGCACTGACGGCTGGTGGTGTGTGTGTCTGGTGGAATCGTGCACTGATGGCTGGTGGTGTGCACCTGGTGGAAGCGTACACTGATGGCTGGTGGTGTGTGTGCCTGGTGAAAGCGCGCACTGACAACATATGGTGTGTGTGCCTGGTGGAAGCAGGAGCATTCACAGCAATAGAAGACACAAATGAAACTGACGGAGAGGGAGGGGGAGAAGGGAGGGGGGAGTGCGAGCAGAGGAGCCTGATTACAGCAATGAAAACACAGATGGCAGCTGTGCACGTGTACGCGCTCGTGAACGCAAGATGAAGGTCAGCAAAAGCCTCTGGTGGCACTTTTAAAAGCCACTTACTAAATGTCTTGAAGAGACAGCATGCGCTGTCTCAGGTGAGACCTAAAAAATTGCACATAAAGTTAATCTGTGCTTGCATGCTATTCCAGAGCTCCTCAGTAACTCACTAAAGAATGAATTCATCTTCTACTTCTTTCATGTACTGTAGGGACAAGCGGCACAGGTGTGGCTAGTGGTAGAAACCATTGAATGGCACAGGCATTCCATGGTAGGTCAAGCTGTTTTCTGTTAACTTCAGAAAAAGACAGAACCAGCAGAGATCTGGAATGGAGTGGAGCCTTGGGCAAAGACAGCACAGTGATTTCTATTTGTACTAAATGTGCATGAATTTCCTGAATATTCCTGTTTTATTCCCCTTTTGAGGTTAGATAGCAAATCTTATTCCAGTTGATATGTTGGAAACCTATACCCTTGACTCTGTAAACCAAGTATCACATAATTGTCCAAGCAAAGTTTTGCTGAATTTTGAATTAAATGCAGCATTTATGGAAGACTTGTCATAGGATAATTACAAATTGTAGTGAGAAGAGACACAAAACCTTTGTTCTCGATACTTTCTATGGCAGTGCCTGGGCGGAGTGCAAAAAATCTGCCAAACCAAAGTTCAACAAAATTGCTGGTTAGTCTTAGTTTACTATTAACTGGGTAATTTTAATGAAATGGTGAAAAGTGATACTGGTGTTTCCTAGAGCACTCCATAACTTTAAGCACATCCGCCAATGTCACTGATAAAACAATGTGATAAACGTTGGCTATGATTGGCTGAAGCATCTAAATAAGGCTTTTAATTGGCTGAAAAATCACCAGCAAATGAGTTAAAAAGAATGCTCCTGGATTCACGCCAGCAGTGAAATCATTTTGAGCTCTGTACTTGCAAGGTCTGTGGGTCAGAATCCAGACCTAAGCCAGACTAAGTCCCTGTTTCACAGTAGATGAGGGCTTGAGTCACCATTTTCCTGGTGTTGGTGGGTAGCCTCTTGAAAGATCATGCGGAGAATGCGGAGAGTGTGGAAACAGGTTGAGGAAACAGTGTTGATCTAACGTTTCATAAGAGTTCACTGTCATGGATGATGCAGAGGTTGCAGGTTTAGTCTTTAGTTCTGTTCACCAGGAACTTAGAAATACTGTTAGTAGGTGTAGTGCTTCACAGTAGTATTATTCCCATTGGGTTCATGCAAAGGCTGCAGAAAAATATGTGTAGGTAAAAGATTGAGTCTAGGGCAACTCATCCTTTTTGCCCTTCTGAGGTTGATAAATGAATATATTCTGTTGTTACACAAGTCAGGTTTAAGTTCGATATAAACATTCGAGGGTACAAATTTGCATGAATAATTATGTGCGCAGCTTTGGGTGGATCTGGGGTGTGACACCCCCCAGAAAAACACATTCTTAGCCTGGTAGGTGGTTCTGAGAGCCCAGAGTCGGGTCTGCTATCTCTTTGTGGTTTTAGTCGTCCTGGCCGAAGATTGAAAGACAAAACTGTGACCATTGCTGTAAATGGGAAAGCGAGAGAGAGACTATGAGAGAGAGAGAGCGAGAGAGAGAGAGAGAGAGAGAAAGAGAGAGAGAGAGAGAGAGAGAGAGAGAGAGAGAGAGAGAGAGAGAGAGAGATAGAGAGAGAGACAAACATACCAATCGGGGGCCGTATTATAGAATGGGCATTTGCGCCTGCTTTGTATTTCCTCGGGCACATTGGAATAACTGAAGGGGCCGCAGATGCTTGTGCGGCTCCTTCTGTAATACCAAAATCCCTGGCGCACATACAGCGTCATTGCTTCCTCAAGAGGACGTTTCTGAAATTTACATGGGGGCGTGCCCCATGCAAATGAGGGAATCCCTTTGCCTTTGCACCTGCACCCTACTACAGATGCGGCAGCAGAGGCAAAGAAGCTCTCAGGAGGTGCACCGACCGTGTGCCACCTAAAAGGTGATGCAATGTCAGTGTGCCCCCTGATTGCAGCCCTCTGGCTGGGATAAAGAGGGTCCCTTAGACTCCCCAGACATTCTATTGCAGCAGGGGCAGCTCCTCTGTAATGACGGAGGAGCGTCGCCACACAGCCCGTGACAGCAAATGATAAATACAATTATAATAACCCAGTGTTATTATCATTTTATTTAAGTTGTCTGAGCCGGCTCAATAAGTATGGGACGGGGCAGGGCCAGGCTTGTCAGCGAGGAGTAAAGTGCCCTTATAAGTGCGCATGTGTGTTTGGCCGGCAGGCTTAAGCTGGTCAACACACATGCCCACTTGTGTTTCTCCAGCTCGGCTGTATTACACAGCAGGGTTGGAGAAAAGGCACAGGCACAGGCTACATCTAATGCACCGTCTGAGCGGCAAACGAGGCCGCTCAAACCAATTTTTTTATAATTATATTGTATTTTTCCCCACTTTCCCCAACCCACTGCCATCTCCACGCATGGCTGCCGTACCACTTTATGAAGGCAGCCGCCGCCACTGTCTTGCAGGGAGGAGCAGACACTGACTGCACCCACCTGCAAGGGGATCTCTAAACCCCTTTAAAAGTGCAGATAGCTGCCGCCTGCATTGTGAAACACAGAGTGGCTGCTTCAAAGCCGCTCTGTATTTCACTTGATTGTGCTGCTCTAGGGGCAGCTCAAGTTCGCTGCTGCCATGGGGGCAGTGCAGTCAATGTAATAGGGTGCACTTTCCCTTTTTGCACTAGATGCACCTGTTTAAAGGTGTGCCAGCGCAAACAGGGTAAGTGTGCCCTATGTTCAATAGGGCCCCTGGTGACGGAATTTCAAAATGTGAAACCGCACTACCTGGAATCAATTCCGTCTTACCTGCTTGCCAAATTGTGTGATTCTAGACACCTGTTTTATTTCACAGAGCCTCACTCGAAACCTATTACATCTGAACCAAAGTCTCTTGAACCAGCCGGATTTCCTACAATGCATGTTAACTTTTCAACCGTGACGCTACTCCAGCGTGCGCTTGGCCCGTTCCCTCCCACTCGCTCGCATCCCGCCCCCCCCCACCAGGCTTTGACTCTGTGATGCATGCAACCGTGACGCTTCTCCAGCGCGCGCTTGACCCGTTCCCTCTCACTTGCTCGCATCCCGCCCCCCCACCAGGCTTCGACTCTGCAACCGTGACGCTTCTCCAGCGCGCGCTTGGCCCGTTCCCTCCCACTCGCTCGCATACCGCCCCCACACCAGGCTTCGAGTCTGTGATGGACGCTATATAAATGACAGCGCTCACCCCCTTACGCAAAGTTTCTTCATTTACATTCGCTCTGTCTCTTCTTTTTTTTTTTTGAAACTTTTTATTAATTTTATAAATACAAACACAAACAACTTGCAAGGAACAAAGAAATAGAGAAGACAGCAATATAAACAACGTTGCATTACATGGTGTGGGAGCGGGAAGGTCAACCAATGAGCGTATTTTCCATCAAGAAAGAGTCTCGCATGGTGGGGGGGCAGAAGGAACAAAATGTATCCAATACACAGTAAGAAGTGGAGGAACGCTCGGGTTACGGGGACGTAGGTGCAACATCTGGGTCAGGGAGAGGGGGGGTACATATATCGCCACGGTAAGTGTTCCACTGAGCCCATATCTTCCCCCATTTTCGGGGGGTACCCCGGGAAATATATACAGTTTTTTCCCTGAACATGCACCAGTCCATGTTTTGTTTCCATTTCCGAATCCCGGGTGGTCCCTGAGCGCCCCACAGTTGCGCAATGTCTCTTTTGGCGATCATATTGCCCAAGGTCACCCATCGAAGCTGCGATACGGAGTAGTCGTTCGGTTCCCATACATTCAGCAAGCATCTCCTAGCCTCCGGCATCGATCGCACCCCCGTAACCTCACTCATCACCTCGTGCACACTGGTCCAGAATCGCACTATCTCAGGGCACTCCCAAATGATATGTAAGAAGGTGCCCAGGAGACCGCAGCCACGCCAACACAAACCATCCACAGAAAAGCCCATGTGTACCAAACGGGGACCAGTCACGTACACTCTATGCAGGATTTTAAGTTGCACAAATCGAAGGCGCGCCTGGATGGCCACCTCTTTAGGGGAGGAGATCGCCGCCTGCCAGTCCTCGTCGTCCAGCTCCAGCCCATCACCAATCCAGACCTCTCTAAGGCAAAACAGGAGATCAGACCTGGAGTTGATCAATTTTTTATAAATAAGCGAAAACGTACTATCAGGAACATGTCCGTCTAGTACCCTGTCCTCAAGCGGGGACGACTCCAGAATCTCCACACCCGAAGGGAAGACCGAGAGCACCGCGTGGCGGACCTGCGCATAGCGAAAAAATTAGCGATCGCTCAGAGCGTACTCGGTTTTCAATTCCTCAAACGTCTTCATTCTCCCCTTAGTCCAAACATCATCAATCCTGCTGATACCTATCAAGTCCCACCTATCAAACCCCTTCGACTGCCAGAGAGAGCCAAGTCTATCGGATGCATACAGTGGGGTGGCACGAGTCAATTTATTAGTCCACCCAAGCGCCATGGAAGCCTGTCTCCACACCTGGACAGCCGTCCTAGTGGGGCCCGTTACGTTTCGAGGGGTGATTTTCGAGTAGAGGGCTCTATTATAGTCACCCCCCGGTAACAACCATTTGTCCATCTCGAAGGCCGGATTCGACAAAGGGCCATACATGCAATGATTTATTGCCCCCAATTGAGACGCCCAATAATAGCGACGGATATCAGGCAAAGCAATTCCACAGTCGTACCACGGGAGCGACAGTTTAGCGATGGCGATCCGGGGCCTACCCCCCCACACCAGTTGTCTCTGTAAACTCTCAACCTCACGGAAATATTTAGCCGGGACAACGTCCAGTGTGTTTTGCAATGCGTAGAGGAAGCGGGGCAGTGACATCATCTTAAACAATGCCGCTCTACCTAGGGGAGAGAGAGGGAGTTTCCCCCAGGCGACAACATCTGCCCGAAGGCGCTGAATAGGGGGCAGCAAGTTCCGGTCAAACCGCAGTTCAGGTTTCAGAGTGATAAAAATGCCCAGGTATTTAAATCCATCCCTCACAATCGCGATAGGACAACCACTTGGCAGAAGAGGGGCATCTCCCGACAGGACGTATACACAGGACTTCGACCAATTGATGACAAGACCCGAGTTTTTGCGAAAGGACGTTAAGACATCGAACAGTACAATGAGGGATTTACGTGGAGATGTGAGATACAGCAGAATATCATCAGCATAGAGAGATACATGGTCCTCAAACTCCGAATTCCATCTAATGCCCTTCAGGGACGGCTCCCACCTCAACCAGGCCGCCAGCGGTTCCAAGGCGAGAGCAAACAACAAGGGGGACAGGGGACAGCCCTGTCGCGTACCCCTGCCCAGTGCAAAAGGTGCAGAGACCCGACCATTGACCACCACCTGAGCCATGGGACCGGCGTAAAGCAACTTGACCCATCGAACAAACTCCGGACCGAAACCAAACTTGGCAAGAACCGCCCACAAATACGGCCATTCAATCGTATCAAACGCCATCGTAGCGTCCAAGGACGCCAAGATGGCGGGCTCACGTAGCGTCTCGGCACGTGCCAAGACGCCATGCAACCTTCGGAGGTTAAGCGCCGTGTTGCGATGCGGTATAAAGCCGGATTGATCAGGGTGAACCAGGTCCCCAATGACAGTCGCCAAACGTGTCGCCAGCAGCCTGGCCAAGATTTTAGGCTCCGCATTAATCAACGAGATGGGTCTAAAAGAGGCACAGCGATCCCGAGGTTTACCATCTTTGTGGATGACGACTATAGTGGCCAGTCTCTGGTCTGGTGGGAGAGAACCCACCTCCAAAGACTCGAGAAACATAGAGCGCAGATGTGGAGCTAGCGTGTCCGGGCATAGTTTATATAGCTCAATGGGGAGCCCATTAGGGCCCGAAACCTTGCCGGATCGGACCGAACGGACAGCAGCGGCAATCTCGTCCACAGTAGGCGGCGCATCCAGAGCATCCCTATCAATGTCAGGCAATCGGGGAAGTGCAATATCCCGCAATAGCAGGTGGGAGTCCTGCTCAGAGCGATCAGACACCTGGGAATACACCTCGCGGAAGTAATCGGCAAAACATGTGACAATATCAGCGGGGTCAGTACAACACTCTCCATTCTCCGCAACAATCACAGGGACGACACGACTTGCATTCTCCCTCTTATCCAGCCAAGCAAGTAATTTTCCAGCCTTATCACCCACATCATACAGGCGGCCCTGCTGTTCCCTTCCCATTTCCTTAGCAGCTTCCGTGACCAGAGCCCTGTATTCATGTTGTTTCAACTCCAATAGATGTAACCCCTCAGCGGTGACCTCAGATTCCAAGCACCCCTCCAGGGCTGTGACCTCCCCCTCAAGGCGAACCATCTCAGCACGGTTGGCCAGCTTCACGCTACCAATCAACGAGAGGGCCTGGCCACGAATGACAGTCTTGTAAGCTTCCCAAAGCAAACTTGGGGAGGAAACAGATCCCACATTTTCCGCAAAATAACAATCGTGTGTTTTAACCAGCTCAGCCCTGACCCTGGGGTCCTTCAAATACCAGGGGTTAATCGGAGCCACTCGGCCCGCCGAACCCTGCCGTGCATCAACCACCAGCCAAAGCGGAGAAGGGTCCGAGATACCCCTTGCCAGATGTTTAACTTCCCGTATGAGGGATGCATGGGCCGAGGGCAGCAATATATGATCCAACCTCGAAAGACTACCATGAGCACCAGAATGATAGGTATATTGCAACTGCCCCGGGTGAAGCAAGCGCCAGCAATCAGTGAGCCCCAGCGTCTCTAGGAAGTCACTCAACCAAGTCTGGGCCTTCGGCAGTTCCCTGGGAGGGTGACGGTCACACATCCCCGAGACCACCGCATTAAAATCACCCCCAACCAAAAGCAGACCCTCGGGGAGACCCAGGATAAGTCCACTCAGATCAGCGAATGTGGTGGCTTGGAGGCCCGGGGGCACGTACACGGAAATCAGAATAAGAACCTTCCCTTCCCAGCGCCCCACAATGGCGGCGTATCGTCCCTTATCATCCAGTATGACATCATCAATGGCCAAGGGGAGGGAGGTCCGAACCAGAATGCCCGCCCCTCTGGAGCCCGAAGTGAAACCCGAGTGCGCCACAAGGCGATAACCACGCCTATTCAGAGCGTAGCACTTGTTGCCGAGCAAATGAGTCTCCTGCAGTAAGACAACATCAGGAGACAAACGTTTCAGCAATTGTAGCACCACCCTCCTCTTGATCCCATCCCCCAACCCGTTCACGTTCCAACACAATATCTGAAGTCCCCTACCCCCCATCCCCGAATTCAGCCCCTCCCCCGCCCCACACCCAAAGCAACTGCATAAAACAGGAGTTTGCCTTTCCTTCGCCTTGCAAATAACAATAAAATTCAAACCAACAACCCAGTCCCCCCAACAATGTCAAAACAACTATACCCCCCACCCCGCACCCCTGCTGAAGACCAAAAAGCCCCATAAACTTGCAGTGTGCCTGTCGCCCAACCACCCAACTAATCTACGAAAAGAAAACCCAGGAGGAGAAAGGACCCGCTCACCCCCCACCCACCCCCAAAAGGACTATTACATGCAAACATTAATGACACAACATAGTACAGTTCAAAGCCAACATAAAGGGTACAGGGTCAAAGTTGACATCTACTCCTGCTCCGTCGGGCCACCGTCCACCCGATCCGATCTGCCAGAGTCCTCAAAAGGTTCTTGATCCGCAGGCAGCGAGTCAAGCCAGTCACTCACGACCCCAGAATGGTCAAAGAAAAAAGTACGATCCCTATGAACCACCCGCAAACGGGCCGGGAAAAGCATGGCATACTTCATAGACCGTTCCCGGAGTCTCTTCTTGACCCCTTGAAACCCCAGCCTCTGTTTCTGGACCTGTTGTGTAAAGTCCGGATAGAAGCTGACAGTAGAGTTCTCAAAGGCAATGGGACCAGACTGCCTCTAAGCCTGCAGGATAGCGTCTCTGTCCCGGAAATGAAAGATCCTCGCAATGATGGGTCGTGGGCTAGCACCCGATTTAGGTGTGCCGCCGGGGATCCTATGTGCACGCTCGACAGCGAAAAACTTGCTGAGACCCTTGGGCGCCAAGTGATTCAGCACCAGGTCTTCCACCAATAAGTCCGTCGAGGCAGCAGTCGATGATTCCGGGACCCCAATCAGGCGGATGTTATTGCGCCTGGCACGGCTTTCATAGTCCTCTAGGCGCCCAGAGAAATGGTCATTAGCCTTCCGCAGATTCCCGACTTCAGCCTGTAAGTCAGAGACGTCAGTGACCAGACTAGTGGTCTTGAGATCCAGGGATTTGACCTTTTCGTTTGTCTTCGCCAAATCTGCCCTGATCAGATTGACATCAATCGACACAGTATCCAGTTTGAGAGTCAAGGCCTCATATTGTTGCCCCAATGAAGCCTTCATACCGGTAATGGCGCCCATGAGATCCCGCAACGAGGGCTCTTCCTCAATCGATGAGTCCTCCGGCATTGCCGTCGAGGGTTTAGATGCTGCGCCCGGCGATCCTTTAGTAAGGGTGTACCGGTCCATAATGTTCGTTTGCAAAGCACTCCCTCGAACGCCCGGTTTAGTCTTGCGCCTCTCACTCTCTGGCTTGGTGGCCATCTTAGATCCCGGACCCGCACGGGTCGCCTGTTGTTGGGTGAAAATGGTGACTGCGGTGGCAAATGCAGGACCAAAAGGGCGAAGGTGGTGCCAGTCTCAGAACTGAAAGCCACGACAGATCGGCATCAGAAGCGGATAGACCAAAAGTATAGGCATGTCCGGCCGTCTACGTAGCTAACAAAGTCAGGGTGATCTCCGGACAGGAATCGAAACCAAAAGCGGTCGCCAGCCCACTCAAGTCAGGCAGTCCGTTGTTGTTCACTTACTGGACGGCAGGCCAGACAAGATAGCTCGGGGCGTCAGCTTGGAGCAGGCCAGAAAACTGCGGCGATCTGTATCTCCGGACCCCGAAGTCCCAAAAAGTTTTTGGGAACAGATAAATGATCAGTAGAACTGCGCCAATAAACACCCGTCGTCCGAACCAGGATAAAGTACAGGATAGTCGATGGAGGTGGCGAGGGTCCGGGAGCCCTGTGCTCACGCGACCATCTTGGGTGCGCGCGAAGCTCCTCCTCGCTCTGTCTCTTCTTAACTCTCATTGCGCACTCACTACCTACTTCTCATTCGCAGTGGCTCTTTTTCCCTCTGCCATTTCTCACTTACACTCTTTCTTCTCACCACATCAAAGGCTACTGCTGCTCCCCCGCCCACCCACACCCCCCCAGCAATGCCGAAAGCTTGTTTTTTTTGGTACTTCCCCATAGTCACTCCTCGTTTCCTGCTGTGTCTGTCCTGAATGCCAAGACTGTATGGAGTTTGCCTGTAGTAACGCTGCGCTACGTTACCCTATTTTAAGCCAGCAGGGTCCCTACTTCAATGTTAAACGTTTGGACTGGTGAAAGGCTTATGTTAAAATCGTTTACATTTATTTATGTCGGGACGGTGTGGGAATGTACACTGCCAATGGTAAAGTCTAGATTCACCACGTTTGCCTTGGAAAACACAACAAATAAGAGACCTGTGTGTAAATATTTGTGGCGACCTCCAGGGCAGGTTTAAACCGGAGACCGCAGCTCTGCCAGCCTCTGGTAATCTGACTCCAAACATATTTTAAACCACCTCAGAATGCAAATGTGTTTGGATACACTATATATATATTTAGTTTTATAGCATTTTTAAACACTATCGGCCGCCGAGAGCCACTCGGGCTGTACTGGAGTCTCAGAAACGTCATCAACAATTGCCCTCTTACTCCAGGTGTATGATTTGTGGATGTATTGTATACAGACAACAATCTTTTTTCAGAAGGGTTTAAAAATATTTTACCTGGGACACTAAATTTAACCTAGACTTCTAGGTGATGCGTTTGTTTTACTATTATTTTGTGCAAGAGGTGAACGTTTTTTCAGCGTGCCAGCGCTACATCTTTGGCCTGACCTTTGTTTCCGCTACTATTCGCTGCTGACATGATTCCAAACCTAACCATACTATGCTGTTAGCTCCCTATGCCTCTCACTCCAGCATGTATATTGTTAATGTATCCTCCTCTGACCAGACCCTCCAACTCCAACTCCACCCTCCAACTCCACTCTCCAAATGCACCCTCCAACTGTACCCTCCAACTCCATCCTCCAACTCCACCCTCCAACTCCATCCTCCAACTCCAACTCCACCCTCCAACTCCAATTCCACCCTCCAACTCCACCCTCCAACTCCACCCTCCAACTCCACCCTCCACACTCCAACTCCACCCTCCAACTCCACCCTCCACCCTCCAACTCCACCCTTCAACTCCACCCTCCAACTCCACCCTCCAATTCCACCCTCTAACTCCACCCTCCAACTCCACCCTCCAACTCCACCCTCCAAATCCAACTCGACCCGCCAACTCCATCCTCCAACTCCACCCTCCAACCCCACCCTCCACCTCCACCCTCCAACTCCACCCTCCAACTCCACCCTCCAACTCCAACTCCACACTCCACCACGTCACTCTGGGACACCACCACATCACTCGGGGACACCACCACATCACTCGGGGACACCACCACATCACTCGGGAACACCACCACATCACTCAGGGACACCACCACATCACTCAGGGACACCACCACATCACTCAGGGGCACCACCACATCACTCAGGAGCACCGCTCAGGGGCACCACCACATCACTCAGGGACACCACCACATCACTCAGGGGCACCACCACATCACTCAGGGGCACCACTCAGGGGCACCACCATATCACTTGGGGAAACCACCACATCACTCGGGGACTACACTACATCACTCAGGGACACCACCACATCACTCGGGAACACCGCCACATCACTTGGGGACACCACCACATCACTCAGAGACACCACCACATCACTCGGGGACACCACCACATCACTCGGGGATACCACCACATCACTCGGGGACACCACCACATCACTCTGGGAACACCACCACATCACTCAGGAACACCACCACATCACTCAGGGACACCACCACATCACTCTGGGACACCACCACATCACTCTGGGACACCGCCACATCACTCTGGGACACCACCACATCACTCTAATACACCACCACATCATCACTCAGCACCACAACAGCACTGTCCTTGCTTGCTACCAACAAGCATTGCCATAGCCAATAGGACTCGCATTAGGAAAGTGTAAGCTATTGGCTTTGTGAATAACGATGCTTTAATTTATATATTTTCAAAGCCAACACATATTAAAAAAATGTGTCATTTACAATACCAATAGCTCACACTTTCCTAATGCGAGACCTATTGCATTCAAATGCTTGTTCTTTATTAGATCAAAACAGGGCTGTAGCCACGAGGGCAGGGCCAGTCCATATTAAATCGGTGATGGGTTTAGTTTATTCACAGGAAGTGATGGCGCTCTTGCTTTTGCGTGTATGAGATATAATTGTGGCTAATAAGTACACGGTGCAAACTGGTCAGGGGAGAACAAGCCCAAGTAAAACAACCCCTGCACAAGTGTGGATGTGAGTCCAGACGTACAAATGAACTCACGTGTGCACAGGACTTTTGTTCACTTCCAGCCCATATTAATCTTGCCCCCCTCTCCCCTAAATGACCAAGGCAGCTGGCACAGTACTTATCGAATCTCAGTTAAGCTGAGTTTAGTTAAACAAACTGCATACACATTTGAATACATTCAATCTAACAGAAAAAAAGCATGCTGAAGTGCAGAAAGTGAAAGAGCAAAACATAAATGCCTTTTTCATTTTTGCTACATTTGCTAGATATTCAAAGATAGAGTTTCATTTTCAGCCAAGTCTTCTAACAAATTGCTGCTTAAGTTTTTACATGTAGAGATGTTTTTTACTTTTCTTTCTTTGACTGAAAAGTGGAACGATATTGTAAAGTTAACTATGAGACAATCTCGCTGAAGTACAGGCAGGGCCACTTGAATTATGCAGCATGGTGCAGACTCATGTTTTCAATGGGCTAACTGCTAGATTCATCAAAGACCCGTTTTGCGAGTCTTTAATAGCGATTCATAAGGAATTGCTATTAAGGACTTGCAAAACGGGATTCATGTAGGAATTGCAATAAATATTGCGATTCCTACATCTTCCTTATTTGCGATTAGCAAATTGCTAATCGCAAATAAGGAATAACTCCCCATTCATTCCTACAGCCCATAGGAATGAATGGGGAGTTATTCCTTATTTGCGATTAGTAATTTGCTAATCGCAAATAAGGATGCGATTTCAAGGGTGCCAGGGGTGTCCAAAGGACACCCTGTAGCACCCCTGAAATGCAACATTACACAGGTGTTGCGCGTGTGTGTGTAACATGCAACAGAGAATAATGCACTAAAGTGCTTTTTTCTAATTTTTTCGCTATTTACCACGAAGTCTGACTTCGTGGTAAATAGCGGCCAAATATTGAGAATTCGCAATTTAAAATTGGTTAATGAATTGCATTTAAGGAATCTCAAATAGAGATTCCTTAAATGCAATTCCTCGCTAAAAAGCGAATTCTGTAATAGCGAATTTTGCATTTGGGATGATGAATCCCAAATGCAAAAATTGAGAATCTGGCCCTTTGCGAGCCGATTTTCGTTTCATGAATCTGGCCGTACGTCACACCAAGGACAGAAGTTAATTTTTTAAAGAGTCGCCTGCTGTGACCCTCGCCTCACGCTTGCAGCATAGCAGGACTCGTACATTAAAATAACTGTAGCTCGTGCCATTGCCATCGGTGCAGTCTTAACGCATGGGCCCGCTGGTAGGTAGCCCGGAGGCCCTAGGAGCATAGGGGCCCCAAGCTATTCTAGGCACATATCAGAATTTAACCAGGGGCGATAGTTTACATTTTTACTCTAGCTCTAGTGAGTGGTTGTGTAGGCAGGGCCCACTGCACTGCTTTGTCCTGGGGCATATACTGCTGTTAAGACAGCTCTGCTTGCCATGTACTGCAAATTACTTCACATAATACATCACTCATGACATCGTCAATATACAAAATTACAACACTCCATCACAATCTGAGTTCTCAAATTAGGTAATTTACCCAATAATACTTGCATGCGTAAACAAAATGGACAGTTACCTATCTGGACTACCCATCTATTCTCTAACGTCTGGCACAGAAGCATCATCACGCACCGCGCCTGGCACGTGTGAATTGGCAACGCCTGGGTTTAAATTCGTGAAACTCAGATTAGGCAAATCCCTGCAGCAGCTGAGTCGACACACTGAGCTAACTTTCTTGCTTATCGGAGGTGGGTTGATACAGACATGCTCTGAACATTGTGCTGTTTGCCGCGCTCTCTTTCTGGCCCTCGAGGCCTTGGCTGTTCAGACACTTGACCGTGTGAACACTTCCTCAGCGAATAAAAGGATGGCATGGAAGGGACTCGTTCAGTTACCTTGTTTCTAAAACGCGTGTGAAAGGGCAAGACAGCTGGTTCTCAGCCGTGCCCTTTCTCAGTTTCTCGACTGAAATCATAATCGAAAAGTTTTATTTTTCATCCCAGGACCCAGAATAAAGGAGAGAGACGACGGTGGAATCTTGCTCTTAATGCCATCGACAGGGCCACGCCCACCAAGACCTGTGTCATGTCGGAGAGCTCTAGAGAGGGGAAGAAATACATGTCCTCCTCTACTAAAGTTTGCTGCAGACAAACTAGAGTTTTCTCAATGTAAACACCGGTTGTGCTTTCTGATTTCGGTAGTGAAAAGCTATGGCCGACCTAAAAATACCCCAGAAAGTGAAAGATTCATTTAAAATTGCACTGGTGCCATGTAGGTATTAATAGTAATAATAGTGCTACATTGAAACTACATTAATTTTTTTCGCAGTGATGATTGCATTCATCTCCATGAACAGAAATAAACAGCAAGAAAAGTGAATCCTCTGTATTCCAGAGAGCTTTTACACTAATAAAAGACGGAGCACGACAGGACTTCAAAGCCATCTTTTCAAGGCTGCAAAATGTCTTCCAGCCCCAGCTACCGCACTCAAGAGCGCTTGCGAGAAGCAGCACCACTTCTCCCACCATTCCATATCCATGGCTGGACTGGAAACTCAAAGCAGCCCTGGCAACCCACCTGCCCCCCCCCCCGTCCCCGTCCTAGCGAGTGGAGGGGGGGGGGCAAGTGTGAAGCACTGCCACTGGCGTAACATAACTTGAGGGGGACACCCTGCAAGGTATGTGGAGGGACCCCTCCAGACTCAATGGGAGCTCTCTTGCCAGAGTACTGGGCTGAGTGGCCCCAAAGGAGCTAGGGCCCCCACCGCACTGCGGGGGCCTGTGTTACGCCACTGAGCACTGCTGCTTTTGTTACTGGGGGGCTGATATTGCAGCACTGGTGCAAAATCGGCCTCCAGTAAACAAACTGACCCCCACCGCTGTAAAACCAGTCCCCCCCCTTCCAGCCTACCAGGGAAACGCCTGATGCCCGCTACAGCCAGTCTGGCCCTGTTTATATCTGATCCATTACTGAAACTTTTATGATCACAAGGCTTGGGTACTGAAGCACCATCTGTACAGACTTCGGAGAGTAGGACTCCCAGACCCCTCACTTCTCAAAAACAAGGCCGCCAAACTAGATACAGCTGTATGGAAGAGGACCCACATCCGGCCAGTGGTGCTGGAGCAATTTTCAGAAGGGAGATGCTGTCATCAGTGTTACATTTGAGAACAACAAGGGGACCCAATTAAGTCAAAAGGGACCTTGAGAGTAATGCTATTCAGACAACAGTGGTCCCTTTAGGGAAGGATATAAGGAGAAAATAAATATAGACTCAGTCGTAGCTATATTGTTTGGACTTGTCCAGCCTGACAGAGGTCTAGTATTTACTTGCAATTGAATAAAGGAAATGTTACACAACAATTAACAAAGTGGGGCACAAGCCTGCACCCTACTTAACACAAGTGCAACAAACATTCAGTGACAAACCTGAAACAAAAGGGCTTATAGGCAAAAGCTTGAGGTTTGTTGTACCAGTAATTGCACAGTGTCAAGGTACACCAAAACATAACAAACACCTTTACATTAGAAATACACATAAAGTTTTAAGCTTGTATAAGGTGTTATGAAAGGTCGACGGCGTTCCGATCCGTTAACTTGATACACGGATCATCATCAGGACATAGATATTATGCCTAACAATTTGAAGCCACAGATGCCAATTAAATTGAACCAGTATGCGTTACTGTGAGAGGTCCTGCGACCTCGACGAAAGAGGACTCGGTAATGGATTTCCTATTAGGAACCGATGTAGGCATTTACCGTCAATGCAGGTTGGTACGCCAGAGCCTGCACTGTGACAGGTCGGCTCAGTTGAGTTCAAGGTGGGTGGCTAGCGGCATAATGGCCAGGCAAGGTGAAGTACAGCGGCACAATCGCGGGGTCTGTGTGGAGTGTTCAGGCCCAAGGACCAAGGACCCAAGGCCCAAGGACGCAAAGTCACCCTCAGACAATGGAGGAAAATAACACCCATTACATTTGGTCTAGTGTTCTCCCCTCCATCTCTTAAAGAGTGCAAAGATTTAAACAAAGCCATTACTACACTTGAGACAGAGATGAGTTGGGCCTTCGATATTATCGCCCCTATCAAAACAAAAATTATATATGAAAGACCCACCCCGGCACCTTGGTTTTCTGACAGTTTGAAATCAGAGAAAGCTGCATGTAGAGTCAGAGAACGCAAATGGAGGAAAACAAACTCAAATGAAGATAGACTGGCCTACAATAAATCTCATAGGGCATATCTCAGGTACTGTAATATAGCCAGGCAATCACATCTAGCCACCCGAATAGATGAAGCCAAGGGTTCCTCCAAAGAACTCTTTAGAGTTCTTAAGGAATTTACCACCCCTAGAGTCAGCAATCTTGTATGTCCCCCTCGCAAGAATTTTGCGAGGAGCTTGCCTTGCATTTTACTAGTAAAATAGATAACATCTATAACTCCTTCACTTTAAATCCGGAGTATATGGCACAAATCCTGGTTCCAGATAAGCCTTATCACCCAAAACTGGAGTACTTTGCCCCATAACGAGGGAGCAAGTTCTCTCATTATTAAAACATAGCAAGTCAGGGTCTCCGGCTGACGTGGCTCCTCCCCATATCATGTCTGCCCTGGGGTTGGAACTGGTTAACCCAATCAAAGAAATCTGCAATATGTCTTTATCATCTGCCTCTTTCCCACTGAAATGGAAAAAGCCATTTATTAAACCTTTGCCTAAGAAATCCTTGGCTGACCATGGGGACCTACAAAACTATAGGCCCATCTCCCTTCTGCCATTATGCTAAAAAATGATGGAGTCTATGGTGAATCGTCAACCTTCAGATTACCTGGAACATCATAACCTCCTTGACCCCTCACAGTCAAGCATCCGTGCTGGTTTCAGCACGGAGTCTGCATTAACCCCTTCCATGCTGATGACGAGCTCAGCTCGTCATCAGCATTACCTACCCTGTGCGGATGACAAGGTGAACTCGTCACTCAACATGTTGATTTTGAAAATCAAGCGCACAGGGGGAAAACCGCTAGCGTGCAAGTGGTTAACTGAGGTGTCAGATACGATCAGGCTGCTGTCTTTGAATGACCACAAACATGACAAGATAAAAAGAAAATGTAAAGGCATCTTTATTGCTTGTTCACCTTCTTAACTGTAGCATAGTTATTCCAGGGGTGCTGTAGCGCCCCGCACTCCTAGTTCCTGTGCCTATGCTTTGGACCCACTTTTCTACAGCATCACAGTCTCCTTTTTCGTAACAGATTCACTTCACCAACACATGAATTGCTTAAATGGGCTTACACACTGAAAAAATAACTGCATATGAACAAAGCAACTCTTTTCTGCCAAAACAGATGTCAGTTCTGATCATTCACCCTCCTGACTAATCATAAATATGATCTTACTCATAAAAGAAACTGGTTACTCACAGTGGCAGCGTTTTTCCCATTTAACAGTTTGCTACACTCCTCTGGCCTAACCTCTCAATCCTGGCTACCACAATAAGAAAACATCAGGGTCGGACTGGGACAGAAAAGGCCGGGCACTAAAATAAAAGTGGCCCACATTAGTATGGAAAACAGAATACCTTTTTAGATGCTGCAAACAATGTTTGATGTAATTACAGGGAAATCGGCAGCACAAACTGGCCTAGTAAACCATGAAACAGGCCCACAAACAGCCACAAAACGGCCCACATACTGTCCTGTCAGACCAGTCCGCCTAGAACTGCCAGATTGACGTGTAGGCCAGTCCAATATTGGACAACTACCTCGCCCATGCAAATGGCAAAACAAACTCCCTCACTGTCCCCACTACACTCACATGAACACCTTCCCTCCCACCTTAATATGCACCTGAACCAACAAGTGACCAGATGTTGTGCTGAGCCATTATGTTTACAGCATGTCCTTTCTGTGCATTTACAAGGAAATTGTATGGTTTAGTAAGGGCTCCTGTTAGGGAGTGCCCCGTAAATATTTAAACAACAATATTGATGAATAGAGAGGACAGAATATGTAAAATAAAATATCAACAGGCAAGTTTATATATAGAGTTTTATATAGCACGAACTAGACTCGAGAAATCGGGTATCAGAGCGCTTTACATGAGCACCAGTTTCGTTACAGATGGACACATCCATTTTTGTTAGGCACGAGGAGATTAACAGCCTGATTCATCAAGCTAAATTGCACTCGCAAAGGGCAAGATTCTCAGAATCTTGCCTTTTGCGAGTGCAATTTTTGCATTTGGGATTCATCATCCCAAATGCAAAAATCGCTATTTAAGAATTCGCATATTTGCGAGGAATTGGATTTAAGGAATCTCTAATAGAGATTCCTTAAATGCAATTCATCAACCAATTAGAAATTGCGAAATCGCAATATTTGGTCTCAATTTACCACCAAGTCTGACTTGGTGGTAAATTGCGAAAATAGTGTAAAAAGCACTTTAGTGCATTTTTTTCTTTTGCATGTTACACATACACATGTCCTTTGGACATGTGTGTGCGCAACACCTGTTCAAATGTGCATTTAAGGGGTGCTACAGGGTGTCCTTTGGACACCCCTGGCACCCTTAAAATCGCTATCTTATTTGCGAGTAGCAAATTGCTACTCGCAAATAAGGGATACTCCCCATTCATTCCTATGGGCCTTTTGGCCCATAGGAATGAATGGGGAGTTATTCCTTATTTGCGAGTAGCAATTTGCTACTCGCAAATAAGGAATGTGTAGGAATCGCTATTTATTTAGCAATTCCTACATGAATACCGTTTTGCGAGTCCTCAATAGCGAATCGCTATGATTCGCTATTAGGGGCTCGCAAAACGGCCCCTTGATGAATCAGGCTGTAAGTGATTTGCCCTGAATCACTGGATGTTGAGCGTCGTTGCCGAGACTCGAACCCAGTTCCCCAGCTCCCAAGTAGACTGCTCCAGCCGTAAGGCTAAATCCTCTCTTTTAACTACACATATATGTACCTACGCAGTACATATGCCTTCAAGGTACATAGAAGTAGGGTTAGGAATAGTAAATCATTACTTCCCAATATGCACTTTAATTTCGATATGTTGTCTCTTAATATTCTGTCCTTGATATTAGTATGCCACAATATTGTTGGTGTTGATATTCTGTAGTACCACCCCCCATTATGAGTTCCTTGTTAACTCAGAGATGTGCTAGGGAAAATAGCGGTTCAGGATATCTCCTCAGAGTGAGGAATAACACGCTGAACCCAGAATTACCAAGTTCATTTGCACAGAGTTTCCCTGAATCCTGGGCGCTTTATGCAGATATTAACCACCTAATCTGAGCATGTGTTAAATAACTGCAGGGGCGAGGTGTAAGCTGTGCGGATCAGGGTGTCGGGGCAGTGAGTTGTGATGGGCATCTCGTAGGCTGTAGTGACTCTGAGGCAATAGTCATCTGCTTTCCCTGTAGCCTTGGTGGAGGTGGGTGGACATCGGCTATGTGTTGTAATTGAAAGATACCCTTTTGGTAGGCAGGAGTTCAATAGTCAGTTCATGTAGATAACAAGTTGTAGGTTTATTGAAGAAGTTATAACTTAGGTTATAGGTTACACAGTAAATACCCCATCAGGAGCAGCATCCTCACTGCTCAGCCCACTCTCTCTGATTCTCCTTCAGGCTCTCATCAACATTCCATGACATCACACATTGGCTGAGCAGCAGGGAACAGAGAATCTATGGAGAGGATGCATTACAATTAACAGCAGCCTATAACACTAGGCTTGCCTATGACTGCAGTTCTTGCCTCTCTCCCAATCACAGGTTTCTAGAAATGGAAATGCCTGTCAAACCGGGTGTGTGCTTCTGGACCCAGAAATGCCAGGATCAGAAATGCCAGATCACACAGAGTCAGCAGCGTAACAGACACTCCCTTTTCCCCTGTGGTGTGGGGAGGGAGGAGTCTTCAGAACATAAGGGGACTCCATCAGCTTGTCTGTGCTGAGTGTCTCTCTAAAGCAGCTGAACTGAGCAGCATGCTCACTCTGAGATGACATTGTGATGACCCACAACTGAAGAGTCCCTCCTGAGGGACTGTCTTTCATCGAGCACAAAGGTGGTAAGGTAGGCCTCTGCAGTCCATTTTCGCACAGAGGGGGGCCCAACAATGCAGGGCGGCACAGTCCACCTCAAGGCCAGTACATATCTGTGCTGTGACAGAAACTAATGGGACCCTCTTCACAGTCTGCAGGGGAGGACCCATAATTTTGTGTTTTGTGTGTGCTCAACGGTGAACGAAATAGTATCCTATTGTAATTCGCAAGAAGACTACAAGGAAGATGGTAAGTCTTCTTTATTGGTCATCCAACTCTCCTAACCACGTAGAACTATCAACATTCCAAGATGAGCTTCAGGGGACTGTACCAAAAGGGAAAAGGGGTAGGGGTGGGAGGAATGTACCATTACAGTTAGATATTACAACACATCTCCATTAAAGGAATGTACCATTACAGTTAGAGATTACAACATATCCCTTCTGGGTATACCAGTCCAGGCAACTCATAATGGAGGCCTAAGTGTTTCAAAGGTGCAGTCAAACCTGCATGTAGCACCACTCATGGAGTATGTAGTTCTAGGAAAACACAAACGTTTGCATGGATTGAATAAATAGTTTTTGTATGGATTGAAAAATAGTTTTTCTCTTCCAGTCCAGCACTCCGAAATGCTTTTTTATTACTATGCTTTGATGAACCTTTACACTTTGATGAGCAACATAGTTAACCGCATTTATGCTATCACCCTACATAATTTTTTACCTATATAAAAGAATTCGATTTGAAAGCCAAATAGGCCTAACTGAGCAATTTAATTTTTTAAAAAAAATAACAGCAAAACACCGGCAAATTTTCCAACTGTGCTAATTGCAGATTGAATTTCATTATGATGACTAGAAATATTTTTACTGGATGAAGTTGTGTTCGTGGAGTTTTAATTATTGCATAATTTATTTATATACATAGCACAACATAAGAGAAAGCCACTAGTCACCAATAGACGTTTCCAAGATGCAAATGTACGTTCATTAGATGTTCGAAACTCATATGCCACTAACTAGACCCAGTAATAACCTTCTGTAACTGATTAACAAAGTTTTCCACGTGAAATAATGACATACTTTATGTCATCACTCAATAAATAAGTCAGCATTGCTGCCTTGTCCTTGCTCCTCCTGATGACATCAGGACATGATGCATGAACTATGGCCATGCCCTTTAGCATGTACACTACTCTCCCTGCATGTGGGACCCAACTTGCCCAGAACTAGTTGCTTGAAACCAGTACGAATTAGTCAGAACTGAATGAATATAGTGAAGATCTATTGAATCTGATTTGAACTATCAGGACCAGTTGAAACTGGTCAAAACCAGAAGGGCCCAGACCCCCTATATCAAGCTGTAAGTAAGTGAAAACACTGGGGGCAATGTGTGAGAACCAGTTGTAACTGATGAAACTAGAACGGAATAACTTATTGAATCCAGCCAGTAAATATTGAAACTGGCTAAAACCATAAGAACTATTTGTAGCTGGCCCAAAGTAGTAATGATTACTAGTAAGAATCAGTTGTAACTGGTGAAAAACAGAAGAAACTACATGAATCTGGTTGAAACCACTAAGAAGCAGTTTTGACTGGATTATGCCGATAGAAAATGTCGACCATCAGTTGAAATGGACCAATGCAAGAAGGAACCCCTTACAACTATCAAACCAAACTAGTAGCAATCATTGATGGTCAAAATCCGTAGGGACAAGAAGACATTGGTTGGAACCAGTAAGAAATACAAAGAACCAGTCTGAATTGGTTGCAGTCAATGGGTGCCAGATGTGACTGTTCAAAACAAGGGAGACCCTGAAGCTGTATTAAACCAGTAATTGGCAGATGCTTATAACCAATACAAAAATAATAAGATCCAGCTGAACTGATAGAAACAAGTACAAAGAAGTTAAATTGGTTGAATCCACTAAAATACAAATGTAACTGGATGAAAACAATAAAATGAAGTTGTAACTGATTGAAAACAATAAGAGCTAGTTTAAACTAATTTAAGCTAGTTACTACTGATACGCCCTACATGAGACTGGCTGAAACCAGTAAGAGCATGCTAGTTATAATCAGTACCAACATGAAAATGTGTAAAGCTCAACAAGAAGATAAGTGTTAGAACCAACTAAATCTGGATTCCTAATCGCATAGTGATTTTGGCCTTGAGCCTGCTGCCCCTGTCTACAGTACCCACCATGTGTAACACTATCATGCCCTGTGCACGCTACCACTGCTGGTGCTATTATAATTACTTAATGTTAGAGTCATGTTGATATGGGCTTGCCTATCTCACTGTATCAGATCATTTTAATTGTTTAATGCTTAAGAACTGGGATCATCATTTTCCTCCAGTCTAGATGTGAACATTGTTTCTCAGCATTGCACTGGCAATATAAACATGTTCGGTCAGCTTGCTGAGCCAAATCAGGGCCACTGGATTTATGCAGCAAGAGCAGACCAAGTTATGTGGCAGGGATGACTAAATTATGCAGCATGAAAATGCAAAGTATGTGGCGTAATGTGGCACATTCTGTGATAGTATCAGTTCAGTATTTTGTCATTTTTCCACGTTAACTCTGTCCGTACAAATAATTCACCTCATTATTACCTGTTTAACATCGAAATATAGCAATAAGCAGCTGAAAGGTGACCAGTCTAACCTTGAAAATGACCTTCTGCCGCGGGCAACATGTATTGCTACATCTTCAGTAAGTTTTGACCTGTCCGAGCTGGAAACAAATTATTTTTTGCTAAAATCTACAAATTAGGCAGCAGATGGTAGATTATGTGGCAAATGGGGTAAATCAATAATTGCATGAAAAACACAGTGGTCGCGGAATTCCTTAATGGCTTTGGCCATAATGCTCCATTATCATATGTGTGTCTCACCGTCTCTTACATTTAGTTTATGATGAAGAAAGGTTTGTCGTTTTCTTTCATATGATCCAAATATGGTTTCTGTTAGACCTGGTACCATTGGCGTGGGTCTCCCTTCCATTTTTTGCTGTTGCCTCATGTATTTTTGCTGGTGTTAGATGCTTTGGGCACTGTGCCACTTCTAATCAGTGCCACAGTGCAAGTGCTCCCTATTGTAAATTGATGTATTAATCAGTGGTTCCATGTTTGGCTATTTGGTTTACTTGTCAGACCCTAGTCTAGTGCACTGAGTGTGCCCAGGGCGTGTAAATCCAAATGCTGCTGGTGGGCTTGCAGCACTGGTTGTGCCACCCACAGAAGCAGCCATGTAAAATGTGTCTAAGGTGTGCCATTGCAGAGCCTGCGTGCAGTCTGGTACTGCCATGCTGACTGGGCAAGGGCACCCACTTGCCAGTCCCTAAACCTTCCCTTGTCGTCATATCAGTCACCCCTATGGTAGGCCCAAGGGCAGGGTGCATTGTAAGTATAATGTAGGACAAGCCCTGATGTGTGTGGCATGTCCTAATAGTGAATTACAGCCATTTTTCTTTTTCACTATTGCAAGGCTACCTGTTCTCCATAGGGCAGAATGGGCTGTTAGAATTATTACATTTTATAATCCTAACTGACTCAGAGAACATGGTAGAAATTCGAGTTTAGTATGCCTGAACTCAGAATGATAAAATACATCTTTTAGTGAGGTTGGTTTTAACATTCTGTGTTTGCAAATACCACTTTTAGACAGTAGGTATTTGCTTGTCTAACCTTTCAAGTCTGCATCTGCTAGTTTGTGTATTTCTTTGTCTGGTTTTGTGAGTGACAGGGCTGGGGGATTCCAAGAGACAGGATGAGTCAGCGCAGTGGTGAATAGAGAGATCTGCATCTAGATGGGAGGGAGGAGTTGCACCTGAACCTTGAATAGGGCTGTGCCTGCCTTCCACAATGCTGGCTCCACCTCCTGGGGTGCGGCTGATGTCTCTACCCTGCACACTGAAAGAAGAGAAGGAGTCCTGTCAACAAAGTGCTCCAGGGCTGTACTTGCCTTCCACAATGCTGGCTTCACCTCCAGTGGGGAGTCTGATGTTTCTGCCCAGCACTGTGAAAGGAAAGGAGAAGTCTGGTAAAGAGAGTGCTTCAGAACTGGTTTGGACTGGGCACAGGCCCCTCTCCCCTCAGGGAACAAAGGATTTTGGGGTATAAGTATTGGGACCCTGATCCCAATAAATGAGATCACTTTGGACTACAATAAGAAAACTTTCCTGAGGAGAGGAACCTGAAGAAACTGAGGAGAGAATATTCTCAAGCTGAAGTGCTGCTTGGGGCATTGGCCTGCAGTGGTTGCCTTACTGCCAAAGGAAGGAGAAAGGAACTTTGTGTACTTTGCTTTCAAATTGTGAATGATCTCCAAGGGCTTGGAAAAGAGCTTACCTCCTGCTGAAGTCTCAGGGACAACAGACTCCCCCCCCCCCAGCTCCCCAGAGTTCTTGTGGAAGTGCCTGCTGCTGTTTTGGGCCTTCTGAGGAACTGTGTGTCGCAAGGAGCTGGAAGCGGGACGCAACGAGATCGAAGCGTGTCGCCATCGCTGCTACTGCAGTTGCACTTCTGAACAAGGGTGTCGCAACTGGAGTTGTCGCACTGCACCGCATCGAGAGAAGTGTGCCGCAACGAAGAGGAAGCGTGTCGTCGTCGCTGTTGCCTGCCGTCGCACTTCTGAACAGGGTGTCACCGCTGGAGTTGTTGCACTGCACCGCATCGAGAGAAGAGTCTCGCAACAAGGTAGAAGCGTGTCGCCTTCGCTGGGCCTACCGTCACACTTCTGAACAAGGGTGTCACCGCTGGAACTGTCGCATTGCACCGCATCAAGGAAAGCGCCTCGCATCCCCAAGAAGCGTGCTGCCGTCGGAGCTGCTGCTGTCGCATTTCTGAACAAGGATGTCGCAGCTGTAGTTGCCGCATTGCGCGGAAGCTTCACGCATCGTGGGAGAAGAGTGTCGCAGTTGGAGCTCTTGCCGTCGCACTTCTGAACAAAGGTGTCGCAGCTGCAGTCCACGCATCGAACCGAGAACTTCTCGCATCCCCGGAGAAGCGTACCGCATCTGGAAGATCTTCACGTCTTTATTTCTCTGTACTTGAACTTTGCCGCATTTCCCTCACTGCGACATTGCTTGTCGTGGAAAGCAATGCATCGTAAGGTACATTGACGCAAAGTGTCGCATCTTAAGAACTGAATTTAACTAAGCTAAATCTACCAACTTAAATTAGCAGTATTGTGTATTTTTGTCGTTTATGGTCTTGTGGCAACTCTATATAAAGTATACTTATTTTTTATATAAAACCTTGTGTGGTGTCCATCTGTTGTGTTGTCACTGGCTTACTGTATGTGGTCACAAGTACTTTACACACTGCCTCTGAGATAAGCCTGTCTGCTCGTGCCAAGCTACCAAGGGGGTGAGCAGGGGTTATTTTAGGAGTGTAATCCCATTACCCTGACTAGAGGCAAGGGTCCTTATTTGTCACAAGTACCTACCTGTGCCAACTAGAGAGCCCCAAATCTAACAGTTCCTTTTCGGGCATTCAAGAACACAGTTGCACTAGGTAAGTGTATATAAAATGAGTTGCTTTTACTAAGAGGAACTTTGCTTCATTGCTTATCTACTAGTGCTGTTTATATGGATCAAGTCTTGCCTGTTGTATTTTGGGGTCAAATGGATTTAAAAAGAATTTACTTTTAGCGCTGATTTTATGACATCGTCAGCCTACTGTCAGAAAGACCAGTCACAAAAAATATTTACAAATTGCTCACCTACGTTTTGTGACCAGTATTCAGTATTCAATATATAACAGTTTTGATTACTATAATTACTTTGAAATAAATGAGCTCAGGATGTGTGCCTTAAAAAAAACCTCTTGACTTTGATTTAGTTCTCTACAATGTTGCTCCATATGTAATAAATGTAAATGTAAATGTCATGGTACTTATAGAGCGCACTGTCACCAGACGGTCACCTTGCGGTGTCGCCTATTCAGCTTCCTGATACTCATACCACTGTGGAACCCCTCTGGCTTTCCCTGTGAAGTGTCCACTCCTGGGCACCCCCAGGGTGAAGCCAGGCATCCTTAGCGCTGTTGGGGCCGATGTGGAGGCTAAGCAAGCTATTGCCCAGAGTTGCAGCGTGGGGCCCGTGATTAGAATAGGCACCGAGGCGAGAATTACCAGGTCCAAGGAAGTTGAGCCCGAGACCCCGCCGAGGCGGCAATCGAACCCTGGTCCCTGGCCAGAACTCTGAATCAGGGTCTGCCGCTCTAACCATTGAGCCACACTCCTCCGTAATAAAAATGTAGGTCACATTAAACGTGCACAGGTCAACTGACTTGCCTCTTAATACATTAATGGCAAAGTCATCAGGTTGGACGGTGGGCGTCAATTTTTCTAGATTCCTGTATAACATCTATCACTTTCAATAAATGCACCTCAATCAAGTGGGGTACTCTTATGTACTGAGGTGAAATGCTTCAGCATGTTACCAAATATATATTTTTTAAGTTTCAAGAGGCTTGATCATAATTTTACATAATGTTTGCTGTACGATTTACATGCCAAACATTTTCAGGGCTAAGCTCATGCACCGGCTCTTAGAGCTAAGTCTGACCTTCTGCTCGGCTTGGTCTGTGGCTCTACTCTCCTGGTCTGCCCAGTAATTCCCAATTCATTGGCATTTACCTTGAAATTATGGGTTGCTACCACACATGCTGATTATTACTGGGGCAGAGTCTGCACCCTGCCAGAACTGTGCCACGTGCAATCGAGGCCATGGTGACCCACTGAAAGTGCCTTGGCATAGATGAACAGGGTTGAAAGGCCCATTTATCACTTCCCTCAAAATCTACTAAACCTTATTTGTATGCTGTGCCACTTGAAAGCTTGTGTTGTTAATGCTACCATCATTTCGATTGAACTATGCCAATGCTTGCTATATAGGAGTTCCTGAGTCAGCTATTTACAAGCTTTAAGGTTTCAGAATATTTCATCGTGACTTTTCACGAGACTCTCCATTAGCTGCACTGGCTGCCAGTTTCTGGAAAGATCGATTATAAGGCACTCCAATTTTTCCACAGAGTCGATTATGATGAAGGACCCATGATGCTTATGTGTTTGCTTCCAAATCCGCGCGATCCCTTCATTTAGGATCTTCCACCCTGCTATTAGCCCCCAGATTTAGAAAGACTTAGGGGCCCATTAGGATGTTGGGTAGATCGCCACCGCCATGCGGGCGGTGGCGATCCGCCCGACACCCTTGCCCGCCCGCCGCCCATTTCCCCGACACCCTTGCCCGCCCGCCGCCCATTTCCCCCCGCCATATTACTATGGTGGGGGGGACCGTGGCGGACGGAAACACTGTCCGCCGCTTTTGCGCCCCGGTTGCCTTGCGGCCGGGGCGGAAAAGGGTTTATATAGTGGCAGTGTCTATCAGACACCGCCAGCCATATTACGATGGGCTGTGGGAGATGCCTTTCTGTGGTGGCAATGCCGCCACGGAAAGGCAGGCAGTCTTTACTTTGGGGGCCCCCCTGCAGGCCCCCATGGTGAAGGCAAGGTGAGGGGTGCACATGGGGGTTACATGTGGTACCCCCCTGCATTTGCATACACAATGCGGCAGGCACCGCGCGGTGCCTTCCGCTTTGTGTATGTAAATGCATGCAATGCTTTTTTAACATTGCGGCGGGCGGTGCTTTTTACCACCTCCCGCCGCAATGTTAAAAATGCGGGATGCGCCCGCCACTGTGGCAGGCGCATCCTAATTCCCCCCACGGGACCCCTGCCCTTATGGCGGGCGGTCCCAATCTCCGGGAGGATGGCGGGCGGGCAAAGTCCGCCCGCCATCCAAATGACCCCCTAAGTGAGGGCATAGAGAGGAATGTTCCTTCTCCTGTTGGATCCTCTTTTTCGAATGCACTTATCTTGGACTGCACAAAATACAGAATCATTCTACGTTTAGAAAGGCTCTTGAAATTCACCTGTTTATTGATTATCTTCATATCTTTTCTGATGTTTAGTTAGTTTAGCATTATGGCACTTTATAAGTGACTATTCAACTCATATCTTGCATGTATATGTTTTCGATATGTATAGTGGGTGCCCTCAATCACTAAACACAGGACCAGTAGCAATTTTAGAAGTGCCCAGAGGGGATAATAGTCCCCATATGGTATTTTCCGTAGAACCATCATCACCACCCTGCACCAACTTCGAACCAAACTCGACCTATTTATGCATAAATATGGGTGCAAGCCAGGCTCTGTTTTTCCTATCATGAGAACCTCCAGAAGCGCAAGTAGGTCGTATGTTACTGCCTGGAGGGTTTTTTCCCAGTTCGGTCCTTCATTTAGCTACTGCACAACAGAAGTTGTGACTCCACATAGTACCAAAATAGACCAAGAAGGCCAAAGCTTCCATTCCACTAGGGGAGCTTATGCATGTCAAGTATGACCTGACTCTGTCCGCCAGCCCACACCATATCCCTCAGTTGTTTCTCCAACTGCACAGATGTGGAGGGTGGACTGGGCACATCATATTCTGAAACACGTAGAGGCATCGCAGAAAGAAGACCATCTTTGCTACTGAGATCCACCCCAACATGGTTAGCACAAGCATCTTCCAGAACTCAACAGACTGTGTCAGCCACCACCCCATCTTTCCCATGTTAACCGTATAGTAACAACATTGATTCTTAAGTGGATTTGACACTTTATGTGCTGCAAGCTTCAGAACAGATTTAGAAGTAGGGGTTTTGTTATTATAACATACACTATGAAGAGGCATAATTTCTAGTGAAGTGACCTCTTTGGAGGACATTGCCCATCAGCCACACATTCTATGTGTTCTGGAGCTTGAAGGATACTTGCATCCTTTGCATGCTAGAATACCATTTGTTGCAAAGTTTTTTTCAAGTCAGCTAGCTTTCTTGCCGTGCGCGTTCAGCCTAGAGGATGTAGCTCCATCATCTCATATGATACCTGCTCAACATGTGGTGCCAATGACAACTATTTTATTTTCATGTAGAACAGAACAGTTTACAAGCAGAGTAATTAACAGGTAATATTGCCCTCTGATTGGCACTTACTTATTTAATCCCAGGAAGATACATTAGGAATCAGACTTGGGACCGGCCAGTCACAAATCACAAAATCAGGTATGATAACCCACCAAGCCCATTAATCTGAGATGCGTACATGTGTGTGGCCTCAAATAAGCATATGTTTTGAAGTCCTGATGAGTGGACTGAAAGTGGACCTTTGGTCAGCAGCCAGACAAGAGAGTTTTTCGGAAGATGAACTTAAAAATATTTCATGAGCTCACAGAAAGAATTTTCAGAGAATTTTCAAAATGGCCATTGTCTCATAATAACTTGGCGAAACCAGGTTCTTCAATGCTTTCCACTTAAATCTGTAGATACTGCTTTCTAGTTGTCAAATCACTCATTGCCCTCTGTAAAGATCTTTGTTAGTTACCTATAAACATTGTCACATCCACTAAAACATGCTTAATTCTATCCAGTCAGGTTTGATCAGTACATTTAAAATGCAAGATTCATCACTGTATTTTCTTGTACATGATCCAAGAATGTTTGTTTCTGGTTTAGGGAAGACCTGGCTTGGCAGTTTGTGCTGGACTGTTCACATGAGGCACAGGGTCAAGACTGATTTGCATATAGCTGGGTCTGAACTGAAGTGGCGAAGTGAGCTAAAGAATGATGTTGGATTCAACCAAATCTGTGACTGGGGGTGAGTGTCTGAAAAGTTTCAGTGCTCTGTCCATCATCTCCTTGTGTTTGCTTTGTTCACCCTAAATTGGCATGGTATGCCCAGACATGGGTCACTTGCTCACTTTGCCAATGGATTCAAGCCAGCCTGGCTGATGAGGAATGTTACCCCCGAAACCGGTCCTAGGATGCTTTTTCTGGTTCAGGGAAGACCTGGCTTGGCAGTTTGGGTTGGACTGCTCCCATGAGGCACAGGGTAAAGACTGATTTGCATATAGCTGTGTCTGAACTGGGGTGGCAAAGTGGGCTAAAGAATGATGATCGATTCAACCAAGATCTGTGGCTCGGGGTGAGTGTCTGAAAAGTTTCAGTGCTCCGTCCATCATCTTCTTGTGTTTATTTTGATCGCCCTAAGTTGGCAGGGTATGCCCAGACATGGGTCCCTTGCTCACTTTGCCACTGGATTCAAGCTAGCCTGGCTGATGAGGGGTGTTACCCCGAAGCCGGTCCCAGAATGCTTGTTTCCGGTTCAGGGAAGACCTGGCTTGGCAGTTCGGACTGGACTGTTCCCATGAGGCACAGGGTCATCTTCTTGTGTTTGCATGATCTAAGGATAGCCACACCCCATTGTTTGAAGTGTTGGCCCCACCTCCAATAATTGACATGTTAGCCCCCAAAGTAGGGGTCTAGTTACACCCCTGATTGTGGAGCACCGGTTAGAACCGCTTTGCAACAACGGGCTATTAGGCAGAAGAACGGGTTAATTTTGCTCCACCTGATTTTCTAGTGGTCAGGTCTTTCTGCACCGTGATTTACCGGATGTGGAAACATTTGATACGATTACTCCAGCCCAAAAAAAAATCACATGAGGCTTTGGCAGTAGCAACCAAGTCTCATGCTGCTTTTTTTCTAACAGGTCAAAGCATACACTGCGTCCTCCTTCTCAAAAAAAATTCCACCTCTCTGTATTAACCCCTTAGCTGCGCCGAACGTTCCGCGCTAGTGCGGAACGTTCTATTGAGCGTGCGGGGCTGCGACGGCCAACGGACGTGCGCAGCACTACAAAGGTAGTGCACGCGACAGCCGTTGGCCGTCAGCAGCAGCTATGAGGTTAATCCCCCACTACCGTCCTGTCCCATTTCCCATGCACCAGTCCATGTATATATTTACCACCTGATCAGAGTAGGTGGTAAATGTATGGAGAAATTGCACTGGAAAAGGAGTTTTCTTGCAGTTTTAAGTTGGGAAAAATCACCCCACGCTGTAATTCCCCATTCCACAGGAGGTTACTCACAACTGTACGGAAATTGGACAATTTTACTGCACGTAAACTGTAAATCATATACGATTATATGATTTTACTGTGCTGTGAAATCGGTCCAATCCCATGCAACTCATAATTACAGACCTTATAGGGGGGTCTTATGAGGGCCGGGAAGCCAGCTGCCTAAAAGAAAATGGTCCCTTTCTACTCTTACCACTACTCGCATACCAGGGCCATATATAAAGAGCAGGATTAAAGAGTCCAAGATGGCACGGTGCGGCCCTGAGGGGAGGGTGTAATTACAAGGAATGCCTGAGGTTGCTCGCCCATTCTATATTCTTAGCTTCAGGGTATGAATTCATAGACGTTGGGACTAACGTAAGTAAACCAAAAAGCGGACTCCACTCAAATGCATCTACATTAACTGAGTAATCCATCAAGTTCAAGTAAAACCCCCAGCAATCATTACTTCAATTGTAGGATTACTTGCAAGAACATCTGGTAACACCTTTAAAAACCAAGCACAAAACGACTCTCTGCCCCTACCATGAATAGAGAGGTAAATGCTAATTAACAAAAACAGGGAATCCCCTTATCCTTCAAGCTCTTGAATACTTAAATCGCTTGTAAGAAAGAACTTCTCTGTGACCTGTGTGTCACTTTAACCCTCAGTGAAGCTGACACCAAATTAGAAAGACCACCAACTAGCCCTCCAAATTGGCTGGTTTTCTCAGAAAAACGCATGAAATTCGATATATTTTAAATGAGCGAAGGGAACCAACAGCAAAGAATCCTGAATGTAACAAATATGCATTTTTTCCCTAAAATGTACAATGCTACCTTACCATTGGCCAAACCATTCACCAAAACGCCAGGGGGAGCGAGAGGGATATCACAGACCCTGTGACCCCCCTAATGACATCACAGGGAGTGATGTCACATGAACTTTGACACTGATGATCTCACAGGAAATTACCTTTGACTCCGATGACATCACATAAGTGACATCCAAGACATCAAAATAGAGAAATAATTGCCACAAGAGCAGCCACCAAATAGGGGGTGCAGTCCGCATTTGCTTGCTGTAATTATCACGTCTCAGATAGAGCCCCAAATATGCAGGCCTTGCCCTGAAGGCCTGATTTCAATATCAAATGTTACTTAAGCCTAAAATGCCAAGATACAGCACACAACACTCCGGCCCCTAATGCACATACCTAATCAGGTAAAATGGCAGACCCATCAGATTTCTTGGCACAGCCTCAAATATCAAAACAGCCTCAAAAGCTCAGTCGCCGCACCATATCCCTCCTAAACTTAAATGTAAAAAGACCCAATCATGTGCATTCTCTGGTAATGCCCCTACGATCTGGAATTCACTACCCAAAGACCTTCGCTGCAACCCCTCCTACCCTCTCTTCAAAAAAAGACTCAAAGTACTTTTCCTCAATAAATATTGGGGCTCTTAATGTTTATCGATCTTGAACCTGCTCATCACCCTTCCACTCTGTGTTGCTCTTTTACCCAACCCCTCTCCCCCTCTCCCCCTTCCATCCCACTCTCCACCACCTCACCCTCTTCTTTAGCGCTATTTTCAACTCTCCCTGTCCCTTTACTATTCCTCTTTCCTTACCCCTATCACTTACGTAACGCAATGTTTATTTTTTAATCTCTTTTAATTTTCCTGTTCACTTTCAACTGTATATTGTACTTAGTATGTTCTTGTGTTATCACTATGTAAAGCGCTCTGATACTCTCGGGTCCAGCAGCGCTATATAAAACCTTTAAAATAAATAAATACCCCGAACCAGGCCCAAGGCACAATCATAATTTAGAGAAGCACTGGCCCTGGTACCCTTGTACCTAAATAGTAATGTCCAGACACACCACCAAAATAAACAGGCAAAAGGCCAGATGTGCCCAGGGACAGTGGTAAATGTTGAGTCACAGCACACATTACCCAGTCACAGCTTCAAGTGCCCAGGCACAAAACCAGACATCAAGGCACAACCAATATACGCTTGGATACTGTTTCATATTCCCAGCCACAGTCATCATATGCCCATGCCAACTAATGCCAGCACATGCAGAGGCATAGCCTCATTATGCACATTCACAATATCAAATGGTAATTTTCCAATTATGCCTTTCCTTGCAGGGGTGGCATCTTCAAATGTATGCCCAACTTCTCTATCTACAACTGTAGCCTCAGATAATCCTTCCACTCTTTCCCCTCATGCCTCCTACTTACAAAAAATAATTCAGAAATTAGAGCCATCATAAAAGAAAAAAGCTTTTTTGGAATGCCTTTGTGTTTCACTTGTGTGAAGGTTACAGAGGTAAGAAGGTGTTGCGGAATAGAAACCATGTTTGAAATGACCAGGTTATTAATATAATTAAATAAAAGAGAGACATTTGAGGAAAAGGTAATCTATTTGAAGAAACACAGCTAGTGTTCTCAGGTTTCCCTGTACCATGCATGAGTTGCCATCCATTTCAAGTTTTATGATTTGCCTCCTGAGTCTTCTAGCTCTGGTTATCCTATTACGAAATAGGGACTAAAAGTACAAGTCTCCACACAAAATCCTGGAGTCGAAACCTGTTTATGCATAAACCTGGGAAACCTGGGGGCTCATGGACTCCTCCCGTAACCCTGAACCTTTTCCCAAGCTCTGTCTGTGATCCATTTTCCTAAACATTTCTGTTCTCTTCAAAAACAAGGGAGCTTTGGCAGAAGAAGAGGAAAAGGTGGTAAATAAAGTATTTCCCATAAAGATCTACTGGATCCCATCACATAACAGTCAAATAAGGGGAATTTATAGATCCTAGTCTCCCTATGCTGGAACTACGAATGTGTTGGGGTGCAACTCGGCTCGACATTTAAATGGATACCTTTTCACCAACAGTATGGGTGAGAAGGCGGCCAGAAGAGGACTGTCGGTGGCTAAAAGGTGATGGGTGTATTCCAGGTAGCAAAAGAGAAGACAGTACATATGGGCACCCGCATCCTTCAATTTTGGACGTCGTTGGATTGTGGAACCATATTATATACTGCTTACTCGCATGAGTATATCCTTTATCCGTTATAATGTTCATTGCTCTTAGGCAGTATGCTTTTGTTCTTACGTGTTCCTGTTGAAACTGTACTCGTATGCAGTATGAACATGAAAAGTGCTCTTATAGCTGGTCACGTTTGCACTACATAAACCTGCAAAAAAAACAACAACAAAAACTGTATGATTACTCATCCCCTATTCAGCTGGCACATGTCCCTAGGTTCTCTTGGGGGACTCAAATTCCTCATCATATCTGGTGAGACAGAGCTCCCCCTGATCTTTTGGATTGGAGAGGATGGTCATGGTGTTCTCTGGCTGTTCTTCCCCTTAGATTAGCATACCAGGGATGGTGGTGCTTCCACTTCAGTAGATAGGTACAACATGGAGTCCTGACAGGTGCAGTTGTTTTATATATGAATTCTGTTTCACTTCTGTCATGCGTTGTATGCATATCCTACTTGTGGCTTGTTCTAGTCAGCACCTCTCCTGCTGGTTGGGCGGATTTTAGTCTGTTGGTGGATCATGTTCTGAGCCAGAGGGTGGATCATGCTCTGGGGCAGAGGATGGATCACGTTGTGGGCCAGAGATATTAGTTTTGTTGTTCTTCACTGTAGTCAGTATATTCCTCGTTCTTACAACACTTGCAAGATTTACGTAGTATCTGAAGCCAGAGTTGCCACATGGGTCGTAGATGTTGCATGACTCATGAGCGTCTCATGAGGCATGCTGGTTGGAGTCTTGACTCCACTTGGTAATATTGTCAGAAGGTAGTGCGGAAGAGCAATCCAATATAATACTCTGAGTAACTGTGGTCATTACCCTAGGTCCTACTTTTCCTTGTCAGAGTCCTTGTTTTCTTTGCACTTCTGCAATCTGTCTTTAGGACCATTGCGGTTCTTCTTGAGCAGTAAAAACCGAACTTTCAGATACATGTATTCTTCGGGCAAGGGGAGAGGCTAAAATGTTACATTTAAAGTGCTAGCACAGTTGCCTGTTCCTCGATTATATTTCTCTCCGACATATTGGGATAAGAAAAGGTGTAATGATGATTCCTGGAAAAGAATATGAGGATTGAGTTGGCCCTATATGAAACAATCCGCCTCAAATTCTCAACCCCTACACCTTCCAAGTACATTACAGTTCTGGCAAAGATTGTCTCTAGAACTGCTGGTTATTGACCCTGTGCAATTTTTTATGCAAACACAATCTTTCATAATTACCAATTATTTGTTTTTCTTACCCTTTTTGATTAATTTGTGTCTGTGGAAGACTGTAGAATATTTCACACAGCCCAAAGTCCAATAAACTGAGCACGTATAATTTTATTTTTGTACCCAACGACATAACTTAAACACAATTCTTCACACAAAAGACTGCCCAAAACATTGCCATGTTTATAGTGTGACTTCTGTATGTAAAGGCATAGGCTCCATACAGTATTCACTCAGACAAACGGCCATGTGTCGTTCACATAATGCGTGTAATAGTTTAAAAAAAATTATGCGCTTAAAAAAAATATGCAGGTTTTGCTTGCCACTCTTTATTATCTTCTCATATGCAAATTTGCAGTGCCAGTAAACGACGGTCTTCGTTCTGCCATCATAAACACTTACGACTATTTTGCACCTACCCCTACCCATTCCTAAACCTGTACTTTCTAATACGGAAGCCTATACGGATCATTTAATGAATTTCGAGATGCAAACGTTTTATGAGTGTCTCATGCTTTGCAATCACTGCAGCTGAGTTACTACGGACTTAGGGAGAGAAAGTGCTCTCTATCCCCAGCCTACGTTTGTAGGTTGACAGGTGACTTTTCAAAACGAGCACCACCTTCGCCTACTCTCCCTGAGTCCTGAGGGCATCTAACATTTAGAACCCCCCTAGCAGCTCACAAGCAGCAAAGCAGCTCAGCTAGCCAAGTGCCTTCCACAGAGATCAGTGTTGTGTGTAAAATAAATGATCAAGGAAAACATGGGGGTGATCACTGTATTGTTGTCAAAATATTGACATACAGAAATATGGAATCCACAATACGAACTCTCATCATATTGCCCACTAACGTAGATGTGGAGGTAGGAGCAGTCACTCTATACCTCCTCATATGTACTAACCTTGATGATGTATTGTGCATGCCCTATATTTCTATATATGTCTGAGTCTAAACTGAGGTGATATAGTGTGCAAAATAGCTATGAACTGGGATGCAGCCCAGAGTAATTAGCATGGGCTGACATTTGTATTTCAAACATTCCATCCATCACTTTTTTGTATACTTCAGTGTGGTACCCTAAGTGAGACTGGTATGCCCAGATGTGGATCCTGTGCACACTGTGCCACAGGAACCAACCTATACTCGACTGATGAGCCCTTATAAATGCAAAACCGGTCTTGGGTTGCTTGTGTTCCTGTTCAGGAAGGACCTGGTCTTGCAGTTCGGGCTGGACTGTTCCCATTAGAGCAGGGTCAAGCCTGATTTGGACATGGCTGGGTCTAAACCGAGGTGGCGTGGTGTGCAAAATAATAACTGAACTGAGATGTGCCCTGAGTAATTACTAGTGGCTGAGATTAATGTAAGCATTCCATTCATCACTTTTTTGTATATTTCATATTTTTGTAGACTGAAATTTCTGAAAACAATTTAGTGACATGCAACTGAAAATATATTGAACATCCACTGCAAATCTATGAGCCACGGCCCGTCCATTGTGGCTGAAGGGCCATGCCCCCTCACCTTTTGTCCATCAAGAAGACAGTCTACCAGGCTAGCAAAGGTCTCCCTGACCGACACTCTTTATTTTCAGGTCAGGCAGCAAAGAGCTAAATTGGCAGGCTCCTTGCTGTCCGAGCTGAACTTTGCTGGGCTAAGGATGCCATAGCTCCTGTGGGCATGACCTCCTCACCTCAGCAAAGGCCCTCAATGCCCTCCCCATTGTGATTTGGGGAAGTGTCATTGATTGGCTTGGAGCTGGGCGTTTCAGATTTAAGCCCAGGGCTGAGTGTCAATCAGTGACACCTCGTCACAGATTGGGGCGGGTCAGAAACTCTCACTGACCCCTTCCCATTCTGTGACGAGTAGTATCTGCTGCCAATGGGAGAAGGCAGCAGTCTCAACCCTGCTGGGACATCCGAGGCACAGCTGCAGGTAAGTGTGATTTATTTTATTTAGGTTTGGTGCTTGCGTGCATGTATATATGAATATGTGGTAGTGACTGTTGTGAATGGGTGTGTGTGAATGCATTTGTGTGAGTAAGTATGTATGTGTGCATGTGTGCCCTGCCTCCCTGCTAAAATTACCAGCCGCCACTGCATAATAAATCCATTAGAAGGAACATTTGAGGACACTATACGCTTTTCTTTCTTGCAATCTATCACTAGTCTACTGCGCTTACTTAAACAACCCATAGCCAAAAATATCCAAGCACCTTGTTCCGGCAGCTGAACTTAAACCATATGTCAAAGCCTTCTTCCAATCTGCCTTGGGAAATCTTGCATATGCCTCAATTCCTCCTAATTTGAAACATATTTCACCATTGGTATTTTCCATCACGTCTTGTCATGCCCTCACATCTCTATTGCACATAGTAAACATAAACAAACTTTACCCCGCCCCTAAAGGTTACAGTGGAACATTCCTTTCCCACAGGCCTCTAGGGCCCAGATAAATGGAAGCCTTTTATCTCAATCTGGATTTTCCTGGTCCAAACCAACACTGAGGCACAGCACAGCAAAAAACAACTGTGGGCATGCAGATGAGTGACATGGCACATTTAGAAAAAGAGACGGATTATTCATCAGGAGGCAATGCTATTGCTATTTAAAGACCCCTCTGCTGTGTTTTTGTTTCACGCATGTCTGGCTTCCCTCAAGCAAATTAGTAACAGAAAAAAAGATGAATTGCTCACATGGACCCAGAATAAATGACCCTGTTTGCAGTGACGTGGACTGCTCTGGAGAGAAAGTGTGGGAATGTCCTGCTGGTAAAATGTCTGCAAATCTGATTTGCTGTTCTATGAGGTTTGTCCAGCTATTCTGGCCAGAGGATCATAGAGGGTGACAGACCATTAAGATCCCGCCTCCTGATTGTGTCCCATGATGGGGAGTGAGTCATCAGACAGGAACAGTTTGTTTGCCTTAGGGCTCCTGCGACAAAATGGATGTTCCCTTTCCTTGTAGTCCTTTGGGGGTATGGTGGGAAAAACAGCTCACAAGTACGTGAATGAGTCAACCACTCATCAACGTACTCACAAGTCGAGTGAGTACGTGGATGAGTGGTTGTATGTCAGAATATCGAAGCCAGAAATATCTTGATATAAAAACACTGGGATATGAATACAGAAAACCAAAATACTGTGAAGATAAGTACACACAGTTAAGTACAGATTTACTATTCTCAGTTCTACATCCACGTACCTTGGAAATAAATATATATGTAAGAAATACATTTGTGGAATTCAGTACAGTAAGGCTATCCTTACTTATGCACACTTATCTTCGCAATATTTTAACACTCTAGATTTTGGCTACAATATTTTTGTGTCATGATATTTTGGCCACAATATTCTGGTGATATTTTGAGTGGGTGGGCGTTTGAGTGAATGCATTGGTGAGTGAGTGAGAGAGAGGACTGGTGAGTGAGGTCATATTGCATGAGTGAGTAAGCATGAGGGTGATCATTAGAGTATGTATACTTATTCACAGGGTCACCTTTAGGTCAGAAGTCATGCTATAATCCTTCTCAAGGGGGTGGTAGACAAATTAAGTCTCAGTGTGGCTCCTCAGCTACCTAAGTGACTGCAAAATTTTGAACAACTCAGAGACAGAAATTTGGTAGTTAGGAAGAGGATTTTGGAGGATTCTGAGATGCAAATTGGAGACATTAAACTGGCGTCCATTAACGAGATTTAATTGCTATTAACAAAAACAAGCCAAATAAGGGAAGCACGGTTGTACATTGCAATTAGAATAAAATTGAAATGACACAACCCTTCGTCCATCCCTGAAAGTGAACGACGCAAACTATAAGAGCGAGTTAGAGTTTTGCCGGTGAATTTCCATCTGACAGATTGACATTCTCCACCATACTTACGGAGGAAGTTGTACACGTTATAGGTTCTCTGCCATAGGAACAGAGGTTTCGCACTGTAGTGTCTCCAGCTGTTATTTGCGTAACACCTTTTGGAATGGTGGCGGTAAGTGTTGAGGAATTTTGCCAGAAATTCCACACATTTTCACATTTCATGGTGGAATTTCAGCCAGCAATGAGAGCACGAGAATGTTAAATCCAAAGTGGGGACATATTGCTGCGACCAATATATGCTGTCCCTCTAACATGCTGGGGTTGTGCTCCACTATGTTAGTGTCACAAAAATTACATTTTCATCAAAATGCAGATCTTTCCCAGGTGGTCTTTCATGAACCTAACCCCAGCAGGAATAGGGAAATACGTGAACACTGTGGATGGGGCCCGGAACTTCCAGCCTTTTCAGATGAGTTAGTAAAGTACCAAGGGGGAGCAGCTGGTGGGGGCAGCGGTGGTCCTGTAAATGAGGTGTTCGCAGTTGAAACAATGGTTTAGTGTGATTGTCGGTGGTGTAGACAGGGTACACACTTTTTTGGCAGATCCTCTCCATTATCACTCCCTACGCTTATAAATAAAGCTGCTATGGGGTAATTACAATTTGGGTTGTAACTAACAATCTTCTGTTTTCTGACTTAGGTTCATAATTAGTAAGCTTTCCTTTGCCGTATGAATGGAATGGTAGAGGTAAATCGACTTGAAAATCCGCCTCAAGTGTTATCACTTCATCCAGAGTTCTAAGTACTTTACGTTTCTCCCAATACTCAACCAGACCAACGGACATTGAACATATATTGGAAGTACCGAGTAATCAAGACATTACTGAAAGCTATTGTTTTTGGGATCCAGATGATGGGCAGTCTGCAGGATGTGAAACACCCCCCCCCATGTGAGTCGGTTGAGGATTCCTCGCTACAGCCAGCAGAGCAAATACAAATGTGAAACAGTGATTGTGTAAAAAGTAACCCAAAGGAGAATGTAAGAAGCATTTACTGGCTTTTCAAAGGTGCAAACTGGCAGTAAACGCAGCCATGCTGGCCATGCACACCCTTGGGCTAAGTCCGCACTCTACAAATTCAATATTCATTCATTCATGGCCATGGTCATTGCCCTGCACACAAAGTGAGACATACCTTTGAGTGTTGAGGGGGGGAGGTTCTCCTTCAGTGTCCTACCAGGTCCTGGCCTTTGACCAGGATATCCTTTTCCTATGGAACCGTTGAGTGTTCTTTTACACTTGCGTGTCTGTTCTGCAGCGCTGAGTCTTTCCCTATTGTATTTTATGCTCTATTCTGCTCCTTCCTGGGTGACTGTTTGCTCTATTTCTATCTTGATCTGCCTTTGATCCTGGCTTTGGTTGGTACCTGGCGTGGGTCAGTGTGCTCTTGTCTCCTACTTTGGAAGTGGCATGGTGCCTGGTGCAACCCTCATCCTCAGCTCCTGAGGGTACTTCCTGGTGGGTTCATTTGGAGTGCCTCACCCTCCTTTACTGGATCGTGTTCTTCTCTTTTGCCATATCTTTTGCGGTACCGTGGGCTCTTTCATTTGCAGGGGTTTGAGTGTTTCTGCTTTGCTAAAGAGTCTTCATGCTGTTGCATCTTGTGACTCTGCTTCTCTACATTGCTGTCTGTTGCTTTCTTGATAAGTGCCTGCCTATGGCTTCATTAGCTCTCCTGTTGTCTTCTGCAGGTTGCTATTGTCATATTGACACTATTGCTTTGTTTTAGTGGTGCGATTTGTTTGCCATATGTCATCAATTTTTTTCATTTTCACGCATGAGGAGATTAGCTGATTTGCTCAGAATCACAGGGATGTTGTGCTGAGATATACCAAGGATTGGCAAAGCCAATAAGTATTGCCTTTGAGACTACTGGCTTTGTCATTGCTTTTTGTTCATGCTGTACCACATGGCCATTGCTGACTTTAGCAATGATGTGTAGCCATGCTGAATAGCAACATGGCTGCTGTGCAGCCTGGCTAAAGATAATAATAATAGAAAGAACTATGATGCATCTAGTGCTAATGCACTTTAAAAAAAGCGTATTAGACCTGGCTACATCACAGTGCTTTTTAAAACTAGTTTAAACCACTCTGCAAAGCATCTGTCCTGCTCTACAGCTTGGCTGCAAAACATTGCCATAGCCGATTGTTCGCATAGGCGAGATCTATTGGCTTTGACAATGCTTGTTACTTATTGTTACACTGTCTAAGCAACTATTTCACCCACTTAGTACCTGTTTACCAACCAAATGCAGAAATAAGGAACTGAAAGATGACTAGTAAACTTTTCTGAAGGTAATTCCACTGCAAGGGCACACGTGTCCCCATTTTTAGTAACTTTTGATCCATTTGAGCTATAAAAGTTTTTTTCAGTTAAAGTATGCAGATTATGCAGCAAACATGAATTATGGGGCAAATGAGACAAATCCATAATTAATCAGGAAAAAGTTGCAGCTGCAGAATCAAGTAATTTCAGTGGCCTTGGATATACTCGAAGGATCTAACCTGCGGTGGTTCTTCCAAAGGTTGAAGAACTAGTCCCAACCTAAAGATTAAACCCATCAGGATATAAACCTGAAGTTATAAAGACAAAAACATTATAAATCCTTCAGAGAAAAACACTCTCTGCTGGGAAATATCATAACTCAAATTGTAGGTTTGAACATCCAGAAATCTGCACAAAAAAAGAAATAACATCTCAACCGAACTCCCATTTTGGAAACTCTTACCTTCACTCAACAAGTTGGGTAGGTTTTATGATAATCTTTTCACCTAACACTGCATCCAATACCTCAGCTTTCTTACAACAAGGCCTTCGCCTTTACACTGCTAGGGTTTCTATACATTCCTGTGCATTTTATGACATAATTATAAGGCATACGGGCAGAGAAACTGTTTCCCAATTACGCCTACCATCTTCTTCCAGAATTGCATCCTCACACTGAGCCAAGGGACTTGTGACTGCGGTGACCATCACAGGTAAGCACGGTGTGGCGGTGGGGTTGGGCGGGGAGGGAGGGGGGAAGTCGGCAGAAGACGGAATAGGTATAATTAAATAAATAAATGATACCTGTTCCGTCATCTGCTGACTTTCCCCCGCCTCGGCTCACCGCGCTTACCTGTGCCAGCCGCCGCTGTCCCCTTGGCTTTATTAGTTACAGACCCAAACCTTAAACCTTCCAGATATAATGCATTCAACTGCTGGGAGGGCTAGACAGGGTCAGATGTTTGCTCTGACATGAGATCAGTTGCTTACCAATAAATGTAAGAAATACAAGAGGACTACAATAAAACTGAGTGGTTGAGATGTTTGAGATAGTTCATTAGCAGATACTTAGCTGACTCCTAAAGTCTGTTATAAACACTCTTGAAAGACATCTGTGTGGGAAATGGGTCTGCTTCTGGCGGCAGTCCAACGGTTTCACATTCAGATCTCTGCTGCTTTTGCCTTATTACCTACACTTCTGTGAAAGCATATTTAAGACCAAAAAGTGTGTCCTCTCACAATACAATCAAAACACACCATGCAGATGTCAACACCCTTTACCGGACGATGTCTGGTCCTACAGCTGCTTAAAACGAAGGGGCAGATTTTCAAGCCACTTGCGCCACTTTTGCGCCATTATTCTCACGATAAAAATGACGCAAAAGTGGCGCAAGGAGCTTGCAAATCTGCCCCTAAATTGGTTTCCCCCAACCACAGGCACAATCTGTTGCATTTTTATTTTTTTACGGCATACTTACATGACACCCTGTCGTTTGGCCAGGATTGACCCCACTCACTCATCGACCTGCCCCAAACGCAACACGACGGATGCGGTCTTTATGCACCTTCCCTAGACGTGCCCCCATAGAGGCCGTTATTGGGAGGACATTTTTGTTATCTCACAGATGAACTAACTTTGGCACCTGACCCTCTGTTGGCCCTACTTGGCTAAGTAGTAGATGTCCCAAAGGGAGTGCGTCGATTTGTAGTGCTTGCTCGTCCCCTTGCAAAGTGTGGGATTGCGATATGCCGGGGAGGTGGGAGATGCCCTGCCATCACACAGTGGTTCAAAAGCCTAACTTTATGTGATACTACTAGCGAACTGTATGTACAGTTGCAATCGCATGGGTCCTGCCCGCGAGATCTGGTGGCCTTTGCGCACCTATTTACAGCACACTGACCAGACATCTCAAAACTGACTGTTCGGGACGTACAACTCGTAGATCACACCCACAATGTGTATATTCTCACTTGGGCTGTGTGCTGAACGAAGCCTGTATTGACACCTCTGGTTCCACCGCAGTCGCCCCTATGTACCATACACAAATACTACTGCAAGGTATCGGGATTCTGTAGCATCGCCTATCAGATATGGGACTAGTCCCTCCTACATACTTTGTTCTCCCATTGTCTCATCCTACTGTAAATGTTATCGCTTTATATGATGTCTACTTTTGGCATGGATGGCTTCACTAACTGTGGTGCTTTTCGTGTTATTTGGAAAAATTATAAATACAATAAAAAAACTAAAAAACACACACACTGTGCATCCTGCTTCTAGACTGCAAACAACAAATCTTCCCACCCTAGCTTAGCCCAGGAGGAAATGGCATATGCAGTTGACTAGTGAGCAAGTGGGGTTGTATAGTGCACTCCAGAGTTTAAGCGACTATCTGAGCATACTGTATCAAAATTTCAAGAAAACTAAACACTATTAAATTAGCGTGCTACACAGCAGAGATCTGTGGGCTGCCCGTCCCACATAAAAATATATCAAAAGAACTTAAGCACAAAGTTTGCTTGAAACACTGCGTGTGCAACAGAATATATATATATACACACTTTTGTCACTTTTTAGCAATTGTTTTCAAACGAAAAACCAGCAATTTTCACCAATAAATACTCATGCCAAAATTGGTTTCAAACAAATGACATCTTTGTTGAAAAAAGTTTTTTTACATGCGATAATCAACGCATATTACAATGATTCCTGTAGTCACATATCATTCAGATTATTACTTTGTATACAATTTCCATATTTTACCAATCCAACATGAACCGTGTTGTAGAAATGCAGGTCAAGCATGTGCAGCCCAATGCATTTCGGGACCAACTGTCCCTTCTTCGGGGGCCACTAAATTAAACAAAAAATGAAACAATAAGGCAACATCATATTGTTGCGTTTCATGTTACTTTAAATGGTACAAAGCTGTCAAAGCCAGATGACACCAAGGTCTATGTACAAGAGGTAGAGAAAGTAGCATGACGTGTGAAAGATAGATACATTCACAATCCTCATCTACTATCCAGGTACTTTCTTCAATGAGGGTGTTTTGATATACACCATTTTACGCTTCCTCACACATCCAGGGCATTTATGTGTTTTTCCTGTTTACCCTCAGGAATTTTTGTCACTGTTGTAGTGTTGTACACAATTGTGCACTCAAGTAAGGAACTTCCACAGCTTTCCTACCCATATCCTTGCACCGCCTTTAGCTTGTACTCTCTGCGCTGCACACTTGCACATACCGTCCTTCAGGTGCACTTTCGGCACTTTCATTTTCTCTTTCTCTAGTTGTACTAGTTGACATGTTGGTGAAGGCATGTGGCTAGGTTGGCCATTCCATTTATTCCACACATTTTGAGCAGTGCCCAATATGTATTGCGTAAATGTATTGCGACTTATATAGCGCACGTATCACCCGAAGGTATCAAGGCGCTTGCTTAGGGAACCCGTCCTGGTATTCCCCTGTGAGATACCCCGGCAAGGTATCCACAAGGTGAAAGCCAGGCATCCCGCCGCGAGGGGCCGTAGTGGAGATTAAGCAAGCTATTGCCCAGAGTCGCAGAGTGTGACCCCGTGAGTCGAGCAGGCACCGGAGTGAGAATTGTCGAGTCCGTGGAATTTTTGAGCCCGAGACCCGCCGAGGCGGGGAATCGAACCCTGGTCCACGGCTGATCTCAGCTTCCGGGTTTGCCGCCTCTAACCACTGAGCCACACTTCTCCACTAGCTCTTTATAACCAAAACCTTCCACTGCACACTATCATTACAATCACAACCATATTTGGCCTTTTACGCGCAAGCGCCTGCTTTTTAAAAACATAACTTTGCTGCCTCCATTGTGTGGTATTTCGTGGCGTGGCACTTTTAAATCAATTTCTGTGGGGAATTGAGTTGAGGTTCTTCTTTGGGGCCCCGCGGGGAACTGTTTTATTCTCTGTGTACTCTTTGTGGCAGGGGGCACCAGAACTATAGCTCTGTCCTGCCCAAGTCCGCCATTTTTACTTCAAGCGCGGTCTAGTTGTTAAGACCTGGCGCCTACTAAATGAGACGCTGCGTGAGCGTGCCGCTGGCGCGGCTAAGGCAAGCCCGTCTGCGCCCGTCAGCGTCCCGGAGGAGTCCGGAGCCGGAAATGCTGCCGGTGACGTGGCCCAACCGGGAATTTCGATTGTTTATAGCAAAGCGGAACTCTGTGACATCAGGGGCCAGGTAAATGTATACTGTCCGAATGGTGCGAATAGATTGACTAAGACCTCGCTGTTGTGCCACAGGTGTAACTGGGAAGCGGACCTGTCAAGTACTAATTTGAGGTGCGGCAGTGCGATTCTGGTGAGCAAGGGTCCAGTGTTGGGCCCGGGCCCACGAGAGAACAACTCGCTAAAGTTTCTCCTCCTTAACACCCGCTCTATATAAAAAAAAAAAAAAAAAACATGAAGCCCAATTGCATGATTTATTATCGGAGTCTAGCCCCGATGTCATGTTTATAACCGAAACCTGGCTGAACGACGGCTCTAACCCAACGATAGCATGGGCCACCCCATCGGGCTAAAAGAACTTGAGGAAGGACGAACCTGCAGGGAAAGGGGGTGGAGTTGGTATCATTTTTAAATCTACACTGTCCTGCTCCATTCTTCCGGCTCAGGACATCGCTGAGGCAGAAAGTCTCAGTTTTGTGATTACCATATCGGACCATCAATCCATTTCGGGCTTTTTGGTGTACAGGCCACCAGGTCGGGTGGGTACGTTTACTGAGTCACTCACCCAAGTTATTTCCACCATTTCAGTTAATTACAGGCACTGTCTCCTGTTAGACGATTTCAATATCCATATGGATGTTCCCTCTGACTCGGAGGCCATTCGGCTGTCGGAATCTTTAGCGATCCTAGGCCTGGCCCCATATATTCATCATCCTACACATGCAAAAGGTCATATGTTAGACCAGGTATTCTCCAGCGTGAGTACGAAAACAGAGGCTCCCCAACCAATGGTGTGATCGGACCACTTTCTACTGAGCTTTAAATTTCCGAAGTCTGCAGCCCAAGTTCAACATAGGGAGATACTCCATCCTGTCCCTTTTAGACCTTTAAATCGGGTTACATCTGATAGCCTAGAGCACAGCTTTCCAAACTTTTCATGTTGGTGACACACTTCTCTCTGTCTCTCTCCCTCTCTCTGTCTCCCTCCCTCTGTCTCCCTCCCTCTGTCTCCCTCCCTCTGTTTCCCTCCCTCTCTCTCCCTCTCTCTCTGTCTCCCTCTCTGTCTCTCCCTCTCTCTCTGCCTCCCTTTCTCTGTCTCCCTTTTTCTATGTCTCCCTCCCTCTCTCTCCCTCTGTCTCACTCTGTCTCCCTCCCTCTCTCTCCCTCTGTCTCCCTCCCTCTGCCTCCCTCGTTGTCTGTCTACCTCAATCTGTCTCCCTCTATCTGTCTCGCTCCCTCTGTCGCCCTCCTCCCTCTGTCTGTCTCCCTCCCTCTGTCTGTCTCCCTCTGACTGTCGCCCTCTGTCTCCTGCTCTCTGTCTCCCTCTGTCTCCCTCAGTTTCCATCCCTCTGTCTTCCTCCCTCCATCTCCCTCCCTCTCTCTCTCTCTCTCTCTCTCTCTCTCTCCCTCCCTCTGTCTCCCCATCTCTCTGCCTCTATCTCTCTCCCTCTGTCTCCCTCCCTCTGTCTCCCTCCCTCTGTCTCCCTCCCTCTGTCTCCCTCCATCTGTCTCTCTCCCTCTGTCTCTCTCCTTCTCTGTCTCCCTCTTTCTCTGTCTCTCTCTTTCTCTGTCTCTCTCTCTCTCCGTATCTCTCCCTCTGTCTGTCCTCCTCCTGTCTGTCTGTCTCCTGTCTGTCTCCCACTTGTCTGTCTCCCTCTGTCTCCCTCTATCTGTCTCCCTCCATCTGTCTCCCTCTGTCTCCCTTCCTCTGTCTCCCACCCTCTGTCTCCCACCCTCTGTCTCCCTCTCTCTCTGTCTCCCTCTCTCTCTGTCTCCGTCTCTCTCTCTCTCCGTCTCCCTCTCTCCGTCTCCCTCTCTCTCTGTCTCCCTCTGTCTCCCTCCCTCTGTCTCCCTCCCTCTGTCTCCCTCTGCCTCTCTCTCTGTCCCTCTCTCTGTCTCCCTCGCCCTGTCTCCCTCTCTCTCTCTGTCTCCCTCCCTCTGTCTCCCTCCCTCTGTCTCCCTCTGCCTCTCTCTCTGTCTCTCTCTCTGTCTCCCTCTCTCTGTCTCCCTCGCTCTGTCTCCCTCTCTCTCTGTCTCCCTCCCTCTCCCTCTGTCTCCCACTCTCTCTCTCTCTCTGTATCCCTCTCCCTCTCTGTCTCTCTGCCTCTCTATCTCTCTCTGTCTCAGTCTCTGCCTCTATCTGTCTGTCCATGTCCCTGTCTATGCCTCTATCTGTCTGTCTGTCCCTGTCTCCCTCCCTCTGTCTCCCTCTCTCTGTCTCCCTCTCTTTCTGTCTCCCTCTGTGTCCCACTCTCTCTCTCTCTCAGTCTCCCTCTCCCTCTCTGTCTCTCTGCCTCTCTATCTCTCTCTGTCTCCGTCTCAGTCTCTGTCTCTATCTGCCTGTCCCTGTTCCTGTCACTGCCTCTATCTGTCTCTGTCTGTCCCCATCTCTGTCTGTCTTTGTCTCTATCTATGTCTGTCTCCCTCCCTCTGTTTCCCTCCCTCTCTCTCCCTCTCTCTCTGTCTCCCTCTCTGTCTCTCCCTCTCTCTCTGCCTTCCTTTCTCTGTCTCCCTTTCTCTATGTCTCCCTCCCTCTCTCTCCCTCTGTCTCACTCTGTCTCCCTCCCTCTCTCTCCCTCTGTCTCCCTCCCTCTGTCTCCCTCGTTGTCTGTCTACCTCAATCTGTCTCCCTCTATCTGTCTCGCTCCCTCTGTTGCCCTCCTCCCTCTGTCTGTCTCCCTCCCTCTGTCTGTCTCCCTCTGACTGTCTCCCTCTGTCTCCTGCTCTCTGTCTCCCTCTGTCTCCCTCAGTTTCCGTCCCTCTGTCTCCCTCCCTCCCTCCATCTCCCTCCCTCTCCCTCTCTCTCTCTCTCTCTCTCTCTCTCCCTCCCTCTGTCTCCCCATCTCTCTCCCTCTGTCTCCCTCCCTCTGTCTCCCTCCCTCTGTCTCCCTCCCTCTGTCTCCCTCCATCTGTCTTTCTCCCTCTGTCTCTCTCCTTCTCTGTCTCCCTCTTTCTCTGTCTCTCTCTTTCTCTGTCTCCCTCTCCGTATCTCTCCCTCTGTCTGTCCTCCTCCTGTCTGTCTGTCTCCTGTCTGTCTCCCACTTGTCTGTCTCCCTCTGTCTCCCTCTATCTGTCTCCCTCCATCTGTCTCCCTCCATCAGTCTCCCTTCCTCTGTCTCCCACCCTCTGTCTCCCTCTCTCTCTGTCTCCCTCTCTCTCTGTCTCCGTCTCTCTCTCTCTCCGTCTCTCTCTCTCCGTCTCCCTCTCTCTCTGTCTCCCTCCCTCTGTCTCCCTCCCTCTGTCTCCCTCCCTCTGTCTCCCTCTGCCTCTCTCTCTGTCTCTCTCTGTGTCTCCCTCTCTCTGTCTCCCTCGCTCTGTCTCCCTCTCTCTCTGTCTCCCTCCCTCGCCCTCTGTCTCCCACTCTCTCTCTCTATCCCTCTCCCTCTCTGTCTCTCTGCCTCTCTATCTCTCTCTGTCTCAGTCTCTGCCTCTATCTCTCTGTCCATGTCCCTGGCTATGCCTCTATCTGTCTGTCTGTCCCTGTCTTCCTCCCTCTGTCTCCCTCTCTCTGTCTCCCTCTCTTTCTGTCTCCCTCTGTGTCCCACTCTCTCTCTCTCAGTCTCCCTCTCCCTCTCTGTCTCTCTGCCTCTCTATCTCTCTCTGTCTCAGTCTCAGTCTCTGTCTCTATCTGTCTGTCCCTGTTCCTGTCACTGCCTCTATCTGTCTCTGTCTGTCCCCATCTCTGTCTGGCTTTGTCTCTATCTATGTCTGTCTCCCTCCCTCTGTCCCCCCCTCTCTCTCTCTCTTTGTCTCTGTCTCCTTCTCTCTGTCTCCCTCTCTCTCTGTCTCCCTCTCTCTGTCTCCCTCTATCTGCCTACCTCTATCTGTCTCCCCCGGACTCCCTCTGTCTACCCCGGACTCCCTCCCTCTGTCTCTCTCCCTCTGTCTCCCATGGTTTCCCTCTCTCTGGCTAACTCCCTCAGTCTGTCGCCCTCTGCCTCCCTCTCGGTCTCCGTCCCTCTGTCTCCGTCCCTCTATCTCCGTCCCTCTATCTCCCTCCCTTTGTTTCCCTCCCTCCCTCTGTCTGTTTCCCTCTGTCTGTCTTCCTCCCTCTGTTTCCCTCCTTCTGTCGGCCTCCTCCCTCTATCTGTCACCCTCTGCCTCTCCCTCTGTCTCCCTCCCTCTGTTTCCCTCCATCTGTCTCCCTCCATCTGTTACCTCCATCTGTCTCCCTCTATCTGTCTCCCTCAATCTGTCTCCCTCTATCTGTTTCCCTCCCTCTGTCTTCCTCCCTCTGTCTGTCACCCACTGTCATCTCACCCCAGCTTCCTGGGCACACACACAGCCCACCCGAGCACTTCACATGTCTTTAAAAGACCATTTACTTGTTGATGAGGCTTTGTTGTAAATTGCCCATAGAGCAGAGTGTCTAGGAATGCCTCTTAATTAGCAGCAGTGCTAAGTGCCCGCCACACACCCACCATTTGCAGGTGACACAGTACTGTGTCGGGACACACAGTTTGGAAAGCTTTGGCCTAGAGAGAGCCCTGGGTAAGCACCCGATTTCCATCTGTGGTAATCCAGAAATTGATGCTCCTGGTCTAGAGCAATGGCTGGAAGAACAGGCCTTATACACTGTGGAAAGCCACAAGTAACTGTGCTTCTGCACTATAGTTTACAGTGGCACTCAGGGAAAGCAGAAGTACCTGCAAACGCCTAGAGAGAATCTGGTGATCCAAGTATAATCCCACGGACCGAGCTATTAAAAGCAAGCTTTGAAAGCCTACTTTAAAGATGTCCGGGTTGAAAATAAACATTTTTCACCTCAAAAATAAAAGGGGCTGCAAATAAAAGTAAAGAAATCTTTAAAATTGTTAAAGACTTCACATCTACCAGTGCTGTTAGTAAGGTTTTTACTCCCACCTCCAGTTGGGCCCATCAGATGGCATGTTTTTTCCATGACAAAATCCACCGGATCTAACAATCATTTGCCCTTACTGGCACACCCAAAATGGGTATGATATCGGGTGACCGGCCACCAGGGCTGAGTTGTGCACTCTCCCAATTCCCTTCCATCTCTTTAGAAAAATCTTTGGATATCATGACCACCTTGAAGCCGGGACCTCCGTCCAACCCCTGCCCAACTAGCATTCTGAAGAAGATTGCGGAACCTCTAAATCCTGTAGTCAATTTTGTTCTTAATTCATCGCTTGAACATGGAGCTGCTGGAAAAGGGCCAAAATTATCCCGCTCCCGAGAAAAACCCACAGCAGATCCTATGATCACATCCAACTACAGGCCCATCTCCCTGTTGCCTTTTTATTCTAAGGTCTTGGAGAAGTACGTTAACTCCATGCTAACAGACTATAAAGAAGGTCACCATGTGCTTGATGACAGCCAGTCGGGCTTCAGAGCTACCCTCAGTACAGAAACAGCCTTACTGGAGGTCTCTGAAACTATTAAAGCTCAAATGGACAAAGGGGGTAGTGGTGTTTTGATATTGTGGATCTCTCTGCGGCTTTTGATACCGTGCCCCATGACTGGCTTTTGCATAGGTTAGCAGAGTGTAGTGTCGGGGGCACGGTGTACAGTAGGTTTGCTTCTTTCCTTTCGGAGAGGCAACAGGAAATCTGGTCTCCGCCTTTTTCAGCCACTATTACCCCAGTGCAAGGGGAGTTCCGCAGGGCTTATTTTGAGCCCCACCCTTTTTAACATATATATGGCCCCTCTTGCTCATTTGGCAGAGCGGCATGGAGCAAAGATTATTTCCTACGCCGACGATACGCAACTCCTGTTCACTTGTGATAAAGGAGCGAGTTATCGTGGTGGGCAGATAAAGAATTGTTTAATTGAGGTCTTTGCTTGGATGCAACTTATTCAGCTGAAGTGCAATTCAGAATTTTTTTTCGGTTGCACCCCTTATGTGGACTGGAATGCATGGTGGCCCAGTGACATGTCCCCTCCTTCATCCCCAGTTAGCTCGGTGAAAAATCTAGGAATCAAGCTGGACTCAAGCCTGGCAATGAAGGCCCACATTCAAGTGGTCACCGGCACCTGTTTTGGCTTGATAAAAATGGTAAAGAATGTTCTTCCTCTACTCCCGATGGAATCCCGTAAGATCGTTGTGCAAGCATTAATCACATCTAGGCTGGACTACGTGAACATCCTGTACCTGGGGCTGCCAGAGTATTTGCTCAACCGGCTGCAGGTTGTGCAGAACGCTGCGGCCAGAGCTATACTTATGGTAAACACCAGAAAACATATGTCACCACACTTGAAGGCCCTACACTGGCTCCCGGTGAGGAAGATGGTTCAGTTTAAGGCCTTAGTGCTTGCTTATGGTGCCTTCCATGATTCAGGTGCAGTTTACCTGAGGAATAGAATCCAATGTTACCAGCCTCAACGGGTCCTCAGATCCTCCAAGCAATCACTCATGGTGATCCCTAAGTTCACAAAATCTCGGATAAGAGGAAGGTCATTCCAGCTTCACGCGGGACAGTCCTGGTGAGTATCCGCGCGCTTTATAAATATTCAATTTCATTTCATTTCATTTCAAGCAATATAGTTGACAAAGTGCACAGACCATCATATTATAGCTGGGGGGAGCAATGTAGTGCTGCCTGGACTAGTTTTTCTACAGCCAAGTCAACCTCCAAAAGTAATCCGTGACTGTTCAGCACACTACCCCTCAAAGCTTAAAACAGGACGTCCTTGGCATTTCAGTGAGCTCGCAGTAGTATCTGTTTGCTGTATTTTCAGGGACAGAGGCTGTACGTGTTATCGTGATTGCCTGTCTGATCCTAAGTTTTGTAGGCCCTGGAGAGCTGCCATGACAGGGTCCTAGATAAGGACTAAGCTGTGGTCTATTTTAGGAAAGTACTGAAAATCCATCACTTCTGCTAACCTCAGTTTTCTGTTGGTCTTTTTGTGAAAATGCTTATACATACGTAACGCAACGTAACAAACATAACATAACATAAAATTACATAATATAACATTACATAACAAAATATAACATTACATAACAACATGATCAACATAAGATAACATAACATAGCATAACATAAAACATAACATGGCATAGCATACGATAACTTAAGATAACATAGCATAATGTGACATAACATAACACAACATAACACAACATGACATATGATAACAAAATATTCATGTTAAAACAGAGTGGATATATAAACATGGCAAACTGAGGTGGTATTGTAAGAATTATTTTTAGGTTGAAGCCTACGAGACAGCACAGCTGTCTGGTTTGCTAACGACAACTTGGGGACATTCGAAAAGCTTCCCTGGGACTGCATTCCGCCCACTGCTTACCATTAGCTTTGTGGATAATAACCCACATTTTCTTCATTTCCATTTGTTGGCTCTATTTGTTTTAGGCTTTTCAGCTCGAGTTTGTCCCTCACCTTGCACAAACACTAGTATTCGTTCACCAGTGTTCGATTTCTATAAACAGCCCTTTAAATCTTGTTCTTATCTTGCTTGTCACATTTGCTGTGCATTCAAAGAAAGAGGTCAGATGTCAGGCTCTCTCTTGCACTGAGCTAGGTGCTTACCTTTCTTTCTCTGACTTCAAAGAGAGAGGGTTTATGTAAGAATCATGCTGACTCTGGGGGAGTGCTTAAGGAAGGTTTCACCAGCACACAACAAAATGTAAATGTCAGTAAATGAACTAGTCAGAAATTTCAAAATTAGAAAAGCCCAAATGAAACACATGTTTTGGTAATTCTGAAGTGTGATATTATCGTTTGTGCGCTCTATACTTTTATCAGTGAAACTATACGACTGCAAGTGTAATGGTGATATCAATTGAAGATGTGTTGTCTGTAATGGAAGTGTGGTATCACACCATGCATATTCCATTCTACGCCACTGCACTCTACTCTGCACCACTTCACTTTACACCATGCCACTGCACTCGGTGCCATTGCACTCAAATCCACTCTGCACTACTTCCCTCTACGCTACTGCACTCTACGCCACTTCACTCTACGTCTCGCTACTCTGCACCACTCTACAATGCACTGTTCGACACTGCACTCTACAGCACTCGTCTACTATGTACAACTCCACTCTATGCCCCTCCACTCTGTAACACTCTGCAACACTTCACTCCACTTCACTACGCTCTATGCCAATACACATATTGCCAATGCACTCTTCTCTGTACCACTCAACTGTACACACCTGCACTCTCTGCCAATCCATTGTTTGCCACTCTAATCTACACTGTAAAATTGCACTCTATGCCACTGCACTTTATGCCATTACTTTAGGCCACTCTACCCTGCACCACTCCACTCTATGCACCTCACTCTACTCTGCTCCACTACACTCTATCCTGCACCACTCCACTCTAGGCCACCTGATTCTACTCTGCTCCACTCCGCTCTATACCACTTCACTCTACCCTGCACTACTCCACTCTATACCACTCCACTCTACTCTGTAACAATCTACATCACTGCACTCCATGCCACTCTGGGCCTCTCCACTCTATGCAATTGCACTCTGAAGCACTCCACTCCTTGCCACTGCACTCTACGTCCCTCCACTCTACACAACTATGCTCTAAACGGCACCACTCTATGCCACTGCACTCTATGTCACTCTACTCTGCACCATCTGAATTCTATGCCACTGTGCTCTAGTATGCAACACTCTAATTTACACCACTGCATTCTATGACTCTGCATTGTACTCTGCTGAATTCTATGCCACTGCACTCTACATCACTGTGCTCTGCAACACTCTACGCCAATGAGCTCTACACCAGTCCACTCTACTCTACACCACTCCCACTCCACTGTTACCCCTATGCCATTGTATTCTGCTCTACTCTGCACCACTCTACTCTATACAACTCTAATCTATGCCTCTCTACTCTATGCCACTGCACTCTAAACCACTGCATTCAACGCCACTGCACTGTACTCTCTACCACTCAACTCTGCGTCCCTCTATTCCATGCCAAAAACTCTACGCCAATGCACTCTACACCACTCCACACCATTGCACTCAACGACATTCTACTCTGCAACACTGCACTCTGCGCCACTGAACTTTATGCCACTCTACTCTGCCCTACTGCATTATTTGCCACTGCACTCCATGCCACTCTAATCTGCATCACTCCACTTTACGCCACTTCACTGTGCAGTACACCACTCTACGCAACTGCACTGTTCGACACTATACTCTGCATCACTGCACTCTATGCTACTGAATAATTCTACACCACTCTACTCTGTACCACTGCATTCTTTGCCACTGTACTTTACACCACTCTACTCTGTATCGCTCCACTCTACGCCACTTCACTCTGCAGTACTCCACTCTATGCTGTACTCCATTCTATGCCACTGCGCTGTATGCCACTGCACTCTCCTGCACTATACTCTACTCTGCAACCCTCTACGCTATTCTACTCTCCACCACTCAATGCCACTCCACTCTATCTCACTCTATTCTGCACCACTGCACTCTACGTCACTACACACTACTATTTAACATTCTAATCTATGCCACTGCCTTCTACGATGCTGCATTGTACACCCCTGAAATCTATGCTGCTGCACTCTGTTACTGCACTTTACGCAACTTTATTCTGAAACACCCTACGCCAATGTACTTTACACCAATTCACTTTACTCCACACTATGTGTCTCTATTCTATAGCATTCCAATCTATGGCACTCCACTCCCGCTACAGCACTAACTTTTAGCTATGCTGAACAGAAGCTACGTTGGTGTAAAACATGGCTACAACAGGTTGTAAAACCAATAGCTCTTGCATAGGCGAGCCCTTCGGTTTTGCCAATGCTTGTTTTATCTGAGGAAATATTTTCTGGCTGGTCTGAATTTCTTTTAAAAGACAATGGCTAAATGGATTGTTTATATACATATCTCGGAGGAATCTGTAAGGGCAGAGCCTGGAAATGGTTGCGAGGTGATGTGTGGCTTGTGTAAGTCCTCAGAGAATCCCTTTCCATCAGTCATGGAGGAAACAGAAGGAACTGACTCAAAAGAGCCTTGCCTCTAAAGGAAATGCATGCGTTGCCTGTCACCACTGCTATAAAACCGTAGCACGGTCCGTCGCAGGGAGTTTTTCCATGATGCCCTCATAACCAGGAAACCGCCTATCCTGTCTGGGCCATTAAGGACAGTTATAGCACAGTGACAGCATCAAAGCATCGGACTCAAAGCCATGTCTGCTTTTAACTGCCAAAGACTGCAAGGGAGACAGACTTCTTCTGATGGTAAAGGCATGCTAGGAAGATGAGCAATAGTGTTAATATTTCCTCGTGCCTCACAGATAAAGGCAGAGAAACGTCGGGAAAGAAACACAATCTTGAAATGGTCTGATATGACCCTGATGTACATTGTGTGCACACAGCTATGACGGCATCTGAAATAATTTTTGATTCAGGGGCGCGGGAGATGTTTTCTGGCTACTGTAATGCCCAGATTAGTTCCTATACTGTACCCTTGTTTCTGGACCTCTACATAAACCAGTGGTCTATAGTTTCGCCTGGACTGGCCCCTGGATTTCTATAAGGCAGGGTACGGCTGATGCTTCAGGCCGCAACCAGACCATGGCTCCAAATCAATTGAAAAGGACAGGAATTGGCATTGTAAAATTAGTGTTGGGGGAGCGCTCCAAGGGCAGAATTTTATTTTACCTGAAGAGCTGATAATCCTGCCACCGTTGCTGGCTCTTTTGTGATTCTGCAATGGATGGCACCTTCAGGCTGGTTGCAACCATCAAGTGTTACTTGATGTTGTCGAGTCTGCTGGCATGTAGCTGGTATTATATTAATCTTAAAAGAGAACCCTAGCGTGATACTTGTGAATGCGGGAGGTGGACCCTTCCTGTCATTAAAGTGAGCCAGGGGACAACTGTTCAAATTCTCTTGTTGGTTTCAGCCTACTCTCTTATGTCTGTAACTACTGTAATATTTTATCATCATTTTAAAATACCATTTTACTCGCCTGCTTCTTTTCTCGCGCCTCAAGTCTAATGGTCTCTGCACCTGAGCATTTTGAATTTAAAGCTGCTAAATCTGAACCTCCATTGTAACTTTACGACAGGAACCTTATGCAATGCAGTAGATGCTGTTTCCACTTATACTATGACAAAAGTAGTGTGGAAATATTGTATCGGGTGCAGTGGTGAACCTGGAGTCTTTCTCAGGGGGTGTCCACTATTATTTTGAAAATTAAACAATATTATCAGATTAATAACGTTTATAGGGGCATATGTAGGTAGGGTTTTCGATTCGCAAATGCCAAAATTCGGTGAATTTCGGCGTTTGCGAATCGCAAACGGTGCTTTGGTATCTAGGTGCACATTAGCAAAATAAGGAATCGCAAGAATTGCGATTCCTTATTTTGCTCAAGCATTTAAAGAATCGCAATTTTGCGATTCCTTAAATGTTATGTAGGAGTGAATTTTAAAATGCGCATTTGGCTTAAGGAATCGCAAAATACCACCTACTTCAAGTAGATGGTATTTTGCGATTCCCTTTCTAAATGCATTTTTGCATTTTTTGTTTTTTATTCAAAGTGCCATGTGGCACACAGACATGCCCTTAGGGCATGTATGTGCGCCACATGTACCTAGAGGCACATTCCAGGGGTGCAACAGGTGTCCTTTGGACACCCTGGCACCCTTAGAATTGCAATTCTCAAGTTGCGATTTTCTCATAGAAAATCGCAATTTGAGAATGTATCCCCATTCATTCCTATGGGCCTCTTAGCCCATAGGAATGAATGGGACACTCAATCCTTAATTGCGATTCGCAATTTGCTAATCGCAATTAGGGAATGTTAGAGATTCACACAAAAATTGCGAATTTTTACCTACATTCCATTTTGCTATTCTCAAATAGCGATTCCTTAAAAATCGCTATTTGGGAATCGCAAAATGGAAATTACCTACATATGCCCCATATACACATAGGAGCACAATGTAATTTGTCCATAAATGTGAAGGAATGTGAAACTGAATACTAAAAATAAAGTTAGCATCAGGGGCGGTGCCTCCCTTAGGACGTTGGGGCGTTGTCCCACTCATATTTTGCCCCCCCCAATTAAATGTGAGTGAGCTACTATACATTCCAAAGTATTTTGAATTCTACGTGAGTCAGTCAGCCTTCAGCCGCGGGCCGGTTGCAGTATCGAGCGCCCGCAGCTAAGGAGGGTCCTGTGCATAACATGCAGGCCTCAGGAGGTGGAGCTTAATAATATTGACACCATAGTACACGTTTTCAGTAGCCAGCGCACCTAGGCCCAAGTGCACATGTCAGGTTGGACTGCTGCCTTTCTCCGGCCAGCCCAGCATGCACACTAGAGGCCTCTTTAAGAGCCTATCCACCTGCTCATTAGTGAGCCGGGGGGGGGGGGGGGAGGGGATCAAAATCTCAGCCCGTGGTCTCAGTAATGAGCAGTGAGTTTGCCTGCCCGAGCCAATCCTGGCACTGCTCTCATAATATGTAACAGCAGGAGAAGCGTCTGGCAGTATGAGGGTGGGAGGAGGCTGTCTCGCTCTCTCCCCTTTACGTACTGCACAAAGAGAGTTGGCTGCTAAGGCACACATTTGAAAAGAGATTCCTCAGGTAAGTTTGAAAGTTTAATAACTAGTGAGTTGGTGATAGTAGAAAATACACTTTTAGTTCAGTATACACGTGTGTATTCAGTCGGTAGAGGTTGCTATTCATATTTTTAAGTACACATGCATACTTTTGAAAACTTTTGCAAGTACAGTATTTGACTGAAATAATTGTATGCATTTTCGTTTGTCAGGAGAACATTTCTGGAGTTTATAAAGGTATGCACGCTAACGTATTCTCATAGACATCTCTGTTTGTATTTGTTAGGTGCGCAGCATACCTCGAGAGGTTGTTATTGCCCCTGCGTGAATTGCTTTTTAGAACATATGGGTACGTTTTCCTCTTCATTCCCCTCCTTTCGACCCAGGAAAATGTACTTTTAACTTTCTGGCAGTCAGTGGATGTTTAGCTCAGCACTGCTGTTGTGGAAGGCAAATAAAAGACAATATAGTAAAACAGCTGTAGTACTTTATTAACATTCTTGCCTTTTCAAATTTATGTGAAAATGCACCATTTGCCCACTCTTTTTTCCAGGTGGAAGAACCCCCCCAGAACCCTCCATTTGGCTGGCAGGCTCGCTTGCTACGTTCACTTGCCACAGGGCACTCATCCCGCACTTTTACACACCACCAATTTCAAATTTCACCAGCTGCCACTGGTTACTATCCTTCATTTGATTTGTGGGAAAGCACAGGTACGGCAAATAGATTCTAGTATGGACCATTGTGGCTTCAACTGAATCACTGGTATGCACCAGCATGATCTAAGAGCAAAAAATACAAAGTTATATACTAGAGTCTAGCACACTAGCATATCATTTTGTCTTTTAGAAATAAAACCAAACATTCCCATTAAAAATAAGATTACGAATTTTGTATTGTTTTAGTAAAAACATTTCATAATGTAAGTATCTGTTTGGTGTATGCTTGTTGCTGCATTTTTGTATATTGTTTTGACATTCAGGTAGCATAAATTGCTTAGGCTAGGGTCCCCAGCATCCAACAGTGATAATGTAGGAGCCATAGAAGTTAAAAAGTTAATAACTGCTGATTTATAATATACATCGATGCTAACAGTGATAACATCAAGCATAATGTATCATTAATGTATTATAGTGCTGATGTAATTGAATCTAAAGAATTCTCCCGATAACAAGACTGAGTGTAAGTTATTGATGTGTGGTAACCAGACACTGAACACCAAAAACTAGGAAATTCCATATACATAGAAGTTGGACTACAATATTGCATCGCTATGTGGCACGGTGCAGAGACAGAATATCGAGTACAAAATATTGAGTTGCACAAATATTGAGTCATTAATATCGTGGCTCAGGAATATCGACAGCAAGAATATCGTAGTCAAGAATATCGACTCAAGGTTAGAAATATTGAATTGTTAAATATTATTTGCAAAAATACAGTTGTTAAAAATATAGTTTTTTGTTACAGTTAAGTATTTTAGTATATATTTTATATGTATGTTATGTATATTTTATGTATAAGGTTTGTTTGTATTTTTAATATATGTGTTACATTTTTAGTAGTTATGATTTTTTTTAATTTGAATTTTGCGCTTTTAGTCCTGTAGCGGGTTGTGGGTTTATAGGGAAATCGGGTGGGAAGTAATTTAATTATATTTCATTTTTTTTTTTTAAATGTATTTTTGCATTTTTAGTTCCGTAGCGAGTTGTGGGTTTAAAGGGGGATTGGGTAGGAAGTAATTTAATTATATTTAATTGAGTGATTCATTTTTATTTATTAATATTTGCTTAGTTGGGATGTTATAGTGTTAAATGTGTAAATTAATTTATTATTAATTAATTAATTATTGGTTGTTAATTAATTTTAATTAATTAATTGGTAATTAATTATGGTATTTGTGTAATTATTTTTAGGTATGTGTGGTGGTGTTTATAGGTGTAAATGGTGGGAAGAAATGTATTTTTTAATTTATGAATTGATAATTGGTTGTTCATTTTGATTAATTATTTGTAAGAAATGTTTGTAATTGTGAAATTAATTATATGTATGTGGTAGTTTTTATAGGTGTAAAGGGTGGGAAGTAAATTATTTTTAAGTGATGAATTAATAATTAGTTGATAATTAATTTGAATTAACAAATTGGTAATTAAGTATGGTAGTTGTGTAATTAATTGTATGTGTGTTGCGGTGTTTATAGGAGTACAGGGTGGGAAGTAATTTGTGTTTAATTAAATAATATATAGTTGTTAATTAATGTTAATTATTTGATATTTATTTGGGGTAAATATTATTTTTTTTGTGTTTTGTTCTTACTTTTAAAGAGGTAAAGGGTGGTATTAAATAAAATATTGTTATTTAATTATTCGTTGTTATTAGTAATAGTTTTTCTTTAAAAATAATATATAATTGTGTTTTATTAGTTTATAGTTTAATTTAGGTGTGTGTTGTGAGTATTAGTGTGTTAAAGCTTGTGTACTCAATGTTTTTTTTATTAATAAGATGTTTTTTAATTTATTATTAATGATGTTAATTATGGAAATAAATGTAATTAAAAATGTTGAAGTGTTTTGTTATTGGTGTGGTGTTATAGGTTATGAAATAATATTATAATATGTGTTCTTTTTATATGTTTAATAGATTAATACTTTTTTTTTTAAATATAGTTTTTTATGTTTATTTGTTACATTTTGAAATATTTTGCGGGGTTTTTCAACTGTGTAAGTGCTATAAGTTATTTTTGTTTCTCTGCTATCCAACACTTTCCCTAATGTTGCACTCGCTGGAGTGGGAATAGTAATTTTTATATCTTCGCTTTCCAGCACTTTCCCTACTGTTGGATTAACTGGAGTGGAAATAGTAATTTTTTCCCCTCCGCTATCCAACACTTTCCCTACTGTTGCACTCTCTGGAGTGGGAAAAGTAATTTTTGCCCCTCCGCTATCCAACACTTTCCCTACTGTTGCACTCTTTGAAGTGGGAATAGTATTTGCTACCCCTCTGCTATCCAATACTTTCCCTACTATTGCACTCACTGGAGTGGGAATAGTAATTTTTGCCCCTCCGCTATCCAACACTTTCCCTACTGTTGCACTGTTTAGAGTGGGAATAGTAATTGCTACCCCTGCGCTATCCAACATTTGCTGTACTGTTGCACTCACTGGAGTTGGAATACTAAATTGAATCCCGCTGCATCTATCACTTACCCTACTGTTGCACTGTTTGTATTCAGAATAGTAATTTTTGCTCCTCTGCTATCCAACACTTTCCCTATTGTTGCACTTACTGTAGTGGGAAAAGTAATTTTTACCCCTCAGCTATCCAACATTTTCCCTACTGTTACACTCACTAGAGTTGGAATAGTAAATGTAATTCCTCTTCTATCCAACACTTACCCTACACTTGCACTCACTGGAGTTTGAATAGTAATTTTTACCCCTCCGCTATCCAATATTTTCCCTATTGTTGCACTCTTTGGAGTGGGAATAGTTATGTTTACCCTCTGCTATCCAACACTTTCCCTACTGTTGCACTTATTGGAGTGGAAATAGTAATTTTTACCCCTCCACTATCCAACATTTTCCCTACTGTTGCACTCACTGGAGTTGGAATAGTAAATGTAATTCCCCCGCTATCCAACATTTACCCTAGTTTTGCACTCACTGGAGTGGGAATAGTAATTTTTACCCCTTCGCTATCCAACACTTTCCCTACTGTTCCACTCTTTGGAGTGGGAATAGTATTTTTTCCCCTCTGCTATCCAACTTTTTCCCTACTGTTGCTATCACTGAGGTGGAAATGGTAATTTTTACCCCTCTGCTATCCAACACTTTCCCTACTGTTGCACTCACTGGAGTTGGAATAATACATTTTATTATTCTGCTATCTAACACGTTCCCTACTGTTGCACTTATTGTATTGTAAATGTTAGTTTACATTCTTTTTAATAGTTAAATGTTTTCATTTATTATAGAATGTTTTTGATTTTAAATTATATATATATATATATATATATATATATATATATATATATATATATATATATAATTTAAAATAAAAACATTCTGAACAAGACAAGAGTTATTGTCGAAACGCGTAGCGTGCTGTTGGACAAATAAACTTCTATGCTGCAACTTTCCGAGTGCGTCTCATGCTGTAAAGCAAACTTGTGGAATATATATATATATATATTCACTGAAAAAACCATAGGTTATAGACCATATATAGTTAGGAATTAGCATTTAAAAAACCTTATTTTACTCACACAAAACCATTGAAATTCCATATATAGTTAGTTGCACTAACTATATATCGCGCACCTGCAATCCACTGCTGATGATGTCACATATTACATCATTCATGACATGGTCAGTGACATCACTGATGACATCACTGATGACATCTCAAATGACATCACTGATGACATCACTGATGACATCTCATTTGACATCAATGACCACATCACTGATGATATCATTCATGTGACAATACAATGCATCTCCTCACATTTTAATATAACCTCTGTTTCACCCAGTGTTAAATACAGAATATAATTTTTGAAACCATTGACACACCAATACTAGTTACTACATACGCACTCACTGATTCCTACGTCTACACACACCTTCACTCATTCACCCATACTATCATTCATACATACAATCACTCATCTTTACAACACTATCATATGCACTCATACACCTATACAGACACTCACAGTCTGCCACTCATCCATGGAGTTACTCACACACCTAGTCAGTCCTGTAAAGAATCAATGACACTTCCATTTTCTTGTCTATACAGTTAAACATAGAGCACCTTACATTTTCAAACATATACTAACACATACTTACCTTGTTATACAATCATTGATACAAGTACACATTGATCTGCACAGAGTCACACACCTCCCAGCCAGCCACACACACACTCAGTCTCCCATACAAATACTTGGACAATCAATCAGTAACCCATATAGTTAATCATATAGCTACTGATCAAAACATGCAGCAGTTTACAGAACAACAGACATAATGATGCACAAATTAAGACACTTTAGTCACTAACCCATGCACTCAGTGAGACACATTTAATCACTCACTCATGCATTCAGTCATGCACCTACTAAATCCTTTGTCCAGACACTTATACTTCCACTCATTCTTCAATATGTAAGACACATTTTAACTTTACAGAAACATACAGTCACTGGATGTTGTCATCAGTGATGTCATCAGTGATGTCATTTGAGATGTCATCAGTGATGTCATCAGTGATGTCACTGACCATGTCATGAATGATGTAATATGTGACATCATCAGCAGTGGATTGCAGGTGCGCGATATATAGTTAGTGCAACTAACTATATATGGAATTTCAATGGTTTTGTGTGAGTAAAATAAGGTTTTTTAAATGCTAATTCCTAACTATATATGGTCTATAACCTATGGTTTTTTCAGTGAATTTTCAAGGTTTTGTAAATGCTAATTCCTAACTATATATGGTCTATAACCTATGGTTTTTTCAGTGAATTTCAATGGTTTTTTAATAGCAAATATCATAAGCTGTCGAATGTCAAGTACGTGGTAAGTGAAAACATTTTCGTGTTTATGCACACTGATCTGCTTTGAATGGTGCCCCCCCCCCCTCATTTCTATTAGGAGTACTCTCTCTTTGCAGATAGTGAAAGGTAGTTAACGCAGGTCTTTGCCCCCATTGTAATCCGTCGTGCCTGCTTCTCTCTCCATTTGATTCATTGTTATCCAAGTATTTACTGTTTTAGAATTAGTTCTCTTTGGTTCATTCTCTATTTACAAACAAACACAGAGTCGCAATACTCTGTTTAGTCTTTGCAGATAACGAAAAATCGTGTAAAAAAAAAAGAAAAGGAATCGAGCAAAATCAGTAGGCCACTAATGGGATCTCTTTTTGACCTCGCTAAAATAGAAACATTAGGAACAACCCCTCATGACAAATACAAAACTAGTGAGATGAACTGAACTCCACACAATGATGGCTGCAAAACAGCTCTGCTCCGCCACCCACCCCGCCCAAAATAACGATAAAGAACGGCTGCCATGATTGGTTGCGGAATGACCACGACGGAGCTACGAAATGGTGCTGCTCTCATGCTAACCCCAGCTTCAGTCTGAAACATCCAGAAACACTGTAGACTACCAATTCGATCAGTTCCGGTAGCGCCCCAATGTAACCCGGTAGAGAAGAACTAGCCCTCCCCTCTTTGACTGATGGTTCTTGTTGCCTGTCCCTTCTGTTGTCATTTAACAGAACTATTTAGCCTGCTGAAAGGGGTTGTGTTCCGACCGCTGGTTGGTGGAGACATTTTGACTATATTCTGTACCTGCGTTGTCGCGTAATGCGTCATATGACGCGCCGCGTTAGCGCATCCGGAAGTCATCCGGGGCGCGCAGCGCGTAACGTAAGCATAACAAGTCATGTGACTTGTTAATAAAACTTTTCATTGGTTCATTTTACTTTTCTTATTGTAATGATGAAAGGCTTGATCATATGACCTAAAAATTACGCTTTTCATTACTTCCGAACATTATTTTTTCTTAAATATATGTTATAATGTTCCAGGCTAATGTACTTTCCCGGAAATTTTACAACTGTCCTGCAAGTAAAATATATTCTTTTTTCGAGAAAAAGAGCGTTTCTTCGTCCCATGACGGAGCCGTTGAGCAAAAGAGGGTCGACCTGCTGTCTTAGTCGCCGATACGCCTGAATATGAGATTCTTATCGATCACTTTATGTTGCAGGAATAGAAAACACAACAGCCCTTGACCATTTATCTTTACTGCGTTCCTTCGTATTATACCTTTTACCCTTCATGTAATTGGTCTGCTTTATTTCACTTGCCTTTTAATGATTCTAAAACAGTGACTATTATTAAAAACTTTACCAATGTATATACTACTACCATGTTTTCTTTTAAAAACCTTTATTGTGAAAATTTCATTATACAAATACGAGCCTATAACCACGTGGGCCGGCCACGGAGCAAACTGTAATCGTATATGATAAATAGACATTTACACTGTAGAGGAACGTAACGGGCGGGCCATTAGGTTGCAAGAACTAAGGTGTCTAACAGTTACGGAATCGGTGGACGTACATTTTATAATTAAAATACGACAGGGCCAGTTACAATAAAATTATCTAGATATACATTTGCGGGCAAGTACCATGGGTGACGTTAATTCGAACTTTCAACAGTACAGTAATCAATAACACATCAGAACTTAATATCAATAGGGATGTCGAAATATTCAATCAATTCTCGTCCCCGCCCGCCATGTGCTTCAAAACTGCATACGTATCTCGTGATTTCAAGGTTCTGCAACCAGTACACAACAAGGAGTTACGAGTCCCATTTATTCTGGCGCCATTTTGGGCGAGGACGGGCAGGTCCAGGATATAGTCAAAATGTCTCTACCAACCATCGACTATGATGATGTTCATATGCTGTATTTATTAGAGTAACACTCAGATGTCCACATGAAATAAATTTGCCACAATCTAAACATGTCATTTTAATCTTTCCAAATTTCTTCTAAATATTTGGGACCGTTTCCCTTGCCTCTGAAGCTCTCAGTGCCACTTCTTTGATGAATGTACTAGCAGGTCAGGGGTTCTCCTCCAAATCTCTCTTTTATGCAGCACTATAATTAATTGTTGCCACCTCTCCATATGACGATGCATGGTATAGTTACCACAACTATATTTTTTTTCGGTTCCTCTAGAGAGTTCATCGTGGCAGATGAAGCGTGTAACGTACCGGGCATTTACCTTTTTTTGCATGTACAGGAAAGGAAAAAAAAATCGAGCGTCCGAGTTCTAAGGTGTCCCAGGGCCATTTTAGTGGACCAGGCCCAAATCCAAAGAACAGGCCGCCATTTTGAGAGTCCTGTTGCAGCCGCCTGTCGCTGTAGCATCAAGAGCAGCCGAAACTCAGCTGAATGGCAACTGAAACGGTAAAGGGGCGCCCCACTACAGCAGACGAGCCAGGCCCAAATCCAAAGAACTGCTGTCTCACAGGCTAATGGGGCGACCCACGCCGAGTTTCAGCATTGTAGGATGACCACACAAGTACAGCAACTTGCTAGACATCACCTCGGTGCCATCCGGATCTCGGCGCCCCACTGCAGATGAAGTGCCTCTCAACTATGAAACCACCACGGTGACATCCGGATCTTGGCGCGTTGTGCTGCCTTCGGCCTATTCGCACATCGGTCCGCTACTGACGCCATCTCACAGGCTAATGGGGCGACCCACGCCGAGTTTCAGCATTGTAGGATGACCACACCAGTACAGCAACTTGCTAGACATCACCTCGGTGCCATCCGGATCTCGGCGCCCCACTGCAGATGAAGTGCCTCTCAACTATGAAACCACCACGGTGACATCCGGATCTTGGCGCGTTGTGCTGCCTTCGGCCTATTCGCACATCGGTCCGCTACTGACGCCATCTCACAGGCTAATGGGGCGACCCACGCCGAGTTTCAGCATTGTAGAATAACCACACCAGTACAGCAACTTGCTAGACATCACCTCGGTGCCATCCGGATCTCGGCGCCCCACTGCAGATGAAGTGCCTCTCAACTATGAAACCACCACGGTGACATCCGGATCTTGGCGCGTTGTGCTGCCTTCGGCCTATTCGCACATCGGTCCGCTACTGACGCCATCTCACAGGCTAATGGGGCGACCCACGCCGAGTTTCAGCATTGTAGGATGACCACACCAGTACAGCAACTTGCTAGACATCACCTCGGTGCCATCCGGATCTCGGCGCCCCACTGCAGATGAAGTGCCTCTCAACTATGAAACCACCACGGTGACATCCGGATCTTGGCGCGTTGTGCTGCCTTCGGCCTATTCGCACATCGGTCCGCTACTGACGCCATCTCACAGGCTAATGGGGCGACCCACGCCGAGTTTCAGCATTGTAGGATGACCACACCAGTACAGCAACTTGCTAGACATCACCTCGGTGCCATCCGGATCTCGGCGCCCCACTGCAGATGAAGTGCCTCTCAACTATGAAACCACCACGGTGACATCCGGATCTTGGCGCGTTGTGCTGCCTTCGGCCTATTCGCACATCGGTCCGCTACTGACGCCATCTCACAGGCTAATGGGGTGACCCACGCCGAGTTTCAGCATTGTAGGATGACCACACCAACTTGCTAGACATCACCTCAGTGCCATCCGAATCTTGGCATCTCAACGCCTAGTGGTATCTTCCATACAAAAAATATTGTTACGCTGCCTTTGGCCCCATTCGCACATCAGTCCGCAACTTAGACATCACCTCGGTGCCATCCGGATCTTGGCATCTCAGCGCCTTGTGGTGTCAGTCAGAAAATATTGTTGTGCTGCCTTCGGCCTATTCGCACATCGGTCCGCTACTGACACCATCTCACAGGCCAACGGGGCGCCCCACGCCGACTTTCAGCATTGTAGGATGGCCACACCAGTACCACAACTTGCAAGACACCACCTCGGTGCCATCCGGATCTTGGCATCTCAGCGCCTTGTGGTCTCTTCTACACCGGAAATATAGTAGAAAATATTGTTGCGCTGCCTTTGGCCCCATTCACACATCAGTCCGCTACTGACACCATCTCACAGGCCAACGGGGCGCCCCACGCCGACTTTCAACATTGTAGGATGGCCACAGAAGTGCGACAACTTACTAGACACCACCTCGGTGCCATCCGGATCTTGGCGCGTTGTGCTGCCTTCGGCCTATTCGCACATCGGTCCGCTACTGACGCAAACTCACAGGCCAACGGGGCGCCCCACGCCGACTTTCAGCATTGTAGGATGGCCACACCAGTGCGGCAACTTCCTACACACCACCTCGGTGCCATCCGGATCTTGGCGCGTAGTGAAGCTGCAGCAGCTGCAAATAAGCTTCAGACAGTGTTACAACCGCTGCTCAGAACTCTCAACTATGACACCACCTCGATGCCATCCGGATCTTGGCGCGTTGTATTGCCTTCGGCCTATTCGCACATCGGTCCGCTACTGACGCCGCCTCACGTGCCAACGTATTTTCTCCGCATTTTATACCCTATGCCGCATAACAGGTCATGTGACTTGTTTATAAAACTTTTCATTGGTTCATTTTACTTTTGGTTTCCTAATGATGGAAGGCTTGATCATATGACCTAAAAACAACACTTTTCATTGGATGAAAACTTTTTTTTTCCCCCAAACGATGAAAGCCCCACCTTGTTTCTGGATGTTTCAGACTGAAGCTGGCGTCAGCATGAGAGCACCACCATCTCGTAGCTCCGTCGTGGTCATTCCGCGAGCAATCATGGCAGCCGCTCCCCACCAGAAGCCTGCAGGAGTCGGGGCCCCCAAAACTTTTGATGAATTCTCAAGGCGGAGGGGACGCTTTCGAGAATGGGGTCCAAGACCTAGCAGACAAGCGTCCGATTTCCAAGGTGTCCCAGGGCCATTTCAGTGGACCAGGCCCAAAAAGGAAACAGCCTGCCGCCATTTTGAGAGTCCTGTGACAGCCGCCTATCGCTGCACCGCAAGAGTGGGCGCAACTCAGCTGAATGGCGGATTTTGACACAGTGGACCAAAAGCGGACGGAATGGCAACTGAAACGGTAAAGGGGCGCCCCACTACAACAGACGAGACTCCACCTGGAGAGGCCCGTTCACGCCGCCTCCCCCGGGGCGCTCCACGCCGTTATTCGGAGCAGCATTGTAGGATACCAAAACCAGTGCGGCAACTTACTGGACATCACCTTGGTGCCATCGTTCTGCTGCCTTGGAACTATTCGCACAACAGTTTGCTACTGATGACCCACCCCCCGCGACGCCCCACGCCGTTATTTGCTGGGTGGCAACTTACTAGACATCACTTTTGTGTCATCTAGATTTCGGCGCGTTCTGCTGCCTTGGAACTATTCGCACAACAGTTTGCTACTGATCACCCACCCCCCGCGACGCCCCACGCCGGAAATCTGGACGTTGTGCTGCGTTGGGACTATTCGCACAGCCGACCGCTACTTCGTTGTTTTTCTCTAAAAATGTTTATATGTTATTACTATTTTTGTTTTCTTGTATATATTTATAAATTATTAAAGTTTTATAATCTTACTACTTTGTCGGAGTGCTATATATTTTTAATGTGACACATAATTGTAAAAACTTTGATGTACAAAGAGTCATCCCTGGAATCTTCCGCTTCACGCTCGGTCCCCTCCCCAATCACAATACAGAATGGTTTTCAGATAATAGCAACGCTTCTGCTGTGACGGATCTCATCGAGTGTGGGCCTTGATCTACTATAACTCCTTTGAAGACGGGTGATTCTTTACAGCTGTGGCCATAAACTACATCTGCAGGGCTAGCTGATAGCCTAGGACCGGCCTGGACAATCGGACACAGAGGAAAAGGAGTGTCAGAGGGTGCGGTAGTGAATAGGGCGAAAGGGAGGTGTCGGGCGGGCACAGGGTGTGATTCTCAGGGAAGAACAGCGCAGATGGGGGGAGGTTTATTACCCATGCATAAAACAGAGAGCGGGGGTGACCACTGCCTGGGGGAGATGCTTGCGAGGGTGGGGAGCCATGCTAAGGATCGACAGCGTTCACAGAGTGGATCTGGTCAAGGCATCTAAAATGGCTGCCGTGCACGACAAAAGTGTGGCATTTGAAAAAAGACAAGATGGCGCACACAATGTTTTTCAACAATTCCTGATTTCCTTCGAATCGAACGTTAACAGACGTTGGGGCATATTACCAAAGTTAAGCGATATTTATCCCTAACGATGCATTGCAAAGATTTTTTTACCGTCAGAAATTATCGCAGATAAACCTTGCTATTATCAAGGTTTATCGCAAATACGATAAAAAACGAGCGCAATGCATTAATGTCGCTGAAAACTCCGCGATATTCATGCATTACCGAGCTAATGCTCTTAGCCATGTTATCCACCTCCCATTGGATAACATGGCTAAGAACTGCTCAGGGCAGCTGTTACTTTTTGGAGATATTCGCGCTTATCTCGAATATTTCCAAAAGTTGATAATAGGAGATAGCGATGTTAGCGACTGTTTCCAGTCGCTAACATCTTGGCATGCCCACTTTGCATGTCATTAGTGATAAATATCACTCACATGCAAAGTGGGACCCAAGATGGTCGCTATCTCCTACTAGCCGTCGCTAACTGGTGTTAGCAACAGCTAGGTAATACACATATAATTTTATCTCCGCGAAGCGGAGCGCTGTTACAGATATATATCTTGTTTTTGAACGTTAATTTCTCAAAATGCACTGAAGCACATATATTGAGACATAGCAAAGGCACATCGGGCTACCAGTCCCTAATATTTTACCAAGTTTCGTGCAAATCCATTCAGCCGTTCGATTATTATTATTATTATTTTTTTTTGCCCCGCGGGGCCCTTTTAAAACCTCCACATCAAACCTAGGGGGTCAGCGAGGATCTACTATGCCCCCTTATGGTCATCAGCCGTTCGATTATTATTATTATTTTTTTTTTTGCCCCGCGGGGCCCTTTTAAAACCTCCACATCAAACCTAGGGGGTCAGCGAGGATCTACTATGCCCCCTTATGGTCATTTGCCCCTTCGCTTTGGCCTCCTCTTGTCTCTCGATCCTACCGAGAGACAAGATGGCGGCCGCTACGTACTGTTTGGAATGTTTACAGACACCGGAGAGCCAATCAGCTTCGCTTCGCAAAGCTCCGTAACGCGAAAAGTACGCGAAGCGGTGCGCTGTTACAGATATATATCTTTTTTTGAACGTTAATTTCTCAAAATCCACTGAAGCACATATATTGAGACCTAGCAAAGGCACATCGGGCTACCAGTCCCTACAATTTTGCCAAGTTTCGTGCAAATCCATTCAGCCGTTCGATTATTATTATTATTATTATTTTTTGCCCCGCGGGGCCCTTTTAAAACCTCCACATCAAACCTAGGGGGTCAGCGAGGATCTACTATGCCCCCTTATAGTTATTTCCCCCTTTGTTTTGACCTCCTCTTGTCTCTCGATCCTACCGAGAGACAAGATGGCGGCCGCTACGGACTGTTTGGAATGTTGACAGACGCCGGAGAACCAATCAGCTTCGCTTCACAAAGCTCCGTTGCGCGAAAAGTCCGCGAACCAGAGCGCTAACCGGTCCGCTGTTACAGATATATATCTTTTTTTAAACGTTAATTTCTCAAAATCCACTGGAGCACATATATTGAGACCTACAAAAGGCACATCGGGCTACCAGTCCCTACAATTTTGCCAAGTTTCGTGCAAATCCATTCAGCCGTTCGGGCTAAAAGTGAGGCCAACCGCCCTATGGAAAACTCAATGTTAAAAACACGTTTTGGGACCCCCCTTTTTTCTCGGCCCCCACTGGACGAACCCCCCCCAAATTTTCAAGGGCTGCTCAGAAACAAAATGTGCCATTTTCCTGAAAATTTCAGCCGATTCCGTCCACAAACGCCAAAGTTATTAGACATAGAATTTTCAAAAAACCCATAGAGAAAAAATCCTAACTATATATACCTACTGGCGACCGCCAGTAGGTAATATATATATATATATATATATTTTGTTTAGGTATGGGTGTCGATATTTTTGCAGTCTATATTTTTTACTCGATATTTAGAACATCGATGTTTGTGACATTGATATTCTATCAGTGAATTGGGTGACACAGAATAGCATAACTGAGAGGGCTCATAAACACAGACCATGAAACATTACGGGTATTTAAGATTACACGCTGAATTATGTGTGTTAATTACATTACTTTTTAGTAAACTACAACTAATCCAGCGTTGAAAGACATGAAAACTCGCCTCCTTCTTAGCTCAATCGACACCCTCTGAAAAGCGGGGAGTGTTGAAATTGCTAAAGTTTTCCAGGACAGATGGAGATAAACTGAGACTGTCCCAGCAAATCCTGGATGCCTGGTCACCCTATCCTGGTAACAGCAATTGTCCATTAAAAATATTGCCCCATCTTCACAAAAGAGAAATATAAAAAAAAGCTATCATTAAAAAGTAGTAGGAAATGTTTGTTTTCCTTACTGTAAAATAAAGCAATATGAATAGAGTATGACATTATAGCGCAAGCCAAATATTACATACTCTTGTAAATGACATTACATTCTACCATCACAAATATTTGCTTGTGCCCTAACCCTCTACCTTTCTCCTGGCATACATGCACAGCTGGGCTATGTAAACAAAGACTGAAATCCAGAACTGGAAACATGGGGCAGATTTATCTATGTTTACTGCAATGCAGGCAGTGGCGGCTGGCATCTACGGGGGGGCAGAGACACGCATGTAAACTAATATAAAAAAATAAAATAAAACTTAACGAACCCGGTAACGCCCTCGCTCCGACTTCTTCTTTCGCCAACATAGGAAATGGATGCTGGAACTCCTTTGGCCAATCCTGGCGCTGCTCTCACAAGCATGAGAGCAGCACCAGGATTGGTGGGAGCGGCCTCACTCTGCACTCTAGAGAGCTCAGGAGGCTTCGGATTGCTTTAACTCAGCTGTTTTAAGACAGCTGGATTAGAGATGTTTAAAGTGCACATGTGTGGCTGGCCTTCGCAAGATGGCCGGCCAAAAAGACATGCGCACTTTAAAGAGTGATGAATAGATGTTTGGCTGGAGGTTTCTGGGTTTCGGTGCTACAATTGTCATTGCCCAAGTTTGTTGTGGCACATTCCTCATGAAAGGCTTCACCCAAGAGCCATTATGGAAGTAAAGGTAAAGGAAGGTAGAGGATTGTGCCCTCACAATTGTCAACAAAGGTTCATAAGAAAATTCAGGCGTTCAAAATCAAATGTTCAGTCAGGTCAGATTCATAATTCAAATGAAGGCCGTAGTCAGAGTCTCTGCGGTCCAGGAGTAAGCCGAGTCGCAATGCCCGCCGTCAGATATAGTCTTAATCAGGGTGTGACGTCAGAGACTCATTAGTCATTCTGACGCCACTCAATGGCTCTGACTATGGCCTTCATTTGAATTATGAATCTGACTGAACATTTGATTTTGAACGCCTGAATTTTCTTATGAACCTTTGTTGACAATTGTGAGGGCACAATCCCCTACCTTCCTTTATATTGCACTTTAAAGAGTGCAATACCTACCCACCCTCCTCCCTGCTGCTGTCACTCAGCAGAGGACCTGCCTCTATCCTGATGCGGGGGCTAAAAAATAAAATGGTAATTAATTACCATGTTAGTTTTAATCTCCGGGGCTTTGGGGGAATTTTTAAGTGGGGTGCCGCTCCTCTGCTCTACCGGAGGAGCCACCCTGAATGCAGGGCAGCAAAAACTGCTGCACTGTTTTGCATGAAAGGGAGACAGCATTGCAGAGGCACATCTATTACAATATTCTGCTGGTGCTCTTCACTCAAGTGCTGGTGCATTATTAGACTGCCTTGTACAGTAGTACCCCATAGTTCAAACCTGTGTGAGTAATGTCTAGCATTGCTTTTGTACTTACACAGTATCGGTGCAGTAAAAAATATTATGCTTAGACATACTTTAAAACTTTTCCCACTTGTCATGTGACTCCGAAAACAGGTTGGCACAATTCTTGATTCAGAGTTACCTCAATAATTGGTATTAGACACTTGTATATGTAAATATCAGGTGGCCACTTTGTATGTGTGAACCTGCAAGTTCAATGATTCCCCTGGCTACCCATGGCTAGACGCTCAGAATTCAAGGCGCTCTACATCACACCGAGGACATCTATCTACGACAAGGGCTGTTCCCTCATCATTCTTAATGTAATTCTCAAAAGGGAACCTTCAGCTCTAGACCAGCACATCAGCTGACCACTGTGGTGCTGTCATATGGCCTTGTGACACTTTCAGCCAGCCCTGGCTTTTCAACGAAGAGCCTTTTGCATACTAGGGACCTAATTTACCAGGCCCTTGTGGCACTTTTGTGCCGCTGGAGCATCACTTTTTTGACCCTCTGGTGGCGTAATGTGCAGGAGCATATTTACAAGGCCACGCAAAGCCCCTTTACGTGGCTTTTCATGGCCTTGTAAATATGTGTTCCTTTCACGCAGAACACTGCGTGAAAGGGACATTCCATGGATGTTGTTGTGAGTGTCCCCATGCAACTCCCAGCGAATCTGATGCAATCCAAGATTTATGGGGAATCGTATACCTGGAGATGCGTCAGATTTCTATGCCTCCCCAAGGGAGGCATAGAATTGGCGCAACGAGGAGAAACACTTTTATTTCTCCTCGTTTTTTCCTCTTTCCATGCGTTCATAGAAAGAAGAAAATGCCACCAATTATCATTTTTGTGCAGGAAGGTCTTTCTTCCTGCACAAAAACATCATCCACGCAATGTAAGCACCCTTGCAACATGACGCAAGGGTGCCTGCGCTGGTGCACGGCTGCTGTTTGTGCACCAGCACAAGGGAGAAAGACAGGAATGCGCCATATCTTCTACATGTGGTGCATTCCTGCCTTTTTTTATGCAGGGCAGCAGAGCACAAAGGCTTGCTGCGCTGCCGTGAGTCAAAAGCTTTTAAATGAAGCCCAAGGATTTTAGAAGTCATAGTTTTAATGTTCGAAATGAAACCATAAGTTCCAGAATGCAGTTTCTTGTTGAATGTGTCACACGTGGCATGTGGTCACTTGGCAGCTATGAAGACTGGCTTACAATAAAGCGCAGCATCATGCATACAGGCTGAATCTCTGAGGGGTTAAACCAGCAGATATCTTTCAGTTTAGTTTTCTGCGTTAGTTAAGTTTTACTACTTTACATCAGAATACAACACTGTTCTTATTATAAAGCACTTGACTCCCTCCCTCTGACTCGTTTATCATTCAACAGACGAAAAAGTAATCCCTGCAGTTGTCATTCAGACCAGTGCCTGACTTTGAGAGCAGCGCTGCTCTTCCTTAAAGGGGCAGAAAATGGCCGCGAGCCGGAAGTGCAGCCAGATCTGCCTTCTGTATTGTCAAAGAGCGTCTGCGTCACGTTCGCTGATTCGCAGACTACGATTAATCATAACCTGTCCAGAAGTCTAAAAGACTTGCCAAGCCATTAAGGCCCTCATTACGAGCATCCTCTGCATTCCGATGGGACCGGCAACAGCAGCTTCTGGCCCCAGCGGAATGATGAGATGTATTTGTGGTGTTTCTTGTGGCAGGGAGTCGAGCTCTATGTGTGAAATACCCGAGACTCAATGTAGGTGTGATAAAGGCCGCTTTATTGGAAGCAGGTGCATCCTATACAATAACATCCTTGGCCTGCGCCGCACAATCTAAACCTCATAAATATGTAATTTCCTGACTCACCCCCACCCCCTCCCCTAACTGATTCCCATAATCCACAAACAGTAACAATTAGCATAACGTCAATTTGCCTCTCCACCTGGCTAAATACTTTCTTGTGCTTGACCTACCCCCGATAATCCAAACAGTTCTCCTACTCTTCCCCCATATATTAGGAAGAACCGCCCCTACATGCAGAATGCACCCCACACCTGCTCCAGCGACATGCGAAACCCCCCACCCAATCATAAAACCCCCTTGCACCAGCCTCCAACAAAACAACGCCCAAAATTCCCCGGCAACCCCAAACTCCCCTGAAAAAGGGCTCCCCCGAAAAGGGAAATACCTGCCCTTGGGGCCCCCCCCTTTAACATGACCCAGGGAGGGTGGAAGGGGAAAAATTGTCCATCCGCCACCCCCGCCCGCCGGCCGAGACACCACACTTAAAATGGTGTCTCTGCCGCGTGCCCGGCCGGCTAACAAAACCCAGCCCACAAGGAGCCCAACCAAGCCCCGCCCCCAGCCCAAAAGCTACTAGAACACCTAAAACCCGTCCCCGGGCGGCGCCAGCTCCACCCCCCCCTTTCCCCGGCCCCAAATTCCCCCGTGCGGGGCAGGCCTCCCTTTGGTCGGCCGCCCCCCCAGGACCCCCATTGGGGCCCATTGGGGAAAGGGAGGGGGGGAAGGAAAGCACCGACCCGAGACTCAATGTAGGTGTGATAAAGGCCGCTTTATTGGAAGCAGGTGCATCCTATACAATAACATCCTTGGCCTGCGCCGCACAATCTAAACCTCATAAATATGTAATTTCCTGACTCACCCCCACCCCCTCCCCTAACTGATTCCCACAATCCACAAACAGTAACAATTAGCATAACGTCAATTTGCCTCTCCACCTGGCTAAATACTTTCTTGTGCTTGACCTACCCCCCGATAATCCAAACAGTTCTCCTACTCTTCCCCCATATATTAGGAAGAACCGCCACTCGAGGGACGTGCTAACGGTCCTCGACCCCCCCCTAGGACTCCTCATCGCTTAAACCCGGGACGTGCCGCATGAACCAGCCGGCAGGACCACACCCCTAACCATATGGCGTGCCGCGGACCCCCCTTCGAACACAGTGCTGTCAGGTCAATGCCTTTGTACCGCCGGCAGGTCCTCCCCCCTAACCATAGGGCCATGTCCTCCGTCCCAATGTATAGGGCCATGCCCTCCGTCACCACGTATAGGGCCATGCCCTCCGTCACCATGTACAGGGCCATGCCCTCCGTCACCCATGTATAGGGCCATGCCCTCCGTCACCAATGTATAGGGCCATGCCCTCCGTCACCAGCGTATAGGGCCATGCCCTCCGTCACCAACGTATAGGGCCATGCCCTCTGTCACCAACGTAGAGGGCCATGCCCTCCATTCCTAATTCATAGGGCCATGCCCTCGTCACCAATGCATAGGGCCATGCCCTCGTCACCAACGCATAGGGCCATGCCCTCATCACCAATGCCTAGGGCCATGCCCTCCGTCACCAATGCATAGGGCCCTGCCCTCCATCACTAAATGTATAGGGCCATGCCCTCCATCACTAAATGTATAGGGCCATGCCCTCAGTCAACGTCACCCCCGGGGCGTGCTTCCAGGTCGCGGAATCGAGCTCCCTACGAAGTATGACCGCACTGAACCGGGGCCGTGCCCTCTCTCTGGCGCCCAGGGCCCCCCCCTGTCAACACAAGGCCTGGGAAGCCGCCCAGCACCTGCAGGCAGTCCGCCTAAGCCGGCCGTCCCACCAGAGAGAAGCCCTCCGGATGGTGCGTCCCACACCGGGGCCCGTCCGCCAGGAAAAAACCCCTGCCGCAGTGCCCCCAACACCCCCGTCACCTACCATACCCCGCCGCCCCCACATGGCTGCGTCACCGTTCCGCGTCAGACCCCACCGCGCGTTGCGACCCCCCTGTCCTCCGGCGGGCGTGCTCCCTGCCATGGAGTCGAGCTCACTACGGAGAATGACCACACCGACATGGGACCGTGCGTCCTCTCTGGCGCCCAGGGAGAAGTCCTCCACACAGTGCGTCCCCCCCCCAGAGCCTGTCCACCAGGAAAAAGCCCACTACAGAGAACGTACCTCTCACCCACGCACGACCCCCAAACGCCCTTGATATGCCCGTGGCCTAACCGAGACGCTTTCCCTGTCCACGCCTAACGCCCGTACCGTCCGCTCCAACCCCCCCAAACCTGCACCTAGGCCGACACCCCAAAAGTAGTCAGCACCTAAAAAACGCCCCATGTTCACCATAACGGCAAGAAAGGATCGAGTACGCTCTGCCAAAACCCCCCCCGACCCTGCGAGATGGGTAGACTCCACCCTCTTCAGAACCCCAGGTCACCGACAAAGCTGCACCGGAGCCGGAATGAGGCCCGAACGACTCCCCTATAAATGCCCCCCGTGTCCCTACATACAACTCCAGTCCCCCCCCAGACCTTCACCCAGGCCGCCCCAAGCAACGTGTAGTCCTCCAAGACGCCATAGCCCTCCCAGACACTCTAGAGAAACCTACCCCTGCACTTGGCTCCCCCGTATAAATACCAATATGTGCTCAGCTTAACCGGTATTTTGCTGCTACTGGTATTGGCTCCACTTATAGTATACCAGTAACATCACACCTACAACAAGCCATGACTATTGGCTTTGTCAAAGGTTGTTAGTTGGATAATATAAATATCCCCATGCATACATAACACCATGGCTTCGTTGTACATACTATTGAAAATGCTTTGGTTCTTGTGCGAGTGGTTGTGGCGTAATGGCTAGAGAGCTACCAACTGTGGAGCTCAGGAAGCAGGTTGGAGTCTCAGCATCAGCGCAAGGTACAGTGTTCCTGATCAATTCAATTAATCGCCAGAGCCTACCATAATTAAATAAATATGTCTTTGTTGATGCCCAGGGAAGGCACTTCGAGTTCCACCCTACATAACTGCAAGCAAATAAAAGTGACGTCCAAACAGTGTACTGCTGCAGGGGTAAGATTTCTTTCCATTCAGAGTGCGAGGCCGAAAGTGCCGAGCCCGACAGGGACCCGTCTCGGTACCTGCTTTGGGCTTGCGCGTGATTTAACTGTGCGTGACCGCGGCGAAACGCAGAAATCACAGGGACGCGGCAGAAAACACAGCCCGCTGTCAGGGCCGAAACACAGACATGGCGTGGCCACCCCACTTTTGCACCCTTGCGGCCCGCCCATAATGTCAGAGACGATAACAGCGCTAAAAACACTAGCACACTGGTAATGGGGTATAGCTTCCATATGGACCCCAATCGACGGATTCAATTCTATAATAAACGCGTCCTCAGATTTTTTATTTTTTATTTATTTCTTTATTTCTTTATGTATTTATTTAGTTTGATTTCTACATCTCCGCCCTAATCCTTCTGCATGTCGCCATGGATTATACACCGACCTGAAGCAGTGGTAAGTGCAGTGTTAGCGATCCGAAAAGCCACATGCTGGAAGGAAGCAATAATCCGGCCCCTTCTGCAATTCCACAACTGTTGGTTGTATCTGCCTTTCAAATGTTTGAGCTGTGCTCAGAAAGAAAAGCGCTCGTCGTTTAGTCTACAGAAGGTGCACAGAGAAATGGAATAAAACTGAGTTTTCAATATCCTGAACTGTTCGGTCGTGCTGTACTGCCGCCTTTCTTCTGCCAAGGTAACTCAGATCGTATACGCAACCGTCGACCTGAAATGCGGTCGAGCCGGGTGAAAAAGTCTTTAACAAAAAGACTATTTCCGTGAAGAAAAAGGTTCCTCGGAGGCATGTATCAGTACGCCTCAACTACACCTCGCAGGCGATGCATAGCCGGAGTCGTGGTTAGTCTTTCAACGCGCCCCCCGGCAGGCATCATCAGGACAGTGGCACGCGCCACGCTAGGCTGTGACCGTGCCCAAGAGTGCGAAACGTGTGCCCGTGGCAGCGGAGCGCCGCTCTTCTACCTCTGGCACGTGGCCGGCACACCCCGCACCCACAGAGCGGGCTGACAGCCCAGCGGCACTTCACGCACTGCCACCTATTTGCCCACCATGCGCTGTAGGAATCTGCACATGCGCTGTAGTAACGCACATGTCAGCAAACCCTCCCCCCCCCTGTCACGGGTGGCAAACCTCCCCCCCGTAACGCCCATTCCTCCCGTCTCTTCCCGCCCCCCATCCCCCTACACCACCAAGAAGTCCATACCCCCCGCGTACACTCCTAAAATTGTCCACCCCCCCAAGAAGTATTTATTTATGTATTAATTTACTTATGCCTTTCTATATAGCGCGGACTCCACCCGAAGGCGCCAGAGCGCCTCACAACAGGAACAGAAATGAAACATAATGAGAAACATTACAAAAGAATACATTACACAGCATACGTCACGTTACATAAGGTAATAGTGACAATTGTGAGCAGACAAAATACCTGAGGCAGTAAATATTGTGAGCAACCAAAAGTCCATGAGGTAGGAAAGATAACAGTGACAATTGTGAGCAAACAAAATACACGAGGTAGTAAAATTTTCGAGCAACCAAAATTACATGAGGTAGTAAAAGTGCCCAAGAGGAAAAGGACAAGCGTGCAGTTACAAGAGAAAACAAAGTATAATTTTAGGTATAATACTGCAATAAGTGCTAGACACTCAGGCACAAAAACAAGCGTCTCTACTCCCTCACAACAGGAACAGAAATGAAACATAATGAGAAACATTACAAAAGAACCTATTACACAGCATACGTCACGTCACATAAGGTAATAGTGACAATTGTGAGCAAACAAAATACATGAGGCAGTAAATATTGTGAGCAACCAAAAGTCCATGAGGTAGTAAAGAGAACAGCGCCAATTGTGAGCAAACAAAATACACGAGGTAGTAAAATTTTCGAGCAACCAAAATTACATGAGGTAGTAAAAAATGCCCAAGAAGAAAAAGTGACAAGCGTGCAGTTACACGAGAAAACAAAGTATAATTTTAGGTATAATACTGCAATAAGTGCTAGACACTCAGGCACCAGAACAAGCGTCTCTACTCCCCTGCCCCAAAACGAAAACCCCGGCAGCCGTAGGGACCCTTCGGGTAGGGGCAGCTGGGACTCACCTAGTCCCACGTGGGAGCTCGACCGCCCGCACCAGGCAGAGCCGGCCCATCCGCTCGGCCGCGTGGAGCCGCATGCTGCTCTCCCGAGCTCCACCTACATCCAGCGATGTGTCCAGCATACCTCCTGCCTCGGCGAACGTCCCATTGTATCTCCACACAATCAGTAGGTCCATCCTTCCGCATGCTATCCACTCGTGCCGTTCGTGACAATGGGTGATTTGAGAAAAAATTGTCCATCCGCCACCCCCGCCCGCCCGCCGAGACACCACACTTAAAATGGTGTCTCTGCCACGTGCCCGGCCGGCTAACAAAACCCAGCCCACAAGGAGCCCAACCAAGCCCCGCCCCCAGCCCAAAAGCTACTAGAACACCTAAAACCCGTCCCCGGGCGGCGCCAGCTCCACCCCCCCCCTTTCCCCGGCCCCAAATTCCCCCGGGCGGGGCAGGCCTCCCTTTGGTCGGCCGCCCCCCCCAGGACCCCCATTCTGGAGGAGATTAGGAATTACGGGGGAGTGGGATTCCTAATTAATGATACTCAGTAATTCCTCATTTCTAAAGATACACTCAGGTTCCACCTCCTAAAGGCTTGGACTTGCACCGCCACCACCTCCAAAGTTACGGGTACCCTGGGGCCGTTTTACATACAGGGTGCACGCACTTGGCCTTTTTGCGCCATTTCTTACCTAAAACAGGTGCGCCACGTGCAAACAGGGAAAGTGCGCCTTTCTATTTTGAATGCGCTACCCCTAGGGCAGCAGCGAAGTTGTGCTGCCCTGGGGGCAGCACATTCAAGTGAAACTATGGAACTGCTTTGAAGCAGCCGCTCCGTGTTTCACTGTGACGACGGCAACCCGCCTGCACTTTTAAGAGGGAAGAGTGATCCCCTTGCAGGTGGGCGCGGTGAGTGTCTGGGCCGGGCATGTGACCCTCTTTACCCCCTCCAGAGGGCTACTATCAGGGGTCGTACTGGCAATGCACCACCTTTTTGCCGCACACTGTCAGTGAGCCTTCTGACAGCTTATTTACCTCTGCATCTGCATCCATAATACTGCGCTGGTGCAGAGGTAAAGAGGTTTCCTCATTTGCATGGGGCCAACCCCATACAAATGAGGAAAACCTTCTTGAGATAGCACTACCGCTACATGTGCACCCGCACTATCAGTATTACAGACGGGGCCGCACAAGTATCTGTAGCCCCTTCTGTAATATCAAAGTGCCCCGGAGGTGCACAAAGCGGGCACAAACACCTGTTGTGCCCTGGGGCACTTCTGTAATATGGCCCCTATTATCTGTCCCTTTGGGTGGGGGAAAATCCAAGCCATTTTCCGCGCCACTCGTAAAGAGGGCTTAATGAGGTAGACACGAAGATTGTGATGCAAAAAAAAGGAAGCCGAACAATCCCATATCCATGAGAAGTTCATCTAGTCCAGGTTTTTTACCCTTTGCATTCTGGTACTTGCAGTCCTGATTTTTATCATGGTATATGAAGGTCTTCATCCCAAGATGGCAAGGCAAATACTTTGACTAGGTGTCCTACTCATGCATGGACACTTAAAAGCTCTTAAAGAACTTAGCCTCCAGGCCTCTCCTTTTTTTACATACTGGGTACAACATGGTGGGACAGTCCTGGCTTATCTCTCACATTGTGGTCTTTGCAGGTATTGCTTTTATTAATAAAATCATAACTTGCATTTAATTTGCTTTTCACAGGGTACTTCTGCCATTTATAAGAGCTGTATATAACTAGTGTTACTATTACCACATTCTTCTGGATGCAGACTGGTCATATGCAGATCCTAGTATGAGGCTTAATGAGAGTACAGTTCACTGAGCCGTCAAGTTGGGTAATATAAAAATGCAGGACTACTGGTTTTTGAAAGGACAGTGTCCACTTCCAACAGTGGCCATTCAACTTGAGGGCTTTATAAAGCTTTTTCTGCAAGATGAGGGCAGTGCTGAAACTGTGACTCAAAGAGGAGACAGTAAGCACCATGCGGGACACCTCCACTTCTACTGTTGACAGTACGAAGTGACAGCCTCATGACAGAAAGCAAATCCCCGGACGAGGTGGGTCACTCATGCTCACATGGAACTTCTGTCTTTCTCTTTCTTGCTGTCAGTCGGTTCTTAATTTGTGCAGGTGGGCTGCAGGTGTGGACCCCAGCCCTCAATTGTGTGATTGAGTGGAGCAGGATTGACAAGTAAGAGAGAGAAAAGCAGAAAAGGGAACAAGGAGGGAGGGGAACAAAGAAAAAACATTGACAAAGGTAGAGAGCAGGGATGAAAAGGAATCTGCAGCAACACGGTATGGAGGTGAGATGTGCATGGTGGAAGAGGTAAGAGCTGCAGTCAAGAAAAGGCAGCTTTGGTATTCGGCAACACAGGCTTTCAACAGCGTGGGGGGAGGGGGGGGTGTTCCCAAGAAAAAAGGCGAGCCCCTACACTTTCTTTATTTTTTTCTTTACAAATAAAGAACTGTGTGTGATCAAATCAGACGGGGGTCAACGTAAATACAAAGGATTCAACCTCATTATGCCACAATCTCTTGTTGAATTCTTAGTCACAATTTTATTTCCTTGGGATAGCTTGAAGCCTTATCCACATTTCACAGTAGCTGAGAAGAAGATAGACAAAGCTTTAAAAAATACAAACCATGTGTAACCTTGTGCCGTTTCATGTGTTAACCTTATCCTAGCATGCATATCATAATGTCGCATAACATATCATACCATACCATAACATAACATAGCATAACACACCATAACATCAGGGGTGGACCTTGACAAGGCCCAACAACTTGCAGCCTAGGCGAACCACGCAAGGCAGGTTTATCCTAGGGCCATTTTATGAAATAACTTTACTGTAGCAGGAATATCCCAACATAGCATAATGTAACATAATACACCACACAACATTACATCAGAGGTGAGCCAGTCCTTAATTTGAGCCGGTGGTTGCTGGTGGGGCCATCTGCACTTATTTTTGGGTTCATGCACTATTTTTTCTGCAAGTGATGGAAATACAAACAAAGAAGAAAGATAGAAGAAGAGAAAGACGACAAAACCGTCATGAAAGGAAAAAACAGCAACTGTTCGAGTGAGAGGGAGGGACAGGGAGTGTCTGTGTGGGTTAAAGATGCATGAGGTGGATTCAAAGAGTGAGAGGGAGGGACAGGGAGTGACTGTTGTGGATTAAAGATGCATGAGGTGGATTCAAGACTATGCAGCGTTGGTGTCCCATGCACCGATGTTTAATTGACTGGCAGCGTGTTTCAGAGCAGAGCTTTGGATTAGCTCATAGCAACTGGCACTCTAGGCAAACCATGGGCGCTATGTTTACCTTAGTCTAGTGCCATTTTATGAATTATCTTTACCGTGGCATGAATAACAGAGCATAACGTTACATAACATAACATCACAACAGAGATGGCCCTAGACTAGCTTCCAGCAACTAGCTCCTTAGTGCGAACCATGCAAGTATATTTGCCGTAGTGCCATTTGTTTGTGAACTGACCTTACCGTAAGAGGCACATCATAATATTGCATAACGCGGAACATAACATAAGCGAGATAACATGACAGGAGGGTGTTTAATAGTTCCAACCAATGGCACTCTAGGCAAACTATACAAGCGTCCCCTACCATTTTTTCCTTTTTTTTTTTAAATTGTATTTTTATCCTCAATATGACACTCCACTTAAGTGCTAAGTGACCACGTAGTTCAAGTCACGTACCAGTTTTACATAACCTAAAGTGTAAAGCACCATAAAAATGTAAAGGCATAGTGTTGAACAGCACAAGACCTAAAACACAAGCATAAGCGCACTATAGCATTACATACGTCATTATTATACACGACACGGTTCATGGCATGTTCCCTAGTGGGAGAAGGGTGGGGATTTGAGGGCAGTGATGTGCAGAGCGACTCTCCCCAATAAACACGCAGACATGTCGTCTTTAAAACCAGAATGTAAAGCCCAGCAACATACTTGGAACTTGCGGTGACATCTCAGAGACGAATAATCCCGTGCTTTCTGTTTCTGGGTCGATTTGGCATCGTTCTCACCGGGATCAACCAAAAATCCTCCACGCATACTAGCCTCGGCTGGCCATACCCACTGCAGACCAGTTTAGAGGCGCCAGCACAGGCGACGAGCCAGGGGCACTCGCAGAAGCGAAGAGATATTTTGGTTTCTTCCGACTTCCCACACCCAGCCCCGGCTCCGCACGAGCCTGCTGTCCATATCACAGAGGACTTGGCGCGGGAAGGCTGCCTCTGAGAAGCGGCCTCGATGCAAGGTCAGGGACTTCGGAAGTCTGACTCACAAACTCGCAAACTGAGAATTACTCCCAGTTCTCATCTGTTCTTCAGATCTGTCCCTTAAACTCCTGCCGGGCCCAGTGTGCCAGAATAAACCAAAGTTACTGCTTGTTCACAGTATGATTAAAAAAAACATGCAATCAGGAAATAGTTCTGCAAATGTTTCAAAAATCGTGCAGTCAACTTTTAAGCCACATATAAATCCCGGCGGGTCCACTCAGCCTCTCATCCTTTCTGAGGTCGATAAAATGTGCACCATTGAGTTGGGTAACAATAAACATCTGTTATTAAGCGCCAAGATGCCCCTTTGGGGGGCAGGTGGGTGAACGTGCGCTTTACAAATACACGTTATGTTATATTACATAATCTGCATACATTTAATTTAACTGAATGTATCAATTATGACACAAAATGTATGTAGATGTATTGTAGTTAAATTGCAAATCCGATAAAACAATACAATTAATGTAAACATACTTTAATCGTGTATTACTTTCTCGCACGTCTTCCTCGTCACCATACTAAGAACTTGAGCGCTTCCTATGCGAACAGCAGAATTTTCGCAGCCAAAGTAAAATTAAACAAGCATTGGTAAATGCATTAGGTTGTGCCTTTGTGATTAATAATAAGCTGTTTTTTGTTGTAAGTTGTAGCTTGGTGAATAGTTGTGCAATGTAAGCTGCTGAAACTTAAATACCGTTTGCCGGTGTTTACTGCCTCTTCAGTTGTTTGTAACTGACGTTTTTTATGTTCAGTGCATCTGTGATTACCTTTTTCAAATAAAGAATTGTAGAGGAGGGTGAGTGTGTTGAATGAGACAGAAGAAGAATATTGGGAGATTAGCATATTCTTCCCAAAACCTACACTTCACAGCACACATTTCCTACACAACCTGTCAGTTCCTCCTAAAGCCAGGTGGGTGAGGAATCTTCCTTGGACGCAAATTTGCTATACTCGTTCTTTGTGTGATTCTTGGATTTTTCACAATCCCTATAACTTAATTGAGGTAATTCAGTCGCGGCCCGTGCAGGTAAGAGATGTGGGGCCGGATGTGGGGGGATTCAACAGACGACCACGAGGGAAAATTGGACAAATAATGAATTTTCCCTCATCGGCGTCTGCTGAAATCACCCCACCCCGCCCCACCGCTCTTACCTGCACTGGCCGCGGCTAGTAAAACTGATGGCAGCTGCCCCACTCTGAAAACTGTTCCACCACCAATAGATGGAGCTGTATGTGAACTGGCCTTACGAGAAGTGAATGAGATGAAAACGTTAGTATTAAATTCAACGGAGTGGTCTCTGCTTCCACTATTTATAAGGGGCCCATACCCGTGGTAAGGTCCTGAAGCGCTACGATTTGATCAGGTTTCTGGGCGTCCCTCCGGGTGTATAGCTGGAAGAGTGTTGTTTGTAGTACGGCCTATATGGGCTGTGTTGGACATAATGTGTGAGGTTTGAACAACCTATTAGATGAATGGTATAGTGAGAAGTATTTTGGTGTTGTTTGTAAGTGGGCAGTATGCTTGACTTATACTGCCTTGGTTTGCAATGTTTAACTGTGTGAAGAGAAAATTTAAAAAAAGATCATTGCACTTTTTTTTAATTAATCAGTTGAATTAACAGATGCCTCTTTGCCGCTCATCTCCCAAGCCTGCATTTTCCGTTTAAAAGCCCTCCCGTGAATTAGTCGAATTGAGCTTTAACAAGACTACAATTCCCAAAAATCTCCTGTCTCCCACAGGGATGAGGCAGAAATAGCCACCTTCGTCTCTCGGAATGCGCGCGCCGCCATGCCATGACACTGGCAGTCCCAGCGCACACCACTGCGATCTGAGGCTTCGCAGCACACGTCAAAACGTGGCACATAGTTGCCCCTATTGCGTAAAATTCATAAAGCGCCTGTACCTTTAAGGAGTATTGGGAGATATATGTAAATAATTACTGCTATTACTTGTGAAAAATGCACTATATAGTCTAGTGTCTCAAAGTACTCAAAAGGCACAGTCAAGCACCTCTAAGCAGTTATAATATCAAAGGTAAGCTCCTTTGGTACTCAGACACAGGAGCCTCAAAATACCAATAATGGCAGTGAAGCGTGCATGTGTTTGGGACAGTGAAGGAAGCTTTCAACACTTTGTAAGACAGATACAAGTGCACTCAGGAGAGTAAAGTTAAGCACTACTGGGCACTCTGAAAGTAGGTTAGGCGTCTCAATGTACGCATAAAAAGCAGATAGACAACCATGCACAAGCAAACCAGTGTGCTTCGAATGGCTAGGAATGGCAAAACAAGCACCTTTTAATGCACAAAACTACTAACTGAAGAACCTTCAGGCACTCTGATAATAGGAGTCAAGTGCCTCGAGAAAGAACTAGACCAAAAGCTGTAACTGTAAGGCACTCTGAATAGAAAAGCCAAATCTCTAGAAAATCAGAGGCCAGGCACCTCTAATGACGGCAGAGTCAGGCACTTATAGGCATTCTAAAGGCCAGCAACAGTCCCAAGCACACCAAAGATGAGCTTGAACTACACTACAGATCCTAAAATGAAAGAATGACACAACAGAAACCTTGATTTGCTGGTATCGTGCAGCCCTGTCTAAATGTAAAATTACAGCACAGTATGTGCACTAAATATTACACTCCTTGCTCTACAAAATTTGGAACAGCTGTATGCAGCACCTTCTGACGCCCGTGTAAAGTATATTTTGTAGCTGACAGCTTCTCCTCGCTTATCGCTCGTTGCATTACAATGATGCACTCTGCTTCATATATTCTGTGATGCAATAGTGCATGCTTGCTGTCTAAAATAAACCACAGACTTTAAAAAACAGAAAGTGTGAGTTGTGTTTGCTTTGTTGGGGAAGATGAAGTGTGAGTGTGCATATAGACGCATCGGGAGCTAAAGGCTCGAGCAGAGGGTAGGTAGAGATTGAGAACTGCTTCAATATAATCAATGTTTTTAAGACATGTTCCACAGCAGCATTCATGGCCAGCTTTAAAGGTGTTGGCACCCAGTGTGACAATCATTTTTGGTGCCCCTCCGCCCCTGATCTCTCCATAGCTCCTCTCTCACATACATTTCATTTGATGTAAAGCACTGGTAAAGGCTGACTTTACTAATAAGAATATATATCTACCCAACAAACACTTTTCAGCAGCAATAGGAATAGATAATGGAAGACTGGGTGAAAAAAACATAAAGTCCTAACTTATTTTATTCAGTTTGCATGCAGCTCTTTGATGACAGTTCGTAACAGTCACTGTTCTATAGCAGGGATGTATCTTATGAACTGCTGTAACAAAAGGATCTCTGTGACAAAAGCAGTAATCCAGTCAGTTATCCACATAAAATACAGATCTGTGATCTGCACGACACGCATTCGTTTACAGCAGGCATATTAAACCTCTGTGCTACTTTATGGCAAGTCAAAACGTCCCCTAGACTATACTCTGATCTCTTTCTCTAGCAGGAACATTAATCACAAGAGTTAACTTGACATTTTTGCTGCCTGAAAACTGGACACACATAAGTCTCCTGCAGGTGTTTATAAATTGTAAGTAATTACTAAACACAACACCCCACTCTTAGGTCAGCACCCAGTGCAGCCGCACCAGTCGCATGCCCCTAAAGCCGGCCCTGGCAGCATTAGCAGCTGTGCAACATGGCTTAAAGTCAAGAAAGAAAAAAAATCCTCTCAGCATTACAGACCAGGGGAAAGCAGTACAATTGAAGGTCTTGTAAAGTGCTTCCCATGCGAAAGCAGCATGAGGGAGGCGTCGCATGTCTGCTGTGACGGATGACAACTGCCTGTTTAGTAGTAAAATATAGCAATATTAGGTGTTTAGAGGGAAATATAAGAAAATGTAAACAGCAAACGCTATGCAGCATTAACCAAAAGAAAAAAAGTTTGAACTACCAACGCAGATGGGAATGAGTTGTTAGGCCATGGGAAACTGATAAGGGAGACACAAAAGGAAGAGCAGGCTACAACCAATAGAAACAGAGGAAAGAAAACTGGCAGGCATATGGACCAATAAAAAGTGAAGGCGGGATGTGAGTCCATTTGACGATATATTAAAAACAATAGATTTCACAAGCACAGTGCAAGCAATGTGCAGCCAAAAACTAAAAACCAACACACTCCCACTGCACTGCATTAGATGCATATACATTCACGCCTTCCAATAAAAATGGGGGGCGTGGCCAATAGGCAATGGAGCCAGATGAGCTCTGAGCAAGCTCCCATTCGAGTCCATGAACCAGCACACTAATCCTGCCTCAGAGCCCCTTCTGCGCTTTACTTCCACAAAGGTGCATGTGAGAAGTTGGCCTGATAGGTGATGTTTCAAATTCTGGACCACCGGTTATCAGACCAAACAATCCCTTATGGTGTCTGGTTGTAAGTCAACCTTATTAGACAAGCTATCCTAGGGGTAGCATGGACTAAGCAGCCTAAAGGCTTAACTTAAGAGGTCGTGTTAAGCGAGCTGTTTTACCACATACAATCCTGTAATATCAAATGAAAGGACACCACACAAGTATATATTATAAAAATATATGTATTTATTACTAAAAACAATCCCCAGTATTCTTTATGAATAAAGGGGCACAAGCGTTAAATCAAAAGCACAGTTTAAACATATAAAGTTGCACAAATATGGATGAGGGCGGGGGCCACTCAAACCATATACTAAACAAGTGGTATAAGAGATACCAATCGAACAGTGGTTAGGCCTAGGGCCTAGGGAATCGCTGGGAGCAGTCGGGACAAGCAATGCTGAAGTCGGGAAAAGCCCGCGGGATTCGGGTGCAGTGCAGAAAGCGCACTCATGCACCAATGTTAACCAATGGTGCGTAAAAGTTGTAAAGTTAAAGTTTAAGGACACTTCCGCTGAACCTAGAGGAACAAAACTTAAGACACAGACCCTAGAGATGTGTACCAGTGTGGGAACACTGGTGGAGCAAAGTTACCTCACCCACAGGACGCGGGTGCACAGGGTCGAAGTTGAGTCGGGTTTCGTCACGCAGGCTCTTGGTGCTTGAAGCTGAAAGGGCTGCAGGCGGGGTGAAAGAGAAGTGTCCGGTGGAGTCCAAGGGTGGACTCAAGTCGAAAAGTACCTGAAAGCAGAGGGGACAGAGTCTGGGTCACTCAGCAGTGACCAGGGTGGAACCAGGACGGAACCAGGCAATGTCGGGCGCAATCAGGTGGTCGTTGAGGAGCTTCTCTCCGCTGTCACGTGGGCTCTGGGGCATCTACGATGTCCAGGAGCAGGTCACGATCTGTCCCACGCAGGTTCTCGCCGTCGGCGCTGTCGGCTTCAAGATTGGAGCAAACAACACTTGGCAAAAGCAATCCACGCGGAACCGGGAGATTGCTTCTCACTCGAACCAGGAGGGTCAGAGTGGGGGCTCCTTTTCAGGGGAGCTGGTGCAAATCTGGAGCAACCAGAATCGCAGGTTGAATTTCAAGTTTCGTCGGCACAGGGGCCACAAGCCGGCTGGCAAGTGACCGGGCCAACGTGTTGAGCCAAAAGAAGCAGAAGGGCCCCACGCAGCACTCGTCGAGTGTGGAGGGCTGAACTTCGGTGCAAGTGTGGCTCAGGGTTGGGGCTTCTCAAACCCCGGTGTACAGCTTCGAGGGTCACTCGTGGGCTGCACGGTCAGCGTCTCGTGGTCTTTCCAAGATGGCGTGCCCCACGCTTCCGGTCGCCTCCACGGGTCTCAGCTCTGCAGGGACTGTGGATCGGGCTGTTAGAAGGCAGGCAAGCTTGATCTCGTTGATCTCTGTCGCTCGAGTTCCGGCGGGAACTGCGACAAAGCAGATGTCGATGGCTGGATGGTGCCTGTTTGCACAGGGTGGTCACTCCTTGACCACAAGGGAGATTCTTCGGGCTTCTACGTCGAGTAGGATGGCGAAGGGTCCAGAGTTTCGTTTCTTATGTTTCATCAGGATAATCTGAAGTGCATTGGCACTGCTCCCACTCTTATTCGAATCTGGGGGGCTGGATTACCTGCTAGGTCCCCTCCTATGGGTGGGACCCAGGAAGGGGGTGGATACACCCCTTTCCTTTGATCCAGGCCACCCTGGCACGAGGGCTGGAGTGCCCCAGAACCGGTTTGGCCGGATTATGCAAGGGGCAGCCTTGTGCTCCCCATGCAGTGTCTGGTTTCTTTCAAACCTCCCTGCTACAATCCACTATCTCCTGTCTGGGGGGGGTGTAACACCTCCCTGAGACAGGAAACCCTTTGTCCAGGCCCCATTTGGCTGAGTTTCGGTCAGCTTCAGGGGGTCAGACTCGTTTCTGTGGCAGAGGCATCCATTTTGTGGATCCAAGGTCCTTTTAGAAATTAACCGCATTTAAGTAAAGTAACATGTCTTACCCCTCTAGAGGGGTGGAATGCTATCCCCGTCACCAGAACTGGCGAGGGGATAGTATTCCAAATCGTATGACACCTTACACGACATGTTTTGATAAAGCCAAACCAAAGTTGCTATATAACCGCGAGGATTATAAGGCACTTAAGAGTATATGGTATGGCATTATCCTGAAACGGCTTAGGGAGTTGTTCCCGACAGCTGCAGACAGGCTCAGCTCTTGCTAGAGCTCCATCTCACATTAAACCACGCACTCTGCCTCCAGGATTGATGAGGCCTTCCATAGGAGTGGCTCACAGGTTAATATGTGTCCAGATATAGGTTTAGATATAGGTATACTATATCTAAGTAAGGGGTGATTACACCACCTTACCCCAGCTGAGTGATCAGCCAGTTGTGTCAATTTAAGAACCAGCCAGGGGTGGCAAAAGATATGCTGCAGCCCCTGGTAGGCCTTGGTGGCCCCTATGCCCTGGGCACCTATAGTGCCTTATACAGGGGCTGACAAGGAGTCCATTTCCAATTGTGGTATGTGCCTATAGCACATGTATCATTAATTTAGTGAGAGAACAGCAGGCTGGGGGTCTGATCAGCAGGCCCACAGCCTCAGTAGTCGAAAACCAGTGAAGCAAAAAGTAAAAATTTGGGGTGACCATAGGATAGCAGACCCTACTCTCCTACACAACCCCCCCCAAACGCAGGGACATTAAACTAACCTTGACCAGATAAGTCTTCATGTTCTAAGTGGAAGTACCTGGGGAGACCATCTGCATTACCATGGTCAGTCCCTGGGCGGTGCTCCACTGTAAAGTCCATCCCCTGTAGGGAAATGGACCACCTGAGCAGTTTGGGATTTTCACCCTTCATCTGATTGAGCCATAAGAGGGGCTTATGGTCTGTCTGAACTAGGAAGTGAGTTCCAAAGAAGTAGGACCTCCACTTCTTCAGGGCCCAAACCACAGCAAAGGCCTCCCTCTCAATGGCTGACCAACATTTCTCTCTGGGGGTCAGCCTTCTGCTAATAAAAGCAATGGGCTGGTCTTGACCATCTTGATTAAGTTGTGAAAGCACAGCTCCCACCCCTAACTCAGAAGCATCTGTCTGTACAATGAACTGTTTGGAGTAGTCAGGACTCTTCAGGATAGGTGTAGAGCACATGGCCTTCTTCAGGTCATCAAATGCCTTTTGACAGCTAACTGTCCACTGAACCTTTTTTGGCATCTTCTTGGATGTCAAGTCATTTAACCACTTGGATGCTAAGGCATGTTCATGGGGTCTATGTAATTTCCATTGAAACCAATGGAAACTCCATGACGAGCTGGGCTCGTCATGAGCGTCGAAGGGGTTAATGGTGTCACAATGGACCCATAGTTTTTCACAAACTTTCTGTAATACCCAGTCAGGCCCAAGAAGGCTCTGACTTGTGTCTGGGTAACTGGAGGAGCCCAGTCCTGTATGGTCTGGATTTTGCTCTCCAGTGGTTGAACCTGACCCCCACCTACTAGGTGGCCCAGGTACACAACCTTACTCTGCCCTATCTGGCACTTAGTAGCCTTGATAGTTAGGCCTGCCTTTTGCAGAGCCTCCAAAACCTTCTTCAGATGGATCAGGTGATCCTCCCAGGTGGAGCTAAAGACAGCAATATCGTCTAGATATGCTGCACAAAAGTCATCCAGCCCAGCAAGGACTTGATTCACCAACCTTTGGAAGGTGGCAGGGGCATTCTTCAAACCAAAGGGCATCACCACAAACTGATAATGCCCACTGGGGGTAGAGAATGCTGTCTTGGCTTTTGACTCCTCAGCTAGTCTGATTTGCCAGTAGCCAGCTGTCAAATCAAATGTGCTCAGAAACTTGGCAGAAGCCAATCTGTCAATGAGCTCATCTGCTCTTGGAATGGGATGTGCATCTGTCCTAGTGACAGCATTGAGACCTCTGTAGTCCACACAAAACCTCATTTCTCTCTTTCCATCTTGGGTATGAGGTTTTGGCACAAGGACTACTGGGCTGGCCCATGGGCTCTCTGATGGCTCAATCACTCCAAGCTCCAACATCTTTTGCACCTCAGCCTTGATGCAATCCCTGACATGATCAAGTTGCCTGTAGATCTTATTCTTGACAGGCAGACTGTCACCAGTGTCCACCTCATGGGTGCACCAGTTAGTCTGGCTGGGTGTGAGTGAAAACAAATGCCTGTGGGCCTGCAAAACTTGTCTGCAGTCCATCTGTTGCTGGTCAGTGAGGCTGCCTGCCAAGGCTACTCCATCAACTGAACCATCATCAGGGTTCTGAGAAAGCAGGTCTGGGAGAGGGTCACTCTCTTCCTCCTGTTCCCCATCTGTGGCCAAGAGCAAGCTCATGTCCTCCCTGTCTACAAATGCTTTCAAACGATTCACATGGATCACCCTGTGAGGGCTCCTAGGGGTTCCCAAGTCAACCAGATAGGTGACTTCTCCCTTTTTCTCAATGATAGGATAGGGTCCACTCCACTTGTCCTGGAGTGCTGCCGGGGCCACTGGCTCCAACACCCACACCTTCTGTCCTGGCTGGAACTCTACCAGAACAGCCTTTTGGTCATGCCAAGCTTTTTGTAATTCTTGGCTGGCCTCCAGGTTTTTGGATGCTCTCTCCATGTATTCAGCCATCCTGGAGCGGAGACCAAGTACCAAGTCCACAATGTCTAGTTTGGGCTTTTTGAGAGGTAACTCCCATCCTTCCTTCACCAAACACAGTGGGCCCCTCACAGGGTGGCCAAACAAAAGTTCAAAAGGGCTGTTGCCAACCCCCTTCTGTGGGACCTCTCTGTAAGCAAAGAGCAAGCAGGGTAAAAGAATGTCCCATTTCCGCCTAAGCTTCTCTGGTAATCCTTTGTTGAATCTCTCCACAAGCCCATTGCACTGTGGGTGATAGGGTGTGGTAAACTTGTAGTTCACTCCACACTCCTTCCACATTGCTTTTAAATAGCTAGACATGAAGTTAGTACCTCTGTCTGACAAAACCTCCTTTGGAAAGCCCACTCTTGAGAAAACTGCAATGAGGGCTTTTGCCACCACAGGTGCTGTGGTGGTCCTCAGGGGAATAGCTTCTGGATACCTGGTGGCATGATCCACTACCACCAGTATAAATCTGTTCCCAGATGCTGTTTGAGGATCCATGGGACCCATAATATCTATTCCAACTCTCTCAAAGGGTACCCCTACCACAGGTAGTGGTATGAGGGGGGCCTTTGTTGTGCCACCTGACTTACCACTGGCTTGGCAAGTGACACAGGAGCGACAAAACTCCTTGACATTTTCTGACATATGAGGCCAGTGAAAGTGTGAAACAAGCCTGTCCCACGTCTTGTTCTGGCCTAATTGTCCTGCAAGGGGAATATCATGGGCCAAGGTAAGAAGGAAACCCCTAAACTTCAAAGGTATGACAAACCTCCTGGTTGTACCAGGCTTGGGGTCTCTAGCCTCTGAATAAAGGAGTCCATCATCCCAATACACAGTATGGGTACCTTGGGCATCCCCAGCAGCCTCAGCAGCAGCCTGCTGTCTGAGGGGTTCAAGGGAAGGGCAATCTAATTGAGACTGCCTCAGGTCTGCCCTTGAGGGTCCCCCTGTCTCCAGAAACTCAACCTGGTCAGGTTCAAGCTCCTCAGAGACAGTCTCCTCTTGGACTGCAGAATCAGTTTCCTGTGAAACCTGATCCTCAACCTGGGGCAAGGTGGAAGGCTCAGCCTTTCCTCTCTTGCTCCTCCTCTTGGGTTGTGGTTGGTCTATTGTTCCAAGATCCACCACTGGTTCAGGAAGGCACTTCTTAGCCTGAGTCCTTGTTACTGCAAGGACATGTGCTGAAATCCCTAGCATTTCTGCATGAGTCCTGTACTCCACTTCTGACCAAACTGAGCTTTCAAGATCATTGCCTAACAGACAGTCTACTGGGAGGTCTGCACTCACAACAACTTTCTTTAGGCCATCTACCCCTCCCCAGGAGAAGTTCACAACTGCCACCCTATGGGAAGTAGTGGAGTTGCTTGCATTGGTCACTAGGTAACTTTCACCTAGTACAATCTGTCCAGGGTCCACAAAGTCAGGTGTCACCATTGTGACACTGGCACATGTGTCCCTGTAGGCCTGAGCCAGTTTCTCATTGATTAAAGGTGTCTGCCTATATTTGCCCAGGTTACTGGGACTCACTGTAGTGGACAAAGCTAGGTCCACATCATATAGGAGAACTGCCTGAGTAGGGATTCTGACTAGGCCAGATCCTACTTCAGTACCCAGGGTTAACCCTACTACACCCTTTGGCTGTGTTCCACCACTGTTAACTGTACTAGGGGGTGCAGGTGCTTTAGGAGCTGCAGTGGTGGGGACTGGATTTGTCTTGGGGCATTCACTGCCCCAGTGTGAAACTGATTTGCAGGTATTACACCAAGGTTTCTTTGGGCCATTATTCTTCTTTTTCTTGTTTCCATTTTGGGAACCACCCTCCTTATTATTAGTTTGGGGGCCTGAAGACTTCTGGTCCTTTTCTTTATCTTTCTGATTCCCACCCTTCTGGTCTGTTTTCTTCTGGTCACCACCTTGGTTCTGGGGTTTCTGCTTAATCCTTGTTCTGACCCATTTGTCCGCCTTCTTTCCCAATTCTTGGGGAGAGGTCAGATCAGAGTCAATAAGGTATTGATGCAACAGCTGGTTTGTACAGTTATTAAGGATCTGTTCTCTCATGATAAGATTGTACAATCCTGTATAGTCTGAAACTTTACTTCCCTGCAACCAACCCTCCAGAGCCTTAGTGGCACAATCTACGAAATCAGTCCAGTCTTGAGTCTGTGCTTTTTGGGTGTCTCTGAACAACAACCTGTATTGCTCAGTGGTTAGGCCAAACCCTTCAATGAGAGCACTCTTCAAGACAGAGTAGTTTTTGGCATCCTCAGGTCTAACTGTGAGGAGCCTGTCCCTCCCTTTCTCTGAAAAGGAGTACCATAAAATTGCAGCCCACTGATCCTGAGGAACCTGCTGTACCATGCAGGCTCTCTCAAGAGCAGTCATCCATTTGTGGATGTCATCCCCTTCCTTGTAGGGGGCCACAATTTTTGTCAGGTTTCTATTATCATAGCTCCTGTCTTTTTCTCTAGGAATATTGCTGCCACCAGTGGCATCTAAGCCACACAATTTCTGCTCTCTTGCCAAGGCAAGTCTAGCTTGAGCCAAGGCTACCTCCTCCCTCTCTATTTGGAGTTTGACAGCCCTCATTCTGGCCCTATGCTCTATCTTCTGAGAGGCAGTCATACCTCTCTGAGATTCTCTTGAGGCACTAGAAATATGAGAGTCCCCTGAGGGAGATCTCACTCTTCTGTTGCCTGGGAGAATGACATGGTGGGATCTGGGGAGGTGCTGGCCCTCTCCATTTCCCAGTAGGTCTAAGTTGGCCTGGTTAAGCCTGGCAACTAGGACCTGGCTACCCCTCTGATCCTGTTTTTCTGGGTCCTCTACATCTGAGTCCTCCTCCTCCTCCTCTTCCTCCTCTTCTTCTTCCTCTGGAGGGGTATCAGTTACAGGGGGGTTCACTCCATCTCCTGACTCTAAGGGAACTGCATTCGCCTTTTCTAAGTCATCCTGTTCTAGAATGGCTATCAGGGAAGGACTGGTGGGACTTCTGCCCCTTTTTAACCCTCTTGAGATGCACAAGGCAACCAAGTCTTTGTGGGTTAGTTTGTCATAGCTGGAAGTTGCCTGGGTAAGGTCAACTGTCACAGGAGCAGATCCTGAGGCTTTTCCTGTGTCAGACATGACTCTAGTGTGGTGTAAGTGATGCACCTACCTACACTAAGTGTTTCCCTACTGTACCTTGCTAGTGAGTTGTAGTCAGGGTGTGCTAATCCCTTTAATCTACAACTACTAAGTTCAGTAGAACTTAAATATGCTAAGCTTTTGATTTATATGTACCTAGAGGTACTTGATGTGATCTTTCAATTTGATAAAAGATTGCAATGGTAAAACAACAGCAAGCTCAAATCCGCACCGCTGCTCACCAATGTGAGAAGTTGGCCTGATAGGTGATGTTTCCAATTCTGGAACCACCGGTTATCAGACCAAACAATCCCTTATGGTGTCTGGTTGTAAGTCAACCTTATTAGACAAGCTATCCTAGGGGTAGCATGGACTAAGCAGCCTAAAGGCTTAACTTAAGAGGTCGTGTTAAGCGAGCTGTTTTACCACATACAATCCTGTAATATCAAATGAAAGGACACCACACAAGTATATATTATAAAAATATATGTATTTATTACTAAAAACAATCCCCAGTATTCTTTATGAATAAAGGGGCACAAGCGTTAAATCAAAAGCACAGTTTAAACATATAAAGTTGCACAAATATGGATGAGGGCGGGGCCACTCAAACCATATACTAAACAAGTGGTATAAGAGATACCAATCGAACAGTGGTTAGGCCTAGGGCCTAGGGAATCGCTGGGAGCAGTCGGGACAAGCAATGCTGAAGTCGGGAAAAGCCCGCGGGATTCGTGTGCAGTGCAGAAAGCGCACGCATGCACCAATGTTAACCAATGGTGCGTAAAAGTTGTAAAGTTAAAGTTTAAGGACACTTCCGCTGAACCTAGAGGAACAAAACTTAAGACACAGACCCTAGAGATGTGTACCAGTGTGGGAACACCGGCGGAGCAAAGTTACCTCACCCACAGGACGCGGGTGCACAGGGTCGAAGTTGAGTCGGGTTTCGTCACGCAGGCTCTTGGTGCTTGAAGCTGAAAGGGCTGCAGGCGGGGTGAAAGAGAAGTGTCCGGTGGAGTCCAAGGGTGGACTCAAGTCGAAAAGTACCTGAAAGCAGAGGGGACAGAGTCTGGGTCACTCAGCAGTGACCAGGGTGGAACCAGGACGGAACCAGGCAATGTCGGGCGCAATCAGGTGGTCGTCGAGGAGCTTCTCTCCGCTGTCACGTGGGCTCTGGGGCATCTACGATGTCCAGGAGCAGGTCACGATCTGTCCCACGCAGGCTCTCACCGTCGGCGCTGTCGGCTTCAAGATTGGAGCAAACAACACTTGGCAAAAGCAATCCACGCGGAACCGGGAGATTGCTTCTCACTCGAACCAGGAGGGTCAGAGTGGGGGCTCCTTTTCAGGGGAGCTGGTGCAAATCTGGAGCAACCAGAATCGCAGGTCGAATTTCAAGTTTCGTCGGCACAGGGGCCACAAGCCGGCTGGCAAGTGACCAGGCCAATGCGTTGAGCCAAAAGAAGCAGAAGGGCCCCACGCAGCACTCGTCGAGTGTGGAGGGCTGAACTTCGGTGCAAGTGTGGCTCAGAGTTGGGGCTTCTCAAACCCCGGTGTATAGCTTCGAGGGTAACTCGTGGGCTGCACTGTCAGCATCTCGTGGTCTTTCCAAGATGGCATGCCCCACGCTTCCGGTCGCCTCCACCGGTCTCAGCTCTGCAGGGACTGTGGATCGGGCTGTTAGAAGGCAGGCAAGCTTGATCTCGTCGATCTCTGTTGCTCGAGTTCTGGCGGGAACTGCGACAAAGCAGATGTCGATGGCTGGATGGTGCCTGTTTGCACAGGGTGGTCACTCCTTGACCACAAGGGAGATTCTTCGGGCTTCTACGTCGAGTAGGATGGCGAAGGGTCCAGAGTTTCGTTTCTTATGTTTCATCAGGATAATCTGAAGTGCATTGGCACTGCTCCCACTCTTATTCGAATCTGGGGGGCTGGATTACCTGCTAGGTCCCCTCCTATGGGTGGGACCCAGGAAGGGGGTGGATACACCCCTTTCCTTTGATCCAGGCCGCCCTGGCACGAGGGCTGGAGTGCCCCAGAACCGGTTTGGCCAGATTATGCAAGGGGCAGCCTTGTGCTCCCCATGCAGTGTCTGGTTTCTTTCAAACCTCCCTGCTACAATCCACTATCTCCTGTATGGGGGGGTGTAACACCTCCCTGCGACAGGAAACCCTTTGTCCAGGCCCCATTTGGCTGAGTTTCGGTCAGCTTCAGGGGGTCAGACTCGTGTCTGTGGCAGAGGCATCCATTTTGTGGATCCAAGGTCCTTTTAGAAATTAACCGCATTTAAGTAAAGTAACATGTCTTACCCCTCTAGAGGGGTGGAATGCAATCCCCGTCGCCAGAACTGGCGAGGGGATAGTATTCCAAATCGTGTGACACCTTACACAACATGTTTTGATAAAGCCAAACCAAAGTTGCTATATAACCGCGAGGATTATAAGGCACTTAAGAGTATATGGTATGGCATTATCCTGAAACGGCTTAGGGAGTTGTTCCTGACAGCTGCAGACAGGCTCAGCTCATGCTAGAGCTCCATCTCACATTAAACCACGCACTCTGCCTCCAGGATTGATGAGGCCTTCCATAGGAGTGGCTCACAGGTTAATATGTGTCCAGATATAGGTTTAGATATAGGTATACTATATCTAAGTAAGGGGTGATTACACCACCTTACCCCAGCTGAGTGATCAGCCAGTTGTGTCAATTTAAGAACCAGCCAGGGGTGGCAAAAGATATGCTGCAGCCCCTGGTAGGCCTTGGTGGCCCCTATGCCCTGGGCACCTATAGTGCCTTATACAGGGGCTGACAAGGAGTCCATTTCCAATTGTGGTATGTGCCTATAGCACATGTATCATTAATTTAGTGAGAGAACAGCAGGCTGGGGGTCTGATCAGCAGGCCCACAGCCTCAGTAGTCGAAAACCAGTGAAGCAAAAAGCAAAAATTTGGGGTGACCATAGGATAGCAGACCCTACTCTCCTACAGTGCATCATTTGGACTGTACAGTGATTGTATAATAAGGAAAGATGGGTATTTTTTGGCTCTCAATTGCCAAGGAGTCTGACAGCATCACCGTGTGTAGTATAATGTCTCTGTAAAGAAAGTTGAGTAACCTGATGGCTACCAGGCTCGGGGGTGGCTCGGGGACAGGTGGTTTCGCTGACACTCTGTGTGCTCTTTTTGATTCTTTAGCAACTGGTACTACAGTATCCAGAATCCATCACTGCCATGTTGCGTCCCTCAGTTAATTCTCGGAGGACTACAAATCATACATTGCTACAACGCGATCTACCCTCTACATTTTCTCTCCTTGCTTTCAGCACTCCCAACTGTTGGTGCACCCATGACATCCGCAGGCACAGTTCTTCCACCTCCAGCTGTAATCATATAATGCCTTTTCTGTAATTGGGACCCTTTCCACTGTTTTCTGCTGATCAGCTCGCAGTAGTGTGAGGCAGGCTGCCAACACCTTGATATTGGTTTCCAGGAATTCCCTTGATTCTCTGACTGCAGTAAAAACTGAATCGAGTTTGTTCGGCTCTATTGCCCTCTCTTCCTGTGATGGGGCAATGCATGGGGGGGGTCTCCCTCGCTTGAGGGTCCACCTGTTTTCAAAGTCCTGAGCCTGTCCATTTCATGGTCAAAAGATATCCCTAGAGGGCCCAGTGATTCTGAAATAAAATACGTGGGTACGTTGGCAGACTCTGCTGTCCAGTGTTTACAGTCGTTTGGCATTCAAGTGTCCTGAGAATTGTGGGGGAGTGATGAACATTACAGTAAGTCATCCAAAACGCTGCTTCAATCCTGCACACCTCTCCCAATTGCAGATCTATTTGTGATGGACGATGAACAAGTTACAGTTTTCCACTCAAGAGGGTTGCCCCTTTGCATTAGAGATCCGAGGTGCAATCCTTGCATCTTCTGCGGTTGAGCTGTTAGTTTAGCATCAAAAAGGAAAAATCACACAATGATGGAATTAATACAGAAACAAGTGTCAGTAGTAATATATAGAGTGGTGTGGAAGCATAATCTGAAAGCTCTGTCTGGCTAATTTAGAGATGACCACAACAACAGTCAATTATTAATTCAATATACACTAAAAATGACTATTACCTATCGTCCAAGTCATTCTAATAGCTTTGAGTGCCTGGAATAGTCCGATTTATCACACTTTTAGGAGTGTGATGCTTAGTTGTTGTGTTGTTACTATCTTTGGCAGCATGGCAGGGGCAATGTGTGGTGCAAGCCACAGTGGTGTCCTGACAAGAGCCCTGGCACCTATTTGTTTTGACAAATTAAGCACTGGTGCAATTTGGAATAGATCAATGCCCAGCCACCATCCGCTCGCTACGCAGGCCATGCAGTGTGCTGCGTACTGCAAAAACACTTCAATTCAGGCAGCACGCTGTGTTTTTCGGTACCCCTGAATCGCAGTAGGTCCAGCTGGGCCCAATAAGGTAATGAGAGTGGACAATGAGGCAGGATTAATGTGCTAGTTCATGGAGTCGATGGGAGCTTGCTCGGAGCGCGTCTGGCTCCATTGCCTGTTTGCCATTTCCTCCCATTTTTATTGGAAAGTACAGGCAGTGGGCAACGTGGCAAAATGGAAAAGGTTGAATGCATACATTAAGAGAAGAGGTATCCAGGTGGTCGTCCTCCAGGAGACACATCTTGATGCAAATGAGAAAGGCATACTGCACCATAGATGAACGAGAAGACTTTATGGTACAACTTACTCCTCTTATGCCAGAGGCACGTTGATCTGGTTGGACCCACTGGTCCTGTTCGAGCTGTTAGAACTCAATAATGACAATTAAAGTATTTATACTGTTCTTAAGTGAATGTATATGCACCTAATCCACTGCTTTTGACTTTCTTTAGCTCTTGGAGGGACCTAGGCAGATGACGTGGATTTTATCAATCTATTGCGGGCTTCAAGTGGAATGATAAAACTTGGGGGGGGCTCTGCAAGAGGTGTGGCAAATGCAATTAAGGGTGTGGCTTAAACAAAGTACGGTAAAAATCTGTGCTTAGAATAATGTCCCTCCCGACTGGTATTTTGCAGCTTCTGTCATTGTATCCAGATATATAATACAATAAATAACAATACATCTACAGCAAGCCAGAACTATTGGCTTTGCCAATGGTTGTTAGTTGCATAAGACAAATAAGCAACAACTATGGCTTCATTCTTCATTGTATAGAATACTGAAAATGCTTAGTTTTGAAATGAAGAGACTGAAAGAACGATAACGAGTCTCTTTGAAGTTACCTCAAAGGCAGTGAATGGTGGCACTGCTACAGAGTTAAGATTTTTTTCACCCTTAGGGTAAGAGTAAACATTCTCAGCACATGCTTTTTATAACTGCCGATGCAGAGCACCAACAGGACCCGGTTCACTTAAAGCCCTGCTCTATGGGCAGGAGAATTTAACAGGCCTCCATCAGTGGACATGGACATATTTCATCCTGTCCTCCGGGGGTATGCAGGCATCCTTTGTGATGGCCAAATTTAAAGGTTGTGTACATAATTGGGAGCTCTCCAATATATGTCGCACAATGCACCTTTGAGAAAGATACTTCTACTATTCACATGTACATATTCTTCACACACAAATTGACATTTTTTTCAAAGGGGAAATGCTGCATGCAGAATATCTTGGCAAGACCCTACCTGATCTTAACCTATTTAAACTCACACTGAGATGGGGATTTCATGATTGTAAAATACCACTGTGTTGTCTTCAACTAGCACTATAAGGGGTGTGTGTATGAGTATGATGTATGGCATGGGTAAGCAAGGATCTTGCAGTGACTGCTGATCCACTGAAGCACCTTGAGTTGATACAGACCAGAGGGGACAACATGGATCTTTGAACAAGCTTGGCCTAAGCCATTATAGAGCTCATATTAATGGTAGACACAGCAAGGGTGATAACGCTGGCTACTTACTAGCAAGACTGATGAGGTTGGAAAGTTACACCAACCAATTATGACTATCCAAAAAAATGGGGCTATAGCCAATACACATGTTGAAGTCAGCAAGGTGGTATATGGATACCACTACTTCTTTACCAGAGGGTGGTCATTTATAGTTCTGAGAACCAGAGACAATATGCACATGCTGCCTCAGTTTAAGAAACTGATGCCAGACTAGACAAAAACTCTAGATACTCTACTTATCTATTGAAGAAATAAAATTAACTGTCAATGACTTGGCCATGGGGAAATCCCCAGGCAAAGAAGGCTTGCCCCAAGAGTTTTATGTTACCTATATAGATGAACGTACTCTACACCTCTTGCTGACCTCCAGTGAATATGGAACGTTATTCTCTACTGTGTTAGATCCAGTAATCATAACACTACTGAACCCAGGCAGGGATCCATTAGACGTGGCTCCTATCGTCCGTAATCTTTGCTGAATCTCAACTATAAGTTTCTTGCTAAATTAATGGCTAACTGATTGTCATCATTAATGCTTGGGATCATGCAACCCAATTGCTATGCCTTTATTTTAGGTGGGAACACATCTCCCCATATATGCAGGCTTTACCACCTGCGGTTGTCACAATAGATATAGAAAAGGCCTTTGACATCCTAGATTGGGATTTCGTGTAGGCAGTGATGGTGGAGATAGGCTTTGGTTCAGCCTTTAGGAACTGGGTATGTTTGCTCTATACAAACCCCACGGCAAGAGGGCGAACTGGCAAGACAGCATCTGAGCCATTGATGGTGCATCAGAATACTCAGCAGGGGGGTTATCTCCACCCCTGTGTTGGCTGTGGAACCCATGGCAGCTATACCTAGGCTCAATGAATTCCCAAGAGGAAGAACCATGCAGGATCATACGCATGTACTTTCCCTATACTCAGTCGATGAGTTTATATATTTGCCTAATCGTTTGGTGGATCTCCCTGAGTTCCTGGCCCATTTAGCCATTGTTGGGCCCATTTCAGGCTTCTTTTTCACAAAAATAAGTCCTCTGTGCTCAGGGCCGGACTAGGAAACCAAAGCAGCAATGTTGACGGACTAGCCCCCCTGCTGCTTTAGTTACTGGGAGCCCATATAGCAGCACTGCTGCAAAACCACCCCCAGTAACAAAAACGCCTCCACCACAGCAAAATCGGCCTCCTCCCGTCCAGCCTCCTGGGAAAATGCCCAATGCATGCTACGGCCAGTCCGACCCTGTGTGTGCTCTCTCTTAAAGTCAAAGCACATGCTGCTGAATCAGAGCTACCTACACTACCACTGCCATGGAGTTCAACATCTTTTAGGTACCTGGGAATGCAGGTTTTCCATAATGATAAAGACACAATAGAGCGAAACAAGGGGAAAATGCTGGTTGCAGCAAGGATCAATACGTTTCTGGGGAAAGCTTCCCCTATCCAAGATGGGCACACTAGTCTAAAATGGTGCTATTGCCCAGATAGCTAAATTTTCCACCAACATCACTGTGGTGTTGTCTAACCGGACATTTAAATACATTTTCGGTCATCTCGTGTGCCTGTTTGTTAAAATCCTTTACTCTGTTACAATTATGTCTAAAGGGCAAAAAACTGACGTATGCTAAGCTGTTGCGCAGGGCTTTTGGGTGATGGCTGTCGTAAAAGAGGAGACTATTCCTGTCTGTGAGTTTTTTATACAAAATTTGGAGTCAAGACAATACCCCTCGCACTGTGAAAACTGCACGTAAACGGGCAAGGAATTGCAATAGAGACATTGCTACAACCACACATAAGACAAGATGACTCCCTTACATGTGTCACTACTTTCACACCCCACTCAAATAAGATATTCAAAACAATTAGGAAACACTGTACTATCTTACAAACTGGGCAACTATCCTTCCCACCAACTAGATTTGCCTTTAAATGGACTGCCAATCTGAAGGGCATGTTAATACACACACGCCTACCAGACTCGAAGGGGACTGGTCTGGGATCACTACGGGATCTCCCCCGTAAAGGGACATTTGCCCTGTGGATCATGTGTTACTTGTACTTATACAGAAAGCTCCTGAGAGATACCTTTGAAGACCAATTGGCTGTGGACACAAAACATACACTAACTGTAGCACAAGGAATTGTGTCTACTCAACCACTTGCCTCTGTGGTAAACAAAACGTATGGATGACTACACGCCCTGTAAAATTGAGAATAAATAAACATCGCAGCACTATACGCTACAAAAAATCAAACACAAAAATTAGCACACACTTCCTCATTGAGGATCATACTGCAGAAGATGTACGATGGACTGTACTGGAAGCACATCCAACCATAAACCAAAGAGCCCTTTCTAGAAGGGAACAACAATGGATATTTCACCTTTCTTCTAACATCGCTGGTCTCAATGATGACATTTCTTGGCAAGAGGTATGAATTAGAATACAAATATAAGTAATGCACAACACGCATATGTTCAGTCAACATCACTGGTCTTTAAAAAAAAAAACTTTTTTAGAATGCCTCAATCGAAAGAAAACTTTCACTGTACTGAACAAAATGCTGATAGGTACACTTGACCGCTTAGATTATGACTATCTGGACCGGGATCTTTTGTCCACATTGACTATACACACCCCCGCCCCATTTTCACAGACAGAAAGGAGTCCTCTCCCATTAAAAACAGAAAACGGACTTGCATGCCCGTATTTGGTTTCACCACTCTAGTGGCTAAATCCAGGATCCTCCAAAACGAGACACATCCGCTCCCAATCATCCACCTAATGAAAAACAGGTTAAATAGTGGAGACCGACCCCGCTCGACACTTCCGAGTCTGCCGGCATGAGTAGGTCTTCCAGCGCGCTGACCCCTAGGAGGCTGTAGGTACGGCATAGCCGTTTGCATTTACACTGAGAGTAGCAGCGATTTTGCCATTCGCTCGCAGGTTATGAAATGCGGGTGCATCGAATTTTGATATTTTTCAGCACGCTAATTAGCATGTTGTTACGCACGACTCAAGGACTCCTGAACCATACCCATATTGGGTGAGTTATCGTACCGATCGACAGAGTGCATTGACATTTCAGTATATAGGTAATGTCTTCCATGTGGTGTGTGTTCCTTTCACCTTTTTAATATATGTGACACATTAGAGATTGAGAATGAACGAACAAATCATGCATTGGTGCCTCATTTCTCAAACTTAATCACAATTTAATTGATGATGTGAAATTGTTTATACTACAGGTCATTGCCAAAATTGATTTTTGTACTGATACCCACAGAAGTATATGTGACTGGGAGTAAGACAAAGAAATCCATGTATTGAAACTCCACTCACTGTGTAGATTAGGCTATACTGGTCCTGAAGAAAAAACACTAGATCATTCACATGCTTGAAACATGTTGACCTACAGCTATCTTAGATAACCATTTCTAGTAGATAGCACTACAGGTTTTATCACAGGCAGAAGCCTCAATCATTAAAATAATTCTTATGAGTACCCCATGTACACATTTACACATATTCACTTCACCAATCTACATTTATACCCGCACACCCACACTTTACCATACAGCTTCTAAAAAGATCTCTTTTAAAGAGCCTCCTGTCGGGCATTGCTGTGTCGGCCCTACGTGGAGCAAAAGCCCAACAATGGAGCATGACACTTATATAGGTGTGTGAGGGCATTTGTTCCTACAGAGTAATGCTCCCTGCAGACTCTGTGTCACTTAACTGACCTGAGTAGACAGACTTCCCTTATTAAGATCTGCATACTCTGTTGACTGTGATTAGTTATTTGGAGCATGTATGCCTGACCTTTATGCGCTCCAAGTTCCTCATTTTTGATACATATAAATCTGGAAATGCACCAGAATTCATGGGTGGATGCATTGGAGCACTCATGCTCCACCCAAGGAACACCTTCCGAGGGTAGAGCGAGGCAACACAGTGATTTGTGCTGCGTTACTCTAGATTTATCAAGCCACGCATGGGCAGGGAAGGTGGGATTGCGTGGCTTGATAAATCTAACTTAAGAGGTGCTTTGCTCTTGCACCCCATTGCGTGGCGCAAGGCTGACACAACTCTTTAATAAATATGTCCCAGCCATATTAGGGCTATATAAATGGGAAAAAACCTGTAAAATGGAAAAAATAATGACCTGACCTTGAGCAGATAATTACCAAGAGACAGACAGCTATGGGATGGAAATCGACACAGGGATCACAGTTGGCTCCCTGGACTCCAGAACTGCTGCAATTGGTGGAGGTGTATGTGGATACTTGCCAAACCCAGCTGCATGGTGGTGGTGCTGATGAGGGCATAACTATGTGGGATGCTATGATTCTAGCCATGAAGGTGAAAATGATGGTCACATAGATATTTATGTAAGCATATTCCATCGGCTTGCTGGGTATCACCTCTAAATGATCACTATTTATTGGAATGCATCAACTCCACCGGATTCTATATCTACTATGTGACCTATCACAAATTTTACATTATGCAAGTGACCAGATTGTCTCCTTTGCTTTCTCCCGCCCAAGGATAAGTGACTCGTCTAGGAAAAAGCATGTTTTGTACCACTGAAGAGCTGTCTGGCCAAGCCGTACATGCTAACCCATGCCTTTTCTCTTTCTTTTAAAAAATGTTCTCTCATTAAAGTTTTGGTAGTTTGTATGAGTGCCACTTATAGAAAGGTCAAAGCTGCTTTTGTAGTTGCAAACTCTGGGCGCCGTTCACGAAGGAACTTACATGTAGTAAAGGTGTGAAAGCGGAGTCTCCGTACTCAGGGTGGAATCTTCACACTCATGAAATCATGACAAGGGCAGGGCTTGACTGAACCATATATACTAAGATATGGTGCATTCCTGCTCTCACTGCGTTGGCGCACTGAGTGCACCCTACCACCAACCGAGGCACTCTTGCACCAAAGTGCAAGTGTGCCTGTGTTACAGGCAGGATTCTTTTTGGGCAGAAAGGGACACGATCCTGCACAAAGACAATCCTCTAAGACGTTTTCCCCTTTCTATGTGTGCAAAGATGAAGAAAAAAGGAGAAATTAATATATTTTTCCTCATTACGCCCCACCTGGGATTTTGATGAATTCCCAGGTTTACTAAAGTTAGTAAATCTGTGAATGCATCAAAACCATGGGTGGATGCGTGAGAACACTCACCCTACACCCATTGAACGCCTTCCCAGGGCAGTGTAACACAAGGCAGCAATAAGCGCTGTCTTGCGTTACTCCAAATTTACTATGCCACACAGAGCCATAGAAGGTAGCTGTTCGTGGCATGGCATTCTACATCTCACTTAAGGGTTTGCATTGCTCTTGCTCCATCTTGTAAACTCAATATTTTTAGGTTTCGCCTATTATCATTCGCTTGCGAATGTAATAGGCGTGAATTCAAGTGCTCCATCGACTCGTCAAACCACTGCGGTTTTTTCACAGTGCATGTGAGTCACGTGACCACAAAAGCGGGTCACGTGACCACACAAGCACGCGCATCTCCCTAATCCGCCTGCCACACTTCTCCTCCCCTCGCTCGCATTCCCACCCCCCCACCAGGCTCTCCCGCCCCCATCCGGCTTGCCTCCGCGCATCTCCCTAATCCGCCTGCCACACTTCTCCTCCCCTCGCTCGCATTCCCGCCCCCCCCCACCAGGCTCTCCCGCCCCCATCCGGCTTCCCTCCGGCCATTTGCCAGCATTGCGAGGCCATTTGCCAGGAGCTATCCCCCGCCCGCAGCTTGACAATGTAAACTCCTATCGCTACAATACGTATCAGTTTGCAGTTAGTAATCTCTCTTAAACTGCCTATGCACTCCCACCCACACAGAAATAGTACTGCGACTTCCTCATTTCTATCTATGTTTGCATCTGTTTCTCACTAGAGCTAGGGGTTGCACACGCTTCCCCTGGCACAGTCGTACTCCGTTAACATATTGGATTCTACGCATGCCCGCCCAGTGAAGCCCCCAGGCACTTCGGGTGTAACCCCACCCTCTCGCAGATGCGGGACTGCGGGACAGTACTATTGGTTTTGTAAATGACATTTTATATTTATATATCATTATTGGCATTGTCAATAACAATATATAAATATAAAATGTCATTTAAAAAACCAATAGCTCCAACTTTCCAAATGCGAAACCTATTGGCAACGCCAGTGCTTGTTTATTATTTATAATGGCTCTGCTAAGGCCAGCAGCTGATGTCCTGAAGAAATGCTTAACTGAGTCTGCTTCAGTGGGGACATCATCTGGTAATGTGAGCCTTGAGTTGCAGCCTTCTTCAGAGGCTTCAAAGTGGATGTGTCTGCCTTAATTGAGTCCCACATGTGAACCTTCTTCAGCGGTTCATGTGGAACAAATGTAATAATACCCACGATAAGCGCTTGGGCTTGTTTTTTTTTAGAGCTTAATGCTTAATGTATCAGGAGGACTGGCATCACCACAAGACTATGTTGCTATAGAAATGAAGTCCAAGTAGAAAGTGGTGCCAGATTAAAGTGCTTTATTGCTTTCTAGTGTTTCTGATGTTAGCTGATCTACTAAGGAGGCTGCTAAGCATGCTTTTAAGCATTAGCATTCGGAGAGTAGAATCTTCTCCAGGGGAAGTGGGAGAAGCCTTTAATGTCACCACTCTGGAGCTGCCATCATTGCCACTCCATAATGAAATGGTTAATAAGGCTGCAATGGCATCCTTTCAATCTAGAGAGCCTGCACCCAAAGAACCAAAAATGCACCAAGATAGTGACCCTGATAAGACCGAAAGGGTATTAGAGGGGGCTGTATCGAGTGTCCAGACTTGGAGAAGATGTTGCAACATACCAGAGTAAATCTTACTTTTTCTGTATCAGCTGTTGATGACGAGTATCATCAAAAAGAGCCAGAGAAGTTGCCTTTAATTAGTGCTATTTGCACACTTGTATCATAGGAATAGAATGAAGCAGGGAAGCCTACTTCCCACAATCTTTACCATACAGATATTCTCTCCCGGGGTTTTGTGAGGAGTTTCCTCCTATGGTTAAGGTAGACGCCTTGATGGCAGCCCTTTCATCCTAGGACTCCATAATTTCTGATGATTCTGTACCGCCTAACGTGACAACAAAGTGGATCCTACGCAGCTTCACACATTGCCGTACATACCAACACATATATGTTGTATGTCAACCAATCTCTGCTTTGAGTCTTTCACGTCCTGGCAGACACCTTACACTGGCATTCTCCCCATGATGGAGTGGAGGGACCAGCTTCTCTCGTATATTTTCTTTTATACTTTATGTGGCAGCTGCTGCCAAAGGAGCAGATATTGCTGCCCGAAGACACCTAGGGGTGAGATCCTAGAAGATTGATACTACTCAAAAAAGTCATGTTTAATGCACATCCCATTTTCAGCCAAGAAGTTATTGAGGACCCAGCTTGAAAAGCTGGTGAAGAAGTCAGTGGAGAACTGAAAACTTATGGCCTCAGAACAAAAGATGAGATTTTGGTGGCATAAGAACTTTTGGCTCACTATCATCTTTTAGAAGTCGGAACCAGCCCTTTCAAGGTAGGGGACAAGGTCAGGGACCTCATACCCGCTAAAACTCCCATTCAAATACGCAGTCCTCTGCATCAGCCTCTTCAAAAAAGTCCTGTCTATCCACTCTTGGAGTCTTCTGAAGATGCTCCTCATGCAGCTGCTTGAAGAAGCTTTCAAAAGTATAGGATGCTCTTGGATTCTTGAGTGTTACGATATTAATATTTTTTTTCTCATATTTTTGTACTTACCATAATGTAGATCGGATGTCGATATTCTTAATTTCGATATTCTTGCTGCATTATTTCTGGAGGTCAATATTCTGACCTTCGATATTTTGTCAGTGATTCATTAAATACAGTGTATTTCGTTTTTGACTATTGAAAGGGTATCTACCCCATAGGATAACATGGGAGATACTTTGCAAGTTCATACTTGGCAGACGCGCAATGGACGTGCTGAATGTCAGGAACCAACAGCAATTTCTCTTACCTACAATTCTACCGCCATTGGCCTCACTGCTTTTAATGCTTTTAAAACTTTGTGCTTCTACTTTTTAACTTTGTCTCACTCGCACTTACCCCACGCTGCATTCCAAGCATTCCTCTCCGTTCCAACTCGGGTCTGCCCGTTGCGTGGAGAGAGGCAGTGCTGACGGGAGCGCTCAAGGGCAGTTATGGGTCTTTCCAGGGCACTTCCGGCTCAGACCGGAAAGGAGGTTGACGCTCTAGCAGCCATCCTTACTTATTCCTATGCCTGGCACGACGCCCAGCGGACGCGCGCGGCGGGCGCACCAACAGCGCGCCAAAGGCAAGCCCGTCTGCGCCTGTCCATCGCCGGGAGCCAGGACTCCTGGTAGTTTGAACCCAGGAGCCCCCACCGGGTCCCTACCTAAGCTCACTTACACCAGAGACATCTTGCTTAGGATCAGACAGAACTCCTGTGATCCACGGAACAGCCTTGGCTGCCTACCAGAAGGGTCTTTCTCGTGTAATATTTGTAAATATCAGGCTTTCCCTTCCCAGGCTATTAACATTGCACATAACACTACGACTGCTGGTTCACCTTCTTACTCTGACCCGGCTCCCCACACTAATCCCCACGCTGATCCACACAAGTATAAAACATGGCATGTCCTTCTGGTTAATGTCAGGTCCCTCCCCAGACATGCCACCGCCATTTGGGATCTTTTTAAAGACAATAATCCAGATATTGGATTCCTTAGGGAAACATGGATTAAACCATCAGCTACATCGGCGAACGCTCTGGCTCTCCCACCCGGTTTCTGCATCCAAAGACTTGATAGGTTGGAGCGAGCTGGAGGGGGTATTGCCATTATCCATAAGGATTCGCTATCTGTCACTATGCTTGACCAGCTCAGCACCGACCTATTTAAATGTCTTGTTTTTAGACTTGATCTACACCCCCAGCACAGTTGGAAAGGGGCCCTGGTCTACAGGCCGCCCGGCCCGATGCATGATTTTAATGGTCATCTATTAGAATTCATCTCCCCTCACATTATCTCCACCCGCAACTTCTTACTTCTAGGGGATTTTAACATTCATAGCGAGGACCCCCACAATCACAAAGCAGCGGTCTGTCTGGAGGATTTGACCTCCTCTGGTCTCCTCAAAATTAATAGTGCCCCTACCCACATAGCTGGGAACACTTTAGATCTTATCCTCTCTAATTCCCAAAACATTACTTATGGGGACACACTTCCGCTGACTTGGTCCGACCACTCCTTAATAAGCTTTCAGCTGACGAGCCCTCCCACCGCAGTTGCTCCCACACCCTTTATGGACAGATGGTACAGACCATGGCACAAAATTAAAGCCCACCACTTTATATCCCCTTTTTCTGACCTGGGACACTGACACCCGCCACTACAATGTGGAACGCCAACTTCTGCACTTCAACAACATCATCTCCAGCATTCTGGATGAAACTGCACCGCTGAAGCCGGTCACCCATGCCCATATATCCACTGCCTCTAACTGGTATTCTCCGGCCATACGCACCGAAAAGAAGGGGTGCAAGAAACTAGAACGCACTTGGCGACTACTTCATAGAGAAAAAGACAAAGATAGATACAAGAGAGCTTTAGCATCATATTATAACAACATCAAAAAAGCGCGCAAAACCTATATCGCTCAGCAATTGGAGCAGGCTGGCTCCAACTCCAGGACACTATTCAATATAGTTAAGTCCTATTCCAACCCTAAGGCATGCGATACTGCAGAATCTCCCTCACAGTCGCTATGCAATAATGTTGCGACATATCTCACTGATAAAATTGACTTCATTTATCAAAACATCATCTCTGCCAACACCATTTCCTCCCCCACCACCACTAACCCTTCTGATGCACACGACAGCTCCGATCAACTTAACTCCTTCCCCCATCTTTGTCCAATGGAAGTCACATCCCTCCTTGAGAATATCAAATCCGGCTCTCCTATGGACATTATCCCTGCAAAGATTTCCGCCAAATTTGCTGTCCAGCTCGCACCTCCTATTTGTTCTATCCTCAACAATTCCCTGAACACTGGTCACCTCCCCCCTGCATGGAAAGATGCTCAAATCATACCCTTATGGAAAAACCCCAAGATTTCTACTACTGACCTCAGCAATTATCGACCTATATCTCTCCTACCCCTAGAGACTAAGCTTATTGCAAAACATATCAATAGACACCTGTCCGAGTACTTAGAAACCTCCCAACATCTTGATGCTTCTCAATCTGGGTTCCAGCTAAACATAGTACCGAATCCGCCCTCATTGAAGTCACTGACAACATTCCTATGGCCATGGACAAGGGTCAAGCAGCACTCCTGGTGCTGCTTGACTTGTCAGCGGCATTTGATACTATTTCCCATCAGATCCTGCTGGATAGACTCCATGAGATAGGCGTTAGAGGGCTGGCCCTGAAGTGGCTTACCAACTTCCTGACAGACAGGACGCAGAGCGTCACTATGGGTACCTTTAAATCTGCCACGACTAAGGTTAGCAAGGGGGTCCCTCAGGGCTCTTGCCTTAGCCCGACCCTTTTTAACATTTATGTCACCCCTCTGGCCAGACTCATGAGATCATTGGGATTCACCCCCATTTCTTACGCTGACAACACTCAGCTCCTCCTTACATTTGATAAAAATAAACCCGACATCCAACTTATATTCTCGGAAGGCATGAAATCCATCGCTGCCTGAATGCAAGCCAACTATTTACAACTCAATGCTGGCAAATCTGAAATCATGTTGTTTGGAGGAGCTGCCACCTGCTGGGCACCCACTTGGTGGCCGGATGAACTTTGTATTGCCCCTACCCCCAAAGAAGTGGTTAAGAACCTAGGTGTCAGGGTTGATTGCAAACTCACCCTAGAGACGCACGCTAATATCACTGCGGGCTCATGCTTCTACATCCTTGGCCTCCTTCGTAGGATCTTCCCCCTCTTTCCCACATCCACCAAGAAAACGTTGATGCAGGCCTTAGTACTTAGTAGACTCGAATACTGTAATGCCTTCCTATTTTCAGCCAACGAAGCTTCTATAAATAAACTTCTGGTGATGCAGAATACTGCTGCTGACGCCCCTGCTAGAACATCCTTGGTACCCCTCCTGAACCAACTCCACTGGCTCCCAATAAAAAAGAGGGTCAATTTCAAATTAGGCTGTATTATCCATAAAGCCCTCAATGGTCAAGGCCCCTCATATCTGTCAAGCAAACTTGCCTCTTACACCCCCACACGCACACTTAGATCCAGCACTGAGCTTCTGCTCAGTACCCCCAGGATCAAAAAGGCGTGCAGTGGAGGCAAAGCATTCTCTTATCTTGCCCCAGCATTTTGGAATAAATTGCCCTTCCATCTACGTTCTTATCAAAATCTGGCCCAATTCAGAAAGTTGCTAAAAACTCACCTCTTCTAACTTTTTGGTCTCCGCTGTTCCTTTCCGTCCCAAGCGCCGAGATACCCTCATGGGTGATTTAGCGCTATACAAACCAATAAACATAAACATAAACATACAAGTATAACCTTCCATTGGGAAAAGATAGAGAATTAAGTTTTAGGCTCACTGAACTCAGAATGTCTTAGCACATATTTTTAGTAGAGATGATTTTTAAATTGTGTGTTTGAAAATGCTACTGTAAAGATGACTCCAATGCAGAAGTAGTAATTGAAGTTACTCTTTAATGGTCAGAAGTAAAGAGACCTCCAGCTCCTTCCACAGCTCCCTCTGTACTGTCTCCTATTCAGACTATAACATTCTAAGCTCCTAGCAACAAGCTTACAGTTCTATGAAGCATAGATCCTAACACATCTCCCCCATCACAATATAATACAACATACAAATACAAGTCAAAAATCCAAGCAAATACAGAAAAATAGAAAGTGACAATTAAGGAGAATTACATTTTGCAACATTACCACAACTCCAAGCTGAACCATCATTTAAGATGAGAACATTTTTTTTTACAGATTTCACTTGTTTAGGTCGTGAGTATTTACTTTCCCCCTTTATGACAAGACCACCTTTCTTCGTCACCACCCAATCACCAACATTTATATCCGAATCTCTCACCCTCATTCTCAAATTGTACGAATGTGCAGAATCACACTGTCTTTTGACGACACCATCTTTCACACTAGAACGGTCAACCCAGACACATTCTTTGTTCTTCAGCCAACCCGGAACTTCCTTCAACCCTGGCTCACGCCCTTTCAGAGAAACAAATGGAGATACACCGGTGACTGAATGCGGGGTCACCCTATATGACCAGACCATCTTCTTAAGTTCGTCAGACCACGACAGACCATTGGCCAAAGAAAACTGAATATTCTCCACCAACAATCTATTTATTCTTTCCACAAGACCATTTGCTTGTGGCCTAAACAATGCAACTTTCTCATGACAAATTCCCATACCACCCAAAAATTCCTTCATCTCTCTTGATATTAATTGCACACCATTGTCTGAAATTAAAGTTTTTGGTATGCCCTCATTTAGAAATGTTCTTTCCATGAAACTTATCACCCTTCTAGTATCAATGTTCTCCGTAGACTCCATTACAAACCATTTTGAATGATAATCGACAAGGACCATTATAAATCTATTCTGAGCACCCAATTTAGAAATCGGACCCAGGAAATCAATCGCCAATTTCTCCCAGGGACGTGCTGGAAATTCAACACAGGAAAGAGGAGGTTGCCTAACCACCTTTGATTTATCACTCCCAGCACACGCATGACAATTTCTGACCAAATCATCTATTTCACCATCCATACCCGGCCACCAATATGATTCACGGATCCTTCTTTTGGTCATGTTCCTACCTAAATGACCTTCATGCGCTATGTTCATAATTTTGGACCTGAGATTACACGGTGGCACCAATCTGTTCCTCCTCCACAGCTTACCTTCGGAAACACTCAATTCAGCTTCTACATTAAAAAAACCCTTCAAACGAATATCATTAGAAGATTCCCTCGACCATCCTCCAGAAACATTTTCCATAACTAAAGGAATTAGTTGATCATCTGCCATGGCAGTCTACCATTGACCCTTATCAAATGCTAGGATTTCATCAGAACTAATCACTGGATCATTGATTTCTGACACACCAACCACCAAATCTACAGGCATTCTAGACAGATAATCTGCAATGACATTTCTCTCTCCCTTCACATATTCCATTTGAAAGTTGTATTCAAGCACAGATAAAATCCATTTAGATATCCTTGGAGTGACATTTCCCTCCAAGCCTCTTCCTCCTTTAAACAAATGCACAAGGGGCTTGTGATCCGTCCGTACCCTAAAAGGTAAACCCCAAAGAAAATACCTGAAATGTTTAATTCCCCACGTACAAGCGAGAGCTTCCCTCTCAATAACTGAATAAGAAACTTCAGCACCCTGAAGTCTTCTAGAGGCAAAGCCTATAATCCTTTCTACACCATCAGATATTTGAGAGAGCACAGCCCCAATTCCCACAGCACTCGCATCAGTGGTAACCAATGTTCTGGCTTTAACGTCAAAGTGACCTAAAGTGGGTGCATGAAGGATTTCCATTTTCACACATTTGAAAGCATTCTCACAAGCTTCATTCCATTCGAAAACTACACGATTCTTCATCAATTGCCTTAAAGGCTCAACTACATTGGAAAACCCCTTGATGAATTTTGAACAATATTCAGCTAATCCTAGAAAAGACCTTAACTGGTCTTTAGTTGTTGGCGTGGGAGCATCATTGATTGCAGAAATTATACTTTTTTTAGGTTTAATGCCTAGACCAGATATCTCATGACCGAGATATGTTACATTATCTTGCTTCAACTGGCATTTTTCCTTTTTTATCGTCAACCCATTGGTTTCCATGCGTTCCAAAACTTCGGTTAATATCTTATCATGGTGATGACAATCTTTTCCAACTACTAATACATCGTCCTGAAAACAGAGAACATTGTCTATTCCAACTAGAACTTGCTGCATCACTCTTTGGAACACCGCTGAGGCCGATGCCAAACCAAACGGCATTCTACAATAACGAAACGCCCCCAGCGGTGTTACAAAGGAAGTGAGGTGTCTTGACTCTTCATCCAAATCTATCTGGTGGTAGGCTGCAGACATGTCAATTACACTAAAACACATACCACCACCCATGGCACTTAACATTTCAGAGATGTTTGGTAAGGGTTGCCTATCAACCCATATATTCTTATTTAAGTCGCGCAAGTCCACACAGAGTCGAATCTTGGTTCCACCATCCTTGGGTGCGACCACAATGGGGGTGAGCCACTCAGATGCCTCAATGGGTTCTATAATTTTCAGATCTAGCAACTTATCTAATTCTTGTTTAAGAGGTTCCCTCATTAAGTGTGGCAAATTACTTACTTTGTGAACCACTGGTATTGCTTTCTTTTTAAGGATTATTTTGTGAGAAAACCCTTTCAACTTTCCTAATTTATCCGAAAAAACATTAGGAAATTTTTTCATGATATCAGTTTCAAAAGTGTCAACACTTAGAACAGAAAAGGAAGAGACTGGTTCAATTGCATTGGGATTCAAGACAATTCCTAAGTCCTTTTGGTGGCGCCAACCAAGCAGGTTAGACCCTTGTTTAGTAAGATATACTCGCCAAAAACCTTGTTATTTTGAAAAGTTATTACCATCCATCTGAGACCTAGGATATCTATAGTTTTGCCACCATATCCCACCGCTTTTATGTCTGGTGCACTCCAAGAGTCAATATCACAATCATTCTCCCAAATTTCAACATATGCATCCTTGGACAATAAAGTATATAAGCTTCCAGAGTCCACTAGCATGTTGACACATCTAGTTTGAGGATGCTTGGGATCTCTACAATCAAAATTTATCAAGCAATGTGGCTTCTCAAGCTTATCAGTACTTTCTGTAGCTACATCAATTAGACATATGGGTTTTTCTATGCAAGGGCAATCTCTGCTTTCTAATCCATCTACACATAACATGAGTTTTTCAAAACAATCGTCAATCTCATTAATATATTGCGTCTTAGCGTTACAAGCCTTGAGTATATGTCCCCTTTTTCCGCATCCTCTGCATATGGCATTTCTAGCTGCACAACGTGGACTGGATGCAATGTGTCCAGGAGAACCACATCTATAGCATTTTACTGGACGTGAGTTGTTCTGTTGGCTAGAATTAGGAGGACGGTAACTTGGTGGCTTACTTACAGTTTTGGCATCGAACTTCCCAACATTTTTAATAATTTTAGTTTCATCAACAGAAGTTTGAGCTTTTGCATTAGTTTCAGCTTCCTTCACTGTACTGTCCTTAGATACAATGGAACTAGTGCATTTATCCATTTCCTTAATCCATAAGTCAGTATTCTCCAAACCCGTAACAATTTGAATTGCTTCTTCCAAAGTGCAATCCTTTATGAGCAGTTTCTCCCTCACTCTTTTACTGTTGGTACATCTGACAATCTGATCACGAATTAGGGAATCTGTTAGGTCTTTAAATTGACAATTTAAGGATAAACCTCTTAAAGCTGCTACATAAGTCGCAATGTCTTCATCATGTTTCTGAGCGCGACAGAAAAACTTATGCCTCTCTAAAACAGTATTAATCTTAGTAATAAACCTCTTTTCCAACATTAACATACTCATTTCATATACATTACTAACTTGCCCATCTCCTACACCCAAAGATATTTCAGGCAAATCTTCATATAATCTCCTACCCTCTACTCCTAAATTGTGGAGCAAAATTGCTTGTTTACGAACAGGACCATATTTGTCTGCCCCAGAAGCTAAGACATAAGTCAGGAATAATTTCTTCCACTCTTTCCAAGGTATAGAAGGTTCACCAGGAGAGGGTAGAAAAGAAGGAGGCGTTGAGAAAGCTTGATCACCCATAACGATGGACAAAATCAATTAAATCAACAAAAGGAGTAGTTAAGGAAAATGAGGAAAAATGTTTCTTGCAGTCTTACGCTTCCTCGGTACAAAAATCCACTCGTAGAATGTTGTTCAGAGGTGAGTAGTCTATTTGCGCTTCCTTCACGTTACAGAAAAGACGTTTGTTACTCCGTGAGGTGAGCACACTTGAAACGAGTAAACGAGGAAACTTCAAAACTTCAATTTGAGGAATACCAAGATGGCCGCCACGCAGGGGTTGCGCAAGTGACGCTGACGTTCTTGACCCTGCAAAGCTGCGCGACCAAGATCAGCGACGCGACGCCCCAGCTGATGACGAAGGCTCCAGAGGAGAAGACTCGAAGGCTCGAAGACTCAGCGATGGCAACGGCTAATCAGCACGCGCAGGCGAGGTAGAAGAAACTTTAAATGATGCACTTGAGATGCGGCCGTGTAAGTAAAGCGGCAGAGGTTTTTTTTGAAATATTTGAAATATTACACAACATCGCATTTGAAACGCTTGCACCTCTCACAGTGAAAGATAGTCAGTAACGCTTCACCACGCTATCGTAAGCTCAGACAACGGTTTTCATGCATCAGGCATCGAATTATCCACAGAAGAATATTAATTCTCGTTAAGAAATGTTCAGTCTTTCCTCAGTAATATTAGAACTGCAAGAAGGAAAAGTACATACCAGCACATAAGAAATGAAAATAGGAAGTCCAATTGGAGGAGTAAAATGTATACCACAACAGAATCCAGTGGTATCTTCCAGGGGTGGAGGTCACATCATAGTCTCTGTCCCCTGCCAGAGCTCTAGTCCTCGTCGCCAATGTAAAGATGACTCCAATGCAGAAGTAGTAATTGAAGTTACTCTTTAATGGTCAGAAGTAAAGAGACCTCCAGCTCCTTCCACAGCTCTCTCTGTACTGTCTCCTATTCAGACTATAACATTCTAAGCTCCTAGCAACAAGCTTACAGTTCTATGAAGCATTGATCCTAACAGCTACTTTTAGAAATTAAAAAACACAAAAATGCCTACACCCAACCAGTTTACACAAAATTATTCTTAGTGAATGGGGCAAACAATTTTTTTTTAAGGTTGACCCGGTATTTTTATTTATACCTGTCTATTGCATTTCAATTACAATACACGACTATTTACATAAATAGTCGTGTATTGTAGTTGAAATGCAATGAATGTACAGTTTTTCCTTTTTTGCGAAATTTGAAAAAAAGTGTTAAAAATTTACTAAATAGACAGGTTTAAATAAAAATACCGGGTCAACCTTAAAAAAATGTTGTTTGCCCCATTCACTAAGAATAGTTTTGTGTAAACTGGTTGGGTGTAGGTCATTTTTGTGTTTTTTGATATAATAGGGTCCACCGTACCCTACATGGACCTAACTCCTTAGCTTCACAAACTTTTAGAAAGTAGGCATTTTCTTGTCTAACCATTCTGTGTGCCTCTGCCTGTTTGTGTATTGATTCTGCATGCAGTAGAACTGTTGCATTGCTTGCCCAAGGACTCCACAACTGATCCATCCCGTTGATTCTCAACGCTTCTCCTCACTGGCTGTTTGGGCTTATGAATTTTGACGCATCTACAGGTGCTTTGTGAAAAATCACTCATCCATAGTTTCTATAAGTTGCTTAAAACCTTTTCAAAGTCATATTCTTAATAAATGTATGTTGGATTTTTGTCATTTTGGTCTTGTTGAGTTTAGATGGAGATATTTTATTTTTCTAAACTGGTGTGGTGTCGTCACTGTATTACTGTGTGTTTTGAGTACAAATACTTTACAAATTGCCTTTGGGATAAGCCTGTCTGCTTGTGCCAATCTACCAAGGGCGTAAGCAGGGGTTATCTATAGTGTGTATCTCCCTTACCCTGAGTAGAAGGGTGCACCAACATAATATTGAGTTGGGAATATCGAAGTCCCACAATATCGAGTTGGAAACCTCGAAGTGACAGAATATCGACTGTAAGAATATTGTGAACCAGAATTTCGACTTTAAGGTAAGATATATTGTTTTTGTTAATATCGATGTCAGTAATATCATTTGTAAAAACATTGTTGTTAATAATATCGATGTTGATATTAGTGTTATGTATTTTAGTATGCATTTTAAATGTATGTGTTCTATATTTTTAAGTATTGTACTTTTTTTAATATATGTATTACATTTTTAGAAGTTTTTTTTTTAAAGCAAATTGTGCGTTTTAGTTCCATAGCGGGTTGTGGCTTTATAGGGGAATAGGGTGGGAAGTAATTTAATTATAACACATTTAATAATAAATTTTAGAAGTTATTAATTATTTTTAATTACATTTTGCATTTTTATTCCGCAGCTGGTTGTGAGTGTATAGGGTATAGTGTGGGAAGTAATTTAACTATAACTAGTTAAATAATATTTTTGTATTAAATAATATTTATTTATTTAACATATTCTATTGAAAATTGTTGTCATTAATTTATTATTATTTAGTTATTAATTGGTTGGTAATTATTAATAATTATTTTCTAAATATCTTAATAGTGTTAATTTTTTTAAGAGCGGGTTGTGGGTTTACAGGGTAACATGGTGGGAAGTAATTTAATTATAATTAATTCATTAATATTTTGTAATAATTATTATTTATATATTTTATATTTTATATTGTCAATTGCGATAATTACGTCATTGTTAATTAGGTATTAATTGGTTAGTAATTATTAATAATTGTTTGGTAAATATCTTAATTGTGTTTTTTTTAAAGGGTTGTGGGTTTATAGAGGAATAGGGGGAAGTAATTTAATGATAGTTAATTAATAATAATGTTTATTAATTAATAATTAAGTATTTATGATTGTATATTGTTAATTGTGGTAAATAATGTATTATTAATTAGTTATTATTTGTTTGTTAATTATTAATAATTAATTGGTTAATATGTAAATGGTGATATTTTTTTAGGAGCGGGTTGTGGGTTTATAGGGGAGTAGGGTGGGAAGTAATTTAATTTCAATATATTTTTACATTTTTTTAATTGAAACTGCATTTTAAGTTTTTTTATACTGTTAATTATGTGAATTAAATTATTATTATTTGTTTTTAAATTGGTTGGTAATTTTAATTATTTAATTAATCAATTATTCATTAATTATGTTAATAGTGTTATGTTTGCAACATTGGGGATGTCATTTATAGGGGAATATGGTGGGAGGCAATTTTTTAAATTAATTAATTGTTTGTTAATTAATTTCAATTATTTTGCTTGAGTGGGAATAGTAAATTATTCCCCTATGCAATCCAACACTTTCACGAGATCATCTGCGGTGCACCCCAAGGATCATCCCTCAGACCAACATTGTTCAACATCTACATGGCACCAGTAACCCACGTCGCCTGACTGCACGACCTCAACATCATCTCTTACGCCGAGGACACCCAGCTGATCTTCTCCCTCACCAAACCCTCACCGCCAAAACCAACCTCCACGAAGGAATGAAAGACGTCACCAAGTGGATGAAGAAAAGCAGTCTGAAGCTGAACTCAGAAAAAATAGAGATCCTCATCCTTGGCCCCACCCCCTCAGCCTGGGACGACTCCTGTGGCCGACCACAGCGGAGTTTATCTTCGACTCAACACTCTCCATGGCCAAGCAAGTCAACACAGTCTCATCCTCCAGCTTCAACACCCTCCGCATGCTCCGCAAGATCTACAGGTGGATCCCCACTGAAACAAGAAGAACAGTCACCCAGGCCCTCATCAGAAGCAGGCTGGACTACGGAAACGCCCTCTACGCAGGAGCCTCGCCCAAACTTCTGAAACGACTACAACGCATACAGAACGCCTCTTCACGCCTGATCCTCTATATCCCTCACCACAGCCACATCACACCCCACCTGAGAGACCTGCACTGGCTTCCGGCGTCAACAAGAGGATCACCTTCAAGCTCCTCACCCACGCACACAAGGCACTCCACAACACTGGACCAGCATACCTCAACAGACGACTCACCTTCTACACCTCGAACCGCCAGCTCCGGTCTGCCGACCCCGCCACCGTCCCCCGCATCTGAAGAGCAACCCCTGGTGGCAGATCATTCTCCCACCTTGCCGCCAAGACCTGAAACACCCTCCCCATCCTCCTACGGCAGACCCAACACCTACTAACCTTCAGGAGGCTACTAAAGACCTGGCTATTCGAGCAGTAGCAGCATCCCTCCCCCCCGGCGCCTTGAGACTCTCACGGGTGAGTAGTGCACTTTACAAATTTCTGCTTGATTGATTGCCGCCATTTCACTTCTCGCGGCACCCGCTGCGTGGGTGCCGCTTCGCTGTTAAGGACCCTGTTGCTTTCCGGACATTGTTGGGGGTGCGAGTGAGGTGATTAAGCATGGGCGTAAAATCCGCTCCGATCGCGGATTTTTCGGATTTTCGGCAAATTCGCAATCCGCGAACTCTCGCGAATTTGTTGAAAATCCGTGAATCCGCTCGCGGCGGATTTTTTGCTTGGTTGCGGCGCGCGGCGTGGTGCACGGCGTTCACTTTCCGTCATTTAGCGTTTGCCGAGTTGTTTTTCTTTGCGAGTGACGCGCCATTTTGGATCTTGCTGCGTGATCCCGCGGGAGTTTGGCGCCCGCGAATACGTAATCGCGGCTTGCCACCTTGCACAGCACACCTCGCGAGAGTTCGCAATTGCGAACACGTAGTTGCGGCGGAAAGGAACAATCTCGCACTCGCGAAATAGAGCTTTTGCAATTCTGCACAAGAAAATCACCAGCAAACAGGATAAACCTTCGGAAAATTATGATTTTTATCAGAATCACTCCTCAGATTGACATTTGCATGGCCTTTTTTTTTGCAAGGAGTCCATTTTTGGGGGGGGGGGAGGAAGGAAGTGCCCCACAGTCTCCAACTTCCTGTTCCTGTCCAGCAGGCTCCTCCCAGTGCTTTGTCCATCTCCTGGTCACTTTCATTTGGATCTGGAGCTGGAAGGATTACTTTTTGTGGGTGCTGCTGGATATTTGGATTTGAGGCCTTTTTGACTGTCTTTGGATCACTTTTGGATTAGAAATCAACTTTCACAAGTAAGTTTGTTTGGGGCATTACAGTTGCTGCAAGTAAAATTTTGGAACTTTTTCAGAACATTAAATAAATTATATTGTGGGTAGCCACAGTATCCAGTAGGACCAGGGTTGGTTAGGGGTGCATGATACAACTGTTTTGTTGAATTTAAACACCATTGAGGCCATGGATGGGCTGGGATTGTGCTGATTTTTGTCGTTTTTTTGGGCCTGCTGGTGGGGCCCTTTGCCCAGGGGTGGTGAGTGTTGCATGGGCCTAGTCTTTCTGTGGGGTGTCTTCTTGAATTTAAACATAATTGAGGCCATGGATGGGCTGGGATTGTGCTCATTTTATTGTTTTTTGTCGTTTTTTGGGGGCTGCTGGTGTGGCCTTTTGCCCAGGGGTGGTGGTGCATGGACTGAGTGTGCCTGTGGTGTGGTCTCACTCTCTTTAATGTAAACATCATGGATGGCATTGGATTGTGGTGATTTCTGGCTGTTTTTCTGTTTTTTGTGGGTGTACTGTTGATGTGGACTGGCCATGTGGGTGGTGGTGGTGGCCATCTTGAGTGCTGGCTGGTCCAGGCAACATGTGCTTGGGGTGTAAGGGGCCATTTTGAGGAGAGGCAGTGTCTGAGGCCTGCACTTATTTTGCCTACTTTTCATCCTTTATGCCCAGGGGTAGTGAGTGTTGCATGGGCCTAGTGTTTCTGAGGGGTGTCTTCTTGAATTTAAACACCATTGAGGCCATGGATGGGCTGGGATTGTGCTGATTTGATTGTTTTTTTGTCGTTTTTTTGGGCCTGCTGGTGGGGCCCTTTGCCCAGGGGTGGTGAGTGTTGCATGGGCCTAGTCTTTCTGTGGGGTGTCTTCTTGAATTTAAACATAATTGAGGCCATGGATGGGCTGGGATTGTGCTTATTTTATTGTTTTTTGTCGTTTTTTGGGGGCTGCTGGTGTGGCCTTTTGCCCAGGGGTGGTGGTGCATGGACTGAGTGTGCCTGTGGTGTGGTCTCACTCTCTTTAATGTAAACATCATGGATGGCATTGGATTGTGGTGATTTCTGGCTGTTTTTCTGTTTTTTGGGGGTGTACTGTTGATGTGGACTGGCCATGTGGGTGGTGGTGGTGGCCATCTTGAGTGCTGGCTGGTACAGGCAACATGTGCTTGGGGTGTAAGGGGCCATTTTGAGGAGAGGCAGTGTCTGAGGCCTGCACTTATTTTGCCTACTTTTCATCCATTATGCCCAGGGGTAGTGAGTGTTGCATGGGCCTAGTGTTTCTGAGGGGTGTCTTCTTGAATGTAAACATAATTGAGGCCATGGATGGGCTGGGATTGTGCTTATTTTATTGTTTTTTGTCGTTTTTTGGGGGCTGCTGGTGTGGCCTTTTGCCCAGGGGTGGTGGTGCATGGACTGAGTGTGCCTGTGGTGTGGTGTGGTCTCACTCTCTTTAATGTAAACATCATGGATGGCATTGGATTGTGGTGATTTCTGGCTGTTTTTCTGTTTTTTGGGGGTGTACTGTTGATGTGGACTGGCCATGTGGGTGGTGGTGGTGGCCATCTTGAGTGCTGGCTGGTACAGGCAACATGTGCTTGGGGTGTAAGGGGCCATTTTGAGGAGAGGCAGTGTCTGAGGCCTGCACTTATTTTGCCTACTTTTCATCCATTATGCCCAGGGGTAGTGAGTGTTGCATGGGCCTAGTGTTTCTGAGGGGTGTCTTCTTGAATTTAAACATAATTGAGGCCATGGATGGGCTGGGATTGTGCTTATTTTATTGTTTTTTGTCGTTTTTTGGGGGCTGCTGGTGTGGCCTTTTGCCCAGGGGTGGTGGTGCATGGACTGAGTGTGCCTGTGGTGTGGTCTCACTCTCTTTAATGTAAACATCATGGATGGCATTGGATTGTGGTGATTTCTGGCTGTTTTTCTGTTTTTTGGGGGTGTACTGTTGATGTGGACTGGCCATGTGGGTGGTGGTGGGTGCCATCTTGAGTGCTGGCTGGTACAGGCAACATGTGCTTGGGGTGTAAGGGGCCATTTTGAGGAGAGGCAGTGTCTGAGGCCTGCACTTATTTTGCCTACTTTTAATCCATTATGCCCAGGGGTAGTGAGTGTTGCATGGGCCTAGTGTTTCTGAGGGGTGTCTTCTTGAATGTAAACATAATTGAGGCCATGGATGGGCTGGGATTGTGCTTATTTTATTGTTTTTTGTCGTTTTTTGGGGGCTGCTGGTGTGGCCTTTTGCCCAGGGGTGGTGGTGCATGGACTGAGTGTGCCTGTGGTGTGGTCTGGTCTCACTCTCTTTAATGTAAACATCATGGATGGCATTGGATTGTGGTGATTTCTGGCTGTTTTTCTGTTTTTTGGGGGTGTACTGTTGATGTGGACTGGCCATGTGGGTGGTGGTGGTGGCCATCTTGAGTGCTGGCTGGTACAGGCAACATGTGCTTGGGGTGTAAGGGGCCATTTTGAGGAGAGGCAGTGTCTCAGGCCTGCACTTATTTTGCCTACTTTTCATCCATTATGCCCAGGGGTAGTGAGTGTTGCATGGGCCTAGTGTTTCTGAGGGGTGTCTTCTTGAATGTAAACATAATTGAGGCCATGGATGGGCTGGGATTGTGCTTATTTTATTGTTTTTTGTCGTTTTTTGGGGGCTGCTGGTGTGGCCTTTTGCCCAGGGGTGGTGGTGCATGGACTGAGTGTGCCTGTGGTGTGGTCTGGTCTTACTCTCTTTAATGTAAACATCATGGATGGCATTGGATTGTGGTGATTTCTGGCTGTTTTTCTGTTTTTTGGGGGTGTACTGTTGATGTGGACTGGCCATGTGGGTGGTGGTGGTGGCCATCTTGAGTGCTGGCTGGTACAGGCAACATGTGCTTGGGGTGTAAGGGGCCATTTTGAAGAGAGGCAGTGTCTGAGGCATGCACTTATTTTGCCTACTTTTCATCCATTATGCCCAGGGGTAGTGAGTGTTGCATACTTGCATGTCCCTAGTCTTTCTGTGGGGTGTCTTCAATGTAAACATCATGGATGGCATGGGATTGTGCTCATTTTCCTGTGTTTTGTCCATTTTTTGGCGTGTATAACTGAACTGATGTTCCTCTGTCTTCCATTGCTTTTAGGTGCACAAGAAGACTCAAGAGAACCACCAGTGCCAGGAAGAAGTCCTGCAGCGGTGTGTGTGTGCAGCATAACGTCACGCGACGTCACGTCTGGACACAGAACCCTCTGCAACTCGTGCAACTGCTGCCTGCTGACCTGCTCTGAAGAAGATGGCCCCAAAAAAAGTAACCCGTAGCTCCTCTAGCAAGAAAGGTGCCAGTAAGGAGCAGAAGAAGCAAGTTACCAAGGACACTGGTGTGCCGCCCGCCCCTTTTTTTGGGAGTAAAAAAAAAAGTATGCCTGCAGCGGGATCTGCTGGGGACCAAGCTGGCAGCAGCACCCCCGCTCCATTGGGCTCAGTGCCACCACCACCACCACTCCAACTTAAGTCCAAGCCCTTGAGTGCTGCAGAGGCACCCAGTATAGTTCTTCAATCACCATCGACCAGTGATGTTGGCTCATCGCAAGAAAGCAGCAGCAATGTCCCTCAATCAACACAGGTTGTTGTAGCTCATCTGACGAGTGTTGAACAACCACAGCCGCAACAACAATCACATGTGCAAGTACAAGCCCAAGTACATGTGGAAGGAGAGGCAGCGCAAGGAGATGCGCAAGCAGAGGTGCATGGAGGGTCACAAGTGGCCACAATAGTTGTTCCTCCCGAAGTAGGGGCACATCAGGAAATCGACAATCAAGGCGAGGTATCATTTGAGGAAGCCACTCCTCCTGATGATCCTTCATTGTCTTCCACACCCCTAGCAAGGAAGAGATCAAGGGTGGTGTCTACATCTTCTTCAAGCACACCTCCTTCTGATGATACGGATCAAACTTGGGAACCAGCACCACAGCCGTCTGAGAGTAAGGCACACCATGATCCGACAAAGGTAGTTAAGCGTAAAAGGAAGCTCTTCCAAAGTCTCAGAGTTATGGAGTGTGATGAGGCTCAACAAGAAGTGGCGGATACTGCTACTGATGAAGACTCTGCCAACGACGACCCAGTCATCATAAAGGTCACTGCAGCCCCAGCGGGCATGCAGCAAACAGACATTTTGACCCTAGCCCGAAGAGCTGCTGAGCGTGATGATGATGATGATGTTGTCGATGATGAGGCAGTGGAAACACCACAATCATTGGAGTTAAGTAGTACACCAACTCGTCCCGCTTCCATATTTCTTTCTGGCAAGAAGAGACCTCCGTCAACCTCGACCTTAATTAGTGGCGGTGAAAGTGCAAAACGTACAAAAGTTGGGCAATCCAGATCCTCCACTTCATCTGGCATTAGCTTCATGACCACCACCACCAGTATCGCCGGCGCCGCCTCCTCCATGTCCCACAGACACTTCAAGTCCCCAGTTTGGGACTTCTTTACTGTTTGTCCAAAAAATCCAAAGTTTGCCATTTGTACCATTTGTAAGCAAGCAGTTAGTCGTGGTAAGCCAGGTACCAACTATGGTACCGGAGGCCAGAGAGGTCATCTTAGGAGACAGCACACTGTCAAATGGTTTGCGCACCTAGATGCGATCAAGAAAGGCCGAATTCAAGGAAACGTTGATGTTTCATCTGATGATGACGAGGAGGAAGAAGACGTGTCAAACACTTCCCTTACACCCAGTACCCCTGTCAGCAGCACACCCAATGTGAGGCACACTAAGAGTGTTGGAGCGACTGAGACACCAACGCCCAAAAGTTCACCAGCGAGCAAAATTGGGTCAACGAAGTCATTATCAGCCCGTAAATGCTTGGTCCAGGGCAACATTAGAACAATGCTTACTTCAGACGTGCCATATGAACGCAACCACCCACTGACGCGTCTGTATAACACTAAGCTGGCTAAAATGCTAGCTGTGGACCTTCTCCCTTTTTCTTTTGTAGAAGCGGTAGGTTTTCTAGAATTAGTGGCAACGCTCTGCCCTAAATGGAAGGTTCCTAGCCGGTTCTATTTTGCCAGAGTTGCGGTTCCAGCACTACATGAAGATGTGCTGGAGGCGATTGGGGCAGCTTTGCAGAAGAGTGCTGTTCACACAATACATCTGACAACAGACATGTGGACCAGTGGCGCAGGCGCTGATTACATGTGCATCACTGCACACTGGGTCTCTTTTTCAGGTGTTAAAGCAAAGCTAAACGCAGGTGTTGACCCGGACCAAGTTTTTAAAGCTGCTCGGAAACATGCAACACTAGCCATGTTTGGCTTGGAGAAAAGTCACACAGCAGAAAACCTTTTGGAAGAGTTTAACAAAAAGGTCTTGAAAATGCTATCCCCCCAAAAACGCATGATTGGTTATGTTTCCACGGATAATGGCGCCAATGTAGTTAAGGCCATGTTTCAGGGTGACTATTTTAGAGTGCCGTGTTTGGCGCACTGTATTAACCTGGTAGTTCAAAAATTCTTGAGTGATAAACACAGTCCAGCGTTCGAGGTAATAGCCACCAGCCGCAAAATGTGCAACCATTTCAGCCATTCTTTTAAGGCCCGGAAGCATCTGAGGAGACTGCTACTTGAACGTCAAATGCCAGTGAAAGCACTCATCCAGGAGGTGGCAACACGTTGGAACTCAACCTTCTACATGCTTGAGCGTCTGTATGAGCAGTATACGGTACTCGATCACTATTTCTTCACAGAGGGTACATCTCAGAAGGAGGACATGCGGTTGGGTGCGGCGCAATGGGACATAGTTAAAAGCCTGACAGACATGCTTCGTCCTTTTGAGTTCTTCACGCGTGCAGTCAGCCAGGAGGACTGTAATTTGGGAAAAGCTATCCCATTGTTGTGCATGCTGGAGCACCAACTGATGGCGGTGTCTTCTGAGTTTGAAAAAGATGAAAAAAAAAAGACCATTTTATTTTGTCTGAGAAATTATTAGAGCGCCTACGTGGTGATGAACGTCTTAAAAACATCAAGTCAGAACAGCATTACATTTGTGCTACTATTCTGGATCCACGCTACAAAAAGGCACTGGCAGGCGAAGCATTCTTTCCTTTTGCTGATGCAGATGTTCAAAAGTACAAACATTGGTTAGCCTTGTCAGCCAAGAGGTTTGAAAAAGAACGGCAGGTTATTGAAGGAGAAGACAGTACATCAGCATCAGCATCAGCAGGCCATCCCCAGTCACAAGAATCCACGTCTGCACCTGTGGCTGGGGCACAAGTGACCTCTCAGCCGTTAAAGGCAACTGGATCATCTGCACCACACACAACAGTATCAGTGGCTGTTGTAGAGGATTGGCTAAGTTTGCTTGGGTATGGTTCTCGAAAAAATGTCAAAGGCACAGCAAAAAGTAAGCAAAGTGGAGGAACCGTTGATGACCTTGAGTCGATGGTGCAGGACTATATGAATGACTCAACAGAGGTCTTTCTTAATGATGAGCCATTGCAGTATTGGCATGGCATAAAACAATTGTGGCCACAGCTCTCCAACCTGGCTATAAACTATTTGTCTTGCCCACTCGCAAGTGTGTCTTCTGAATGTGTTTTCAGTGCTGCTGGTGGCATTGTAACTCCCAAACGGAGCCGCCTCTCGCCCAAAAATGTGGAGCGGCTGACAATGATCAAGATGAATCAGCACCTCATACCACCAGATTACAAAGTACGAGAAAGCACGCCGCATGAAGACGAGGAGGACGGCAACGTAGATGAGGGGATTTGTTCTCTGTTCGGTGGCACTGACCTCATCCTGCCTGAATTCGCAGAGTATGATGACGAAATCTTCTTCTTATTCCCTGACACCGAGCCCTGAAAATGAGACAATGAATCAAGAACTTTCTTTTTCGTCCTTATTCAATTTTATTCCTGTTTGTCTCTCTTTCTTTGGTTTGCACAGTTAATTTAATTCAAACTTTAATCACCTAATCCCAAAAACAAGACCATCAGCAGAACTGTCTTCACTTGTTTGCTTATTGATTTGAAGATGCCGCAGTCTACATTCCTCAGGTTCACAAGTTCTGAAGAACATGCTCCTCTATCCTCCTCCTCCAGACTGCGATTTCCCTCAAAGCAGAGTGCTGGATTACGCCCAATGAAGAAAGACTCAGCACTTGTGGGGGTGTTGTACTTCTTTGCGGGTGAGTTGACGGATTTGGGCCCATTGCTGTGAAGCTCTAATAATGGACAAAAGTGTTTTGGACCAAATATGAGGTGGAAATTTCTTGCCGTTTTTGCTGACTTGCTTGCCTTTGGGGTGCTCTTTGGCGGGGTTCCGGGTGTTTGTGGGTGATTTTTGGTGTCTGGGAGCACTGCTGCGACAGTCTAATCTTGATTGCATTTGCTTTTCAGGAAATCCGTGGTGGAAAACAGGAGTTATGATGATTGATGATGATGACCTAGCTGCACAGCGCCGCGATTGGACCGAAGGCCGAGAGATATTGTAAGTATGAGATTTAGCTTTTTCGCTGTTTGGGGGTGTTGTCGGGTGGTTTTTTCCGGGTGGGTTGGCGGGTCTTGCCTGGGGCATTCCTGGGAAGGTCTAATACCGGATAGAAGTGTTTTGGACAAAATCCATAAGGAAACACCAGTTTTGGCACTTTTTGTAAGTTAGGGTTCATTAGGGTTAGCCCTAGCAGCAGGATTGCATGTGTTTCGGGGGGTTCTATTGCAACGCAGTTCTGGTGTTGTAGAGCACAGTTGGAGCGATGCTGGCTATGGATACTTTTGCTTGCTTGCAAGTGGTTTGAATACAATGCACGGTCTGTATTTGGGCCTACTGTTACTTTCAAAGTACGTTTTGTAACCATTTTTCTGCTAGGCATCGTTTTTGGAGATCTGATTGGGGTTCTTCTACATTTTTGCGACTGGCTTTAGTAAGGGTCTTGGTGGGAGCATTGCTGGGAAGGTCAAATTTTGTTCTAAAACACAGTTTACAGTACACCTACCTTGAGGGGAAAGATCCGCTATAATATTTTGGCCATACTTATTTATCCTTAAAAAGGTGACTCAGACAGAGCACGCAATTTCAAAAATATTGTACTGTCTATTAGGGAAATCAAAGTGTCACTTTTTGAACCACACAGCGTACATACCTTTTATTTATTTATCAGTGGTATTGTAATAGCACTTCCTGTTTTCCGTTCAATAATTACAGGCCGGGTTTCAGTCAACATCCGCCAGGCAGGCAGTGGACAGGGTGTCTTCTGTCAGTGGTCACCAACATTGATGGACGAAGCGTCAGCTGGAATGGAGGAGTGCCGCCAATAAGAGGAATTGTTTGCTGCATGCAACTTACTTACCAAATTCAACAGGACAACTCCAACAACATACGCAATACAGATACAGTATCCATTGTTTTATTCTATGAGTGTGACTGCATGTGCTTAGCTTTAGTTTGTAACCAAAGATTGTCTTTATCTTCAATTATTGTTTGTCCATGCTCTGCTTTTTTTTTCTTCTCTCAACAAAACCTACCCAAAAAGAAACCCCCATTCCCATCCATTTTACAAACCCTAACCCTCTTCCCCCGGGCTGTGTTGTTTTGCTTGATGTCTGACTAAAATGACATCAATAGTTCCACACACTTGCTGGGGAGGATAAGGTCATAGCAACAGGCTGGTGAAGGAATACGAGGATATCTTCTAGACTTACTCAGCTTCAGTACTATATCTTCTAGTAGTAGTAGCCAATGTCAAATAAATTCAACGCAAGTACTAGTTATACTTGCAAGCAAATACTTTACCATTTGTTAGGCTACATTATGGCACTGTTCTGTCTGTCACCTGCTATATTCTCGATCGTACCGTAACCGTTGTAATGCTACAGTAAGGACAAACAAGGTTTTGTTTTCTTTTTTTCCATAGGCATGCAACTGCCACTGTGTCACACCACTAGTACCACCGCAATGAGGAAATGTCACCCGCCCAGGATTGACAACGTTAATCCCCATTTCACGTGGAGCCAGCCCTGGGCCTAGCCCTAATTTCTAACACAAATTACAGGTAAGATAAGCGTTTGGTGGGAGGTAGTATAATGGAGTATTATTTCGGAGTAGACAAGAGATTGACGGTTGTACTACTAAAGTCCTACGACTGTTCAGGAAAACAAAGTTACTGTTACACCCCCGCCCCCCACCCACCAGACTGAAAAGCAGTAAAAAACAGGTATGGTCAGATAAAGTTTAAAAATATATTTATGTAGCCCTAACAAAATAATCTCCCTCACCCACCCTAACCCCAACGATTGTCTTTGAAACGTCCCAAAACGATCCCAACTCCCAAATCCCACCCCCCAAAAGTCTATAAAAAAAAGGGCAAGGGACACTCCACTACTGGAGGGTGCTGGTGCTGGTGCATTTTGCGGCATGGGCATCATACTCTTTGCGGAGGGTGGCAAGCTCGGAGCGGAGGCCCTTAACCAAGTTCTTATACTTCAGGACCTCCTGCTCCAGGTTGGACATTCGGACTCGTAGGCGGCGTTGGCGTTCCTTGCAGCTCCTGTGGGGGGCAGCTGGTATTTCTGTTGCTTGGCGGTGGCGGTTGTCTTTGTTAGCCCGGCTCGGTCCCGCTGGCTTAGTCACGGAGGAGGATGCAGTGGTCCCAGTCAAGGATGTTGTTGTTGCCCCGCTCGACTGCGTGTCCTCCTCCTCCTCCAGGGCCACCACCCGCCGATATTCGGCGACAGTGGCCTCCAGCCTCCGTTGCCGGGCCATTCTAGCCTGCTCCCTCCGTGTTGTTGATTTGGAAGGAGCAACTATATGAAGAAAGAAAGACATAGTCTGTAACCAATGCTCCTTAGCATTAATAACACAAAGTTATTGAGCCGAAAGTTGGGTCACAGTACAAGTAGCAAATTGAAAGCACAGTACATAACTATTGAGGACAGTATCTATGTAACCTCCCACTTCTGCATCCTTGCTCTAACATTAGTGGTAGTTTAATGAACAAATTCTACGACCACTATGGACTTCCATTACAGTCGACTATGACAGTACACCAGTCTTATTCTTCTTCTTCTCTCTTGTTTAGGGAAATTGATACGTTATCTTATGCAAGCCGGCAGAATGACATGGACAGCACAGTGAACTTGCACCCGAGAAAAAAAGTTGCACACCATGATGAGTGAGACAGACTTGCGTTACTGTACCGGTCCAGTACATGCAGGTGGTGAAGCTATTACTTTTCTATTACGGGTGGCACTGAGAATACTCTGTTACAAGGGCTACTGCTTAATTAATTTACCTTTCACCCTACAGTGCAAATGAGTACTAGAAAAGGAAAATGAAGAAGCTAACTAATTTGATTATCTATCACTTCACATGGGACGTATTTGATGACATATGGGATGACTTTAGGTGCTTTGCTTAATATTGAGTGAACAGTGATACACCCACACATGAATGACGTACTACAAGTAAACTAAAGTTATTAAGAGAGGTACGGAGTGTCCACCGTAATAACCAGATATATGCTGTGATTGCAGACGCAATACAAAGTACTGCTACTATTCATGGTAGTATTGGACACATTTACAATTTCTTTTCCTTGCCTTCCCTGCACTGGAACGGACGTGCGCGTGCGGTGGTACATGCTCTTCAAGGTAACACTTAGTTCATCTGGCGACCATCTACTCTCTCTAGATACACATGTGCTATCTAAGAGTCAGAGAATACCATGCTCCAGGCATCCATTCAGTCAAAGTATACGCACACATACAGTTTCTGTTTCACCCACCCAGGCTGCTGTCCTTCCACCCATCCTTGCTTCATCATTGACCCAGCCATGCACCATACCATATTCTTTCCTTCCCAGCCACCTCGGGGGCCAAGCAAACACATATCGTTCTTCTTTGCCAGCCATCATACAAGTTCGCGTCCCACTTACTTACACCCTTCTTTCGCTTTTCGTTCATCCCATCCATCACGTTCGTCTAAGAACTTATTGGGATTCTTCTCACCAAAAACTTCACAGCTAAGTCGAAGTACATTTCGAGGAGGCTACTACCTGGTTGATTTGTAATACACCCGTGCAGAAAGCACACTATGCAGTCTTCAATCTCAATAAGTAAGGAATATATAGCTTACCTGTTTCCGCCACCACCGTTTGAACCCCCACAGGACCGTCCGCCGGCTCTTGCACCGCCTCCTCCCCAGAGTCCTCCGAGTCCTCGCCCAACACAGCCACCTCCGCGCTGGCCCCGTCACCAGATGTTACACCTACAAAGTACATTTAAGAATGTTAGAATACACCACTCACTACTATATAATATTTGGTCTAGGAGAAATGTTAAAAAAAATGAATACAATGTAATAATTTGTGACTGTCTACTCCAAAGTAAAAATGTCCCTTTTTCCAGGGAAGGCTGTTGTCTTGCTGCACTTTTATGCACAACTGATGAATGCTTGCTTTTGATTTTTAACACGCACCACTTTTTCTCCTAACAGACAGAAGCTTGACTCCTAAGAACACGACCAGGATCAAGTTCAAACCAGGTGAGAGCTCGGCTCGACCACAAGAAATGTGTCCAATTAATCCTCAGCACTAACCACTTTTCCGTTTTCAGTTAAATAGTTTTATGACAAAGTAGATTTTAATAAATGTGTTTACTTTTAATAAAGCTTTTAAACTTAAATAGACTCTGTGGTTTTTGTTCCTCCAGACTAGAGTGGATGAGCTAAAGGTTTTGGAATTTTTGCAAGCATGAGTGCCTCTGACACTTCTTGACTGTGCTGTGACTCCGTACTCTCTTGTCCTGCGTACGATAATCTAGAGATCATTGGGGATCAATAATCGGTGACTTCGGGAGCTGAATGACTCTGCCACACTATCTAGTCAGTAAGGAGACAGTGCATGGAGCTATTGCTGAATAGAATGGGAGTCCAATGGAATTGCCAAATGTCCAATCTTAGTTAGCTACACAGACAGACTAATAAGAATAGTCTAGTAATACCACAGGGAGTCATATTCGAGGCAGGATAAGAATTTATATCCAGTCTACAAGAAGATCACAGACGATTTAGAAAAAATCGAATGAGGAACGCTAGGAAAAAATAGGTACTCTTTATTAAAATGTAAACTTACTGGGGCCAGCAAAGGAGCCCTCGCCTGCCCGATCCTGGCCTGCATCCTCAGCACCCTCCTCCTGTGTCCTCTAGCCCTTGGGGGGAGCTGATGTACAACATGAAAGAAAGAAAGACCAGAAAACATGGATGAGATTTTTCAACCAAATCAAACATTTCAAAAGAACAATAACAAAATATTTTGGAGAAATAGCAAATAGATAGACAACTATTCCACGGGATCTATCTCATGTGGTATACTACGTTATTCGTATTGCCTGATTTGCGGAACGTTGACTTAGAAAGTTCCTATGTAACTCAATAAACAGACTACTAAAGAGGTTTGCCTAGGCCTGGCACTGCAGGCAGCAGTCCGCAGCACGCGAAGTGACAGACAAAGTCCATCCTGCTTGCAGATCAGTGAATACTCAAACTATCAATCCACCCACCACCGCCACTATTTCTTCTTATAGCCATGTGTCTAAAGGAAGGACTGGACTTCAGTCTGTTGGGGCTGATTTAGAAGTCCCTTGCGGCTCATTTTCCTCCATTGTTGCGTGCCTTTTGTGACGCAGCGGCAGAACAAAAGACTCGCCATGGTGTTGGTGCGGCGTATATATTAAAAAAAAAACATATGGGCATATGGGCGCTGCATCACGTTGTAAAGCCCTGCGCCATCAGGGGGCGTTCCGGCGCAAGGGAGGGCGTACCTGCGCAGGAACGAATCCTAAAAGTGGCTGAGGGAAATCTACAAGATGTCAATCAGTCACTTTTAGGACAATGATGCATGACTCAAACCCTGCGCGCTTGAAGCCGACGTACGGCTTGATGCAGCATTGGGGAGATAGGGTACCCCAGAGCATTGCTGGAGCTGCGCCATCGTTGGCACGCAACTCCAGCAATGCGCTGCCTTTACGGCACAGATGCGTAAGGCTTCTGTGACGTTTTGGGCCAATGGGTGGTGGTGGCATGGCACACAATTACTGCCGCATCCCTGCTACTTTGCAGGGATGCGCCGGTAATTGAAAATATGACCCTTAGTGTCTAGCATTACGCAGTTCTTATCTTTACACTACACTCATACATAATTTCTCAGGCCAATGAAATGCTTCTGAACACAACATACAAAACAAAGAAGCATAGTAGCAAGCAAGGCTACTGAGAAGGAGAGCAGTGCACCTGAAATGCATAGAAGATTTTGAAATATAATTTACCTCAATGTAATCGGCAGCATTATTGCTCTTGGTAAAGAACAAAGATTTGCAAATAACAGAGCCGGATAAAACAGAGTAGTAAATGAATAGCTACTACTACTCACCAAGCCCGGGGACCTCTACGCCGAGCGCGTCCAGCAAGTCCCGTTCCCGGTCCATGACATCGGTCCAGCGGTGGGTGGCCTGGTTATATGTGCGCCGGACCCCAGAGAGCTTATACATGGCCCGGCACACCTTCTCCCACCGCTTGCGGCGCTCCCGGATGCCATAGCCAGTCGCGATCTTGCCGCCTCCCAGGATCGTCTTGGGGAGGCGGCGCTGGACGTGGAAGATGAGTGCCGCCACTTCCTCCGCGCTGAAGATCTCCCGCGGCACCACTTGCTCCCCCCTCAAACGCCCGCACGGGAGCCGGGCACGGGGTGCGGGACCCTTCCCCTTCTCAGGGTGCTTCCCGGCTCCCTTTACCATGGTCTGGGCAGAAATACAGTTAAATGATAAACAAGAAATAGAATAGTGAAGAAGAAAAGAAAAGAGTTTAAAAAAGTAGTTTAAAAGTAACTAAAAGCAGCAGAAAACACAAAAATATAGAGCTAGAAAAATAGAGGGATAGATAATAAGTAAAATTAGATCAAATAAACTTCAAACAAGCAAAGGATGGCAGAGATTGAGAGAGGATAGAGAAAGCATGCCCAGAACCATAGCAATGAATGAGAAACAAGATGGCCGCGCCCGTTCAGGACCGCGTGGGTAAGTTCGCGCGAGATTTTCCTCGCGAGCACGCGCGAAATTGTACTAGCGAGCAGCACACTTTGCGAGATTACACATAGCGGCCGGAAACGGAATTACGTCACGCAAACAAGATGGCCGCGCCCGTGTACGACCGATAGGGTAACTTGGCAAACGTATAGCTAGAAGCGCCTCGCGAACACGCGCAAGATCACGCGAACATACACGTCGCAAAAAAAACAATTTTGTATTCGCACGCATTCGCGGCTTCCGAAATCGATCTCGCACGGATTCGCGCCCCAAAAAACGCGCGAAATTGCAGAAAAAACGATTTTAGCTAAACTGAAAGCAATGAGCAGGTGCAAAAGTTCAAACTTAACATTAGTAACATTCAAGGTAGTGCTTCCTGAGGGGCCCCTCCAGAGTTTGCAACTATTCTATGACCCTGCTATGACCCAAACAGCAGGCTCATAGAATAGCTACAAGTAGACCATAAAGGTCCTGTGAAAAAAAATTTCACTGCAACAAAAAGCAAATTACAGATAAGGAAGGAAGCAGGTGCCAGCCAGACTGGAAGTTTCAAAATTACTGACACATTAATGACCCACAAATTAATTGATGGCAGTTGAAGAAGGGCAGGTGTGCTTGCTTTTTTCAACCACCATAATCTACAGTGATAAATAAACCTAATGGGTGGCAGTGAGGATGTACCAGAGGGTGGCATGGGTGTCCCAGAGGGTGGCAGTGGTGAAACAGAGGGTGCTGTGAACCTGTGATGATAAACCAGACGTAGAAACAACATAGTCGCGGCCGTTGCGAGCCGAAAAGTAAGTTCGCAATTGCGAACTTGTCCCAAAATCGGCGCGAACGCGCGCCAACACAAAAAACGGGAAAATCCGCAAATCCGCAAGAGTTCGCGTATCTTCGCGGATTGCGAATCCGTAAATCCGCAATTTCGCGTACGCGAGATCCGCTAGATCCGCCCATGCTTAGAGGTGATCCCAATCCCGACGGACTACGCGTTCCAGGAGCCCCGAAGCCCCGGCACTACCGCCATCCGCACTGTGCCCGCCCACACACGCCCAGAGGACCTTGCTGCCGCCATTTAACTTCTCGCGGCAACCGCTGCGTGGAAAGCGCGCGGGAACGCACCGGGAGAAGCCCGGGACAAGGGGGGGCCGTCTGCGGCCGTCAGAGGCCGAAGGAGGCTGGGCTGGGCCACCCCCCCTTGGCTAACGTACCTATATACAACTATAGAACTTCATTGGGTATGATTATACATGTTTTAACACTTGTTTAAATCTGCTGCCAATCATCTTATTCACTAGAATTGCTTTTGTATAGACTTGGGAGTGTCAGGGCGAAGTAGAAAAGAGTTTACGGAATTGGCCCTCCGGCATTGGGTTACCTTGCTAATTGATTGTATAACAAGGTATTGGAGGTGACAAGAAGAAAGGGGTATATTTTATTGCTGACATAGTGAATCCAGTGTAATTGGAGGGCTGTAACTGTTACGACTAATCCGAGTGTATGTATAGTTGGCTTCTGATTGAGTACAGGGAACATTTTCGCTAGCGTAGATTTGCGGAATAATTCCAGCTTTGTATTGTGTATTTGAGAGCTCTAATTTAGTGTACTATCATGAGCAAGCAAAAATGCATAGTGGGGACTCTGGACAATTTTATTTTAAAAGCTGAATCCATTATATCCCATGAAATTGCTCTTGCGGAACGAAGATTATCATTAGATCCATCTAAACTCCCAACATACAAGGAATCTGCCCGGCCAAATTCACCTGACTTATTGCAAACGTCGATGAGCGATCGTATTGCATCAACTTCCCCTATCTTAGGTAGCACTGTGGTAAATGGTACCCCCAACGCCAATGTACAGCCTGAGGTGAGAGAGCCATCAATACCATCTATAGCAACAAGGCTCCGAGGGCTAAGGCAGGGGGGTTCAGTGAGAAATAAAAAAACTAAAAAAAACACACCACAAGGAAAACGGAATACCAAAAAAAATGGGGAAGCTGGGCGATTAGGAGTGTTAAACAAAGGGCACACAGAGTTGGTAGAACGCATGGGGGCATCACGTAAATCCTTTGGAACGTAAACTGAAATTGATAATTCCTTATATCTTAACAAAATAGACGGTATGGCTGAGACTTTAGAAGATATTGTTGCAGATATCTTTAAGACCACTTTAGACTCTGTCCAGTCTCGAATAAATGATTGCCTGGGTGTTAGAATGAAGGAATTAGATGATAAAATTGTTGAAATCAACCAGGCTTTACACAAACTTGATATTATGGTTGAGAAAGGGAGAGTCAATATTGAAGAAGGGGCTAAATTACTTCTAGAGTATAGGAATAGTTATCATAAAGGTATGGATGCGAGCCCCGTTGGAAATGCAATAGTCCAACCTAGAGCAAACCCCATGATTGATACTGGTACTGTGGAGGGAAGAGCCCAACCCCTAAGAAAAGATGAATCCCAACTCAAGATTATTCGCCCAAGTGAGAGAAGGGTAGACCTCACTGTAAAGAGAATAGATTACTCTGATATCTGTTATACGAGGGTATCAATACCTAGCATAAATGAAACTGATCTGATCCTCAACCACGATAATCTAAATCTACCCCCAGCTGCATGTCCGTATGTCTTCATACTAACTGGCGTCCCAGCTTTAAGGAAGGACCAAACTGAAACATGGCCAAACCTTAGGAACAAGGTCGTAGATTGGCTCCAAAGGTACAAAAGATTTAGCTCCCATAAAATGAACGAAATCATAATGGTGCGTAGGGTAGGATGGGTGGGGATCCACAGGAAAAATATTGAAGGCAATTGTATAGTCGTAAATTTCAGGCGTCCCCATATAGTTTGTTATCACCTAAGAGTACATGAGGAGACCCCGATACAGAGAACCAACACCCATGCCCTCCCCTTGGGGTACTTCTATAGACCGGATGGAAAAGAAATACGCAATAATTGTGATAATTACTTCCCCCTCCAAACCTCCAATAGGTTTCAAGAACTATCGTTCTTGGAGGCAGTCGATTGACTGAATCCCCCAATGGTCTTGGAGGATGGAATAGAGATCATACCAACAGCAATAGAGATGAAGGGGGTAAAAGTGGGTCTAGAAACTGTAGCACAGACCAAAGGGTTAACGGTGCAGGAGCTAGATATAGGCGGGAACGGGCCAGCTATCGGAAAAATCGCATTGAATGTGGGTGGTGAAGTAACTTTGTTAGGTGAAAATATGAGTTTAAATGACATTCGTCAGATGAATCCCCTATAGTTATGAGTGGTAGTAACCTCCCAGGAATAAAGTTTATTTTGTGGAATATAGCGGGGCTCAGGAAAAATGTCAGTGACCCAGAATGGAATGAGTACATCGAAACAAGTGGCATTTGTCTCTTGCAGGAAACCTGGGGGTTAAATACCCCGCATAGAGTGGGGTATAGAACATTTAATGTTGATGCAGTTCCGTCTGTAAGAGGTAGGTCTTCGGGGGGGCTTGAGATATGGGTAAAAGTAACCCTTGAGATTAGAATAACAGTACTAAACATTAGCTCATTGGATATACTCGGCCTAAGGATAAACACGAAGGAAGGAAGGGTGTTATACTTATTTAATGTGTATAATAGACCAGGCCCTCTATCAAAAGAGTCACCGATAATAGAAATGCTGAATTCATTCCTAAATTGCTTGGATGAGAGACCAAGTATAATATTAGGTGGCAATCTGAACTGTAATTTTGAGCCAATTATAGGGCTTGGAGATATTTTCGAAGATGAAGATAGTGCCAACAACATCCCTATGTTAAATAACATTAATCCGGTCCCCTGCACTGTATTAGCTGTTCAAATCATGAGGTTAACAGCTACTCATGGATTGAGAGCATGCAATGGAAGATTACCATCAGACTCATCAAAAGCCCCTACTTTCTTCAGGAATAACTGTCAAAGCAAAATAGACTTTGTTATGGCCTCCCTTCATATCTGGTCCCATATAAAAGACCTAGAGATCATGCCCAGGATCGAGAGTGATCATTACCCGCTCGAATTGTTAGTTTCTAGTAGTCTATTGCCTAGTACATCCAATAATAATAATGAAGTAGTCAACCTAGCCAATGTAAGCAATGATGTCATATTAGCCACCAACAACCGTCGCTCATTTAAATAGGCCCATATTTTGGAATACGGCGAAGTGCTAGCAGAAATTTACAGCCTACTGGCAGACACAATTGCTAGGCATTTGAGTACACCACTCGAAGGGAATGCCTTCGTAGATTTACACAATGGTTTGTTTGAATCATTAGTACCACTAGTAACTAGAATGCCAAGAAAAGTCACCAAAATATTAAAAGTATGACAAACAAGAAACCTTGGTATGATAAGGATTGCCGTAATGGCAAGACCAGACTATTACAAGCAATTAAAAAGAAGGATTCTACTGAGATTAAGGAGGCTAGAAGAGAATATAAGAAAATGCAAGAGAAGGCAAGGTCAAACTGGGATGAGGAAAGTTGGTCAGATTTGCTTATGGCAGCTAAGAATAAGGACCAAGTGGGGTTTTGGAGATTGGTGGCCGAGGGGAACCATACAGGAGGAGTGGTTAGGGATGTTTTTCTCGATGAAATGACTTGGGTCGAACACTTCACCCACTTATATAGGGCGCCTGATAATATTGGGCTTTTAACAAGGACATACCATCGCCAATCCCCAGTGTTACAAAACTGGAGTTTGAATTGGAAGAAACAGTGGCAGCCATTAATGCGGTTAAAAATGGAGAGGCACCTGGACTTGATAAAGTCCCGGGTGATTTATACAAGCACGAAATTATTGTGTGGGCACCTTACATTAATTATTTATGCAATACCTTAGCAGCAGATGCAGATTTGCCGGATAGCTGGAGAGGGGCGGAAATCGTATTAATTTTTAAAAAGGGCAATAGGAATAACCCAGGGAACTATCGCCCTATTAGTTTAATGGACATTTTGCAAAAAAATTATGCAAGGCATATTTTAGCTCGTATGAATATATGGATTGAGGAAAATTCTATCCTCACGATGTTTCAAGCAGGTTTTAGACCGAGAATAAGCACTGTAGATCAGGTTTTCATTGTTTAACAATAGATTACCCCTAAAAGATTTATGGGGATTTATGGCCATATATGGTCTTGTTAGTATTAATTTGGTCTTGTTAGTATTCATTTCTGTTGCCTATGCTGGAAATATGTTAATATAAGGAAGGGACATTTGTATGTTGCATTTGTAGATCTTAGGGCTGCCTTTGATCTCATACCACGCGAATTGCTATGGGAGTCATTGCATTCCCAAGGGCTTCCTGATTGTCTTCTGCAACAGATTATAAGGTTGCATGAAAATAATTTTGCCAAAGTGGGAAGGGGTCCAAACAGTGAATTAACAAAAGCCACTCCAATCAAGAGGGGAGTACGCCAAGGATGTGTGCTGGAACCCGCACACTATTTTCACTGTTTGTTGATGATATCCCATCATACTTGGAGGGCTGTAATAATGATGCACCAAAACTGAATGGACAAAGGGTTCCTGCCCATTTATTTGCAGGTAACACTATATTGATATCTCAAACGCCCAGGGGACTGCAATCTCTTTTAAATCTATTTCAAGCATACTGCAATGGGAAGGGCCTTGAAATTAATACTAACAAGACCATATATGGCCATAAATCCCCATACATCGTTTAGGGGTAATCTATTGTTAAACAATGAAAAAATAGAACCTGTGCAGAACTTTACATACTTGGGAGTTTCACTGGATTCTAAATTAACGTGGAAAACCCAAGTAGAAAAAGTAGAATGCTACTAAAACAGAACACATTGCCTATTGTGAAAAAACATGGGGAGAGTTTTAGCAAGGCAGTATCCCTGGCATTTGAGGTTTTTAAGTTCAAGGCCCAGTCTGCGGCACTATATGGGGCAGAAATATGGGGGCCCATGTGTAGGAATGCTTTTGCGACCAGTGAAAACAAATTTTAAAGGGCGCTCTTGAGACTGCCAACAAGTACACCACTAATACCTGTAATGTTAGACTTAAATATGAAGCGCAGGGACCATTATGCTATCTTGCGACCATCATCTCTGTGGGTGAGACTCTGGTGTACACCAGAGCTAGATGATTATAAAAATGGCCTCCAAGAAATAATGAGAATAGACTGCAACACTACAAACGTTTGGCTAAAACACGTGCGTACATGGTTAAAAAGAATTGGCTTGACACAGTTTTGGGAAAAACCTTCAACATTGTCCCAAGACTCGAAAAAACTACTAAAAACTGCATTTTGGGCACATATCGATAACTGTATGTCTAATGATCAAATAGGTGGAACCTTGACAAACAGCTTCCTTGTATTTAAAGATAGTCCCTACTTCGAACAGTTCCTAGATGAGGTTCAACCACCTTTGGCTAAAACATTATTTATGAAGTTAAGGTATGGAATCCTGAAAACAAATAAAACTATAGCAAGGTGGACAAGTTCCTGTAAAGAAAAGACTAGTGATTTATGTAACCTATGTCCGAGTAATACAAAAGAAGATGAAGCTCATATCCTCTTTTTTAGTCCATTTTATGAGGTAGCTAGGAAAAGATGGATTATACTTGCCTTCGAAATCTAGGTGTGCGCTCATACAAGGAAGCGGAAAGGATCCTTAAAACTGACACCAGGCAGGTGATAGTTTTTGGTGTCAGTAGATTCTTATTAGCAATACGTTTTTATGTAACAAAGCGGGCCTGAAACTATAATGAAACCAGTGATGAAATTGTATTGTAATTGATTATAAAATGTTGCTGCTATTATGTCCATATATTCTTAGATTTTAAAAGTACCTTTTGCAATGGGAAATGATTATAAACTGTTTTTATATAATGATTCTTATGTGTTTTTTAATTAGATGCCTTTTTAGCTTATTTAAATTAAGGTTTTAATGTTACGATTTCCTAACGTCATCCAGGCTACCTGTAAGAGTATTAATTTACCTTTATAGAACTGGTTTTAATTCTTGTTTTTATGTATCTTTTATGGCTCTTTGGGGCGAAATAAAGATTATAAATGAAAAATGATTGACTACTGTTGCACTTGCAGGAGTGGGAATAGTAATTGTTACCCCTCTGCTATCCAACACTTTCTCTACTGCTGCACTCACCGGAGTAGGAATAGGAGATTATTCTTCTCCTCTATCGAACACTTTCTCTAATGTTGCACTCCCTGGAGCAGGAATAGTAAATTATTCCCCTCCACTATCCAACACTTTCCCTACTGTTGCTATTGCCTAAGTGGGACTAGTAGTTTTTATCCCTCCGCTATCCAACACTTTCCCTACTGTTGCACTCGCTGGAGTGGGAATAGTAATTGTTACCCCTCCGCTATCCAACACTTTCTCTACAGTTGCACTACCTGGAGTAGGAATAGTAAATTATTCCCCCGCTATCCAATACTTTCCCTACTGTTGCACTCGCTGGAGTGGAAATAGTAATTGTTACCCCTCCGCTATCCACCACTTTCCCTACTGTTGCACTCACTGGAGTGGGAATAGTAATTGTTACCCCTCTGCTATCCAACACTTTCTCTACTGTTGCACTCCCTGGAGTAGGAATAGTAAATTATTCCCCTCCGCTATCCAACACTTTCACTAATGTTGCACTCTCTGGAGGGGGAATAGTAATTTTTGCCTGTCCGCTATCCAACACTTTCTCTACTAAAGCACTCTCTGGAGTGGGAATAGTAAAGTATTCCCCTCCGCTATCCAAAACTTTCCCTACTGTTGCACTTGCTGGAGTGGGAATAGTAATTTTTACCCCTCCGCTATCTAACATTTTACCTACTGTTGCACTCTCTGGAATGGGAATAGTAAATTATTCCACTCCGCTATCCAACACTTTTCCTACAGTTCTACCTGATGTAGTGGGAATAGTAAGTTATTCCCCTACGCCATCAAACACTTTCCTTACTTTTGCACTACTTGGAGTGGGAATAGTAAATTATTCCCCTCCGCTATCCAACACTTTCCCTACTGTTGCACTCCCTGGAGTGGGAATAGTAATTTTATCCTCTCCGCTAGCCAATATTTTCCCTACTGTGGCTGTTAATGAAGTGTAAAATGTAATTGTAAAAGAATAAAAATATTTTAATATTTTAATTTATTTTATATATATATATATATATATATATATATATATATATATATATATATATATATATATATATATATATATATATTCACTGAAAAAAACCATAGTTTTCACACTCGTTATAGTTAGGAATTAGCATTTAAAAAACCTTTCAAATTCACAGAAAAAAACCATAGGTTTCACACGTTATAGTTAGCTGAACATTTTACTCATACAAAACCATTGAAATTCCCACGTTATAGTTAGTTGGACTCACTATAACTCGCGCGCCCGCAATCCACTGCTGATGATGTCACCTATTACATCATTCATGACATGGTCAGTGACATCACTGATGACATCCCTGATGACATCTCAAATGACATCACTGATGACATCATCCATGTGATAATACGATGCACCTCCTCACACTCTAATCTAACCTTTGATACACCCAGTGTTAAATACAAACTACCATTCCTGAAATTATTGACACACCAATACCCGTAACTACATACACACTCACTGATTCCTAGGTCTACACACACATCCACTCATTCACCCATACAATCACTTATACATACAGTCACTCATCAATAGAACACTATCATATCCACTCATACACCTATACAGACACTTACATGCTGACACTCATCCACAAAGTTACTCAAACACCTAGTCAGTTATGCAAAGAATCAATCACACTCCCATTTCATCAACTACAAAGTTATACACACTAAACCTTACTTATTCAAACATATACTAACACATACTTACTCTCTTTTACATTCACTGATACAAGTACACATTGATCGATACAGTCACTTACGCAATCACAGGCTCTCATGTTTAGTCATTTATATATGCCAACTCTCACATGCACTGTGTTTTACATATGCACTTACTTGGACATGGAGCACTGAGATAGCTATTCACTCACCAACACACCCATGCAGACAGTCAACCACCCATACAGTTCTTTCCACATGCACTGTTGAAAACATATACCAAGTGAATCAACTGCTCACACATATATGCACAGAGTCACACACCTCCCAGCCAATCACACACACACTCACTCTCACATACAAATACTTGGACAACCAATCAAGAACCCATATAGCGGAGGAGGAGCCACGCTCGTAACCAAGATGGCCGCATAAGCTCCCGGCTCCGCCGACCTCCGCCAGAAGATCATGAATCCTGACTCCTATCCTGATTTCCCGCCGGACTCCCGTGCAGGTGAACTGCGCCTGACTCGAAAGGTGCACTCCCGGAATTTCTAGCTGCTCGGACGACAAAGATAGGTCGTGTGCCATTCTTGGCCTACCCCAGATTTGAAGCCGGGGCCTCGAGTTTTAATCCGGCCGCGTTGGAGTTGAACAACATCGGCCGCGGACCTTGGGCGGCTCCGGTCTCCAGAAGTGGCGTTTTTCCTCTACCGTTATGGATGGTGGTTTGGTGACAGCTCTACCCAGCACCTACGGTGGCCTATTGTACCGACTATTTGTTCAGGGTTCCGCTGCCCGGAGGTCCCGTTGAGCTCCCGGGGTTTTCTGGGCTCGGTTCCTCGTGGGCGGCGACGGTACTGCTATCGTGCTTTGGACGTGTTAATGGTGGTTTCTACATTGCTTGTGCCCTGTGCCCCGGAGAAGTCGACCTCCGAGGTTCGGACACCCGCCCGGTCGCTCATTGAGGGGCGATGGGGCGGGCTGAAACTACACCGTCGCTACGCACTGTAATGGCCGCCATTTTGGAGCTCCACACACGATTCACCGCCACCTTCCAGGAGATGATCATAATTGTCGATCATATAGGCTTGGGAGCGGATTCCGGCCCTTTGTTCCTGGAGAGCCGAGATACTTCTTCTGCGGAGAACGCCTTGATTGTTACCGAGGACCCTGTGCAGGATACCGACACAGAAATCTACTGCGACCCTAAGATGGCGGCTATCGAGCCCGAAAGAACTGGCCGTTTCTTTAGCCCTATGTCGACCCCGCCCGAGATGGAAGTGACTATCTTTGTAAGCCATTGTGACTTCTCCAACATCTGTCGGACTACACCTTTGCCTCTTTTTGTGAGTGATCAAAACCGCTTTGCTGATTTTTCGCTGGAGGGCAGTGGGTTTGCTTTGACTTTTGGACTCTGTGCCCGTCTATCCTGCTTTCCCTCCTATCGAATTGATCTTGACACTCTACTATTTTCTATTAATCTTGTTGTGATGGCGGTTCGGCTGGACAGAGCCTGCGTGGAGAAACGCAGCGACCTATTTGTACTGGACGGGGTCATCGTGATGGATCGCGAGGGTTTGGGCTGAACTTGATTGGACTTTGATGCACTGTTTCTTTTGTCTTTGCTGGGTGGTATCTGTGGGAGCGAGGGCCAGATGTGAATCTGATTGTCTGATTATTAGTCTGATATGCTCGGGAAGGGATTTGCTGCCTCTGCGGTGCCGGGGGTCGGGCGGGATGGTCCTTTTTCTGTTTGCGGCTCCCCTACGGACTGTCTTTTGATTTGCTGAACTTTGCTTAATACTACGGTGGGGGGTGTCTGCTTTTGGCGGGGGGATGGGAGTCCGGGAGCTCGTATCGTTTTGCAACATTCTCCTCCTCCAACTTTTTCCCTTCCTTGGGGCGTAGTTTAGGAGGCGACAGGCACGCTGCTAGTGGGGTTAGGTCGTAGCCATCTGCAGGGGTGTAGGGTAGGGGGTTGTTTTTTATTTTTCCTTTGTTATTTTCTATGACCATTCTATTTCCCTTTTCCTTTCTTCACAAGAGATGTGGCGTATTCTCCTGATTTTTGCCTAAACGTATCTGGGTGTCATATGTCTGCCTCGTATATCCTGTACTCCTGGTGGGCGGGTGCTGTGGGGGGGTGCCTGCGGTCATTGCTATCTCATTGTTTTGCTTCTGCTTTACGCTGGTGTTGATTTCTTTGCTGATTCTGACTGTACGGTATTTCTTCACTTCACTTGCCCGTCCACAGTTGTGTTGTATTCGTTTATGACATCTGATATGTATATTTCTCCTCTTGTGTTATAATAATAAAAAGATTTATAAAAAAAAAAAATAACCCATATAGCCACTCATATAGCTACTGATCAACACATGCAGCAGCTTACACAACAACAGACATAATGATGCACACATTCAGACAGTTCAGTCACTAACCCATGCATTCAGTAGGACACATTTAATCTCCAACTCATACAGTCAGTCACGCACCTACTAAATCCATTATCCAAACACTCATACATACACTCATTCTACAATATGTTAAACACATTTTTAATTTTTAATTTACAGGAACACACATTTACTGGATGATGTCATCAGTGATGTAATCAGTGATGTCATTTGAGATGTCATCAGTGATGTCATCAGTGATGTCACTGACCATGTCATGAATGATGTAATATGTGACATCATCAGCAGTGGATTGCGGGCGCGTGAGTTATAGTGAGTCCAACTAACTATAACGTGGGAATTTCAATGGTTTTGTATGAGTAAAATGTTCAGCTAACTATAACATGTGTGAAACCTATGTTTTTTTCAGTGAATTTGAAAGGTTTTTTAAATGCTAATTCCTAACTATAACGAGTGTGAAACCTATGGTTTTTTCAGTGAATTTCAATGTTTTTTTTAAATGCTAATTCCTAACTATAACGATTGTGAAACCTATGGTTTTTTCAGTGAATTTCATAGTTTTTTAAAAGCTAATTCCTTTGTATATCGACTTTGTAACCTACGATTATTTTTTTTTTATTAGCTGTTTTTTACAACAATTAATTATATTTAAAAAAAGATATATATTTGTTCAATGTATATATATTTTTTTTTACATTTTTTCCTGGTGCGCTCAGGGTGCGCGCACCGGTAAGCTCTCCCGAGAGCGCTCCGAGAGCGCTATTTCTGCGTTCGTAAAAAAAAATATTTATGAAAAGTAAATAATAATGCAAGACATTTAGTACCATACTTATAAAAGCAGTATTTTTGATTTACGAAATGAAAATGATTTTGCATTTCCGTAAAGCTATCAAAACGTCACTCAGGCGCGCCGCGTAAGCGCCCATGGAAGCGCCTACGTTTGCGCCGCGTAAGCGCCCCCGGAAGCGCTCCGGTGCGCGCAGCGTAAGCGCGTCAAGTCATGTGACCTTAAAATAACTCTTTTCATTGGTTGCTAACAGTTTTTTTTACAAAGAATGAAATCCCCACCCATTTCCTTCACTTCTTCTTTCACTTTTGTGACTGCAAGACCTGTCTTTTTACTCTTGGATCTTTGTTGGATTACCATGGCTGCCAGACCATCCAGCAGCGATGATGACACAGAGGGATTTATTGATGAAGAGGTTCCTCAGCCCAGGATAAAAGAACACTTCATATGGAAGTTTTTTTCCATTCCAGATGATCAAAAAAAAGTAAATGCTCCAAAGGTGAAGTGCAGGATTTGTCACACTGTGCTGTCACGGGGTGACCCCACCAAAAAATATTCATTTGGAGACTCCACCATGATTCGCCACGTCGAGAGGAGGCACCCCCAGAACTATGCCCGGGAAAGTGTCAGGGCTCTGGCACGAGAGGCTCCCAGGGATGGTGCCTCTACTTCAACCGGAAGACCAACTACATCAGTGAGGGGGCGATCAGAAGAGCTGATCCCTAACATTCAGCCTGCTTTTAATAGAGGCGTAATTAAATGCAGAGATTGTGATCAGCTACTTTGCTATGGGGAACAAAGTGTTCTGCTCATGGTTCGAGCATTAGACAACCACCGCTGCCGTCCCCAGCCCTAATTTTGTTTTTGTTTTTTTGCTCCTGTTGAGCAGTTTCCCATTCCCTATTTTTGATTTTGCTTAAAAAAAAGGAAAAAAGAAGAAAAAAAAGTTCTTTTCAGAATACCTCCAATTCTCATCAAAGAGCTATATTCTTAAAAAAATGAAAAAGAGTAAGTGAAGTGGAGTGCAGTGAGATAGGAGAGGAAAATGAGTGAGAAAGCAAAGAAAGGGATGAGAGGTGAAGGGAAGTGAAGTAGGGGGACTGAAAGAAGGTGAGTGTGGGGAAGGAGAGTGAGGAGAAGGAGAGTGAACATGGGGAATGTGGATAAGTGAAGAAAATGTAGTAAAGGAACGGGGTGTGGAAGGGTAAGAAAAGAGAAGTGATGTTTAGGAAAGAGTGGAGATACAGACTGGATAAAGACAAGTGAGTGTGAGACCAGGTAAGTAAGGCAGTGAAGAAACAGAGAAAGTGAAAGAAAAAGTAAGAGTAGAAGACTGAAGGCCTCATTTATGCACCTGCCTCACAGCAGGCGTAAGACTGACGCAGGCCCTTTCACATGGGCCTGGCCCCATGTGAAAAGATGCATTGCTGGAGTTGCGTCTCTTTTGTGACACACTCCAGCAATGCATCACTTTTGCGCTTACAGATACGTCAGAAATACTGACGTATCTGTAACTCCTTGCGACATAATGCGTCATACATTAAATATGACGCATGAGTAGAAGACTGAAGGTCTCATTTATGAGGCCATGCGTCACTTTTACGCCACCGGTGCGTCACTTTTTGTGACTAACCAGTGCTGTAAAAAATGCACCTTGTTGAGTCATATTTACAAAGTGACGCATCTAGGTAGATGCGTCACTTTGTAAACCCCTGCGCCACATTATACCTGCATCAGGTGTAATGTATGCAAAGGGGGCGTATTGACACAAGAATGGGTCGTAGAGGTGACGCAGTGAAATCTATGAGATTTCACTGCGTCACTTTTAGGACACCATTGCGTCAAAATCTTGTGCCTGCCTCACAGCAGGCATAAGACTGACGCAGGCCCTTTCACATGGGGCTGGCCCCATGTGAAAGGATGCATTGCTGGAGTTGCGTCACTTTTGTGACACACTCCAGCAATGCATCACTTTTGCGCTTACAGATACATCAGAAATACTGACGTATCTGTAACTCCTTGCGACATAATGTGTCATACATTAAATATGACGCATGAGTAGAAGACTGAAGGTCTCATTTATGAGGCCATGCGTCAATTTTACGCCACCGGTGCGTCACTTTTTGTGACGCACCAGTGCTGTAAAAAATACACCTTGTTGAGTCATATTTACAAAGTGACGCATCTAGGTAGATGCGTCACTTTGTAAACCCCTGCGCCAGCTGTAATGTATGCAAAGGGGGCGTATTGACATAAGGAAGGGTCGTAAAAGTGACGCAGTGAAATCTATGAGATTTCACTGTGTCACTTTTACGACGCTGTTGCGTCCAAATCTTGCGCCTGCCTCACAGCAGGCGTAAGACTGACGCAGGCCCTTTCACATGGGACTGGCCCCATGTGAAAGGATGCATTGCTGGAGTTGCATCATTTTTGTGACACACTCCAGCAATGCATCACTTTCCTCTAAACACTCTACTTAATTTTTTTACTCTATTTTTTTACACTGTTTTTCCCCATGGTGCGCTAAGGGTGCGCGTACCGGAGAGCGCACTCGGGAGCGCACCCAGCGCTTACACGCGAAAATTTAAAAAAAATAAAAAACTTTTTTTGCCCTTCAGGGTCCTTCTAGGCCTTCCTCAGAAAACCTAGGGGGTCAGAGGGTGTCTACTCTGCCCCCTTTTAATTATTTCCACATTTATTTTTCACCTCTTGTGTCTCTGTTCTTCAGAGTCACAAGATGGCGGACTATGCAGACCATTTAGAATGTTTACAGACACCCAAGAGCCAATTAGCTTTTGAAATGTACAACCAATTAAAATGTTTCTTTGGTTTTGAATTTGTGTGTGATGAAGTTTCATTGATTTTCTACTAATGAAATGGTTTTCTAATGAGAGGGAAACACAGCCATTTTGTGATAGTATTCTTTGAGGTACATTTGTGAGGATTTTTTGGTGTTCTATTTCTGGTGTGAAATTTACACAGTATTAACTCTTCTACTCCTTTCTAAAAGGTGAGTTGTTAATTTGTAAGGGGGATTTAATACTTGATAAAGCTAGTTTAATATTATCTATTACTAAAAACGAAAAATTAAAGGGATTTTTTTTCTGCAATTTACAGCAAGAAATTTGAAAAGAATATGGATCTCAATGAGGACACCGTTAATATTAATTTTGAAATTTCTGCGACCTTTGTTGAGGCGAGTTTGATTGAGGTCTTAAATGATCCTGTTGATAACACTATCCATGAAGAAGACCTTCTTTTGAGAGGAGATGGAATGGAGGATTTTAATGATGAGACTTTGGATGCTGAATTAATGGAATGTTTGGACTATATTGAGTTCCAGGAGTCATGTATGAAGAGTTCTGATGAGGAGATTCCTGATCAGTTAATGTTAGAAGTTCTTCTAAATTATGAAAATTTTGAAGAATAAATTTATATTTATAAATTATAAATTGTTTGAGACATTTTTCTATTATTCTACTTGAAATGTATGAGATAGTAGTGAAATGATTGTGGTATAAAGTGAAACTTATAGTATAGAGTGCAACATTTCTGTGTTACATAGTAAGTTTACTCACAGTTACTTCCCTTCTCCCACTATATTTTCTCCAATGTGCACTTCACATCTCTTCTTCATCTCATGCCTTCTTTCTCTCACTGTCTCTCTCTAATGTACACTATCGCCGCCATTTTTTGTATTTCCAGAAGACAGTGAAATGTAATGCTCCAAAGGTGGAGTGCAATATCTGCCATACTATATTTTGCAGAGGAGACCCCAGAATGAAGTACAATTTTGGTAATCCAAGTATGATTCGGCACGTGCAGAAGAGGCACCCCCAGAACTATGCCCGCAAGAGTGTCAGGGCTCTGGCACGAGAGGCTCCAAGAGATGGTGCCTCTACTTCAACTGGAGGAACAACGGTATCGGTGAGGGGTGACCAGAGCAGCTGATCTCAAATATTCAGCCTGTTTTTAATGAGGCCTCCATCAAATGCAAAAATTGTGATGCCCTACTTTGTTACGGGGAACAAAGTATTATGATCATTGTTCAAGCATTAGAGAACCACCGCTGCCGTCCCCAGTCCTAATTTTAGTGAGAGAGGAAAGGAAAATGAGTGAGGGAGCAAAAAAAGGGACGAGAGGGGAAGGGAAGTGAAGTAGGGGGATTGAAAGAAGGTGAGTGTGTGAGTATAACTAAGTTATAGGGAGTGAGCTTGACAGAAGAGGAGTGAGAGACTAAAGAGACAGAGAGAATGAGACTAACAGAGAGAGAATGAGGTAAGGGGAGTGTAGAACTAAGAAGATAGAGGGAGACAAGGAATTAGTGAAGTGGATTAAGGAGAGTAAGGGAAGGGAAAACAGTGAAAGAGCGAAGGATGGGAAGAGAGAGGAAAGAATGTAAAGGAGATGGTCTGAAAGAAGATGAGTGTGGGAATATGGCTCAGTAATAGGGAGTGAGCATGATAGAAGAGGAGTGAAAGACTAAGAGGACGGAGAGAATGGGGGTAACAAAGAGAGACTGAGAACAGGGGAGTGAGTAAGTTAGAGAACAGAGGGATTGACAGAAGCAGTTACTGAACTGCAGAAAGAGGAGTAAGGGAAGGGAAAAGAGTGAAGGAGTGAAGGATGGTAAAAGAGAGGAAGGAAAGTAAAGGAGAAGGTCTGAAAGAAGGTGAGTGTAGGAGTATGGCCGAGTTATAGGGAGTGAGCGTGATAGAAAAGGAGTGAGAGACTAAGAGGACAGTGAGAATGAGGCTAACAGAGAGAGAATGAGTGAAGGGGAGTGTACAAGTTAGAGGACAGAAGGAGTAAGGGAAGGAGTTAGTACAGTGGAATAAGAAAGTAAGGGAAGAGAAAAGAGTGAAGGAGCAAAGGAAGGAAAGAGAGAGGAAGCAAACTAAAGGAGAAGGTCTGACAGAAGGTGAGTGTGGGAGTATAGCTGAGTTATAGGCAGTGAGCGTGACAGAAGAAAAGTGAAAGACTAAGGGGATGGAGAGATTGAGGCTAACAGAAAGAGATTAAGGGAAGGGGAGTGTTGAAGTAAGAAGACAGAGAAAGAAAGAGAAGTAGTAAGTGAAGTGGAGTCAGGAGAATAAAATAAGGGAAATATATAAAACCACGAAGTAAAAGAAGAGAGAGGAAAGAAAATAAAGGAGAAGGCCTGTTTTTCCCTATGGTGAGCTTCAGGACCTCATTTATGAGGACATGCGTCACTTTTACGCTGCTGGTGCGTCACTTTTTGTGACGCATCAGTGGTGTAAAAATTGCACCTTATTGAGTCATATTTACAAAGTGATGCATCTAGGTAGATGCGTCACTTTGTAAACCCCTGCGCCACATTATACCTGCACCAGGTATAATATATTCAAAGGGGGCGTATTGACGCAAAGAAGGGTCGTACAAGTGACACAGTGACATCTAAGAGATCTCACTGCGTCACTTTCAGGACGCCGTTGTGTCAAAATCTTGCGCCTGCCTCACAGCAGGCCTAAGACTGACGCAGGCCCTTTCACATGGGGCTTATCCCATGTGAAAGGATGCATTGCTTGAAATTATTTTTTTACTATAATTTTTTACACTGTTTTTCTCTGTGGTGCGCTTCAGGGCCTCATTTATGAGGCCATGTGTCACTTTGACGCCGCCGGTGCGTCACTTTTTGTGACGCACCAGTGGTGTAAAAATTGCACCTTGTTGAGTCATATTTACAAAGTGACACATCTAGGTAGATGCGTCACTTTGTAAACCCCTGGCCACATTATACCTGCGCCAGGTGTAATGTATGCAAAGGGGGCGTATTGACGCAAGAAAGGGTCGTAGAAGTGACGCAGTGAAATCTATGAGATTTCACTGCGTCACTTTTAGGACACCGTTGCGTCAAAATCTTGCACCTGCCTCACAGCAGGCATAAGACTGACGCAGGCCCTTTCACATGGGGCTGGCCCCATGTGAAAGGATGCATTGCTGGAGCTGCGTCACTTTTGTGACACACTCCAGCAATGCATCACTTTTGCGCTTACAGATACGTCAGAAATACTGATGTATCTGTAACTCCTTGCGACATAATGCGTCATACATTAAATATGACGCATGAGTAGAAGACTGAAGGCCTCATTTATGAGGCCATGCGTCACTTTTACGCCACCGGTGCGTCACTTTTTGTGATGCACCAGTGGTGTAAAAAATGCACCTTGTTAAGTCATATTTACAAAGTGACGCATCTAGGTATATACTATCTCAATTTATGCCATTAAAAAAAAGCTTTAAACATCTCTCACGGCATTTCATATTCTTGTCTGGGTGCATATTTTATTATTCTGCATGCATTTTCTGCTTGTACCCATGTCAAAAATTGCGCAAAAGTCTTGTAAATATGCCCCTCTTTATCTTATATTCCATCTCAATTGATACCATTACTGAAATACTTTATGCATCTCCCACACCATTTCATATGGTTTTCTATCTGCTATTCCTGTCCCTCTCCATACATTTACTACTTCCACCCATGCTAAAGGTTGCACAAGGCGCTTCAAAAAAAGGAGCATATTTACAATTCCTATGAAACCATTACACAGTTTCTAAACCAGCATTGAATCCAAGCATAAAAACAATTTATAAAGAAGTCTACCTTATAAACACACAGCTAACATTATGGAAAAAAAGTAAAAATATAATTCCTTAATTCACACAGACACTCACTATGATACTTGACAAAAATCGTTAAGCTCTCTATCTTTTTTAAAAGAATCATTACTCACCTTTAAAAATGCTTTGGAAGATGTCAAACAGTGTCAGTCACAGTCAACAGATTTTCTTAACCAGAATCTCTGAACAATGCTTCCTTCACAGGAGCCTTTCAATATTGGCACAGATTCTTTCTCATTTCAGAGCCGTATTCTTGTACATAGCCAATAAAAATTGTTCCCACACAAATTCAAAACTAAACTGCACATTTTAATTGGTTGTACATTTCAAGACTTTGAAACTCACATAACATTCACCCATCCCCCCAGTGCTCATTCACCAAGTAACCATGGTAACTCTCTCTTAAACCAGCACACAGTTCACAAGTTCAGCATACTAAGTTGCAAAACAATCCTTCAAGGTTGTTTGACCTCTCAATCTACAAACAATCCTTCAAGGTTGTTTGACCTCTCAATCTACTAGCTAATGAAATGCAATGTTTCTTTAAATTACTTTTTCTTAACCATTGAAATGACTTCTTACAAAAAAAAAGCATGCACCCTAATTTTAAGTGGAGATTTTTAACAAAGCACCAATCATTTCTGGTTATTCAACTGCACTGATTCCCAAGCACTGTTTTCATAATCAAACTGCCCTTTCATTTCCACAACTCATCTGACTAGAAGCACATCCACCTTCAAAATGACAAAAGTCTGGTTTGTGGGTCATAGCTATGTCCACTGGAGTCAAAATTACGCAGCTAACAGAGGTATTTACAATCTTGATTTACCAAATGTGGACATTATATGGATTGGACAGAGAGGATTGAGGAGTCACCAATTGATACCATTGGTAAAATCCTTTATGCATTTACCACACCCTGACCTTATAATTGTGCACTGTGGTGGAAATGACTTGGGCACTTTGACTGGGGTAGGTCTGGAAATGCTTTTAAAGGACATCTTTGGGCAATTGATGTCACTTTTTCCAAAAACTGCCTTGGTATTTTCTAATATATGCCAAAGGCAAAAATGGAACTGGTCCAACCAATTTTGTCCACAGATTGAGAAAGCAAGGAAACATGTAAATAAATCAGTTTCTGCTTACCTCAGAGACTGTGGTATGGGTTCCATTTACCACAACAACTTGCGTTACAACATGCAAGACATCTAAAGGAGAGATGGTGTGCATTTTACAGATGAGGGGAATAGAGTTTTCCTCTTGAATATAAGACTCTGCTTTGGTACCTACTTGTAGGTACAAAAAACACCCACTTAACACAACAGCTCTTTTCAGAGCTAACTTACCTCTAAGCACTCTAAATTATTTTTTTACTCTATTTTTTTACACTGTTTTTCCCCGTGGTGCGCTCAGGGTGCGTGTACCGGTGAGCGTACCGGGGAGCGCAGCCAGCGCTTACCCCGCGAATTTTTTTTAAAAAAAACAACGTTTTTTTGCCCTTAAGAATCCTTCTAGGCCCCCCCTCAGAAAACCTAGGGGGTCAGGGGGTGTCTACTCTGTCCCCTTTTAATTATTTCCCCCTTTCTTTTTCACCTCTTGTGTCTTGATTCGACCGAGACACAAGATGGCGGACTCTCCGGACTGTTTAGAATGTTGACAGACACCCGACAGCCAATCAGCTGTCCGCTCGCGCACTCCCGTAGCGCGCCGGGTGCGCTCCCCGGTACGCGCACCTGTGAGCGCTCGGAGCGCGCCTATAGATATATATGTGTTTTTGAATTTAATTTTAAAAAAAACACTGGAGCAATTTTCACGAAATATAGCAAAGGCACATCTGCATTCCAGTCCCTACAATTTTGCCAAGTTTGGCGTAATTCCGTTCAGCGGTTCGGGCTGTAGACTTGTCAGACCGTCCTATGGAAATTAACATGGGGAAAACACGTTTTGGGACCCCCTTTTTTTCTCAGCCCCCACTTCACGAATTCCCCCGAAACTTTCAGGGAAGGAGCGGAGCGGAGCTGGCCAAAATTTTGGAAAATTACACACAAATTCCTTAACCGGCACCAGAGTTATTCCCAATAGAATGTTGCGGATTTCCTATGGTAGCCAATCCTAACTATAACTACCTACTGGCGACCGCCAGTAGGTAATATATATATATATATGTATATATATATAAGTTTTATTTTACTGGTATATGTATATATATATATGTATTTATAATTTTTTTATGTTTCTAACATTTTATAATTTATTCTAATAATTATTTAATAATTTTATTAAGTACATTTATATATTATATTTTATATATATGTATGTTTATTTTTTAAATTATATTTTTCTTTCTAATTTTAATCATTTTATAATAATTCTAACAATTTCTTTTAATTATATGTATTATTTACTTTATTTTATATTATTTTGTTAACATTTTTAAAAAAACGAAATTTGTAACGACGATTTTTTTCCCCCCGATATTTTTGTACTTACCATGATGTAGATAGGATGTCGATATTCTTGACATCGATATTTCGTTATCGATATTTTGGGACCTCGATATCGTGGTCGTCGATATTCTGCCAGTGATTCGAGTGAAGTAAGGGTCTCTACTTGGACAAAGGCACCTACCTCTGCCAACTAGAGACACCCATTTCTAACAGTATAGTGTCCATTTATTTACTTATTTGGAAGGTTGATAGAGTACCGGGGACTGCCTTTCGGTCAGTTTTTGCTCTGTACATGTGACAAAGATTGTAAAGCATGAGGCAGGGTAAAGTAGAGTCCAAAAGCAAAGGAGGAACCTCATCAAATAATCCACTGTCATAACTCATAACTCATAACTCCAATTTTGTGACTTTCAGTTGTAATGACAATTAAGGAGCTGGGTACAAAGCAGGCTTTTGGTAAACTGTCTGGATTTTGTTTCACCCTCTGGGTTTATGAACAGTGTATTGGACATCCTGGGGCAAATTCCTACTGATATGTCACCATGCATTGCTGAGTGGTCATGTGTTCAATTGCTGAGAGCAAGTTTCTATTATGCTCATAATGGAGGAGTGGTTTCTCCAGGTACTCTGGTCTTTTACCCCAGCAAGCCTCACATGTGGTGAATAGAAGTTACCCTTAAACTCCACATCTGTTGGAAATCAATGAAGTACTTCTAAAGCCAGTCTTGTGTGATGACACTTTCACAAGATAAAGTACATTTTGGCTTGTCTCTGCAATAGAGTAGTACGTTTCTTTTGGAGGAGTCCTTTGTAAACTATGTTACTATACTCAAACAATGTAATTACCAATGCTCCTGTCAACACTAAATTTTTTTTGATTTGGAGAGTGAGGGGCATAGGAACGAACCTTGTAGGTGGATATCCTATAATTACAACTGTGTTGACTTCAGGAATGAAGGAGACTTCACAATTTAATAGGACTGTCACATTTCTTGTTTCTTACTTGCAGAGCATGGGTTAGAGCTGCACCAATTTTTGGAAGTCAAAAAAGGCAAAGTAAGTTTTGATCAGCCTCCACCACCAGAGCCAAGATCTCAGTCATTCTTTATGATCGGCTTCCACCACCAGAGCCAAGATCTCAGTCATTCATTATGATCGGCCTCCATCACCAGAGCCAAGATCTCAGTCATTCATTGACGATCCTTTTCATCTCATGGAATACATGCTGGCTGCATGACATGATGTTTGTCGGGTTCTATGGGTTGTTTATCAGCTGGAAGTTGATTTGGGGGAAATGTGTGCCGATTCCTCAATTTACCCCGTTACAGATCTAAAAGCTGTGCTGAAGGTTGCTAATAGTTATTGAAGACTTAGGGGTCCATTAGGATGGCAGTGCAGACTCCAGTTCAGCTTCCACACTAGTGGTGCTGGTACCTGGCGGTCGCATCCCGATTATTCAAGATTGTGAGCAGCACCCGCTACAGTGTAGAAAATGCATGTCGTGCATTGGCATGCACAACGTGACGGGCGGAAAAGCGGCAGATGGTCTTTCCGTCTGCTGCAGTACCCCCGCCATGCTAATGTGGCGGGGGTAAAAGGCCGTGCGGCGGAGTGTTTTGGTGGGCGGATCCCCACCGCCGGTCAGGCGGTGGGGATCCTACCGCCATGCTAATGGGCCCCTTAATTTGTTTATAGTGGAGGAAATCACACTGGTGATTTCGTCTCTGAATATAGCTGTTTATATATAGATGGCAGAGTCTCTTTGTAGGGGCGTAGCCTAGGCTGCAGTCAAAATGCAAATAACAGAAAGAAAGGGGTAGGTCAATGGACAAGATGAATAATGCGATGTACCATGGAAACAAGGGGCCTTATTTAGGCCCTACCAGCAATTTTGCGCCACCGAAACATCCCTTTTTCGACGTTCCAGTTGCGCAATGTGCCACTGGCTTATATATATAAGACCACATAAAGCCACGTTACGTGGCTTTTCATGGCCTTATAAGTATGTGCCCCTCCCATCCAGAAAACTGCATGAAACTGGCTTTCCACAGGTGTTGCTGGGGGCGTTCCCAGCAACATCCAAGGCTTTTTGACACTCCCCAGATTTACGAGAAATCGTAAGTCGGAGGCAGCGTCATAAACCCCAGCGGAGGTGTACGGGAGGCACGACGAGGAGAAATATCTTTATTTCTCCTTGTTTTTCCGCCTTCTATGTATGCCGCATTCTGCAACACACATAGAAAGAGGAAAAAGCCTCTTGTGATTGTTTTTGTGCAGGAAGGTTTCCCTTCCTGCACAAAAATAATCAACCTCTCAACTCAGCTACCCTTGCACCATGGTGCAAAGGTGCCTGTGTTGGCACAAAGCAGCCATTGCAGGCCGGCGCAGGAAAAAAGGACAGGAATGAGCCTATCTAACAGAAACGGTGCATTCATGCCTTCCTCTTTAGCTGTGGGGCAGTGCAGCAGCAAGGTCTGCTGTGCTGCATTACGGCAAAAAAGAAAACAAGCTTTTCACATTATGTTTTACAGTCTTAACAGGGACTTTGTAATCAACAGATTATGTAAGGGCAAGATAGGTTGGTGCTTCGTTTTGAAAACAATATTCAAAAGCACATTATACAAAATTAAAATATGACATAACTATGGCAGAGCTGTTCAAAGGACTTTGTTGTTCTGAGATGCACGTGATAGGTTTTCACACAAGCCTAATCTTGCAAAAATCCTTTATTACTGGGTTTCTTGTATTTAATGTACTTCGTTTTTCTAATGCTTAAACTTTGTAGGTAGTGTATGACATGTTTGAGTTAAATAAATGACAGAGGCAATGAGGGAATACATTGAGGGCCTCATTTATGAGGTTTTGCGGTAGGGCAGCGCCACAGGCCTTCCTGCGGCTCTACCCTACGGTAAAAGAATAGGGCAGGAATGCGCCATACCTAGGCCTTCCAGCAGTTCTACCTATGGCAAAAGAAAAGGCCAGGAATGCGCTGTATCTATCAGATACAGCGCATTCCCTTTCTTTTCCCCTGCGCCGGCATACAAAGGTCTGCCGTGCGCCAAGACACACGAAACCTGGCACAAGGGTGCCTGCAATGCGCGGATGAATATTTTTGTACAGGAAGGAAAACCTTCCTGCACAAAAACAATCACAAGAGGATTTTTCCTCTTTCTATGTGTGCTGCAGCACAGCACACATAGAAAAAGGAAAAATGAGGAGCAATAAAGATATTTCTCCTCGTTGTGCCTCCCTTACGCCTCACCCGGGAGGATACATTTTTGGGGCTTCCTCAGATTTACCATTTCTTGTAAATCTGGGGTCGTGTCTAAAAGCCATGGATGCTGCTGGGAACAGCCCCAGCAACACCCATTGCACTGGGGTTAATGCACAAAAGTGTGTTAAGGGGACCGCATTTACGAGACAGCATCAAGCCAAAAAAAGTGGCTCTTAAATATGGATAAGGCTCCTGCACCATGGAACATCACAAAAAGTGATATTCCGGTGGTGCAAGGGGCCCTATTTAGTATCTCATGTGACTATTGTACCAGAGAGCATACCTAAATTACATTATTCATGCAGACGACTGCCCTAAGCGAGTGTTAAGCTGTGAGGGCCTACCTCACATTCAGTTTTCTTGCTAACAACTGCCCAAGGACAATTTAAGCAATAAGTGTAGTATTTTTTAAATTATGGCCTCCTATTGACAGAGCATTTTAAGTAGAGTAGTACTACTTTGCATACTTACTCATGCCATATGCACGAGGGCTGGAGACCTCTGCCTGCATTTGCCCTATCTCTTATGTGCAGAATTCTCTGCGGCAAGTGCAAAGAACTGCACATGTGTAGGTCTCTGTTGTAGTAGTAAAAGTGGAAGGGACAATGGGGAGTGGTAGACAAGTGGGTTATGTCTACCACTGAATCGGTGGAGTTTGGAGAGGGGCATGTAAATAGTACACCACACCAACAAAGAATAGGAGAATTGCAATTCACCAAACTTTCTAAAGCAGCACCACTCACAAAACAGGTTCAAATCTCCTCCAGGCAAACTTTGGAGTAAGACACACCACTCATGGACAATAGTGGATATTGCAAGGCACTCTTATAAAAATCATTGGGGGCAAGCAATAAAACCAATACCATATCAGGAAAAATAGCAAAATGAAAGCACGTGTGTGGTCTGCATATTTACTGAAAAAACAAAGGTGTAAAGTGACATTATAGTTAAGTATTGATATAAAACAAGAATGAGCATTTACAAAACTAAATAAAGCACCAAAATCTGCCAGCTATAGTTTAATGAATTAACTATGGCTTGCAACCCCGTCACGTACTACATATAACCTCACATATTACATCACTCATGGCAGGTTAATGACATCATTGATGACATCTGAAGTGCCATAATTGATAACATCAATGATGATATCATCTAGTCATTGTGCACAGGGTCCGCTGGGGTTTGTGGACTTGAAGTAAATCTAGACGTTACATCTGTGCCCAATCTTCTATCACCAATCAGCTGAAAATGGGTGTGAGAGAAGTGTATTTACTGGTAGAGAGAGCTCTAAATCCTTCTGTTCTCCTGTGTCCCAACCCTCCCTACTATTGTTGTTGTGTCCCACACTACATCTTCCTACTCTGCCCCTAAACTCACTCTAGTGCATGAAGATCTTCAGGTGGTGTACAGTTCTGCGTGAGAAACTCAAAGTCCTGCACCTCTATAGGAAATCTAGGTGGCCCTAGCCTCGGAAGAAGAGGAAAATAGCCAGGTATTTTGTTCCTCAACCAGGAAAGCCTTTATGACACCCTATTTGGGCTGATAGATTGACTTTATATTTATGTTAGACTTTGAAAATGTTCTTTGAAATGAATCATTCATTTAGGATAATTGAATTCTCTGGCTTTTTTGGGGGGAACATTTCTAATTTTTTGGGTTTAGTTTGTTGCCTGAGCTGACTTTGGGATTTCCAAAAGTAGTCAGGTTCTTGGTGTAAAGGATATATTAACGTTAATCGACAGGAATGAGAGAGAGACCAGATTGCAGTCTAGTTCTAGTTACAGCATTTGCCACTTGTGTCCTGGAAAACATCTACTTCACTCACCCCTTTTATCCTGCCACTCCTACTTAAGATCTCCCACAGTGCTTTCCTCCACCCTCAATGTTTTGTGAGAGTCTGTCACCTCGTGCCACATGGATGACTGCTCTCTCTGCTCCACTGAGGGTAAGAAGACCATATAGGCCCCTACAACAACAATGGTAACAACAAGGTCTGTCTCCCCCTCAGTGAAGTTCCTCTTCCTCTTAGCAGGTTGCTTGCATTCTGGCAGCTTTTGGTAGCTTTGGCTGTTCTATGGGTTTCTTTCAAATAGCAAAGTCGGTCAAGGGGAAGAGGGCAGAGACTAGGGTGTGGACTTATCTGTTTACATGGTCGATGTTAGCCAGGTGAGGTAGATTGACGTTATTTCCCTATGCTTCTAGTTTCTGGGTTTTCAACAGCAAAGGCAGAGGTCTGCACTCACTACAGAGGTATCTATGCCTATATGTGTAGATATAAATTCCACTCCTAAAGTTTTGGCAGTAACGTTATGGTCATAAATATCTTCATAGAATGCTCCTCCTCCTCATATAACAGGTTGGAGACTCTTAAGTCTTACTTCTGGGTGGAATTACCCACAATTAAATGTTGAATATCTTCCAGATAGGCTGGACTACTGCAACGCCTTCTTTGTCGGCCTTCACAAGGGTCTGTTGACCAGACTTCAGGTTCTTCAGAACGTGGCCGCCAGACTACGGTTAAAAATTCCTAGGTGGCAGTCTGCAAGTCCAACGCTTTTCAATCTTCACTGACTCCCCATGAAGAAGAGGATTGACTTTGAAGCCCTCTGCATCACCTTTAGGGCCCTTAATAGGGCAGGTACCACATATCTTAAATGCCAGTTCTCCTGGTACACTCCTCAAAGAGAGCTCCGATCCTCCTCAGCTAACCTGGTCAAAGACCCAAAGCACCAGCTCTAGAGGTGAGGAGGCAGCAGTTTTGTCTCTGTTATGACCAAACATTGGAACACCTTGCCCTTCCACCTGAAATCCATCACTGATCTATTAGCTTTTAGGAAAGCCCTAAAAACTTTGAATTTACTCAGTAAAACAGGGTAGTCTTGTTCAACCGCTCTTTCCTATCTCTGCTCCTCTTCACTAGGGCTTTACTTTTCGAAGTGTGAACAGAGCCTAGATGCCTTTGGGCATTTGTTCATGCTCTACAAATATAAAATCAAATCAGATAAGGATCCCTGACCAGGTGTAGGTGGAACTCTACTTGTACAGAAAGCTAAGCACTTGTCTTTGTCTTTCTGATTTGTGCACTATGTGTATTACATATGGAAAAAAAATATTTCACGGTGCCCACTCCTGCTTCTGGTCCTTTTCTATACACTAATTTTCACAGTTAGTAACCTATCTCCCTTAACTCAGTTTCTATGTTCTCCCTGAATTTTCAAAGTTTGCTAAGATTCCCATCTTCACCCAACTTTACTTGCTGGAAATGTTTTCTCCCAAAATGTTTTTTGCTGGTAACTTTATAACAAAAACATTTTGTAAGAGAAATCTTCTACTGAAAGTGATTTTTTTGCTGAGATGCTCCCCTGTAAACATACATTTTATTGATATATTTGGAAAGCTTAAAAATTTTCACAATATTTCAGTAACATTTTAATAACATGACTAAGCATATATGAATGACCAAAGGTGGACTAAACTGAGTATGTCTTTCATAAACTGTACTGATGGCATTTTTTATCTATAGAAGAGGAGCAGTACCTTTGCATACATTTTTGTATGTTTTAAATTGCAATGTCTCAACATATTTCTGATGAGCAGACCACCAGCACTGATGTATGCCTGGGTTGCTAAATATATGTAGATGGCCCAGTTTTGATTCCACCCCATGCCTCATTTTTACACCACCCAACATTATTTCATGTCTCTTTATCTTACTCTTGAAGGTTATCTTTCATTCCTGTGTTGTCCCTTTGCCACTTTTCCCTATCTTTGCTTTCTCTCTCTTGCTGTGACACAAAGTGCCCTGATGCAAAAATATGTTGTGGGCCTCAAAAAGTACTGCAGTGCCCACTACCTGCAACCACCAGCATAAATTAAGCACTTACAATGTGACAATGAGTTATTGACATGACTGTGGAGATTCTTATTGCCAAATCTGGACTGACCAGATTTTTTATTTTACCTGTTCTTAAAATAACTTTAAACTAAGGACTAAAGGCACCACCCAGCCCTGCTTTTCCCTGGGGTGGATTTACTGTCATGGCGAACATACGCATATCACTAAGTCTTAATTGTGCGCAGCACTCCATTTACATGTGCAGAAGGCATTCGCATTATATTAGTTAAGAGCATTTCGTTTTGAAGCACTGTATAAATGAAATAATTTATCCTAACCTAACGGAGTGCATCAAAAGAAACGGCACAACAGAATGCGAGAGATGTCGGGTGCTTGCACAAAATATAGTTACATAGTCACATGTGCTGCACACAGGACGCATATATATATATTGAAACTTCGAGGAGGTTGGTGTTAATATATATATATTTATCCACAAGGCTTCTCCGGATCAGGAAAAGATCGAGCCACACCGACCAGGTACTGTTAAGAAGTTTTTATTTTTCGGGCAAAAAGACGCGTTTTGAGCACACAGGCTCTTGGTCACAGTATTTATATATATATATATATATATATTCCTGAACGCATCATTTCTCCTTCAAAAAACAACAACACCACGGCCAAAACTTCTTTTAGCATGCAAATTTATTTGGCAATGCCTCTCAATGCGTTTCGGAGCATCCGCTCCTTGATCACGAGTAAAGGGCGTGCAAAACCACAGTGTTTTCAGATTAATCATGTGTCACACCTCCGTGTGAATATCGACAAAAGACTTCGCTTTGTGCTTGAAATGTTGTTATAATATGAGCAAAACACTTTTGTTAAATTATTCCAAAACACACGTTTCAAATTGTACAATTTTACAAATTAAATTGTTGAAAATTTGACTTTCTAAATGTAAGTTTCCCAAGCTGCCTGCCTTATATCTATTACTGAAACTGCACAAGAACAATGTGAATCCCCCAGGCAGACCAATAGTTTCCTCACGAGTAAGCTGTTTTGAAAAAACTTCATGTTACGTTGATTATTATCTCCAGCCCCTAGTACAAAATTTACCATCCTTTGTTTAAGATAAAAGTGATTTTCTGCTGCAAATTAGGGACTTTGAATGGAGCAGAAATCTACTCCTATGTGTTTAGTTTAGACGTTAATAGTCTTTACACGAGTATCCCACACAAGTTAGGCATTAAAGCTTGCAGACACTTTTTGAAAAATAGGTCATTATCTTTCATATTCCAAACAGAGATGTTAACTGATATGATGTACACATGCCTTACACAGAACATTTTTACTTTTGATGGCCAGATTTTCAGGCAAATACTAGGTACTGCGATGGGCACCTGCTTCGCCCCCAGTTTCGCGGGCTTGTACCTCAGCTGGTGGGAGGAGCAGGTGGTCAGCAGTTGGGACGAATTAAAAAATTATGTAAAAGTTTGGGCCAAGTACATCAACGATATTTTTTGCATTTGAGATGGGAGCATTGAGGAGGCAAGAACATTAGTTGAAGTTCTCAACGATAATACCCTCAATTTAAAATTCAGCAGTCAATTAGATCAGAAATGTATTGAGTTTTTTGACCTATGAATACAGGTGATTGGGAAATGTTTGGACACTTTTCTGTTTAGAAAAGAGACGTCTGGTAACAGCCTACTCCAGGCTCAAAGTTGTCACCCAGAAAATCTGATTAAGAGTATCCCTTTGGGTGAGCTTTTAAGAGCAAAACAAAATTGTAGTACCAAGAGGGGTTTGAAAGAGAAAAAATGAGGATGGTGTAACGATTTCAGGCAAGGGGATATTCACAGAATTGCAACAAGAATGCATGCATAGAAGTTGAAAAACGAGACAGAAATGATCTTTTGTTGCAAAACGTTCACACTAGTGAAGATGCATCAACAGGTTTATAACGACATACAACAAATAATCCAAAGAGGTGCGAAAGGCGCTAGAGAAATTTTGGAATGTCCTGAAGACAGATTCAGAATTAGAATAATATATTGAAGATTATCCACAAATCATATACAGAAAGGCCAGGTCATTGAAGGATAAGATTTGTTGCATGCTTACCAAAAGTGAAACGAAACGAAGCAATATATAGGGAAAAAAGCCTGTAAACACAGCACAAACTGTAAAGAGGTCAAACTCTCAACCGAGTGTAAACCCTTTAAAATAATGAAACATGTCTCACATAACACAGAATATGTTGTGTATGCCCTCACATGCCCATGCGACAAGTACTACATTGAGAGTACTATCCACAAAGCTAAGAAACGGATCTTGGAGCATCTGAGGGCGATAAAACACAATGATAAGCAGTGCCCCATGGCGAGACACTTCAAGGCGTCACATAACCAAAATAGTGATCTGTTATCATTCTGCGTGCTCAACAGGATCCCAGTAAGAGAAAGAGGGGGCGACAGAGTGCAAGAATTGAGACGGTTGGAGTCTAAAATGATTATACAATATCACACTTTGTACCCCAGGGACACAACAAAGACGAGGCATTATCAGTGCATCTAGGTTGAGAACTGGGTTTTCTAAGTCAATAGAACAAACATTAGAAATTGCTGTGCTGTACATCTAAGATTTTAATTAATTGTAATTTTTAATCTGTACTGTCTTTTGGTTTAGGATTAAGAGTTTGTGCATAATATTTGTTAATAGTATGTATGTATTTACACATCTAATTTTACATATTTTTTGTATTTTCACAGATTTCATGTATGATGTCAAATGCAAGTGGAAGGCAAAATGAGCAATATATCTACCAAGGAAATTTGAAAAACCTCTGGGTGATCACAATTATTGACTTGAGAAAGGTTACAAGCAATGTGTAGTTGTTAGAATTCATCAATGTAGCAATAAGAAGGCAGAAAATGTAATATGAATACATAGCCCAAATGGGCAGAATTGGATATGTTCAAGCAGAGCCCCCATGAATGTATGCGGGTACGCGCAAGGGCGCAGATTGACTGCCCAGTGGGCGAGTTTTCAGTACTTAAAAGGACGTGGGTTAAGATAATGGCCAGTCCGAAGAGTTCAGCCCACTGGGGCAGGAGTAGTTTTAAACCCCGCATGAGAAAATGCCTCGAAAATAATTGCTGTGTCAGCTTGGGACAACGTGTCTGCCGACAGGCTGCAGTAAAGTTGTTTGAATGTGGAAAAAAACACACTTTATTTGTTCAGAAGGAATTGAACAAATCAACACAGAAGCCACGGGTTGTTATCAGTATGATTTACCCAATAATAAGGCTCTCACACTTGGAACGATTTCATTTGTAAAATTGTACAATTTGAAATGTGTGCTTCGGAGCAATTTAGCAAAGGTGTTTTGTTCATATTATAACATCGTAGCTTTTCAAGCACAAAGCGAAGTCTGTTGTCAATATTCACACGGAGGTGTGTTACATGATTCATGTAAAAACATTGTGGTTTTGCACGCGCTTTACTCATGAGCAAGGAGCGGATGCTCCGAAACACGTTGATAGGCAATGCCAAATACATTTGCAAGCTAAAAGAAGTTTGGGCCATGGTGTTGTTGTTTTTTGAAGGAGAAAAGACACGTTTGTGGATTATTAGGGGCTCGCGACCCCATCACAGCCCGCGATCGTTGAAGAGGCTTGGGTTCTTCGCAACACATTTTTGCTGGATACTCTTTCCAGCATTCATAGCCCAATGAGGTGTGGTGCGATGCCGGCGGAGAAAACCGGTATTCACTATTAATGCAAAACAGTTAACGGCCTGCCTAGCCAGAGAGGATAGAGAGCTGGTCAAACGGACGGTAAGGGATCACCAATTGTTAAAAACATCACGAGCCATTGAACCATACCTGATCATTGTAAATAATTCTAACCATCGTTTTTATTAACTGGATTCAGGTTGAATCAATTTCATCTCCTCCTTGCTGGTTCATCAGGGTGGAAAAGGGAGGAAGACTTGGGGATTTGCTCTTGTGATGGCTTCTCCACTAAAGACACAATGCACTTTATTTTCTTTTGCGAACATTTTCTCCCAATTCGCAAGCGTTTTCTTATTCCTCTCTTAAAACACAAAGGTTTTACACAAGTTAAACCAGCCCTCCATTACTTGCAGCTACTTTCTAATGTATGGGAGATTTTTAATATTGCTAATTTCCTTACTGTGGCTGTAAGACTAAAGAAGAAAATTAAATGGGATTAGTAAATGTGATATGTTTGATGATCTGAATTGTGACTGAGGATATTCTTTTATGGTGTTTCTGATTTTAAAGGATTTTTTAAATGAAATGAATTGATTATAGGTACTGTAAATATATTTAGCTTGCACCTCTGTATTGTATTTTTATTGTGTTTTGATAAGAACTTTGGTCTTGACTTAAATTGTTCAGCATACTTTTATGGTTTTTGTTATGAACCGAATAAAATACTTTTGACTGACTAATGCAAAACAGGGTTGCACTCGCCCACTCAGACCCTATAGAACATCAGGAATCCACAAGAGTTTGGCAGCAAAAAAAGGGGTGTTTATTCACATCATAAACCTGCCGTGATGCGTTTCACCCTCAAAAGGGCTTGTTCACACAGCGGCGTCACACAAATGCAAGGCAATACACACTCTTCCTGGTATAGTAGCAAACATAGTAAAATGACTTCGATCATCCGCCAATGTTTCCTATTGGTTTCACTAGACGCCATATTGTCATACTTTCAAACCGATGCTATTGAATGTGTATCAAAGCTTGTTTACCATGTTCCAATGCTCATAATGATCTTAAATCACAGTGTATTGGTTAAATATATTGTAAATCTGCAGAATTCATTAAGAACCCTTTCGGCCCGCAATACCAGATCTTGATTTTACATGTTCATTAAATCTAGCGTTAGTGTTAGAGAAGTGTGGTGGGTTTCAAGGCGTCATTAATGCCTTGTTTCAATTGTATCATTGAAAACATGTATGGGTTGCCTAGCACATGCAATCTGTTTACAGTGGTTGCAGCAAAGCTTTGTGGTACTTGTAGTTACTTGCCTGCACTGCCGAGATTGCACCCAAATATGTTGTATTCTAGTACGCTCAGTAAACTCTCTACTCTTGTTAGTGGGAACGAGTAGTACATTCTATCTTTGCAAGTGATAGGTTCCGTATATCTGGCCTACCTTTGTGATTCCGTGACGTGCATGTATGAATAAAAACCCTAATAGTGGGATGGGAACAGACATACATGTATCTCATTTCTCAGATTACACCAAACTGTCGTATTATACCATAGAACAGGTTGTACCTAAGATAAGGGTAGGAAAATGGTGCTCTAAGATTAAGACAACGAGAATCCAGACACATTGTAGGCATGTGTACCTGTTTTTCTAATGGGCATAACCTTAATGACGAGATAGCAATCCACCTGCAAGGAGAGTAGTGACCCTATAACCACTGCCTGTGATTGTATATATGATTGAAGAACATGAACTGTTTTTAACATTGATATCTGTTCACAGGGAGGATAAGAACAATGACATTGTCTAATAACATGTACTGCATATCTCTCTCTCACAGGAGGAAAGAAAGGGAATATGCCTCAAGCCAGTGGCAACGGGATCCCTACCCTTTTCTTCATACCATCCTCCAGCCATACTCCAAGATGCAGATATGATTTTAATTGGTTTTATTGTAAAATATGTGTGTTTATTGTATATATGAGATCCCTAGGGGTATTTCACAGGGGGTGAACAGGCAAGGTAACTCAGAAGAACATTTTACATTTGACATTATAGTGACTTTCCTTTCTCCCAATTTTTTTCTTACATGCAGGGAGTGTCAAATTTACTTAATTTGAGATCGGTACAGCCTTATGCTTTTACAGACAAATGAGATACATGTATGTCTGTTCCATCCCACTATTGGGTTCTATAGCAGATTCCCACTATTAGGGTTCTTAGTCATACATGCACGTCACAGAATCACAAAGGTAGGCCAGATATATAGAACCTATCACTTGCAAAGATAGAATGTACCACTCGTTCGCACTAACAAGCATAGAGAGTTTACTGAGCGTACTAGAATACAACATATTCGGGTGCAATCTCGGCAGTGCAGGCAAGTAACTACAAGTACCACAAAGCTTTGCTGCAACGACTGTAAACAGATTGCATGCACTAGGCAGCTAGGCAGGCAGGTCTGGGGCACGTTTGAGTCTGTTGAATAGCTTGTCAATGTTACCAATTTCACGACTATGGGCTTACTTTAACCTGAACCATTCCCACTTTCACTTTTAATGCTCTAGAGTCATAGCCTTAGCAACTAAACGTTGTGCCTACAAGCCCACACCCAGCATATTTTGTTGTTTGTTTTTTCCTTTTAACAAACAGCGACACTACGTTGAGTGTCCATATATTCTGCTGCGGTCTGATGAAGCAGCACTTGAATCCTTAGGAGGTGAGCTGATACACACTCACCATGATGTTCAATTACTCTAACTGGTTACACAGAACTTTTATATTCGACATACAAATGAAGGCACACTTAGAATGCGATATGCATGAAATCACTTTGTTTTTATCACTTGTATACATTCAAAGAGGTTGTGTACATTGAAACACACCCGCTGGAATTAATAGGGCGATGTACCAATATTTTCATTTGGATTTTTGATCCTTTTTGTTTGTACTCTAGGTTGGTTTCTTTTCTCCGGGGAAATGTCCTACCAAGAGAAGAAGTGGTATGTAGAACCACACCACACACTGTAGATAGTTTTCATTTAGTCACTAGGTCCTAAGAAATCGCCAACTGATCTATTAAAGACATTTTATAGGCGAGAAACATGTGGACCACTAAGGGGTAGAGCGTAATTTTTGTCAGAGTAAAACAAAATAGTCGCCCTCCTTCTTCTTTTTACTTTTTAATCAGGTTGGGACCTCTCCAGAATAAAAATAATTATAGAGGATTCCCTTACCTGTTTTAACCCACAGACCACATCTACATCTTACCAGGCGCCTCACACCCACGGCACCTATACGGCAAGAAACAAAAGAGCTCCTATAAAGAGCCCCTTTATGGGTGCCCGTCGAGCATTGCAGTGCCGGCTCGACGAGGAGCAAACCCATATGATGAAGCATGACACCTAGCTTGCTGGGTGTGTAAGGGTCCTAGTTCTGAAAGGAGGCATTCCCCACCTCCCCACCACTCTGAGTACTCACCAGGTGGCCACGTACCTCTTTTGTCTTCTAGTTCTACCCAGGGCAAGTACGGTGGACCTTTATCAAGCCCCTTCTATTTTGCCTTCCTCCAAATCTTCTGACATACCAGTCATCATGGATGACAATCCCTGACTTAGCTTTGATGATGCAATGGCTGCAGAAATTCTCAGGAAAACACCATCTATTCTGGGAGGTGAAGGATCACGATCTGAGGACTGGACCTCCCTCACCAATATGAAAAGAGACTGGGTGAAAATAATGCTCCACGGTGCAATGATGATGGAGTACTTGAGGGTCAATATTGCACCAAACGGCCTAATAGTCATGAACTTCTCTAGACTTTTCCTGGATGATGCTGTCTTTAAAAAGGAATGGTCCCTGGTAACATGGAATTGCACCAGAGACTTACTTATCCTCATTATTAATTCAGTAAATAGGATAGCTGATGCCCTTGAAGGGGCCACGAAGACTACCATACAGGGCACTGTATTTAACACCAAATTGACAGAACTCAACCATGAGATTGCTGAGCACAAGGAATTTCTGATGAAGCAGAAGGTTAGCAAGCTTCAGAAGGATATAAGCACATTTAACAAAGAACAAATATCCCCCTATCTGAAAGCAGGCTATACCAACAGCAAAACTAGCTACTCTTCTGATGAAAATAGTGAATCTGACAGGAGAGACTCAGCTAGCAGTGACTCCAGCAATGGGAGCTGGAAGGGTTCGAATCAGAGGAGAAAGAATTATCCACAAAACCCCTACTACCCTGTACAGAATTTTCAAGCCTCCTTTTTGGCCTTTCCCGATGTATCCCCAGGGCCAACCGCAATACTTCCCTGCCAGCAATCCACCTTTTTTAGACGGAGGCTGGGGCAGAGGAAGAGAGTGCAAAAGAGGAGGACAAAAACAAGTCCAGTGGCAGGACCAGGAACCGAACATTATGGAAACCAGGAGCAAAACACAGGGCAGGAGAGTCTAGTGGTTAATTTGTCACATAGACAACTGACACCTACGGAACAAACAGTACTTGAGAAAGGCCTTGGCTATGCCCCACCCCCAAAGAGGACAGTTTTCGGGAACAATGCAAAATCCAGAACCTGTTTAGAAAAATACGCCTTAAAGCCCACTTCGATGGTACTGAGGAACCAGCCAGACTGGATTCAAGCCTTCGCAATCCCTCGACCTTCACACCTACCATTGCATGGTACCTTTGGAGGTAGTGACCTTTGAGAAAGCTATCTTAAAAGAACTGAAGAACCAGGATACCAGAGCTCCTTTCCATAATCTCTCTAATCAAGAACATGCAGCGATTAGATCATTAACTGAGGACAAAAGCATTACAATAAAGCAAGCTGACAAAGAGGGCGCCACGGTCATACAATCTACTTCGGATTACAAAACTGAGTGCCAACGGCAACTACGGAATAGTAAATTCTATACTCCGATAACAACAAACCCCACGACTCGATTAACGACCAAGATAACCACCATGGTCTATGAGGCAGAGAGTAATGGGTGGATCAGTGGTAAAGTAGCAGATTTTTTGATTACCAAATATCCCAAAACACCCTATTTTTACACTCTGACGAAAATTCATAAGGGGACCACCCCTGTCCCGGGCAGACCTATAGTTTCAGGAATCGGCTCACTCTTAGTGCAGCTCTCAAAATTTTGCGACCATTACCTACAACCTTTGGTCAAACAGACACCATCATACATCAGGGACACAACAGATATCCTCTGTGTTATGGGTGAAATAGAAAACACAGGTGATATTGACCTCCTGGTCACCTTGGATGTGGAACAACTGTATACCAATATCCCACAGAGAGAGACATTGGTAGTAATAGAATCTGCACTAAGTGGGAGTGAATGGACAGCAGCAACACCCATTTCGTTCATCATGCAATGTGCCACCCTGGCCTTAACAGAAAACTTTTTTGAGTTTCACAGCCAACTCTTCAACCAGTCTCAGGGTACTTCGATGGGGAGTACCTTTGCCCCCAGTGTGGCATGTTTGTATATGGCGGCGTTTGAACAAGAGGCCATTCAACATGTGAGTAACCCCTTCGGAGCTAACCTGAGACTGTGGAAGAGGTGCATAGATGACATCTTCATCTTTTGGCAGGGTGACATACAGAGATGCGCTGAATTTTGCGAGTGGATTAACACAAAAAACCAGCACTTGAAATTCACCCACACTATATCTGCCACGAACATTGCCTTCCTAGATCTCACCATCAGATTACAAGAGGATAGGATAACGACATCCCTATCCAAAAAGCCTACAGACAGAAACAGCTTGCTACTGTACAGCAGCTATCATCCTGCTACACTGAGAAATAACCTTCCCTTCAGCTAATTTCTAAGAATTAGAAGAAATTGTAGTTCTACAGAGGACTACAAAATTGAAGCAGAGATACTGGATGACAATCTGCTGAAGAGATAATACCCTAAGAAACAGGTTCACTCTTGCATGAAACGAGCAAGAAACAATAATCGTGAAAGCCTCCTAGAGGTACATGAGAAAGAAGCCACTGACATTTTGACCTCTGTGACCACATACACACCTAGATCCAATCTAATAAAGAAGGCAGTGAACAAACACTGGGCAATTCTGAACACAGGTACTCTGTCAATACCCAAACCAAGGTTTGCGTTTAAACGTACCAACAATTTGAAAGACATGTTGATGCACACTAGACCCAAGAAGAGCAACATCCCTAACCAGAGGCAACTGTGGGATTTCCCACCCGTGACAGGACACTATCCCTGCGGCTCTTGTACCGTGTACCCACAGACCAGACACAGCAAACAATTGGTTCTATTAGACACATTTACATGGACGCTAATCAAACACACTAACTGTAACACCCCACGTTGTGTGTACATGCTGACCTGCCCTTGTGACAAGAGGTATGTTGGCATGACCATGAGGCCGGTTAGGGTCAGAATCACTGAGCACAAGAGCAATATTCGTTGCCATAAAACTACCACCAAACTATTCACCCACTTCTCTGAACTCGGACACCCCCCAGAGAGTCTAGGCTGGGTCATCCTAGAATCCCACCAACAAATAACACAGACTGCTTTGTTTAGGATTGAACAAAGGTGGGTGTTCCAACTTGACTTAGCAAATGATGGCCTGAATGACGCCATACCCTGAAGCACCATTAATTATTTTGATATATACAGCTATTGTCCGCAACTTTATCGAATGAGTATATCAGCTTAGGACTCCACGCTAGTCTCTCACCTCTTAATACATCTCTGCGACATGATATTGACATCAGGCTAGTCAGATATGGAGATTAGGCTATGTTAGGATGATATATCTAATAACTAACAATAGAGTACAATACTACACTCTAAGATGGCAGACATACGAATCACCCAATCGGCAGTCCCAGCAACTTATGCAAAAATTTAGCGCAGTTTACCGAGCACTTTTGCACTGTATAAATTCTTGTTCACATTGTTGATAAAAACCACGCTACTCAATGCCAAATTTGAAGCCCTTGATGCACGTCCACATCAAGCTAATAGCCAGAACTATAGCCTTTCACCACATTCAAAGATGGCCTCCATGGTTACACTGTAGATGATGTCATGCCAACACCATCACACCACACACCAGGTGCGGCTGATTTACCATGCTTAACGGCACCAGGAGAGGGTATTTAAAACAGGAACCAACAACCTGTCTTTTCCTTCCTGATGCAGCGGAGCGGGTAGGTGAGCCGGACTGCTCTGAGCGGGAGCAGGTGAGTATGGATTACGCGTTGTGACTGGTCACAAGTCATTAAGAGAGGTAAGAGGTGCTGGGAATTGCTGACAAGTTACTGCTGGTCTTTGGGAAGGGTACGCTGACTCTGATGTTCTGTAGAGCTCTGCACTAAGACATAGCTTGGGCGCTGTAGGCGCTCTTAACACACCGCACGATTGGCATAATGTTGGAGCGCTTGGTTAATGCGCCAGCAGCTACGCAGGCAGGTCTGGGGCACTTTTGAGTCTGTTGAATAACCTTGTCAATGAGACCAATTTAACGACTATGAGCTTACTTTAACCTAAACCATGTCCACTTTCACTTTTAATGCTCTACAGTCATGGCCTTTATCAAGCCCTCATTGTCCCCCTTGTTGTTTACTATGCGCTAGGCAACCCATACATGTATTCAATGATACAATCGAAACAAGGCATTAATGACGCATTGAAACCCACCACCCTTCTCTAACACTAACACTAGATTTAATGAACACGTAAAACCAAGATCTGGTATTGCGGGCCGAAAGGGTTCTTAATGAATTTTGCAAATGTACAATGTATTTAACCAATACACTGTGGTTTAAGATCATTATGAGCAATGGAACATGGGAAACAAGCTTTGATACACATTCAATAGCATCGGTTTGAAAGTATGACAATAATGTGTCTATTGAAACCGATAGGAAACATTGGCGGATGATTGAAGTCCTTTTACTATGTTTGCTACTATACCAGGAAGGGTATGTATTGCCTTGCATTTGTGTAACGCCGCTGTGTGAACAAGCCCTTTTGAGGGTGAAATGCGTCACGGCGGGTTTATGATGTGAATAACCCCACTTTTTTGCTGCCAAACTCTTATGGATTCCTGATGTTCTATAGGGTCTGAGTGCACGAGTGGAACCCCGTTTTGCATTAATAGTGAATACTGGTTTTCTCCGCCGGCATCTCACCACCCCTCGTTGGGCTAAGAACGCCAGAAGGAGTATCTTTGATTGTATTAAATTGAGGTGTTCGTTGGCCGGCCAGAGGGATTAGAAGCATCAAAGAGAAGCCCGCACCACGCACGGACTGACCGTACGCTATTCCGGGACCGGGATACACCGTGCAGGTAAGGAGAATCTGCAGTTCCAATAGGTGGGTGTGGAAGGGCTCTGAGACTGTGACAATTCTCCACCAAAAACGGCACTTGGTTGCCCTTGCTATTCCAGTGCATTTACAGTGTCGAAACATGAGTGGAGATTGCCGTTTTTGTGCTAGCCAGCCATTTGCTGGCATCCAGAACTAATGAAAGCAAGGTCAATTGCTCGAAATAAATGGGACATTGTGTAACATACAGTCTGCTTCTTTCCCCAAGGCAAGGGGAACTCTAAATGGTTTAAAGGGACCTAATTTCTTCAAAAGGACCAAGAGTTTAACATTTGGGATCAGTATGGATTCCAAAGACGTATTATGGAGGAGGAAAGAGAACGGAGAGAGGCAGCACAGACATTGTTTGCAAGGGCCCCTGGCATAGGAAGGTTCCTGCCAGCGAAGACGCCCACAGAAAAAACAATTATGGACTCTCTGAGGAGATTTGAAAAACTCCATAAGCATTAAACATCTAAATGGTGGGAGGCCACGTCACTCCAAGACTAAATAGACAAGGGAATGGTACCTCGAGGTCTAAGAACTTATATCACACCCTCTTATGACTCACCTGACCCCCAGATGTTGGAGGATTGGTCAGTAAACTCTGCTACAAGCTCGAGAAACATGCTGGAAATTCTAGTAAAATATGCTTGGTCCGACAGAGAGAATATAAAGAAGGAAATAGAATGCATCAAAGACACACTGAATGCGCATGCAGACAAGGAGACAATCACAAAATATCTAGAGGAGATGAAGAAACGCCTCAAGCTGATGGAAGACAATATCAAAAGAAGAAAACAGCGTAAACTGCATAGGGATTGTGGCGACTATGAGTCAGGGAGGATCCTAACTCACAGTAGAAAATATGACCACTTATATGACACTGCGAAATCGGTCAATACAGAGTTAGGACAACCCAGGGAACATCAGGATGAGGAAGCAGCAAGCTTAAGTGACACAAACACAGATGGATTAGAAACAACAAGAACATCAGAAAGCTCATTATCAGAAGGCGATGGTGCAACACGTCCCAAAACGACTTTTTTAGACGAGTACCGGCTCATGAAACAGACCCGGCAAACAACGAGGTCATCATCCAGAATGAACCAGAGAGAGGACTCCCCGGCACCGAGAGGAAGGTGGGGAGGAAGAGGAAGGGGTACCAGAGGAAGAGGCGGAAGAGAAACAGACAAAGGAGACAAAAAAGAGAACGCTGTGAAGTAGGTGGGAAGAAGACAGACACACTCCAGGAAGAACCAACAATGGTAGATGAGATAGTAAATCAAACAATTGTCAACTTGACAACTAAGACAATAAGCAACAAAGACAAAAGGACATTGTGCCTGCCACTCTCTTTCTGTCCTGCGGTTCCTATGAACTATGTGGACAGTAAAATTGATGTGTTTAAGTTCTGTAGAAAATTGAAGTTGAAGAAGTGGCATAAGTTGAAACCAACTAAGAGCAAAGACCATCATCATGTAGATCACTCTACTCAGGATGATGAGTTAGTAATTGGGGACATTGACACCATGGTAATTTTACACGAACTTCAAAATAACCAAGATGGAACTCAGATGAGTTCAGATGCCCTCCTCATCTTAGATGAAATGGAGATAAGACACAATAAAGCAGCATGTAGTAATTTTAAGCCGAAATCTACTTTCCTGCCAAAAATGTGCCATGACACTATAGATACTTTTCAGGATCTAGTTGGCAATGATTTACTGAATTTTAGACAAAACAAATGGCCCAAGAAGATGAGAAACTTTAAACATAATCTCACAAATGCACAAAAGAAAGTCATGCACGAATTAGCTACAGATGAAAACATTGTAGTGAGACCCACCGATAAAGAAGGAATATTATCATCTTAACAAGGGGAATGTATATAGCTGAAGCCACACGACAACTGAGCGACAGCAACACCTATATACGATCAACCCATTTAGAATATAACAGCAATATCACGAGCATTTGGGAGAAACTGAATGAATGGAAAGACAAAGGACTGGTGGAACGGGAGGAATTTTGTTTTTTGAAGAAAGATTACCCCATTTTCCCAGTCATGTACCTACTGCCTAAGATCCACAAAAATAGAGAGAATCCCCCAAAAAGACCTATAATTTCCTCTAGGGGCAGTGTCCTTGAGAACGTTTCACGGTACATGGACCATTTTCTGAGGGAATTTGGGTCCACCCTACCATTATACGGAAGGGACACTAAGGACTTTTTGAGTAAAATTGACAATCTAGAATGGAAGGAGGACTTCATACTCAGGACTTTAGACATTAATTCACTCAATACAGTGATAGACCATGAACAAGGGATACAGGCATGTGCAAGATTCTTGAAGCGTAGAAACATCAGATTCCTAGAACATACGAATATGATTTTAGACATGATCAGTTTCTGTCTAATAAATATTTTTTTCATGTTCGATGGGGATGTGTATAAACAAAGGCATGGTACCGCGATGGGCACATGTTTCGCGCCGAGTTTCGCAAATTTGTTCATGGGGGTCTGGGAAGAGGACAACAGGTCTAATGCACACTTCCACTATGTGTTCGCCGAAGTAAAACTTTGGCTAAGGTGTATAGATGACATTTTTGTCGTCTGGCAGGGACAAGAACGTGAAGCACTTTTGTTCATTGAAGATCTAAATCACAGTGAGAGAATACTCACTCTAACCAGCACCTTCAGCAAAAGGGAGGTAGAATACTTGGACTAACGGGTGCTAGTAGAGGACAACAGTATTCACACAGTCCTCTACCGCAAATGTACAGGAGGCAATACCTTGCTGCATGCTCTGAGCAGTCACCCAGACAACCTTAAATGGAGTATACCATATGGAGAACTGCTCAGAGCAAAAAGAAACTGCAGCACTGTAATGGACTATCAGAAAGAAGAGAAGGTGATGATCGAAAGATTCAGAGACAGAGGGTACCCAACCTGGGTATTAAAAAAGGCAGTGGAAAGAGTGAAGGAAATAGACAGAATGAGTACACTTGGGGAAACAACAGTAATTTCTACTGACAATCGTGATGAAAATGCAACTCGCATGATTCTCATGTTCAATGGTAATTCAAACCAGATACGCAGGGCTATCCCACAGCATTGGAAGGTGTTGAAAAGGGACCCGATTATAGGCAACAGCTTGTCAGATCAACCAGGTATAACATACAGGAGAGGACGCATTCTGAAAGATTTACTAGTGCATAGTGACCTAACAAGAGACATGAACAGCAGGGGAATTGACCTTCAAGGTTTTTTCCCATGTGGCCATTGCAAGGCCTGTGGAAATAGCCGGATGGTCAAAGAATTTTGGAACACTAGCACCAATACCATGATCAGTATAAAGCAGTTCCTGACGTGCACCAGTACTTTAGTCATATATGTGTTGGAGTGTCCATGTAAGCTTAGATATGTGGGCAGCAGAACACATATGGTGAAAAAACCCATTTTGGAACACATGAGGGCCATTACAAATATAGATAAACAATATCCCATTGCCCGCCATTTTAAAAGCCACCATTTCTCAGATAACACCAAACTGTCGTATTATGCCATAGAACAGGTTGTACCTAAGATAAGGGGAGGAAATTGTACTCTAAGATTACGACAACGAGAATCCAGAAACATTGTAGGCATGTGTACCCATTTTCTTAATAGGCATAACCTGGATGACGAGTAGTGACCCTATAACCACTGCCTGTGATTGTATATATGATTGAAGAACATGAACTGTTTTTGACATTGATATCTGTTCACAGGGAGGATAAGAACAATTACATTGTCTAATAATATGTACTGTGTATCTCTCTCTCGCAAGAGGAAAGGAAGGGAATATGTCTCAAGCCAGGGGCAACTGGATCCCTACCCATTTCTTCATACCATCCTCCAGCCATACTCCAAGATGCAGATAAGATTTTAACTGGTGTTATTGTAAAATATGTGTGTTTATTGTATATATGAGAGCCCTAGGGGTATTTCACAGGGGGTGAACAAGCAAGGCAATTCAGAAGAACCTTTTACATTTGACATTACAGTGAGTTTCCTTTCTCCTGATTTTTTTTCTTACTTGTAGGGAGTGTCAAATTTACTTAATTAGACATCGGTATAGGCTTATGCTTTTACAGACAAATGAGATACACGTATGTCTGTTCCATCCCACTATTGGGTTGTATAGCAGATTCCCACTATTAGGGTTCTTATTCATACATGCACGTCACAGAATCACGAAGGTAGGCCAGACATACTGAACCTATCACTTGCGAAGATAGAATGCACCACTCGTTCCCACTAACAAGGGTAGAGAGTTTACTGAGCGTACTAGAATAAAACATATTCGGGTGCAATCTCGGCATGAGCATTGGAACATGGTAAACAAGCTTTGATACACATTCAATAGCATCGGTTTGAAAGTATGACAATATGGCGTCTAGTGAAACCGATAGGAAACATTGGCGGATGATTGAAGTCCTTTTACTATGTTTGCCACTATACCAGGAAGAGTATGTATTGCCTTGCATTTGTGTGACGCCTCTGTATGAACAAGCCCTTTTGACGGTGAAACGCGTTGCAGCGGGTTTATGATGTGAATAAACCACCCTTTTTTGCTGCCAAACTCTTGTGGATTCCTGATGTTCTATAGGGTCTGAGTGCGCGAGTGGAACCCAGTTTTGCATTAATATATAAATATATATATATGTATTCATATATATGTATTTATATATGTATGTATTTATATGTATGTATATATATATATATATATATATATATATATATATATATGTATGTGTATATATATATTTTTCCTTTTCTGTTTTTTTAATACATTTTATTAGATATCAGACATGATTGAAAATTCATACAAATAAACACACAATCAAGAGCCAAAAGTTCATGTCAGACACCATTTTTCGATTTTCACCCTACCACCCCCCCCCCCCTTTTTGTAACGCCGCAGGAAAAAGGAAGGAAAGAAGAGAAAACTAAGCTAAATTTAATTAGAGGGGGAAAAAAATGTATATATTTTTCCAGTGACCTGTATTAAAACAAAAAAATGTTTTTATATTTGTTGCAAGTATCTCTCGTACTGTGTTATTTTTTATTTTGTTTTACATTTTTGGTACAAGTATGTAGAACCACGATTAGCTGGCAGCATGTTTTTGTTTTTTTCCTTTTTTGTGACATTTGCTTGCAACTTTTTTTAAAATGTAACTACCGGCCAGAGCTATCGACTATGCAAATTTATATTTAAAAACAACATTTTGCTAGTGATGTAAGAATACATTTTTATCTCTGCTGGTTCGGTGGTGTACAACAAGCCCATATCAAGTTTCTAAGGACTTAATCTTTGGAGCAAGTATACTCTCTTGTCATCAGAATTCCAGCAACCCGCCCCCATAATTACCGCCACCCCCCCTTTCCCCTCTACACTCTATCCCCCCTCCTCCCCTGGAACCTGTGTGGCTGATGCTGATGTTTTCACGATGCTATCTTTCAAAATTGATAATAAAGATATTACAACACAAAAAAAACTTTGGCAGGTCAAACCAGCTGCAATTTAGCAGGGGAACGATGTACAGCATTTACTGAAACAGGAAGATTTTGAAGTGTTAACCACCAAAATCTGCGTGTTATTCCCCAGAAATCCAGAATAGGTGCTATTTAACGCACCTGATAAATACAGCACCTTGGGTCTCATTATTTATCTAATGTGATAAAAACGACCTCAATTCCAACAAACTCAGAATGAGGGCCACAGAGGTGTGCCCGGCAGAGGCGAGATATCCTACTCAGCGCAAACTCCCATCGCCATCCCTCTCTATGGCTGAATAATGTCCCACATGCCCCTAAAGCAGCCAAGGCAGGACCAACACCGGAGTTGTGAAGCAGATTCAGGACTTCAGCTTCTGCGACAGTCTTAACAAGAAACATATACTAAAGATAAGTCCTCCCTTGATAAATACCACTTAAAAGCATCCTGAAGCGATCATAGAAGAACATGTTTTCTGACATGAAAGATGCATTTATAGGCTTATTTTCAGCATAGTATAACACATGTTTTAGACAAACTATTTCAATCTGGGAGTTGTAAGCAAGGGACTGTGTTAATAAAATGTTTCTTTTGCAAAAAAAAAAAAGAATTCTAGCAACTCCTTGATTGCTTTGCGGAAGCCCCCTTCCCTATTCTCACATATGTGTGAATGACTGCTAGTGTAAGTCACTGCTGTGGTTTACAGAATCAGGTTTGACGCGTGGGGTACGTAGCTTCACCGAGCTGGAAGATGGCGGCTCAGTAGTGAGCTCTGGCAGCTGGCACACCATCCCGCAATGATCCTGCAGTAATGAGAGGTCAACGGCACCCCTCAGTACTGTCCTGCAACCCACTCATCGTGGGGTACCACCTACCTGCTGCTGAGGCGGTGTGCCAGCGAACAATGGGACAAGCAAGACCATTGCTCTCCTCTGGCTAAGACGCGGTCATGACAAGATGGCGGCCTCAATAACCAGTGGTGCAAAGGACGAGCCTGGACTGCTGGAATCATATGATGTTGAGGATATTTGGCAAGGTGCATCTAGATAAGACTGCAACAGCTGCCGGAACCCATAGCCCCCAAAGTGGATCATGGCCATGGCCAGAGGGGCCTGCTGAATTACACGGGTGTGCTGAGGCTCTGTGATGCAGCATGCTTGGATCCCCTGGAACCATGGCGGTGGTAGCAGAGAGCTAAGCAGAAGCCGCAGAGGTTTGGACCGCCTTGTAACAGCCTAGCCTAGAGCACCGACTAGCAGGTCTGCACGGAGAGGGAGGGGAACAACAAATGTGTGTCCTCAGGTGATTCAGGCACTACTGCAACCCTTCTACTAGTCAGAGGTCATACTTTGGTACTGCCGTGCACTCCAGGGGACTTAGGTAGCAATAAATGTCCCAGCTGGACCTTTCCTCCTTCTCCTCCTCCCTTCCTAATTCTTTCATATAGGTGTTGCGGCCAGGGACCTCCCTACATCTCACGGAGTGCACATGAGGTTGTGGTGTCCTAACCCCCAACAGAGAATGGCGCTTCATAGGATTCTCACATCTATACTGCAATGGGTCAAACTAGATTAACTAACAAGCATGGGGGAGGCCCTCATTCCAGCCCAGACACTACACCACCCCATACAGATGCCACACAACTAAAACTTGGCAGTAGTCACCATAAGCATTCAGCATTGGACAAACGGACAGCATCCTGGAAGCCATCAGTGCCACTAGGGAGGTCCTGGAAAGAAAGATAAACTGTATAACAATCCATCCATCTCAACATTCTCCATGATAACCACCAGAAACTGGCAAATAAGGTGAAATCCAATGAGTCCACCCGGCACAATATTCAACCACTTGTGGACGACTTGAAAGTCCAGGTGGCAACCCATACAGACAACATCGCACTATTAGCTAAGCGGGCAGATTGTGCTGAGTGCTGCAGCAGGTGCAACAATGTGCGAATAGTGGGCTTCTCCAAGGGATTAGAGGGTACCGACATGGTCGCCTACCTTGAGCACTTCACAGAGAGATAGTTTGGCCCGCCGAGCCTTTCCGAGTTTTATGTTCCAGAGCTAGCACATAGAGTGCCTGCATGGCTACCACTACTTTGGGCAGCTCCTAGACCAGTAGTGACCTGGCTGCTCAATTACAGAGACAGAGATGCCCTACTTTGACAGGCATGAAACCTAGGCCCACTACAAGTGGAAAATTGCCCAGTGCCCAAATTATTAGACTACTCCATGTGCAGAGTTGCCGTGCTTCATTTGTGGAAACCAAGTGAGCATTCAGAGACTTGGGCTTCAACTATGCACTTTTGTTCCCAGCATGTCTTAAACTCATTGTGGAGGTTCACTTCCTTTTTTTCAATAATCCGATGGATGTATGGTACTGGATAGGGAATCATCATAGCGGAACATCCAAGAATGGAGCATATAGATCACTCCATCCACAGAGATGCAGACAGAGGCAAAGGGACAGAACCAGTGGCCGCCCCTCCAAGCGATTGGTAGACATGGCAAGAGCGGCGACCCTCGCGGTGGCATCGCAAGTTGGCAGCCTGCAGTATTGAAAGACCGGGTTGCTGATTTGTCCCCAGAAGACTATGACTCTGAACAGGTCTCAGAGTCCTCTGCCACTGGCCAACACCTGACTCCACAGACATCCGGTGATATTTGATGTCTACAACTGTTTCAACAAATATTGGCTGCCCCATGCAGGCCTTGAAGGATATTGGGGACTTCTCCAACTCCAGCTGTCTAGGTGAGGAGACCTCAGTGGGAGCGCTTAGGTGCTCTGCCTGTTCGGTTTTGAATGGGGGAATAGTGTGTGCATGAATTTGGGAAAAGATGCTACTGCACGATGAGGTACCAACCCCCACAGTGCTACTCAGTGAGGTTCAACCAGTGATGCTGTATTGGCACAAAGTTAATGACAATTCGAGGTTTGGACACCTGGCTGTTGCCAATCGGCCCTGGGAAGCGGGAGTTGGGGTTTATTTATTTGTACACACTGCACATTTCATATTAAATCCACTTCACCCTGAGTGTTCATAACTATGTTCACCTCCCCCCCACCTAGCTGAGCCTGGGCACGCCAGGGAAGGGATCGTGATACAGCCCCCATTAGCATTGATTACTTGATGAATAGTCCGACTGACCCCTAACTATGCCTTCCTCACATGGAATGTCTGGGGCATGCACTTCTCCACCAAACAACACTGTGTGTATTCATATATTAATGTAGGGGATGCCGATTTGCTTTCCTGCAGGAGATGCACTTGTGGGAAGCAAGGTTACCAAACTGCAGAGGTGCTAGAGACGGCAGATTTATGCGACCTCACACTCCACATATGCCAGGAAAATGCTAATATGTTCATAGATAAAGAAGGTAGGTACATTATCATTCATGGATGCCTGATGGGGTTCTTGCCACTAGGCTTTTTATATGTTCCCAATATGAACCAGACAATTTTTTTGGACTCCTTGGCACCCCAACTAGGCGACTCAGCCACAATGGCTCATATACTAGGAGGGGGCTGTATGTTTGTGTGTCACAAACCCAACACTTTTGCTCAACCCTCCTCTCTGCACTGAATGGCAAATTCCTTTGGTGACTGGATCCGAAACCGAGATCTCCAAGATCCTTTGAGAAATAGAAACAGCTTGACACTGGAATATTCCTGTTATTCCCTGGTCTATGATGTACATGTTCGACTGGATAGACTGCTAGTTTTCACCCAAATAGAGGAAATGGTATTGTACAAAGAATAGCTAACCCGCACAGTTTCGGACCATAATCCACTATTGCTGAGACTTGGCTGGGGAAAACGGCTGCCACTGGTTCCCACATGAGGCTCCAACCTGAAATACTCCATGATCCGTTTAGAGATTCCCTGGGTGACACAATCAGAGAGTATTTCCAACCCAGTGCTAACACTGCACATGCACACAGTATGGGAGGCATTCAAGGTGATGATTAGGGAACATTGCATGGGAAAACAGGTGAGGGTCCGCAAAACCCTAGAGATGGACATCACCCAACAAGATGACAGACTTCGGGACTTGAACAGCAGTATATAACACTACCGTAAATTGGGGGTCAGAAGGGAAAGTTTATGGACCAGTGGGTGTACGTTCCCTCAGACAGACTAAATACCAAAGTGTACACCTACAGTCTCAAACATGTGTATGTAAGCGAAATATGCAGAATTGCCCTGTCTCTCTCGAAAATTAACAACAAGTGATAATCACTGGGGAAGACATCCCTTAAGGATAAGAACCCTCACTCACCCGAAGGTGACATGCTTCATCATATGGGTCCTCCTTACCAGTGTGGAAAGCTTAGTCAACACTGGGAGCTGCTACTTTGGAATTTAAGGAAGGAGCTCAGAGATGTTTTGTTTTGTTTGGTAAGGAGCAGGATAGTAATCCCATATGTGAGATGATGGGTGTAGTAAGGTTTGCAGCGCTGTGTGAAAGAATAGAATTGTGAATTTAAACTGCCTAGATAGAATCACTAATTAACTTTATTAATGTGTTCTACCTGACAGGATTAAAATGAAACAGCACAGTGGTATGGAATGTCTACAGAGGTCACTCATCTGGAAGTGGACATACTTTTTAAATGGTTGGGCTCATTAATCAATGTTCATAAATATTTTAGGAGAAAGAATAAGTGTATGCTTGAAGGTATGCTTGAGGGTGGTCTTCAATGTGACTGCATTGAATGCAATAAGGATTCATTTACCACGTGACACATTTACTGAATAGCTAGGGCAATGTTCCTATTTAGTTCCTATTTAGTGAAATAATTGCCACCTGAAGAGGGTGCTTGGAATTAAGTTGCCTTTCATAGGTGTTTACTGAAGGTGTAAGGTATGCATGCATTCAATCAAGTGAGTTACATTGGAGAGCAGTAGAGTGTAAAGACTGTCACAAGAACATAGGGCCAGAATTATTTGCGATCACAAACTCTGCAATTCACAAAATGACAGAGTTTTCTACCTCGTAAATGTTTTTTTTCTATTAACTAAACATATTTTGCAAGTTCCACAATATTATGATTCATAAAATGGGTTTTGTGATCCATCCCAAATTGCAACTAGCAGGTGGTGTGAAAGGAGTTCAGAGATGCTGACTGCACCCAAAATGTTACAGGTCAGCTATTTTCCTGACTGTAAAACTGGTGAAAATAACCTTGAACGAGCAAGGCATAGGCCTGTGTTACTGTTAAACACAGATTGTAGAAAAAGGCCTTGCTATTGACAAAGTTCCTGATTCTGACATTGATGGTGACTTCTGTCCACCAAATTTAGCGATCACTGCCACTCAGCAGTGATCTCCATACCTTCATAGCAACCACCATCATGGTGGGTCTGTTCATGGTACAAAAAACTTGGGTGAATGGCCCTTGCTGGTTTTGAAAGCTGTTCACCAACTTTACAAAGTTTTTTTTCCCCACAAAAACAACCTCCCAAAGTGAGAGTGTGTTATTATAAAACAAAGAACTACTGACCTCCACACCCAGGAAATTTTTCCCTAGGTGTGGCGGTCATTAGTTTGTATTTTCTGTGCCGCTCTGCTGAGATTTTCCTGGCATTGATGGACAGAAAAAGGACATCATACTGTCCACCGTAAATATGGCAGGCAGCGTGATGCTCTTTCTCTTACTGGTCCTACTCTGTGGGGTCATCAGAGAAATTTGATTAAGCCACATTAGTACTGTCGACGGAAAGCTGGCAGTCTTCCTGACCCTAAATAGCGTGTTGCCCATTGGTTTTCCAGACAAGGTATTCCGTCACGTTTGTGATGATGTACCCTGTCTACCAAGCTGTGAATCTGGCTATAGGTCCATAATGACTTCTCTGTGCACCCAGCGCGAGTGTGCTTCGTCCCCTGCAGATCACTGGAGGACAATATGAGCACGTCTACACCTCTTGTGGCAGGTGAGGGGTGACCTGGGTGATAAGGTGGCTCTATTGCTAGATGCAGGAAAAGTGCTTGATCAGGTGGAACAAGGTTACCTGTTTAGGGCTCTTAAGAGGACAGACCTGGGATCAGAATGTATTAGCTCCGTGAGATGTCTGTACACTAAATCCCCAGCTCAGAATATCTGTATCAGCTTCACTTCAGACACGTTTATGGTATGGAGGGGAGGCAGGGCTCCCGTGCTCTCTCTTCTGTTCATCCGCACCCCGAAATCTGTATGTGCCAAGATCTGCCAGTCTATTTGTGTGGTGGGCAAAATATCCCCAGTGAGCCAGAGGAAACTCTTCATGTAAGTCCACAAAAGACCCTGGTGCTGGGTACATACCCTTTCAGATGGGCATCCCAGCGCCTATGGTACTTGGGTATGCTGATCAAGTCCGGCCTCAAGGATATGGTGCCCTACAGCATATGACATCTAATACACAAGACGTTGGCAGATTTTGTGCGATAGTTAAGCGTACAGCTAGTCTTTTTGAGGTGGGACCGGGTAATAAAAAGCCCTTTGTCCCAAGGTTCAGCTATGTTTTGCAATGCTGTCGCTGCAGATCCCAAATGCCAGTTGTCTCTGTCATCAAAAAAATGGGCTGGCGCCACTTCATATCAAGGTTTTGACCTCACAAACGACATATTACAGCAATGTGCAGGGGCCTGCACCTGTCGAACACGAGGTATTTTTTGGCGTATCATCAGACATTCTCTTCTTGTTTACTACTGACGTACAGTAGCAAACCTATGTGGGCATAAATTGAGAAGCACTCTTATGCCATCCTGTCTTATCTGCAATGGCTTGTACATGGCTCGATGCCCATAAACTTTTGAAGAATACCCCTCACTTACACTTGACTGCAGCTTTATGGGAGAATGTAGGCCTATGGGTGGGTGGCTGTGAACTTGAGCTGGTGATCCCGAGGGGAGAGTGGAATACGTTCCTTGGATGACACACTGTCCGAAGGTCGAATAGAAACTTTTGCTGTTCTCCTGGAAGGATTTGGGCTATATCCCTGAAAGATGAGGAGATAAAACTAATGATCTCACTCAGGGGTGTCGTGAACCACCTACTTTAGCAACTACAACAAGGGTGACGTTTGTATGGGCCTCTTGTCTGCAAAGTGGCAAATAAGAGATCATAATTAACTAAAAAGACGAAAGAAATGTGAGTTACTAGAAAAGAGAGACAAAGATGGATGAGTGATTCACTAGAGGGTGAAAGGATGGGTGGGTGAAAGGATGGGTTCTGAAAGAATGGACAGACTAATGGGTAAAAAGATGGATAGATGTGTGAAAGGATAGATGGATACGTGGGTGAAAGGATGGGTGGATGAGGAGGTGAGAAGTGTAGAAGGGTGGATGAAAGGATGGCAGACTCAATGCAATTCGGAGATGGATGAATGCATGGTTAGAAAGAAAGGATGGCAGAGTAAATGGAAATCTGAGAGAATGGATGGGTGGGCCAAAGGATGGTGGATTAAATGCAATCTGAGGAGATGTATGGATGGGTGGGTGAGTGAAAAGATGGCAGACTGAATAGCAATCTGAGAGGAGCGATGGATGGCAAACTAAATGGAAATTGAGAAGGATGGATAGATGAATGGATGGACAAAAGGAACAATTGATGGTGAAAGGTTTTATTGAGAGTTGGGTAAGTCAAATGATGGATGTATGGGTGGATGTATGTATGGATGGTTGCATGCATAGATGATGAATGTGTGAACGTATGGATAGATGGCTGGAATGGCCAATGGATGGATGGAATGATGAAAGATTGAATGATGGAAGAAAGAATAAATGGATGACAGAATGGTGTATGTAAACAGGTGCATGATGGGTGAAAAGATGATGGATAGATGCTTGGATGGAAGGGACAAGCGAGCTCTTCTATGGAGGTTCGGGTTCACTTGCATTGCCAGGGTGCCATCAGAGCGTTGGTTTAAAGTTCTGGGTATTTTAATTTTCTTTTTGCTTTCTTGATCTCACTGCATGTAATCGAGACTGGGCGCGTCCCATACTTGCTACACACTTCTTGCATTAGGATTTCTTCCCATCCTAACCCCTGCAGGTGGACGCAGTCCTGTACTCCAACATCATATACATGATGGACCAAAACATTTCCCATTCTGGTCACCGCCAGTACATTGTTTTTTGGGGGGCGGGGGGGCAATTGTGGTAACGTGGGTCTGGTTTAGACCTCCTTTTCTTGACAGACAAGGTCAATGCACACAAGTCTATCATCAACAGCTTAACATTAATCACTTGAACCATCCTGCCAAGTGTTTTATCTACCCCACTCACTTCAAAAACCCTTCCACGTGCTGGCCCGCTTTTTAAGTTTTAAGGGATGGTTTACTATATACCTATATAGCCTGAGGAGTCTGTGAGACACCTGAAGACACCACCCCTCACTCACTGACACCATAAGACACATTTTTCTCACTCAGCAATCCCTCTTCCCTCACTTCTCATAGCTAACAAGTTAAGTTACCTTACACACAGGCCAGCGCCCCCCTTTACTGCAGCCTGATAATGGTATTGTCCGGGTAATATAAAATGTCCACTGTTGCATCCAGCATCGTTTTGTTATTCTACAAAACTGCCTCGTAAACAAGTATGTAAACAATAGTCCTTTAAGCATCCATTCGTCAGGACTGTGATTACAACAGTGCGCAGCCCACTGACTACTAATCCAGAAATTACGGAAATATGAAAACCGATGTTAATTGTGGCCATGCGTAGGTGTAAATGTGTACGTTTTATTCCCTAGCTTCGAATTAACAGTACCGTTTTCTGTTCAAAATCAGTTTTTCTCCAGATTGAGTTTATTAACTGAATATTGAAACGTTATAAAAATGAGTCCTGGCATTTCAAATTGTAGTAGAAAAAGTGTTCAGAAAGCTCAAGTACAGAGAGAGTATGTATTTTATTAATGTATTTCCAATTTGCGGCTACTGCTACTTTTGTCCTGTTTGAGGCAATTACAAAAAAATGAGGTATGTTCTCGTTTCCCTAGAAATCTTACTGCAAACATTCCTAGACCAGAAAGTAGCAGTGTGTGTGTTCGATGAACCACTCCCAAAACCATACAGAATTTTCACCTACCCACATACATATTATCGTTCAACCCCGTTTTGACAAAATAAGACACCTTATATTTTAATTCAGCTAAATATACTTCGGTTTACCACAGCTTTTGGTGCATTTTGTAATTATAACACCACAGAATCACTGCAGTGAACATCAAGAGAGTCACAAGCCCACGAAGTAACAAAACGTCATCATTCAAGTCTCTAAACTTAAACTTTTCAACAGGCAGCGATTGTAGGTACACAGGGGCTCATTTATGAGCCCTTGCGTCACTTTTGCACCACTGGTGCGTCACTTTTTGTGATGCACCATCAGTGTAAAAAAATGCGCCTTGTTGCGCCACATTTACAAAGTGACGCATCTAGGTAGATGCGTCACTTTGTTAACCCTTGTGCTGCATTATACCTGCTCCAGGTATAATATATGCGGGGGGGGGGGGTGTTCCCACGCAAGAAAGCGTCATAGAAGTGACGCAGTGAAATCAACCAGATTTCACTGCACCACTTCTAGGACTCAAATGCGTCAAAATCTTACGCCTGCCTCACAGCAGGTGTAAGACTGACGCAGGCCCTTTCACATGGGGCTTGCCCCATGTGAAAGGACACATTGCTGGAGTTGCGTCACTTTTGTGACACACTCCAGCAATGCATCACTTTTGCGCCTACAGATACGTCAGAAATACTGACGTATCTGTAACTCCTTGCGACATGATGTGTCATACTGTAATTATGACGCATCATTGGTGTCGCAAGGAGGGCGCAATGAAAAGTGACGCATCGCTGTTTTCACTCAGTGATGCGTCACTTTTCATAAATGAGGCCCTCCGTATCTTGGGGTCCCCGCAAATTACATAAAAGGCTGATACACAATGAAAACGCAGGCTAGTTAAATATGCGCCCGCAAACACAAATAGTGAATATAAATCCCTCTGTGTGCGTGCACGTGGTTGTGCGCGTTGCATGCTTGTGTGTGCTTCTCTGCATTTTCATCATCTCTTATACAAAACAAGCATTGTAAATGCAAGAGGTCTCACATTTGTTGGAGTTGGAGCTGTTGGCATTGTAAATGGCAATGTCTTTTACTTGTGAAATAGGTCTTGTATTTGTTGCAGCTATTGCCATCGTAAATGGCAATGTCTTTTACTTGTGTAATAGGTCTTGTATTTGTTGGAGCTATTAGCATCGTAAATGGCAATGTCTTTTACTTGTGTAATAGGTCTTGTATTTGTTGGAGCTATTGGCATTGTAAATGGAAATGTCTTTTACTCGTGCAATAGGTCTTGTATTTGTTGGAGTTATTGGCATTCTATATGGCAATGCCTTTTACTTGTGCAATAGGTCTTGTATTTGTTGGAGCTATTGGCATTGTAAATGGAAATGTCTTTTACTCGTGCAATAGGTCTTGTATTTGTTGGAGTTATTGGCATTCTATATGGCAATGCCTTTTACTTGTGCAATAGGTCTTGTATTTGTTGGAGCTATTGGCATTGTAAAGGGTAATATTTTTTACTTATGTGTTTAGGCATACCGAATGGGTGGAAAAAAACTGTAAATTGGTTGAGAAAGTTGGTAAAGCACGGGTTGATGTGCACATTACATGGAAAGGGAAACTTACACAAGGGATGCACTATTCAAAAAATTCAAAGGGATAGTATTCTTTTAGAGAAGTTTTCAAGTTCTGCTGTAGAGTGCAGAGAATGCTGAATCTGCAGGAACTCGTGAGAGCAGGACAACTGAATAAACCTGCACATCATTTCAGCTGAGAGAGAGCGGCTGTACAAACGGAATTTTTTATCATTCACCAGAGAAAACAGGAAGCTAGATAGACACATATTAATGAAATGACTTCCAATCCTGCGAACGATAAGGTACAAAAATAAATATGCTTTACAAATCAATTACAATAGCCTTTTACTCTTATAATGTCATTATTAAGGCAACTGACTATCGGGAAATTCAGTGACAACGTTACAGTATCAAAACTGTGACGGGAGTGAGATGAATGGGTGCAGTAGCAGTCGGCAGTGGGAGTGCTGCCGGGCGGTGACAGGGGGAGGGGCAGGGTGGTGGGTAGTAAACTACAGAATACGGCCAAATACAGGTAAGTAAACATATAAATAAATAAAACAAATTTTGTTGTGCGCACTGCGTCACCAAATGCGATGCAGTGCCCGCAACAAAATTCGAGTTTGAGATACACAAATGTAAATATCATTCTGGTTAGAGAAGAACAGGTCACTAAAAGACCTCATTACTTTCTAAAGCACTAATTTTACCATGAACGTGACCAGGGCTGCACTAGACTGCATGTGAGGTTTGCACCACAACAGTGCAGTCTTTCGGTTCAGACACAAAATCACCTAAAGTAACGGAATGATGAGGTGTCTGAGTATTTAGACTCAATCATATCACATCACATGGTGCACATGATTTGGCAGTTTGGATTGAGAGCATCCCACACGTTGAGCAGATATGTGCAAGATGTAAAGAGCACTTTTGCGTAGAAAAGGAGCGCTCCTTACTAATCTGATTCTATTATTTTAGCTCCTATACTCCTGTAAAATTAGCGTGCCACAGAGGCAGACATGCTGTCTAGTCATGCCTTATTTAATACTCATCTTACTTCAATTATTGCTTCTTGACCTCTGTGCACTGTGTCTGTAACGCTATTGCTTCTAATATTCTGATAGCTTTACTGCAGACAGCTACTACTCATATAATATACAATTAACAGTGTGGTATTTATAAATAATCTAATATAAACATAATCTCCTTAAACATCATCATCTTAATATGTTTCAATTACAGAATACACATTCTTGAATGTTCAACACGTAGCAGAAATTCCATTTCATGCTTGAGACATTTTCGTGCTTGTGCCCAATGCATTTCGGACCATTCTGGCCCTTCTTCAGGGGTTGACTCTATAAACAATATAACATTTGTTCATGTAACATAAATTCATTGGGCAGGGAAGTGTATTCAAAAGCAATTGTCTTATGCTCTGAATGTACACCAAACGTGTGCAAAACTTAAATGATGTGATAGTAAAAAGAAGAACCAAAGATAAAGATGACAGTAGTAAAAACCGACCTCTATGACTAGGAAGGAAACCATGGGGCTTGTAAATATGCCCCTGAGGGCAAAGCATGTTGTTAAGCTAAGAAGGCTAACAACACGCTCTGTCACTTTAGAAACACAGGGTGCCCCATATTTACAAGAATATGTTGCAGCCCTGAGTGTCTCCCTGCTCTGGCGCTAAATTTAGCGGCCTAGTGCCAATGTTGGCACCCTTGCACCATAGTGCAAGTGTGTTTACGTTGCAGGGAAAGATTGTTTAGGTGTCCCTTCCTGCACATAAATAGTCTTTAAATGGCGTTTTGTAACTTCTATGAGTGTTGCTCATTGCAGCACACATAGAAGTTGCAAAAAGTAATTTTTAAATGACACCTTCCTGCACATAAACAATAATTGGCATTTTGTTGTTTCTATGTGTGCTGCACAATGCAGCACACATGGAAACAGAAAAACAGGAGGAAATTAAAATGTCTCCTCGTTTCGCCAGGAAAGACCAGGTTTTCCCTGGAGCTGCCTTATATTTACACCACACTTGTAAATATGGGGCATCATCAAAATCAGTTGGTGTTGAGGTGGAAAGCCCACAGCAACAACCATTGCCCTCCCCTTTCATGCTAAGTATAGCGTTAAAGGGTGCCTTATTTACAAGATGGCATTAAGCCACATTAAGTGGTTTAACGTTGCTTTGTAAAGAAGGAAGCCCCTATCGCCACCACAACGTCCTAAAAAGTGACATGGTGGTAGCGATAGGGGCTTGTAAATATGCCCCTCAGTTCCTTAATGTGGAAAGATACCTGCAAAGTTCTACATTTCTCCCCTATTATTGAGAAAAGAAATTGAGTCGGTCAAGTCTACTTCATATTTATAATTTCTTTTAAACCGTGGGGGTTTTTCAGTTGCCGGTGAACTCTAAGAACTTGCGCCGCTGGTTCGTCCCTTTTAATATGGGAAAAAGTGATGAATCGGGGGCGCAAGTGGCTTGTAAATAATCCCCTGTGTTTTTAGGTCTTGTATTAACCTTGACCTTCTGACTTTACTAGCGTTCTATGTATAACATATATTTATTTAAACAGGCTTTCTGCTAGCTTTCACCATCACTGGTCTGTTGCTCTTCATTCACATTTTTCTTTCGCTCACTACAGAAAACAGAATGGGGCAATGGGTCAGTCAACTTCAAACATTGGCTCACTTTACTGTAAGTGACGTCGGTCTGCTGTTTCACGAGGAGCATATCCAAACAAAAAGTAGTTCTCTTCAGTGCCAGGAACTACAATGGCAATCTGTTTTTTGAGACCCAAAATATATTTTAGTATTAAGACTATGTTTCTTTTTTATATTTAGAAGGGTCCAGTAGTTCTCTAAGCAATAAAGATTTACAACAATCATGACAAAACAAGGATTGAGAAAGCGAAAAAGGCTGGCAGCCAACACCAGCCCTTTTGGCTTTGCCTGTGCTTGTTTGCCTTGGTAACGTTCCTGAACTGTTAGCAGGTCATGTTCATATGTTTTTGCATTTTCTATTTCAGGAATATTTTGTCCAGAAAGTGCTTTGTTTCTTGACTGTCGTGTAATATAGGCACACCACCAGTAGGAAGGGCATATTTCCTCTTGAGTGAGGCAGACTGGGAGTTACCGAAAGCAGTGCTCTTAAAAGCAGCTTCTAAAAAGCTATAAAAAGCTCATAAATATAGGTGGTCAAGATCAGAGGCTGCCAGACACTCAGAAAAAATATGTTCAATGTCAGGCTCAGAAGAATATTTCACAGCTGTGATCCTGGTATGGTAGCTCCCAGGGCTAGAACTGTCTCAAACAGCTGCAGGAAGGCGCTGAAAGACTCCCAAACAACATTTGATAAAATAAGAAAATTCAACAAAAAGGTTAATGTATTGGGGACTGACTGAAGTAATTTATCGTCAGAGAATGTCATAATACAGAAGGTTGTATGGGTTTTATTGAAACATGATTTAATGAAATACCGTTACTGAGAAACCATTTCACCAAAACTGTTTAATGGACATTTAACCGCATGCGCACTGCGGCTATTTTCGCGCTGCGCGGCTTTTTTCAAAAAGCCACGTTACACGAGCTCAGCTCGTCATCAGCATGCGAGCAGCACAACTGATGACGAGCTGAGCTCGTCATCAGCGCCGAAGGGGTTAAAGAAATAATGGCATTTACCATTCCATAGAAACATATTAACGGAATGTCTTTTTGTTTTGTTGAAATTGGCTTTTGCATGCTTATTTTTTAAGGTGTAAATGCAGTGGTTGCAGGAATTACTTTCAGAAACAGTTTTGTCGGAGGTATTTAATTCAGTGCTTTACTTCAGCAGACATAATTTCAGATTTGTATCTTTTACATTGCCAAACGATTACTTACTTTTATTTCACTGACCCCTCGTGACCCCTAAAGACCAATTATCCCTGTCCCCTTACAATCCCTATACACCATCAATCCCTGCCCCTAAAACTGCTCACCCCAACTAAACTACACCTATCCCTTAACCCTAAAAGCCCTTTCAACCTTGAACCTCCACCCATCACAGAAACCTAAAAAGCCCTACCTATAGCTAAACTAGCCCATCTCTAACCCTTAAACTACACCCATCCCTGACCCTAAAAGCTCTTTCTACCTCTACACTCCACCCATTCATGAATCGTAAAACCTCTTACTACCCATAGACTCCATCCATCTCTAAACCCCCAAAAACCTCACTACCCTTAGACATCACCCGTCTATGACCACTAAAAAGCCTCACCACCCCTAAACTCTATCCATCCCTGAACCCTATATCCCCTCAGAACCCCTGCACTCCATCCATCCCTGAACCTTAAAAATACCCCACACCAGGGGCGTGGCTTGGTGGCGACCAAGATGGCCGCTTAGTTTTGCGGCGCTCCGGGGGTGATGCAGTCGACCCCTGCAATCCGCCAATGATCCGCACGATCGACGACGTCCGACGCTGGCATTCAGGAGGCCCCTTCCTCCGACGCCTGCTGTTGCCTCCCCGGTGCGGATCCGAGCCCGGGTGCCGGAGATACGGGAGTCGGCGCCTGGGAGCCAGCTGCGGCCTTTGATGTAGAGGCCCAGCGTTGAAGCACCGGCCTCGGGTGAGGAGAGGGCCGGGGCGAGGACGCAGGACGGCGGCTGGGGGCGGTGCTTGGCGCCGAGGAGCCCAGGATTGAAGCACGAAGTGACCCTTGCCTGCTGGCCCTACACTAAGGCGGTGATTGGGCAGCGATAGGCGGTGGACCGGGGGATGCCCTGCCTGGGTCCCTGGCGGCCGGACTGGATTGTCGGCGACATCGTGGGTCCATGCGGCGGCCGGTTGGCGGACCTCACGGCCAGCACCTCCCAGTGGAGCCCTAGAGGACACGAGACGTGCCCCTCTTGCGGCCGCTCCGTGAACCACTACAGTGAGTGGCGGTGAAAGCGGCGCGGTGGCCAGGAATGTTGCTGAGGGGCCTACATACACCGGGGGACCGCCTGGGACTTAAAGCAGGGGGGCCCCCCTCCGGAGGAGCGAGAAGACCTATGGCCTTACACCGCGACACCGGCTGTGGGGCCCACTGATCGGCTGGCCTTGAGAGACAGAGCACTCTAAACTCAGGCCAGAATCGGCTTGCATCCGCACGTGAGCAGGGCCTTGCTGATAGGCCCCAGTGGAGAGCAGGACGGAGGCCTAGAAAAACAGAGGTAGCGGCGGCCTCGATGGACACTGTATATCCGGGCGGAGAGGACGCGCCTCGACGGTGGGGGACAGTCGCGACGCTGGATACCTAGGGGGAGAATCCCTGTACATGAGGCTGGCCACACAGACATAGGACGTCCAGGGGGCACACAACTCTGCTTGGCTGCCGGAGGGGGTCCGTCCCACAACTGAACTCCATAAACGAGGCCCGCTGCGTCAGACGGACTGCTCGCTTCGGTGTTCTGGCTGCCCGGCGACAGGGCCTGTCCCACGGGTGAGAGGGCCCCTACATACCCTAGGGACTGGAAGCTGTCGATTGGAGCACAAGCGCTGCTTTGGCTCCTCTTGGTGATGACCCTGTGAAGGGCCTAGAAGTGGCCGTCCGACGTCCTCTGCAAATATGCGGAAGAAGAAGAACACGGCGACTCAATCCAATACTATGGATAACTACACGGCGGGCCCGGGCGGTGATGATCAGCGCCACCCCGGGCCATCGGAAGAGCCCCGCGAACCGTCTCTCTCCTCCATTATGCAGGTCATTCAATCCCTGGGCACTACCTTGGAGTCTAAAATAGACAAAATGTCCATTGAATTGACACTCCAGTGGGCGGATTTGAACAATACATCTGAGAAGGCTACTCAAAACACTGCTGTCATTACAGACCTACAGGGCGCCGCCAAGTCACTGCAACAGCAGGTCCAACAGCTCACGCAACAGCAAAAGCAGATGGCGGCGCGGCTGGAGGATCAGGAAGGGAGAGCCCGAAGGAGCAACCTCAGGGTGGTAGGCGTGCCAGAAAAATGGAAGGGGCCAGTCTGGAACTGTTCCTGCAGGACCTCATTTTGAACACCCTGAAACCCAAGAGACTGTCTAAGTTTTTCGTTATAGAGCGAGCGCACAGGGCGCCAGTCCCTCCGCCGCGCCTGGGGGTCCCGCCGCGAACTATCATCGCCCAGGTACTCAACTATCGCGACCGGGATGCAATCCTGCAGGCGGCACGACAGCATGGAGACTTGCGTGTGGAAGACGCTACTATACGCTTTTTCCCTGACTTTACGCTCAAGGTCCAGCAGGAGCGCAGATCGTTTGACGCAGTCAAGTGGAGACTTCGGGAGTGTGACCTCCTCTACATGATGTTCTTCCTGGCGCAGCTCAAGGTGTTGGCGGAGGGAAAATCCTTCTTCTTCACCACCCCGGAGGAGGCACATACCTGGCTGGAGGAGCGCGGACAGCGGCGGAGCGGCCCGAACCGTGAGGGAAGCTGGAGGAGCGCAGCCCCCCAGTCTCCGGCCTCATCTGTGGAGCTGTCGGGAGGGGCATGGCGGCGCCGGGAGAGCCCGCTCCCACAGGCGCAGAGAAGGGCCCGCGGCCTCTCGGCGTCACTGGATCTGGAGTGAGGGGATGGACTATGTCAACTCGGACTGGCAGGATCTTACGGACATGTAATGTATGAAGGCACTGTAATGATTGTTGAGACTGTGAATGCTCCTCTTGTTACTATACTGAATGGGGTGGCGAGGCATTGGTCTGAGCAGAGGTCCCGTAGAGATAGGTACCGAATGGACCAGTACACACGCGGTTGCTGCTCGCTCCTGACCTGGCGGGAGGGCACTGTTTACGCGGAGGTGGGGTTGATTATTCATTTTGGGCCTTTGGTTTTGGACGTGACGTTCGTTGAACTACTTATTGTACTGTAAGGGGGGTCGGGGGGAGAGCCCCGGAGAATGGACTTGGCTGCACCACTCACCCCTAAGGTTATCGTTTCGAGGGCTACAGGTGCTCTGCTTATTGGGGATGTCTGGCGTGGTTGGCCGGAGTAGCAGGGTAGCAGGGTGGGGGGCTGTTGAGGGGAGGAACGGGGGTTTGGTTCTGGTTTTTCTTCTTGGTTTTTGTATTGCATCAATGTTTTGATTCCATCGACACACTCACAGGTGGATGGGAAGGGGGTCGAGGGAGGGGACGGCTCTTCCTCTTTAAGTTTTGGCGGAGGAAATGGCAGGCTCACATTCACCTAAGACGCAACACATAGACATTGTATCCTGGGACGTGAACGGCCTGCAGAATAAAATCAAGCGGACGGTCGTTTTGCAATACCTTCATAGGCACGCTCCGGATGTCGTCCTCCTACAGGACAATTATAAAGGATATGAAAACATTATCCAGAGAGGCACAAGGAGACTCTATGCATTCATTTTCAATGCTAAAAGCATCAATTTAATTCAATATTCAAAAATTAATTAAAACAGGAAAGAATTACAGTTAAATATCAGCACTGCAATTGTGAATACACATTTTTCAATGACCCAAGTGTGTACAAGGAGCACGAGTGAAAGGAGTGACACTACGGCGACGCAAGTGACAAAGGGATCAGCGAGGGACGGCGCAAGGTGTTAAGTGAGAATATTTACAGTGACTTCGAACATAGGGATTTCAAAACACTTTAAACAATTGATTTCGTATTTCATTTTCATAGAAATTCACTATGAAGGAAGCGCCTAAATACAGGCTGAAGGGTCGACGGCGTTTCGATCCGAGCAGTTTGGGATCATCTTCAGGACTGGAAGGGTTGTGTGCAGTGCCGGGGTACAAGGAAGGGCTCCTTACGTAGATTCAGGGTTCCTAGGTCCAAAGATTATGAACCGATGGTCACGAGGGACATCAAAGGCCGAGCTGAGGCTGGAAATCCATCAGCGGTCGACTGTAACTGTCGATACAATTCTGGAGAGTCCCGGTCTTCTCAAGATCCGAGGGTCAGGCCGATGGAGGAAATATCGGCGGGTTTGGACGCCGATCTTGCTTGTGATCGGTTCTGTACTAGGATTAATCTCTAGTTGAAGAAGCGGTCGGGCGAATGAATCGCAATGTCGGCGTTGCTAAGGGAATCGCCGACATTGCGATTCATTCGCCCGACCGCTTCTTCAACTAGAGATGAATCCTAGTACAGAACCGATCACAAGCAAGATCGGCGTCCAAACCCGCCGATAATTCCTCCATCGGCCTGACCCTCGGATCTTGAGAAGACCGGGACTCTCCAGAATTGTATCGACAGTTACAGTTGACCGCTGATGGATTTCCAGCCTCAGCTCCGCCTTTGATGTCCCTCGTGACCATCGGTTCATAATCTTTGGACCTAGGAACCCTGAATCTACGTAAGGAGCCCATCCTTGTACCCCGGCACTGCACACGACCCTTCCAGTCCTGAAGATGATCCCAAACTGCTCGGATCAAAACGCCGTCGACCCTTCAGCCTGTATTTAGGCGCTTCCTTCATAGTGAATTTCTATGAAAATGAAATACGAAATCAATTGTTTAAAGAGTTTTGAAATCCCTATGTTCGAAGTCACTGTAAATATTCTCACTTAACACCTTGCGCCGTCCCTCGCTGATCCCTTTGTCACTTGCGTCGCCGTAGTGTCACTCCTTTCACTCGTGCACCTTGTACACACTTGGGTCATTGAAAAATGTGTATTCACAATTGCAGTGCTGATATTTAACTGTAATTCTTTCCTGTTTTAATTAATTTTTGAATATTGAATTAAATCGATGCTTTAAGCATTGAAAATGAATGTATAGAGTCTCCTTGTGCCTCTCTGGATAATGTTTTCATATCCTTTATAATTGTCTTTTAATCATACCAGTTGGGATATCGTTCAATATATATAGCTTATTACCCCAATCCCGACCTGGTTGATGGGTTTTTACTCCTGTTTTTTTTAAACAAGTCCTCCTACAGGAGACACATCTGCTAGGGAATCACTATAGGGCCCTGGATAGATTTGGCTACACCCTACGTGCACACTCTGGCTTTACGACAGGCTCAAGGGGTGTGGGTATACTTATTAAAAATTCACTGCCGTTGGTCCTGGGACGAAGCTGGTCTGATCCCCTGGGTCGTTATGCGGCGATATCTGCACAGAGGGAGGGTCGCCCTTTGCATTTCTGCTCATTATACATACCTCCGAAACTTTCACGCGTCCACCCTCCCGGATGTTGGGAAGCTGTTGCTGGAATTGCCTCCGAGGACATTAGTGCTGGGTGGAGATATGAATGATGTGATGGCCAGAGATTTGGATAGATCATCATCCTCACTGGGCGGGGGGGGGGGGGGTACATCACCTGAGGGACTTTACGCAAGCAATGGGTCTAACTGATTTATGGAGGGCACACAACCCGCACCTGAGACAGTACACACACCTTTCTGCAGCCCATGGGTCCTCCTCTAGGATTGACTACATTCTCACACGCACGGAATGCATGACTCAGTTTCGAGATGGGCATCATAAGGCTAGAGGAATTTCTGACCACGCACCGGTGGGGTTTCAGCTGTTAGCATCCCCCCCCAGCTTGACTCCTTTCTTTTTTAGGATAAGGATTTTCAGGAGCGATTCGGGGAGAGAGTGGGTCAATACTTCAATGACAACGTAGGTTCGGTGGATTCCCGGGGATAGTGTGGGAGGCGTATAAAACGGTGGCCAGGGATTTCGTACAAGCCAAGGTAGGGCAGAGACGTAAGGATAGGCATGCACAGGTGGAGAGATTGGAGTCGGAGCTTCTAGCTCTGGACAGTGATACAGGGCTTACCCCAGAACTGGACCGGGTTAGACTGCATAAAGCGCGCCTCCTTAGCAAAGAGATAAGGGATGTCCAGACGGCACAGGCACGGGCGCATGCACTGGCCACCCAGCGTAGAGCATATGACCTCGGTGACAAGGCGAACAAAATGATCGCCTGGTTGGAGAAGAGAGATCAGGACCGCAGTTGGGTACCGAGAATAGAACACCCGGATGGGTCGGTGAGTGCAACGAGCAGGGCCATAGCGGAGGACTTTGCACGATATTATGAGGAGGTATACCGGTCCCATACGTCTAGAGACGACCAGGAATGTCATGACTTCCTGGCCCCCTTGCAGCTCCCGGTGCTAGAGTCGGTAGATAGGGATGTGCTGGAGGCGGACATTACGGTCAGGGAACTGGAGGAAGCCATGGGGGACCTGCAGACAGGGAAAGCCCCCGGGCCCAATGGGTTTCCAGCAGAAGCATTTGGTTGTGTGGCTAGTCCCACCGCACCGCACATGTGCAATATGTTCTTTGAGGCGCGGGAGGTGGGGCAACTTCCGAGAGACCTGCGATTGGTCACGATCGTGGTGATCCATAAAGCGGGGAAACCACAGGGCGAATGTAGCTCGTACAGGCCTATCTCCCTCCTTAATTATGAGACGAAGGTCCTGGGGAAGATCCTTGCTACTCGCCTGGGAGCAGTGATCCAATCACTGGTCCACCCGGACCAGTCGGCTTTATGCCTCATCGGAGCACAAGACTCAATTTGCGCCGCTTATTCGGTGTTCTACAGACAGCTGCCGTACCAGGGGGGGGTTCCAGTGTCTTTGCTCTCCCTGGACGCCCATATGGCCTTTGACAGTATCGAATGGCGCTACATCTACGCCGTACTGGAGAAACTGGGGTTTGGGGACAACTTCTGCTCCTGGGTGAAACTGTGGTACACGGGGCCGCTGGCGCGGGTCCCTGTTAATGGGGCCATGTCTCGTGAGTTCAGATTGGGGCACGACACGAGACAGGGCTGCCCCCTGTCCCCGACCCTCTTTGCCTTGGCATTGAAGCCACTGGCACACTGGGTGAGGACGGACCTTGGAGTGTGGGGGATAGACATGAGGGGAGGATGGGAAGAATGCATATCGCTCTATGCGGACGATATATTGCTATATACCCAGAGACCGGCGGAATCTATACAACGTCTAATGACTATGCTATGTACTTTTGGGGAATACTCTGGGTACCGTGGCAATTGGAGCAAATCCCTAGGCTACTTTCTGGTGGGGCCCCAACCGCCTACAGTGGTCGGATGCGAGGGCCTGGTTTGGCGGGAGATGTTTCGCTATTTAGGGATATGGATCACGCCGTCTGAATCGGAGTTTCTCCGACTTAATGTGCAGACACAACTTGATCGCCTGCACAGTGACGTGCAACACTAGCAGACCCTCCCGTTCTCCCTCATGGGCAGAGCTGCATTATTTAAAATGATGGCCCTGCCACGTTTGTTGTATGTGCTGCAGAAATCTCCCTTTCCGATCCCGGATCATGTCTTTAAAACGGTGGAGGCAGAGCAGCGCTCCTTTTTGTAGAGTGGGGGGTTTCCGCGTATTGCCCTCCGCAAATTACAGCGCGGTCCCTATGAGGGGGGACTGGCGGTACCCGACATCCGTCTATATTATTGGACGGTGCAGCTGGTTAATGTTAACGGGTGGGTATTTGCCCCGCAGGAAGAACCGGCGTATCGGATAGATCGTATGGCCTTAGGCATGGATACCTATTTAGCGGCCCTCTACTCCAAGGCACGACGTAGTCAGCCTTTACCCCCCAGACCGCGGTGGTGGTCGAGATATGGAAACATGCAACGAAATTGCTTGGTTGGGACAGGAGGCTCACGGCTCAGACACCCTTATGGAGGGGTGACTTCCTTAAAGAAGTCGTGCAACTCCGCGACCTACGCCATTGGAGCCTGATAGGCATAGATCTGCTGGGAGATGTCTGGAAGAAGGGGCAGGTGGTGGAGTTCACGGCTCTACAGTCAGAATTCCATATGGGAAATGGCGAATTCCTCCATTATCAGCAATTCAAACATGCTGTATATTCACATTTATCACAGGGGGATCAGATACCTGAATACGCTCCACTTGAAGACAGGCTGCTGTTGGACCCAATGATTGATAAGGCCATATCGCTCACATATAAGAAGCTAATTAACAATATCCTAGATACACTCGGATCACTGCGGGAAAAGTGGGAATCCGACTTGGGCTTGTTAGAGGATGATGATTGGAATGAGGCCCTGCAGTGCCCGAGAGAAGTGGCGATTCAAGCATGATTCAGATTGGTGTAGCTCCACATCCTTCACAGGTCCTACACCCCACGCACGGTGCAATTTAAAATGGGATACACGACCACACTATTGCTTGAGAGGGTGCGGGGATGAGGGCACATTCTTTCACATCCTTTGGGAATGCCCCAAAATTCATGCGTACTGGGTTAGACTGAAGGACATAATGGAGGAAGTGGTTGGGGCAGAGGTGCCGCTGGAGGCTAGGTGGCACATCCTAGGGGTCACGGGGGAGGTAACATGGCCCAAGGGAGATTAGGTGTGGTTGGCCTTCGCAAGCATGGGGCAAAGAGGAATATCGCACGTCTCTGGGGGAGTGACTTGGTACCGACAATAGAGGAATGGGAGCGAGACATGGATTGGTGCCAGAGGGCGGAGAAGGTCATCTACAATAGTCGGGGCTGTCCCAAAAAATGGGAAAAGATCTGGCAGGCCTGGTGAAGGTATGAGTGGATGAACACCCCGGAGGAGACGTAGTGGACGCTTCCCTTGCTAGATACCGCCCACGACATGCATATGACACTTTCTTTCCTGGGAGGCGATGGCCTTTGGTTCTGATACGTCTGCACACCTGGTGGGGGGGGATGGGGAGGAAGGGAGGGCAAGAGGGAGGACGGTTCGAAGGGCGGGGGAAGGGCTGAAGGATGGGGTTGGGGGTAGAAGACGCACTGGCTTGGAGGTAGACCGTCAATATACCCGCCAACGACTGATTTGATGTGATTTTCTATAATGTAAGCACCATTGCACTTTCACTGCTCCATGATGTGTCATGTGATGGAACTGTTTCTTTCAATAAAAAGATGTTTAAAAAAAAAATACCCCACATCCCTAATCTCCACTCATACGTGAATGCTAAAAACCCCTTGGAACCCCTAAACTCGACCTATTCCTGATCCATAAAAGAACCCTCACCACCCCTAAACCTCATACATTTCTGAACCCTAAAACCCCTTTCGATGCCTGAACTGCACCTGTTCCTGACCCCCAAAATACCCTAATGATCCCTAAACATTACTCATGCCTGAACCCAAAAGCCCCTGAATAGTCCTAAACTCCAACTAAGTTTAATGTAATTTAGGACTTTTCCTTTAAATTATGTTTCCTTTCAAACGTTTCCTTTAATTTTCGATTTATTTGTATTTCCTTAAAATTGTCTTTCCTTACAGTTGAGGTTACCCTCTCGTAGCCTTAAGGAAACAGACAACACACTTGGAGGAATACTGGGCCACGGATTTATGACACAGAGTGTGTTAAATTGCATATGAATGGTGGCATTAATCAGTGTTAACATCCTAAACTAAAGCTGATTATGGACAACAACTTAATAAGGCTCGGAGAGAAATGACGAAATCAAGCCTTGACTTCCCCCTTCGTCGAAGTTCTCATTTTCAGGAGATTACCCTTCTGGGTCAGTACTGACCTTGTATCAAGTATGTCTGTGTTTACAGGTGGCTCCCTTTGCAGTTGTCCAATTGAGCTTTGTCCCCGTGCACCACTGTTTTGACACTGTGATCTCACATATACCATCCTAGATAACTTCCAGCTCTTGCTGTGGTAAGAGCTACTTTTATGCACCTTGTATTTCTGCCAAGTTTTGCAGTTGGTTTCTCTATGAATAAGCCTTTCACTTCTAGCGCATTTGCCCTCCATTTTCCAAGTGCAACCCACCATGCCAACAGTAGAGTGATGGACTTTACTGGGGCAAGGATGACACTGCAAAGAGAGTTAATTGATCTCTGTCACCAAAAACAATCCTTCAGCACTTTTTATACTTTTCTTTTTGTAAACTACACCTTGACATTTCTAATCAGCCAGAGATCTTTCCTGTTGCCAATTTGCCTTGAAATGACCTCTGACCATATTCTTCTTGATAGAAACATTTCCTTATTGATGTGCATGATTAAAACCATATCTACACAAAAGACAAAAAATAAATTTAAATAGCAGGAACCACTAGCTAGCTCACCAGAAGCTAAGTAATAGTTAGTCTAGAAGGTACATGTTCTACAAAAAAATATTGACAGAGCCAATAGGTCTCGCCTGTGACACAGAAGTACCACGCTATTGGCCTTCCCCATTCTTGTCTTTTTTTCCCATCATTTCATGCCAAAACAATTGAAAGCTGGCCGCCCATGCATACGTATATCTGTCAATGTTTTTTGTTATACTTCATCTCAAAACCAATTCTAAGATGACCATCGTACATGTGCATTCCCACCAGCAATCTTGGACAGTTTTTTTATATGCATAGCCGGAAAAAAAGCAAAAGATAGCTGCTGTGTGCAAAGACATTTATATGCTTAGGTGACCATCTTTTTTGTTAGCTGTTTAGGTGGTCACTTTTTTTGTTAAACGTCATGATTTATTTACTGTTTCAAGACGGTTTACAGCCTACTCATACATTAATTTAATAATAAATTATGCACTGGACATCATGTGCAAGCCCTCAAAAGAAAAGAAAAAAAGATGGGAGAGTACGGGGTGGGTAAAGAGAGGGGTACAAGTGCACTGGGCTAGTGTGGTGGTAGGAAGAGAATGGGGGCTCGGAGGGCAGAGAGAAAGAGGAGCAGTAAGCGGTGAAATAGTTCTTCATGCACTGGAAGGAAGGACTCACTAGGAGTCAGAAGGTTACAGAAAAAGCTGATTGTATGAGTTGAGAGAGCCATCCGCCTGTGGGCTGATCTAAGAAGCAACTGACAATGTCTCAAGCCAATGGGTGGAAAAGGAAGAATACGAAAAACCAACGGTTGGAAGTGGACTGAACCAAAGAGCACTTTATTGGCTACAACATTGGATACAATAGTTCTATTGACGGCAGACAGTTAAAGCTATCTGTGTGTGATCTAAAAAAAAGAGCATTAAAAGGAATGATGCTGCTATCTGAATGGTGCACCAAGCATATGTTACAACTGTGATGAGGAAAAGAAATGCAGATTCCCAGATCCTAAGCAGGTCTTTTTAGAAATAAAATGGTAAATATCTAGGTTATTTCTCGGTCTAACTTTTCCATGGCCGTTGCCACACATGACTCTCAGCAAGGATCAAGCAATGTAGCATGTATAATATTTAAAATGCTTTGATTCAGCGCAGTCCCTCGAGAACGCGACTTGTGAAACCTTAGAATGAGTACATTTTACAGTGATTGTGTGTAATAAACATGATTATATTGTGTATAAAAAGAAATTAATAAAGTGAGATTGTAGAAGAAGAGACCTTTCCAAAATCTCCAGATACAATGCAAATTGCTGTCCCCTGGAGTATTGCACTAACTGCTCACATATCGAAAAGACTTGCATACTAGAGAGCTACAAAGCCCGATTCAACCACAGGCAACGGGGCCTTCCAAATCGGCCCCCAGTAAGATCATGAGCAAAAAAGGGGAATTGAAATCTTGCTCTCCCTTGGGGGGGTTAAATACAAAAATAAATGCAAAAAACCTTTGTTTAACTGGGAAACCTGGCATCTAAGTAGTGTCCGGCTACATGAGAAGGAAATTTCCATTATAGTGGCCCAGCAAGGGGAGTCACCAGTCATTCGGGAAGTAGGCGCTAACGGCGATCCACAAACGAACTTGGAGTCGCCTAATAGTAGTAAGGCGCAAGTAGAGCATAAGGAACGAATGACTCAGACCTGTTTGATAAAAGAAATCCAGGTTAAAGTAGAGGTGCACCAACAATTAAACAATGAGATGGTATATATGATTAATTTGCTGAATTTGATGACCTAGAAGGAATAGATCCTGTTCGGAACTTAAAATTGGAAACAGAGTTAACGGAGGTATTGGACACTGTTGGGGGTATTGCAGTACCTGTGGCAATAGAAGTGCCTCCAGAAAAAGTATATGAATCATTGGATATGAATCATTGGATGATTCAATTCATGAACCACCCCAGGACTTACTTCAGAGAAATGATATTGGAGATAACACCAGTAAAAATAGAAGCTCAATCTGAAATTAAACATGATTTATCACAGAGAGCGGTCAGGGTTGAGGTAAATGAATTACCAGGAGCTCAACTTGTTGGGTCCTCGGTAATGGGTTCCCCGGCTGATGTGAAGCAAGTTGGAACTCCAAGTAGAGAATCATTGGGGAGAAAAGGCATGAATAACAACACTTGGGGGATTCTACTTAATTCATTTCAATCGGTGGTCAATGCATTGGGGTTATATATTAAAGCGATTGATACAAAAATTGGTGCATTGAATCAGTTGATCCTAAGGGTATAGGCGGAAGCGCAGGTGGAGGCACTGCCTGAGAATACTTGTGAATGTAGCCCAGTATTGGATAAACTGTCCTCGCTGCCTGGGATGCTGGAACAGGTTCTGGCAGAAATAAAGGGGCAATTACAATCTACTAAAGATGGGATGAGCCCAGTGGGTCAAAAAGTTAACAACAGTGGGAAACCAGAGGGAAATAAACCTGCCTTAGTAAGCGAACTGGTGAAGGGGAGCCTCAGGGGGGAAATTTCAAGTATGGAGAAGACACAGTTGAGGAACAACATAGACATAATACAGGGGAGTTATTCAGAAAAAAACTTAGACAAACCAATTAACTTACATGAAAAGGTTTTAAGTGAACAGACATCGTCTAGCATACCAGGTAGGAGTGCACCTGTTGAGCAGAGAGCCCTAGAACCGTCCACACAAGGGGAAGCAGTCAAGATATTTAAGCTCTCAAAGAGACAGAGAAAAAGACTTAGGAAAAGTTACAAAAAAGAGGTGGAGAAGAGTCCAGGTCTCCAAGGGAAGGTGTATCCAATTTTTTGCCCAAAATTAGGAAAACAAGCGGCACCTCCGGACAAGAAAAGAGTGATGGTAAGGGAAAATAATGCGGAGAAGGAAAATGAGAATATACCAGCTAGTGCGAAAGAGAAAAGGATGAAGAGAAAGGAGGGACAACTGAAAGAGAACCAACAGGGAATAGCCAGGACAGAAACAGTAAAAGAAGAACACATAAACCAAATTAAAACAGTTAAGATGGTGGAGCTTTTGGGAACATCACCCAACTCTCCAGAAGTGGAGAATGGTGAGGAGGAGAAAGATTTAAAGGAGAACAGAATGCAACAAGTATGCGAACAATCACTAACTATGAGCCCCAATAGGAGCAGAGGCAACGACCGCAGGACGAACGTCAAATGGGAAAGAACGACCAAAATGAAACAGGGCAGGTTAAGAATATTCAGCAGGAAATAGTCTGCACGATTCAGCAGGGTCAAAAAGACAGGTCAATTCGGCACAGCTTGCCTAGTATTCACAGTAAAATGACATTTGTACCTAAATATAAATCTAGGGGTCACTTTGATCGAATAAATAGAGGGTCTATGATTCGAATGACCAAGGAAATAGAGGCTTTACAACACATAGAGTCCACGGATATACATTCAGTTACATTTGTAAGTAACTCGATGTGGGGAGGTGAGGAATCGACAATGATCACATGGGCGTCTACTGAGGCAGCGGGCCACCTATGGGCGGAAAAAGAGAAATTTGAAACATTGGGTATTGAGATTATAAGGGAAAAGGAGGAACACTATCCCCAGTTTCTAAAAACCAAAGGGTGGAGAAAATCGGTTTAAGAGGGTCGATGAAGAATGTGGTAGGGGAAGACAGAAACTAACAAAAAGTCCACAAATGGGCAATAAAAATCAGCAATCAGGTATAACGACGATCTTGAAAGGTGCTAGGAGTAGCTCAATTACCCCTTTAAGGGACAATATAACCCCTCAGGCAGATAACTACAAGGACGCCAAGGGAAGCAAAACTCTTCACTCGAAGCCGGACTGGTCCTGGCTCCAGAGTGCCTTGAATGTCAGGACAGACAAAGACTTAAGATACTGACAGGATGAAAACCGTCTTGTTGGTCACAGAAACAAAGGTGACACCTGCTCATGGAATATGGAGGGTCTGGCAGCAAAGGTAGACATCTGCTCATGGAACATAGAGGGTCTGGCTGCAAAGGTGGACGATCATGATTTTCTAACATACATTGGAAGGTTTCAGATAATCCTCTTTCAAGAAACATGGGCACAGGAGGAAATTAAGTTACCGGCATACTTATGCTATAGCAAGTCAGCAATTAAAACAAAATTGAAGGGGCGAGCAGCAGGAGGTTTGGCCTTTCAAACATTCAAGTAATTAAGGTCTGGTCTCTTAGCATAGGAAAGAAGACTCCTTTGATGATCATAAATGTAAATATACATCCCCTTGGCAGCAAGAAAAAGGAAACAATCGATAAAATACTGAGCCTATTGTTAACACTAAGCATGAAGAATCCAGTTCCTTGGATCATCTTGACAGGGGATTTTAATATGAATTTCTTCCAGGTGGCGCCTAGGGATCAAATATTGGAGGTGATTGATAAAATTTGGCATATCCCGGCTACTGATGCAACTAAACAACGAACTGACAGAATGGGCAAAGAGACGGTGAGGAATATGGAGCATCACGGCCTCCGGGTTTTGAATGGCCGAGTGGATCCGGACATTCCAGCTCAGGCGACCCATTTCGCGGCACAATCTAAAGCTGTTTTTGATTACACCTTAGTGTCACTCCCATTATACCAATCAATACTAAGCTATAACCCGGGGAAATCGGCTGTAAAGTCATCACCAGCCACAAAGGATCAGCCTCAATCTACATATTACCTGACACGATCAAAGCGCCCCTGAGTTAGGGGAGCCTATTGGTCTTAACTATAGAAGGTTAAACTGGACAGTAAATAATATACAAATTATCGAACCACAATCAAGAACACCAGTGGGAAGAAGAGTTAAATAGAATAGATCAAAATCCATTGACCCTTTGGGAGCAGTTCATAATTGACCTAGTAGAGAAAAATGCTGTGTGGTCAAAAGGCATGGTAACTACGGCTACATCTTTTCCGAAAAAAATGACTATTCGACTTAAGATGGCGAAAAGGAAACTGAACAATGCGCTGAGGATCCTAAGAAATCAAGCACTTCCAATGTCAGGAGTAATATATTGCCAAAACTGAGGTCCCTCTATAAAAAAGAGGTATGGATACAAACAAAAACCGAACTTGATCTGTTCTGGAGTAAAATCAATTATGCAGCAAAACATAAAGATGCACGTGAATTTTGGAGGCTGGTTAATCAAGCTAACGGTAGGAAACAACAACAAGTAACTATAAATATATCGGAAAAAGTCTGGGAGAAGCATTTGGGATCTATAACAGGTTGCACAAGAAATATAATAAAGCCAACCGAAGTAAGTTCAGTGGAAAATACAAGGAACAAGGATAATGCAAGGGAAAACACCCAGATAATGATCCAGCAGACAATAGTGAAAAAAATTATTAGTTCTAGCAGACAGAGTAGTGCACCATGGCTAAATGGCCTTCCGCAAGCACTATTTAAAGAAAATCCACAATATTGGGCAAAGAAACTGTCAAACGTATTCAATCATGTTTTAACGAAGGAAGAAATCTCACACAAATGGAGGGGGCTCAATTTTGGCTCCGATTTACAAAGCTGGTCAAGTCTCGGATCCTGCTAATTATAGACTTATAGCTTTAATGGATTGTGAAGCAAAGTTTTTTGCTAAGTGTCTGCTAACATAACTAACGGCTTGGGTTGATGCCAGTAACTTACTTCCAAAAAATCAAACAGGGTTTATCAAAGGCATGGGGACAATTCTTAATATTCAAATGTTAGTTCTTATAATGTAAATGGCTAGACACCGTAAAATGAACCTTCATTTGTGTTTTATTGATTTTAGCTCAGCTTTCGACACTGTGCATAGAAATATTCTTTGGGACAAATTAACGAAAAATGGGAATTTCACTGAGTTGAGAGCGATACAACTGATATATATATACCAATACTTGGATGAGCGTAAGGTTGGGACAAAGCACAGTTTGTCAAAAAAAAAGGTGATAAGGGACAGGTTAAAGCAAGGGTGTGTTTTGGCCCCAACCTTATTTAACTTGTATTTAGCTGGTATTTCATCAAGGCTTAGTGAAATAAATTCTCACTCCCCGACTGTGGCAGGTTTTAATGTTTCACCCTTACTGTATGCCGATGATATTGTTTTAATAAATTACACCAAGGTGGGATTGCAGAGATTAATTAGTGAAAGTGCACATTACGCTTCTACTCATGCGCTAAAGATTAACTTAAAAAAGACAAAAACAATGCTGGTGACTAGGGGGTTGGCTGCAAGACCAAAATTGAGAATGGAAGGTTCTGTTTTAGAATCAGTCACTGAATATAGATATCTGGGTGTTATAATAGATGTTAGGGTCACGGGTAAAAATCAGTGCGCTGCTCTACAGAGAAGAAATAACTCATTAATTGCTGCATTTTCCATACTCCATAGAACTTAAAAGGGCTTTCCCTTAATTAATTATTACAAATTATGTCAATTAAACATGTTCCAACTCTTGCATATGGAGTAGAGACCTTAAGCGGATGTGCTGACAACACCATAGATAAGCTGGTGACAGGGACCTACCGATGCCTGTTTAATCTTCAGAGGCAAACTTCACCAGCACAAATCCGACTTGAGTTCGGACTTAAATGACAGACCCTAAATAGCTTAGGAACATATTTAAAATTCTGCCATAAAATTAGAAGGGATAATAATTCCTCGCTTATGACAGTGGTCTGGGAGGCAAGATGTGATAATAAACATAAGCAGGCTCATGAATATTTTAAACTGGCGATAGATACGTTCAAGGTGGAACAATTATGGGCCTTACCTCTTTCACAGGTGGCTTTTAATCAAGTTATAAATGGGTGCAGTAAAAAATTGCGTCTTTATGGGATAATGCAGTACTGCCAAAGAGATCCCGTGCATGGACAGTTATTGCTTCGTACGGTATGTTAAAATCTCAGAGCTATCTAGGAGACTCAAATAGCCACAGGGCAAAGCTGAAGCTTATGAATCTCCAATTTGGAAATAGCCAATTTCTTGGAGACGCCCCTGCATGGAAAATGATGAGTAGTGAGAGGATGTGTCGCCTCTGCAACCACAAGAGAGAAGATATTTGCCATATCATCTGTAGCTGCCCTGCTCTAATAGATGAACGTAGGAGGCTGCTAAGGTCGGACTTTAATAGTCAAAGTATACGAACAGGTCGACAGGCAGTCACAGCCAGTTTACAAGGAGAAAGTTTGCAGTTTACGGGCAGACTTTTGAAGTTTATAGAAATAGTGGAGAAGAAACTGCTCAACTGTGGACAATGAGGATTGTTATATATATATTCCCATTTCAAATAGCTTTATTCGACAGATGTGTCATAAAAGCACAATATACATACAGACATACAGTTTATAAAGCATAAATTAATCCAGACCTAAAAACATTAAAAAAAATATTAAACATTCGATAACTGTCAAATAAAGAGAATCAATGGCAATATATTAATAATTCCTTAAAAACTAATTCAACAGAAACACAACATAAGCCGTTCACATTTCGTAACTCCGGTTCATTACTAATCATTCGGGGTGACACTAATCATCAGCATTACGAGGGGCCTGGGAAAATGCCCTAGATCGAATACACCAGGCCCAACCCAAAAACGTGGCCATAGCTACTGACATTAATAGCGTTGGATCGGTTGAAAGAACTCTCAGCGCCTCCTCATACCTTCTAAAACCTAACAGCTTACAAGTAGGTATAATCCACTTTGCACGAGGTTTCTTATATAGTGGACAAAAAAACAACAGGTGACTGATCGTCTCTCGCCTATCTTGACACCCAGGACATACAGTCTCGGCGAGCCCTGCCCATTTACTAGTAAATTCCCTGACAGGAAGGGTGCCAACCCTCAGCTGAAAATACAGCTTCCTATCAAGTGGTTTCTCAATGGCATCCCAGTACTGCTCTAGGGCCGGCGTTGACTTAAATTCTAGAAACCGGCCAGTCAGGTGCTTTGCTGAGCCACTAGAACATACAGAAATCCGTATCATTTCCCAATACAACTCCTTCAGGATCTTCTTTGAAGGGAAAATAGCATTGAGGGGGTCATTCCATAATTCACTCAGTCCCAGGTTCTCTAACAGCAATCTGATTTCTCTTAGCCATTTCACCTTGTGGAAACGGTCACTATCCATAATATCTTTGAGACCCATGGCATAGTGAGATAATTCAGCCGTACTCCACAATCGCCGCCAATATAAAAGGGGGCGTAGTTTCACCAGGTCTGATACTGCTTTCCTCCCCAGATCAAGCAGCAGCAGGTACATAGGTGTACTTTTAGGGACGCTTGTGACTTTACGTAGGAATGAGTTTTCTGCTGCAATTAAAGTAGAGACATTCGTGAACCCCCATAACTCAGCTCCGTACAGACAGGAGCTTATAACCTTCATGCTATAGATCTCTAACAATGGACTGATTGGTTTGGAAAGGGAAGTCTTAAACTCGGCTGCCCGGATCCCAGCCTGTTGTTTGTGCTTTAACGTGGCCACGTCAGTTTGATTCGATCACTTCATATCAGCCTGTAGCGTGACCCCCAAATACGTAAAAGCATCCACTTTTTCGAGAGGCGCTTTATCCATATATACCTTCCCCCGAAATGATCTATGTTCATTAAAAGACATGAACTTTGTCTTTGCCATGTTGATTATTAGGCCCCGATTTGAACAGAATTCCTCAAACCTGCTCAAGGCTTTCTGCAGACCACTAGGTGTTTTTGCTATGATTAGGGTGTCGTCCGCAAACATGAGGATGGGTATATGAACACCGGCCAACAGTGGGGCATCGGAGGGTGCCTCGGAGAGGAAATCGGCCACACCGTTTACGAAGAGCGAGAACAGGGTCGGTGCGAGCACACAACCCTGCCGCACTCCCCTGTTCACGGCAAATGACTCGGTAACCTCCCCCCTGGCTCCCCATCAAACCCGTGCATGATTGCCCTCATGTAGGCGGACAATCAGGGATAGCAATTATGAGGACAACCCCATCTCCCTTAAAACACACCACAGCCTGCAATGCGGCACCAAGTCGAAGGCTGCCTTCAAATCCACGAATACTGCGTATAATGCCCCCTTCCCCAAAGTGACGGTCTTCCAATAGATATTAATAAAACGGAAGACCTGGTCAATAGTCCTTGTGAGGGGTCTAAAGCCTGCCTGCAGTGCGGTAAGGATATTCTCATCGTCCATCCAAGACTGAAGTTTTTGTAGAATCAGTCTCCCCATAATCTTTTGGATGGAGTCTATAAGGCTGATTGGCCTATAGTTTGCTGCTACAGCTTTGTCACCCTTCTTAAAAACTGGAGTTATCTCCGCCCCCTTCCAGGATGCCGTAATTGGGGCACCACAGGCAATTGCGTTTGCTAGATGTCTAATATACAAACGCCAGGAAGACTTGTAACTTATAAAGACATCCGCAGGGATGCTATCGGCTCCTGGAGCACGACCTGGTGTGATGGTATCTAGTGCCCTATCCACATATGCTAGTGTAAATATCCCACTAGTATAAAATGAATGAGCATACGGGAGGATGTTCTGCTCTTCAACCAAAGAAGCATACTGGGGTTTGAAATATTCGACCCACAAATGATGGGCAACATGGTTTTGAAGAGGATCCGGGCACCCACCCCTATCCCACTTAAACACATCCCAGAATAGTTTAGGATTCCGGGATTCACACGCTTCCTTGAGGTCCTGCCACCTAGCTTGGTCCCAGAGTCTTTTGGCTTCCCTAACTACTTTTCTGTAGGAGGCCCGTGCCAGCCTTACTCCCTCAAGATCTCCTGCACCTAAAGCTACTCCTAATGCCCTCCGAGAGTGACGAGAATTTGTGTTAAACCACCCTTCAGCTTTCTTATTCCTACTATTCTTAGGATTAACAGTTTTACAAAAAAATGACTTTAGGTGGTCAAAGAGCGTGGTATGGGTCTCAGTTATATGGGGCAACGGGACCTGGCTTCCCTCGCAACTACTCCAGACTTCCAGTACCCTATCTACCTCATTATTCATAGCTAGCACTGTTTCCTGGTGTTGTACAACATTACTCCATTTAAGATAACGAGTATTGTTGGACAGTGCTAGGTCATTAACCCCTACCTCTACCCTATTAGATGGAGCTTCTCCAAACAACCCTACCGTTGTAGCTATAAGTGGGTCATGATCGCTTTCGGGGCTTCTGACTACCACCATGTCCCCCAAATTCTGCCACAATGAAAGGCTCACCAACAAATAATTGATACAGCTGGACCTAAGGCCATTGTTAAAGGTGTCAACCCCCATCCTATCTGACTGCGTTCGCCCATTTGCGGCTCGCAGTTGATGGCCCATGCACATCCCCTTCAATTGAATAGCCGCCGCAGTCCACTTTTTTATAGGCTTAATCGTGAGGGTAGGGATTCCCCACTTTGCATCTTCCTCCTCCAAGAAACACTGATCCTCAAGCCCCAGAGGTTCAAACGTAGTGTTGAAATCCCCTACGATTATCGGACCGATGTTTCTTGGTAACCCATCCAGCAACCTCTGCAGGTCCTCTACAACTTCTGAACAGCGCCCTCCAATAAGGCCTCTTGCATATACATTGAAGATATAAAAACTAGGACCCTGCTCTGGGATTATTCTCAAAGCAAGAATATCGACATTGTTGGTGGGTATTTGGGATACTTTACATGACAAACCCTGCCTAACCCAGATCACCAGACCCCCCATTGGGCGGTCCTTTATTTGTTTTACAGCTGGGACCTGGAAGGATAGATACCCTGGGCGAAACACGGGCGCCACTGCCCAGGTCTCTTGAAATGCACATATGTCATAAGTGTCGATAAAATCTGCCCATTCAGGAAGAGAAAGTTTAGAGCCCAGCCCTGCGATATTCCATGATAGAACTGACATAATATTAGTCCTTAGGGGAATGAGGTCCTCTGACAGAGGTCATCCTGCCTGGATGGGGGGCAGTCCAGGGCTCGTAATCCGCCCTACGAGCGATAACTGATCATTACCCCCAATTGTACTATGGGATATCAAAACACCTTCCCCGGCAACTTTGTCAACAATATCTACACACGAATTAATCCTGACAGGCGGGAAATTGTATGAGCTTGAATCACCAGAAAATATTAAGCTACCTACAGAATGGTCTTTGGCAGCATTCCCAAGACAGGATGTAGTCCCGCCGTGCGGAGAATTACATAGGCTAGAAACACCGTTTAGCAGAGTATCCGCTCTCTTCCCACAATTGATCGGGGTCTCTGCTTTTTGGACATAAGCACGGACCTGATGATTAGAAGGGGTTTGATGTCAATCGCACTCCTCTAGGCCTGGAAATACCTCAAACCTATTCTCTGTCCGAACACCCTGCCATCCCCTAGACCTTTGGGCGAGCCCACCCCTTTTTGACCGGGCAATAAAAGAATCTGGGTTCTCGGCTGGGTAGAAATATGTCAGAGGGTATGATTTAATCAGGGAGTCCGTACCTTGGTATTCCCACCCACATATATGCTCAGCAACTCTGGTGTCCCTAAAGTTAATTATAATGCTGTACCCCATGGTAGTTTTGGGTCTGGACCCAACCCAATCCACCCTACGGGCGAATAGAATTTCAGCCGACACCCTAGGGGGAAGAGACCGGTTCTCATTGAGCCAGTGAATATACTTATTTTTCAGGTCCATATAATTCTCTCGTTGACCTGCTCTCAATGGTGGAACCCCCGTTAAAATACACACATATGGTACGGAGGCTGGGGGAGATCTATACGTGGCAAACTATCTGTTAGTAAATCTTTAGGCACCCTAGTGCTGCAACCTGGGGGTTGGGTCCCTAGAGTGGAACCACCCACCACAACGCCCTTACCACATAGTGGCCTCACTCCCTTGGTACCAAGCTCGCTAATCTGAGGACTAGAATTGCTAGTAGTCAATGATGGGATATTTTTGGATAACAACATCTGTGTTGACTGGGTAGACGGGTTAGGGGGGTTAGAAGATAGGCTGGCCACAGATGTGCCCTCAGCCCCTTGCCCACTCCCAAACCCATCCAAAGTCCCCAGACTATTAATGGCATTAGCCTTTGCATCTGTAGATTCAAGAATTGATAGTCTCTTTTCAATGGAGTCCAGTCTAGTGTAGATTGGGATGCAGGACCTATCAAAAAGCTGCTCAAGGTTATCCCACATTTCTTGTGACCAGTCCAATGGGGTATCCAACCTTGGTGGCATTGCTAGATCTGATACAACCACTGTCGTAGTAGGTGCCTCTACCCCAATATCTGATGACACTAATGATGCCCCTGGAGTTTCCACACAAACATTCGGTTTCGAAATGTTTGCTTTTCTGCCCTTATGGGCTGTGCCCCCACGTTTCCTTTTAGTGGCTAATTCTGGCTGATCTGGTATTGCGCCACGAATGGGGCCAGCCTTTGTGGTGGTATCTTCCGGGTCAGACGTGATGCTACGGTCAGCAGTACCAGTTCGTACATTCAGCTCATTGCCTTGAGTGGGGCGTGAGAGAGGAGAGTCACTGTTGGCTGAATGGATTTGAACAACGTGGACCTCAGCCCCTACTTCTACAGTTAAATGCGCATCAGGGCCTGTGATAACAGTGGTGGGAGACACCGCCCTAGCAAGCCCTCCTATTGAGGACCTTTTGTTAAATGCAGGGTCGAGGGACAATCTTTTTTCCTTCCACTCAATCTCATGGGCTACAATAGAAGAGGCCCGTACAATAAATTGGCCCAGCGTCCCTATAATGGACCCGGTGGGTGCCGATTTCCTACCCTTCATTGCCCTCGTAGACATATTTAGCAAAAATATTGGCTTGCTGTGGATATACAATCCGGCTAAGTAATACACGTGGGCTGGATGCTGGTATATCCAGTGTAAGTACAGGGGGAGCCCCCAGTGACAGAGTCAAACTAACCTTGTCACGTCGATGTCAGAGGGACGCCCCGTCCCGTCCTCGAGCCGATCTCGAACGGGCTCAAACGGGCCCGTCCTTGGCCCGGGCGTAGCCTGGCACAGACCCGCGCGTGGTCCCGTGATGCGGGTGCTGTGCTCCTTTTTATGCGCCTCCTGGCGCGAGACATGCGGGTGGCGGCGGCTTCCGCCGCGGAGGCGTCTGGGAATTGTAGTCCGGATGTCCATATGTCCGTGAGCCCCCCTCCACACTGCGGCCGCTGTTAGATGTGTGCTGCGGCGGCGAGAGGGAGACAGGCAGCAACTGCGGCAGTCAGGGAAGGCAGTAGACGATAGCCGATGTGACTCAAGGTATGCCCCCAAAATGTTGAGGTATATATATTCTTGGTTTTATAAATTGGTGAAAAGTATCTTTTAATTATGGGGTCTTAATAATAAATGAAATGTAAGAAGAATTGTACAAAGGTGTTTTAATTGTACGTTTTTATTAACTGAACAATATATTATTCATTCATTCATTCATTCATTCATTCACTAACTGGGACAGATTATGAATGCGAAAGGACACAGTCAACAAGCTGGTATTGGTGCTGAAGGTTTTGACCAATAAGGGTGGGATTCTTACTGTGATGAAGGTTTAGGTCCAGCCTCGCCTCATGCGAATTTTGATTAATAATTTTCTTTTTCTGAACTTTTTTTTTATATGCCTCATATCATGTCTGGCCCATTCAGACAGTCGTGGAGTTTCAAGCAGCAAAACGTTGGATTATGGTATTTACAGTTTCGCGTTTAACCTTTGCAGACAGTGTAAAATGAAACAATTCCGGCACGAAGAGTGCTGTTGGCTTAAAATCAACACACGTGGCAGCTCTGTACATGTGGGTGACAGTGGGTGGCTTAAATGAGCTGATGCCATCAGTCTATAAATGTGGCTCTAGCATGCAAATGTCATCAATACATGCAGCTTCTTTAGTGTGAACCGTGGTGCTATTATTTTTTTAAATAACTGTTTTTCTATGACATCATTCCCTAACAAATTATCCCAGTTCTCAGACATCTTTATTTTATTTAGTTCATACTGGTTTATTTCACATCACATATTTTCCCATTTATTCTTAAATGTATCTCTCAGACAGTAGTGTATTTTATAGTAATCACTGTAGATTCGAGTGTCTGGGAGAAGAGTGACCCGCCCTCTTCACCACTGAGTAAGTTCTATTTTTCAGCTTTTGCAACAGCTATTTCCGTTGGTTGTAACTTGTCTTCCTTCCTATCTGGTCGCCCTGCAGCCATCGTACCATGGCTCCTGCGTTAAATTGGATCTATAACAAGAATTCACATGTCTGAGAAATCTGGATTTATATGTGATGAAGTGAACTTTCAGTAAAAACATTGGATTTCCCAAGCACTTCCTTTTGTAAATAGTTTTTTCTTCTAAGGCAATGCTCGTTATGAATTATACATATGTAAAAGGATGAAGGGAAAAGGCAATTGAGCATGCAGTGTTGTTAAAGCATGTCTTTAGTGTGGAATGTGTAGCAAGGATTAGTGTCTGGGTCTGGTGGTTCAGTGAACTAATGTGTTCACTGCAGGGGCCTGTGTTGGACCTCATGGTCACAGGTTCAAATCCTGGTGGGTCCACTCAGCCTTACACCTTTCTGAGGTCGATAAAATGAGTACCATTGACTTGGGTAACAATAAACATATGTTGGTCAGCGCCAAGATACCTCCAGGTGAATGTGCGCTTTACAAATGCACGTTATGTTATTGTGTGAGGTGCTTTAAAACATTTGATCCATTTTAAAACAGCGGAATAATTTGTCAAATAAACAAATCAGAAGAGGGGCTCAAAGTCTTCTTTGGGAGCCCACTGTCATTTCTGCTCAAATTGCTGTATACTATGGCCACCTTGTTTTGCGTCCATCTTATGCTTTTTTCTTCCACCGCCCTCTCTCACTATATCACGCTTGAGATTTCTTTTTCATCCCTAATTTCTCCATTTGTCGCTGTTTTCCCAGCTTTTCTCTTCCTCCTTTTTACTTCATTTTCAGTCTTTCTCTTTCTTGCTCTTGGTCAATGCCTAATATTTTTAAATGAATCCTGCCCCCCAAAATGAGTGCCGGTGCCCACCATTTACAATCTCTGGCACAAACTTAACAGTGAATAAGAGATGTAGGAGTATTGAGTCACATGTAAGGTGCCCGAATGCAATACACAATTTTTAATCACAAATATGCAATCTTTTTTCTTAGATGTGCATTGAAGCCCTAAAGAACAGTTCAGCGTACACAATCAGGCAAAGCTGATTTTACTAAAGACAAAGGGCCTGATTTATAGTTTGCGAATGGATTACTCTATCAAAATTTGACAAATATCCTGACCACCTTCTTATAAGGGCTATATGATGTAATGCACTTGTAATGAAGTAGATGGGATCTCCATCACATTTTTGGTGGATAACCCATCTGTCAAACTCCAAATCAGGCTCATAGCCAGTGTTCCTAATAAAGAGGGAAAATTCTAAAAGCCACATTACCAAGTCATATCATATTCAGTGACGTAGTCACAAACGACATTTTGTAGTATGTTTAGTACTATTACAGCAGTACTACTCACATACTACAAAATACTATTTACAAACTTATCAATGGAGACCACTGTCTCTCCTATCTTTTTCAGAGGCGATCTTTGCCACAAATGCAGAGATCTCTGCACACAAATGAATACATTTCAGTAGTAAAAATGTGAGGGAAAGGGGGCATTGGCTGGAAAATGGAATATACTTACTACAAAATGGGAAGAGTTTACAGAGCGGTAATGAGGGGTTAAGAGACCCGCACACAAAAAGAGTATATCTATTGCTATTCACAAAATGCATATCTATTGTTACTACAGCAAAAAAGGTCTTAAACAGTAGAGAATATACTTCAGCTCAGTCCTGGAGTAAGTCCAGCACCACACATGAGGAACCACTGGAACTCCAACACCCTTCTATAGAAAATAATGGAGGCAGAGACTTAAATAACACACCATAGAATATAAAGGTAAAATTGATTAACTTATTTCAAATTTAAAATATATATATCACTTTAATTTAATGTTAAAAAGATATATATATTTATAATCTAAGTATAAGTAGTTTATAATTTTTTTTAATACAATTTTAAAATGTAAAAATAAATTAATTGTTTTTACAATACACTTTTAAGGTGAAGTTGCTATATTTTTTTAATTTTCATATGGGTTTAGAAAGATATAATTAAAATGTAACATTAAAATACCGTAATTTAAAAAAAGTTTAATAAACTTCTTTACTTTTGCCTATACTTTACCATAAGGACATCACCGCCCTAATGTTAGAGACCTCCGCTTACTTGTGAAAAGTATTAGGAGTAACTTTACACTAAAAAATGTGGTTCCGCCCTTTGGTTTCAGTGGATGGCGACTGTGTAAGTCTACACTTTTGCATGTAGAAAAGGAGAAAAGACAAAGGGGCACATAATCAAGACAATTATCGCCGCTTTAGCGGCCGTTTTCGGCCAGAAAGCGGCGATAATTGTATTGCACTATTGGCAAGATCACGCTATCGCGTAAATCCTTGCCTTAGTGCCCTGTCCCTGAACGCCCAGCTTTGCATCTCTAATAATAATAATAATAATAATAATAATAGTTACATTTGTAAAGCGCCTGGTTACACTGAGACCAGTGTGTCCCCGCGCTACGGTATCAACAGACCCAACAGCAACAACCAAAAAGGACCAGGGCAAAAATTAGGAAGCTGGGAATAAATACGTCTTCAGATCCTTCCTAAAAATGGGCTCAGAACTCTCGAGCCGGAGTGCCTGAGGAAGCGAATTCCACAACTGAGCTGCTAAATAGCAGAACGAGCGTCTGCCCATCCAGGCTCTTTTAATTTTGGGGACACACACCCTACCTGTTCCACTGGACCTTAACGATCTAGTAGGTGCATAGGGAGTCAGAAGACCATACAAATACGTGGGACCTTTCCTTTGTAGGATATGGTGGCTCACACACAAAGCCTTGAATTTCACTCTTTCCCTGATAAGGAGCCAGCGCAAGGACGCCAGTGCCTTTGTCGCCGAAGCCCTTTTTGGGAGCATGAGGATTAATCTTGCCCCTGCATTTTGAATGCATTGCAAGCGCCTCAGGCGTCTGACCGGAGCATCCAAGTACAAGAGATTGCCATAATCCAGGCGGGAGGTTACCAGCGCGTGAACAAGTATTTTAATTGATTCCGTAGGAAGGGTGACAAGGGTCTTCCGAAGTCTCCTCAGAATACCAAAGTAGGCGTCTGCCACCCACCCGATGTGGTAGTTGAAGGACAACTTATTATCCACCTAGATCTCAAGATTCTTGGCATGTACACAGGGTATAGGAGTGGGGCCCAGCGACTGGTGCCACCACGCCGAGGACCATACTGATAGGGCCTTGCCCATCACCAGCACCTCGGTTTTACTGCCGTTCAGCCTCAGGCAGTTGCTGGCCATCCAGCCCGCCAGTTCTTGAAGGCAGGATGCAAAATTGAAGGCTGCACCAGGCTGGGCCTGGGTCAAGGAGACCACCAGCTGGGTGTCATCAGCGTAAGATAGGGCATTAATCCCATAATTATCTGAGATTTTAGACAAGGGGGCGACATAAAGATTGAATAAGGTAGTAAAAAAAACAGCCTCCCCATCATCTATGCCCACAGGTACAAGGGAGCACCGAATGGCATGCTTGTAAATAATTGCGATGCCCCCCCCCCCTTCCTGACATTCGGTCTACTCTCATGATCTCATAGCCACTAGGGAGTGCTTCTAAAATTTCAGGTGTAGAGTCATCATCCAGCCATGTTTCCGTAACAAACATAACATCAGTTTGACCCTCAGATAGTATATCATAGATCTCGATCCTATGCTTTCTCAAAGATCTGCAATTGATTAACGCTAACCTGAGTGCGGGGCTTCCCTACCTGACGTCTGCTTTTTCTGACGCCCCATATGAGCAGTGATTGCATTGCCAGCCTTCCCCCTCCATATTATTACTATACTTACACTTGATATCAATTGTTGGGCGGAGAGCACGAAGTTTCTGGGGGCTGTAATGGCGTCTTGGACCAAACTCAGCAGGGGGTCTGGCCCCTAGCCCCGGTCGGCCGCGGATGGGCGCAGACGGGCATGCCTTTGGCGTGCACAAATTCACAACTGCACTATACATCACCAAGCACTGAAAATTCACCACTGTCACAAATTGATGCGCCGTTGTTTACAGTATAGCTATTTAGCTAAATAATTTTTTTTTAATGAAAACAGGGAATCTATGAATGCAAATAACTCATAAAAAGTTTTGATTTACCCGAAAAGGTTTGGACTTCCAGTACTAATCTGTTTGTGTCATGAATTGGTTTAATTGATAACTAACAGAGGCACTGAGCCATTTGTTTGCTTAAATCTTTGAAGCAATCGGTCCGAACCCGACAGAACCATTGTTTGTATAATTTAACATTGCCCAGGTTCTGAGAGATACTGGGCTACCCCATTATAACTTACTCTGGTCTATCATGGGGCAGCATTACACAGACTGTGCTGAGTTGTGTTTTTATTTTAACGTAAAAGGGTAAAGGTGTGGTGTTTTGCCCCTTTTGTGCTCCGTTATGAATGGTGCTGAAGGTCTTAATAGGTACAGGTAGTTTTTGCACGCATGTACATTCAAAAGTATTTTTTTCTTCAAATTATCACTTTCCACAGGTTTAAATAGTCATCAAAATCACACTTCAGGAAACAACTTGCAATTTATAAGTCAAACATTGACTCTTACCTTGAATTAAACACCGAAAAAGCCATAATGCCACTCCTTTGCTTCTTAATACGTAAAAAGACTAGAAGTTTAGTGTGCAAGTACAAAATACATGTGCAAAAAGCAATAGTTTGCCCAAAAAAATGCCCTAAATAGTATTGGAATGCGAAATATAACAGCAGCACAACCTAATCCATTCATAATAAATTGCATTTAGGGCAAACCCCTGTCCCTTCATTGGTTAGCACTAGAAAAAATATGTCGCAATGTGTTTTTATGTAATCCAGTATGGGAGTTATTTTCCAGGTGCGACCCCTGGTTACCCCTAACCGGTGTCCATGCGATCCTGCCGGTGGGTTCTAATGCAGTTCCACTAAATGACCAAGATTTGTGATCTTGGGCAATAGCCAATTTCCTTACACCTCAAATCCATATTTACTAAAAAAAACTGTAAATGCTCAGAAGAGTCGCTAATAATGTCTGGACATTTCCTCAAATAATAATTTCTATGAACTGTACATTTAACAATCATGTCACACATACTTGCGATAGCATTGATTTCCTTACCTTCCCACCAGCAAGAAAAAAAGTTGAAGGTTCAGTTTTGAACCACGGATCTTCTCTGCCTGGGGACGAGGGGACGTCTTTGCGCCGGCCGGTGGTCTCAGCTCTGAAACAAGAGTGACAGGACACAAGTCACCGCACTGTGCTTTCAGGCGACGGCCTTCCTCTGCCAAGCACAATGTCATCAGGCGAACTCTTTCCCACTTGAAGGCTTTCATTGTCTCAACGTGAACCGGTTGTGAGGAGACGCTTTGTGAATGAAAGATTTTTTTGTTTATTTCTTGCATTCATTTGTTCCAGACAGAACGCTGGCCACGTGGCATGGTCATCAAAACACCATCAAAGACAGAATTTAGGGCCATATGTATCAAGGCCAAATGGGTTCGCAAACCCATGCAAACCCATTTTCGCTAAATGGTATGTATGAAACAATTTGGGTGCAAAATAAGGAATCGCAAAATTTGCCATTCCTTATTTTGCAATTGCATTTAAGGAATCGCAAATTTTGCGATTCCTTAAATGCAATGTATCAAGGAAAAATAAATTCCAAAATGCCCATAAGGAATCGCAAATTACCACCAACTTCCAGTTGGTGGTAAGTTGCGAATTCTTTTAAAAAAGCATTTTTTTAAAAATCCAAAGGTGCCATGTGACGCTCATACATGCCCTTAGGGCATGTATGTGCGCCATATGCCCACACATGTCATTTTCAGGGGTGCAGCAGGGTTCTTGAGACACCCCTGCACCCTTGAAATTATTCTCAATTTGCGATTAGCAAATTGCGAATCGCAAATTGAGAATAATTTCACATTCATTCCTATGGGCCTCCTGGCCCATAGAAATGAATGGGAAATGATTCCTTAATTGCGATTACCAATTTGCTAATCGCAATAAAAAAAATTTAAGGAATCGCTAAAAAATAGCGAATTTCTTCATACATACCTTTTTGCGATTTCTAAATAGCGATTCCTTAAAAATCGTTATTTAGGAATCGCAAAAGGGTATGTGGATACATATGGCCCTTAATCGCATATGAAACTACAACATGGTGCCAGTGACAGTGAAAATCCAAGGTAGCTGTTCACAAATGTTCTTCTGTGGGGAGTTGTGTCTTACTACTGACTTTAGATAAGACTAAGGGGCATATTTATCATTGTTGTTGCGTCGCCTTTGCATCACGCAGTGGGGCGCAAGGGCGACGCAACAACAAAGTCAGATTTATCACGCCACTCAAAGCCACCTTGGGTGGCCCTGCAATGCTTGATAAACCTAGAGTAACCCAGTGCAGAGCAAATCGATGCGTTGCCCTGCTCTGCCCCAGGGAGGCGTTCCAGGGGTGGAGCATGGCCGTTCTCACGCATCCACCCATGGTTTCGTTGTATTCCCAGACTTACCATTACTGCTAGACCTGGGAATGCATCAAAATGCTACATCTCCCCTGGTGGGGTGTAACAAGGAGAAATATCTTTATTTCTCCTTGTTTTTTTCCTCTTTCTATTTGTGCTGCATTGTGCAGCACACATTGAATAAGGAAAATGCCTCAGAGGATTGTTTGTGGTGCAGGAAGGTGACCCTTACTGCACAAAATAAATCCTGCCTGCAAGGCAGGCAGGTTGCATCACGGTGCAAGGGTGCCTGTGTAGTGCTAGGCAGTACATGGGACAGCAGCACAAGGAAAGGACAAAAATGCACTGTCTAATGGTAAATAAGGTGAATTCCTGCCCTTTCATGCAGCGCAGCAAAGTGTCTTGCTGTGTAGTACTGCGTGAAAGCTTGATAAATGTGCCTGCAGTTTCTAGGAGAGGAGTACATTGATGAAAAAACCTTTGCGTATTTTACAATCTACTTTAAAATTATTAAAGATCTCTGGTCATACCAGTGGCATAATGTGTGCTATTCAATTCGCTATAACATAAAAAAGTAGGTGTTGCCAAATTTAAATTTTTTAACCAATTTCATTTGGGGATTTACTTTCAAAGTTATGACTCTCCAAAATAGGCCTCTTATTCTATTTCGAAAATTACCTGTCTAAACAGAACATCTAAAAAATTGAGTGATCTCTTGGTTCTTCAACAACAGGTGTTATGTTATCACAATTTAGCAGTGATGTGGTAGTGGCAACCAAGTTTCCTGTCTGCAGTCCACAGAAGAGAGTACACTGACCCTGGGTCCTGGACTGGCCAATGTGCCTGCTGAAGAAAGAAAGGAACAAAGAGGACGTAGCACAGAAAACACTCACTTCAGGTGTATCAGTGCAGGAGATAGGGGATTCACTCTAATTATATGAATTGATGTACCCACAACTGGTTACATTATAAGTGTATGGCAAATGACCCTGGAGTTCCATGACTTTATAAAGGCGGTTGAACTTTGGCATTGCATGATCATGTGACTGGTCAATAACAACTGTTTTTACAAATGACCTGGTGAAATATTATTTTTCCCAAAAATGTGATAAATAGTATTAGTATCCAGAAAAAGTGATGAATGGAGTGCTTGAATTAATCTCAGCCACTGGTAAATACTTGGGCCACAGCCCAATCCGTCATTATTTTCCACACCATGCCGCCTCAGTTTGGACCTGCCCATATGCATATCAGTCTTGACCCGGCTCCAATGGCAACAGACCAGCCATAACTGCCCAGCTAGGTCCTCCTTGAACAGGAACACAAGCAATTCAGTACTGGTTTCGTCCTTGTTAAGGGCTCATCAGCTGAGTATAGCTTGGTTCAAGTGGCACAGTATGCAGGGGACCACACGTCTGGGCATACCAGTCTATGATAAAGTTTGATTTTCAATAAGTATATAGCAAAATTCACTATTAGAAAGTTATATTTTCCCTGCTTAAATCTACTGTAGGCTAATTTACATTAGCTTAACAGCAGATGCCCAGACAGTGCTTGATCTTAGAGAGGTGTGCAAACTGCTCCCAGAGCAAAAACAATGGCCTGGTTATGGGGACGTGCTTTCTTCCCCTACCCTTAACAAGTAATATTAAGATGAGACCTGGGAAGAACAAATCTTTTTTTTCCCATCCAGGCGGGCTCCAAACCCAGTGGGAGGGAAGCTACCCCTACAAATAGTTTTGAGGGACCACAGCATGGAGAGCTACTCTTTTTTTGTGGGCTCATCTCTGGGTGGGCACACAAATTTTGCATAGACACCATCTTGGATTTTAAGAGTAAGGAGCACTGTGGTGTTGTTTCAGTGGGGCAAGCAGGTATGGCTGGAAAATGGGGTAGGATTTCCCCTGGTAACTGTTACTCTATTGGTTAGGAAGGAGACAGGGGTTAGTGCCACCCATATATATATATATGGGATGCGATGCTGTCAGGTGACACTGGCAGAAAAATTACAACTTTCTAAAAGTGTCCTTTTCAAAATAGCAATATATAATCTGACTTCACAATTAAGTTGGATTTTAAATAACTATTAAAATGAGTCCTTGAACCATTTTTCTGGCCGATTCCACACTGAAATGAAGCACTGTAAATTGTTATAGTGCAACCATTTTTTTCATATGGGAGATCCAGCTTTGCCACAGTGAAAAATCACTTTGAAAGGCAGGAAAAACATAAAATGTACGTGCCTTGCTTTTAAAATGCAATGCATCCTGCCCTAAGGGCATTTAGGGCCCACATTAGGGATGACATGCAAATATTAAAATGGAAGATTTAAGCCTGGCAAAAAAGGCTTGTTTTGGCACTTGTAAAACTGCACACAGAGGCTGCTGGAGCAGGCTTTGAGACATGTTTTACAGTGCTACATTAGTGGGTGGGACAATGAGTGCTGCAGCCCACTGGTAGAATTTAATTTACATACCTGAATTACAAGCAGTATCATATAATAGGAACTTATAAGTAAAGAAAATGTGCCAATTAGTTACATGCCAGTTTTACCAGGTTTAAAGGGAGAGCACAAGCACTTTATCACTAGTTATAAGAAGTGAAGGGCACAGAGCCTATCACCAACAAAAAAAGCTCAACAGATGAGGACAAAAATCTGGAGTAATACCTATTAATTTTCAACAAGTACTTTTAAATACTTTGTCTATTTTCTCTCAGTAAAGGTTTTTTTCTCTATCCTATAGGTACCAGAGGTTGAGCTCTGGGTTAAATTATTGAAACCTTCGCTTGGACCTAGCATCCACCCTAAATGATCATTTGCTTTCTTACTCATACTTTCTGTTATTTTACATAATTTGCATCTCACCTTAAGCTTCTGAGCCTTTTGGTTTCAGTGGCATTAGATGCTGTTTATGTATGAACTGGGCTCTTCACGTCGGTGGCATCCGAAGAGGTATAATTAACTGTAAGATTTAGGATAATTCCTACATTTAAAAAGGTTCAGAATATGTTAAACTGTTTGAACTTGAGTAATTTAATTACTTGCTATTTTAAACTGAAAGTATTGACTGAATCACTAGAATTGTTTTTTGTCATTATCTCTTTTTAAAGGATTGTAAAGTTTCTGTGAAACTTTCTAAAACACAAGTTGGAGTCTCCCCTGCCAGGACTTTATCATACATATTTTACAAGGATGCCTGCAGCAGGTGCATTACTCCATGGATGTATTGTTTCGACTCAACAGTGTGTCTGGTAAGCGGTGCCTCTGTTCTAACAGCAGATGAGAGCAGTGCTTCTTAATTCGGCACCCGCGTGTAGGACAGCTGCCACATGGTGGCGCTGTTTGTATAATTGAGAGATGAGCAGAACACCAAGGGCCAGATGTAGGTAATCTCAATGTACCTATTCTTAAGTACCGAATTTTACCGATTCGGTATTTAAGAATAGGTAAATGGGATGTAGATGATTTTTCGGTAAAAATTACTGAATCTGTAAGATTTGGTAATTAAGAATTGGTATTTACCGATTCGGTATTTACTGAATCGGTAAATACCGATTCAGTAATTCCCATTCATTCCTATGGGCCTGGAGGCCCATAGGAATGAATGGGAATTACCAATTCGGTAAATACCGAATCAGTAAATAACAAATCGTTAATAGGGGGAACCCTTTCAAGCGTGGCAGGGTGTCCCATTGACACCCTGTTGCACCCCTGAATATTGCATGGGTGCACATGTGGCACACATACATGCCCTAAGGGCATGTATGTCTGCCACATGGCACTGAATAAAAAGCAAAAAATTGCTTTTTAAAAGGAATTTGTTAATTACCACCAACTAATAGTTGGTGGTAAATAATGAATCCTTAAATGTAAGAAGCACTCACTTGAGTGCTCCCTACATTACAGATTCGGTAATTTACCGAATCGGTATTTTAAGAATTTGGTAATTTACCGATTTCTTAAATTACCGATTCGGTAACCGAATCCTGAAATGTGGCCTCCTACATCTGACAAGCCTAATACCGGTCGTTAACGGCCGAAATTCGGTAATTTCGGCCGTTGCCGACCGGTATTAGGCTTCCTACATCTGGCCCCAAATGTTTAATAATTCAGATTGCATTAAAAACAACTAACACCTGCCGCCCAAGCTACTTTTACTGCTTTAAGGCCTAGAATAGGCTGAATTGTATCACTTGCAGCAGTGTGCTGGTTAGTAGCTATGTAGGTTCTGGCATTGGCAACACTGGCAGTTGCAATGGGTTGTACAAGCTGCATAGGGCTCCTGACTTGAGCTCTGGCACACACATTAAGCACTGGATGAAAAAATGGACATAGCTATCAACATTGCAGCAGGGGCAGTGGCAAAGGAGCCCCAGAGGTTAAGGGCCCCATTGTACCCCAATTAGAAATGTTGTATTTACTTACAAGCAAGGGTTTGGGGCCCATCTCCTCACTGTCATCAGGGTCCGTGACAGCCTAGTTACGCCACTGGCTGAGACAGCTCTGCTGAGGACACGGTGTGTTTTAGAGTGTAGGACTCAGGGTGGGAGCTCTGCAGTCTGTCAGCTGCTGAGTAGAAATCTGACAGAGGACTGTTTGTAATGAGGCAGACGGTGCCAGCGTGAGACGTGCCTGCTTTGACAGTGAGTAAGACAATGGATGCTAGAGAGATTCTTACTACTTGAAAAGGTGGATGCCATGGTAAGATGTTAATATTTACTGAAGGGCAGCATTGTAATGAGATCTGTCTGCTGCAGGATCCAGACGAGAGATACAGAGCTGCACTGTTGATTCTTATTTTTGTAATTCTAAGTTTAAAAGCCAGGCACATCTAGTAGGACTTTGAGCCGAGTCTGGGGCAGTGTTTCCCACATTTTTAGAACCACAAACCAATTTTTAGAACGGCAAACTTTCACAACCCACCTAGCTTTAATAGACAAGAGGCATGCGAATTTTGAATGTAATTAAAACATTGTGAGGCAGAACACTGTCATTTACAGACAGCACATTTTCCATTGAAATGACCATTACATTTTCACAGTACAAAAGGGGGTGGTGATGGACGCTTTTGGCTGCTTTTGGCCGCCATAAGTGTGGCAGGGTATGCTCAGACGTGAGTCCCTTGCTCACTTTGCCACTGGATTCAAGCAAGCCGGGCTGAAGACGGCTGGAATTCCAGAAACCGGTCCTCGGAAGCTTGTTTCCGGTCCAGGGAAGGCATGGCTTGGCAGTTCGGGCTGGACTGTTCCCATGAGGCACAGGGTCAGACTGATTTGCATATAGCCATGTCTGAACTGGGGTGGCAGAGTGGGCTAAAGAACGGTGATGGATTAAACCCAGATCTTTTGACTGGGTGTGAGTGTTTGATTGGTTCAGATACTCCGTCCACCACCACCCCCTTTTGTACCATTACATTTTCACAGACATACAGTTTTACGGATAAAAATATATTTCAGACAAACGATGGGGGAAAAGAACGTTTTCAGTGAATATTTATCATCTGTGCATCACAAAGTAAAGCGTCTTGATTTTCCTGGTTCCTATTAATATCTTTGTTCTAATCGTACTTCACAATTACAAAAGAGCTTCATTTTTGCTTTCCTAACTGCTGAATGTGTACATTAAAATGTGTCAGTAGACATAGACTGATATGTGACCTCTGTCTTTGAAGTACAGCAAATGTGACAAAATAAATACAGAATGTAGAGGCATCTTGATTTATTGCTTAGGGACCCATCAACAATCAGCTCATGAAACCACAGTGGGTCGTAAAAAAGTCTGGGAAACAATGGTCTGGAGTTTTTCATAGATTCTCCACTGTTACTACTGCCGCGCGTGTGCAGATTGGGCCTTTTGTCGTGTTCACACTGTGATGTATTCCTGCTTAGTGCCAATCGCAGATATTGCGCACAGCCGCATGCCCTAGGGGCTGCTGAGCAATGTGCACACTTCACATAAAATCGCTCTGTAAAAGATTGTGCACACTTCTATACATTTTAGGAGGTATTGAGCAATGTGTAAACGGGACGTGAGGCATCTGCAATGCTTTTAAGGAGGTGCCGAGCAAAATGCCTACTGGGCAGATAGGCACATAGCAACACACTCTAGAAGGTATTTTACACTTGCATACATCCTAGGAGAGATTGAACAAAGTGCACAATGCAAGATTTTTTTTCACAGTAATGCACTCTTAGGGGCCTATTCTGAGGTTTTGGTGGAGTGGTAGCGCGGCGGTGCAAACCGCTGCGCCAAAGGTCGTTCTGCCCGCTGGTCAGATTCTGACTTTTTAGTAGTCTGGCAGGCGGGTGGCATGGTGGTCCCATGGCAGTGCCTCTTTTAAAGGCGGCGGTGCCATTAAAAAGGCACTGCAATGGGATCGCACAACAAGGTTCCTGCACGGCATGGACTTGAAAGTACATGTTGTGCAGGAATCTATGTGCATGTGCACAGGGGGCACATGTTATGCCCCGCTGTGTGCATCCACATATGCTTGAGGCACTGGGTGGCCCTAAAGGGCCACCTTTGTTTCCTCTCAGCCAGGGTTTTCATGGCAGTGGAACCACCATGAAAACCCTGGCGGAGAGTAAACTCATAATATGCATGGCGGGGCAATGGTGGTCCCGCAAAGCATATTGTGGCCTCTGACCGCCAGGGAGTGGTGGTTCCCTGGCAGAGAGGGCAGTCCTTTGGCGGTCTGTCTGCCCAATTCGTAATCAAGAAGTCGGACCGGCAGTGCGGGGGTGGCTGGATCCACTAATGGAGAATATATGACGTTACAACGCATGCAATTACAACGCATGCTTTCACAATGCTGTCTTTACATTGCAACTACCATTACATTGCATGTTTGTACAATGCATGCCATTACAATGCATTTTTAAAAACTACCATTACAACGCATTCCATTACAACACATACATTACAATGCATACCATTACAACACATACCATTACAATGCATACCATTACAATGCATACCATTAAAAACGCATACCATTACAACGCATAATACTTTTAGGGCAACAGTAGGGTAATGTTGGATAGTGTAGGGGTAAAAGTTACTATTCCCCCTCCAGTGAGTGCAACAGTAGGGAAAGTGTTGGATAGTGTAGGGGTAAAAATTACTAGTCCCATGTACCCTAAAACCCATACTCACCCTAATACTGAAAAATCTCCATTACTTACCTTATAATGCGGTGTAATGGCATGCATAGTAATGATATGCGTTGTAATGGCATGCGTTTTAGTGACATGCATTGTAATGGCATGCATTGTAATGGCATGCATTGTAAAGGCAGTTGCGTTGTAACAGTTGCGTTGTAAAGGTAGGTCATTGTAATGACTGCGTTGTAATGGATGTTCCCCACTACTGAACTGCAATCATAAGTCTGGCGGTCTTAGGACCATCAGACTTGTAATAGGGCCTTAAGAGTTACCATACAACGTGTACAATCTTGTGGGTTGCAAATAGCTATGCACATTTTGGTGAAGCATGCATCTATGTGTACTAGGGATTACTGTACAGAGTGAACACGTGGAAGTATTGCACACAGCAATGCATTCTAGGCATAATTGCACATTTCAATGCATATTCAGTGGCAATGCACATAGCTATGCAATCGATGAGGAATTGTCCAAAGTGCACACTCACAAGTTTACCACCTAGTATGCATGCTCGGCGGTACAATGCACATCAGCATACACCAGAAGTTGAGTTGTTGCACACCGCAGTGAACAGTCCAATTATGTGTGGTACTGAAAGCTAATGTACTATTTCACTGGTGCAGAAGTGTTGCTGGTAAAATTCTGCATACTATTTTCAGGTCTTAGCTACAAACAACTTCCTTTCCAAAATGTAACATATTCTTACATTGGACAGTGGGACAGCCCTTGCTGATTGAAGGCTATGTTGTCTGTCTCAGGTGTCTGCTGTTAATTCAGTTCCTTTCCTGCCTATTCATCTCTTTGTCCCACTGAGGAGCATTTCAGTCTCACAATGTTCTGAATGGATGAGTCGTATTCTTATGTATCTTTATGAATGAGAACTGCAAAGATTTTTACAGTTAAATTTACAAGCCTTCAGTAAAAAAGGTTACATTTCTTATAGGTGGGTGGGACTTGCTTCCTTCGTCGATAATGGGGCGAGTAGAAGAAAAATCGAATCCTGACAAGACAGTGGTTTCACCTTTCTTTGAACAGTAATCATAGGTAAGTAGTGGAAGCCCAGACAGTAAATCCTTGAGCAAGGAGTTGCATAAAAAAGGTGGTTTTGGTTTCCACATGTGCAGTTGACCAGCTCATTTGATAGAACAGAGATCAGTACATTATGATTCATCCAAACTCGTCAAAAAGTCTTTCAAATGGTGGCAGGATGGCTAAAGGGATACGTTTTTGGTAATAGTACCTTCAGAAACAAACTCATCCAAATGCCTTAGAGAAAATCGCCAGAAAACGGGCTAAAGAGAAAGGGATTGTAATTACCGAGTGATTATGGAAAAGCGCCACTGCTCTAAATTTTATAACACTGTAAAGGGAAACCTTTGTTAATATATTGTTGGGGCAAATGGATCTAATAGCGATCTAATATCTGTTTTTTACATAAAAGGAGCAGAGCGGATCCATCATGCCCTAGGTGCCAGAATGATTTGTTGGGCGATGGACTTCAAATGGCGTGGCCTTTCCCTACATTTAGCAATTTTGGTTAAAAAAAAAATCAGTTCATGAGTCAACAGATTTGATAAAAATCGTCCACCGACTCTGGGCTGCCTCTCCGCCACAAAGATTAGTAGACTAGTACTGAAATTAAGCACATATTTATAGCAATGTTATTGATTAGGTCAATTGTTACCATGCACCGGAAGTCATCTAGGCCCCACACATTTGAACACTGGAAGAAGAAAATGAAGGTACGATTCGACCAGAGGGCTTGTGCTGAATGAGTACTTTAATGGAGTTCAGGCGCATTTGGAATTACTTTGATTTTATTCTCCATTATCGGCTGCCAGCAGTAGGTCAATATCTATGGGCACATGCCTACGACAGACTCCGAAACAGGATAAGAATAAGGATTTGTTCTTATCAATTCGAACAGCCTTTTAGGAACAGTATGCAGCGCCGGCATTAGGGCAGTGCGATCGGTGCCACAGCACCAGGCAGTGCCGGCTTTAGCGCTGGTGGCGCTCGGTGCAACAGTTTATTCTGACGCCACCCACCCATGACCTCTTCCACCTCTGATTCCCTTAGTACCCACCGCAAAATATCCCCTCTCTCACATACATTTCATTTCTTTTAAAGCACTGGTAAAGGATGACTTTACTAATCCACTCAGCTATCCACATGAAATACAGATCTGTTCTTTGCAGAAGGCATATTAACCCTCTGTTCTTCTTTATGGCAAGTCAAAACCTCCACTAGAAAAAAGACTCCACTATCTCTCTCTAGCAGGAACATTAATCACAAGAGTTACCATGACATTTTTATTGTTGCCTGAAAGATGGACACATAAGGAACTCTGAAGCAGGTGCTTTTAAATCTTAAGTTATTGCTAAACACAGCGCCCCCTCCTTCTGAGGTCAGCGCCCCTGTCCAAGTCAGCGCCCAGTGCACCTGCACCTGCACCAGTCGCACTGCCCTAAAGCCGGCCCTGGCATCAGGCGCCGATCTTGGAGGGGGTAAGGAGGGCACTGTATTTTGAAATATCTTTTTTTGTTTAAAAGCACCTGCCACACAGTTCCTTGTGTGTCCATTAGTTGGCTAGTGGCAGTTTTGACTAATAATAAACTAGCACAAAGGCTTAATACGCCTGCTGTAAAGCACGTGTACCATGCAGATCACAGAATTGTCTTTTATGCAGACTGCTTAGAGGGATACTGTTTTTGTCACAGAGATCCATTTGTTAGTTTCAGTTCATAAGTCATCATAATATAACACAGTAACCCTGAACTGTCATCAATGAGCTGCATGTAAACTGCAAAGGATCGGTTAGAACATTGGTACTCACAAACTTTCTCTCGGGGGACAAATTTACAGTGTGGTTTGTGGCTGAGGGCCGCAGCGGTGGGGGTGGGTCAATGGGGGACGAGGCAGGGCTAGAGCAAAAAAAACTGTGACCAAGAGGTTGAACACAGGCCCCTGCAGCGGATGCCTTTGTCCACTGAGCCACCAGACCCGGCATACATACATCTCTCTCTCTCTCTCTCTCTCTCTCTCTCTCTCTCTCTCTTTCTGTCTCTCTCTCCCTCCCTCCCTCCCTCCCCCTCTCTCTGTCTCCCTCTCTCTCTCTCTCGCTCTCCCTCTCTCTCTCCCCCTGTCTCCTACCCTTTCTCTCTCTGTCACCCTCCCTTTGGCTCTCTTTCTCCCTCCCTTTATCTCTCTGTCTCCTCCCTTTATCTCTGTCTCCCTCCCTCTCTGTCTCACTCTCTCCCTCCCTCTCTCTGTGCCTCCCTTCCTCTGTCTCCTTCCCTGTGTCTCCCTACCGCGGTCACCCTCCTCCCTCTGTCTGTCTCCCTCTGTCTGTCTTCCTCCCTCTGACTGTCTGTCTCTGTCTTCCTCTGTCTCTGTTTCTGTCTCCCTCTGTCTGTCTGTCTCCCTCTGTCTGACTCCCTCCCTCTGTCTGTCTGTCTCCTTCTGCCGGACTCACTCCCTCTGTCTGTCTCCCTCCCTCTGTCGCCCTCCCTCCCTCTGTCTCCCTCCCTCTGCCTCCCTCTCCTTATGACTCCCTCCATCTGTCCCCCTCTCCCTCTGTCTCCATCCCCCACTCTCTCTCCCTCTCTCTTCTTCTCTCTCCCTCTCCATCTCTCTGTCTCTCTGTCTGTCTGTCGCTGTCTCTCTGTCCTTGTCCCCATCTGTCCCTGTCTGTCCGTCCCTGCCTGTCCCTGTCTGTCCCTTTCCCCATCTGTCCCTGTCTGTCCCTGTCTGTCTGTTCCTGTCTATCCCTGTCCCCGTCTGTCTGTCCCTGTCCCCGCCTGTCCCCGTCTGTCCCTGTCTCCATCTGTCCCTGTCCCTGCCCGTCCCCGTCTGTCCCTGTCCCCATCTTTCCCTGTCTGTCCTTGTCCCCGTCTGTCCCTGTCTTCATCTGTCCCTGTCCGTCTCTGTCGGTCCCTGGCCCGTCTGTCCCTGTCCCCATCTGTCCCTGTCTGTTCCTGTCCCCGTCTGTTACTGTCCCCGTCTGTCTCTATCCCCGTCTGTCCCTGTCGCTGTCTGTCCCTGTCTGTCTGTGCCTGTCCCCGTCTGTCCCCGTCTGTCTCTGTCCCTGTCTGTCCCTGTCTCTGTCTGTCCCTGTCTCTGTCTTTGTCTGTCCCCGTCTGTCCCTGTCTCTGTCTGTTCCTGTCTCTGTCTGTCCCTGTCTGTCCCTGTCTCCCTCCCGTTTCTCTGTCTGCCTCTATCTGTCTGCTCCGTCCCTCTCTCTGCCTCTACCTGCCTTTATCTGTCTCTGTCCGTGCCTGTCTCTATCTCTGTCTGTCTCTATCTCTGGCCTGTCTCTGCCTCTATCTGTGTCACCTCACTCCCTGCTGTCCTCTGTCACCTCACCTGGCTCTCAGTCCCTGCTTTCCTCTGTCACCTCACCCCTTGTGTGTGTCAGCCCGGGCTGAGACAGCTTCCCCGGGCACACACACAGCCGCACCCGAGTACTGCACAGGTCTTTAAAAGACCATTTACATGTTAATGAGGCTTTGTTGTAGTTCACACCTTCTTAGCGCCCCTGCAGCTTCACTCTGACTATCGCCCGGCCCCCATAGAGCAGTCTCTCTGAGTCTGCGCTGCTGCAGGGTGTTTCCTGACACTTTAAAAAAAAAAGAGAGAACACACGCGTGATGGCTGCCAGGTCCGCGGGCCGCCAAGGAAGGCTTGCCGGGCCCCAGTTCAGACATGGCCATATGCAAATCAGTCTGACCCTGTGCCTCATGGGAACAGTCCAGCCCGAACTGCCAAGCCATGCCTTCCCTGGACCGGAAACAAGCTTCCGAGGACTGGTTTCTGAACTGGGGTGGCAGAGTGGGCTAAAGAACGGTGATAGATTAAACCCAGATCTGTTGACTAGGTGTGAGTGTTTGATTGGTTCAGATGCTCTGTCCATCACCACCCCCTTTTGTACTACTTTGTTTCCCTTGCTCACTTTGCCACTGGATTCAAGCAAGCCGGGCTGAAGACGGCTGAAATGCCAGAAACCGGTCCTCGGAAGCTTGTTTCCGGTCCAGGGAAGGCATGGCTTGGCAGTTCGGGCTGGACTGTTCCCATGAGGCACAGGGTCAGACTGATTTGCATATGGCCATGTCTGAACTGGGGTGGCAGAGTGTGCTAAAGAACGGTGATGGATTAAACCCAGATCTGTTGACTGGGTGTGAGTGTTTGATTGGTTCAGATGCTCTGTCCATCACCACCCCCTTTTGTACCACTTCCTTAAAATACAGCCTACTAGAATGAATGCTACACCTTATAGTCCTCTTTGTCTTATGGAACATTTCCTATACACTGATTTATACATGTACGACCCATTGTCTCTGTATAATGTGTGTGTGATGTAAAGTGCTCTGACATCCTACAATGATCTTGAGATAAGGACAATGACAAGATGAGGGGCACTGTTGAAGGGTGGTAGTAAGGAAATTGGAGGGATTGTCACACCGGGCTCAATCAACGAGAAAGCCGACCCTGACAGTGTGCATTATTAATTTAAAAAACTTGAAAATAATACCTCTGTTAATATCAGTAGTTTATGAATTTCAGTTTCTTTCATCTATATATGACTATTTATATCCTATCACCCTAATAACAAGCATTTGCAATGCAATAGGTCTCGCAGCATTAAAGCTTGAGTTACTGGCATTGTAAATGACAATGCTTTGCATTAATTTTTTTTAATTTGCAATTGGTATATAAACATTGTTTGTGAGTGGTTAGCTGTTGCTAACAGACACCCTCACAGACCTAGAGCACTGCACGGCTCATATAATTGAATATGCACTGATATCGGAAGGCTGCAATGCTCATTGAATGCATAGGGCTCCGTGTCCATGCACACCTGATGTGCAGCCAAGGCCTACCTTACAGAGGGCCCTACAGAAATTAATCAGTGATGCCACAGGCCATGGTGCCAAGTAACCCGAGAGCAAACAATGTGTCACGTGAGTGGATGCCTGTCATCAGCTGTGGCCCAGCACCACACTGGCACGAAATACAGCACGCAGGCCTAGAATTCGGCATGGCCTCTTTTGAGAATCACTATGCATCCAATCAGCGGTGCTAAGAGGTACCTATGATTAAAGTCACAGGAAAGCAGCTTTGGCATGGCAGGGAAAAGCCCTATGATAGGCTATGAAGTTAGCACCTTGGCTGCTGGAGCTATTCCCCTGCTGTGCTGGGCCATAATAAAAACGGGTGTGGTCATGACGAGCTCAGCTCGTCATGAGCACCTGAGAGGTATATGCCATGACGAGCTGAGCTCGTCATGAGCACCGAAGGGGCTAAACTCACACTTTGTTTTGCTTTTTGCCGTTTTATATAGCACGAACTAGACTTGAAGGTGTTGCTAGGCACCGGGAGATTAAGTGACTTGCTCAGAACCACAGGATGTGGAGTCTAAGACGAGGCTCGAACCCGGTAACCCAGCTCTAAGGTTGGCAGCTCCGGCCATTATGCCACATCCTGTTTTTACTGCAGAGTCCACGCACACATTTAAAGAAGCAACTAACTTTATGTACAAAACGCACATTGTATTTGGGAACGTGTGGGCTGGCGCCTTCGGCACTTTCAATGGCACATATCAACATCTCCATGGTGTACTATGCTCATTTGTTAAGTATCTGTGGCTCTGCTAAGCAACTTCAAGCACACAAATCCCCCGCCCCACCAGCTGGGTAAATGTGGCACATTCTATGAGCACGCAGGTGGGGGAAACGTAAAAACTGAGGAGAGGCATGCGTCAAATACCTAAGCTTGGCCTACCTTTGGAATAGTCCAGTACAAGAAACTGTCATTATTAGCATAGGTGTAAGAGGAGGAACGGAGCAGCGCCGTAAAGAAAGGACTGCGGGGGGGGGGGGAGGAGATGGAACACTATACAAAACTGCCCCAAAAACATAAGCATAGAGGCGTTTAGGCGTCACGCGATATACAAAAAAATCAATAGCACTCCTAATATGTGGCTGGACCGGTAACCCATAAAAAAAACAAAAAAACATTAATGTAGGGGGGCGAGATGAAACTGAGTACGCGTGAGGGAGCTAGATATGGAAGCAGTACTCAAAGAACAGGGCCCGCACCATTCTTTCCTTTGCCAGCTTTTGTTCTCCTCACCTCAAAACATCTGGGAGGAGGGCTTTAGCTACACGCTCACCCATGGGAGGATGTTTACAATGTCCGTCGGGGTCGGTGCCTAGTACTACACAAACAAGCGTTGAGTTGGGCGGCCGCGCTGTATCTGTCCGTGCCCATGGGTGGTGCAAGCCTCCTGCCTGTGACGCTGGTGTCCTCGTGGTGCCGTAGTTTTTTAATTGTTTTGTGCCAAGACTCAGTGCGGAGCTCACAGTGGATGCCATACAGTCACAAGCGTTGAGATACATAAATAAAGACTGCCAGTCACTGGCACCACCTCCATGCGGATGTAACACACATTCTAACAAAAGTCAAAGCAGACACGGAAAATGAAGTGCCTCTATGCGCTGCCTGGAACCTCGAGGCACTGGGTAAAGTTTAATAACTAGCATCGAACAGCACTTTTTGCTCAGCTGAAGGCTAGCGCTGCGTCTACCTTCATTCTCCACGGCCGCTTGGTACCATAACGGTGACACCAGCTCTTTCACAATCTGCACAGCACAGAGAGGCTGCAGAAAAAGGCGAGCTCCTCCTCACAGCGAGGCTGGGAGGCACGGCAGACAAAGCGATCGCTTTCACTTTCGCGATTCAAGACGTGCGCGTGCATTGACAACCAGCATGGGGGCGTGTCTTAGCCCGGCTCATGTAGCCCCGTAGTAATCCTACACATACACAATCCTGCTGTAAATCCTAAATCTGCGATATCCTACCTGTTGTCCCGGTCACCACATACCGTGGGCTGCAATCTGCGACCTCCGGAGCTGCAGTGGACCGCGGAGCCCCAGCCGCCCAACATCGGAGTGTTGCGTGCGGCCCAACCTGCGACTGCCGCTGTGAGCTGGTGCCAGAGTGTGGCATGGACCCGGAGTTGGGCGGGTGCCCGGACCCCAGCCCTGACCTGACGATGACCGCTAACTCTGCTTAGCGAAGTGAGTGCCCCAGGTCCGTGTGTGATGGAGTCTCGGCCTCCGTTGTTTTCCTGGTTGCTGCCGGGGCCGCAGCTGAGTGCGAACTGGAGAACTGGTGAGGAGCGGTGTGGGTCCACAGCGAGAGAGCCATCAGGGCACAAGACTAGGGCATGGGAGACCTTTTTGGTTGGTGCTCACATTTCTGTGCGGCGGCGGGGGGGTCTTGGTTCTCTCGTGTGTGTGTGTGTGTGCATGCGTGTGTGTATGTGTGTGACGGCGGGGGCGGATGTCTTTGTATGAGGGCCCCAGGTCCGTGTGTGATGGAGTCTCAGCCTCCGTGGTTTTCCTGGTTGCTGCCGGGGCCGCAGCTGAGTGCGAACTGGAGAACTGGTGAGGAGCGGTGGGGACCCACAGCCAGATAGCCATCAGGGCACAAGACTAGGGCATGGGAGACCTTTTTGGTTGGTGCTCACATTTCTGGGCGGCGGCGTGGGGGGGTCTCGGTGTTCTTATGTGTGTGCGTGCGTGTGTGTGTATGTGTGCGACGGCGGGGGTGAGGGGGGTTCTCTGTATGTATGTGTGCGTGCATGGGCGCTCGTGTGTGTGTCTCTGTGTGTGCGCATGCGTGTGTGTTGGAGCTTTCCAGGAGACAGGAGCTGGCCACAGCGAGCGCGTTCTTGTGCGTGTGGCCCGCTCAAATCCCCTTCTGGCAGAGGAGATGCGCGCGGCCAGGTCCTGTCTCCTGGAAAGCTGCGTCACCAACAATAGGTCTCTGGCGAGACAGCGCTTCGCGCTGTAAATCGCCACGAGACCTAAAAAATGCCTTTTCCCACTGCTAACTTGGGTGATCTACTTTTATTCTTGATTATTTAGCGCTGCATGGTAGTGCATGTGTCTCCTTGCTATCAGTCTGCTTTTTCCTTTGCCTCTCCTGCTTTGTTTCACTTCTCTTACTGCTCTTCGTTACTCTCCCCATTTTAAATATTTTCTTCTTATTAATTACAGCCTGTCTGGAAGCTGTAAAATGCCACCTGGCCCCTCGTTTTTGCATTGATGTGCACTTTGTTTTCGCTGTTTTACCTTTTAACTTTCATTTACTTCATGACACACATGCAAGTTTACATTGTGACAATTGAATATGCATTGGTGGCCATCTTTGTACGGGTTTTCTATGATAGAAAATCCATCACAACTTTGTCAGTAATGTGTGCCCATGCATCATGATGTACGTGTTGAAATGAGAATGGATATTATTGGTTCAGCATGTTATGCCTCATATCAAAGTACAAAACGTGAAATAGAGTGTGCTCAGTACACCCAGGAAATACCTCATCCTGTCATTATGGTAGTTTCTGCAAAACCTGCAAAGCAGGGCCTCAGTAGACTCTAAATGTAAATGTAAATGTACAGGAATTTATATAGCGCAAATCACCGGGCGGTTTCTAAGCGCTTGCTTAGGGAACCCGTCCTGGTATTCCCCTGTGAGATAACCCCAGCAGGGTATCCGCAAGGTGAAAGCCAGGCATCCCGCCGCGAGGGGCCGTTGTGGAGATTAAGCAAGCTATTGCCCAGAGTCGCAGAGTGTGAACCCGTGAATCGAGTAGGCACCGGAGCGAGAATTGTCGAGTCCATGGACATTTTAGGACTCAAGACCCCGCTGAGCCGGGAATTGAACCCTGGTCCCGGGCTGACCTCTGCTTCTAGGTCTGCCTCCTCTAACCAGTGAGCCACACTTCTCCACTCTGTTACAACTGAATAAAATAATTTGTTTGAAGAGTGGATTTTGTACTAACAGTGCAGAAAAAACAGAGCCAGAAGCATTACTGCCGTGGATAAAGAGCTACATTTCATCACTGAAGCATGCCACTTGCATGGGGGCGTGGCTTGGCCAGCTGCAAGATGGCCGCACTCTAAGTGGGCTCTGCCGGCCAAGCTTTTAAATCCGGCACTACCCTGCAGGAAATCGCACCTTACCTGCCATTTGCGGCCGCATCCTGCATTCCCGCGGCGAGAGGCACCGTCCGGAGCTGTCTCTGTGCTCCTGTTCAACTGGGAGGCTGAAAAAACTCAGTTGAAGGCGGTACGGGGCCTGTGCCTCGGCTCCCGTGTGAGCCACAATCAATGTTCCCCGAGGTCGCGAGGGCTTCTTGTGCCACCCGCTGAGGCTCGGGGCTGGAGCTCCTCCTAGCATATCTTCCGGTGAGTGGCGCCGCCTCGGGGGGTATTTGCCGGCGTGGTTGGGTGTCCGCGGGCCGCACCACTGTGTCCGGGGCACTGCGCATTCTGCCTTGTCTTCCACGGGCCGTCTCTACCGGCGGCCGCTGACTCCCAGACCCGCGTAACGGGGGCGGCGCCCCCCCCGCGTCTCCTTGCCAGCACTGCCCCGATGAGGGCTGTGTGCCCCCCGGTCGCCTAATGCTGGGGCCCGACCGGGCCGGGACTCTCTGTGCTGCTGTCTCAGCCCTGTGGCCATTCCGGAGCTCTGCCATCTGGCCCCCTGGCGCTGGGGGCTCGTTCTGCCACTCCCGACCGCACCATTGTCTGGTTCCTTTGACTGCTGTGGCGGCTGGGGCACCTGTCCTGCTGGGCCTTGCCGCTGCTAACTCTAGGCTGCTGCGGCGAGTTGGGGCCTACGCCTGCCTTCTGGCTGTCTCCTGCCATCTACTGTGGACCGTGCTGGGCACCTCCCGCACCTGGTGCTCACCTTATCCTGCTGCTGGCGTGGGGTGTCTTGGAGGTCCCCCAGAGGCTGCCTGGAGGAGGTCGACCCACCTTGCGCCCTGCTTTCCTGTCCATTGGAGCTCTCCCCTGCTTGCTGAGGACCTCGTGGGCTGGGGGTGCCCACACCCGGACGCTTCCTTCTTGCTTTGGGGGCCTAGGGTGACTGCCCATTGACAGTGGGCCACCGCCTCTGGTTCTGCTGAGTGGGTGCGGCTCCCTCTCTCCTGCTCTTCCTTCGCCTGGGGGGCCCACATGCTGACCACACCCCCGTACCGGGGTCCCTGCTTGTGCTTGGTGCTGCCTGATACCGGTCACTACCCTAGCTGGTGCCCCCCTCCTGCTTGACTACCCTCCGGGTGTGGGCGCAGTTTGCCCACCACTGATTCCGTTGCATGGCCGCCATTTTCTCACCCTCCACCCTCTGGTTGCCTTGGCCGCATGACTACGCTCCCTCACATTGCTGTGCTGATGGCCCTTGACGCAGGTAGCGCATTCTTGACCTTGCTCTCCCACGTGTGTGGGTCCCCATCATTGGCGTGCTGGTCAGCTGACAGCCTTCTTTGCCATGGGAAAATCCAACCCGAAGCAGCCCAAGATCACCTTCGATCTCCGCAGGTCCTCCCGCCAGGAGTGCTCCAGTGCTGACAGGGGGAGACCGCTGTCACCATGGAGGTGCCCCCCTCCCGAGACGACGACCTGAAGGCGATCATGCTGGACGTAAAGTCGACGGTCACTGGCATCGCCACCCAGTTGGACCAGCTGTCGGCCCGCCTGGACTCAGTGAAGGTCCTTTAGGATACTCACGACAGCCGCCTATTACACGTAGAGTCCCGGGTCTCCAATGCAGAAGATGCCGCCATGCAGGACCGTCAAAAACTGTTGCAAATGGATAAAATCCTGGCAGTCATCCGTGAGAAAAATGAGGATTTGGAGGCCCGTTCTCGCCGGAGCAATCTCCGCATAACGGGCCTTTCGTAATCGACCAACATCTCCCGTATGGAGGACTTTGTGGAGACCCCGGTCAAAGAACTCTTCGGCGACGTCCTCTCCTCTGTTTTCATTGTGGAGCGGGAGCACCGCTCCCTTGGTGCTCGTTCCGGTCTGCCCCCACGCCCCATCATTGATAAACTGCTCAATTTCTGGGACCGCGATGCCATACTTAGAGCTGCGCAGGACGGGGGCACCATCATCCACCAAGGAAACACCCTCTCCTTTTCCCCAGACTACACCACGACTGTACAGGCAGCCCAGCAGGAGTTCCTTCCTTCAAAGCGAATCCTACAGAAACATGAGGTCCCATACTCCTTGGCCTATCCGGCGAAGCTCAGAGTCCGCCAGGGTGCAAAGACTTTTGTCTTCCCTGATCCTCAGGAGGCATTTGCGTTCGCCAAGAAAGTCGACAAATCATTCCGGCCACCACCATCTCAATCCCCATCCGCGGCTGCGGACCGCCTCAGTGACAATGACTAAAGTGCTATTTTATGTCTGCTGTTGTTCTCCCTTGTTTACGTGATGCCTGATTCTACCCAAGCATGGCCACCCTGCTTTACAGCGGGGTGTATGCCTACCCCTGCCATGCCCTCATGCTATGATTCCCACTTGCTCTACTGTTTTTCCCCTTCCTAGTTGTGGGTCCCTGAGGTGGGGCGGGTTGGTGTCTCAGCCTGATTGGGGGTTAGAGTGGGAGTGGGGTTGGGGTTCTTTCTGTTTTTCGTTCTCAGTCATTCCGGTTGGGGTCGATTGATTGGTGTGATGGGGGGAGTATTGCCATCCCGGCTGTGGTTCGGGGTGGGTGAGTTTGGTGGGATTGTGGGAGGGGTTTTGTTTTCCTGCTTGCGTTGTTGTTTTTATATGGTATAGTCTGGTTCTTCTGCATTGCATACACATGTCCATTCCTAGACACCGCACTGTGGTCCTGGCTTCTTTTTTCGCCGGGCTGATGGCCATTGCATCTCCACTTCCAAGCTGCTTGGCCTGGGAGTTTTCTGCTCCCCTATTGGGGAAATGGTTTCAGTCCATCATTGAATGTTTTTCTAGTATTGCTACCACAAGTCTTGACTGCAACATTGCATTGTGGTTCACGCCTTGTTCTGTTTACGGTAATTGGATATTCACTGTTGGTAACCATGTTGCCCCACTGGTCCCTCCTTCCTCTTCTCTGCGGCTCCTCCTGTGGTTGGGTAGGTGGGGCACTATCGTTGCTCACCGGCGTGCTTGGTTCTCAAAGCCACATCCATTAGTTAGAGGCCTGCATGCTTTCCCCGCGCTGCCTCTGTGTCTGGAAATCCCAGGTGGGTGGTCTTTATTTGTATGCGATGCCTCCTGCCTGCGCTGCATTTTGCCCCCCTTTGATTTCCCTGCTCCTCATGCTTGCTATGCCTACCTGTGATGCCTACCGCCTGCGCTGCGTAGCGTTGCACTTTGGACCACCCCCTTATGGCTGACATCGTCTGCTGGACTTGGAATGTCCGAGGTTTGAATGACCAACATAAGGCCTGACTGATGTCTCTTACAGGAGATGCATCTGCTGCCCGTCTCCTTGTCCAGACTCCAAGTCCGATATTGGGGGAATCCCACTCATCCACCTACTCGTCGTATGCCAGGGGGGTCTCAGTCCTGATGCGTAGGGGCCTCCCTTGGCAGACCACCCGGGTACTCATCGATCCTGAGGGCAGGTATGTGATCCTTCATGGTCTTCTATTGGCCCAGCCGGTTACGATCGCCACGGTCTACGGTCCCAACGCCGACGACCAGGAATTTTTGTCATCACGTTTGGCACCTCATCTCAGCTTGTGGCCCCGCAGCGGTAGTCTGGGGAGATGATTTCAATGTTACCCTGTCGGCAGCCTTGGACCAATCGGGCTCCTATACATCCCATCTGCGGGCAGCCGCGGCTCTAACGTCAATCTTAACTGTTAACTCTCTTTATGATGCTTGGCACCACCTCCATCCCGATGTCCGGGAAGGCACCTGCGTTACCGGCACGAGGGGCTGCTGGTTGCGCATTGAGTTTTGTCTGACCTCGCCTGACGCCCTGTCTTGGCTCACCGACACAGTGCACATGGCTCGCACCTTTTCCGACCATGCACCGGTTCAGATCCGTCTTCGCCGCCCCATTCCCCTCAATGGCCCTTCCCCCTAACACCCTCCGGGACTCTGCCTTCTGTGTGGACATCCACACCGCGATAACCAACTATTTTGATTTAAATGCGGGGTCTGAGTACTCCGCCTCGACATTATGGGAGGGGTTCAAGGTCGTAATTCGGGGTGAATGCATCTCCTGACAGGCCGGTGTTCTCCACTCTATTCATACCACTCTGGCTAGGCTTGAGGCGGAAATTAAAGATCTGGATGCCGCCCAGGCGGCAAACCCCAGTCCTGAGACGCTGGCGTCAATACGCCAAAAACACACTGAATTCTCGGAAGAGGCTGGCCGTATACTGTAGTTTTTGGGCAGGGAGGGTCGGGCGTGTCATTTTGGTGAGGGGGACCTCTTGCCAAACTTCTTTGCCCACCGATAGCTGCCTCCTATATTAGGGCCCTCAGTGATGGCGGCTTGTGCAGGACTTCTTCACCGGAGGTAATTAATTCACGCTTTCTTGACTTTTATTCTCAGCTATACTCTGCCGGTATTCCTTTGCCACGGGAGAACTTGGATCAGTATTTTGAATCTATCGCACTGGTCTGGTTGGAAGACTACCACCGCAAATTTCTCGATTAACCTTTTTCCATGGAGGAAATACTGGCTGCCATCCGTAGCTTACCCGGGGACAAGGCCCCCGGCCTAAATGGCTTACCAGCCTCTTTTTACAAAATGTTCGCCGATCTCTTAGAACCACATTTGGTGGCTATGTACAATGAATCCTTGGATACGGGTCTCTTTCCGCTGTCATTACGTGAGGTGATGATAACTTTGCTTCTTAAACCGGACAAACCTGCCGACCGTCGCGCCTCCTACCGCCTCCTCTCCCTGAGCAACATTGATAACAAAATCTTTGCCAAATTGATCGCCTCCCGCCTTCTTTTACTCATGCCCCTCATTGCTCTTCCCGACCAATCAGGCTTTATTCCTGGTAGGGCAACTTCGCATAACCTTTGCACGATCTTCTCAGATTTGCATCAAATTGATCCTAACCTCCCAGCAGTGGCTGCCCTGTTGGATGCTACAAAGGCGTTCGACACGCTGGAGTGGATATTTTTATGCACAAGGTTAAACTTCTTTACACCAATCCCTCGGCACGTCTCCGTATTAATGGTCAGGTCTCCGACCTTATTAGTATTACTCGTGGCACACGTCAGGGGTGTCCGTTATCGCCCATGCTCTTTGTCATTGCAATGAAGCCCCTGGCCACCAGGCTTCGGCAGCACCACACTCTCAGAGGAATAGGCTTCTCGTACCGCTCCCTGCTCATCTCAATGTATGCAGACGATGTCACCCTATACGTCTGTCATCCTTAGGGGAACCTCAGCCTCCTGGTCCGGGAAATTATACGCTTTGGTGGGCTCTCAGGCATTCAAGTGAACTGGAGTAAGTCTGTTCTATTCCCCTTGACCGATGACACTGTGCCATTCCCACCGGACTTTCCGTCCGAGTGGGCCTCCGGTCCCACGCGCTATTTCGGCATCTGGCTGAGTAGGGATCTGGACGAACTGGGGAGATCTAACTGTGGTCGTGCGGTCGATTGGCTGGAGTCTAGGATTCCATCGTGGAGCCGACTTCTGCTTTCTCTGGCGGGCCGAATCGCAATCGCAAAAATGGTGGTCCTGCCTAAATTTCTCTACCTGTTTTTAAACATCCCAATTCCTCTCACTACTCATTTCCTTCGCAAATTACGCTCCCTAATCATTTCGCTCGTTTGGGCGGGTAAACAGCTAAGAGTTGCTTATGACATCCTTACTCTCTCCATGACTGCCGGTGGTATGGGCGTGCCTGATTTTTGGATCTATGTCTTATGTGCCCAGACCAGTTTACTGAATTTTTGGATTCACCCTACCCCTTATCAGCCTCACGTTGCCGTGGAAACGGATGTAGCTTCTCCCTGGCCTCTGTCCACAGCTTTGTTCGCGCCCGCGGTGCGCCCTCGGGCGGAGGCCGATACGGTCGGGACGCTGCGCTGGGCCTGGTCCGGCCTGCGACGCCTCTCCGGCCTTCCCCGGCTCTCTACCAATTCCATGCCAATAGTGAACCACCCAGATTTTCCTCCATTACAGCCTTCTGGCATGTCTAGGCATGCGTCGCGGTTGGGTTTGAGGACGGTGGCGCATCTCTACCCAGACAACACCTTCTACTCTCTTCCTGACTCCTCCAGGTCGCAGGACACGCTTTTATTCTATCAGCTGCGAGCCATCAGCCGGATACTGTACCCCACATTCCCTTAGCCCCCACACACCATGCTGGCCCTGAATTTCACATATACTTCCCCATCACCGCACAAATTAGCCACCAAATTATATGCATTCACCCTAGTGTCTGCTCCTGTTTCCTCGGATCGGGCGCAGGAGACATGGGGTGCGGATCTTGGTATGGACATTTCGCAGGCCTTCTGGCTATACTGGTGTAACCACACGAAAAAGCTGTCACCCAACTACCGGCTTGGTCTGATCCATTTCAAGTATTTGCACAGGTTGTACCGTACCCCGGTTCAGCTTCACAGGCTCGGGCTCATTCCAGGGGCCCATTTAGCGTGGCTATGCCCTAAGGTCTCTGAATTCTGGCGGGTGGTGTGTTCCACCATTTCTGACATTACAAGCGTCACAGTACATTCCAACAATCCCCTGTGCCTTCTTGGCTTTGTTAAATTCTGCCCTGATGCTTCCCGACGTCTGATTTCGATGCTGCTGGCCCTGGCTAGGCGCAGGGTGGCCATGTGTTGGGGCCGTCGGCCTGCTCTGAAACCTGAGAGCTGGCTGGATGACGCCTCTCGGTTTGAGACTCTCCTATCAGAGTTATGGGACTTATTGCCTGCCAGGTCCCGACCTGATTACATTTGGGGCCCTCTGGTTACCTATCTCCTTACCCGCTCCCATTCCAGTGGCGCTGCCTCTCCCGCGCTCCCCGCAGGCCCTGTGCCCGCGGTGACCGCGGGCACTGGTCAGTGACTGCCTCCTCCCTTTCTATAGGCGATGTTGTTATTTTGTGTGTGTTCCCCTTGGAGGGAGGGGACCTCTGTGTAGTGGAGCTGTATTCTTAACCTTCACGTTCTTCTATTTGCTGTAAGATGTAGTCTACTTGTTACTAAATGCTTGACTTAATCTGTATTTTGTCGATCTGAGCCGCAGTGTTGTACAGTGTATTGTATCTGACATGATTCTCCTTAATAAAGGTTTTTGAAAAATTAAAAAAAAAAGCATGCCACTTGCATACATCTGTTAATTAACCAAATGCAAAGACATCAACTCTATATTGTGCTGCTTGATCCCTTATGCTGAAAAGCAAATCCTACAAAGAATGGAAATGCTTCTGAAGTAGAAAGGATGTGGTCTCACGGTTAGACTGCCAACTTTGGAGCTAGGAAACCAAGGATCGCGCCTCTGGGTCGACTCCACATCCAGTGATTCTGAGCAAATCACTAAATCTCCCCGTGCTTACCCTAAAAAAAATGAATGTGCTCTTGTGTAACGTAACTGGTGCTCATGTAAAAGTGCTCTAATACCTCCGGGTCGAGTTTGCGCTATATAAATCTGAAAAAAACTATTTTGTTGAGATGAGTCACCCTAAGTATTTTAATCGCTCAAGTGTTCTCTATCCCATTTCCTTTCAAGGAGTTATCCCGCCTCTTGAGGATTCTCCCATGGTTCCTCTCTATCATGCTTAAGATCGTACTTAAGATTCATATGTAATGTCTATCCACACCTATGCACCCATTCATCTTTCAGTTTTACTCTAAAGCTAATGATATTCAGATCTCACTACATTTGTATCAGATTTAGGCCCGATGTCGGACGGACTGGAGTCCGTCCGACATCGTTGGGAACTGGAACTGAACGACCTCCTGACGTTGGTGAAAGCCCAGCAAGTAGGATGAGACCGAACACTGTTCGGTTGAATTCCTATTCTTTACAATGGGATCATGCATTCCTACCGGAATGCAGGCTGTCATTCTAAAGAGCAGAAGTGCAGTTCATCCCTGCACCCCGTGGCAGGCACTTCAAGGTGCCTGCCACCGGGTGCAGGGATCAACAGGGGGGCACCACAGGTGTCCCCTAGGCTGCCATTCGGCGGCCTTGCACCCATGGGGCCCTGCTGGGGGCCCCCAAAGACAGATTCCTACAGCCTTTCTGTGTCAGAAAGGCAGTCACAGAAAGGTTGTGGGATCCTCCATCGTAATCCCTCGGCCGGAAAGAGCTGTCCAAGGGATTGGTGGAGGATTTCCGAATGGCAGCTGGGTTCTCCGAGCCCGTCGCAAGTCATTCGGGAATCCGGTTTGGATTCCTTTCCGACCGACCCCATCAAAATGGGTCAGTCAGAAAGGAATCCAAACAGGCTATTCCGATGTGGTCAGAACGGATCCGAATGATAATCGGAGCTGTTTCCGACCGCATCAAAATCGGCCCCTTAGTGTTCTCAAAATTTCGGTTGAGGTTCTGCTCACTGATTGTTGGATGAGAGCAAATTATCTTAAATGTAATACCAATCAGACACAGATAAAGGTGACTTTTGACCATGAGGTATTCTAAGCATTTTCCATATTGCTCTCAACTCTAGACAAAATTCCAGTGTCTAATTCAGTGTCTGCACCCATGGACAATGGTAATGTCTTTTGTTCTTGGTCTTGCTGCCATATTAAGTAAAATAGTGCAGATTTCTATAATCCACCTGGTTTACGGGCTAAGAACTTTTGAGCATACATCTCTCCGCCCACTTCAAAAACACATTTTGTTAGGGTGGTATGTAAAATGATTCATGTTTCATTTTGATCAAATAAACTCAAATTTCCGTGGTAGAACCTCTGCCCTTACTATTCCAGAAGGTCTTTACTTTTCAGTTTGGATTTACTTCAGACATTCCATGCTTGAAAAGACAGTGCTGGGGTGGACTTGCCTTCTCAGTTCTGGACCCGTCATTACAGAAAGCACTACCTCCCTCTGCTTGTTCTTTGGTTTACTATTTGGAATTGAGAAAATCTATCAAGAAACACATTTTCTCACAAAATAGTTTCTTAATCTGGTCAAATACCTAAGTACCAATAACCCCTCATACACACATGCTATTTTCACAACCACAATAACATTTAATACTGGTGGGAGGAGGAATATTTCGGAATTGTTTGTTGGAGGGCTAAAAGCTAGGGCATAGTTGGATGGATGGACAAATGCATGGATCTGGATGCATGATACAAACATGTATGGAGTTGTGTAGATGCATGTGTGTATATGTGAATGCATGTGTGTGTGTTTGTGGGTGCATTAAACAATAAGGGTGTGTGACTGTATGATGAATACATGAGCGTGATTGGATGATTAAATGGAAGTGGGTCGAAATGGAAGTGTGGACAAGGATGTGTAAAATATTGCTCTTGATGGATGCATATATAAATGCATCACTTTGGTGGGTGGATGAATGAATGAGTTTGTAACATAATGAATATCAAATTGTTTGCCTTTACATGTCCAGTTCAAGTTAATATGCTGTTAAGGTAGTACGTAAAGGGGTTCATGTTTCTTTTTATCAGATGAGCAGTGGCGGCTGCCACTATTAAAAACGGGTGAGGCAGCGGCAGGGGGATAGGGGAGAAAAAATGAAAATCACTTATTTGCTAGGCGCTGCCTCTCCTCTGTCCTCTTCTGTTCCTGTTTCCCAGAAGCTCACAAGCTCCCAGACTCCCCTAAGCCAATCACAATGCTGCAGTCATGCTGTTAATACTATTACAAGCACAACAGCAGCGTTTTGATTGACCTGTGAGGTTCCGTGGTTTTCGGGACCGGACTCCATTTTGTTTTGCGTTGTTCGTGATGCCATTTTGTGTTGCCCTCACGTAGGCCGTGGAGGTAAACGAACGAACAAAGTTGCATTCGCTTCGTTTTTCATGTATACATTAACTTGGCCTTTTCGACTTGTGAGTGAACTTCAAGATGCTGACCCCGTCACCTGAAACTGACCCTTTCACGAAGCCGGTTTCTCTAGCTGATCGTTGTCTGAAATTGCCAATCAATGTTCAGGATATCATTAACTTTTAGTTTCTTGCACATTATCCTACTCAGCATCTGAATTGTTTCTTTCCTTACGACTTTTCATTACATGGGTAGTGCTTTCAATTATGGGTTTGTCCGGCCTGTGGTAATCGAATTTGGGACAGTCCTAATAATTAACTTGTGGGTTGGTACGATGTAAAGTGAGCTTTTTGGAATGTAATAATGTGTGGGAAATGTATTTTCATTGGTCAGAATTTGCCGCAGTGGGTGTGCATTCGTAATTAATCGAAAACAGCATAAAAAGTTATGTCTTGCTCTACGAAAGTTGAGCAGTCTCCTGAGTTGTACACCGTGTTCTGTTGCTTGGTTTACTGTTACTAGCTGCAGCTAATAAATTTGATCTCTGACGCCACCTAGAAGTATTCTGTATCTCTGTTTGCCAGGACAGGGGAACCCGAAGACTTCGGGCGTGTCCCTGACGCCGCTGGGTTCTAAAAACCCGGTTCTTCAGTTGGCGCCCAACGTGGGGTGACTTCAGCGGTACCGGTCCAAGCCCGAGGATCGTGAGGAGCCACGTGAGGAAATTCTGGAGGAAGGCCGCCACTTTATCGACCCGTGCATGTCGACGCTTTCCGACGGCTACGAAGGATTGCTGCCCTGACTGTCGCCCTGTCTTGGACCCTCGATTGATTCTTTGTAGAGCGAGACGATAGACGGTCTTCTGGTGGCGTGACAGATATTTTGGTTAAGTATAAGTGGGTCGCTCCCACGACTTTGTTTTGGTTCTTGGTTATTGATTTGGTTCTTGCAAAAATCGAAGCCGAGGGGCTCGTATATTTACGAGTGTATAGATAGTTGATAACCCCTTGAACTTTGAAGCTAGATTATTGACCTATAAGATGCCTGGTCTTAGCAAAATTAGGAAATGGTTTAGTTGTGGTTGCAACAGGGATTCCCGATTGGAGGATTCGTGTCTGATACCTCCGGTTGGAACTCCGACTTATGAGCTCTATTCAAAACACGGAGTGGGTCCTATTACTTATAATGAAGTGTGGGTCCGCTATACGAAGAAAGATGGTGTTTTATGATGACCCCAACATGGTAGTTTCGAATTAAATATTTTAGATAATCTGGAAGTTGCGCTATTTAAGAAGAAAGCCCGGCCGGCAATGTTTGACTCTTTCCGCCTTTGGCGAAAGGAAGCCAAACAGCGAGAAATTAAGCAAGCAAAAAGAGATAGGAAAGATAAGAATATGTCAGTACTACAAGCTGCTAGGCAGTTTAGGGAAGATGGAGAAGAGCGTGCGAGTGAAGTGTCAGATAGACAGCGTTGCATGGCCATAGATAAATGTTATCCGGCCTTGCCGCTTTCTCCTTTGAAAGTGATTGAAGATCCTTTGATGTCTCATTTACTGAGATTGCCACCTCCCTATGTGCAGGGTGCTACTGCGCCTCCATTACCCCTGGTTGTTCCACCCTTTGTTGTTCAACCTCCTGCTGTTGTTCAGCCACCCGGTGCTCCACAGATGGTTTTGCCTCCTACTGCGCAACCCACTCTAGGGTCGCCAGCTTTGCTACCAGCTTTGCCTCAAGCTCTTGTACCTTACATTTCTGTATCTCCGATTCCTGCTACTTCTGTTTCTATGCCTTTGTCACCTCAAAATATTCATTCTCCTGTTCTTATGTCTGCTTCTTCTCCTTCTGCTCGAAAACGAATGACTGAGACTGTTGCTAATCTGTTGTCTCCATTGTTTGGGTCACTGAATATGACCCCTGTTTCGGAACGTAAGCAGAGTCGTAGTCAGCTTCCTAGTTCTGAGGAACGGGCAGTGTTGGATTTGTTGGCTCGTAGATGGATTTTAAATGCTTCTAGGTATAATTTACAAGCGGTTATGGATGTTTTCTTTCAGTGGGACCCGCCTAAGCAAAGGTATGTTTTTGATGTAATGTCTACTTTTGTGCGTGAGGAATGGGAAAATAATGAGTTGGGTCCGATTCCGCAGGATGTGCTTGATGTTCAGTCAGAATTTGCTAAAGGGACGATAGTGGAATCTGATGTTATAGATGCCGTAGAGACGATACTTGCTTTCAGATCTAGGCTTCCGCCTCAGACATTGCACAAACCTGATTCCTCTGTTAGGAGGAAAGTGAACCAGTATCCTATGAGAGAGGTTCCTCCTGTATGGAGAGACGCAGTTCAGGCTGATGTCGGTCTGGGTATTGCAGCTGCAGAGGCCCATTTTCAGCGAGTGTGGGTACATGTTCCTTGGAAGAGAGCAGAGGTCTTGGCTCTTAAGCAGACCTTACCTGACCCTCGTAAAAATCCTGCTGGTTATTATAAGGAGTTGTCTCAGACAGTCGATGCGTGTATTATGAATTTAGCTGACATCAATATGTTGATGGGTAATGTAGTTCCGCAACCTCTGTGGTCGAAGATCCGTCATGAGGATCATGCGGCAGAGTTAGGAGATTCGTGGGCGAATATTACTGCTGCGGATGGTCTACAGGTAGAAGGTGCTAAACCTGAACCCTTAGTTGCAGAATTACCTGGTAGGATTATTAATTTGATGAAAACTATGATGCCTCCTTTACGAGTGAATTGGGATAAGTTAGCAGCATGCAAGCAAAAGAAAGACGAGAGTGTGTCTGATTTCTTCACTAGGTTTGAGGAGACGTTTATCCATCATAGTGGTCAGGACATGAGTACGGAAGGTGGTCAGAGGTTGTTTGTGGACAAATTTGTCTTTAATTTGCTTCCCGAACTTTCTAATAAGTTGAAGGACTCTGAGAGTTCATGGGCTGTTTCTTCGTCGGCCCAGATATTGGCTACTGCACAATATTACAAGAATAGGGATAAAGATGAGAAGGATAAAGCGGAGAAGAAAACTAAAGATTTAAAGACGAAAGTTCTTTTACAGCAAGCTTATCCGCCTCGTCAGAATCAGCCTCAGTTTCAGCAACCTCCACAGTTTCAGAGATTGTTACAGAAGCCTGAGCCTTATGCTCAGTGATTCTTTCCTGGACCTAATAAGTGTGCTTACTGCAGAGAGGAAGGTCATTTCAAGAATAGTTGCCCGGCTTTGTTACAGCGTGCGAATGGTGTATCTGGTCTAAGAGGTTGTGGTGGTTTCCAGCAAGCTCCTAGGGGTAGGGGACGTGGCTGTCCAGTACTATGTTGAGTACTACTGTGTCGAAGGTGAGAGTTCTGGTTATAATGATAACTAGGACAGCCATGGACAAAGTGAGGGAATAGTGTCGGTTCCAGTAGACCAGAGTGGACCTTATGTTGAAGTGATTACATCAGGTGTGGTAGAACCTTTTCTTTTGGATACTGGTGCGACGAAGAGTTCTATTATGCACTCTAAACTTCCTGGCGCACCTTTGTCTGGCTTGACCAATGTTTCAGCAGGATTTTCAGGCGCCCCAGTTCGTAATCCGGTTTCTAGTCCTTTGTCCCTTTCTATTGGCCCTTGTGAATTGGAAGCTCCACTTATTCTAACGACTGGTTGTGGTGAGAATCTGTTGGGTTTGGACTTGCTGAAAAGATTGTATGCGACATTGCATTGCTCTCCTTCGGGAGTGCAACTTTCCTTGGGTAAGAAAGTGATTTCTCCGATGTATTTGTCTAAAGATAGCCTTCCACTGGAATTACGTTCGCTTCCTGATACGCTTTGGGCTACAGGTCCAAATGATGTTGGCCTTTTGCAGATTCCACCATATGTTGTTACCCTCAAGTCGAATGCTAGGCTACCTCGTATTCCGCAATATAAGATATCGAGCGATGGCGAGAGAGCTCTTTTGGCGATTGTCTATGATCTGGTTGAGAAGGGTATAGTTGAAGAAACGAGAGGTAATGTGTGTAACAGTCCTGTTTTGCCTGTCCTTAAGCGTACTGATGCTTCTCAGCCACCTGTGTATCGGTTTGTGATCGACCTTCGAGAAGTCAACAAGATTGTTGTGCCACAGTTTCCTGTTGTCCCTGATATCACCGCTTTGTTGACTCTGATTCCTGCTTCGGCTGCTTGGTTTTCTGTCATCGACTTGAAGAATGCTTTCTTCAGTATTCCGATCGCTGAGGAGAGTAGAGATATTTTTGGCTTCTCTTTAGAAGGCAGAAGCTTCCGGTTTAAGCGTGCACCTCAAGGTTATTGTGAAAGTCCCTCCATCTATAGTCAGGGGCTGAAAACTCAGCTTGATGGTTTTGTTTTGCCTACTGGTGCTACTCTTATTCAGTATGTTGATGATCTACTGATTGCTGCTGATGACGAAAAGATTTGTAAAGAGGCTACTCTTTCTTTGTTGCGATATTTGTCTGACCTTCATCATAAAGTGTCACCTTCAAAGTTACAATATTGCCGCCAAGAAGTAACCTACTTAGGTCATCTCTTGTCGAAGGAGGGAAGGCGATTGACCCCAGAACGAATTCAAGCGATTGCGCAAATGAGTGTGCCATCCACACAGAGAGAAGTGTGTGCCTTTTTAGGTATTACTTCGTATTGTAGACAGTGGATTCTGAATTTTTCCCTGTTAGCGAAACCTCTGTTAGCACTGACTCTTAAAGATACTCCGCATCCTCTTCCTTGGTCTGACTAATGTCAGAAAACTTTTTCTGAATTACGTGATGCATTGTGTTCGGCTCCGGTGTTGGGTACTCCAGACTACAGTAAGCCTTACTGGTTGTGTGTTCACGAGAGAGAAGGTTGTGCATTGTCAGTGTTGACGTAACAATTTGGAGACAAGCAGCGTCCATGTGCGTATTTTTCAGCGACATTAGATCCAGTAGCTAAAGCGTTGCCGAGCTGTTTGAGAGCTACAGCGGCAGCGGCTGTTTCTATCCGACAGTCTGCTGGTTTGGTATTGGATAATACACTGATTGTGATGGTCTCACATGCAGTGGATACCTTATTGAACAGGACCAAGACACAGCACCTTACTAGTGCACGTTTGTCAGGTTATGAGCTGACACTGTTTGCTAGCCATGTGCATATCAAAAGATACAATGTGCTGAATCCAGCTACGTTGTTTCCCATTTCTGTAGAGACAAATGCTCAAGAACAGCATGATTGCTTTCTCCGGACAGAGGAGGAAACGAAGGCCAGAGTTGATTTGAAAGATACTCCTCTTACGAATGTTGATGGTACCCTATGGGTAGATGGTTCGTGTTTTAAGCTTCCGAATGGTGAAACGACTGCAGCATATGCTATCACAACTTTACATACAGTTGTTGAAACAGCACGCATAGCACAGAATTCTGCGCAAGCAGCAGAGTTGATCGCATTGACTAGAGCGTGTGTGTTGTCAGAAGGAAAGCGAGTGAATGTTTACACTGATAGCCAGTATGCGTTTGGTGTTGCCCATAGTATCGGACGTTTGTGGAGAGAAAGAGGATTTTTACTTCTCATGGTACGAAAATTCAGCATGGACAGTTAGTGAATGAACTTCTGGAATCACTTACTCTCCCAAAGCAGATTGCAATTGTGAAGTGTAGTGCTCATAAGAAAGTTGTGGATGATGTAGGTCGAGGAAATGCGTTTGCGGATGAAGTTGCGAAGGAAACGGCGAAAGACATGATGAGCCGTATGTATGTTGCAGGCCCTGCTAATTGTGTTATGGCTGGTGGAATGTGTGAAGACACAATAGAAAGTGAGAAGATGATTCAGGCTGAAGCGATGGAAAAAGAAGTGAGTGTGTGGAGAGAAACTACGGGTATGTTGGATCCAACAGGTTGTTGGGTTGAGTTGTCAGAACTTCAGCGATGGTTGTTGCCAGATGCGTATGTGCTCCCAGTGGTTACAATGGCTCATGGAATGGCTCACATTAGTTCGAAGGGAATATACAACTTGTTGGCTCCAGTTTGGCAGAATGCTGGAATTCCGAAATGTGCTGAGAATGTGGTGAAGCATTGTATGATTTGTCTGAAGTACAATCCTGGAAAGGGAACTCCAACTCCAGCTGGTCATTTTGCTCCTTCGACGTATCCGTTTGAGGTGATACAGCTAGATTACATTCACATGGAGAGATGCAATAATCTGAAGTATGTCTTTGTGGTTGTTTGCGCCTTTTCCAGATGGATAGAGGCCTACCCCCAAAGGATAATACTGCCTTGTCTACAGCCAAGGTTTTGCTTAAAGAGTATTTCACCAGATATGGTTTGCCGAGAATTGTATGGAGCGACAATGGAAGTGAATTTGTGGGTCAAATCATGAAGAAAGTGTGTGCGGGTTTGGGTTTCAATCAGAAATTCCATGCTGCGAATCACCCCCAGTCTGCTGGACTTGTCGAGTGCTATAATGGCACCCTTAAGCTGAAAGTAGCTAAGATACAAGCGAGCACTGGTCTTACATGGCCAGATGCCTTGCCGTTGGCTCTTTTGACAACAAGGACGACAGTGCATTCTCGTGTGGGACATAGCCCATACAAAATAGTTTTTGGTCGTCCGGCGAATGTTTGGGGTGTGCCTCGTCCTAAGAAATACAGCGACATTGAGTACCCTATGTTGGTGGATTACTTACATGACTTGACTGCTAAATTACGTGTTCTCCACCAACAGGTCTATGATATTTGCCGACAGCTACTGCAGATCCAGGCCATACGATTCAACCTGGCGACTTCATATTGACGAAGAATTTTCAACGAACTAAGAATTTAGAGCCAAGATGGACTGGACCACATTTGGTCCTTTTGTCAACTAGAACTGCTGTTAGAGTAGCTGGTAAAAAGAATTGGGTACATGCTACCCATTGTAAGAAGGTTCCTTTGCCCTTACCGTATGATAAGTTGGTGAGGGACGGCATAGCTGATTCAGAGTGTGAAAGAGTTCCTAGATTTGTACCTTTTAGTGATGCTCATTTGACATGGACTCAGTCAGAACGCGAGGATGATGAAATACTGCAAGCTGCTGTGCCTTTGCCTCTGAGACTCAACACGACGAATCCGGAACTCCTTTTTCAAGAGCAAACTGTGCCTGGTAAAGAGCGCTACAATCTGAGACCGGGAAAGACTGAACCTATGGACAAATAAAGATTGAATTTTTTTTTTCATGTAGTGAGTTACACCTTGTCAGATCAAGAGACTTTTTTACTTTTTTTCTTTTTCGAGTCACCATCCGGACTCCGCTGCAGGGTCGCGGTACAGCCTTAAGGGGTGAGCCGCATATTAACATAAGGTCTGTGGTTCATGGTCAGTAGTACGATCTTGACGCACACTTAAGTGAAGAAGGTAATAGCCGTGAGCAGCACGTTAGAGGATGGAATCTTTTGAGTCTGATAAGGGTGTTAAGAGAGTTGATGCTAAAGTGAAAACGTGTATATTGATTCGTAGCAAATGTTTTTTAATACTGTGTTTTCTAATGCTTTTGAATATTACGTTAGGTTGTGTGGGTTAGATTTTCTATGTTACACAAGAGACGCTTGCATCTACGTCCCAACCTACTCTTTCTTTTTCTACTATTTCCCCACATGAGTTTCATACGTTGCCTGAACATGAACAGACACTAAGATCAGAATTTGTGAACAATTCGTTTATACAGATGTTGCATCAGCATTAGCTAGTTGTAAATACCACAAACTGTTGGGTATGTGGTCTTATGCCACATACGACAGATAAGGGAATGCCATATTTGGTTTTGTCTTTTTCGCCTAATGGGTCAGTATGGGCACTCCAAGCAATGTTTATCTATGCGAATGAAGCATCTCCTGTACGTTCCGTCAAAGATAATGCGAGTAATAATGTCTTGATACAGGGAATAGTCGATATGATTAGAGATATCGATGCGTATAATGCTATCCCTAAAGATGAGGTACGAGCGTATGTTGGTTGGAACAAGACGAGATATAGCATTAGTCTGACAGAAAAGGAGAGACAGAAAAGGTCTCCTCCGATTTGGATTGTACCCCACCAAGGTCATTTTTGTCTGCAAGGTAATGGTCAGAATCCGAGAGCTCAGCTTGGTAAGAGTGTGTGTGTTCACACATATGTCTATACGTCCCAGAAATTTCCACCGTTCGTGCCAGCTAAAGGCACGTATTTTGTTTGTTATGATAGAGCATATACATGGTTGCCTTCTGATTTTTCAGGCACATGTTATGTGGCATTTTTGCTTCCCCCTACGTATACAGCTGCTTTCAATTACCATAAGACAAGATATGGTAGAGGTGTTATCGATGCGAAAGATACTGTCGCACAAGAAGTTGGAGACTTCTATAAGGGTTTCCTGCCCTTTTGGGGTCCTATGGCCAATAGTAGGAATATTTGTCAGCTTACGAGAGTGGTTGAGGCCACTATAAAGGAGACTGCAGGTGCCCTTAGCAATATTACAGCTGAGCTTCAAGCGTATCGCCTTATGACATTACAGAACTGTTTTGTTTTAGATATTATTCTTGCAGATAGAGGTGGGGTATGTAAATTGATCGGGTCTAGTTGCTGCGTTTTCATACCAGATAACGCCCCGACAGTGTACCAAGCCATCTTGAAGTTACATAAGTCAGCTGAGTTTTTACATGTAGACGAAGGGTACTGGTCGTTGATGGGATGGTTTTGGGAACTGCTGTCCAAATGGGGATGGAAGATTCTGATGTTTCTTGGTATGGCTTTAGCGATCCTTTTCTCGTGTTGCTTATGCATCCAGTGTGGTCCCGCCATTTGTGGCCTTTGTGCTACAATCTGTGTGAGAAGACCCGTCCCGAGAGAACTAAAGGATAATAAGATAATGTTACAGCAACACCTTGATGACCTGATGAGAATAGATATAGACCTGGATTCAGATTGACGTGAGTTTAGGTCATTGCCTACGTAATGGCAAAAGGAGGTCTGAGGTTCCGTGGTTTTCGGGACCGGACTCCATTTTGTTTTGCGTTGTTCGTGACACCATTTTGTGTTGCCCTCACGTAGGCTGTGGAGGTAAACGAACGAACAAAGTTGCATGGGCTGCGTTGTTCATGTATACATTAACTTGGCCTTTTCGACTTGTGAGTGAACTGCAAGATGCTGACCCCGTCACCTGAAACTGACCCTTTCACGAAGCCGATTTCTCTAGCTGATCGTTGTCTGAAATTGCCAATCAATGTTCAGGATATCGTTAACTTTTAGTTTCTTGCACATATCTTATCCTACTCAGCATCTGAATTGTTTCTTTCCTTACGACTTTTCATTACATGGGTAGTGCTTTCAATTATGGGTTTGTCCGGCCTGTGGTAATCGAATTTGGGACTGTCCTAATAATTAACTTGTGGGTTGGTACGATGTAAGGTGAGCTTTTTGGAATGTAATAATGTGTGGGAAATGTATTTTCATTGGTCAGAATTTGCCGCAGTGGGTGTGCATTCGTAATTAATCGAAAACAGCATACAAAGTGATGTCTTGCTCTTCGAAAGTTGAGCAGTCTCCTGAGTTGTACACCGTGTTGTGTTGATTGGTTTACGGTTACTAGCTGCAGCTAATAAATTTGATCTCTGACGCCACCTAGAAGTATTTTGTATCTCTGTTTGCCTGGACAGGGGAACCCGAAGACTTCGGGCGTGTCCCTGACGCCGCTGGGTTCTAAAAACCCGGTTCTTCACCTGAGCGGCCTGGTTTGCCACTCAGACAGTGCCTGGGACCGTTCTCCACCTGGCTTTGCAACACAGTCGGGTGGCGAAATGCTAAGTGCGCATGAGGGTTTGGCCATCCTAAGAACACCGGCCAAACCATCATGCGCACTTATGGGGCCCACTGCTCCTCCTCCCTGCTGACGACCGCCTAGGCCCGCCCCATCTTAAACTAGCGCAGACCTGAAAAATTAAATGATAATAACATTGTGTTATTATCATTTTATTTGTAGGTCTCACCTACGTAGCGCGCATGCGCTGCATAGGAGACCTTTAGCCATCGTACAGCTCTTTTTCCAAGCACATACTCGTGCTTGTGGCGGCATACAGCTTGCTGGAGCGCGCAGCGGTGCCCCACAGCACGAGCTTAGAAAAAGAGCAGACTGCTCACCCCAACGCGTGCGCACGCACCACTTGCGGCCTAATTCACTTTCACGCTTGTTTACATTTAGAGACAGCAGCAGGAGTGAGACTTTGACAGAAGAATACATGTTATATTTTCAACTAATAAAATAACAATTTTGAAACATTAAAAAACAACCTCTCATTGTTTTTTACTGTTACTTGGCTGTGACACTGTGAATCTGAATAATTGAGGGCTGGTTGTAAATGTTTTCCTTGGCATTTCCGAATCCGTCTCTGATGCCAGGTTGTATGCTCCCCGTGCACTGCCTTTAAACCCCATGGATGTGTGGCCTTGGTTTAGGTCACTGGACACTCTTCACTTAGCTTCAGGGGAGGTTGTTATTGCTACTTGACATTTGTCTAGCCTGTTCCTTCCACGTGTGTGCCCCTAACACTACTCAGTGCACTGACAGATATGGCGTCTCTTGGCGGCTGGCGTCTTCAAGTTGGGTTTCATTTCAGCACACCTACATTGACCTGTGTGAGCTCGTAGGGGTTGGTTTTGGCACCTCTACATAAAACAACACAGCTGTGCAGTTCACTTTTCAACATATCACCCTGTCGGTAAAAGTGCATACATAAGACATGACCTCGTAAAGCTAATTAGCATCCACAGAGTTTAAAATCTGAACTGCAAAAGACAATATACAGCGAAAAAATGACATGAGAATGTTGAATAAAAAATTCACTAAATACAGCGAAAATAGAACATGGGAGAGCTGAGGAAAAAATCACAGCATACAGACATAAAATGACACGGGAGAGCTGAATAACAAAGTCACTGTATGTTTGCCGGCATTTGAAATAGGACAATTTTAACTTGTGTGTGGTACACATTTTTTAAAATAGCGCCTAACTAGGGGTCTGAAATAAAGTAACCTCTTCAATTAGATGGCTTAGGAACAGGACATTTGATTTAACGCAACACCCCATATCTCTCTCTCTCTCTCAATTTCATTGTTGTAAGTTCCTTTTCTGCACTCCCCCCCCTTTCTCTGTTTGCCACTATTCTACCTCATTGAAAGGCTAAGGAGCAGCAGGGCCTCCTTTGCAAAATATTTTAAACTGTGCAGTTTGATTGAAACACTTTCCATTCTGTGTATCAAGCAAACATGTATTCCTGAGTCAGACTGCATGACCCAGTGTGTAGTAATTGTATAGCTGTTCAATCCCTGGTGGCACAGCACCTCGGATAGTGTGCTGCATGGCTAAACACTTACAAGGTCCCAAAGGCGAGACCTATTGGTAGCACCTCACATTTTGTGAATGCTATTTTGCTGCTTTTTCTTCTTGGCAATAAGCAGCCCGCATTTTGTCAGAATGCTGCCCCAGGGTCCTTGCCACATTCTTTCCGTTCTTTTCAAGAACTACATTTTGTAAAGGCTTATGTTTCAGGGAGTAACTTAACATTATCTTCTGCTCCCTACTTCCTTTGTGTTTTGTGGCTGTGAAGTATAATAAATACTTGCTACGGAAAAATGCAACCAGTTTTTGCTGTTATACAGTTGTGAATGTCTACTGAATGGCTTTGCAAGCGTGAACCCTTGCCCTGAATCAGCCTACTGCAAGTTTAAATGTAATTTTTAGATCGAGCCTGAGCCAGCGCGCATGCACTACTCTGCGAGAATCATTGTAGAAGAGTAGCGAATAGAAGGCCCGCCCACTATCAACCCATGTTTGCCATTGGCTTGTGTCATTGTCTGTCCTACATGCTGGCTCCTACCACGGGCTCCCTGTGATGCAAGACCACAAGACCACAATTTTATGATAAATTATAGATCCTACCTCCTTCCTTTTTGCCATCTTGTCACTTTCCTTTATCTTAATATTTTTGTGTCCGTATAGGCATTCCACATTTTAAGTTCCTATCATTGCCCACCTTGAAGAACTGTGGGCTGACTGTTGCCTCAGTTGAAGGTAGTCTGACAGATGGTCGGTAGATCAGACCTTTGTCCATGTGTACAAAATAACAGAAGTAACAAGCATTGGCCTAGCCAATAGGTCTCGCCTTTGGGGTCTTATAAGTATTTAACCATGCAACAGTTAATGTTGTTGCATGCACCAAAGATACTGTGCTGCATAACTAAATACTTATAAGGCCCCAAAAGCGAGACCTATTGGCTATGCCAATGCTTGTTCCTTTTTGCACTTCTCAGAGAGCAGTGGGGCGACGCTCCTCCATGTTAGCGGAGGAGCAGCAGCTGCAGATGAGTTCACTATTCTGCTGGGCAATCTCTGCGCTTACTCATCCAGAAGGTCTTTACATTCCAGTTTGGATTTACATCAAACAGTTCATGCACTAAAAGCCAATGCTTAGGTGGACATGCCTTTTTCAGTTTGGAACAGTCAATACGGAATGCACTCTCTCTGCGTGTTTCGTTACCATCCAGAATTGCGAGAGGGTATCAGGAAACTCATTTTCTCAAGATATGGAATCTTACTCTGCTCAAAAGCTGGCTGATATTTCTCAAGTACCTAGAAACCTTCTAGTGCATGTGCCGCTTTCAAGACCAAATTGCTGTATATTGTTATGAGTGATGAATGTTATAAATATGATTGATACCTTTACACTGTATAAAACCCAGGATTTGGCCTTTAACTCTTCATACCACAAACCAGGAGCTTTGTTCGTTTCTACACAGATATTACTCACGCCAAGGTCCAGGAAAATATATACATTCGCCAGCCATGGCAAGCTTAGAGCCTGGTCACATGACAAGTTTTCTGTTGGTCCATTTATGCAGCAGCATTTGTCCTCGTTTGAACCCAATATTAAGCATCTTAAGGCCGGCTTTTTGATTCATACAATTGATTCCTAATTCCGATGGCAACGATTTTAATGGAGTTGATTTTAGAAAGCAAGAGTGCATCCGTAAAAAATATTTTGGCTCATGACCACAGGGTGCCCGCACAATTTGCCCACTTAAAGAGTCCATAAACAGTTTTTGGGTGATTGAGGGGCTGATAAGCAAATACCTAGGTTTTTCAGGGGGTCGATTACGATGATGGTGAGACTGCCATCGACAGCCCTTCGGTGGAGTTCTCACCGCCATCGTAGTCAAGCTGCCTGTCCGCCATATTACAATGGCGGGCAGCGTGTTGGTGGTCGGAAAGACCGACCGCCCTGCATCTGACGGTCTCCTTGAGCCCGCCTGTGCGTTGCAGGCTGACATAATTCCTACAATGGTGTCGGTGCCGGCGGGCACCGTCATCGGGATTATGATGTCCCTCCCCGCCAGCCATTTCATGGCTGTTCACACGCCATGAAAATCTTGTGGAAAGGGACATTGGGGGGGCCATAGCGGCCCCTCCTTCCCCTCTGGCCCTTGATTATGGGTGTTGGGGGGCACCTATAGTCCTCCTACATATCCCTGCACCATGTGAGGAACTGAAATCTGAATTAGGCCCTGTGACACACAGTATCATTTAGAAATTAGCGTGATGAACCTATTCAGTCCAGTATAGGTGTTTATGCATTAGTGGACTTTGCATACATAGTAATTTAGTGATTGCTACTCACCCTATATGAATTTCTGCCTTCTGACGGGTATTATAATTTAACCCGACCAGTGTCATTGTGTGGCCTAGCCTGCTTGTAGCGCTAGCAGAATCCAACCATTATAGTCGGTGAGAGTCGTTCTCACGAGAAATAGCATGACAACTGTAACAAACTGCTGCTCCTGCATGTTAGGCCTGTCAAGGTTATAGGTGGGGGTGGGCCGGATAAGCACATTCCAGGAGGCGCTGTGCGAACCCTCCTGAGACAGGCAGAAGGGAGTTACCCTCATCGACCTTGCTATAATGAGCTGAGCTGAACTGAAGTTGCTTTGTATGCCATATATGGTCTTTCCTTTGCAGCAACCTGTACCAACTTGTATTTTTCCTTCTTAGGTAACGCTTTCGAAATGTAACAGTATATATGTGATCTCTTGATAATGTGCCAGCAGTCTTCTCGGCGGACCTCGAGGGGTTAGGTCGCGAGAAGCTCCTCTGGCAGAGTTGTTTAATAAATGATTGAACCTTCTTCACTGCCAACTGACTGGTTATTGGTAATTGGTATTGGGGGCTATTAGTAAGTATAGCTCTATATGGTTTTATTTATTTTTCGGTACTTCACATGTGGCAAGCACCGCATGATACCTGCCACATAGAGCATAGGATATGTACAGGATGCATTTTTTGCTTTGCATGGGTGCAGCAGCCAGCAGCACCCGCTGCATTGCAAAGAATACACGGTGCGACCGCTTTGCAGGCGGTCGCATCGTTAGCCCTCTGTTGGGACCGCCGATGGCTAGTCGGTCAGTCCCATTTACGATAGGGTGGCGAGTGGACGTAATCAGCATAATTGGACCTTAGTTATCAAATGAACTGCATTACTTTTTTGTCAGCAGATTTGTCTATTTGGCCTTTATTAAAACAACTTCAATATACAAATTGCGATTCAATGACCCAGAAATTTTTATTCAATGAATATCTTTCCTTGGTATTTATGGAGTCCTTACAATCATGGTATTATATTTAGCATCATTGGTTACAGATTGCTTTCTGTTACATTATTCTTCAAGTGACCAAATAGTCGACTCCCTTCCAACACCACAGCATTGTTGACATGTAGCAGAGAAGGCACAAGGGCACCATTCACCCTAGGGAAGTCTGCATTAACTCCCAGTAGCTGTTCAACAAGAGCATTGATGAATATATTAAATAAAATTGTCATCGACAGGCACCTTTGCCTAATCCCTGTAGTCACCCTGAAAGTGCGGGACAGTTCACACCTTTCCCATACAGAACCATGCAGTGCTGTTAGCGTATAAGGAGAATACTGCATCCTTCAAGACAGCTGGGCTCTTAGGACAGACCAAGGGTTCATTGAGTAATAGTCTGTCCACGGTGTCCAATGCTGACCTCAAGTCAAGCAAAGCTGTAAATAGCCTTAGCCTCTTGAGAACAGCATATTATGAAATGAAAATCATTTGATGCAAACACTGCCAGCTCTCTTTCACAAACCTGCATGGGACTTCATTAAAGTGTTTGCTTCTTTCTGATAATCTTGAGATCTATGAGACAATAATTTTCCAAAAAGTGTCCGACACCATCTAGCAAAGCAGTGGGACGTATTTTCAAGGGTTCATAACATTACCCTTTTGTTTGCTTTTTGCATGGCTCTCATCTCGCCATAAGTGTGAACTACTGGATTATAAATTCCGTAATTCACAGCTATGACGTAGCAACAGTGTGTAACACAACTTGCTAACTTCTGTTGCTATGTAATAAAGGAATTACCTCCTCGTCAGCCCTCCCCGTCCCAGTCCTAACTTCACGAGCATAGCTCCTCCCACTAGAAACTCCCAAGCAACTTGAAACCCATCCCTTCCCTCCAGGCCACATCCATACCCTGAGGCATATAACCCCGAGAGCTGCCAATCAACAACCTGTTTGTTTTTTCTGCAGAATTACTTCCGGGCAGACTTCATCGTGGGGGGTGCTGGAATTGACCTCCTATCAGGTAAGTGGGAAACGCGATGCTAAGCGCCCGTTTTTAACCCCTATTGTGCCTGTTTTACCTTGTGGGCATATGCTTTGAGTCCCTGCTGTAGCGGGACCGTGGGGTTGGGGGTCCAGACTGCCTGGTGTGGGGTGGTGACTCCCTGCTGCAGCCTCCTCTCCTCTGGGTTCGTTCCCTGCTCTAGCGGTAACACCCGGGGAGGGAGGGGAGGTGTGTGGGGCGCGCCAGGTTTTTCAGCGCGCTGAGGGCGTGCCGGTTTGGCTTTTCGGTTTCTTTTGGATACTGTCCCAGTGCTCGTTTCATTCGAGCCCGTGTTTTTCCCCTTTTTTACTTCCTGCAATCCTTGGTGGAGTCTGGGGTTGAGGAGGGGGGAGGGGGAATGCCTTTGTTTGTTCAGTGGGGGCCCGATGTTTGGGGTTCAGTCCTGCTTTTGCGGTTATTTTCCTGATTTGATTTTCTCTTCCCAGCATATATGTTGTTTGAGCTCCCTCTACTGGCAGTCTAATATACATATTTGCCATTTTTGTGTTGCTGGGGGAGAATTGCAAGGGGCTTGATATCGGGTCTTGGCCTCTTGCTGATCTGCTTTTGAGGGGCCTTGGGGAGTTTTCCCTGTCCTCGACCAGTCTCTGCTGTCTATGGGGGTCATGTGGGATTCTGAAGGCTCTACTCTCCTGCAGTTCTGCTGGGGCTTTGGGGAGTTCTTACCTCTGGGTTCTCTGGTTCCTGGGGCGGGGACTTCTGGGTTCCTTAGTTTCCTTACAGCTGGGCCCTGTTCAGTCTTTTCCTTTTATAGGTTGGTAGTTTTCTCTGATTGGACGGTTTGGAGGCCGGCCTTCGGTCCTGTGTGGGGATTGGCTGAGGGTCTGGGTGGCATTCCCTGGTTGGCCCTTGGGGATTTTTTGCTTTGATTGGTCTGGGTATATCTTGGGGTCTGGGTTTCTGTTCTCCTATTCACAACATGGAGGGGAGAGGTGCAGACGTACGTGAGCTTGGCTGTGAGGATGAGGTGGTGGTCGCTGGTTCTTCCACTGTTCCTTCCATGGCGGATATTCAAAAAATGATTGAGGCTGCTGTGGTGGCGGCCTTTGTGGCTCCTGATCCCAAGGGGCCTAAGAGGCAGAGATTGGATGCCTCGTCGGAGGTCGAACCAGACGTTGACTCTGATGAGAAGGTGAAGGGTCGTTTTGTCCAAGGGGCTGACCTTCGCTGTGTTCTGCAGCATGTTCGAGACAATCTGGGGATCCCTGGTCCAGTGGAGGGTGGAGAGTCTGAAGACTTCTTCACAAATTACCTTAAGAAGGATCCTGAAAGCCTCCCCATTCATACGTCTGTGAGGAAGGTGCTGGAGGGGGAGTGGAAGGATGTTGACAAACTTGCCTTTCCCCGGTTTCTGGCTAAGAGGTATACATTGCAGGGTTTCGCAGAGGAATTTCCGGCTGTGGTGAAAGTGGATTCCCTGCTGGCGGGTATGGCGTCTCAGAGCCTGGTGGTGTCTGAGGATATGGTGCCTTCTGATCCTGGGGATAAGCGTGTTGAGGGGGCCTTGAAGCAGTCCTTTGCAGCCTCTAATCTGGCAGTTCGGTCTGCAGCTTACACCAGCTATCTTGTTCAGTCGCTACTTAAGGACTGTCAGGGAATTTCTGAGCAGCTCCTGCAGGATGAGGATCCCTCTGAGTCTTTGTCCTTGTTGGAACAACAGTTGCATTTCATGGCAGATTTGTCCTCTGACCCCCTTAGTGCTGCGGCGGCGGCTGCTGGTGCCTCGGTTGCTGCTAGGAGGCAGTTGTGGCTTAAGTCATGGAAGGCGGAAGCTGCTCAGAAGGCGGCCGTGATGAAGATACCCTTCACAGGCTCTAAGCTGTTTGGGGACCCGTTGTAGGCTTTGATAAAGAAGACAGCTGAGGACACAAAATTGTTGGCTCCGGTCCGCTTTTCTCAGAAAGGTAAGTTTGCGGGTTATAAGCGGGCTTTTGGGCAGGCGTTTCAATCTAAGATGGCAGCTCAGCCCTTTCGTGGTCGGGGACGTGGCCGGGGTGTCCCTTCCTTCCACAAGTCCCGGGGTCAACAGGGTGCTTCCTCTTCTGCAGCTCCCTCCAAGTAATGATTATGTGATGAGTTCCTTGAAGGTGCCAGTTGGGGGTCCCCTCACCTCTTTTTTTACAGTCTGGGAGGAGTCAGTTCGGGATCAATGGGTCCTGCAGGTGGTCCAGCTGGGCTACAAGATAGAATTTGGGACTCCTCCGGTGGATGTGTTCAGGACTACCCCTGTTCCCAGGTCTCAGGCAAGATGTCGTGCTCTTTTGGACAGAGTTCAGGACTTGGTGTCAAAAAGGGCTGTGGTGAGGGTGCCTGTGAGTCAACAGGGTCGGGGGTTTACTCAATCCTGTTTTTGATCCAGAAGCCAAATGGGGACTACCGTCCGGTCCTGGATCTGAAGGCGGTGAACTTGTGTATCCCTCATCGGTCCTTCAAAATGGTGACTCTACAGTTGATTCTTCCCTTCCTGTCGGTGGGAGATTTCCTGACTTCTCTCGATCTCCGGGACGCCTATTTTCATGTGCCAGTGCACGCGGATTCACAGAGGTTCCTGCGTTTCTGTGTAGGGGTGGATCACTACCAGTTCCAGGTATTACCGTTTGGCCTGTCTGCCTCTCCGAGGGTGTTTACTAAAGTGTTGGCTCCCTTGGTGGGTTTGTTGCATGCTCAGGGTATACAAGTTTTCCCTTACTTGGACGATTGGTTGATTTCTTCCTCTTCTTTCCTTCAGGCTCAGTCACACTCCCGGGAAGTTTGCAGTCTCCTTCAACGGTTCTGGTGGATTCTGAACTTGGAGAAATCCCATCTTCGCCCCACTCAGGAACTGCTGTTCATTGGGGGGGTGTTCAACGCCAGGTTGGGGAAGGTCGGAGCCCTGCAGACTGACTCTTGTGCATGAGCTGAGGAAGGTGTTGGGGGCTTGGTCTTCCATGGCTCGCCAGTGGTTGCGTGTTCAGGGACTGATGTCGGCTACTGTGATGATTGTTCCTTGGGCCCGTTTACACTTATACCCCCTGGTGAATCATCTTCTGGAGCATTGGGATCCGGCCTCTCTGAATTACGAGCTGTTGATTCCGGGGAGTGTGTCCATCGCCCGGGAGTTGTCCTGGTGACTGGTGGATCGGAACCTCTTACAGGGCTCGCCCTTTGTGTCCCAGGTGAGGTTGGTCCTGACAACCGATGCCAGCGAACTGGGTTGGGGTGCGGTCTTGGGTCAGGAGTCGGTGCAGGGTCTTTGGTCTGTGCCGGAGGCAGAAATGTCCTCGAATTGATGGGAATTAAAGGCGGTTCAGTTGGCGTTGGCTCATTTTCTGCCTTGGGTCCTCCAGAGGGATGTGATGGTGCGGTCGGACAACATGGTGGTGGTGTGTTATATCAACCGCCAGGGGAGTGCGAGGGTGGTTTCCCTCAATTTGTTGGCTCAACGTATCGGCCTGTGGGCGGAGTCTCACTTGTTGTCTCCGAGGGCTTTACATCTGCCAGGGATTTTGAACTCGGAGGCGGCTCGCCAGAGCAGGGTGTTTCCCTCCCTATCGGACATGTGCCTGTCTCAGGAAGTGTTTGTTTGCCTGATGGCCCGGTTCGGGATCCCGGTGGTGTACCTGTTTGCAGCCCCGGGGAACGCCTTGAGGGAGACATTTTGTTCTCTGGTACGGTCTGCCGCGGTTTGGAGGGTGGATGCCCTGTCTACCGGTGGGAGGGGGCCTGATGTATGCCTTTCCCCCTATTGCCCTGCTGCTGCGTGTTCTGCTGAAGGTCAAACTGCATTGGGCTTTGGTGATCCTGGTGGCTCCGGATTGGTCCAGGCATCCTTGGTTCCCTCTGTTATTGAAGTTGGCAGTGGGGCCTTGCTGGAGGTTGCCAGTGGTCCCTTGTCCCTTGTCGTTTCCACCTCTGTCTCTGGAGTGTCTGGTCCGCCTGAGACTGGCGGGTTGGCTGTTGAGAGGCTGAACCTTGTGGCGTTGGGGTGTTCTCCTTCTGTGGCGGAATGTATTCAGAGGTCCAGGCGCCCTTCGACTCTCAAGTCCTATGCCAGGCATTGGATTTCTTTTCAGTCTTGGTATACGGCGCATGGGTGGTATGCGTTAAAGGTGGATCCGGTGCTTGTCTTGGACTTTTTGAAGGACAGCTTTGACTTGGGTCTGGCTGTTTCTTCCCTGAGGGCTCAGTGGGCTGCTGTTTGGGCCTTTCAGGGTTCGATCTGTGACCCAGTGGTTCCCCTAGTGTCCCATTTGTTATGGAGTTGCTTCCTTCAGAAGCCTGTCATTCGGTCCTTTGCTCCTAGTTGGGATCTGCCTCTGGTTTGGGGGGCTTTGCAGGAGGCTCCCTTTGAGCCTCTGCTGGAGGTGTCTTTGAGGTTTCTAACGATCAAGGTGCTGTTCCTTGTGGCTATTACGTTGGCTCAACGGATTGGGGAATTGGGCTCCTTACTTTGTTCGGCCCCTTTTTTACGCTTATTTCCTGATCGGGTGGTACTGCGGCCTGATCCTTCCTTTGTTCCCAACTTAAGGTCCCTTCCTCTTTTCACTGCTCTGCGGATCTGGTTTTGCCTGTTTTCTGTCCTGGTCCTCTTTCTGAGGTTGAGGTGCGGCTGCACTGTTTGGACGTTCAGAGGGCTCTGGAGATCTATTTGATGCGTACTGTGCCATTTCGTAAGGTAGAATCCCTTTTTGTGACCTTTGGACTGGCTGGTCAAGGTCTGAAGCCTTCTGGGGCTACCCTCAGTCGTTGGCTGCGATGGGCTGTGGGTGCTGCATATGAGGCCTGTGGTGTGTTGGCTCCTGGGTCTGTTCAGGGGAGATCGACTCGGGGGTGGCGGCTTCCTGGGCTTGTTTTCAGGGGGCTTCCGTGGCTCAGATCTGCAGGGCTGCTACCTGGAGTTCTCCACACACCTTTATGTCCCATTATCGTTTGGTGGTTGGGGGGACTGATTCTGCTGGGTTTGGGGACGCTGTGTTGCGTTCTGCTCCGGTGGTGTGACTTTTTATGTGCTTTAATAAAGTCTGCTTTTTGCTACTGAGTGAAGCCGATTATTGCTTTGGTATCTGCTCGTGTAGTTAGGACTGGGACGGGGAGGGCTGATGAGGAGGTAATGACCGGTTACTCACTGGTAATATTCATTACTACAAGTCGTAGCCCTCCCAATCCCAGTCCAGGTTCCCATCCCTCCCTCCCTGTTCGGCTTCTTGTGCTTGTTGGGTACAGGTTGTTGATTGGCAGGTCTCTGGTTATATGCCTCAGGGTATGGGTGTGGCCTGGAGGGAAGGGATGGGTTTCAAGTTGCTTGGGAGTTTCTGGTGGGAGGAGCTATGGGTAGAGGAGGGAAAGAAAGGCACAGAGAGAGGTGAGGGTGGTTGGCAGAAGGCCAGGTATTTTTTCTACATGGACAGGGAAGAGAGGCCACGTGGAGAAGTGTGGCTCAATGGTTAGAGCAGGCAGACCTTGATGCAGAGCTCTGGCCAGGGACCAGGGTTCGATCCCTGCCTCGGCGGGTCTCTGGCTCAATAATTCCCCTGACTGGATATTCTCGCCTCAGTGCCTGTTCTGATCATGGGTCCCACGCTGCAACTCTGGGCAATAGCTTGCTTAGTCTCCACAACGGCCCCAAAAGCGCTGGGATGCCTGGCTGCACCTCGGGGGGGCCCAGGAGTGGACATTTCCCAGGAAAGCCAGGAAGGGTTCCGAAGCGGTATACGGACAGCGCCGGGACACCTCCGGTGGAGGTAGCTGTGCGCTCTACAAAATTCCGACATTTATTTTTTTTATGTAGTGAACGGCTCCCCTTTTACTCTGCCCCTGCACAGCAGCTGAAAGCAGAGTCAGGCGATTTTAAGGGCCATGTATAACATAAACTTATAGAATATAAAAAGGTGAATTAGATGGAAGTTTTTCACTTCAGGATTCATAGAGACATCATAGACAACTTGAGCAATGCTCTTATTGTTTATTTGATGTAACTCAGAACCCCTTGGTTAAAAACATCCCTGTAATTTAGAATTCTATATAAGGATGGGAAAATGATTGCATTTTGCCTTGACATTACTACAGTATCTCTTTTGAAAAGCACATTAAAATACAAAGTGGGTTGTTCTATTAGCGTCAGCATATTTATAACAAGCAGTGGCAAAGCAAATAGGTCCGGCATTGCTGCCTTCATTTTGACTTTGTCAATGCTTGTTTTGAAATGCCTTTGATGAAACGTTAATGTTGTCAGAAGCCTCCTGGTCCCTGCCTATATAGACAAATGTCTAAAAGCAAAAATTTGTTTTTGGTCTACAAAAGCACTCATTGCCATACTAGCCCCTGGCACTGAACAGAACTCCTTTGTGTGGAGATGGTTCCTTGTGAAAGAGCAGAATGCCTGTGTCTGGTATGGGTTGACCAAGTGTCTCATGTTGCATTCTATATGTGCCAGAATAAATATCTGAATGACTCAATAACAGACCAATGGATGAAGAGGGCTGGCTAAAAGCCATTATAAGTATGTATATAATGTGTATAATTTTAGTAAAACGAAAAGATGTTGGCTGACACCCGACCTAAATGTCAGTTGGGGTTCATGACTAACCCTGGGACCTGTCTGCCAGTCTGAACAACAATGGCTTGGACAACCTCTTATCGATTAAAGATTAATGGCGTTGTCCTTTTATACAAAACCTTGTCTAATGAAACAGGTCATCTAGCCTACATAATAAAAGCTAGTCCTTATTTAATATTAATTAATCTGTTATGTATAATGGCATAAATAACCCCAATATACTGAAGATACACAATTGTACTTAAAACTGTAAGCAACAATACCCACACTACATACAGTTGAAATAAAATACACGACTGGATGAATAAATCCTGCTTGAAATTGAAACCTCCAAAAATGTGTTTTTCTTTCCTACTAACAGGTAGATCCAGCAAGAAAATAAGTGCCTCCTATATCTCAGAACTACTGGAATTTGGCCATGTGTCAGCAGCTAATGAAATAGTCAAATTCATAGGATTCACGATCAACCCCTCCTTTGAAAATATACGTGATCCCCATTGTTTGCTGAATTGTATTGCCTTTTATTTCTTGGGCTGACGTAACTAGCGCATGCGCTGATCTCGTCATACGAGGCTTCTTGGAATCGATACAATTCCAGAAGCCTCGCCCCAGCTCCGCCTTAACTTTTGATTCGTGCGCGTTGTTTTGCGTCACGAATTATGCCAAAGGCAGTGCAATGATTGCATGAAGGCATGTCACCAACTCATTGTTGCCACCCTGTCTCCTTTTACCTACGCCCTGCAGGATTGGATCTTTTACCTGCGGCGTTACACTAGTGCCTTTAATTACTGGGGAAGCACTATTTGTTTCCCCTTCCGTCTGTCTCTCTCAGAAACACAGCTGCTTGTTTACAGCAGCTGCCTGGCCAACACTTGTTAAAATAGACGTGCCACTAGGAGGTTTACTTCACAGTGGAGCGTCCTAAAACACACCCCACTCACTTGCTCTGTAAACCAAAATGCGAGTTACAGAAATTTTTTTAGGCTCTAAGTTGTATTCAGCGCTGCTATCAATAAAACGTGTGTGGCTCAGAGATGCCTCATCGAGTATTCTTGGTGCACGTCACTGACAGCCCCACAGCTCCTTCGCCACCATCATTACAAACTGCTGCCCTCCCGGCAGTGCGAAATATCCTGCTGTTGGCTTGCACTTGAGATCTCCTGGGATCTCCTGGGATGCGGGGGTACAGCTGCGCCCTTGCCAGCTGTATGGCTACCCGCACCACTCTAAGTACACCAGGGTCACAAGTAACAAGGTTAGTGTTAAGGGCGGAGGGGCTTAACTGTGCGAGCCGGACTAGAGCAGTTAACTGCAACTGGAGATCCTTGCATAGGGCCTTATTTAATAATTATTGGCAGGGTTCTTCTCTTTTCTTATTCTGAACTGCAACTGGAGAACCAGGTTTGAGTCCTGGCGTCACTCAACATCCTGTGATTCTGGGCACATCACTTATTTTCCCAGTGTTTAACAAATACATGAATCCGAACTTGTGTAATATAACTAGTGCTCATTTAAAGCGCTACGATGCCTTTAGACCGAGTTCGCTCTATATAATCATGCAAAAAGTTACCCCCTCGCCTCCGAACCAGCGGTTGCAAAACAACCATACATCCCCCTGCAACTCGCTATTAGAAAGGGACGCACTTGGCACCCCCCTTACTAATAGCGACTTGCAAACCCTATTTTGCGAGTCGGTGATAGATTACTGATTCGTAAAATACGGGTTGGACATGCTACAACCCTTTTTAGTGGTAGCAAATGGTCCAATTTTTCATTTACGACCGCTAAAAACGGTCGCCCAAATGGCCCCTGGTGTCTAAATTCTAATCTGCATCTATTCAATCAATGACAGCAGCAATCACGTAAATATAAACGGCATCCGCTTTATCTTTCACTGCTCTTTCATCAATATCTTACCTTGTTGCTACAAGCTAAAATAACCACACAAATCTGCTCAAGCTAAAGCTCAACAATAACACATTTCCCATATAGAACATCCTGCAACACAACACTCTGCCAGCCAAGCTCTCCCTGTAGCATACTGTTGGACCCGGCCTCATGGCGTGGTCCTACCCCTCCCGCATGGCGGGCCCAGGACGATATCCGCCCTCCACCAGACCTCGGGCGGCCCCTTCGGCCCGATCCTGCACGCCCCAACCCCACAGGGCCGGCTACCATCCCAGTCCACCCGCGCAGGCCTGACCCCAGCGTAGGCCCATCACGACCTCAGCACGAGGCCGTGCCCGACTCCATCTTGGACCCGCCACGTCACAACCACGTGGCCTCGGCCCCAGCCCAGGCCCCAGCGAAGCCCCGACATCGAGGCACCAAGATCCACCCAGGTGGTCGAGTAGCCACTCGACAGATCCCGGGGGAAGGGGAGTTTCGATGGGCCTCCAGCCGTCCCCGGACGCCTGGTATCGATCGCCCTCCGGCCTCCCTGGGCGCTGGCTCTACCCCCCTGCTGGGTGTCTGGACACCATCATCCCGGCCCCTCTGGCCCCCAGGCGCGAGGGTCCGGACTTCAAAGACCTCCAGACCTATATCTGGGGCAACCCTGGATTAAGACTTCAGTTGTATCCTGGACTGGAAGCCCTGCTGACGCTGTCACGGCCGACACCAGACGAACTCGTCCGTAACCCGACGACCTTCTGAGAGCCTGCTGGCGCTGCCGCGGCCTCCCTTGCTGAACCATCTGAGAGCCTGCTGGCGCTGCCGCGGCCTACCTTGCTGAACCATCTGAGAGCCTGCTGGCGCAGCCGCGGCCTACCTTGCTGAACCTTCCGAGAGCCTGCTGGCGCTGCCGCGGCCTACCTTGCTGAAACCATCTGAGAGCCTGCTGGCGCTGCCGCGGCCTACCTTGCTGAACCTTCCGAGAGCCTGCTGGCGCTGCCGCGGCCTATCTTGCTGAACCATATGAGAGCCTGCTGGCGCTGCCGCGGCCTATCCTGTCGAACCATCTGAGAGCCTGCTGGCGCTGCCGCGGCCTACTTCGCTGAACCACCTTGCAAGCCTGCTGGCGCTGCCGCGGCTCGAACCTCTCCGAACCCCCCAGCTCGAGGATTGAGAGCTGTGCGTAGGGTATCCCTTCCTCCGCCCAGAGTAAGACTGTCCCGCTACCTTACCCCCCTTTAAGAGACTTTCCAGATCCCTCGATCTGCTTGTACATACTGCCCAGAACCAGCAACCGTTTATTCCCTATAAAAGCTTGAGAACTTAACTTCTTGTGTGGTGTCCATCTGTAGTGTTGTGATTACTCGGCTGTACGATCCTAGGAGAGGACCCTCATTCCGGAGGCCTCTCAGCAACCACTCGGCTACTCCTCGACGGAGAGGTGGACCTAGGGGTGGTCAGTCAGACATCTTCTGCCTCCCCCGGGGACGCCTTTCTAACACATACTATCTGTCTGAAACTGTGTCTCAGAGCCTTGTCAGGGGCATGATGTGCTATGTAAATGTAGTACAATACTAACACCTATAACCTATTTGATCTGCTAGGAGAGTGAGTCAGTAGTTTGCGACTGGTAATCCCAATGAAGTCAATGGAGGTGAATCACTTTTGGAAAGGTAGAGATGCACTGCATGGGATGTTACTTTGCTGAAGCGTATGGGAAGCTTTTTGCATATCAGGAGAGAGAGTAAAAACTAATTTCTATATGGATGACACCTTCCAAATAAGAGTGAATTGAGAGTTATGCTTTGTTACAGACCTTTAGACCGATAATTATCCTTTATCCCACAACTAGCATTTTCTCCATCTGGATTAAAGATATGATGCCAGTTCCAAGCACATGCCTTATAATGCAACAAATATACTGTGGGACTCGTTTTACAGGGGAACCCCGTGTGTGTGTATCTGAGGTACCCAATTCCATTGTTCGTATCAATCCTTGTTCAATTATGAAAATATTTAGCAATAAGTACAGAACACTCTATTTTTAGTAACAACATTTTGAAATCAGCTTTACTTACAGCAAGGTGCGAAATATACAATGTGATCATAGTGCAGACAACACAGTGTTCAAACTGTGAACATATGTAAAAAATACATATTACAAGCACTGTATGTACCTTAATGGTTGAATAATGACTTTGTAATAACTAGAAACAGAGATACAGTCGGTATGTCTAGCATATGTATAGCCGCTAAGCAACCAAAAAGAGTGGCAGGGATACAGTGGCGTAACGAAACTTGAGGAGGACCCCCTACAGGGTACGTGAATGTGCCCCTACGGACTCCATCTAGAGCGCTGTGGCCGAAGTGCGTTGCTGAGGGGGACCCCTGGAGGTTGGGGGCCCCCCTCACCGCAGAGGCTGCGGGGGCCTGTGTTATGCCCCTGCAGGGAGAGCCAATGTTTCGACCCAGAATTACTTTTAGGGCATCATCAGGATATAGTCACTTGACTAACGCACCACTTAGTTCATGAGTACCAGGGTACTTCATTGATTAATCGCCTGAAACTCCCAACAGTTAAGCAATATATGCTTGAATCTCATTCTCAAGGCGCCTCCCATGGCCAGCTGGAGAGATACATGAGGCAGTTCAAATCGTCTGTGTATTTACAGATCATCTTCTCTCGCCAACGCCATCATCGCTTTGTTCCAAGCACATAGGCAGAGGGCACCCTTCAGATAAGACTCATTCAATCATTAACTTATCTCTGCAGTGGAAAATGCAAAAAATATATGCTTGGCTGTAATCGCTATATGCTAAACAAAAAGAGAAAATAGAAATTTCGATAAAAGTAACTCGATCCCTTCATTTTTATGGCAAGCCTAGAGACAGGTTTAGATGTCATGGCATTTTTATGTAATCAAATAAGTCATAAATAAATAATTCATACACACATGCAAACATAAATAAGGTTAGGGTCAGTCCTCTCGACCCATTGATCCTTTCAACTATCATTTGCATTTTGCTGTGGTACATTACAAAGTAGAGCTAGAGCCAATTTTTCATTCCACTTCAGCCACTGACTCCTGTGCACTCTATGTTACAGCATTTCGCTTCATCACATGTGCACATCCGCCGAAAGAGAAGTGCACGTCAGTGCCAGGGCTGATGGGCCAATACAATACTATCCATTATTTATTCTTTTTTGTGTTTTTAATCTATGTCTTCAGGTTACAGTTACCCAAAGCCAATAGTGAATTTTTCTTTGTGCCTCTAAGAATCATATTTCCCTCTGATGGGTGTTAAAAATACAATATTCATAATATACAACAAGCAAACACATTCTATTATATTACTACTATATGCAAAAGTATTTTTTACTTACTTCTTTGCAGGAATATGGTTGAGACATTTAGGCAGATGCATGTTTTCTTTTTTTTTCTTCTGTTTTACATATTTGCAAGAAAAAAATAAAACAACTAAACCATAGCACCAGCTTGCCAGGGACATGCTATTGTTTTTGCTAAAGTTTGTTGTATTATGTGCTTTCTACCTGTCCCTTCAGTGACTTCTTTGCTCATATCATCCACTGTCAATGTTATATGTTTTTCGGGTCATCCAAAGTCTTGTGTTCTCACTGTTACAATTTCAGCCTTGCACATCTCAAGAGCTTGCTTTGTTTATTTTACAAACAGAGCTCTGTCTCATTGTACCAGTTACTGCTCAGCAAAATCTGAATTGCAAATAAATCCCTGCATTAAAGCAGCAGTCCACACAAAACCAAACCAGCAGTCTGCGTTGCAGCACAGATGTATTATAGCACCACAGAGCAATTCAAGCAGAGGATGCTTGTGTGGAAATGGGGTGTATTAAATGGTGTGGCTGTGCAACCTCACTGTGTAATACACTTGCCAAACCCCTTTAGGACTCTTAAGTTTCGTTTGTCAAGCCTTCAGCTCAACTCTGGGTAACTGTGGCTATGTGCAGCAAGGCATACACAAAGGAACAAGTGTAAAGCATTTAAACAACACCACACAATTGAAAAAGAAATCACAAGAAACCAAAGAAACCCAACACCAATTTATAAAAGTAGAATGCATTCTTATGTATGTTTAGACGCCACATTAAAAGTAATCCAATGGAGGGTTCCACAGATATAGAACTTACAAGGAATAGTACATCAAAGCATTTTACTCAAATGTGAACAAGCATTGGCAAATTCAATAAACTTGAAACTTAGACACTTTTTCACAAAAACATTTTGCCTAGTTGTAGTGCGGTCACTTGAAGTCACTTTAAATCAATAACTCCCATAGGGAGCCAGTCAGGGGGACTGGCAATGTCCTCAGAGAGAGTTACCTCAAAAGGTGAAGAAGCCTTCAGTAAGTTCAAGGCACTTTTATCTTTTGTAGGGCTTTCCTGTGGAAGTGGTCCTGATGCAAGAATAAAGGATGCTGAAGATGCTGAAAGGATGCTGTGGATGAAATGTGTCTGACAGGGGTCTTGCTGTGACTACACATCGGTCCATGAAGGGGGTGAGGCAGTCCTGGTCACGGAGTCGGTGTCCCTCTAATTCATCATGGCGCTAGCCAAAGCCTAGTAGCCAATTGACTAGCAGTCGCCAAGTAGAGTGGTCACAAGCCAATCCTTCCTGAGTCAATAAGTCGTCCATTGGCGGTCCCAGCTGCACTCCGATGACACTCCCGAGTTCAACAAATTCAGGTGCAACTTTGTGTGTCAGGTCCTGTTCCCTTGTGATGCATGGCAGTGGTTGGCTGCAGGTTGAAGATTCTGGGCTACCAACTTGCCCAATCGGGCTTCTCAGCCGTTGTGTTCCTTTTCTGTGAACCGGAGGCCAGCTCACTGACCCAACATCTTCCTGAGCAAGACACAGCAGGCACTGTCCCTCTTCCTTGCTAGCTACCACTGCAGCAGAGCAGTCCTTCTGCCACCCTTCTTCCAGTCCAGTTGACATCTGAGTTCTGGGTGTCAGGGGTGCCCTATTTATACAGAGAATGCCATAAGGGTAGGATGTGGTCAGTAGTCAATGGGCTACCAGGTTCCAGATCTCCTGATGACCACTTCCTGGGAAGTGTGGCATCTGGCTATCCCAGGATGCACGATTCTGCCTATTTCCAATATGGCAGGACCCGTCTCCCGGCGTGTGGAGCCCATATCCCAATCCGTAAGTGTGACTATGAAGGAGGCTACACGACCCTGGAAAACCGGTTTGACAACGGACTTCCCCCTCGCCTGTCCCTACTGCCAACCTGTCTGCGTAAACAATAGGGCAGCCCTTCTACCAAGTGTTTCCTATTTACCCTGCAAAAGTGGCATGACCTTTGAAGCTCGCCTTTTGGGCTACCACCTGTGTGGCTTCCTGCATGGGGGAGGCAACACCACCTCCAGTGGCAGGCCTCTATAATCTTTCCTGGGAGTCATTAGCACATCTCTGCAAGAAGGCAGAAATGTGTCTGCATGATAGACCATGAGTACAACAGTAAACAGGCACTAGAAACTGTGGCCAAATAAAGTGGCAACTTCTAAAGATGCACTTTGCTCATCAGTAATATTTATTTTATTTATTTATTTTTATTTATTTTAAAGGTCTTATATAGAGCTGGCTACACCCGAGGCTATCAGAGCACTTTACATCAACATTGAAGATGAGAGGAAAACATCAAAATAAACAGTATATGAGGCAAATAACACCGAACATCACATGAAAATAAAGGTATAAATAGAATAACATAATGATCATCGTGCATAAATCGTAATAGAGAGCAGATAATTATGATCAGTGAGTCATTGTGATGAGTAAACTATATAATAAAGTAGGGAGGACAAGTAGGACAGTATCCTGAGGGGGCGACAGTATGATGAGGGGGGGCCTAGGCTCTAAATTACCCCAAGAATTTGGTGAGGAGGTGAATTTTAAGATGTCTCTTGAAGCTGTCATAGGAGGGGTTGCATCGGAGGTCTTTGGGGATGGCGTTCCATATGGTAGGGGCCTTGCCAGAGAAGGAGCGGGATTTAGAGGAGCTTTTTTTTTAGAAGAGGTGGAATGAGAAGAAGGGTGTTGGAGCTTCTCAACGATCTGGTACGCCAGTTTTTTTGAGTTTCGTTAAGAGGTATGTTGGAGTGTGCTGATAGAGGGCTTTGTGTGTGATACATGCAATTTTGTAAGAGGATCTGGCTTCGATGGGGAGCCATTTGAGGGTCTTGAGGGTAAGGGAGATGTGGTCAAAACTTTGATTGTTAGTTGTTAGTCTAGCTGCGAGGTTGAGGACGGATTTGATGGGGGAGAGGTGGATTTTGGGAGTACCAGAGAGAGGGGCATTCTCATATTCAATTTTGGATAGGACCAGAGATTGGATAATTAGTTTGAAGTCGTTGGCTGGGATAAAAGGTTTGATTTTTTTGAGGTGGCGGAGTGTGGAGAGTGCACTTTTAGCTGAGTTCTTTACATGGGAGTTGAGTTTGAGTTTATTGGTGATGGTGATACCGAGTGATTTGACAGAATCAGCGAGGGAGAGAGAGCAGTTTAGGGCATTAAGGTCCGCGTTCCATGTTTGGATGGGGAAAGGGTTGCTTTTGGGAGAGAAGAGGATGATCTTGGTTTTGTTAGGATTGAGTTTAAGATGGTTGTTATGGAACCAAGCTTGGATCTTGGTTAGTGTAGAGTTAAGGTGAAGGATATCAGCATGTGATCTAATTTTATAGTACAGATGGGTGTCATCAGCGTAAAGGTGGTAGTTGATTTTTGCTTGTTTAAGTATGATGGTAAGGGGTTCCAAAAAGAGGTTGAAGAGAGCGGGGGAAAGGATGGATCCTTGAGGGACACCTAGAGAGACAGGAGTAGGTTTAGAGAGGCTGTTTTGAATTTTAATTTGTTGTAATCGATCTTGGAAGTAGGATGTGAACCAGGTAAGGACAGTGCGATTAATGCCGAAGCGATCTTTGAGTGTAGTGAGTAAGGTAGGGTGGTAGACTGTGTCAAATGCAGCGGTAAGGTCAAGGAGGATAAGTAGGTTGCTCTCACCCTTTTCCAGGGCTAAGTGAATATCATCTACAATGTTTAGCAGTGCGGTTTCTGTGCTACAGCCTTTGCGGAAGCCAGATTGAAGGAGGTCTAGAAGGTTGAATGTGTCAATGTGATTGTCCAATTGGTGGAGAGCACATTTTTTGAGGGCTTTGGAGAAGAGAGGAAGATTGGAGATAGGGCGGAGATTGTTCGGGTCATTACGGTCGGCTTTGGGATTTTTGGGGATGGGGGTGATTTGTCCGAGTTGAAGTGAGATGGGAACATTTCCTGTAGCGAGGGAGGTGTTAATGAAGTTGGTCCAGTAGGGGACAATAACGTGTTTGAGATCTAGGACGAGTGCAGACGGGAGAGGGTCTTTAGTGTGGGAGATTTAACCATTAAATCGGATGAAATACATTGATGATTTTAATACCTTGCAGTACCAACTTTAGTAGTCCCATTCAGAAGTTAGCAGGGCTGTGGTGTCAGCCTGCAACACTGTCCTTGGCAGACGGGCTACTAGCCTTTTAAAATAAAAACAACATTTTTGGCTTTTTACTACTGTAACATGTAAAAGTGTATGTTCCACTTTTTAACCTGCAACAACATGCCTTATGGCTTGTACGATGTACCTTAGGGGAAACTTCCATATATTAAAAAGGGAGGTTTGGGCTTTGCCATTGTCCAGTTAGCAGTTTAAAATGAACCTTCCAGTTTGCAGTGGCATACTGGGATCCTTGTTTTACCTTGTCCAGGTTAGAATGGCTGCAGTCCCTGGGGTGTACTCTATCCTGCAGGTCATGGGTATCCCTGGTACCATAAACTAGGGATTTATAAGTAAGTTAAGCTATGCGAATTAGGGACAAGCCAATCAAACATGCGCCATTTTATGGGTCAGAGCACACGTGCTGAGTCCTGTTTAGGAGGGCTCAAGGCATTTCACAGCCATTACACCAGAATCTAGTAATCAAACTGGGAGCAAAACGTGGGGAAGTCTATTTCCTTACAGTGCTCAAAGTGATATTTTGTTAAAGACATAAATATGTAAAAACTGCAAGCATTCCACTTTAATGAGTAGATGTGTATTTTCACACATTTGTATCTTACTGTTAACAAACTGTGGATCTGCTCTCAATATAGAATCTATCAGTTACTCTTATTCCATTTCACAGTAGGGAGAGTTCATAGATGGAACATCATGACGTAGAACGCTAGAGTTCTTTCATGTTTTGTATATTAATAGATTTGTTTATTTATATATTATTGTAAAAGCACAAAAGTGATATGGAACAGCAAATTTTTGGAGTGACATGTCGTGGAATCAATACATGTGAGTTCGATAGGATAGTATAGTAAACATACCAATTTCACCAGCGCGCCATTTACACCCTGGGGTTGTTCTATGAGTACGGACTTACTTGCCAAGGGGCCATCTGCCTTTGTCTGGCTATCCATCTTAAGATAATGGCTGTGGTGTCGCTTTGCTCACTTTAGGAATCGGCTTGCTGCTGTCGCAGATATCATACCATTTGATTCAGTGCCATAGATGTACCTTTCTACCTAGTATATTTGGTTGGGACGCCTATCTGCCTTTTATTTTGTGGAATGGACCCTTGGCGAATCCTACTTCCCATCCTTAAAAGAGCAAATGGCTCCACAGTTCATTTCTGACACAACTATGGTCAGTGAGTTTCAGGTAGTGATCTGGCAAGAGGACAGAGGGACAGTGGTGTGACTTTGAGATGTTATGAATTTAAAGTACCATATTAACACAATTATAGCCCAGTAACTTTAAAGATGTAGAACAATGACATCCTGATACTATTTAACCAAGAACGTGTTTTATTAGAGAACTTCAGATTTAATGTTGAAAATGTACAACATACAGAATAATTGAGCTTTTTCTCCACTCACTTCTGCCACACAGGTTTGGCCTACATATTGCCTGCACACCATTCATTAGGACATGTGCACCCTTCTGCGTTTAATCTGTGGCTCGCCCCAGGTTTCAGTAATTCAGAGGCAATTGCACCTTTTCCTTGCATCAATAAGAATCATATGTTCCTGTGACATGTATTAAAACTGTGAACGACTTATATATCTTTTCTACGTACAAACTCTTTCTAAGAAGCACCCTCGTGTTCTATTTTAAATTAAATCTAATGATACTTTTTTTTAATTTAAAATTATCAATGCAAGCATTTTGCCTGGCATAGTAGTTGATTTTAGTTTTTTATCTCCTTTTTATTTTTGTGGCATTTGCTTACGATGAAAACAAAAATCCAGATCAATTTGTTTTTCAAATGTTTGTTTTTCTATGTTGTAATTTCCACTTAGATTGTCAATCGTATATTAGGACAAACAGGGTCAACTCGAAAGGATGTAGAGGAAAAAATGAATGGAGCTGGAAGGTAGAAGTTACAAAAGAAACCATCTGCATCTACAAAAAAAATCGGAAACCATGGAAAATTGCATACCTAGATTTATGTAATGGTACACAGATGCAAAAGGAAAATAATTACACGGTACAAGAAATTCCCTTGCCGATTATCGACTGACCTGGTTTTCATAATTTTGAAATTCTATTTGCTAAAACTAAACACAAGAAAACAATAACTATTTTTGGTTTCCTGCTTCGTTAAATCTGCAGGAAGTTTCTCTCTTTGACATCTGGCAGTTTCAAGGACAAATCATATGAGGGGGAGGCGGAGGTATAGTTCTGTAGTCAGACTTGCTACAAGACAGTTTTCGTTCTTTTTTGGTGGAGGAGGAAAGAAAAAGAAATGCAGTGAACGTGACAAAATAATCCCACAGGGCATTTAATTGAAATTGCACTTTTGTCCTATTTTTTTTAATTCCCTTGCACGGCTTGAACTCATCTTCGCGCCAGAATCATCCAGATTCACGTTTACTTTAATTCTGTAGCAAAAAACACCTGCGTTTTGGCCTAAATTATATTTGGATAATAGAGTGTTCTGTAATCGGCAAGATGTCCTGATTTTCTCTTGAATGAGATAGTCCAGCATCTTTCTAACGGCAGTTTAATGTCAGACTCCCGTTAATGTCTCTTTGGCCCAGTAGCTACAATAGTGTGAAAATTGCACATCTGCGAAATTGCGATTAAGGAAGATTCACAAAAGTATTTGGGGCCTTATTTATGAGGCCTTTACGCTACCATTCCGTCACGTATTCCGTCACTTTTTGTGATGCTGCGGCAGTATAAAAAATGTGCCGCACTACACCATATTTACAAAGTGATGCATCTAGGTGTCACTTTGTAAACCCCTGTGCTACATAATACCGGCGTCAGGTGTAATCTATGCAGGGTGGGCATTCCAGCACAGGAAAGGCTCATAGAAGTGTTGCAATGAAATCTTTGAGATTTCACTAAGACACTTCTACGACATCACTGCATCAAAGCCTTACGCCTGCTTGAAGCAGGTGTAAGGGGTGGTGCAGGCCTATTCACACCAGACTTGCCCCATGTGAAATGACACATTGCTGGAGTTACGCTTCCAGACACACTCCAGCAATGCGCCATTTTTGTGCCGACGGATACGTCAGGATTTCTGACATATCTGTCAATCCTTGCGACATGGAGTACCGTACAGTAAATACGGCACATCCATGGTGTCACAAGGAGGGCGTATTGAAATGTTTTGCATTGCTGTTTTACCGCAGCGGTGCAGCACTTTTCAGAAATCAGGCCCTTGGTGTACGTTTTGCACCCAGTTACATGGGAATGCGAATAACATGCAACTAGTTCATGTTATTCCCCCTCCCTCACAAAAACTGCATTTATGTTATTTCCTCATGCAATTTGGGTGAGGTTCCACGCCCACAAATAGCATGAGCTAAACACCCACAATCTGTGCACCTATCATAATCCCAAATTTACAGACTGATCATGAGTGGGATCAAAGTGTATGTTGTGGGAAGCCTGGTACTCAGGAGGCACTGCCCTATGGCATTCCTGTCCATTGCTCATTCGCCTTGAGGTGCCCTTCTGGAAATACCAACACAGGCTTGAACGCTTTCCTCGACCTCCACCAGTGTAGACTTTGCAGTTTTCTCAACTTGCCGTCATGCTGTGTCATATGTCTGTGGCGCAGCAGCCAGAGTAACTGACTGCTGAGCGCAGGGATCACGGTTTGATTGCTGGCAGCAGCTCAGCTCAGCATCATGTGACTCTGGGCAATAGCTCACTTAATCTCCCCAACGGCCACCAGCACCTGGATACCCTTAGGAGTGATAATGGGAAATAAGACACCTATCGAAGAAGAATGTGAAGTGAGACCGGCTAAAATTGAGCTCAGGCTACTTTGCACTGCTTTCAAGAGGATCCATCTATTTCCTGTATGACACCTCCAGTCAGTCCTGTTTTTTTTTTAACTAACAGCGCTTGACAGGCTGAGCCCTGTTGGACATTCATATGAAGGGAAGCGCAATAAATGTGTGGCGAAATTATAAGCTGTGATGGCTAAACTGCCAAAAGAACTGGCTGAAATTGTCACATGGAACATTAAGCCACATAGCCAGGGCTAGAATGTCCGTAGTGGGCATCAGGCATTTGTCTGGTGGGCTGGAGGCCCGTTTTGTGCCAGCAGTGCTGGAATATCTGCCCCCTGTAACAAAAGCGGGAGCAGTGCTTCTTGCTAGCACCCCGCCCCCCACGGCCGGTCAAGCAACAATCTGTCAGGGCTGGTTGCTGTTCCCACTCCGGCACTGCACATGGCAGATTGGTATAACATGGATCAACTTGGAAGGAGGGGCCAAGTTGCTCTTTGACTCTTACAGAGCTATGACAGTAGCGGAAACAGAGACTGTTTGGCTGTTTAGTGGGCTGTTTTTATGTCTCATAAACAGCTTTTGCTACCTTCTATTAAAAGATCTACTGTAGACAATACCAATACTTGTAGTGGGCTTGAGATCAGCCAGTGCTTTCCATTGGTTGGAGTACCTGTCAGTCTCATTTGCTTGTTTCGTATTCAATGGCTTTCCTTCTCTTCTTGTGTTTGTCCATCCCCTGCAGAATAGCTTTCAAACACACTTTTAGTTAAATTACTTATATCTTTCTACTGCTTAAATTCTGAGAAATAATGTTTCCATTTGCTTTTAGTACTTCAAGGGACTGTGGGTTTTCTTGATGTCTCCTTCTCTCCTCTGTGTGCTACTTCTGCCTTCTCAATCTCGCCCCAGCACTCTCTGTGTTGCTCTCTCAACCACCAGCTTTTCTGTTGCTTTCCCCACACTACCTCTCTTGCTCTCCTGCCCCTCCCTGCTCACCAATGCTGCTTGTCAACAACATCTGCTTGCTCCTCCCAACTACCAGTTCCACCATTTCACTCCCACCTTTCTCCAAACTATTTAATTGTTTTGCTGATGCTGAACACTATCAGCAAAAAGCATAGGCATAGCCAAAATGAGAGAGCTATTGGCTTTGCCAATTCTTGTTTTACTTAGCTCTTAAAAGTTGTCAGGTGATAATGAGTGTGATTTTATACTGTAGAACAATATTTGACTTTTGCATGATACTGTGACAATTGGTATCCATTTACTCTCCTCCTTATATCCCTCAGGGGCGGATTTAGCGCTTGTGGCGCCCGGTGCGACTATGTTTATAAGTGCTTGGTCTGGAGAAAACTCAGAATTTAAAACAGAACGCAATAATTGGGGGATTTCTTCATTAATAAGAATTGATTCATACCTAAATGAACCCTTTTTGCAGCATTATTCTGTGTGCATGCAGTTATTTGATGACAGTTAATAATTTGCTGTTCTATATTAGGATTTTAACTTATAAATTGTAGTAGCAAAAGCATGTCTCTTAGAAAAGCAGTAACCCACTGACCCACCTATGTACATTATACGCACTTTGTGATCTGCATGATACATGTTCTTTGCAGCAGGCATATTTATCCTCTGTGCTATTTTGTGATCAGTCAAAACTTCAGCTAGACAAAACTACGATCTCTCGTTTTACCAGAGTTATCTTGACATTTTTTTTGTTGCCTGGAAATTGCTGGAGGTAAGAAATGCGGGAGCAGTTGCTTTTAAAACCAAATAAACTTGCAAACATGGTGCCCTCTGCATTCATCACCTAGTGTGGTGGCACCAGTCACACCACCCTAGAGCTGGCCCTGTATCCCCATTAAGTGTGGTGCGGAGGAAGAAATTCTGTCAGTGGAAACTCCTCTGACTTTAGAATTTCCTTTTACTAATGGTGCTAAGGAGGAAATGCTATAATCAAAAGAGAATCCAGAGGTGGAATTTGCCCAGAAAAAAATACAGTTAAGGGTCGAGGTAATTCCACTAGTAAATTCTATGATTTCAGCACTCCTACATAAATTGGAAGATTTTCCTCTGCCATCAAAGCTCAAATCCCGCTCTAAGTTCTGAACAGTCAGCCGATTTTATTTGATACTGTTTGCTAGTAGAACTTTACAAATACATTTGTAATGAAGACCACACCACTATGAAATCCATAAAGAAAAGTCTTAGCTCACTCTGTGGCAAAGCAATTCAAGATGGCCTTGCTAAGATGTACGAGAAAGGACGTAGAGCCATCTACTGTATAGATTTGAGACCATGAACAGCACAAAGAGAAAAATTAAGAATACATCAACTCGTGAATGTGAGCTGAGCACCTTAAAACCAATCTCACAAGACGGTAACAAGCATTTCCAAAGTCAATAGTTATCTTTCGTATTTTCATTTATATGTCAACGCTGTTGGCCAAAGCAAAGAGAAGTTGTCAGCCCTGTTTCCCACCCACCCACAAGTCCCCCACTTAGACACATGAGACAGCCATAGTGGTGACTCAGTGTACCTGATGATTATGTGTTGCATCCACATCCCAGTTCTTTTTGGGAGGTCCTCTCTGGCACAAGACAGGGTGCTAAAAGAAATATTAGCCCCGCCAGCAGCAAAACCCTTCACCACACAGCCCTCCAAATTCCTGCAACCAGTAGGAGTCAGTTATGCACTGCCAATGCATTTTTTAGAACATATTTTATTGTTTTTTGTTCAAAAACAATATCCCAGACTTGTACAGAGATAACCTTAATACCCAACTTCTGCCCCATGTACGACACTGGCTCATTATATAGTGCTCAAAATTAGGTACACTGTGCAGAGAGTCGAATGAATCCCTAATAGGTGTGCAGTGGTAACATCAGATAATTCTAATGCTCTTTTTGTGGGGGGAACAGCCTTTACCATGAAGTTTTTACCATGAAATGCAAGTACAACGCATTTTTTACATCGAAATTACTTTTACCACGCTAGTCTTCACCAAGCAAGTCTTTACACCACATATATGTTTGAATTGTTGACTATGCAGTCTTTAGTTTATATATATTTTAAGGGTAAATAAAAAAGGGGACAGTTGGATGGTCTCCCCTCAAAAAGTAAACCTGTAATCAACATAAATGTACATTTTTTTAAATCTATAATTTTGTTTAAAATATTGTTTTAAGAGAATTGTATAGTTTTTGAACAGTAGGTGGCAGTGTTAGACTATGACTATGGTAAAAGTGTGGGTGGTAGTGAATTGCATGGTAAAGGTATGTCAATTTTAAGTGAATTTAAATGTGTGGTAGTGGTATGCATATGAAAATCTGCATTGTTAAAACATGCGTGACAAAGTAGTGCGTGGTAATGTCACACCTTTTTTTGGTAGTGTGGTCAAGCAGTTAAGCTTGTCAGAGGGTAGTGCTAAGCATTTGTTGTCACACACAGAGGCAATAAATGAGACACACACTCAACAATAAATCCGAGACTAATTAGGAAAAATAAAATTGTATCTTTATATATATTTTTAGAAACCAAGAACTTCATTCAACAGCTAATATATGCTTTGTGTGTCGATTGTTTAACTAAATGCAGTTCAAGACAAATGCTCACAAGTTTTAAGCAACATTGGTCAATACCGTCAGGCAGAGACCGTCGCAGTCAAGGGGAAGCAAAGCATAGGGTCAGATAGCAGAGTACCGCCAACACATTTACCGGCATGGTCGATGGAAGCAACACTCCTGCCGGTCTTGGGATGTAGAGGTAATTACTGACGTCCGGGGCAGCTGAGCTGTGAAGTCGGCGGCTGTGAAGACGGCTGCGGGGCTCGGAAAAAGAATCGCCAGCGGCATCGCCCGGGGCCATGATGACGGCTGGGCAGCCGCCGACAGCATATCCAACCAAGTGCTAGACACCTGATGTGGAGCCTACAGCGACGCCCTATGCCGATCTGCGGCATGTGACGAACGCCCTCGGTACGGTGAGCTTTGCATTGCCCTTTTCAGCGAGACTGCCTGTCCCTAACCTGAACGCCGGAAGACCCAACGGTTTGCGCGCACTGGAGCCGGAGAGCGCATCAAGGCAACTGGGTGCGCGAGCGGCTGGCTTCACGCTGCGAGGTAGGACTGGGGGGGGATACGTCCACTGACAATTGTGAGCAAGCAACATTCTACGCCCGAACGGCGTGTGGACGCCCTACAGAGTCGAGTCCTGCTTGGAATATTGACCACAATATAGGCCGGTGCGGTGGAGGCCCCAACAAACTGCAATATTGCAACGGGTTTCACTCGGACCGGGGGCTGCTTTGTCATACTAGCTCCACGCCTCTGATCCCACAACAACCCAATTAATAAAGGTTGTTTTATTAGACTTTGTCCCGGGTCCTGCTATTGCAAGGGGCGCCAAATCCGTATATCCCCGGCACATGATAGATACTACACTTAAGCATTTTTGGCTACATAGAACAAGATGGCCATGGGTTGATCTGGCTGTTGATGTCTCCCCAACCTATTTATTTTAAGTGTAAAATGGCCGCTCGTGTTGTTGTTTTTGTTTTTCTTCTCATCACTCTATTGCAAATGAAAGAGGAGCCTAACCTCACTAAAGACTAAGCATTGAAATAGGACTCTACGCTTATGGACACAAACAAAGGACTATACTCCTGGGTAACAAAGTTAGAAACTGAAAGACGACCACAGCCTCCACAACTAAACATAGGAATAGGACTCACAAGTCCCAGACATAAACAAAGGACTACCTCCCTAGTCATTAAGGCTTTACTATTGATTCGGCCATTTTAGAGTGTTCCCATTACACTCGCCCACCCCCCTTCTCCTTCCTATTTTCTATCTCACTATCCCATTATCAGCATTATTCACTCTTATATTGCTAAATCTTAACAATCAAATCTTTTACGTCTATGCTCCTACTATTTAAATCAATTTGAGCTGGTTTGATGCAATCTGATCACTATCATCCCATCTTAGTCCCTGACCCACACAACCTATCCCACGACGCCCCTTGACACCCACACTGCTACCTTTGCTCTACACGTAACATGGAACCCAGAGGCACTCATACTTTCAATATAATTTACCCTCCACACCTCTCACAAAAAGCCTGTAAACGCTTCAAACATAACTTCCTAAAAATGCATCCTGAAACCCTCTTCGCTGACCCATACTTTTCTCAGCACAATGGTCACATCACTACCGACATCATATTCTATACCAAACGCAGAGCCCAATGGCATAAAGCATTCCTAACATTATTCTTGATCTCCTCCACCAGAAAATCCCCACATGGGCTAGCAATCACTGTTGCACCGTCTCAATTCTTCCAAGCTACAGCTACCATCTCTGTCTACAATAATGGAACTATCCTCATGCAATCCACGAACCACAATCTAAACTTACTAGAGAAGATATTCCCCATCATTAAAGATCAGGTATGCAATCCCCTTACCGCAACCCAACACTCCACCCCTCCCCAACCCACCCCGTCTGCCAACACTTATGTCGCCTCCTCAACATCCCCATCACTCACCTCCCGCCCACCTCTTCCCCACCATCCTCATGCATCGTACACACCCGCCCCTACTTCCCAGACGTCCCTCTCCCCCTACATACCCCAACCAATCGTTATCTACCAATCCACAGCTCAACCCTCACCTCCCACCCAACCCCTCACGCCTCAGCCACCTACACACCCCAACACACCCCGACCTCACTACACAGATCGAATGCTGGCACACACATCGGTTTCCCTCCTCACCGATCCCGAACATGTTCCACCCACCCCTACCACCCAGATTACCCCCTCCACGTACAATCCCCACTCCACCGATATCCACCAACCCACAGCTCAACCCTCACTTCCCACACAACCCCTTACGCCTCAGCCACCTACACACCCCAACACACCCCGACCTCACCACTCAGACCTAATGCTGGCACACACATCGGCTTCCCCCCACACCATTCCCGAACACGTTCCCCCCCTGACCTCATGCCGCTCCCAGCTCCACCCATTACTGCTACTCACCGAGTACAATCCTGCCTATCACCCTTGGTACCCGTACTAATTGTCCCTCCACCCAGCCATACAACACCTTCCACTACTCGTCCTAGGCTCACACAGGTTACAACACTACCCCACTCATGCTTATCGCAATCACCCACTCCAACCACATCCGCACCTGATACCTGGATGGATGAATTACCACTTATGTCTACCCCAACCACGAGGGAATGGTTCAGTTTCAATAGGATTATGTCTGAACTCCTACAAATCAAAGAGGAACTCACCACTGTCAAAAAGATGCTTGCTAGACAGCCAATGCATTCCAGATCTGCGTACACGGCTAGATCAAATCACCCTAATACTCACCGCTCACACACCCCCAAGCACAATCGCCTCTCATGGAACTCCATCCCATCCCCCAATTCACCGTCCCGACCTATCCGTTGCACTAACCCATTCTCGGAGAATGATATTCGCTCCCTCCTACTCTCCTACAATCCCCTTCTCATCTCGTCCAGCACCACGATTCACACGATTAAGGCTATCACCTCCAATCCATTCAGACCCGCCATGCACAACAATAGAGGAATCAGTGATAATAACCTTAGAAGAATCACACTCACACTCGATTCAACCCCTTCTCTCACTACACCCCTTGTCAAATGCACCCTCCTGAACTGTAGATCGGCCGCCAGACACGCAGTAGATGTCGCCAACCTCATCATCTCTCATGAGCTGGACTTGATTGTGCTTACAGAGACATGGCTAACGGAATCCTCATCACCCCTCCTGGACATTTTGGTACCACCCAACTATGACATCATCAGACTTGACAGAAGTGAAAAAATTGGGGGAGGAATAGCATGCATCCACAGGAGCAACATATCGGTAAATAGAGCCATATCCCCTACATTCTCCTCTTGTGAATACATGTGCATCGACATCACCAGTAATGGGACGCCAGTGTGCTCCCTTCACAAAATATATCACCCACCTTGTGATAACCTTACTTTAATTGAACACTTCATGGACATGGTCACCACAAACATCGGACGTCAAAACACCCAAATATTCCTAGGCGACTTCAATCTCCACTGGAATGACAATGATGATGCAATGGTCAACAGTCTCAAAAACTTCATCGGCACGCTTGACCTTACCCAAATCTGCAACAGCCCAACACACAAAAAAGGTGCAATCCTGGACCTAATAATTTCCAAAAACAATTCCATTAAGCTTGACTCAATCCTCCCCTGTGACTGGTCAGACCACCACATCATTATTTTCCTCATCAGGGAAACAGTGAAACTTATCACATCCCAATCCACTAAACCAATGATTTGGAAAAGAAACTTGAAAAAACTCAAGCCTAACATGCTGCCCATTCACTCCCATAAACTACTCCAGCCTCCGGTTGATCTGGCCTCCGTAAACGACCTCCCCAATCATTACCTTAACGCTATGGCTACGGTTATCAATGATGCCGCTCCTCTACAACTAAAGAGAGTTCCTCATAAAAACTCCACACCCTGGTTCAATGACCTTCTGAACGAGGACAGACGCGCTCTCAGAACCTCAGAACGTACTTGGAGATCAGCCCCATCTGCCAAACACCTGAAAATTCTAAGGAGTAAGAGAAAAGACTACTACAGAAAGATCAAACGCACTAAAGCCGAATTTTTCTCTCACCAACTAGATCAAGCAAGAAATCAACCCCAAAAATTGTTTGAACTAATCAAATCACAATTGAGAGCTGAACCTAAACAACTACATGATACCTCAGGCACCCAACCCACTTGTGACAAATGTTCTGCTTTCTTCAACCTAAAAACAGAAAACATCAAAGAGGATCTCCTCAATGACCTCACAATCCTACAGTCTTCCCCTCTCGGAACAATCCCGCCCTCCCCTCCAAATCCTACACAACAAACACCCTCTAAACTTCAACTAAAAAATTAGGCAACCTGGTCCGCTTTCGACCCATACACCGAAGAAGCTGTAGGCAAGATTCTGAGCACCCTCAAGCCAGCCAACCATACCACCGATCCTCTCCCGGCTAACGTAGTTAAAGATCTAATCCCTCTGATCCTGCCGCTATGGACCAGGATCATCAACAGCTCTCTGCATCAAGGCATCATCCCTGACGTCCTCAAAATTGGTCAAGTCACACCCATCCTAAAAAAAAACACAGCTGACCCGATGGACCTTAACAACTATCGCCCTATTTCGAACAGCCCTACCCTAGCCAAACTCTTGGAAAAATGCGTTCTCCAACAACTGACAAAACACATTGACCTCTTCGACCTCCTTGACAATCACCAATCTGGCTTTAGAGCAGGGCATAGCACTGAAACTGCCATGACTCACATTATAGACGATGCGCTACAAATTCTACACCAGAATGGATCATGCCTACTCATCTTGCTAGATCTCTCCTCTGCCTTCGATACAGTCAAACACGACAACCTGATTGAACTGCTGAACCTCAGAATGGGTCTATCAGGCTCAGTGCTCAATTGGTTTACCTCCTTTCTTCATAACCGGACCCAAAAATACAAGGTCAATAACTCCCTCTCCAAACCTGTACCTGTAACTCTTGGAGTCCCACAAGGGTCCGCACTATCCCCCACACTATTCAATCTTTTCATGGAACCTCTCACTCTCCTGCTGCAATCATCCAATGTCCAATTTCACATGTACGCAGATGATACACAACTCTATCTGAAGATTCATATCCCTGAAGATGTCAAACTACTCAATCAAACGCTGCTGAACACCCAAGTATGGCTAGCTGAGAACCACCTCAAGCTTAACTCACTCAAAACTGAATTCCTACTGATAGCTCCACCTTCCAAAATTCCCCTCCTCCAAGACTGGTTCAAACACCTAACAGCATTCAACGTGCAACCTACAATCATTGACTCAGCTAAGTCTCTGGGTATAACCCTTGATGGCAACCTCAACATGCATAAACACATTGCCAACGCAACAAAAGGAGCTAATTACCAGATTAATATCCTAAGGAAACTTAAACCCTTCCTACCAAAAAACGACTTTAAAACGGCGGTTCAAGCTCTAGTTATCCCCAGGATCGAATACGGAAGTGTCTCTCTTTGTGGTCTCCCCAAAGCTACAACAGCACCACTAAGAGCCACCATAAACGCGGCAGCCAGGCTCATAACGGGCTCAAAAAAAGGTCCCACATCTCCCGGACCTAAAAGCTCTGAACTGGCTACCCTGGGAAGCCAGAATTCACCTAAAAATAGCATGTTTGACCCACAAAGCCATTCACCATAAAGCACCCAGCTATCTCTCCCGGAAATTGTCTATCTCTGGAGGCAAGAGATCCACAAGAAGTGCAGGAAGCCTATTACTGAAACCCCACAGATTTAATAAGGCAAAAACTTATAAACGCTCCTTCTAAGGGATGGCTCCTAGGATTTGGAACGCACTACCCCCAGAAATCAGACTAACCACATCAACTGCACTGTTCAAAAAGTAAGTAAAGTCGATTCTCATGGAAAAATTCACATAAGCCTCACTGAAGGCCATGTTTTATATAGATGCAATCAGACAGTCTACATGACAATCAGGCTCTCTCAGCTTGCACCTTTCTCTGTCTCCTACTAGGCACAAAGAAGGATTCAGTCTTGTACTACCTCTCTGATTTGTTGTATTTACACACTCCTTGTACTCACCTATTTATATTTTGTAATGTGTTGTATAACGCTCACCGCTTGCTATACATTGCTATTTTATATTGTTTGCTGCATACGTTTCACTGCCTGTAAAGCGCTCTGATATCCGCAAGGATCTGGTTCGCGCTCTATAAAACTTTCAAAATAAATAAATAAATATTCTTCACCAGTGGCGTTTACCTACAGGTGCGGTGAGGGTAGACCGTCGCCGTTGTGCCCAAGTTGCTGCTTTCACGTGTTCTACGCCACTAGAAAGCGGGTACAGGCTCACAGGAGCAGGGTTGTTTCCAGCTTAGGTGGCAGGTACTGTGAGGATCCTTATGGCTGGTGAATGCATTGATGGGGTTGGTTACCGGACTGGTGACCAACAAGCCTTGGCTGCTGCAACTTTCAGTTGATGAGGTGAATCGCGTCGAGAACAGTCCGTGTCAGTCTTAACCTCATGGCAGTCTTTACCGGCGATGTGCTGGGGTCTAGAAACACTAGTCCAAAGGGAGGCCCCAGGCAATTGGCAAAGGCTGGCAGGGCTCCGGGTTCTTGGAGGCTTCACAGGTTTCAGGTGTGGAAGGCAGACCACAGTTGTTGAGTCCTTTCATAGTTGGCAGAGTTTGGAGCCAGTTTCTTCTGCAGCAGGGCTCAGTTTCTGTTTCAGCAGCACGTCTTCTTCCTTTGTCTTCTTTTGGACTGTGGAATCTGAAATCAAGGTCTCGGGGAGCCTATAAAATACTAAATTTAGGGGTGTTACAAGAGGAGACAGGTACTAGTCAATGGGCTACTTACCTTTAGGGTATCTACACCCTCTAGAGACTACTTTCTGTGGGAAGAAGCACTACCCTAGCCCTGATTGGAGATTTTATCATCATCTCAAGATGGTAAAATCTCTGGAGAGGGGTTCACCTCACCTGGCATGCCCTAGGGGTGGTGAAGGCTGAGGGTGGCCTTCCTCATTGAACTAATTTTTCCACCTTTTCTCCCGCCAAAAGTGGAGTAGGACAGGGGGCTTGGCCTCTCCCGCTATCTTGGGGTTCCTGGGTTGGATTTCAAAGGTGGCATAGCCTTTGAAGCTTCCCGCCCTGGAAAGCTATCCTGTCTGGGAGGAGGTGTGAAACAAATCCATGCCCAGAGCAGGTTTTTGTTTCTGTCCTCTGAGAGCGCTGGTGGTGGCAGGCTGGTGAGACCCCACTAGTGTTTGGTTAGGTTTCAGAGGACCCTCTAAAAGGGTCTCCTGTGGGAATGAATTAATACACCCACACTAGCATCATGTGAGGATTTATTAAGACAAGCTGTATGGTACCAATTAGGAATCGGTGAAGCCATCCTGGAGCTAAGAAACTTGTGTTGACAAGTATCCAGCCCATGCACTCTTTATGGCTTTCTTGTTCACTTACAACATCACAGAATGGACTGGGGTATATCTGCTCGTGCTGATATGCCCACACATAGGATATAGTGCACCCTGCCTGAGGACTGAAGTCCTGCAGTAGAGGTGACTTACCTATAACTTACGCAGTGTAGGGTGGCATAGCACACAGGGCTGAGTGCCATGTTGACTCTTCAGGTTTTCCTGCACAAAGACACGCAGCCTGCAAAGCCTTGGTGAGGTGGTCCCTAGGTGATATAACCAGTGCTACAGCCCCAGAGGACCCTCTTCAGTATACATGTCCTAGGTACCAGGGATACAATTATAAGGGACTTACAGGGTAGCTGAAGTTGCACCAATCATGGTACAGCTTTTGGGGAAAGAGATTTGGCACTAAGTACCTGGTTAGTGGGGTCCCAGTGCACTTACAGTTTGAAATCACATCAGGCATCAGGCAACAAGTGGGGCTAACCATGCAAAAAAGAGGCACTTTCCTACAAAGGCTATATGAGATGTTGCATCTGCAGCCTAACCGTAGAACAGCTTCATACCCCATTGCCCAGGCATAGTGGATAACAACTGGGTGAATGGAATCATTTGTGAAATGCCATGCATTAGCAAGCAATGGCAAACCATGAAAACACATGACAGCCAATGGATGAAGTGACTGCCCCAACACCCATTATCTCTTTTCTTATTGTACTTTTTTGAAGAAGTGATTATATGCCATCTTCAAATGGCATAAGCTCTCTGTAGCCATATGTAAAAATGATAACACAGATACAAACATGCAAATAAAGGTCGCATACCCAATATTTATATATTCCCATGGAGGCCTATAGACAGTGAAAGACATGAGAACACAAGCACATGGCCAAAGATATAAAATGAAGTCAGTCAATGTTTAAAGAAAGATACACTAGCTATTTGACTAGCAGACACATGCAGGCTGTTTATCTATACTAATCTTTACTAATATAATAAAGAGAGAGCCCAAACCTTTGAGGCGGGTAATCTCAGGAACCATAGCGCCAATCACAACACCCAATACAGCATTGGAAAGAACAGTTGCAGCAGATAGACATAGGCTATACAAGTGACCACCATATACATTATAAAGGTAAAACAACCTTAGGGGTAAAGTAGTCCCTTGGGGGCGGGGGCGTTGTGCTGTCAGCGATAGGGCACGGCAAACAAACCGTCACAGTACTCCCTTGTGGGCGGGGGTGTTGTGATAGGGGCGTGGACAAACAGCAAACACCAATAGGCACGGCATTCACGGGGCCCGAGGCGCGCCATTCCCTGTCATTACTGGTAAAAGCGAAAACGGCATTGTAAACAAAAACCTTCACATTACTCCGTTGTGGGTCTGGCCGTTGTCAGAGATGCGTGGCAAAACCTGAATGGGCGCCGCATTCACGGGGCGCGCCTCCTGGACATTGTCAGAGGGGCGTGGCCAAACACCAATGGGCAAGGCTTCACGGGCCGCGGCATTGCTACGGTGCTCACGCGGGGGCTCAAGCCACTCAGCCTAACAGCGGGGATCACATTGATTTGCATACTGCTCAGGTGCTCAGGCAGGGGCTCAAGCACCAACTTCAATAAACAGGTACATAACGACGTGTAAGCTCAATGATAAATAACGCTCCGAAATAATCTTACATTTTGTGATACTTACCTAATGCTGCTAACCTCACGGTTTACTTTTTTCCAATGACTACAATGAAAAGGCTTTCAGAGGCACAGTTGCTCACACTTTCATTATAAATCACGTATGTCACAGGGAGCGGATGGTAAGTGATGTGCCACACATTCTATTTCTGCCCCGGACAACGTCGGGACGGGCTGCTAGTATAGAAATATAGACAGCCAGTGATCCAGCAAATCGGCACACAGTGACACACACAAAGACCAAATGCTGCAGCATGCAGGCATCCACTGATAAACAGCAAACAAAAGCCGGCTAGATAGTTGCAAACACAGGAATGTACACGGATAGATGGAAACAGACAGACAGGAGAAAACACACAGTTAATATTAGGAACTATTCTAGGAAGTTGAATGTCTTAAGTCGTACCTGCTTCCAGTCATTTTCTCTATGTTTAGGTTATTGGCCTTACCTTCATTGAACATGTGATTAATACAGGGATCCGTTTGGAAATCCCTTTCCTGGCTGTCTTCAAACTATTCAATTTTTGTACTTTAAATTAAGCCCCTAGAGCTGGAAACAAGACTTCGATTGAGGTCTTTCCAATAATGCTTGTGCTTTTTTACTTACTGTATGTCTCCTTTTTACATTCACCTATGGTTTTACAGTGAACATATATTCACTTTAACGCAATTGTTAATGGTCAGTTATGGTTCACCTAACACAAAACCGAAAAAGAACAAAAATAGCGAGTTTTGGTGTGCAAAGCACAATGCACACTGTTACTTTTTTCAGTGAGAATATTATGTCTACTGTCTGAGTTGCGCACGTTCGAATCAGAGAACCTGGGTTCCAATCCCAGGTTTGGCATTTGACTTAAATTGTGTTACTCTGTGCACATTACTTAAAATGCATGTGCCTAAAATTGTAAAAAAACATAAATGTGATGTAATACAATTGTAAATGTGTAATTCAAATATGTAAAATCCTCACTTAAGGAACATAGGGGCATATTATCAAGGGGGTTTATCTCCGCTTTTTGGCTTTAAAAGCCAAGAAAGCGGAGATAAAATTATCTCCCTATTACCAAGCTGTCGCTAACACCAGTTAGCGACAGCTAATAGGAGATAGCGACCATCTTGGGCCCCGCTTTGCATGTCAGTGATATTTATCACTAATGACATGCAAAGTGGGCGTGCCAAGATGTTAGCGACTGGAAACAGTCGCTAACATCGCTATCTCCTATTACCAACTTTTGGAGATATTCGCGCTAAGCGCGAATATCTCCAAAAGCTAACACCTGCCCTGAGCAGTTCTTAGCCATGTTATCCAATGGGAGGTGGATAACATGGCTAAGAGCATTTGCTCGATAATGCATGAATATCGCTGACTTTTCAGCGATATTCATGCATTGCGGGAGTTTTTTATCGCATTTGCGATAAACCTTGCTAATAGCAAGGTTTATCTGCGATAAAAATCGCCGATGTGCGGCGATAATTTTTGTCTCTAAACAAGTTAGAGACAAAAATTATCGCTAGTTGTTGGTAATATACCCCATAATCTTATATAATCGCCCAACCCCTGGATTTACGCACAGCGGGGCATATTACCAACGTTAAGCGATATTTATCGCTAACGATGCTTAGCAACGAATTTTTTACCGCTAAGCATCGTCAGAAATTATCGCAGATAAACCTTGCTATTATCAAGGTTTATCGCAAATGCGATAAAAAACGGCCGCAATGCATGAATATCGCTGAAAAGTCAGCGATATTCATGCATTACCGAGCTAATGCTCTTAGCCATGTTATCCACCTCCCATTGGATAACATGGGTAAGAACTGCTCAGGGCAGGTGTTAGTTTTTGGAGATATTCGCGCTTAGCGCGAATATCTCCAAAAGTTGGTAATAGGAGATAGCGATGTTAGCGACTGTTTCCAGTCGCTAACATCTTGGCACGCCCACTTTGCATGTCATTAGTGATAAATATCACTGACATGCAAAGTGGGGCCCAAGATGGTCGCTATCTCCTACTAGCGGTCGCTAACTGGTGTTAGCGACAGCTAGGTAATAGGGAGATAATTTTATCTCCGCTTTCTTGGCTTTTAAAGCCAAAAAAGCGGAGATAAACCCCCTTGATAATATGCCCCAGCGTTCTTTGACGTTCTATGTTTAGAATCTATAAACTTCACAATACAACACATTACATCAGTGCTTCTTTGTAAATGGAAAATAAAACAAACGCACGATTTTACACTTGCCTCTATTGAATCTTAATCATTAAGTCACTGATCACTCGAACACCTTTTCTAATACTGTCCCATTTTTTAAATCCCCTAAATCTATAACACAGATATATCTAATTGATTGCATGTTAGGTCTGGCTTGGAAGTGGAGCTGTTTGTTAGCCTGTTATCAATTATTTAAAATGCACATACAATGGGCTTTGGCTCTATCCAGAGGAGAATGTTTCTCTTACCTCAAGCTATTGAGTGGTTGGTATGTAATTTTTCCTCCTCTGGAGCGCTTTTATTGCAATGTATGAGGGTCTATTTTACATCTCAGTGTATACAGAAACATAACATTTAATTATCTAATATATGCATTGTAGACAGAAAAGAATGCTTTTAGTTTTTTTCAGTTCAGAAGACTTTTTCTAGTTACATTCTAGTCAGCACTAAAAATGACATTTTGACCCTGCTTGTTAGTATAAGGGTCTTGTAATGGGAAGTGTTACTATGAAGTACAACACTGATATTTGACATTCCCTAAGGATTTTTAAAAATTAAATATAGACAAATGAACCAGCTGAGATTGATAGGAACACATTAAACAAATCATTTGTTTCAGCAAGAACATTTGTATTGTGGTTCTGAAAAATCTGGGTTCATATTATAGTTCTGGACTCGAGAATAAAAACTTCGTCGAAATAGGACGAATTTGGTATCAAAAGACCGAGAATGACGAGTACATCAAGTACATGTATTTTCGGCATATTCGAGTGACGATTTCACCTCGAAATCGTCATTTCTAAACCCTTAGCTGCATGTTGCCCTTTACATAGGCCTTAATCCAGTCGAATTTGATTCCACAAGGACACATACTCCTTAATCGACTTCTTCCTGACCCCAGTACAAGTTAGAACCATTGCCCCAGGCCGAGCTCGTTAGGTCAGTTCCCTCCCAGTGGCCGAGCAAGATAGCATCTAGGCCCAACCGGCCATAAAGCCATTTCAGCGCGCACACCTGCCATATCTCGCTCACATCTTTCTCCACTCCTTTTCCTCACTTAGTTTATGGTGGGGAGGTGACCGTTTTTATTAGGGGTCCAGCGATATCTGATGAAATGTTGAGCCTTGCCGGATGATTTGTTATGAGCAGCACGACGTGAAATATGTACATGTCATCATGACTCTGCTTTTCTTTTGTAAACAGTAACCATAAATGAAATACCACGAATCCAAGGAATGTATTGCTCAAGGCTGAATATTAGGTATAAGAAGAGAAGCCTGACTTTGTGAAAGTGTGCAGTCTCCTGAATATACTGGTATTGTACTTCTAGGACCCTGTCACCTTGGTTGCAGCCAATAAACTAATCTTTGACTTCACCTGGAAGACTCTGAAGTTTCTGTGGGTCTGACTCAGGAGAACCCGAGGTCTCTGGTGTGTTGATCCCCTGGCACCGCTGGGTTACCGGTTCTGTACCGGTTCTTAAAAACCCAGTACCTCATTTGGCGCCCAGCGTTGGGGCGATTCCAGTGGTACCAATCAGCCTGAAGATCGTGAGGAGCTTCGTGTGAAAATTCCGGAGGAGGGCCCACCACCTCATCGACCCCTGCATGTCGACGTGGTCCGAAGGTCTTTACTGCGAGGTTCCCCGCTTCTCGACGGCTACAAGGACTGCTGCCCTGGCTATCGCCCTGATGTTGGACCCTTGAAATTTTCGGTAGAGCGAAACGCTGAGACGAGTCTTCTGGTGAAGCCATCGATATTTTTCAGTTAAGTATAAGCGGAGCGTCTCCTAGTCCTTAGCTGGACTTACTTTTTGTTATCTTAGAGATACATAAAGGTTTTTATTGGTTCTTGCAAGCACCATAACCGAAGGATTCGTGTTTTCACGAGCAATATCGTAATCGATAACTCCTTTGAAGTTTTGGAACTAGACTAGAGAAAAAGGATGCCTAGTCTTAGACTCGGGAATTTGTTTTGTCTTGGTAGTAATAATAGGGACTCCCGATTGGAGGACTCATGTCCGGTTCCTCCAGTTGGAACTCCGACTTACGAGCTATACGTTAAACATGGAGTAGGCCCCATCGTTTACAACGAGGTATGGATTAAATACACTAGGAAAGACGGTGTTTTAAAATGGCCCCAATATGGTAGCTTTGATTCTGAAATTTTAGACAACCTTGAAGTTAAACTCTTCAAAAAGAAAGCCCGGCCGGCGATGTTTGACTCTTTCCGCATATGGCGCAAAGAAGCCAAACAAAAAGAAATTAAATTAGCTAAGAAAAATAAGAGAGAAGAGGGACTCTCAGTAATGCAAGCTGCCGTGCAGTTTAAAGATAATGAGGAAGATCAGATAAATGAACGATTGCGCAGGCAACGTAAAATGGCAATAGATAAATGCTATCCAGTTTTGCCGTCTCTTCAGCAAGGGACAGTAAAAGAGCGTGAAAAAGACCAATTAATGTCGCAATTATTAACTTCACCACCGCCCTATGCGCAGAATGCTACAGCACCCCCGCAACCTTTAGTTGCACAAGCTGCGCCTCTGGCTTTTCCACAGCACCCACCAGCTGTTCTTCAGCTGGCTCCTACTTCTTCGGTGCAGCCTCCTCCAGGCCCACCGACCACTTCTGTTTCACCTGTGTTTTCTACGATTTTGCCTACTGTACTTTCTACAAATGCCCCTTCTATGATTGTGCCTAGTACCACATCTATTATTCCTCATACCTCTTCTGCCATCTCTGCATCCGCTTTATCTCACCCCGTTCTTTCATCTGTTTGTTCTTCCGTTTCACCTTCCTTTCAGCAGAAAATGGCCAGTACTGTTACTAATCTTCTTTTACCACTTTTTGGGTCGCCCGCCACGACCCCTAACATAGGAAGAAGACAGTTGCGAAGTCAACTGCCCGATTATCAGGAGAGAGATTCCCTGAATAGTTTAGCTCGGAAATGGGTCTTGGACACTGCAAAATATGATTTACAGTCTGTCATGGAAGTTTTCCATCAATGGGAAACAGCGACACAGAGATATGTGTTCGAACAAATGTGTGCCTTTCTTGGCGAAGATTTAGAGGACAATGATCAGGATTGCCTCCCACAAGAGATGTGTCGTATAAGGTTTAAGTTTACTCTGGGTATGATTATAGGTCCCGATGTAGAAGAAGCAGTTGAAATGCTATTATCATATCGAAGTAAGGGAAGTACTTCTGGGTCACCATCGGAATCTAGTGCATCTAGTAGGAAAAAGGCACGACAATACCCTATGAGAGAAGTTCCCCCACAATGGAGAGAGGGTGACGCGACAGCTGTCCCACCTGTCCTGCCCCACTTTCACCGAGTATGGGTACATGTTCCATGGAAGCGAGCTGAAGTTTTAGCACTCAAACAAACACTACCAGATCAGCGTAAAAATCCTGCAGGGTACTATAAAGAATTGTCGCAAACTGCTGGGTCATGCATTATGAATTTAGCCGATATCGATATGTTATTCGGGAACGTTGTTCCACAGCCTTTATGGGGAAAAATTCGTCATGAAGATCATGATCAGGAATTAGGTGACACGTGGGCTAATATTACTACTGCAGACGCACGACAAGTTGGTGGTGCCAAGCCTGAGCCTCTGATAGCGGAACTACCTGGTAGAATAGTAGATTACATGAAAACAATAATGCCTGCAATACGCGTACATTGGGATAAGTTATCTGCATGCAAGCAAAAGAAAGAAGAAACTGTGTCAGATTTCTTCACCAGATTTGAAGAAACATTCATTGACCACAGCGGTCAAGACATGACCACAGAAGGTGGTCAGAGATTGTTTGTCGATAAATTTGTGCACAATCTACTTCCAGACTTGTGTAGAAAATTGAAAGATTCGGAAAGTTCTTGGGCAGTCTCATCTTCAGCCCAGATATTAGCTACCGCACAGTACTACGAGAATAGAGACAAGGATGAGAAAGATAAAGTAGAGAAGAAAACTAGAGAACTCAAAACAAAGGTTTTGCTACAGCAAGCCTATCCGCCACGAGGTGGTGGTAATAAAAATAACAATGGTCAGAATAACTACCGGAACACTTTTCAGCAGCCTCAGAGAAACTTGCAGAGATTCGAGTACGATCAAAACCGCGTAGGTCCCAATCAGTGTTTATACTGCAAACAAGAAGGTCATTACAAGTATGACTGTCCTGCCCTGCCGCAACGTACAAACGAGTTTTCTGGCGTAAGAGGTCGTGGTAGTCAGCAAGCGCCTAGAGGTAGAGGGCGTGGAAACACCCCTCAGGACGCACGTCCCCTTCCACCACAAAACTCTATGAACAGGTTTGACCAGCAAAATAACGTATCTGACAGGACAGCTCAATACTACGTCGATGAGTATTACACAGAAAATGAGCAGTGGGAGAGTAATGATTGCTAGGATAGCCTTAGACAAGGAGAGGGAGTTGTTTCAGTTCCAGTAGATCAGAGTGGACCTTACGTTGAGGTGATTACATCGGGTGTGTCAGAACCTTTTCTGTTGGATACTGGTGCTACAAAGAGTTCTATTATGCACTCCAAACTCCCTGGCGCACCTTTGTCTGGCGAAATGAACGTTTCCGTAGGTTTTTCTGGCGCCCCGGTTAGAAATCCGATTTCTGACCCTTTATCTCTTTCTGTTGGTCCTTGTGAATTCGAAGCACCCCTTATTTTGACAACAGGTTGTGGTGAAAATTTGCTAGGATTAGATTTGCTAAAAAGATTGTATGCGACTTTGTACTGTTCTCCCTCAGGAGTACAACTGACTTTAGGCAAGAAAGTGGTTTCTCCCATGTATTTGTCGAGAAATACGCTTCCAGCAGAATTGGCACTTCTTTCAGATATTCTTTGGGCTACTGGTCCGAATGATGTAGGTCTTTTAGAAATTCCACCATATGTTGTAACATTGAAGTCGAATGTCAAAATGCCATGAATTCCCCAATACAAAATATCTAATGAGGGTGAAAAAGCTTTGCTAGCGATTGTTTACGAATTGATTGAAAAAGACGTAATTGAAGAAACACGAGGCAATGTTTGCAATAGTCCTGTTCTGCCTGTTTTAAAACGAACTGACCCTTCCCAGCCACCTGTGTATAGATTTGTGATTGATCTTAGGGAAGTAAATAAGATAGTGGTGCCACAATTCCCAGTTGTCCCCGACATTACAACATTATTGACTATGATTCCAGCCTCTGCATCCTGGTTTTCGGTGATTGACCTGAAGAATGCTTTCTTCAGTATCCCGATTGCTGAGGAAAGCAGGGATATTTTTTCCTTTAGCTTAGGTGGTCGCAGTTTCCGCTTTAAACGCGCTCCTCAAGGCTACTGTGAAAGCCCCTCAATATACAGTCAAGTTCTGAAAAGCCAGCTCGACGCAATGATTTTGCCCAAAGGTTCCACCCTCGTACAGTACGTGGACGATTTGCTCATAGCTGCTGATACTGAGAAAATATGTAAAATGGCCACGTTGGCACTACTGCGTCATCTATGTGATCTACATCACAAGGTGTCACTTTCCAAGCTTCAATATTGCCGACAAGAAGTGACCTACTTAGGTCATCTCTTATCGAAGGAGGGAAGGAAACTGACCCCAGAAAGAATTCAGGCAATAGCTAAATTAAATGTGCCAAGAACGCAGAGAGAAGTACGCGCTTTCTTGGGCATTACATCGTACTGTAGACAGTGGATTCCAAATTTTTCGTTATTAGCCAAACCCTTATTGGCACTAACGTGTACAAATACACCCAATCCCATTCCTTGGTCTGATGAGTGTCAGAAAAGTTTTCTCGAATTACGCACAGCATTATGTTCGGCCCCTGTGTTAGGTAACCCCAACTACAGTAAACCTTTCACATTGTATGTCCACGAGAAGGGGGGTTGTGCATTGTCCATGCTGACTCAGTTATACGGAGATAGACAGCGGCCATGCGCCTATTTTTCGTCAACTTTGGATCCGGTAGCACGAGCATTGCCAAGTTGTCTAAGGGCCACAGCAGCAGCAGCTGTTTCTATTCGACAGTCTGCAGGGCTAGTAATGAATAATACACTAATCGTGATGGTCCCGCATGCAGTAGACACATTGTTAAATAGGACCAAGACACAGCACTTAACTAGTGCTCGACTGTCCAGTTATGAATTGACACTACTAGCAAGCCATGTGCACATCAAAAGGTGCAGTACTCTGAACATAGCCACCTTGTTACCAATTGCTGAGGAATCGGATGCTTCAGAACAGCACGATTGTTTCCTCAGAACGGAGGAGGAGACAAAAGGGAGAGTTGATCTATTCGATACTCCTCTCGCCGAATGTGATGGTACATTATGGGTGGATGGTTCATGCTTTAAACTCCCAAATGGTAACGTGACTACAGCGTATGCTGTCACAACTTTGCACACAATCGTTGAAACTGCGCGAATACCACATGGTTCAGCTCAAGCCGCCGAACTCGTGGCGTTAACGAGAGCGTGTGTGTTATCAAAAGGAATAAAAGTGACTGTCTATACCGACAGTCAGTATGCTTTTGGAGTGGCTCACAGTTTTGGACGACTGTGGAGAGAACGTGGGTTCCTGACGTCGCATGGAGCTAAGATTCAGCATGGTCAGTTGGTGAATGAGCTTCTTGAATCACTGACGTTGCCCCTGAAAGTAGCGGTGGTGAAATGTAGTGCACACAGGAAAGTGATTGATGATGTTGGTCGTGGAAATGCATTTGCTGATGAAACTGCTAAGGAAACGGCGAAGAATATGATGAGCCGAATGTATGTTGCGAGCCCAGAAAGATGGACTGGTGATGTTGGAATATGTGAAGACACGATAGAAAGTGTGAAGTCCATCCAAGCTGAGGCCACGGAGAAAGAGTTAAGCATGTGGAGAGAAAGTACAGGGAGAATGGATGCAAATGGTTGTTGGATTGAATCGACAGAGCAACAGAGATGGTTGTTACCTGATGCATATGTGCCTGCAATGGTTACAATGGCTCATGGGATGGCCCATATCAGCGCAAAAGGGATTTGCGAGTTGTTGGCCCCAGTGTGGAAGAATTCAGGGATTCCCAAGTGTGCAGAGAATGTTGTCAAGAATTGCATGGTATGTCTGAAGCACAATCCTGGTAGGGGGACCCCAACTCCAGCTGGTCATTTTGCACCTCCTACGTATCCGTTCGAGGTTTTGCAGCTAGATTTCATACACATGGAGAGGTGCAACAACTTAAAATATGTGCTCGTGGTTGTTTGCGCCTTCTCATGGTGGGTAGAAGCCTATCCCCTAAGGGACAATACCGCCTTGTCCACAGCGAAAGCCCTTGTGAAAGAGTTCTTCCCCAGGTTCGGAATGCCTAGAATGGTCTGGTCGGACAACGGAAGTGAATTTGTGGGTTGTGTGATGAAAAGAGTGTGTGAAGGGCTAGGTATTAGTCAGAAGTTCCACGCTGCAAATCACCCCCAATCAGCTGGATTAGTGGAATGTTACAATGGCACGCTTAAACTTAAATTGGCCAAAATCCAAGCGAGCACGGGTCTTAAATGGCCTGACGCTCTACCCTTAGCACTCCTATCCACCAGAATGACTGTGCATTCGCGAATGAAACTCAGCCCCTATGAAATAATCTTTGGTCGGCCAGCCAACATATGGGGAGTGCCTAGGCCCACGAAGTTTAGCGAGCTACAACACCCCATTTTGCTCGACTATCTGTATGAATTGACGGCTAAATTGCGTGTTTTATATCAACAGGTCCACAACACCTTGCCTCCGGTTTCCGAGACACCGGGTCACTCCATTGACCCCGGCTCCTGGGTACTGGTCAAGAATTTCCAGAGGACAAGAAACGACCAGCCCAGATGGACCGGACCACACCTCGTTCTCCTGTCTACAAGGTCGACCGTTAGAGTGGAGGGGAAGGCCAATTGGGTCCACGGGATCCATTGTAAGAAAATACCTTTCCCTCTGCCACATGACCAATGGGTCCGGACAGGAGGCACTGACTCAAAGCGCACAACTGATGAACGCGTAAAAGACGCCAAACGTGATTGTGAAAATGGGAACATTTTTCAAGAAACTACGCCGCCATCAGAACAATTGAACTCTGTGGAACCTGAGCTACTCTTTCCGGACCAGACAGCACCCGGGAAAAGACGCTATAATTTGCGACCGAGAAAAACAGACTAAAGTAAAAGTGATTTTTATGATTCGAGAGAAAAACCTGTGGACTAATAAAATAATAAGTTTTTCCTTCCAAAATGCTATTTTGAAAATGCAGATTCTCCCATCTAGGTAAACTTGCTTATTTTTGTTTTTTTCGAACCGCCATCCGGGTTCCGCTGCTAGGGTCGCGGTTGATTAAAGACTTTTGGGTGCAGCTGACAACAATAGGTTGCTGGTTCCAGTTGGTCGAAGGGAGCCACCCTAGACTGACGGAAGCGCCCTTTAGCAGAAACAACCTACCGCCGCGGGCAGCACCTTAGAGAGGATGGAGTTTCCTGGTGCGGAGAGAACTGCCAAACAAATGAACTTTAAGCAGAGACTTTTGAAAACAATGAGAAAGAAAATTTTTATAATAATGTGTATTTTTATGCTATTTAGCGTAATGGTGTTTTTGATAAGCTATGTTTTATTCTCTTTTCATGTGACATTCACGCCTACTGCATCGCCCATACCTCCCCCTACTGTTTCCTCTCATTCTTTCCACTCTTTGCCTGACCACGAATCAAGTAGGAGATTAGAGTTCATTAATAACTCCTTCGTTCAGCTATTACACCAACACCAACTTGTAATGAACACAACCAACTGTTGGGTGTGTGGTCTCATGCCCCACACCACGGATAGAGGTATCCCCTATTTGGTCCTGCCATTTAGTCGCAATGGGTCAGTATGGGCATATAGAACAATGTTCATATATGCACGAGAAATCCAACCCCTACGTTCTGTAAAAGACAACCTCAAGACTAGCGCCCTAGTCAAGGGTATAGTTGACATGATCAGGGAAGTAACTTCTTACGAAGATACCCCGGATGATGAGATACTTGCATATGTAGGTTGGAATGTGACCGGATATGGCGCTACATTAAGTGAGAAGCAGCAAGCTAAGAGATCGTCCCCTATCTGGATCGTACCCCATCAAGGTCACCTGTGTCTACAAGGTATTGGTAGGAATCCCAGAGCTCAGCTAGGGAAGAGTGTCTGCACAGAAACGTACGTTTTTGGATCTCAGACTTCCCCTGCCTTTTCAGCCGCAAAGGGTACTTACTTTATCTGCCACGATAGAGCCTATACATGGTTGCCCCCTGACTTCTCGGGCTCATGTTTTGTTTCATTTCTGCTACCTCCCACCTACACAGCAGCGGCGGATTACCATCGGACAAGGGTAGTTAGAGGCGTTTTTAGTAAAGAAGACACTGCTGGTCAAGAGTTTGGTGACTTTGCAATGGGTATTCTGCCGTTCTGGGGAGCCATGGTTAACAGCAGAAACATCAGGCAATTGACAAGGGTAGTTGAATCCACCGTGATTGAAACTGCTGGTGCCCTTAGTAACCTGACTGCTGAACTCCAGTCGGATCGACTAATGACCCTTCAGAACCGGGTCGCTTTGGATGTAATACTTGCGGACCGGGGTGGAGTATGCAAATTGATCCAGTCCAGTTGTTGCATTTTTATTCCAGATAATGCTCCAACAGTGTACGGGGCCATCTCCAAACTGCATAAGATTTCCGAATCTATTCATGTGGATAAAGGAGATTGGTCATTAATGGGATGGTTCTGGGGACTGATATCTGCCTGGGGATGGAAAATTCTGATGGTCATTGGGATGGTCTTAGCCATTCTTTTCCTGTTCTGTCTATGTATACAGTGTGCTCCTGCAATATGTGGCCTCTGTGCTACATCATGTGTAAGGAAGCCTGTGTCAAGACATGAACTCAGCACTAGAATGATGTTGCAGCAACATCTCAATGACTTTAGGAATATAGATCTGGACTCAGATTAACATGAGGATAGATTAATTGCCTATGTAAGGGCAAAAGGAGGGTCTGTGGTTCTGAAAAATCTGGGTTCATATTATAGTTCTGGACTCGAGAATAAAAACTTCGTCGAAATAGGACGAATTTGGTATCAAAAGACCGAGAATGACGAGTACATCAAGTACATGTATTTTCGGCATATTCGAGTGACGATTTCACCTCGAAATCGTCATTTCTAAACCCTTAGCTGCATGTTGCCCTTTACATAGGCCTTAATCCAGTCGAATTTGATTCCACAAGGACACATACTCCTTAATCGACTTCTTCCTGACCCCAGTACAAGTTAGAACCATTGCCCCAGGCCGAGCTCGTTAGGTCAGTTCCCTCCCAGTGGCCGAGCAAGATAGCATCTAGGCCCAACCGGCCATAAAGCCATTTCAGCGCGCACACCTGCCATATCTCGCTCACATCTTTCTCCACTCCTTTTCCTCACTTAGTTTATGGTGGGGAGGTGACCGTTTTTATTAGGGGTCCAGCGATATCTGATGAAATGTTGAGCCTTGCCGGATGATTTGTTATGAGCAGCACGACGTGAAATATGTACATGTCATCATGACTCTGCTTTTCTTTTGTAAACAGTAACCATAAATGAAATACCACGAATCCAAGGAATGTATTGCTCAAGGCTGAATATTAGGTATAAGAAGAGAAGCCTGACTTTGTGAAAGTGTGCAGTCTCCTGAATATACTGGTATTGTACTTCTAGGACCCTGTCACCTTGGTTGCAGCCAATAAACTAATCTTTGACTTCACCTGGAAGACTCTGAAGTTTCTATGGGTCTGACTCAGGAGAACCCGAGGTCTCTGGTGTGTTGATCCCCTGGCACCGCTGGGTTACCGGTTCTGTACCGGTTCTTAAAAACCCAGTACCTCAGTATGTATAATTTTAACATATGGTTGTAAATGTTTTGTGTTTAATGATTGCATTCTATTTAAAGGCAATTTTCTCACATTTTGTGTTATTGGTTTCCCTTTTTGTCATCACCTATTACCCCCAGGTCCCTCCAGTCCTTCTCCCATTCCTTACTTATGGAGATAACCATCTCCCTGACATAAAAAGAACAGAGGAATGTTGCGACCACTACCCCCCTCCCACTGAGAGTACTAACCCTGTACTTACCCAGCATTTCATCTGTTCTTTTTTCTGTCTGTGGACAGAACGGGATGAAGGGTGGTGCTCCTGCTGCAGGTCTTCTGCTGGATCCGGTCGGGTTGCTGAGTTGTCCTTGATGTGCTGAGAGGTACCTCCCTGCCTGCTGGGGTTGCAGGGAGGTACGGATGTTGCTGGCCGACCCATTGCTGCTGGTGCACCGCTCTCCCGATCTGTTCTGGGTGACAGGGCCTGTCATCGTAAGGCTGGGCTCAGTGCGAATAAGGGAACAAAGTAATTGTGCCTTCACTGTGCTATGAACACAGAAGCCAGAAGTAGCGAAAACGCTGGGTAAATATAACATAATGGAGCACGAGCAGAGGGTAACTCACCAAGCTTGACTGAGGAGGAAGACTGGCACGCCCTGGTAGAGGCTGACCGGTGTCTTTTGGTCACTGATGGGGCTGGGGCTGCCAGAAGGTAATGCGTAGATGTAACAAGCTTGGGTTATTTGATGAAGTTGCAGTATTGAAGGTTTCTTAATAGTTGTAGAAGAATTTCATGAAGAGAAGTCCAATAAATTTGAAATCACGCAGGGTTTGAAGACCAGATGGTCGCCAAAATGTTGTAGTAGGAAAGTCCACAGGAGGCCAGGATGGTAGTTCCAAGAAGCTTTATTGAAGCACAGGTTACAGAAGTATGATGTTGTAGCCTGGATGATAAGTGGGCCTGTATGTATCCCTGTAAGTACGCCCCAACAGGAGCAGCCTCCTAGCTGCTCAGCCTGCAGACACCAACTGACTCACTTCACCCATTCAACATTCAATGACATATTCAACATTCCAAATATACTCAGGCTGAACAGCAAGGGGAAGAAAGAGAGCAGGGAAGGAGAGGAACATTAACCCTACTACAGGCTCGATGGAAGTTGAACTGATGCTGGCTAGTGGTGCCCCTGGAGTGCCTGGTGGCTTATGTGTTGGTTTCCTGTTGCCCTTGAGCTGGAATTATAGGGTGACTGGGCTGACTGTTGACAGGGCAGGTGGTGGGGTAAGTCTGCCTGCCCCGAAGGTGAGTAATGTGTAGTGTTTTTCCTCTTCTCTTTTCGTGTCGTTTCTATGCAGGCTTGCACCTCTGGTTTAATGGCATTGGTGCTCCTGTGGTATGCATGAGTTGGGGGCCCATTGCGATCTTCTATTGCCTATGCCTTCAGTGGGCAGCGCAATGGCTTTGAGGTACGGTCATTGACCTTTAACTTTTCTCGCCTCCCTGTTACTAGTGTTCTTATATCAACGGTGGCGGCTGGGTGTTGTCATGTTGCAGTAGTTCTTTTCCCGCGCCTTTGTGCCGCTGGTTTTCCTTTGTGCTGTACCTCCTCTGGCCCTTGTGTGGGAGGCTGGAGGGTCAGGGGAGGTGCTAGCGGTGCCCCTGGAGTGCTTGCAGCTGGTGTGGTCATTGCCTGCCGCTCATGCTGCAGTGGCTTGTGGGGCACACCTGGGCTGGCTAAAAATAAAATATTGGGCTTTCTTCCCCCTGCTTTTCTTCATGTGCTATGGGGCCCAGGCATGGGGGGATGATTGTCTTCGGGTACCTTGTTTCCGTTGTTACCGCTTCTGTTTTTTGGTGGCTTGGTCTAAGCCTGCTGTGTCCCTGGTGCCTTTGTGGCTGGGTTCTGCTCCATGCTGGTGGTGATGGGGTCGTGTTACATCTCTGTCTGGGGCCTATTCTTTCTGTTGGGCTTGGTTCATTGGTTCCTGCGCCTCTCTGCTGGATTCTCCACGCGGGGCATTGTGGCTCGAGGTATGAGTTTATGTGCCTCTGGTTTCTCCCTTCGCTTCCTAGGCGTTTGGTTGCCCTGCTGTTGCTGTGTGTGCATGGGCCTAGTTTTTGATCTGTCCTTCCTGCCTCTGCTCCCTCGATGGTTTGTGTGGCTGTGTTTCTTCTCTATTCCTTCTTCCTTGGGGTGCAGTGTCGACCTGGCATCACTGGTCTGGTTGTGGGACTGTGGTTTGTGCCTATGTTTTTTGTGGCATCCTGTTCCTTTTTTGGGCCCTCGTTGGCCTGAGCCGGATGGGTTGACATTGTGTTCTCGGACCCTGCCTCCTGGTTGGAGGCCTCCTGGTTCCAGTGGGGGGACTAGTCTTCATGTGGTGTCAGGCTCTGGCTGTTGAACTTTGGGCCCCCTTGTGGTCCAGCATTTCTGTGCCTGATGTGGCTGGGGACCTAGCCAGCCTCCCTGCCCTTTTCTCTGGCCTCCATTCTGTGCCTGCATTCCCTGGGTGGGTGTTAGCATGCTGGGATGGGCTGCTTGGCTTCCGCCCTGGTTTCCTTCCCCTTTTTGTTCCATCCGTAACCTGGTTCTGGCTGGTTTCAGTGGCTTTCTCTCTGCCCTTGGTGGTTGGGAGTTTCGGGGTTGTGACTGTTTGGCCCTGTGCTGTTCCTTCCGGGCCTGTGATGGCGCAGTGTTGGTTGCCTTCTGTCTTTGCGGGCATGTATATGGTTCTGTCTACTGACTTCTCAGATGCCCGTGGGGACATTTGCAGGGTTGGGATGCTGCCCACCCTGTTTGTCTCCTTGTTCTTGTGGTCCTGGCAAGGTTCTGGTTTTTGCCAATTTTTATCTGGGCCAGTGGCTTTCTGCATCTCCGTGTTTTCTGGGGCTGCTGTGGGGTTTGGTCTTGGCCCTTCTGCGACTGGTCTTGGGACTCACTTGGGGTGGTCCCTTGGTGTTGTCCCTTGTCCTCCGGCCTCGTTGGTCGGCTTGCTGTTCGATTGGGGGTTTGCTTCCTTCCGGTTTCTTGGGTTCCTCTTCGGTGACTGGTGGCTTGGTCTTCTCCGGCCCTGTGTTTTTTGCCTTCAGTTCACCCCCAGGCTTGTAGTTCTGAGTGCCGTCCTTGGTGTGTGTTCTTTGGGGTGGGGTCTTACCTGTTGGACCCTTTTGGTCTTTGGCTTCCCTGCTCTCTGTGGCCTTGGGGGTTTGCCCAGCTCTTGGAATTGTGCCCTGGTCTGGTTCTGGTTCTGCTGGTGTCCAGCCCTTGATTTTTCATGGGCGGGGTCCTTTTGTGGGCCTTGATCTTGGTGGGGTTGTGCTTCACGGGGTTCTGGCCTTTGGTTCTCCCCCTGCCATTTCCTTCCCAGGTGGGGTCTGTGTTTCTGGCTGACTGGTCCTTCTGGTTGGTCTTCGGACAGCTGATTTTCTGGTGCTCTTCGGGCCTGCCTCCTTCTGTTCAAGGCGGTGCCTTTTTGGGGCGGGTTCTGGGGCTGATATCCCGATGTCCCCTGTGTTCTTTGTGCATGCCATGATCTTGGTGTGTTGGCTTGTCCTGGTGCCCCAGATCCGGTTCCTTCCTGTGTGGATGCCTGGGCGGTTGTCCTGTGTCAATGCTGGTGGTTCCTGCTCTGGGGCCTGGTCCTCCTCTGGGGGTTTTCTTGGCGGTGTTCTCTGGGCTTTCTGCTGACCTTGTCAGTTGGGTTGTTGGGGCCTGTACATGGTTGGTGCTTCCTCCCTTCCTGGTTGGTCTGTGTCGCCCTGCCCCTGGTTGGTCCTCTGATGTTTGTGCCTTGACTCTGTTGGCTGGCCCTCTCCTTTTTTGGTCTGGTCTGCTGTGTGACTTCCCGGTGGAGTTGGGGTTGGTTCCATTGTTGGCCCGTAAGCACTTCCTTTCCTGTTTGGGGTGGGGGCTATTGGGTCTCTCTTGATTCTCCTCTGCTAGTTTGGGGTTGGTTGTGTGTCTTTTCACTGTTGTTGGGCGTCCCTTCCGTTGTCTGCTTGGGCGCTCTCTTTGCTGCTGGGTCTGTGGGGCTGCTTAGTGGAGCTGTACGTGGCGATCTTCTGGCGCACCGCTGGCAAAGTGCGCCACCTTCCTGGCTTTTCATGTCCTGTGCGGTGCTGCATCTGTTCTGGTCCTTATTGTGACTGTTGTTTCTGGTGGTGTGGTTGCTTCGGCCCCCTTTACCTTCTAGGGCTTGGTAGTGTGCTTCCTTTTCAGCCTTGGTTATGTTGGTCCTTGTCTTGTCATCTTTGTGGCTGGCTTCCTTCTGCTCGGTGATTTTGGGGGTTAGGGTCGGTGGGGCTTGGATGCACTGCTTATCCTTTTTCTGTGGGAGGCTGCTATTATTTTGTCCCCTTGGTCGTCTCCTGTTTGCTCTGGGTGTTGCAACCCTTTGGGTTGGTTGGGTGCATTGCTGGCTGTGTGTTCCTGCCTGTTTTTCCTGTGGTCTTCTCGTTTACTTTGCATGGGATGCTGCTTTTTGGTGTGGTGTCCTGGGTGTTCTTTGGGGGTTCAGAAGGCCGGATTTTTGGCTTTGGTATGCTCCATAAGTAAGGAATGGGATGAACACTGGCGGGACTTGGGGTAATGCCCTATTGCTTAACAGTAATCTTCATCACTCCTGGTCCTGTTGTCCTTGTCCCATTCCTTACGCCCCTTCCTTCCTCACAGACGGCCGGCCTTCCTGTTGGTAGCTTTGAAGTTCAGGCGGAATGCTGGGTGAGTATGGGTTAGGTACTCTTAGTGGGAGGACGGTGGGGTGGGGTAGGGTTCCCAGCATTCCTCTGTTTTTTTTCTGTCAGGGAGATGGTTATCTCCATAAGGAATGGGACGAGGACAATGGGACTAGGAGTAATGAAGATTACTGGTAAGTAATAGGGCATCTACTACTGGAGAGGTATTTTACATAGGTATCAGACCTGTCTTGATCACGTATCAAAAACTTTAACAGCTTGTAAACTTAAAATTTGTGACACAGATTGGTCTTGATTCAGTTAATAATAAAATATATCAATAATCTATGGCGTTCTTTTCTGTATAACTATGCACAAAAAAATGTATTGGAAGGGGGTCCAAGGGAAGTTTACACAACCGCAAGGATTTGTTCCCCAAACAATTACTAATAAACACTACAAAACCCTTGGGTCTAAGTTACTGACGATTATCTCATGCTACCTGTGGGGTAATCCCTTTGTTAAGACGAAATCCCTCACCCACCATAGGAGGCATGTTTCATCATCTGGGAATCTCCTCGTGACTGGAAAACCTAGTCCTGCCACGGGCTACAACTCCCTCTCTGAGAGGGAGGAGCTCAGGAATGTTTTGTTCCGAAATAATAGGATGTACTAAATCCTGCAGTGTGAAGATAAATATCTGGTTGGGTAGCGGGCGCGGCTCAAAAGAATAAGTGAACTGTGATGGTAGTGATATTAAAACTAGCTAACAGGAGCAACAGTAATGACTTTTTTGACTCGTTCCTGGTGCCAGGATTAAAAACAGAGCACCGGCAGTGGAAAGTTATAACTGCGGGTATCAGACGAAGACAGGTCTGGATCTTTTTCTGGGTTTCACCTGCCATGCTGCCTATGGTTCAACGATCAAAGGCAGCCTCCCCCTTTGCCACCTCCTTTGCCCTTGCTCAAGAGAAACCCAGCTGTTCGAGGACTCCCACTATGTTAAGTATGAACATGTCCATGCCCACCGCCGTCAGGTGCACTTCATCGTCCATATTTTCCAAGAGTCTTCTCCTCCCTATGGCTGCTGAGTCATTACCCCCCAAATGAACCACCACCACGTCTGGCCCTTCGCCCTGCTGACGCGCCTATTGCACCACGGGAAGCAGCTGGTCCCATTTTATCCACTATTGTCCCAGCCAGGTTACCTCCAGATTCCGGAGCCACATTCATCTGAAATCTCTCTGTGCTGCCATCCATGGCTGTCCCCAGGTTAAATAAGAATGCCTCACGATCCATACTTTCGTGCGACCTTCTAGAGGACCTAGATGGTGGATGGTCAAAAGACCATAACTCAGTAAACTGAGGGGCATGTGCATCGTTTGAAGGTGCTCAGTGCCCAATTTCCCATTACCCTGATTTATTCTGCGCCAAACCCCAGGTCTGCAGTCGTGGTTGCTGCCCCTTTGCGGAAGGAGTGTAACCCGAATTCGCCTGGTTGGAGGCCCGCCCTTTTGAGGGACCTCCGCATTACCACTATGAACTGAAAATGGCTGAGGCATGACCTGTCCCTATGTGTAAAGAACGGCCCCTGTGAAGACCCTACCTGAAGCATATAATCTTGGACGAGGCATACTGGGCAGCAGGAATTGTCCTTGATACACTTTATCCTGGTGTATTTCCTTTGCCTGCCTGACCTATTTTGAATCAGCATAAGTGGATCACCATGTGCCCAGCTCCCATGGTTACTTCTGTTTGCGTATGCATGCAGTCCCGGGTTCCTTTTCGCAGGGGTAACTATCTCGCTGATCCTGTACGTCCCGAAGCAAGCCAGTGCAAATGCTGCCTTGAATAGCTTCAGATCCTGCTCCCCATTGCATACCTCCTCTAAAGTGCAGATTGACTGTTTTCGAACAGCAAAATCAATGGGTCTCCTTCAGTCTCCAGATTTAGGCTGCAATCTGCCCCAGCCTTTCATGGTTATTATGCAGAAAAAAAAACCTGTGTGATCCTTCCCTGTTGCTAGCTTGGTGTAATAGACCACTGAGCTCAGGTGTGCCTGGGCCCATGATTTGGTTTTACAGTACTGGAATGCCCGTTCTATGAATGTTGTCACTTCCTCGTGCCCTACTGTCTACACCCCTCCCCCACCGGCTCCTGTTATGTCAGTAAAGGTCACCAAGCACTTACGATAACGGTTCTCCATCTTGGGGGCCAGTGCATTGTCCAACAATGTTCTTACTCTGAGTCCAGCAAATCCACTAGCTCCTCTGGCATTGGTGTCATAACTTGGTCCGGATCCAAGTGCGAGTTCCCTGAACCTGCCCCACTGAAAATGCGTTAGATATTGAGTTGTCCAAACCTGCAATGTGCCTTGCCCTAATTGCTATGTTCTCTGTCAGCTGGCAATCGACTAACTTCCACAGTAGTTTGACCACTTCCAGGCATTTTTCTGTTCCTAAGTTGATTGCCTGTACCAAAGCATGGTTGTCTGGCCCTAGAAGTATCCGTCTATAGGCCAGTTTGTGGCCCCATATGGTAAATGCCACTACAATGGGGAATAGTTCTAGCAAGGTGATGTTGCCAGTGGTCCCATTCTGGTGCCAGCTGGATGGGCATGCTGCTGCTGCCCATGCCGACCCCAGGATGGCCCCAAAGCCATAGCCACCTGCTGCATCAATGTAGAGTTCTAATTGGTCTGCCCCCACCCATGGTTCCCACCACATGCTGCCACACTCTGGGGGAACCTTTCTATAAACATGCATGCCGGGGTCCTGAAGGCCCTTAGCCAGTTCTCTATGGTTTTTTCCACCCTGGGCTGGCGTATATCCCGTCTGTCCTTGTCCCTTTTTCTTGAGCTGTGAGATTTAATCCCGTTTGGCGCACCTCCAGCCAAGATGAATATATCTATACATTCCTTTTGCCATATCTTCTCCTTCACAGGGTCGCTAGGTGGCGCACGTTCAGAATGGCCGCACCTCTGTGAGGCTCCCGACATCCGGCTCCTAAATACGTTATTTATCCTACATTCCTGGCTTGCTAATGACATCGGGGTAATCGCAGCGGAATCCGGATGCAGCGGAGGTGCCGGCGGTGTAGAACTTGCATGTGGCAGTAAAGGGAGCGACCCTGCAACTGCCCTGGTTCTGTGCCGGGGGCTGGGCAGCTACGAGAGCGCCACAGCGGCCACGAGGTGAGAAGGCAGTGCGACACAAACTTGCGGCTTGGAGGCGTCGGGAGACAGACAGCGGGGGATCCAACGATAGCTGGCTGCCGGGAGGAGGTACGTGCTGTGGCTTAAGTGGTAGCCCTGACCGCAGCAGAGATATCCACTACTTTGAAGGGTCCTGCATGAGCTGGAAATATCTGATGGACGACTGGGCACAAAATGGTGGACTGTTGAGGGATTCTGAGAGAGGCCTATAAGGAGGTTGCGCTGGAGTGGTGGCAGCAGTTGGAAACTTGGAGACACGGTGGACATCGCAAACTGTACTAGCGGGAGAATGCGCCACTAGTAATCAACAGTGTGGAAAGTGGGGGATAGTGGTGATACCCAAATAGCCTTGCACTCCCTGTTTAAACGCTTGCATGTCCAATGGAGGCCTGACTGCATAGATTACACTGACCCTCTATTAGGAGCGCACACGAAGACTTCTATCACAACCTAGCACGCTGAGGGGTGACACTCTGATCACTGTTCACCACGACTAGATATACACACCTGCACGGTCAGTGATTGCCGGCCACAGGTATTTGAGGATTTGCCTAGACCGAAGTCCATTAGGGTACTGGGAAGGCGGAGTGGACATTGAGACGATCGCTGGGTGCAACTCCCTTTTGATGATCGAAATAAATACTGTGGAGTGGTGTATGACCTGATACGGAAACATGTGGTACTGGAGGCTGTGAGGTGCGGAGGACTTGCATTACGCGGTGCGGGAAGTAAACTGTAGCTGCTGCTGCGGTGGGAAAACTTGTCTCAGGGGTCCGTTGGAAAGGGTAGTGGGCCTGAATCCTGCAGGATGGGACGGACAGATGCGCGCCAACCTCGCTTAATGTTTGAAGCCAAAAAGACTGGACGCCCACCGGTTGCGGACCTTGAGCAAAGTGGAGGGGAATCCTCTACAGAGCCGACTGCTGAAATGTCTAGTGACATGCACACCATACTATCTGAGATGCGCCAAGGGTTTGCGACAATGGCGGACAAGATAGATCCCGTTACAACGCGTGTGGATGCCATTGCTCATAAGCTGGATGGACACAATACGCGTTTGAAAGAAGCGGAGCAAAGGATCTCGTACACGGAAGATGTCACTACGCAGCTGAAAACCGCAATGTCCCAGATGGACAAGTTGATGAAAATTAATAATGCAAAGAATGAGGACATTGAAGCTCTCAGCCAAAGAAATAACATTCAAATTTTAGGCGTGCCGGAGAGCACAAACACTGGCAGGCTGGAGGGCTATGTTGGAAGATGCTGGAAGTAGTGCTCGGCAAGGACGCTATATCCCCGCAATTTCTTGCGGAGCGGGCACACAGATCTCTAGGGCCTAGACCTCCGCCGGGTAGCACACCTAGACCCATCATAGCCCGTCTCCTTAATTATAGGGATCGGGATGCGGTACTAAGAGTTGCCAGGGAAAAGCGTCAACTCAATTATGATGGGGTGACTTTTACCATCTACCCGGACTTTACACCTCTTGTGCAGGAAGACCGATGGAAGTTTAATGCTGCTAAGCAAAAACTGCGGCAGGCACGAGTGGAGTATGCCTTGTTGTACCCTGCACGCTTGCGAGTTACATTCCAGGAAGAGCAAACGATTTATACCAAACCGCAACAAGTGGAAGACTTCCTACGGAACTTGAAACGGTGGAAGGACGCAGCTATGGAGCACGATGACACCTGTGACACCCATCTTTCGGATGTTGAATGATGTATATCACGCAATCCACACCGTTGGAATGTTGGATCGAGACGGCTCAACTATCACCATGGGAGTAATGATGCTGTATTTCAATGTACTATGCCATACCTGCTGTGAACACTTTTCTGCAATATAGATGCGCAGGAACCTATTGAGGAGTCGAGTCGGACAACCTCGCTGCCCAAAGGGAGACGGCATGGCTGCTGACGCTCTCCTGACCTCGGGCGAGGAGCACGGGAGCCACCTGGAGGTTTTCCCCCAATGGGAATACCCCTACTAAGATGTATTTCTGTGTTATTGGGGGGGAGGGGATGGGAGTTACTGGCATGATTGGGATGCTTCAGTGGGAGGGGTGTGGCGAAAGGGGGGTAGACAAATACTGGCGTATTTAAATAGACAGCAAGTTCAGGTAGCAATGCTGCAAGAGACACACTTACATCCTACGTCACATAACAACTTTGCCGCTAGTTGGGCATCGGTTCGTGTATTCTCATCTTACTCCTCATACGCAAGGGGGGGCTGCCATTTTAATTAAGCAAAATGGTTCCTTTGAGATTGTAGACTCAATATCAGATCCTCAGGGACGTTATGCTCTTGTATGGGGGAGGCTGGGCAGAGACACAGTGAGGCTCGCAAACTGCTATGCTCCAAATGTAGATACCCCTGATTTCTTTGCCACGTTATGGGGGAAAATAGTAAACATAGGGTCTATGCATGTTATATGGCGGTGCGATTTTAATGTCAGCTTGGCCTCTGCATTGGATAGGGCGGAGGGTACGGTGCACTATCATAATAAATCGCGTGAGTTGTTGGTTGATATAATGGTGGAGGGGGACTTGGTGGATGGCTGGAGGCGACTACACCCGAGTGTGAGGGAGGGGACGCATTTTACATCACACACTGCATCGTGGGCAAGGCTGGACTAATGCTTACTGTCTAGGGGATTGGCTATGGGCCTTGGGCAAGCTGTATACCTTCCTCGCCCATACTCCGATCATTGCCAGGTGAGACTCACGGCTAACATGCCTGGGTTTGATAGGCCGAGGCCTACATGGAGGATGCAACTGAAGGCATTGCTTGATTTTGTATTCAGAACGGAATTGGAGGAGGAGATAAAGGACTTTTTCTTAAGGAATAAGGGGTCTGTGGACAGTATTGAGATTATCTGGGAGGCTTTTAAAGTCACCATACGTGGCTACTGTATCTCCAAGAGTTTTGGGGTACTGAGGGATATTCAACATACATTACAGACTCTAGAACGAGATATGAAGAATCTAGAAGATCGAATGGTGGGGGGGAGTCGGGGACGGTACAAAGAGAGTTCTGGGACAAATTGTCTGCATATGAAGAAGAAGCTACTAGGGAAGTCAACTTTAGAGGGCGACATTGGGTGGCGCGTAGATATGGAGAAGTGGAGCGCCCGGGGAGAGCTTTAGCGGAGATCACCAGATGTCCGAGATTTAACAATGCTGTCTTGGAGATAGAAACCCAAGAGGGCACAACACAGAAGGCATACTAGACACCTTTAAGGCGCACTACATGGCACTCTACTCTACACAAAGACACGACGAAGTGGACCTAGAGGATTTTTTAGGAGATGTGGCAATCTGTTGGCTGAGTGATGTTCATAGACAGTTTTCTAAGCACTCCATTGGAAACTGACGAGATCCGGGAGGCCATCATGTCACAAAATGGGAAGGCGCCGGGACTAGATGGGCTGCCTGCCGAATTTTATAAATGCTATGTTGATATTATGGCGCCAGTATTGCGTGAAATATTTGAGGCATCTTTGGAAGTTGGGGTCTTGCCGCCCTCGATGAGAGAGGTGGTTATCACATCCCTGCTAAAATCTGAGAAACCTCCCCAGAAGCCAGATTCCTACAGACCCTTATCGTTAATTACCTGCGACACCAAAATTCTGGCAAAGGTCCGAGCTACCCGGTTAACATTACTAATGGATAAGATGGTTTTCCCTGATCAATCGGGATTCATCCCGGGTCGGGCCACTACTCATAATTTATGCATTCTCTTCTTATTGATACAAACGGTGGCGACAGAATTTCCGGTTGCGGCCGTTTCTTTAGATGCCTCCAAGGCATTCGACTCTGTAGAATGGAGCTACATGTTTAAAGTGTTGCAGAGACTGGGGTTCCCACCCATGTGCGTGTCATGGATCAAATTGCTATATTATAAACCATATGCTAAGATGGTGATCAATGGACATATGTCCTCAGCTATAGAACTCTCGAGGGGCACGTGTCAGGGCTGCCCGCTCTCGCCATTGTTTTTTGCGATAACAATTGAGCCATTGGCGTCCAGACTGCGTCAGATTCATAATGACAAAGCATTTCAGTGTTATCAGCGACAAGTGTTGATTTTACTCTACGCTGATGACATCACGCTCTATGTTAGGGACCCTGAGCAAAATCTTAACCCCCTCTTGAGGCAATTCTTGGAGTTCGGACAGCTCTCAGGACTTAACATTAACTGGGGAATATCACAGTTTTTCCCGCTTACGCCTGCTGTTTCTAAATTCTCCTTAGATTTTCCTCTACAGTGGTGTGACGACGACCTTAGATATTTGGGTATACAGATATCCAGAGATAGGGAGGAAACACTTAGACTGAATTATGGCACAGCAATAACTATATTAGCGACTAAGGTCACCCGGTGGATATCTTTACCATTATTGTTGGCAGGTAGAGCATCTCTTGTGAAGATGTTGGTACTCCCCCAATTTTTATATTTATTTCTTAATGTTCCGCATTACCCTGGTGCCTTTTTTTTAAGACGTTACGTGCCGAAATGCTACGATTGGTCTGGGGTGGCAGACAGCCTTGCCTAAAATGGGCAATTCTTACACAGCCATACGATAAAGGGGGCTTTGATGTCCCTGATTTTGAGATTTATTATCTTAGTGCGCAGGCTCACTACGCTTATCACTGGATGGCGCCTACGCCATTCATGCCCCAGGTTGGCCGTTGAGGATTGGGTGGCTCGTCCAATCCCACTTAGTGGCATTATCCATGATTCATGGCGCTCTTAATGCTGTGGAGATGCCATTTACAACAGTTACTTACACAGTAGATGCCTGGAGATGTATAGCACGCATTATGGGAATACACCTTCTGTATTCGCCACGCCTCCCACTCACTTATCATCCGAGCATGGTCATATTGCAGGAAACGGGATTCCGTGTTATGTGCAAGAGGCTGCATATTACTACATGGGGCGATTTATTTCATGATGGAAGATTTCGAACGAGGGAACATCTATTCCAGGATACTCACCCCACACCTTTGGAGATTTTTCTATATGTCCGTTTACGTCAAGGAATGCGGATGTTACTCCCAGAATTTCCTTGTGAGCCGTAGACCTTTGTTCCCCTGTATCTTATTCTTAGTTCCCCTGACGGGAAACACCTAGTATCAAAATTGTACCGTACAATACGGGCGGGAAGGGCGGGTGTCCCCGGATCCGCTCGAATTAATTGGTCGGAAGATTTAGGCCAAGAGGTATAGGATGATCAATGGAAGTATTGTTGTAGTATTACCGAAAATATGTCTTCTAGTTGTAGATTTAAAGTCATACACTACAAATTCCTACAACGTGTGTATTACACTCCTGCCAAAAAATATTGCTTTCACTTATCGGATAATGACAGATGCGCAAGGTGTCAGAGAGATAGGGCGGGTTTTATACACCTGGCGTGGGAATGTCCAGCTATCTAAGAGTATTGGACGCAGGTCTATGAGGCATTGGAACACATGTTGGGCACCACATTTGAAATGGACCCCTTGGTGATGCTACTGGGCTATACAGCGCACATACCTAAACAGCATAAAAATGTTTTAGACATTGCTCTTCTATTAGCGAAACGTAGAATAGCTTGTCGATGGGGCGGGGGAGAGCTCCAACATTTAAAGAATGGATACGTGATATTGTGTATTGTCAGGAACAATCTTCTGTATATGCGGAGCTGTTACCGATGTCTTCTAGGCCAAAGGATATCTGGGGTCCTTTGCAGAATTATTTGATATGCAATGAGGAGGGAGACTCTGATGAGCATGCAGTGCCAAGGGAAGTGAGGACTGGGAACCTAACTACGTAGTTATTGCTCTATGGAAACTGTTTATCCTTGTGGTTGTGCTCCTGTAACTGAACACTATAGCAATTTTTTGATTTTTAATATTCGATTCCTGTATTATGCAATAGGGTGAGATGGAGACATAAATTGCTGCTTAGGATACTGGTTTGCTATATGCTGCTCATTTATGCTCCTACTGACCAGAGTTCTGCAAAGCCCCCTTGCTTGATGAGCTGCTACCCCAAAGATGTTGAAATATTGGACTCGACTATGGACAATGGCACTATTGCTTCATGTCGTGTGCCTCTGAATCTAGTACATATGTTCTGTAATGTCACTACACCGAGTTGAACAAATCTGTGTTATTGCTACTGTTTAGCGATGATATAAATGTCTTTAAAAATAAAATTAATTAAAACATTTTTTAAAAAATCTTCTCCTTCACTGCTAGCGGGATACAGTTTGCTAATCCCAGGAGTTTTGTGGTGGTAGGCGGGTCACCCGGGGAAGGGCGTATGGACTTGCTGCAGGCTTCCCCCAGGTCCTGGCCCTCCCCTGCCCCGGCCTTGGGCGGGTGGTCTACCTCTGGCGCTACCACGACACCCTGCTTGGTCTGCATGGCCCTTTCAGACCCTGCATCCTCCTTACTCCTCTCGCCCTGTGGACTTTCTTGCCTAATGCCTGCTTTCTCATTCGGGTCTCCTTTACGTCCTTTCCTTGACTCGGGCCCATGGCCCTCCCTGTTGTGCCCTGTATTTGCTTGGGGTCTCCCCCATAACAGGATCCCGGCCCAGGCCAATGCCACCAGGGCATCCATGCTGCAGGGAGTGGCTGCATTTGACCCCACGCTTCACCCCGGAATTCCTGTTGCCCCCCCTCGAGTTTGCTAGCCAGAGGGGCTGAAGGGGCCATCGCCCATGCGTTGCACAGAAGCTCACCCCTAGTTGTGTGCCATCATTCATGATTTGCCCTGTTCCTCCCTTCTTGTGCCCATGTGCCCCTGCTCTTTATCACACCGTCCGCCCCTTTTGCTTAGCGCGTGATGCTAACCATATCCACTGTCTGCCGTGAATCTCAGACCATTGGTTCGTGCTTCTTGAGGGGCCACCGTGCTGGCCACAGGCCCCTCCTCGCTGCTGCTGCCCTTCTCGGTGTGCGAGTCGATCACTACCTTCAGTGGTGTAGTTGTCCTGTTCCTGCCCCTGTCTCTATTGCTTGCTCTGGGGCCTTCCACCCCTTGTCTTGGGGCTGCAGGGGGATGCTTTTGTGTTTTCTTTGGCTCCCCTTTGCTTGGTTTTCAATGGGGCCGCCGTGTTGGCTTCAAGCCTCTTCTTGCTAGGCCGTGAGGGGGGTGCTGGTGCCAGTGCCTGCATCGGTTTTGACTTCTTCTTGGCTGGCCCTTCTGCTATGTGGTCACCCATCCATGCTTTCCACTTCAGGGCCTCTAATGTCCTTGCTTTCTTTAGCAGCTCTTCCAAATCACCATCCAGCTGTGCGCCCGAGTCCTCCCGGGGCCTTCTCAGATCTTTTTGGAGACCTTGCTGCCTCCAGGTACATCCCTATACTGTGCTGGCATTTTCTTGTCCCTTATTGCCACTCCACGTCTCCCTGCCATGCCTCCTGGCCTTTATTTCAGCTCTCGTGCCCCACGTGGTGCCAACATATGCCGGTACATGGACTCCTTCCTTTGCTATGATAACCGGTATTTGCAAAGTGCAAATTAATTACCTTTGCCTTTCCAATCAAGCGTGCCCTTGCCTCGCAGTTGTCTACTTTACGAAAATTAATATTGCCGAGTGCACAGTGTGGAGACCTCTCCATCTCCCGTCAGGCTTGCACCTGCTTTTTCAGTTGAGGTTCTGTGAATTCTTAACCTGTGGGTTCTATTTTGTGTATGGCAGCCATCTTGTGGTTGCCCTCACATAGGCCGATGACTGTGGCTGAACTAGTTTTTTAAGGACATGTACACCTTAGCTCGAGTTCGTGCTGACTCCTGTTTGACCTGAGTGAACTGACCCTGTTGCCTGAAGCTGACCTTGTTAAACCAGTTCCTGCCCTTTAGCTGCTCAAGATTAAGGATCAGAGCACAGGACATCATAAAGTTTTACTGCACACAAACATGCCTTATTCTACTTCTATCTGTTTCTGTTTCTTCTTTTATGGTCTATTTACGATATGGGTTGTGGTCCTTTTTATTATGGGTTTGTCCGGCTTGTCTAAAGAAGAATGTTGGGTTTGTTCAATGATTGATTATGGGCCGGACAACTGTAAAATGGGTTTGTCGTCATGCAATACTTTCATTGTGGAAACATGTGATTGGTTAAACTGTAAACAAAGAATGTTTGCCTGAAGCATAATGTTTGACACACAAACAGAGTTAGGTCCTAAAGTGGGACCGTCTTATATTCAGTAAACAACAAAAGAATGCCCGACCGTCTCGTATCTTAATGGTACAATTCTTATAACAAGACCAAATGTCAATTAATCAAACCTGGTCAGGTATTTTTATTTATACCCATCAATCATTAATTTACTTTTTCAAAAAGTGCATGTTTTTTCTAGGCAAAAGAAGATATATACATTTACAACATTACATTACATTACCAAACTTTACAGATTTTGGACAAAAACATTTAACAAAAAAGCATCCATAAAAAAACGTAAAACCAAATGACATACACATTAAATATTCACATTTCAAGTAAACAGAAAACAAAGCGAAATTGAATCACAAGCGTAGCAAGATATAAATCTATATTTCACAATATCAATGAATGGAAACGTGACTCTTGTTATAGTGCCATATCAATGAATGAAAACGTGACTCTTGTTATAGTGCCGACGCGTTTCAGGTTCGAGTGGAAAATTGTTGAACCCTCATCAGGGCTTTGTTAATTCTCTGTGTAGGATGCAAAAAAAACAATAACGTTTTATTGACAACCTGTTTGCCTCATCATTTCTAGTGTCATAACACTCATCATGTTTATTGGATCATAAGGGACTACCTTTATCAAAAAGACGAGCAGCCTTTTCGTCCGTGCCTACTGGCTAGCGTTCTTCTCAAATTCAGGTTTCTGAAAATGAATCAAACGGAAACTCAATAAACATTGTCATTGACCTGCATGTTGTTCGCGGTCAGAGCTAAGGCTTAGTTTTACATACCTCCACGTGCACCGTCCGGCGCCTCTTGGAGGGAGGAGATTGTGGTATTTGTGGAATCAATCCTATTAAAAAAGGGGGGGGGAGTTTTTAGGCTTCATTCATTGCAATTAGAAAGTGTGCCATTACTGAAAACCCAGCAAAAGCGTTCTCATACCTTATTGATGTGTCGTACTTCACATTTGAATATTGGAAATGAATCCGAGGCTGTGAAGGACCTGTCAAAAACGGAGTGCTTGTTAAAAACCAGGCTCGGGGTACTTATGCCTCACATCATCGCTCTCATAGCAATGTGAAACGTGCAACTAGCGTACCTGTAGTTCTGTTAGGTGCGCTGTCTCCCTCCCTTTGCGTGCTTCAAAAAATCAGCCCGGCTGGGTCTGATGTGGCGATTCGTAGATTATTGCGCACTACGGGGCAAAAGAGGGCAAACGTTAACCACTCATGTCTTACACGTTCTTTGAATGGGTCGCGGTGTGCTGAAAAAAGTCATTAAGTAAGTACAGCGTTCTCCTACCTTGGTGCAGTCATCCCTCAGCTCCAGGCTCGAAATGGCTCTCCTCGAAACAAGCGGCGGCCATCTTTGCCTGATTTGTAAAAAACTCACTATTGTATGTCACTCAAAGGATTGTGGGACGTGTAGTTTCTTTCCGCAATTCATGCTGGCAAGTCATGGTTCCCGTTCCATGTCTTAGACATGAGTTGTAAAATTGTTGTTACACAGTTGGCGATGTGGTTCGGATTGGGTCAGAACTGGGTTTTCAGAATGCTCCGTTTGTGAACAATGGCACATCGAATTCACACAGTGTTATGGCCAATTACTTATGCTTTCTAGAATGAAGAATTATTGAATAAAGCCACGCCAGTAGCTCATGCACTCACAGTCTGGACAATTCAGTCATGCTGTTCAAACCTGTAAGGGTACTGTTAAATTTGAGAATGAGATAAGCCTCTTTTTTTAACAACACCTTGTCGACATCTGCAGGACGCTGTGCAGTACCCATTGTAAATAGGACTGACCACTCAAAATCATTTTCAGAATGAGACTTCTCCACATAATACTCGACCATGGGAGCAGTTAGTACTTTGTTTTTGATCCGTGACCTGTGTTGGCTGATGCGCAGATTGACTTGCTGACTCGTTTTCCCAATGTAGATCTTTTTACATGGACAGATCATAACATACACTACATTCTTGGTCCTGCAATTCGAGAAGCCAGAATGTTTCCACTTGATTCCCTGATGCTCGAATTCATTTCCCTCAATAGTGTTTGGACATGCAACACAATTGCCGCATCTGTGATGCCCATCGATGGGCTTCATGTTCCATAATGCAAGGAGGTCATGCTTAGGTTTTGGCTGTGGTAGATTCCCCCATCACTACTTGCTGTCCAATGCTTTTGTTTTTCTTATATGCAAAAATCGGGCGCGGGAACGGGCATTCTAACCCTTCTAGAAGATGCCAGTTTTTAAGTATGGTTTGTCTCATCTTGTGTGTGTCGGGACCAAAAGTGGTCACACACACAAGGCGATCAAGTTCCCTCTTCTCTTTTGTTTGTAATAGACAATCCCCTGGCGTGAAACGCGCTCTTTTGTAGGAGTGCTTCAGCAGTTTTTTGGGGTAACCCCTGTGAATCATCTCCTTGCAAAACGTCTGGGCATGGTGGTCAAAATCACTTACCTCCGTGCAGTTTCTGCGAATGCGCAGTAACTGTCCGTAGGGTAGATTTGCTTTTAAGTTCCTGGGGTGGTGGCTTCTGTGATGCAGGATGGTATTTTTGTCCGTAGATTTTTTGTAAAGTGAAGTTTTAATACAACCATTTAGACAGGTCAGTTCCACATCCAAAAAAGTCATTTTGGTGGAACTTGATTCCATGGAAAACTTAATATCGTTATGTCTCTCATTGATCCACTGGTGGAATGCCAACAGATCCGCCTGGCTCCCCTGCCACAGGAGCCAGATGTCATCTATATAGCGCCACCAGTGTACGATGTTCTCGATGTATGGGTTGTTATTTTCAATGAATCTCATTTCGTACTGTGCCATGTACAGCACCGCCATTTCTGGGGCATAAGGACACCCCATGGCCGTCCCCTTTACTTGCACATAGAAATGTTAATTGAATGAAAAATAATTCTTTTTGAGAGCTATTTCCGCCAGTCGTAGGATAAAACTCGTTGGTACCCGGTGGGGTCGCTCACGCATCTCCAAGTACAATTCAATTACTTCTAGGGCTTCTTCTTGGGGGATCTGCGTGTACAAGGATGTCACGTCCATGGTGACCATTATTTGTGTCAGGGGATCAAATGGAATGCCCTCTACCTTAGTGAGGAAATCAGAGGTGTCCCTCAAGTAGGATTTGACGTTTTTGAGAAATGGTTTCAAAAAGAAATCCACATACTTCGAAATTGGCTGCAAACAGGAGTCAACGCCAGAACTTATCGGCCTCCCTGGTGGCTCGGGTAGGCTCCTATGTATCTTGGGGAGAAGATATAAAATAGGAGTTCGTGGAAACTTCTTGTTCATAAAATCAAACTCTTTCTGGCCCAAGAAGCCCTTTTCTCTGCCCTCTACCAAAGCTTCCATAATTAGGCCCTGAATCTGTTTTGTTCGATCTTCAGATAGGGCACGATACCAGGTATGGTTGTTCACCTGTTTTGAGCCTTCAGTTATATATTTGTCCAGTGCCCACAGCACTACTGCTCCCCCTTTGTCAACCTGCTTGATGACGAGGGAGGGGTCATTTTTCAGGCTCTGTATTGCTTCCCGCTGTTCCTTACTTATATTGTAAGGGACATACTTCTTGGTGCTTTCCATTTTGTTAATTGATGAAAGGACAACCTGTTCAAATGCCTGAATCTGTTTAGGGATATTTTGGTAGGGGACGAATTGAGATTTATTTCTAAGTCCCGTTATTTCATTGTCAACGGGTACTGGCTGGTTGAAGAAAAATGCTTTGAACCTTAGTTTCCTACAAAATTCCAACATCTCGATTTTAAGTTTGGTGAAATCAGTTTTCCTTGTTGGAACGAATTTGAGTCCAAGATTTAACACGGACTCCTCATGTTGAGTGAGTGCTCGCTCTGTCAAGTTCACAACCACATTAGGTCTTTCTATGATTTGTAAAACCTGTTCCTCGTTCGCATTTCCCATGCTGGCTTGTATCTGGTTTTGGGTTGTTGGCCCCCCTCTAAAAAAGAAACTTGTTTTCTAGAGTTGTTTCCCCTTGTATCTGAATCAGAGGACCCTGATGACGAAGTCTCTGAAAAGGTAGTAAATCGATTACGCTATATACCCTGGTAATTGTACAGCGCCCTACGAGAGTCCGCCGAGGTGTAGTAATCCTCTTTAAGGAAGGGGTACACCTGTTCTATTTTAAATACTTTGGTGTCTCGATCGTATTTTATAGTTTTGTTATTGATGGTGATATCTTTGAAAACTAATATGTCCTTTTCAATCTTCTCTAGAAGAGCTTTGGCATCTGTAACCGCTGGGTTACTGGCAATGGCTTTTGTCAATTCCTCGATCTCCTCGACCTCTTTGAGACACAGGCGTTGCGCTGTTTCTATGGTATGAACCATAAGATCACGGCTGCACTTAGTATTAATAAAGCTAAAGCCTTTTTTGTATTCTTCGTCCTCAATAAAAATAACCGGAGTGTTCTTGACTTGAAGTCCCCAAGGAATTGTTCCCCCTTTCAAATGTCTGAGGAGGAAGTGTCCATGGAGTTCAGTCCTAACGTGTTTCTTACACAATCTTATTAGCTTCTCTGACTCATTTTGTTGTTTGGCAGTGGTACTCAAAGTGATTGAGGCAAAAGGTGATGAGGCAATAAGAGATTGAATGTGACTTTCACTGAAAGAAAGCGTATCTTTTTCTGCCATGCTATTTGAAGGACAAAGGTCCTTCGTCATACACAGATGACTACTTTATGTCCCTAGTAACTCTCGCGAGTAGCTACCCGCTCAAAACTTGACACACAAACGGAGTTAGGTCCTAAAGTGGGACTGAGGGGGGGGCTGGACCGTTTTATATTCAGTAAACAACAAAAGAATGCCCGACCGCCTCGTATCTTAATGGTACAATTCTTATAACAAGACCAAATGTCAATTAATCAAACCTGGTCAGGTATTTTTATTTATACCCATCAATCATTAATTTACTTTTTCAAAAAGTACATGTTTTTTCTAGGCAAAAGAAGATATATACATTTACAACATTACATTACATTACCAAACTTTACAGATTTTGGACAAAAACATTTAACAAAAAAGCATCCATAAAAACGTAAAACCAAATGACATACACATTAAATATTCACATTTCAAGTAAACAGAAAACAAAGCGAAATTGAATCACAAGCGTAGCAAGATATAAATCTATATTTCACAATATCAATGAATGGAAACATGACTCTTGTTATAGTGCCATATCAATGAATGAAAACGTGACTCTTGTTATAGTGCCGACGCGTTTCAGGTTCGAGTGGAAAATTGTCGAACCCTCATCAGGGCTTTGTTAATTCTCTGTGTAGGATGCAAAAAAACAATAAAGTTTTATTGACAACCTGTTTGCCTCATCATTTCTAGTGTCATAACACTCATCATGTTTATTGGATCATAAGGGACTACCTTTATCAAAAAGACGAGCAGCCTTTTCGTCCGTGCCTACTGGCTAGCGTTCTTCTCAAATTCAGGTTTCTGAAAATGAATCAAACGGAAACTCAATAAACATTGTCATTGACCTGCATGTTGTTCGCCGTCAGAGCTAAGGCTTAGTTTTACATACCTCCATGTGCACCATCCAGCGCCTCTTGGAGGGAGGAGATCGTGGTATTTGTGGATCAATCCTATTACAAAAAGGGGGGGGGGAGTTTTTAGGCTTCATTCATTGCAATTAGAAAGTGTGCCATTACTGAAAACCCAGCAAAAGCGTTCTCATACCTTATTGATGTGTCGTACTTCACATTTGAATATTGGAAATGAATCCGAGGCTGTGAAAGACCTGTCAAAAACGGAGTGCGAACAACATGCAGGTCAATGACAATGTTTATTGAGTTTCCGTTTGATTCATTTTCAGAAACCTGAATTTGAGAAGAACGCTAGCCAGTAGGCACGGACGAAAAGGCTGCTCGTCTTTTTGATAAAGGTAGTCCCTTATGATCCAATAAACATGATAAGTGTTATGACACTAGAAATGATGAGGCAAACAGGTTGTCAATAAAACTTTATTGTTTTTTTGCATCCTACACAGAGAATTAACAAAGCCCTGATGAGGGTTCGAAAATTTTCCACTCGAACCTGAAACGCGTCGGCACTATAACAAGAGTCACATTTTCATTCATTGATATGGCACTATAACAAGAGTCACGTTTCCATTCATTGATATTGTGAAATATAGATTTATATCTTGCTACGCTTGTGATTCAATTTCGCTTTGTTTTCTGTTTACTTGAAATGTGAATATTTAATGTGTATGTCATTTGGTTTTACGTTTTTATGGATGCTTTTTTGTTAAATGTTTTTGTCCAAAATCTGTAAAGTTTGGTAATGTAATGTAATGTTGTAAATGTATATATCTTCTTTTGCCTAGAAAAAACATGCACTTTTTGAAAAAGTAAATTAATGATTGATGGGTATAAATAAAAATACCTGACCAGGTTTAATTAATTGACATTTGGTCTTGTTATAAGAATTGTACCATTAAGATACGAGGCGGTCGGGCATTCTTTTGTTGTTTACTGAAGCATAATGTTTGGCATAAAAAGGGATGACTTGCTTTGTAAAGTTGAGCAGTCTCCTGAGAACTCATACCGTGATGATTTCTAGGACTTCTGTTACTGGCTGCAGCCAATAAATTTGATCTTTGACGCCACTCAGAAGTATCCCGTGTCTCTGTATTCTAAGACAGGTGAACCCGAAGACTTTGGGCGTGCCGCGGGCGCCGCTGGGTTCTAAAACCCGGTTCTTCAGTTGGCGCTTCCAACGTGGGGCGACTTCAGCGGTACCGGTCCAAGCCTGAAGATCGTGAGGAGATTCGTGAGGAAATTCTGGAGGACGGCCACCACTTCATCGACCCCGGCATGTCGAACGTGGACTGAAGGTCTTTGCTGCGAGGCTTCCCGCTTTCCTGGCGGCTACGGAGGACTGCTGCCCTGACTGTCCCCGTGTCTTAGACCCATTTGTGATGCTTTGTACGGCGAGACGATAGACGGGTCTTCTGGTGGCATGACTGATACCTCAGTTAAGTATAAGTGAGTCGCTCCCAGTCCTTAGTTTTTGGTTCTTTGGTTTTTAGTTTGTTTGGTCCTTAGTTTTGATTTGAAAATTGCAATTTCCAAAGCCGAGGGACTCGTATATTTGCGAGACTATCGTTTTAGATAATCCCTTGAAGTTTGAAGGTAGATTAGTGAGCGAAGATGCCTAGTCTTAGCAAAATTAGGAGGATATTTTGTTGTGGTTGTAACAGGAATTCCAGATTGGAGGATTCATGTCCGATACCTCCAGTTGGAACTCCGACTTATGAGCTCTATTCTAAACACGGTGTGGGCCCCATTACGTTTAATGAAGTATGGGTCCGCTATACTAGAAAAGATGGTGTCTTACAATGGCCCCAACATGGTAGCTTTGATACAGAGATTTTAGACAATTTGGAAACTAAATTATTTAGGAAGAAAGCCCGGCCGGCAATGTTTGACTCCTTTCGCCTTTGGCGTAAAGAAGCCAGACAACGAGAAATTAAACAAGCTAAAAGAGATAAAAGAGAAAAGGATGTATCAATAATGCAAGCTGCTAGGCAGTTTAAAGAAAACGAAGAAGATAAAGCAATTGAGGTGTCAGATAGGCAACATAATATGGCTATTGATAAATGTTATCCAGCTTTGCCATCTCTTCTCGAGAATGCAATGAAGGACCCTGAGAAGGATCCTTTGATGTCACATTTGTTGAGATTACCACCCCCTTATGCACAGAGTGCTACGGCACCTCCGCAACCTCCAGTTGCACAACCTCTTGTTGCTGTTCAGCTACCGGTTCCTCCTCAGCTGGTTCTTCCTCCTACGGCGCAGCCTCCTCTGGGGCCAAAGACTTTGCTATTGGTTTTGTCTGGAACTACTTTGCCTTATTCTCCTGTCCCTTCAACTTCTCTTGCTACTAACCCTACACTTTTATCAGGTAAACAACCTTTACAACGCAACTTTTACATCGCAGAGCCTTTACAACGCAACCATTACAACGCAAACTATTACAACGCATTGCTCTGGGGGGCGCTCTAGGATAGGGAATAGGTTAATTTACTATCCAATAATCTTCCCTAGTGTCCACGGGGACTGGAGTTGGAATAGTAAATTAAACTATTCACTATCCAGCACCCCAAAGCACTATGCGTTGTAATGGACTGCGTTGTAATACTTGCGTTGTAAAGGCATGCGATGTAAAAGCATACGTTGTAATGTCATACATCCCTTCTATCACCTCAAAATACTTTGTCTCCTGTCCTTATGACAGCTTCTCCTTCTGCTCGACAACGAATGACTGATACTGTTACTGGTCTTTTGTCTCCTTTCTTTGGGTCATTGAGTATGACCCCTGTTTCTGCACGTAAACAAATGCGTAGTCAGCTACCTGGTCCCGAAGAATGGGCAGTGTTAGATCTCTTGGCTCGCAGGTGGATTTCGAATGTTTCGAGGTATAATTTAGAGTCAGTTATGGATGTTTTCCTGCAGTGGGAAGCACCCAAGCAAAGATATGTGTTTGATGTAATGTGTACTTTCCTCCATGAGGAATGGGCAGATAATGATTTGGGTTCAGTTCCCGTAGAGTTGCTAAATGTCCAGTCTGAGTTTGCGAAAGGGACAATAATGGGTCCCGGAGTTGAGGAAGCAGTTGCAATAGTACTTGCGTTTAGGAGCGATTTCCCCTCTCAGCGATTGTTTGAGCCTGATTCCGCAGTCAGGAGAAAGGTACGACAATATCCAATGAGAGAGGTTCCCCCAGTTTGGAGAGAAGGGGACGCAAACGCTAATCCGCCTGTTCTGCCTCATTTTCAGAGAGTATGGGTACATGTGCCATGGAAGAGAGTAGAAGTTTTGGCCCTTAAACAGTCTTTACCTGATCCCAGTAAGAACCCGGCTGGCTATTACAAAGAATTGTCCCAGACAGTTGACGCATGCATTATGAATTTAGCTGACATAGATATGCTGTTGGGTAATGTAGTACCTCAACCTCTATGGGCAAAGATTAGTCATGAGGATCATGCGGTTGAATTAGGTGACTCATGGCTCAATATTGCTGCTGCGGACGCTAGACAAGTTGGTGGTTCTAAGCCTGAGCCTCTAGTGGCAGTTCTACCTGGCAGAATTGTAACTCTTATGAAAATTATGATGCCAGCGTTACGAGTAAATTGGGACAAGTTAGCAGCATGTAAGCAGAAGAAGGACGAAAGTGTATCTGATTTCTTCACTAGGTTTGAAGAGACATTTATAGATCATAGTGGTCAAGATATGAGTACGGAAGGTGGACAAAGATTGTTCGTAGATAAGTTTGTCTTTAACTTACTTCCTGAACTATGTAATAAGTTGAAAGATTCTGAGAGTTCTTGGGCTGTTTCCTGGTCGGCCCAGATATTGGCGACTGCACAGTACTATGAGAATAGGGATAAGGATGAGAAAGATAGAGTAGAGAAGAAGACTAAAGACTTGAAGACAAAAGTTCTTTTGCAGCAGGCGTATCCGCCTCGCTCGAATCAGCAAGAGTCACAGCAACGTTCACAGTTTCAGCAACCTCCACAGTTTCAGAGAATATCACAGAAGCCTGAGTATTTTGCTCCAAGACCACCTTTGGGTTTAAATCAGTGTGCGTATTGTAGGGAGGAAGGTCATTATAAAAATGAGTGCCCTGTTTTACAACAACGCGCGAGTGGTATACCGGCCCCGAGAGGTCGTGGTGGTTCCCAGCAAGTGTCAAGGGGTAGAGGACATGGTGCGTTTCCCCAGAACGAACGTTCCTTTCCTCCGCAGAATTCTATGAATTGTTTTGATCAACAGAAAATTGCGTCTGGTCAGTCGACTCAGTACTATGCTGATGACTATTATGTTGAGAGTGAGAATGCTGACTATAATGGTTGCTAGGACAGCCATGGACAAAGAGAGGGAGTAGTGTCGGTTCCAGTAGATCAGAGTGGGCCTTATGTTGCAGTAGTTACATCAGGTGTGGTAGCGCCTTTTCTTTTGGATACTGGTGCAGCAAAGAGTTCTATCATGCACTCTAAACTCCCTGGCGCACCTTTGTCTGGCTTAACGAATGTTTCGGTAGGATTATCTGGCGCCCCGGTACGTAATCCAGTTTCTAGTCCTTTGTCTCTTTCCATTGGGTCTTGTGAATTGGAAGCACCCCTTATTCTAACGGCAGGTTGTGGTGAGAATTTGTTGGGTTTGGATTTGTTAAAAAGATTGCATGCGACATTGTGTTGTTCTCCTTCGGGAGTACATCTTACATTGGGTAAGAAAGTGATCTCTCCAATGTATTTATCTAAAGATCGACATCCACTGGAATTGCGTTCTCTCCCTGATACTCTTTGGGCTACTGGTCCTAATGATGTGGGTCTTTTTGAGATTGCACCCTATGTTGTTACGCTCAAATCGAATGTTAAACTGCCACGTATTCCCCAATATCAGATTTCGAGTGATTGTGAAAGAGCGTTTTTAGCGATTATCTATGATTTGATTGAGAAAGGTGTGATTGAAGAAACGAGAGGTAATGTGTGTAACAGTCCTGTTTTGCCTGTCATGAAACGCACTGACTCTTCTCAGCCAACTGTTTACAGGTTTGTGATCGATCTTTGAGAGGTTAACAAGATTGTTGTGCCACAGTTTCCAGTTGTTCCGGATATTACTGCTTTGTTGACTTTGATTCCTGCTTCAGCTGCCTGGTTTTCAGTCATAGAATTTAAAAATGCTTTCTTCAGTATTCCAATTGCTGAGGAGAGTAGAGATATTTTTGGCTTCTCTTTAGGATGCCGAAGCTTCCGGTTTAAGAGAGCTCCCCAAGGCTGTTGTGAAAGTCCCTCCATTTATAGTCAGGCTTTAAAAACTCAGCTCGATACTCTTGTGTTACCTGCTGGTGCTGCTCTTATACAGTATGTGGATGATCTGTTAGTGGCCGCTGATGATGAGAAAACTTGTAAAGAAGCTACTCTTTCTTTGTTGCGACATTTGTCGGACTTGCATCATAAAGTGTCACCTTCTAAGTTGCAGTATTGTCGCCAAGAAGTGACCTACTTAGGTCATCTCTTGTCAAAGGAGGGAAGAAGGTTGACCCCAGAACGAATTCAAGTGATTGCGCAAATGACTGTACCAAGCACACAGAGAGAAGGGCGTGCTTTCTTGGGTATCACGTCGTATTGTAGACAGTGGATTCCAAATTTCTCTATATTGGCGAAACCTCTGTTGGCTTTGACTTGTAAAGATACACCGAATCCTCTTCCGTGGTCTGACGATTGTCAGAAAAGTTTTTCTGAATTGCGTGATGCGTTGTGTTCTGCTCCAGTGTTGGGTACTCCTGACTACAGTACGCCTTTTACACTCTATGTTCACGAGAGAGAGGGTTGTGCATTGTCAGTTTTGACTCAACAGTTTGGTGATAAGCAGCGTCCATGTGCGTCAACTTTAGATCCGGTAGCTAGAGCGTTGCCAAGCTGTTTGAGAGCTACAGCGGCAGCGGCTGTTTACATCCGACAGTCTGCTGGATTGGTGATGGATAATACATTGGTTGTGATGGTTCCACATGCAGTGGATACTTTATTAAATCGAACCAAGACTCAGCACCTTACTAGTGCGAGGTTGTCGGGTTATGAGTTGACGCTTTTGGCTAGTCATGTGCACATCAAGCGGTGTAATGTATTGAATCCAGCAACATTGTTGCCGATTTCTGTGGATACAGATGGTCAGGAACAGCATGATTGTTTTTTGAGGACGGAAGAGGAAACGAAGGGTAGAGTCGATCTGAAAGACACTCCTCTTTTGGATCCTGATGGTACACTATGGGTTGATGGGTCATGATACAAGCTCCCGAATGGTGATACGACTGCAGCATATGCCGTGACGACATTATGCACAATTGTTGAAACTGCACGAGTGAGCTATAATTCGGCAAAAGCAGCGGAATTGATTGCATTAACGAGAGCGTGTATTCTGTCTGAGGGAAAGAGAGTGAATGTGTATACCGATAGCCAGTATGCGTTTGGGGTTGCACACAGTTTTGGACGTCTGTGGAAAGAAAGGGGATTTCTCACATCCCATGGGACTAAGATTCAACATGGGCAGTTGGTGAATGAGCTTCTTGAGTCACTTACTTTGCCGAAGCAAGTTGCGATTGTGAAGTGTAGTGCTCACCGGAAGGTTACGGATGATGTTGGTCGAGGTAATGCATTTGCGGATGAAGTTGCGAAAGAAACAGCGAAAAATGTGATGAATCGAATGTATGTTGCAGGCCCTGCGAGATGGATTGGTGCAGTTGGAATGTGTGAAGATACGATTGAGAGTGTGAAATCAATCCAGGCTGAAGCTACAGAAAAAGAAAAGAGTGTGTGGAGAGAAACCACGGGTAGATTGGATTCGACTGGTTGTTAGGTTGAGTTATCGGAACACCAAAGATGGATGTTGCCGGATGCGTATGTGCTTGCGGTGGTTACGATGGCACATTGGTTGTCTCACATTAGTGCGAAAGGGATTTGTAAGTTGTTTGCTCCAGTGTGGGAGAATGGTGGAATTCCCAAATGTGCGGAGAATGTGGTCAAGAATTGTATGGTGTGTCTGATGTATAATCCTGGCAAGGGAACTCCAACTCCAGCTGGTCACTTTGCGCCTCCGACGTATCCGTTCGAGGTTCTGCAATTGGATTTTATCCACATGGAAAGGTGCAACAATCTGAAATACATCCTTGTAGTTGTTTGTGCCTTTTCTAGATGGGTAGAGGCATACCCCCTAAAAGATAATACTGCCTCGTCCACAGCTAAAGTCTTGCTCAAAGAATATTTCCCTAGGTTCGGGTTGCCAAGGATGGTGTGGAGTGATAACGGAAGTGAGTTCGTGGGGAAGATCATGAAGAGAGTGTGTGAGGGTTTGGGCATAAAACAAAAGTTCGATGCTGCAAACCATCCCCAATCAGCTGGATTAGTGGAATGTTACAACGGCACTTTGAAGCTAAAGTTAGCCAAAATCCAGGCGAGTTCTGGCCTCCAATGGCCCGATGCTTTGCCGTTGGCACTTTTGTCAACTAGAACTACAGTGCATTCCCGAATCAGACTTAGTTCGTATGAAATTGTCTTTGGTCGACCGGCAAATGTGTGGGGAGTGCCGAGACCAACAAAGTTTAGTGATATTGACTATCCAGTGTTGGTGGACTATTTGTATGACCTAACAGCTAAATTGCGTGTCTTGCATCAACAGGTTCACGATAACCTGTCACCAGCCTCTGTGGACCCAGGTCACACCATCAATCCCGGTGACTGGGTCCTCGTGAAAAACTTTCAGCGGACCAAAAACGAGCAGCCCCGCCGCTGGACCGGCCCCCACCAGGTGCTCTTGTCGACAAGAACCTCGGTGAAGGTCTTCGGGAAGCGGAATTGGGTCCACGGCGTACATTGTAAGAGGGTGCCTTTACCTCTGCCGTACGACCAGTGGATCCGTGAAGGTATTGGTGACTCAGAGACAGAACGGGTGCTGAAGTTCATGCCGTTTAGCGATGCACATCTAGTATGGACAAAGTCTGAACGAGAGGACGGCGACATTTTGCAAGCAGCTGTACCCCCGCATCTGAGATTGGACACCACTGAGCCTGAACTTCTGTTTAAAGATCAGACAGCGCCTGGTAAAGGCCGTCATAATTTACGACCGAGAAACAATGGACAAATAAAAACATAATTTTTACTTTTGTTTTTGGAGAACTGCACTCTCTCATCCAAGAAACTGTTTTGGCCTATTTTTCTTTTTCGAGCTGCCATCCGAGCTCAGCTGTAGGGTCGCGGTATAAAGACTTGGGATTGCAGCCGTGTAGACACAAGGTCGACGGTTCTGGTTGGTCCTAGGGCGTTCCCAGGACTGACAGACGCATTCCTTAGCGGAAGAAAACCAACTGCCGCGAACAGCACGGTTAGAGGATGGAGTCTTTTGTGATGGAGAGAGCTGCCGACGAAATGAACTTTATAATGAAACTGTGTAAATTAATGCATAGCAAATGTTTTCTGATAACATGTGTTCTGATGTTTTTAAGCATGACGTTAGCATTGGTGGGTTGGATTGTTTTCACTACCCAAGTGACTTCTGCACCCACCTCCCAACCTATGTCTTTTCCTACTACTACTTCTTTGCATTCTTTTCATATCTTACCTGAACACGAGCAGATTAGAAGGTCGGAATTTGTGAATAATTCTTTTGTACAGCTTCTGCATCAACACCAGTTGGTAGTGAACACCACTAATTGTTGGGTGTGTGGTCTTATGCCGCATACTACGGATAGAGGTATTCCCTATTTGGTTCTACCGTTTAGTCAGAATGGGTCTCTATGGGCTTTCCAAACGATGTTTATTTATGCCATCGAGGTCTATCCCCTGCCTTCCATGAGAGATAACTCAAGTAATAAAGCCTTGGTGAAGGGAATTACGAATATGAGTAGAGATATCGAAATGTATAGGACTATTCCCAAGGATGAGTTACTAGCATATGTTGGTTGGAATGCAACCGGATATAGTATTAGTCTGGGTGAGAAGCTGAGATGGAAGAGGTCACCTCCGATTTGGATCGTACCCCACCGAGGTCATTTTTGTCTGCAAGGTAATGGCAAGAATCCGAGAGCTCAGTTAGGGAAGAGTGTATGTACTCAGACGTACGTTTTTGCGTCTCAATCTTCCCCACCGTTTTTAGCAGCTAAGGGCACATATTTTGTCTGCTTCAACAGAGCATATACATGGTTGCCCCCTGATTTTTCGGGCACATGTTATGTGGAGTATTTGTTGCCCCCTACGTACACTGCTGCTGCAGATTACCACAGAACGAGAGTTGTTAGAGGTGTCTTCGATCAGGAAGATACCACTGGACAAGAAGTGGGAGACTTCTTTAAGGGTTTCCTGCCGTTTTGGGGACCTATGGTTAACAGTAGGAACATACGCCAATTGACAAGAGTGGTTGAGTCCACCATAAATGAAACTGCCGGTGCCCTTAGTAATTTGACTGCTGAGCTTCAAGCGGATTGTCTTATGACGTTACAGAACCGTATGGTTTTAGATGTCATACTTGCAGATCGAGGTGGAGTATGTAAAGTGATCCAATCGAGTTGCTGCGTTTTCATTCCAGATAATGCTCCTACAGTATACGAGGCTATTTCCAGACTGCATAAGATCTCCGAGTCTATACATGTGGATAAAGGAGATTGGTCGTTGACTGGATGGTTTTGGGGACTGTTATCCACTTGGGGATGGAATATTCTGATGGTCATTGGTACGGCTTAAGTGATTCTTTTTCTGTGTTGTCTTTGTGTACAGTGTGGTCCTGCCATATGTGGCCTTTGTGCTACTACGTGTGTAAGGAGACCGCCTGTCTCGAGAGAAGTACAGAGAGATAGAATGATGCTCCAGCAGCACCTAAATGATCTGATGAATATTGACATCGATTCAGATACAGACTGAGTGATTGCCTATGTAAGGGCAAAAGGAGGGTCTGAGGTTCTGTGAATTCTGAACCCGTGGGTTCTATTTTGTGTATGGCAGCCATCTTGTGGTTGCCCTCACATAGGCCGATGACTGTGGCTGAACTAGTTTTTTAAGGACATGTACACCTTAGCTCGAGTTCGTGCTGCCTCCTCTTTGACCTGAGTGAACTGACCCTGTTGCCTGAAGCTGACCTTGTTAAACCAGTTCCTGCCCTTTAGCTGATCAAGATTAAGGATTAGAGCACAGGACATCATAAAGTTTTACTGCACACAAACATGCCTTATCCTACTTCTATCTGTTTCTGTTTCTTCTTTTATGGTCTGATTACGATATGGGTTGTGGTCCTTTTTATTATGGGTTTGTCCGGCTTGTCTAAAGAAGAATGTTGGGTTTGTTCAATGATTGATTATGGGCCGGACAACTGTAAAATGGGTTTGTCGTCATGCAATACTTTCATTGTGGAAACATGTGATTGGTTAAACTGTAAACAAAGAATGTTTGCCTGAAGCATAATGTTTGGCATAAAAAGGGATGACTTGCTTTGTAAAGTTGAGCAGTCTCCTGAGAACTCATACCGTGATGATTTCTAGGACTTCTGTTACTGGCTGCAGCCAATAAATTTGATCTTTGACGCCACTCAGAAGTATCCCGTGTCTTTGTATTCTAAGACAGGTGAACCCGAAGACTTTGGGCGTGCCCCTGGCGCCGCTGGGTTCTAAAACCCGGTTCTTCACAGTGACTCTGCTGCTCGCTCGATTGCAGGCTCGCCCCTGCTTCTTCCACTCGATTGTTCCCGCCTCGCTGCGAGGGACGCCGCCTCTATGCTGGTCCTTGTGAGGGCACCAGCTAGCGGTAAACTTTTCCCGGTCCTTGGATAGGCTGAACCGCTGCTCCGCTCCCGCTGGCTTTTCCCTTTTTTCTGACGCCGGTTGCTGACTCTGCTTCCATGCCTGCTGTCCCGACACCCAGGTGCAGTTGCGATGCTGGGCAGAACGCAGAAAACTTCCAAGGCAGCTGCTCTCGTCGTCAATGTGAATGGGTCCACGCCGTACACCTGGCGTTCGTCCAGCACCCACTCCTGTCCCGGCCCCCGCTTCTCGATCTGCTCAGATCTCCACTTTTCGATCTCAACTCTCTGCTTGATCCTGGGAGAATGGGCTAATCCTTCTGTTTCCACCGGCCTCTGCTGCGCCTTCGGGAGACTCCTTGGTGTCCTCGGCGACCGCAGATCCGTCTGTAGTAACAGTGCCATCCGGACCGTCCTCACACACACGCATACACCTCAGGGGCGGGGCAGCCCCTGAGTATAAATAAATGGGCGCGAGACCGCTCGGGGTCTTCGGCCCTAGCCTGCAGCTAGAGTGTACGTGTATTCATTTGCAAAGTTAGTCAGGCCCCACTCTGCGGCCTAGGTTATCACGGCCCCTGCGCTCTCGCGCTACACTGGCGACGAGGTGGGTCTCGTCCCACGCCTCGCCCCCGCAGAAGCACACCGCCGGGCCCGCCCCTGCATGGAGGGCTCACGCCTGCGGCGCTTGAGCCTTCGGCGCGCGGCCAGCTGTCCCGGGTGCCCACCCGCCTGCCCTGTCGCCTGGCAGGCCTGCCGAAGTCCAGCTGCCCAGACATTGCATGCGCGCCAGGTCATGGCGCAGAGGTGTGTGCGGCCCCGCCCGGTCTCGCGGATACAGTGAAGTGCCCTGCCGCGGTCGGCGCTCAGAACTGCCGAATTGCCTCCCGCTCTGTCCCGCTTCCTGCGCTGACCCTCGTGCGCATCGGAGGGACTGGATCGGCCCCCGCGCCCCTCCCGCATCGCTATTAGAGCACGACCTTCACAAAAAAAGAGAAAGGAGGTGATACGTGCTCAGGCTGCCGGCCCACGCACGTGCTCAGACCATGCCCAGCTACAACAAAGGGCAGTCGCTGTGCCCTTCAACCAGTGGGCAACACCTCAAGACCCTCGCATCACCTGCACAACACGTGCATGGGGGACAGATACCCATACTAAGCGCCAGCAGAGCACCAGCGCTGCAAGGCCACAGCCTCCTGCACTCAACCACCGCTACGCCCAGCGAGAGGGTGCCCCACCAGGCTGCAAGTGCCCAGTGGCCAGATAAGGCACAATTCACAGCGCGGATAGGACGCGGAGGAGCCCCGCCCACGCTCCTCTCAGAGTAGGGCATGGTCAACAACAACAGACGTCTGCCACGTGCCCACTCACCCGGCAGCATGAACGTGCAACCAGGGGGAAACGGAGGCACAACTGCAGCCCCAGCGACACAGCAGGCCCCAGCGACTCAGCAAGCTCCGCAACCGACTGGACCGCAGCATGTCGCGCCACCCCCAGGAGGCACGAATACCCCAGGCCCTGCAGCAGCCACCACACCTGCCCCTCCCGGCCATGGGTTGGCAGCTCCTCTCGCACCATTCAGCGAGCTCTCGGACCCGTTTACAGCGGCGGCGCGATGGCGCTTGTGGATAGGCCGCCTTGACCACTATTTTGTGGGAGTAAGAGAAACGGACGGGAGAGTGAAGCGCTCACTGCTGATGTGCTATGGTGGGGACGAACTCTACGAACTATTTGAGATGCTGCCAGACAGAGGCGAAGCCCATGACTACGACGCGGCGGTCACTGCGCTGAATCGATATTTTGACCCACGGGTGAACCCAGACTACGAATGGTTCAAGCTATGCCAGGCGCGGCAAGGCGAATCGGAATCCATCGACACATTCTACGCAAGGTTGAGAAAGCTTGCGACGGCCTGCGAATTACCAGACCAGAGACTAGAGATACATGCGCAACTCATCCAGGGTTGCAGGTCAGTGCAACTCAGGCGCCTCATCCTCAGGCAACCGAGAATATCCCTGGACGAAATCCTCGTTCTAGCAAGGTCACACAAGCTCTCCAATGCCAGGGCAGATGAAATGCAGGCTGCCCTGAACCGTCCCGGAGTAGCGGCAAAGACACCAACCATCAAGGAGGAACAAGTGAACGTGGTCTGCCGGTGACCACCTACAGCAAGAGGGAACACGCCAACTACGCCACGTGCTACATGCGGAAACTGCGGCATGGACCACCCAGCAGGAGGGAGATGCTTCGCAAAAGACAAAATATGCTCAAACTGCGGGAAACCTAATCACTTCGCGAAAGTGTGCCGCAGCAGCGGTGGTCACTGCCCTGGGCCAAGCATGAGGGGCCCTGTCTATGCTGTGCGACAGCTGTCATTGGAAGACCCTGAACCTTGCAGTGACGCCTCACGATTGACGTTCCACCTGGAGGATGACGACGACAACGTTTTCTTTGTGTCGTTCGTAGGAAGAGAGGGGTCAAGGAGACGGCCACCCCCCATGTGTGAGATCTCCATAGCCGGCTCCCCAGTACAGGCTCTGATTGACACCGGAGCCTCGGTAAATGTAACGGACAGCATCCAGTACGAAAAACTGTCTCCACGTCCACCGTTAGCGCCATCGAAAGCGAAGATCTATACCTACGACAGCGATGACCCGCTCCCCCTGAGAGGAGTAATAGAAGTAGTGGCGGCATGCAATGGCCAGGAGGTGAAGACGAGATTTCACATGACGGGAGGAAAGCGTGGCACGCTGCTCAGCTGCCATACTGCCGAAGATCTCCAGCTGGTGTTCTTTGCACGCCAAGTGCATGAGCTACACGCAGACGCGATGCTGAAAGACTTCCCTACACTGTTTCAAGGACTTGGCCGCCTAAAGGGAAAGACTTTCAAGCTACACATAGACCATACAGTGAGGCCAACGGCGTTGAGACACAGACGGGTGCCATTTCACCTGCGACCACAAGTGGAGGAGGAGTTGTGGAAGCTCGAGGAGTTAGGTGTCATAGAGAAGGTGTCAGGCCCGACGCCTTGGGTTTCACCTCTTGTGGTTGCCCCGAAACCCAAGCAACCTGGTGCCATACACCTATGCGTGGACATGCGCCTCCCCAATAAAGCAGTGAAGAGAGAAAGACATCTGACGCCCACGATGGACGACATCGTAGCGGATCTAAATGGAGCCCGTTGGTTTTCGAAACTAGATCTGAATGCCGGGTACCACCAGCTCGAGCTACACCAGGACAGCTGCAACATAACCACCTTCTCTACACACGTCGGCCTTCGGAGGTACAAACGGCTAAGCTTTGGTGTTTCATCTGCCGCCGAAGTTTTTCAAAATGCCATAAGGGAGACACTGTTGGGATTGTCGGGAGTCATAAATTTAAGTGACGACATCCTGGTCTTCTCAAAGATACTTAAAGAACACCACATACACCTTCGGGCCACCCTACAATGCCTGGCCTCACCTTACATCGAGCCAAGTGCTCCTTCAACAAAGAATCAGTAGAGTTCTTTGGGTATATTTTCTCGAGGGATGGACTTCAAGTGGACCCGAAAAAGGCCGAAGCAATAAGATCAGCGCCGAAACCAACATCTGCAACGGAGGACAGGAGCTTCTTAGGGATGGCCACATACTGTGGCCGCTTCATCCCTGGCCTAGCATCCCTCTCGGAACCCTTAAGGGTGCTGACCAAAGCAGGACAGCCATGGACGTGGTCCGCAAAGGAGGATGAAGCATTTACAGCGGTCAAGAACGCATTGATTGACGACAAGGTAATGGCATATTTCAGGCGCACAAAAGTGGTTGTAGAAGCGAGCCCGGTCGGTCTCGGAGCTGTCCTGATGCAAGAGACGGAAGCCCATGAATGGGTGCCCACCGCCTATGCCACTCGAGCATTGACCGCCACGGAAATGAGATATGCGCAAATCGAGCGCGAGGCGTTAGCTATTAAGTGGGCGTGCCAGCATTTCCACCTGTACCTATATGGCCACGAGTTCAAAGTCGTCACCGACCACAAACCTCTGGTGCCACTATTCGTGGGGACGGCCAGGCTTGCCACTCCCTGCATCGAGAGGTGGGCTGCCCAGCTGCAGACATACCGTTTCGAGGTCACTTACCGTCCCGGAGCAGACAACCCGGCAGATTTCCTGTCACGACACCCAGGCACGGCTACCCATGACCAGGTGATGGAGGACACAGAGGAGGTCAAGGAATTTGTGAGAATGCTGCCGCAGGAGGCGTGCCCCGCAGCCCTCACTCTGGAAGCCCTTGGCAAAGCCACGGACGAAGATGAATGCCTCAACCGGGTGAAAAACACACTCACCAACCGAAGCTGGAAACACTTCCTAGACGGGGTCAGTGCCCTCACAGCCACGGAACAGCAATTCAGACAACAAATATGGAGAGCACAGAGCGAACTCAGTGTGGGACCTCACAGGATAGTTCTACGGCACGGCGATTGTGATTCCATCCAGTCTACAGAAAGAAGTGGTTCGCCTAGCCCACCAAGGTCATCAGGGAGCGTCAAAAACCAAGGCGCGGCTGCGCAGCAAAGTATGGTTCCCCGGACTGGATGCTGCGGTAGAAGAGGAGGTCCGCAACTGTCACTCTTATACAATCACTGGCCAGGACCCAGCTCCGCATCCTGTGATCACTGAAGACCCGTGTCATGAGTCGTGGTCTAAACTCAGCGTGGACTTTGGGTCATTCCCAGACGGGCGTCACACGCTAGTGGTAATAGACTCATACTCCCGCTTCCCAGTGGTGGAGGTGGTACCATCCACCGCATTCACACACGTGAAGAAAGCAATGGAACGAATATTTGCCATGATGGGCCTACCTGAGGTAGTAAGGTCAGACAACGGCCCACCCTTTCAAGGAAGAGAGTTCCAGACCTACCTGGTGGCCACAGGATTCATCACCGGAAGATCACCCCGCATGGGCCCCAAGCCAACGGGGAAGTCGAGAGGTTCATGCGAACATTGAACCGAGCGCTCCAGATTGGCGTAGAAAGAGGTGAAGATGCAGAAGAATGTCTGTCCCAGTTTTTGTGCGCATATCGGCAAACCCCTCACTCCACCACCCGATGCGCCCCGGCACATCTGCTGTTCAAGAAAATACCAAGAGACTGCGTTCCGAACGGCCCCTCCTGGTGTCCGCCAGAGCAAGACCAGAACGCCACCCAAAACAGGAGGAGACGCACCAATGAAAGAGCCAGTCGGGCCAGGAGAGCCCAGCCCAGGTCCCTGGTGGTCGGCGACAAAGTTGTCCTCAAGAACCGTCACCCACACTGGAAGTACGACACCGCTTATGAGCCTGAAACGTGGGAGATTGTGAACATTCAAGGCACCATGATATCCGTGGGAGAGGTGTGGCGCTGCGGCCAGGGCGACTGACGCTGGAATCTGGGGACCACGGTTCGATCCCCGGCTCCGGCGGCAGGTTAGCCCAGCACCATGTGACTCTGGGCAATAGCTCGCTTAATCTTCCCGACGGCCCCCCAGCGCCTAGAGACCCTTACGGGTGATTGTGCGCTTTACAAATGTGGACTTTACTTTTACTTTACAACCCGAGGCACGAGAGCAGTCACACGAAATGTGTTGTGGTTCAAACGCGTCCCTCGAGAGTGTGACGAAGCCAGCCAAACATCTGAGGAAGCGGAGCATGAGGGCAGTGGTGATGCTGACAACGGAGTGCCGACAAGCCAGAGAGGAGGGGAAACATCCCCACCGAGACCTGAACAAGAGAACAACGATACCCTGGAAGGCAGCTCAAGAGAAACCCCAGACCCAGGAAGGCAGTCCAGAGAGGAGAGAGCGATGGAGAGTCAACGGAGCCAAAGGTACCATCTCAGGCCTAACCCGACTCCCAGCCAAAGACTCAAGGACTACGCATGGGGTCTGGGTTCCCTCCAGAGACTTCCATGACCGGGACTGTTGATCCGTGAGTTTGGAGGGATGTAGTAACGGTGCCATCCGGACCGTCCTCACACGCACGCACACACGCATGCACCTCAGGGGCGGGGCAGCCCCTGAGTATAAATAAATGGGCGCGAGACCGCTCGGGGGCTTCGGCCCTAGCCTGCAGCTAGCGTGTACGTGTATTCATTTGCAAAGTTAGTCAGGCCCCACTCTGCGGCCTAGGTTATCACGGCCCCTGCGCTCTCGCGCTACACTGGCGACGAGGTGGGTCTCGTCCCACGCCTCGCCCCCGCAGAAGCACACCGCCGGGCCTGCCCCTGCATGTACGTTTATTCATTTGCAAAGTTAGGTTATCACGGCCCCTGCGCTCCGGCGCTACACCGTCCTTGGCGAGCTCCTCTCTGCAGCGATGGATCCCAGGCACCAGGTATTCTGCTCTGACTGGGGGGTTCATGTGCCCATATGGGGACCTATACCCCCATATGAATCCCCCAGCCGTTTGCCGCCTCCCTCTCGGATTGGGTGGCTAGCAGCTAGTTTGGGCAACCAATCCAGTGCTCCCCCTTTTCACGGGCAAGCGGGGGTGGTTCCCGCCTCCAAGAGGCGTTTGACACAGGCCCCTATCGGGTGGGGCTTCGCCTCCTCGGCCAGTGTTCAGACACAACTGTTGCTGCTGTCCTGGCTGCTGCCTTTGATTAAACCAACTTCTTCTTGTTTTGCCAAACGCCTCTTATCTTTTAATTTTTTCATGGTAAATTCATATCCGAGAAGCAGTGTTTTTTCAACCTATATGTTTTGTGCCTTACTAATGCCCTATCTGCATCAAGAGCAATTCTTCAGGACAAGAGCTCTCTACTAGCTGCACCATCTTATGCTACCTCTTGTTAGTGGTGTTTGAGTGCGTGTTTAAGCACGAAACATGCTTGAAACTAGCAACAACTATTTTGTTGCCAGTTAGGGCTGGACTGTTCCCATGAGAAGCAGGGTCAAGACTGATTTGTATATGGCTGGGTCTAAACTGGGGTGGCACTGTGAGCAAAAGAACAATGGATCTCTTGACTGGGGTGTTTGATGTGTTCCACATTCCGTCCATCATTTGTGTGTCTTTTGTTTAGTTGTAAGCCATAGCTGAAGAAAGAAAATAAATTCACATCTCCATTAAACTTCCTTTCTCTTCTTGGCATTGCCTTTGACAGTCTCTGAGTTCAGAGGTCACAAAGGTTGTGCCAGGAATCACAAGGAGCAAGCAATGTTTCACAGCTGAGACCACTGAAGAACCCTAAATGATGCCCATGGATATGGGTGAGTCTGTTCCCTTGCCTTTAAAACCCTTTTCAGCTTCACCTGTGAAAGGATGAAAGGGAAACAGCAAGAAGACTGTCTTTTGAGGTCGCCTACCTCCAATCTATTATCAAGCTCATATATTTCAGTTTACCTCCTTGGTGAAACCTCACTTATCAGACACAAATGACCTGAGGTGTGCTATCCTTCCAAGATCCAAAGAGGGAAGGTGGAAGGCCGCGTCAAACAACAGCACACAGATGATTTCTTGACCAAGCCAGTAGTTCTCAGGTGAGAAAGGTGGTGGGCTGGAACTACTAGATTCTATGAAGGAGACCGATCCAAAAAAGAGACCCCATCAGAGGGAAAAGTCCTTCCCCTAAGGAAGGTCCTCTTTCACTGCAGGGGAATCTCGAGCTTCAAAGTCAACGTGAACTGCTAATGGTCAATGAATCCATTCTCTTTGAAAGTAACAGAAGATATGCTACAAAGCCAAACGAACCAAATATTCCACAGCACTTGCGCAACACCACAAATGCCACACACTGCAAAGACCACTATCCCACAAAATAAATTATCCACAAAGCATACACATGTGCTAAAAAGCATAAAATTCCACTACAAACAGCACAACATACGCACCATACGACAACAAACAGCAATACACACAACACTACATGCAACACCAGACACAGCATCCAACCCCAGGCACAGAGCACAACACACAAAATGTAAAATTACATATGACACAAAGTAGAACTCAAAAGTCTCCTTTTACTCAGTTTGTTTGGAAATTCCTGGGGACAGTTAACTTAAACGGACAGACGCAGGGGCGTAATGCAGGTCCCTGCAGCCACAGAGGGGCATCCAACCCTTCAGGCCCCTCCTGAACCCTTTAGGTGGACCCAAATCAGCTCAAAGCCAATGGATAGCTGTGAGATATGGCAGACACCGGGGCCATTCTTCACATTCCACACAGCTGCCCCGTCGTTTCGCATTACTCCACTGGACATACATAACATGAACAACATTTTCAAGAACAACATTAGTGACTTGGCAGCATGGCCCCAATCAGAGGCAAAATGATGGGAGAGGGAATACAGAACCTAAATTTTGGATGTCAGTGTTGCGACGGACACACCTTTATGCTGTGGCAAAGTTCATTCTTAGCAAGGCAGCAGTTAAAAAGAATAACAAAGGGACCAACTCTACTTAGCTGCACATTGGAACAACAGCGACTCACCCGTTCCCAGCTCAGATGTTGCACAGATTATCCAGCAAGAACATCTCTAATGAGACAACTTCTCTCCATTGCAAAAATCGAGAAAAAAGAAAACCAGCCTCAGAGCCGTTCCAGTCCGTCGAAGCCCGGGTTACAAAGGGTCTAGACTCGGTCAAGGACGCACCAGAAGGAAGCTACTCGGTGAACGCGGAACCGCCAATCTCTGAATCCCGTCGAGTCCCACAGACAAATTTATCAACGTGCGAACTTTCCCCGTGCTACTCCAGACTGTGTTCGAAAAATAACAAAATTTGTGTTTTTATTTTCACTTGAAATAAAGGATTGTGAATGCGCAGCTATTTGCCACTGATACACGTTTGCCTGACACGAACGGGACAGACATGTTACACATGCATGACGTGCTTTACAGCCCTCCGGGAGCGCTGGGGCATTAAGAGGAGGGTGACCAGAAGGGGACACAGGATTTTTCATTAGTTCAGCTTGTTTTCTTCCCTCGCGCACTGGGAGGGAAACGGCAGCAGCAGGGGCTCCCACGACATACAGCTGCGGGATGCACTGAGGCGAACGCGCTCCCTCAAGTCTAAATGAGGCCGTGCAATCTGACGGACGTCACGCGCAGTTCAGTCATGTCAACGATGTAACCGCTGCAACTCCCCCGGCAAGCAACCTTAACATGGAGCCGAAATATTACTGGCAAGGCCCAAAGGACGCGTCCGCCCACATACTACATTAATGAGCATTTGTGCGAGACTGGCACTGGTGGGTATCACCAGCAGCCGCCTCGGTGGGTTTTATATTTTATTTATTTATTTATAATTAAGCTGATATCGCGCACAGCTACCCACAATGGGTTTCCCGGCGCTAGGGATAGACTTTAGAAGAAAAGGAGGTAGTTGCATCTAAATTGATAAACACAGCAGGCTATGAGGCACGTTGAGAAAAAAGCCAAGTTTTCAAAGCCTTACGGAAGCAAAACAAGTTGGTTCAAAGGTCACTCGTGTCACATTTTGTGTTCTACATGTCACGGGTTCGAATGCCCCCTATCCGGCTAACCATCCTCTGAGGTCGATTAATTGTTATTAATTGTGACTGCTCTATTAATATACACACAGCTCACATTTTACAGCATTCAAATAAATAAATAAATGCCAAGTCCTTACCATGCATTATCTGCACATTCTAAATTTTTGTTGTTTTTGCAAACCTATATAGCGCGAACTCGACCGGAAGGTATTGGAGCGTTTTACATGAGCACCGTATTTACATTACACATTCAGGCACGGAGAGATTAAGTGATTAGCAGGATGCCCGAGGCCCCGCAGTATCGCAGAGGACAGCAGACAGCCAGCCCATCCTGGGTGGGCGGCGTGAGGGACAGGGTAGGGGGCGGGGCTATGGGTATATAGGGGTGGCCCCTCCTCCCACGCGCTCTCTTTGCCTGCTGCCCCCTCTCCCGCCAGGTCGCATCCTTGGCTGCTACCAGGCCCTTTCAGCCGCTCCGGCCGTAGCCAGTCCCCTCCCCGTCCAGGTCCCTTAGAACCCCCTTTGTCATCTCCCCTCCCCACCGCTCACCCGCTGAAAAAGGGGGGAAGTGGGGAGGGGGACTGTATTAATGTTTGTTTTCTTGTTGCAGGAGGAGTTACAGGGCGATCCCGATACAGGAAAGGAAAGGCGCAGGAACAGGACCTGAAGCCTCCAGTGCTAAGCGCACCGTGCATAAGTCATACATGCTCCAAGGGGTCCTTCTTGGGAACTTGGAGTACGACGGCGCCCCGTTAGTCCTTAGGGCGGTTGTAAACCTGAACAACCGGGGGCTTGCCTTATAGGCTCCGCCCAGCTGGGGAAGGTGTGAGTCTCTCTCCCTTGTCCAGAGGGCGGAGTTGGTGGACGATAGGTTCACCGGTGGGAGGAGTAAATCTCCTCCCAGGTACAACACCGGGCTATGGCCGCTGGCGTTTCTCTTGGCTGAACTTCAGGTGCCCTGCAACGAGGGCTTGGGGGTCGGACGGGATCGACTGTAAGATAACCCACCATTTATTTGTATATCAAATAAACCTGCAGCTTCATCTTTCCAATATCATTGTGTCTGTGTATTATTGTGGAATATTGTGGGGCTGTGGGCGGCGGTGTACCGATGGAGATACTATGCCCAGAATCACAGGATGTGGACGCGACCTCGAGGCTCGAACCCTGGTTTCCAGCACCTTTATGAAATCTATTGGCTTTGTCAATGTTTTTTTTTTTTTAGCCATGCTGTACAGCAGTGTGGTTGGCCGCATCATACCACTTTTTGGGAGGAGGTTGGAAGGGACCACTAAGGCGATGGACATTGAAAGAAACATTGTGAGAGGAGGGGGTAGGGGGAGAGATGGCCTGCAAACATATGCATTCTTGTGGAGTGCTGTCACAAAAAAAAAGTAGCTTACAAAGAGGAGCAGTGGTAGGGCACTGGGAAAAGAGCAGTACTTGGGCCATGCTCCAGTGGAGTGTCAAACACACCAGAGGAAGAGAAGCCGGCAATCGTTAACCAAAGTGAAGCAAGTAAGTGAGAGTGACGATGAAGCCAACCAATGGTAAGAAATGGGTGAGCTCCAAGCCCCCTGAAAGTAAACATAATGTCTCGCAAGCAACTGTGATTGTGCTGTCTCTGGTGAGACCTAAACAAGTGGTAATAATTACAGCTGCAATTGTGCGATAAAGCTTTCTATATGAATAATAAAATATTATTATTTTCTACTTTATTTATTTGTTCTATGCACTTTTACAACTGGTTCTCATCTGTATGATACTTGCCTGTAGGTACTGTACCATGTTTCACTGCGCTAGTGAGAACGCTTTGTTGAACTTGGCATCCTTGGTGTTGTTTTTAGCAACTTTTTTCCTTCCATCGTCCTTTTTTTTCTGCCATCATTTTTCTGGCTTTAGGATTCTGCACATTTTACCACTGCTAAACAGTGCTAAAGTGCTTGTGCTCCATCCATTAAACATGGTATCATTAGCTTACACACAATTGGCACTTTTAATTTGCTTGTAAGTCCCTAGTAAAGTGGTACTACATGTACCCAAAGCCTATAAATTAAACGCTAATGTGGGCCTGCAGCCCTTATTATGCCATCCACTTAAGTAGCCTTTTAAACATGCTAACCGCTTCCCATTGCAACCTGTGTTCAGTTTAAACTGCCATTTCGATTTGGAAAAATAAACATTTTACCAGGCTTGAACCTTACTTTTTAAATACTTATAAGTCACCCATAGGGTAGGCCCTAATAAGGGTGCAGTGTGTTTAAAAAATTTGACATGTACTTTTGACCTTGTTATGCCCTGGTTGTAAAAATCTCTTAAATTCATCTTTCACTACTGCACAGCCTTCTTCTCCCATAGAAAAACATCACTTACACTTGGGAGCACGTAGGAATGTCGAGTTTGGTCATTAACAAATTGTAATTTAAACCCCTCTTTAATGGTAAAGTTGAATTTTATGTCTGAGTTTCACTTTTAGAAAGTTGGCATTTTTTGTCCCAGCCATTTGGTGCCTGCGGCCTGTATTCTGGATCACACAATTAGGTGTAGCTGGAAGTTGGTCTTTGTGTATTGCTGACAGACAGTGAGATGTCGGGGAAATAGGTGTTGGCAGGATGGGCCATCTCTGACTAGATAGGGGAACGGAGGTGTCACCTACCACACTTGCATGTCACAAAAGCTCTTTCTGAGCAAATTCACAGAAGGTTTGACACTAGTCTTGTGTGTTCCCGTTAAGGTGATGCCAGGGCAGGGAGGCAGGAAACTACAAGGACCTCTAGGGGTGGAAACCTATAGAAGCTTCTCCTGCTTCAAAGCTGGCACCAGGTATAAATATTGGACTCTCAGACCCACATCTTCTGTAGACCTCTGGACCTGTGGATTCTCAGGACTGCTGTGCTGCTTTGCGGGAAGGACTGCTACTCTGTTGCCTTGCTGGACGGCTGCCTGAGTGAGAAGGAATTGGCCTGAATCTTGGACTCAGGACTACCAGAGTGACTCCAAGGGTTGGTTGGCTGGCCTCCTTCATAGAGCATCAGGGATAGAAAAGGCTCCGACCATCTTGAACCCAACACCTGCACTTTACCTGCTGTGAGTCTTTCCTCTCCAAGTGGTGCCATCCCAGTCCTGAACCCTTGGAATTTGGTCTGAAGGTCTGCCAGCCCAACTATGGTCTCTTGGGCAGAACTGATGCAGCGCAATGCAAAATAAAAAAATCCTGAAAAATAGAATGCTCATATTAGGTAACACAATCTGTATATTTTCATAAAATGCCTACTCAATCTTTGTTGGCACAATGGGTGTATTTTCAAGTTAAATAAAGCTGATATTTTTTATGAGAATACATGACGATTGAGGTACAACTTGTGCGGAGATACCTCATGTACTTTGATAATTTTTCATGACCTTCTGATGACATTTCACTTCTGTTGTATGAGGTCTGAGCCTTAAAGAATGGGCTCAAGTCAGAAATATGTCTGCGGTCTAGACCTATAAGATCATTGTTTCCTAAGTTCTAGCTCTATTGTCTCAGAACATTACCCTCTCATATGTCCTCCTCGTCCCAGTCCTTACTATGTGAGGCAATCCTGCCTCACATCAGTCCAATTAAAAACATTTTTTTTTTTAATCTTTACCATATAAGCCCCTCCCACCCACCGCCATGCCTGTTTTTTTTGCTGTCCAACATGGCGGTTGGAGCATTGGTGTTTGCTGTGCCTTGTTTTGTTCCTATTGCTGCCAGTTCATGCAGGGGGGCTACGATGCAGTAGGTAGTTATAGTTAGGACCATGTTTGCAAAGGAAACATTTTTTTTTTACTTAACTATAACTTTGGCCTTGTTTGATCAATCTTCATGACATTTTCCCAACTTATGGGCCGATTACGTTCTTGTTAGGAAGGGCTCCGTATGGGATTCGGTATTATCGAATCCGATTCGGAACCCTTGTTTCCTACCGAATCGTACTGTTTTCCCAACAACCGATTATGATGCCCGGAATACATTCGAGCAGACTGAATCGGTACGGAAAGTCATCCAGACAGCCCAAGTCATTCAGAGCCGATTCGTATAGCTCTATGGACACAGTTTGCGGATGAGCAGCTGCGATGACCAATTTGGACACCCCTTCCAATTCGGTTTGCCTGAGACAAAATGGCTGCCAAAATCTGCCTTTGGGGTCCTGTAGCAGGCCCCACTTCATCTGGGGCATTCCAAATCGATCCCATGGTGGTACCCAAGGGACCCCCTTTCCAACCATGCACAATGTGGCAGGCACCAAGAGGTGCCCGCCGCAGGCTGCACGATTTCCCCAACCAACCCTTTCTTCAATGGGAGTCTGTGTATTCATTCAGGCTCACATTGAAGTCAATGGGAGTCCGACCAAATTGTATCCGGAAGCATTCAGATGCATCGAAATTGCTCAGTTGGACTCCCCCGATTCGAGTTGTTAGGAAAGCATTCCGGAACTTTCCGGAACCGATTCGGTAGGAATGCTTCCTGGCGATATCTTAATCGGGCCCAAAGCGTCAAGGTAAGTTTTGTGTGTGTTGGAAATGGCCCTTTTTGCAGGGTTATCCCCAAGCGTTTTGGTTCGTCCTCCTTTAGTTTTTTCTGACCTGTGGTTGTTGGCTATAGGACTCAGCACTTTACGACTGCTGATCAGTGCTATGGTGCATATGCTCTCTGTATTTAAATTGCAATGGTGATTGGTTATCCATGATTTGCAGATTTGTTTTACCAGTAGGTCCCTAGTAAAGTGCACTGAGTGTGCCAGGGCTGATGATTCAAATGCTACTATTGGTCCTGCAGCACTGATTGTGCCACCAACATGAGTAGCCCTAAAATGGTGTCTCAGGCCTGCCACTGCAGTGCCTGTGAGCAGTTACTAACTGCCATGCTGACCTGACCAGTGTCCCCACTGGCCAGGCCTAACCCTTCCCTTTCTGTGCACATTAGACACCCCTATGGAAGGCCCAAGGTACCCCCCTGGGCAGGGTACGGTATATGTGAAAGGTAGAGCATGTACTGATGTAGGTGACATGCTCTGATAGTGAAATACTGCCAATTTTGGTTTTCACTATTGAAAGGCTGAGTATAATCTTTACCTGCATATCTTCCATAGGAGCAAGATCGAACATTAAATTCTGGTATCCCTGAACTCAGAATTTAATAACACATCTTTTAGGAAGGATGGTTTTTAAATCCTGTGTTTGAGAACATCCCTTTTAGAAAGTGGCTGTTCTCTTGGCTAACCTTTCTGTATGCCTTGGCCTGTTTGTGAATTGACTGTCTGGTTTGTGAGTGACAGGCGCTGGGGGAGCCCCCAAGAGGGTTGATGAGTCAGCCCTGAGCTGAATGACTGCATTGGCATCTTGAGTGGTGAGAGGGGATAGCACCTGGGCCTGAATAGGGCGGTGCCTGCCTTCCACAATGCTGGCTCCACCTCCTTCTGGGCGGCTGACGACCCTGCCCCTCTCTCTGAAAAGAGAGGAGAAGACAGAAAAACAAAGTGCTCAGGAACTGACCTGAACTGGTTCTGACCAAGCCAAGGCCTCTCTGCCTCTAGAGAACAAAGGAAAGACTGATATAAAAAGGGCTACCCAGACTACAGAAAATTAGATCATGCTGGAATCAAGAAGGAACCTCTGCCGAGGAGAAATCTGGAAGACTGAAGAAGAAGGACTGACCTGCTGTAAGGCTGACCTGCAGTTGCTTTGCCGCCAAGGAGAGGGGAAGGACTTTGCTGTTGCTCTGTCCCCTTGCTTGAAGAGATCTCTAAGGGCATGTGGAGAGCTGCCCTCCTGTTAAGAAGTCCCAGGAACAAAAGGACTTCACCCCCAGATTGCCCCCTGACCTCTGCTGTGTGAGTTCTGACCTGCCTAGAATGCTTGATTCATTTGTGGGGCCTCTGGAGGTTGTTTCCTGTTGTTTGGGGAGCTGGACAAGAAGAAAAGAAAAAGATCTACAATTTGCACGCATCGCTCGCTTGCAGAGCGCATCGTCGACAGTGCAAGAGAATTCCTGTTGCGGTGAAGATCGTCGCAGCGCCTGTTGCCGCTGCAAGAACCGACGCATCATTCGCTTGTGGAGCACATTGCCCCGGTGCGGGAAGATTCCTGTCACTGCGAGTATCGTCGCAGAGCCTGTCGTTGCTGTGAGAACCATCACACCTCTTGCTTGGGGATCGCATCCCATCGCTGCGAACATCATCGCAGAGTCCAGCGCCATCGCATCGAGGGGCTGCGGCAGAAGAGGATCAACGCTGTGCCGCGCATCACCACTGCACCGAAGATCGTCGCATCATGCCTGTGCGAGATGCATCCTAGCGGAGAAGCTGCGAGCAGGAATCCACACAAGATATCGCATCGCTCCCCTTACAGACTGGATTCGTCGCAACATGCCCGCTGAGTGCAGCACGGTTGTCGCATTGCCTCCCCAGGGTCTCAGGAGTGTTTTTCGATGCTTCAGTTGCCGCTTGGAACTTTTGTCGCATCTACAGGTTCTTTGGGCTAAAAGTGACGCAACTGTGGATTATTTTGACGCAAAACCTTGAACTCTTTTTAAAGACTTTTTCTTGAACTGTGTATGTTGGATGTTTGTCGTTTTGGTCTTGTGTAGTTTAGATAAAGATACTTTATTTTTCTAAACTGGTGTGGAGTCCATTTGTGGTGTTTTCACTGTGTTACTGTGAGTGTTGGTACAAATACTTTACACATTGCCTTTGATAAGCCTGTCTGCTCATGCCAAGCTACCAAGGAGGTGAGTAGGGGTTATCTAAAGAGTGTATCCCCCTTACCCTGACTAGAAGCAAGGGTCCCTATTTGGACATTGGTAACTACCTCTGCCAACTAGAGACGCCCAGATCTAACATTGGTGGTCAGCGGTGGGGATTTTAACTTGTATTTGTACTTGACCCACAGTAATTGGTGTACATTACTAGTCTACTGCAGACCACTACTCAACTACATACTGTGTTTTGTTTTGGTTCTATTTTTGATTTTAACCCTGAAAGTATCCAAGCATCATGTCTCAGAATGGTAAACCAGCAAGTGAGGTTGCAGACCTGGAGTTTGATATTGAAATGTTAAGTGATGACAAAGTAGGTCAACTCAAGCAGTTCTACAGGAGCTTTGGGTGTCCCATGAAGAGCCGCTCCAGGAAGGAGGAGCTACAGAAGGCCTTAAGGGCCTGGTGGGCGGCCAAACAGGCTGGGGAGACAGATTGTTGCAAGGATCCCGCACATACACAGAGACAGAAGACATCAGTGAATTGCGGTGTACCAGAAACTCACCTCAGTACCTAGAAAAACCCCAACCAGCTAGCATCAGTGTCACATTAGCTCTTCATCCTATAGCAAAGTAACCAATGATTAGACAACCTAGAACATGCGACTTAGGAAAACTCAGGAAGGGTGGGAAGTGAGACCACTCTTTCGTTATACTCTTATACCAGTCCACAACATGAGTAAATAAGAGACACGGGTATGGTTAAAATATTTATTTTAACAACGTGCTCTCAGGTGCAGTATCTTAGCCAACATAAGCAGACATATGATTAGAAATAATATGGTCAGCATTGTTACAATTCCATAAAATAAAAAAGGAGAAATCATATTACAATGATGGTGAAAACAGGTCTTATAGCGTCTAGTTTCAACACCCTCCCTATATAGGAACTATGTTTATAAACTAAAGAAGGTCTCTTAGGCTCGTTTGGCGGACCCCATTACCTCTCCGATCAGCAAGAGTAAATCACATCAGGATCAGCAAAAGCTCACTGCATCCCTGGAAACGGAAAATCTTCCAAGTGTGTAAAATCATGGCAACTGTGTAATAATAAGGGTGCCAGAATCTCAGTTGGCTCACAGCTGCCAATTGTTGTGTCAAAAAACGTTAACCGATCATTTCGAACAGCAGCTACCATGTTATGATAACCTTGACGGCTTCAGCACTCACTGTGCAGACTAGGGGCACGATGTAAGTCTAGAGATGTCGAAAACAAACCTTTTCTCATGTGCAGACCTTCACGAAGCCTAACTTACAAAAACAGCTATATGCAGTGTCGTGTGCAAAAGCCGCAAAAGGTAAAATGGTGTTTATACTTCTAATAAGCCATGCTAACATAACATGCGTGTAAAGCAGGCCTTACGCCACACTACAAGATGGCGCAGAAGCGGATGAGGATGCAGAAGGTGATGGTTTCAGGTCACAGGATCTGCCTGGGTCCAGAGCAGCCTCCAGGGCTGGCAACAACCATTCCGCTATAAGTTTTTCCCCAGAGGAGTTGGAGGAAAACCAAAGGGTTAGAGATCGAAGTCATGACGCTTGAGTTGAAGCTGATGGAAATAGAAGCCCAGAACAAGGCAGAGGAGAGGAAGAAGATGTATGCCTTGGAAGAATTTAAATTGACCTTGGCACATGAACTAAGGATGAGGGAGCTTGATTTGGAGCTCGAGGGGCTTGAGGCCATGAGTGTCTCAGTTGAAGAAGAAAAATGGGTAGCTCAAGAAGTGACCTTTGCTGAGTTGGAGGTGAAGTCCAGCTCAGATGGTGGCAGCAAAATTATGGTATCTAGTGCGTAGAGAAAGGTTCAAACACCCAGAGATATGGAACCTGATTTGAGGAAGGGGGTTGACATACACCAGGGGGTTCAGGTTTATGATGTAGTTCCAGTGGTGTGTGGTGTCCCTGAAGTAGATTGGGGGACTGACACAGGGGACCATATTCATAGTGGTGGGAGTGACACTCTACTGACTCTAGATGAGAGGTACAGGGAGAGGGGTTCCCCCATGGTAGAAACCTTGGTGTGTGAGCATGAAGACTGCCCGCAAGAGTGTGGGTTGTGTGACAGAGACAGTCAGATACTGTCTTGCCAGTCTCAGGAGAGTGATGTGGGTACTTGTGTGAGGCACTGGAGGGTGAGGCAAAGGATAGCTTGGTTAACAACTGTGGGGGGCTGTGTGATTCATTTGTAGGAGAGCATATTTCAAGTTCCTGTTTTCCAGAGCTATGCCAACACCCGGTGGAGTGTGAGTTCTCTGATTCCAGAGAGCTTGCATTGGAGGCAGATCTCTTGGTGGATTCCAGAGAGTCTGAAGAGGCAGTAGGGAGTGATCCCAAAAGGAGTGGCCCAGATATCTTCCAGACCTGTGAGGTGGAAGAGGTTCAGTACAGCCCAGCTAGGTCCCAGTGTAGTGGGAGGGGTGTAGGGGCTCATGTCCTGTCTCTGTGGGGAAGGAGTGAGTGTGGGACTGCGGGTCCCAAGGTACCCGAAACCCAGTCTCAGGGCCTGGCGGGTTCCTTAAGGGAACACCAGGCTGGGGACCTAGATGGTGCTAGTAGGCCATTTGAGGAGGCACTCCTAGTGTCTGGTGAACGGGGAGTGCCTGTAACCAGGCCTCCATAAGTTCTGGTGTCTGGCAGTGCCACTCCAGTTTGGAGGGTGCAGAAGTCCAGACTGAGGGGTGAGAGAGGGAAGGAGTCCCCAGTGGGAAAACCAGTGGGTCAGGGGCCAGCCAGAAAGGCTGAGTCACCGGTGAGTGACCATGGTGACCTCTCTTCTGTCCTGGGGGATCTTCCTGCGCTGTCAGATGGACAGGGGTCGGGAGAATTGTGCCAGGCAGACTGTCACATGACACCTGAGTTGTGTGTCACCCTCGGGGGGCATATGTGCTCCCAATGAAGTCCTGATGCGCCAGGCAAGTGCACAACCGCAGGTACTGGTCCCTGGGTTGGAAGGCCAGGTTCAGGATCTGCCTGACCTGGAGGGAAGGATATCTGTAAGCAGTGTCCTGACCAGTTTTTCTTCCAGGGGTACCATCCCAGTTGGGGGTGCAGCCCTCTGGAAGGGGGTGCAGAGGGAGGGAGTCCTCACCTCTGACCCCGGTGCAACCTGAGGGTTTAGACCCTAGGTTGGGAAACCAGTTGCTGGAGAGAGGTCCTGAACTGTTGGGAGAGTTGTGTTCTGGGGGTGACTCTCCTGGGAGGAAAGGGCAGGACCCCAGAAGGAGATGTAGGGGAGGAGAGCCTCACCCGTGACCTCTGGTCAGCCTGAGGGTACAGACCCTGGGCTGGCGGGCCAGTGTCAGGATGCCCTACCTGACTTGGCCAGAGGGAGAGTGGTGGAAAGGTGCCATGCCCCCTACTCTCTGACGCCACAGAGGTTAGAGAGGCCTGACAGGAGTGCGGCCTGGCTCTCATCACTGACATCTGTCAGAGGCCCCTGTGGCTGGTTGTCCTGGAGGACAGGGTTGCCCCTGGAAGGAGGGCAGGAGTCGCCCCCTGGGGTGGACTGGGTCACACTGTTGTGTTGGCCAGGTGGGTACTGTGTGAGTCCCCAGAAGTCCTGGTGTGCAAGGCAAGTGTTCAACCGCAGGGGTAGATCCCTGGGTGGGGAAGCCAGGTTCAGGTGTAGCCCGACCTGGAGGATTCAGACCCTAGGTTGGAGGGCCAGGTCCTGGGTGTCCCCTCAGACCTGGAATCTCAGTTGCAGGATAGAACCCCTGAACTGGTGGATGAATGGTGCAGGACACCTGCCACAGGTACCCTGACTATTCTAGAAGGGGGTACTACTCCAGGTGGGAGGGTACAGAGCCCCAAGGAAGAGGAGGACTGGGTGTGGGGAAGCCCACCCCAGCCTCCTGTCCAGCCGCCCGATACAGGTCCAGGACTGGTGGGTCAGTGCCAAGATGTCAGACCTGACCTGACAGGAGGGAGAGTGGACAAAGGGTGCCAAGCACCTGGGGCTACTGCCCCCCACCCTCTGACGCCACAGGAGTTTGAGAGCCCTGAGAGGCATAAGGCCTGGGTCTCATCCCTGACCACTGTCAATGGCCACTGTGGCTTGCTGTCTGTCTGTTGGGACACACATGTGAGCAAGTTAAGTTTAGGTGCTGCACAGATGGTGTCCACAGGTGAGGAGAAGGGTTTCACCTGGGTTGGCTTGGGGTTGAGAGTATGGATGGAGTGATCCAGCTGGGTTCAGGAAGGCGTAGAACAGGAATAGTGCCCTGCTGTTTGGGCTGGTTTCAGCGTTCTATCGCCCTAAGCAGGGAATCCCATCAAGGTATCGTTTGGTTCACCCTGGCTTTAGGCTGGAAAGGGGTTGTGTTGAAAATGACCCTTTTTGCAGGTTTATCCCCAAACATTTTGCTTCTTCCTCTTTTATTTTTCCTGACCTGTGGTTGTTGGCTATAGGACTCTGGGCACTTTACCACTGCTGATCAGTGCTAAAGTGCATATGCTCTCTGTATTTAAATTGTAATGGTGATTGGTTATCCATGATTGGCAGATTTGTTTTACCAGTAGGTCCCTAGTAAAGTGCGCTGAGTGTGCCAGAGGTGGTGATTCAATTGCTACTAGTGGGCCTGTAGCACTGATTGTGCCACCCACATGAGTAGCCCTAAAATGGTGTCTCAGGCCTGCCACTGCAGTGCCTGTGAGCAGTTACTAACTGCCATGCTGACCTGACCAGTGTCCCCACTGGCCAGGCCTAACCCTTCCCTTTCTGTGCACATTAGACACCCCTATGGACGGCCCAAGGTAACCCCCTGGGCAGGGTGGGGTGTACGTGAAAGGTAGAGCATGTACTGATGTAGGTGACATGCTCTGATAGTGAAATACTGCCAATTTTGTTTTTCACTATTGAAAGGCTATCTTGCCCTTAGGCTGTAATGGGGAATGCTGAGTATAATTTTAACAATGGTTGTACCTCGGCACTCAAATATTTAATACCATACACATTTTTGGATAGTCCTTCGATCATGACCCCCTTAAGGCACCCTGACTTTATAGTGCTTTTGGATGCTTCATATTACAAATATAGAGATATAAACAGTACATATATCACTGTTGGAAAAGAGAACATCAAATCATTGTATTGACTGTGTAATTTTAATATCTTGTTGGTATTAAAACTCTTTCCATTTTTTTCTCCCAATACAGTTCATACAGACAAAGCACAATATGCATACTTAGGGGCCCATTAGGATGGCGGGCAGATTGCCCCCGCCAGGCTGGCGGTAGCTACCACCAGCCTGGCGGGGGCAAACCGCCCGCCATCCGCACCTATATTCCCCGCCATATTAGTATGGAGGGGGGACCGCGGCGGACGGAAAGTCCGTCCGCCGCTTTTCCGCCCCGGTCGCCTTGCGACCGGGGCAGAAAAGGTTTATTATGGTGGCGGTGTCTAATAGACACCGCCAGCCATATTATGATGGGCTGCTTTAGATACCTTTCCGCGGTGGCGATGCCACCATGCAAAGGGCATGCAGTCTTCAATCTGGGGGCCCCCTGCGGGCCCCAGAGTGAAGGAGAGGTGGGGGGTGCACACGGGGGGTACCTGTGGTACCCCCCTGCATTTGCATAGACAAAGCGGCAGGCACCACGCGGTACCTGCCGCTTTTTCTATGCAAATGCATTAATGCATTGTTAGCATTGTGGCGGGCAGTGCTGAGAGCACCGCCCGCCACAATGCTAACAATGCAGGATGTGCCGGCCACTGTGGCGGGCACATCCTAATACTCCCCACGGGACCCCCGCCCTTATGGCGGGCGGTCCCAATCCCCGTGAGTATGTCGAGCGGGCAAAGTCTGCCCGCCATCCTAATGACCCCCTTAGTGATTTGGTACAGGATATTAGTAAACAACAATTTTTTTGAAAAGTTCTTCACTTTGAGCACGAAGAGCTGAAAAACGCAGCCAACACGTGTTTCGTTACTGTGCGTAACTTTCTCAAGGCTGCAACCAAAGATTAACAAACAAATACCCATTAGGCTCTTCCTCTAAAATTCATATTGATTTAACTAAATTACATTTAGAATGACAATCATTTATGATTGAGAGAGGAATCCGTGCAGTGATGTTCTCTTAAATTGGTCTATGAAAGGTGGTGAACAGTGAACATGCATAATATTTGTGACAGAGTGAATCTCTTGTGGAACAGTGAACAAAGGAAAAAATAACAGAACCCAGAAGAAATAAAAGTAATTACTCCGAACTATATAGCGGGAAGTCATATCTCAAAGAAGAAAAGAAATGGCCTTAATAGATGTTAGTAGTGAGCAAAACGGTTTCTTAGAATATTTAGTGCAAAGATATATTCAGAAGAGGGGTCTAAGAATCTAAAGAATGGGCGGCCAAATGCGTTGGCCCTATAGTCAAAGACAGTGAGTAATAAGTACCTTTTTTCTCATATCACTAACAAAAAACGGATCTGTTATCGCTGAGGTTCCGAGATAGATATGTTCCCAAACCTAAGAAAAATGTTAAAAATTTAAAACAAATCTTGCTTAACACATATATATGTGTTTTGTTAACATTATGGACATAGTGCCCGTGGTATGCAGGTACTAACGAAGGTTTTACTTTGTGTATTATATATGTAGATTCCTGATCAGAACAAAGAGATCGGCTGCGCCCCCAATTTAGGTGAATGCAGTTCTGTAAAGAACACCAAAGAAAGTTTCTAAATCATTGTTCGCTTAAGTTTCAATATTGCCTATGGTATGGTAGTATTCATAGAAAGTGATGGATTACCTTGTTGATAATAGTCAAATTTCTAATCTTTATTTTAGGAATCTGGATCGGTGATCATTCCATTAAATGCTCCTATAACAAGAGACCCCAAAGATAAAGCGTCATTATCACTAAGCATGCATATTGTGCTTTGTCTGTATGAACTGTATTGAGAGAAACAAATGGAAAGAGTTTCAATACCAACAAGATATTAAAATTACACAGTCAATACAATGATTTGATGTTCTCTTTTCCTACAGTGATATATGTACTGTTTATATATCTATATTTGTAATATGAAGCATTGAAAAGCACTATAAAGTCAGGGTGCCTTAAGCGGGCCATGATCGAAGGACTTTCCAAAAATTCGTATGGTATTATAATATTTGAGTCCCGAGGTACAACCATTGTTAAAAGTATCTAAAAACGAGTGCTCCAGGAACACTTGTTGAGCCAACATCCGTGGTAGTGGGATGTTATTGCTATCTTGAGGGGCACCTTAACTTTGAAAACACGAAATCTTTAAAAAAACTAATAAGAAAAGAATTGTTTTTGTGGAATTTGATGTGCGATTGGCGAAACCACCACTATCATTGCTGTGATATTGTAAATGCTGAGTATAATGTTTACCTGCATATCTTCCCATAGGAGCAAGATAGAAAATTAAAGTCTGGTATCCCTGAACTCAGAATTTAATAACACATCTTTTAGGAAGGATGGTTTTTAAATCTTGTATTTGAGAACAGCACTTTTAGAAAGTGGCTGTTCTCTTGTCTAACCTTTCTGTATGCCTTGGCCTGTTTGTGAATTGACTGTCTGGCTTGTGAGTGACAGGGGCTGGGGAGCCGCCAGGAGGGTGGATGAGTCAGCCCTAGGCTGAATGACTGCAACTGCATCTTGAGTGATGGGATGGGGTAGCACCTGGGCCTGAATAGGGCTGTGCCTGCCTTCTACATTGCTGGCTCCACCTCCTGCTGGGCGGCTGACGATCCTGCCCCTTTCTCTTGAAAGGAGAGGAAAAGACAGAAAAACAAAGTTCTCAGGAACTGACCTGAACCAAGGCCTCTCTGCCTCTAGAGAACAAAGGAAAGACTGATATAAAAAGGGCTACCCAGACTACAGAATATTAGATCATCCAGGAATCAAGAAGTAACCTCTGTCAAGGAGAAACCTGGAAGACTGAAGAAGAAGGACTGACCTGCTGTAAGGCTGACCTGCAGTTTCTTTGGAGAGGGGAAGGACTTTGCTGTTGCTCTGTCCTCTTGCTTGAAGAGATCTCGAAGGGCCTGAGGAGAGCTGGCCTCCTGTTAAGAGGTCCTAGGAACAAAGGACTTCACCCCCAGCTTCCCCCCTGAACTCTGCTGTATGAGTTCTGACCAGCCTAGAGTGCTTGAACCATTTGTGGGGCTTCTGGAGGTTGTTTCCTGTTGTTTGGGGAGCTGGACAAGAAGAAAAGAAAAAGATCTACAATTTGCACACATCGCTCTCTTGCGAAGCACATCGTCGACAGTGTGAGAGAATTCCCGCCGCCGTGAAGATAGTCGCAGCACCTGTTGCCGCTGCAAGAACCGACGCATCGTTCACTTGCGGAGCGCATCTCCCTGGTGCGGGAAGATTCCTGTCACTGCGGGTATCGTCGCAGAGCCTGTTGTCGCTGTGAGAACCATCGCACCGCTTGCTTGAGGATCGCATCCCGTCGCTGCGAACATCGTTGCAGAGTCCAGCGCCATTGTATCGAGGGGCTGCGGCAGAAGAGGATCAACGCTGCGCCACGCATTGCCGCTGCACCCACGATCATCGCCGCCCCGAAGATCGTCGCATCGTGCCTGTGGAAGACACATCCTACCGGAGAAGCTGCGAGCCGGAATCCACAAAAGGTATAGCATCGCTCCCCTTACAGACTGGATTCGTTGCAACACGCCCGCTGCGTGCAGCACGGTGTCACATTGCCTCCCCAGGATCTCAGGAGTGGCGCATTGCTTATTTTTCGACGCTTCAGTTGCCCCTTGGAACTTTTGTCACATCTACAGGTACTTTGGGCCCAAAATGACGCAACTGTGGATTATTTTGACGCAAAACCGTGAACTCTTTTTAAAGACTTATTCTTTTTTTTTTTTGTATCCTCATTTGCCTTGCCCTCCATTCAGAATCGCCGACCACCTTGCGTGTCCCAGGAGGCTGGGTGAAGACCAGATCTTTGCCTTCCCCTGTATCAAGACACCATTATTGTTACTGGCGGAAGGAGAGTTCCGAAAGAAATGAGGGGAGGAGGATAGAGTGCAAGCACACCATAACTCCATCTCCATCTCGGTGTTTTACGACCTGCCGGACCGACGGTGTTTCGAAGGGCGCCCTTGTACTTGGTCCATGGAGTATTCTAGGCATAATCATTGGACCCGGGTAAAAAAAAGAAAAAAAGAAAAAAAGTTTAAAAAAAAGATAAACCCCGGGATCAACCTCTCCACTGAACCAACAAGTCCCAAAAGGCCAGATTTCTTTTGTTACCAGATCTAGCAAGATCCACTTTAGATGTTTCGTATAACGATGTTAGCTAACCCGAATGTGACGGGGCTGTATTCTCCACCCAAACTTTGCAGATTTGCCTCCTAGCCAGGAGAATCGCATAAAATAAGAAGGACCTTGCCTGGCCAGTTATGCCTGCCTCAAGTCCAAAAATGATTAATGGCAGAGTAAGTGACAGCGAGGTGTTTAGGATAGAGTCTAAGGACCTTTTTACTTCCTCCCAGAAGCTGGCAAAGTGGGGACAGTCCCTGAACATATGCACGTCAGATGCTTCACTGTAGTTACATTTATTACATTTCTTTCCTGGGAGGAATTTAGACAGTCTCAGGGGCGTGAGGTAAGCCCGATGTACCGTGAACAGATGATTACGCCTGAGCCAGGCTGGTTTCACAATTTTATATACGAGGGTAAAAGATTTTATCCATGTCGCCTCACATGGGAACCCTAACTCTTCCCCCCACAATTCATCTGGGAGAACCAGGTCCCCATCCACCTCCTCCAACAGGCTCCAATACCATAGGGCTACCTCCTTGCCTCCCCCTGGGCGCTCTACCAGCTGCTGTTCCAAGCTACAGTTCTTTCCCAATGGGGCCCCTTTCTTAATCGAAACCTTGCCCAGCTTTCTAGCTGTAGATTTTTAAATCTGGAGAAGCCCGTGCCCACCAACTCCCGTAATTCCTCCCAGGCCCTCAACCTCCCTTCAGCCACAAGCTCCCCCCATCTTACCACCCCAGCATCCCTTACTGGAGTGGACAATCTATCTTGCAAGCATAATGGTAACCCAGGGGAGTCCCATATCGGTGCATAGTTGGAATAATAAGCCAGCCCTATTCTTTTCCTGATCTCAGACCATGCTATCCCCAAGGATGCTAGAATTTTTAATTTGACATTTAAAAAAAATTTCTGGTCCCCGAATTTGAATAAGAACCAGTCGATTGACAGGTCCGATCCATTCAGCATGGCTTTATACATCGTCCCGGATGATGTACCCACTAGCGTTTTTAGAAGCATTCTTGTACGGGACAGCTGAAAAGCCCATGCATAGTACTGCAGATCCGGCAGAGTAAGCCCACCCTTCTCCCTCCTCCTCCTCAACTTTTTCCATGCTAATCGAGTGGACTTGTAGTTCCATACAAAGGAGAAGATTTTTCGCTGACTTTTATCCAGCAATTTAGCATCGAAGGCCAGAGGGATGGTGTTAAAGATGAAGGTAAATTTAGGGAGGATAGACATCTTGATTAGATTAACCCTGCCCAGGATAGTCAAGGGAAGGTGAGTCCATGATTTCATTAGCTTCTTGCACTCCTTATGTGTACGCTCCAGATTGATTTGAGCGATGTCCCCTATTTCTTGCACCACCCTAATGCCGAGGTACCTCATGGAAGTTGTCACCCCAAGATGTAAATTGGGGATGTTCCACGCCATGATCTCCGTTTTTCTGGCTTTGATTTCATACCCCGATATACCCCCAAACTCTTCCGCCCTCTTAATTACTGTGGGGAATGCTTTGTCTGGGTCTGATGTAAAGATTAAAATGTCGTCCGCATATAATGCGACCCTCCTCTCCCACTCTCCGAATTTAAATGGTGGGATATTTTCATCACCCCGCAGGATCTGGGCAAACGGCTCGATGTATAGATCGAAGAGGAGGGGAGAAAGCGGGCATCCCTGCCGCGTTCCCCTCGTGATTTTAAAAGGATCGGTCAGGACACCATTTATCAAAACCCTCACCAAAGCCGAACTTCTTCAAGACCGCCTCCAAATAGCTCCAATTGACCCTGTCAAAGGCCTTTGTCGTGTCCAAAGTAAGAGTGGCTAGAGGGAGAGAGAAGGTCGAAGCTATATCGATTGCCCCAACGAGATCATATGTTAAGTCAGACAACTGCCTCCCTTTAATGAATCCCTTCTGATCTTGCTGTACTAATTCTCCAATAACAGCCCCCAGTCTCGCTGACATAATAGATGCGAAGATCTTGTAATCGCTATTTAAAAGCGAGATTGGTCTGTAGGAACCACATTCTGTTAGATCCTTCCCTGGCTTGGGGATTAAGACAATAGTCGCCTCTCCCCAATATTTTGGAGGGGCCTCCCCATTCCTTAGTATTCCATTAAAAACGGTTGTCAATATTGGAACTACAGCGCCGCCCAGGGTTTGATATAGCTCTCCTGGCAGGCCATCCGGGCCAGCTGCTTTCCCTTGCTTCAGTTGTCCCATGGCCTTACTGACCTCCGACTCTGATATGGGCATCTCCAGACAGTTACTCTGTACTGTTGAGAGAGTGGGCAAAGTGATGTTGTCCAGCCATGTATCTCTTTTGACCGTGTCATTCGGGTTATCCTCCCTATAAATTTCCTCGAAAAAAACAAAAAATGCTTGCCCGATCTCCTGCTTAGAGGTCCTTGCCAGGGCCTCTCCCTCCACCTTTATCTCTCTGATGTAATTCTTGGCTTGCTCGGTCTTAACTTTCCAAGCCAAGATCCTGCCTGCCGCTTCCCCAAATTCGAAGTGCGAGATCTTACTTGCCTCCCATCTTTTCAATACTCTGTCCTGAAGAATATTCTCCAGCTGTCTTTTCATTGTTTCTAGTTGTTTTTGCTCCTCCTGGGACCCAATTGAGTCCCCCAGTTTATCCTCAAAGAGCCTCATCTCCAGCTCAAGCCTGTTTATCAGTTCTCGATATGCTTTCCGCCTATAAGAGGCTCTATTTGTAATACATCCTCTGAGAAAAGCTTTTGAAGTTTCCCAGATTATAGCTACTGCTGCAGAGTCTAAATTAAACTCCAAAAAGGAAGTAGCTTCAGATATTAGAAAGGCAACTTCCTCTTCTTCCAACAGTATTGTGCGGTCAAACGACCAGAAAGGATTTTTCGCCTGAGCCTCTAGTTTGAGGACAAACATTAGAGCTGAGTGGTCCGACAGGTGAGATTGGAGATATTCAATGGTGGTTAAAATATCCTTGAGGCTGTAGCTGAATAAAGCATAATCTATCCTAGATTTGTGCTTATATTTCAAGTTACAGAAGGAAACCCCAAGTTTATTACCCGACCTTTCGCACCACAAATCTGCTAATCCAAGTTGCGACATTGCTGTTATAAGCGCCTACCTTGACTTAGAAGGGACGCACGCAAGGGTGATTTATCTAATTTGGGGTTAAGCACAATATTAAAATCACCAACCCATACTACAGGATCTTGCGAGGAAGTTAAATGATTTCTAATAATATCAAGGAAAGTGATATCGTCCGTGTTGGGGCCATAATAGCCAACCACTGTGCAAATCCAGCCATCCACTGAGATTCTCAACCGCAACCATCTCCCGCTTTGGTCCTCTTTAGAATCCAGAATCTGAACTTTCGCACATTTTTTTTAAAATAAAGAGGATCCTTCTGATGTTTACATTATGATCCGTGCAGTACAAACTGCCATCTGTGCTTGTTTAATAGACCAATGACCTCATCCTTCAATAAGTGTGTCTCCTGCAACACAATGATCTGCGCAGCGGAGTCCCTAATATATTGCAGAATCCTTTCTCTTCTGCTCCTTATGCGCAAACCATTGACGTTCCAGGACAAAAATTGGACTGACATCAGCGTATGAAATTCTGCCCCCCCCCTACTAAAATGCCTCCAGGCTAACTTTTTAGCTTGACTATGATAGGCTCCCCATCTAAGACCTAATCCATACTTAAAGAGAGCAACCTTATGAGGATTTTCTATCATTTTTCCCCTCACCCCAACCCTCCCCCCACCCCTGGAAAACCCACCCATACTTACTCCGGCTGGATGTAAAGAAGGATTTGCGTCCACCGACAGCTCCCTCACACCGCACCGCCTCACCCCGCTGGACCCAGAGGCTATCCTGAAAACTAGCTATTGGGAGACTTTGCTTGACCCCCCCAGTGTAAGAACAGCAATAATAGTGCCCATAAACCCAAAGTATTGATGTGTTAGAGATATTTTATTTGTTTTAGTGTTTTGTTTTATACCCTGTTTCTCTTTCAACTGCTAATTATTTTTCTTTTATTACCATATTCGTTTATAATTTTTTTTATCATTTTGCCTATTGTAGCCCCCTTACCCTGATGTGTGCACACCCCCTTTCATTTTTCATTTTTTTTTTTAGCCTTTTTTCCCCCCACTATTTAGGCCCTTGGTTCTAGTGTTTCATTCCATAAAGGAAGGCTATTGTTAGTCTTCTCCCACTCTCCTCCACGTTCCGTAATATTCTGGGGCTAAAGACAGGGTGGAAACTGAAATCAAAGCCAGGTTAGTCAAAACTAGACCCCTCCCTGAGAGTGGATGTTGATGGAGTCCAGAAGCTCATCGGCCTCCGCAGGTGATCGAAAGTTGTGCATCTTGTTGTTATACATTATGCTTAGAAACGCAGGGAACTGCATTTGCACTGTAGCCTAGAGACCTGAACTTGTCCATACGCTGGCCTAGCTCCCACTGTCTGTCCAGTGTGGACTTTGACAAATCTGACCTGATCTCAAACGAGAAATCCGGACCCTTCAGTGTTTTTGCCTTTAAGGCCATATTCAACATTTTTTCCTTCAGGGAATACGTGAGGAAATTGACCAGTATCTTCCTGACTTTAGTTCTGCCTGGGTTTAAATGGAAGGGATTGCGATGAATCTGTTGGATGTCCTTCTCAAGCTCCTCCACTGATTCCTTGAGGCCCAGAGAGTCTTTTAGTATCATGACCACGAATGCCTTGACATCTCCCCCTCTTTTCCTTCGGGGATCTTCAGCAGTCGAACATTATTTCTCCGAGAATAATTTTTGAGTGATTCCACCCTCCCCGCATAGCGTCTCCCTCACGCCGCAGGTACTGGATTTTAGATTCAGCGATCCCTAGACTGCATTTCAATAGACCCACAGCCCCTTCAAGCACCTCCGTTCTTAAAGGCTTATTCTTGAACTGTGTATGTTGGATTTTTGTAGTTTTGACTTGTGTAGTTTAGATAACGATTCTTTATTTTTCTAAACTGGTGTGGAGTCCATTTGTGGTGTTTTAACTGTGTTACTGTGAGTGTTGGTACAAATACTTTACACATTGCCTTTGATAAGCCTGTCAGCTCGTGCCAAGCGACCAAGGGGGCTAGTAGGGGTTATCTAAAGAGTGTATCACCCTTACCCTGACTAGAAGCAAGGGTCCCTATTTGGACATTGGTACCTACCTCTGTCAACTAGAGACCCCCAGATCTCACAGTGTGTCATTGAAAGTTTGGGGGTGATCCATGCAGAGGGGACTGAGAAATTGGGGAGCGACATCAGCTTACCTGCTAAAGGTCCCTAAGTTAAGCAAATCTCATTGGGGTGGTCGTTCTTTTTCACATTTGGCCCCCAAATTTTGTAATACTCTTCCCACCGAACTGCCTCAGCTCCTGTCTTGACGTGCTCCCTGCGTTCTCATGTGCACCACCAGGGGGCTGAACTGTGGGACTCTCCACTCTTCTAATAAGCTTCCAGACCTTCCCCTTCATGTACATACTGACTTCCAGCCCTTTGGACACTATTTGGAAATTAACATCCATTCCCAATCCATGTTGGGGTTTGTGGAAGCCATCCTGGTCATGCATGAAACTCCATTACCTAGAATTCCCTGTTTACTACTTTGTCTCCACTCCTGCAGGCTAAGGATGGGTGAAGGAATTTAGCTCACCTGTGGCTGGCTGCTGCTAGTCTGCTCACACCTGATGCATGTGATTACTGTGAGCTCATTAAAGCCCGAGCTCCCTTCAGTCCAGGGTTGGTCATTCTAGCTGTGTATCGGTGAGATCGATCCTTGTTTGCAGTGTTTCCTGAGCTTTCGATATCTTTGTTTCCAGTGTTTCCTGAGCTTTTGATATCTTTGCTTCAAGTGTTTCCTGAGCATTAGTTATTCATTGTTCCTGAGCTGCTGCTGTTCCTGAACTAGCACCCCCGCAGTGCTAACTTGACTCCTGAGCCTTAGCATTCCTTGTTCTAACCTGCAGCAGTTTCCCTTGGTCCTGAACTAGCACTGCCTACGGTGCTGCCTTGATTCTTGAGCTTTTGCTCAATTCTAGTTCCTGCTCAGTACTGCATTCAGTGCTACATCATTTTCTTGATTCCCGAAACAGCACTATTCTTGTATACCCTTCTAGCCTCCCCTTCTGTATATCCTTTTCCAGTCCTTGCTTTTCTTTTCCTTTATTCCCGTTCCTAGTTTGCTGTGTTTCTATTCTGATGTCTTGCTTTCATTACCTTGTATATTTGTTACTTACTTTCTACCAAGCGTGCCCTGTGATTTCCTCCCTTTTCTGTTAAGCACTCCTCATTGTTAGCTCTTAGTCTATTGCGCTTGTGTTTATTTCTACCCCCTTGCTGTTACGGCCTTGCATGTTCCTGTTTGATCGCCAGGATCCGTGGCCACAGCTGACTACCTAGGTGGTGTTTCTTGTTCACTGTAAGTATTATCTTTGAGTTACATTTATAACATCACCATAGGTATCAGCTTCTAAACCTAGTCTATGTTTTAGCAAAGCCAATATCCTTTTTGCTACAAATATGTTTCCGCCCAAAAGCTTCTGAATAAGTTTTGAACGCTTCTTGGTAAACCTCCCATGGCAGGCTGGGTTCCCCTGAGGCATTAAAAAATACTGGTGGAGCTGCAATAGCCTGCATTCGTTGCCCTGCACAGTTCCAAACACAGATCTAATGACAGCTCTGCAATTACACACTTCCAGTGTTCCACACTTACAGTTCTACAATAACACACCCTTCTTTGAACAATAACAAAAGTTGTCACAATTGCCACATATTAGAGAACACAAACAACTAATATAATAAATGTTGCCACCATTGTCCACTCTCTTCCGACCTCTTGCTCTTCCAAAAGTCATGTTATACTAATGCTAATGGTCTTTGCGCTGTTTCACTGTTCCTCACTTCCTGGCACGTTAAGTGGTCTAGTCTTTTTAGTTCTCGCTGAGTCAGCGCGCATGCGCTGCATGGAGAGACATTTAGGAGGGCTTTGAGAAGTGCTCCCAAAGCGGTGAACTCGTCTGTCTGACCAGCTTGTGTCTCCAATTAACCCCCCATGTCGCCTCGTTTTTTAAATATGTAAATAAATGTCTGCCGTACAAAAACGAATACAAAACTGCATGTCTAGTGTGGCTTCACCACTCACTGTTTTTTTTACATTTTGTGCCCCCTGCAGACTCTGCATTCCTTGAAAGGCTTTCCTGCACCCCACTGCACTCGTCTGCCCGACCCGCTTGTGTCTCCTATTAACCCCTCATGTCGCCTTGTTTTTTAAATATGTAAATAAATGACTGTCGTACGTAAAACGAATACAACGCGCGCACGACTGACTTCACCACTCAGGTTTTTTTTTACATTGTGTGCCCCCTGCAGACTCTGCATTCCTTGAAAGGCTCTCCTGCCCCCCACTGCACTCGTCTGCCCGACCCGCTTGTGTCTCCTATTAACCCCCCTTGTTGCCTCGTTTTTTAAATATGTAAATAAATGTCTGCCGTACGAAAAACTAATACAAAACGGCATGTTAGTGACTTGACGGAGACACACACACACACATTCACTGACATGATGACACAGAATATACGTCCCTACCCCAAAAACATCTCTGATTCTGATTTCACAAGCACTCCAATCTGCTCTCAGCTTGCACACACTTTTTTATCTGGCCTCAATACATAGCTCTTTAATGAGCCCTGCTCTCACACAACCTCCTCCACCAATGCCCTCAATCCTCCCCCCTCCTGCCACCGGAGGGTGTGAACACATGTAGCCGGTGTATTCTAACTCAAAGGATACTGCCGCTGGCCGCGCGACGCGAAGGGGAGCTAAGCGAGACAGCATCTTAGTCCCACATTCCGCGCGAACAAACGGTGCTGCCAGTTCGTGACCGCCCCCTTTCATGCTCGCCCAATGGGCGCGGGCCAACAGGTGTGAGGGGCGGCCCTTAAGGGGTTAAGTTCAGCGCAGTAGCGAGGCTCGGCCTTTCCTGCCGTCGCGTTCCTGGTTGCTCTGCGCTGTCCTTCGGGCGGTCGGGGGGCCTGAACCGACCGGGGGTGTGCCTCATCGCTCCGCCCTGACAGGGGGGGCGGGAGTGAACGAAAGAAAGGGATAATGGACTGCACCGTCAGAGCATCGACTCGCCGTGCAAGAATGGCTCATTAGGCATGCGGGGCAGCAAGGGGCTGCCGCATTGGATCGCCCATAAGATGACCCACCTTACTTCCACTTGTTGTGCAAAATAAACCTGCACCACTGCTTTCCCACAAATTTGTCTCATGAGTTTCCTTGGTATGTAAGTGGTATGGGGCGCAGAGTGGAGTAAGCGCTGGGAGTGTGGGCACTATGGGGCTGAGGTCACAGTTTCACATCCGAAACCAACTTTGCGGACATCCCCAATTGCAGAAATGTAAACCCAAAAAAGTAACCATTTCAAGAGCTACTCCGCCCGCCCTTCTCTAAAAAACACATGCGTCTACTGAAGACAAAAGTGAGTATGTTTACACGTCAATGGTGTGTGCGCCAAACGACATTCTTACATATCTGGTTCGCTTGTTGTACGTTTACAAAACAATACATTAATTTATGAAAGCTCAGACAACTGTGTCATCAAATTATAAATACAGTAAATAACAGAAATGAAAACGTTCTCACGCTAGCTTAGCGGGTTAAGGCATCTGTTGCAGCGCTCTTGAAGAACCTTGACTTGCCTCAGATGCAGCTCAGTCTTTAATCCTTCCCAGAAACATAACAGACTACTATCAAGGCCTGCAACGTTACCTACTGTTAATTGCAGCGCTGCAGAGGCACGAGGAAGTGCTAGTTACAGCGTCCTGTTGCCATTTGGCACATCGGTCAGTGGCATAAAAAGAGTGAAGCAATTAATAAACTAACGTCCGGCAGCAAACTCTGCCCTGAGCAGCGCATTACAAAGAGCACAGTTTTATCTTATGTTTTTTTAAGAAGTGTGACAGCAATGGTAAAATATTACACAGCAGGCAATGAATATAAAACCCTCAGCAAACACGGAACCACTGAATAAATATATATATTTTTTAAACGGGTCTCTGAAAAACCTATAAACTTGTAATCTTCAGTTAAAAGAAGAGTGCGTGAGACTAACGCGTTATCACAGCTGACTTGTAACCCCAATGCCTGCAACTAAGGCTACAAATATTGAGAGACGATACACTGGGCATACATTGCACTGGTATTTAAACGAAAGGAACAATTCGCTTTTAAGCTCATTTCTTGATTTTTTTTTCTCCTGAAAAGTTAGCGGCCATTAGTGGCTAAGCACCCATGCGCATCAGTTTGTTTACTTGGTGCCCGGCTGGAGTTCACCGCAGGAGAAAAGCTGCAGGTTAACACACGTTCTAACTACGGCCGATTGTGAAAGCGGCTTACATTCACCTTACATGATACTCTTCAAACACATTGCAGGCTGCACTTTAGGGTGTTTATATTCATCGCAGATTCCACAGCGAATGTATTTATCTCCAACCATATAATCGCTTTCATTCAAAGGACCAATAAACAAAGGATTTAATAGATGTTCTGGAAGGGTGATGGTGTAACTATGTATTGTACGGAATAAGCGGCCCTTTACCCTACACAGAAAAATATATTCACCGACAGCTCTGAGTTTTGAGACCTTCTATAGGAACACAGCCGTGGGACTTATACCACAACACAGCCACAGAACTCCTCGGTGACACGCAATATCCTCATAATGAACAGTACTGGATTTTTTTCCCCGCTTACAACTGATATATTGTGACATAACGGTCCGACAATCATCAAATCAAAGATTTGGGATGTTAAGTGTCACAGCTCATGTAGAATGTACTTCACGCCAAAGAGCACTTTCCCAACCCTAAATGAACAAGCATTGACGTAGGGAATATTTTTCGCCTTTGGGACCTTATAAGTGTTTAGCATGCAACAGTTGATGTTGTTGCACCAAGGATATTGTGCTGCATAACTAAATACTTATAAGGTCTCAAAAGCGAGACCTATTGGCTATGCCAATGCTTGTTTAACTTTGGTCTTTGTACTTGTAAACTGCTTCAATATTCCTTACATCCGGCATGCTCAGCAGTCTAGTCTTTTCTGACTTCCTGCCTTTCTGCCGATTGGAAAGGAGGGGCCGACACTCGCTCCGGGTCCCTTGGTGACCCGGAAGTGATTGAGTCACTTCCGGGTCACGAAGGGAACAAAGGCCTGGCCGGTTAGATCCGGCCTGGTCTGCGAGGGGTTAAAAGGCCGTGCAGCGCAGGAGTCGGCCTCTTTGACTCCTGCGCGTCACGGCCTGCCCCTTCCAGCCTCTATGAGGCTGTAATTTATTTTCTTGTTTCTCCCTTGCAGGTCTTCACAAGATTTCGCAGTGGGAAGCTTCATCGATGGAAGGGGCGGCGCAGCTGGATCGGGACGTGCGGCACGGGAAGAGTCAGAGAGATACAAAAAGTGTTGGTGGACCATCGGAGTGGGGTCTCTGTGAGGAGTGTGGCGCGAGAACGGGACCGGGCCGGCAGCTCCGCAATCATCATCGCGGCCCAAATTACCAGCCAGTTGTTAGTGGGCCATGTCACAGAGGTCTTCACACGGTGAGTCAGCCATGCACATGGATACGGGCCAAGCAGGGGCATTCGGGGCAATTTATTGCAGAAGGTAGGCGCAGTGGCTTGGTGTTTAAAGCGCCCGTTTAGTAATCCTTCCGAGGTCGGACAAATGGGTACAAATACCATGGGTATCAACCGCAGTGCCTATGTGTGCGGTGCCTCAGCCTTTTTTCCTTCCAAAACGAGCGTGGAGGGAGAAAACAGCCTCCAGTTGGGGAACGCTCAATGTCTGAAGCAAAGCCTGGTTAGTGCTTGGATGGGAGACCACCGGGAAAGACTAGGCGCTTAAGGCATTTAACAAATTGCACAGCGCTCACGCACATAAGCGGACCTAGTAATTGATTCACGGGGCGGCCTCATTAGCATGGGAACAGGCGCGCCTTGTGGACGTGATATAAGGAGAGCCTGCCTGCACTGTTTCAAAGACATGAGTTGTGGTTCTGAAAATCTGGATTCATATAATAGTTCTGGACTCGAGAATTAAAACTTCGTCGAAATATGACGAATTTGGTATCAAAAGTCCAAGAATGACGAGTACATCATGTACATGTATTTTCGGCGTGTTCGAGTGACGATTTCACCTCGAAATCGTCATTTACATTCTGAACCCTTGGCTCCCATTTATATGTTGCCCTTTACATAGGCCTTAATCCAGTTGAATTTGATTCCACAAGGACACATACTCCTTAATCGACTTTTCCTTGACCTCAGTACAAATTGGAACCATTGCCCCAGGCCGAACTCGTTAGGTCAGTTCCCTCCCAGTGGCCAAGCAAGATAGCATCTAGGCTCAACAAACCATAAAACCATTTCAGCGCGCACACCTGCCATATCTCGCTCACATCTATCTCCACTCTTTTGCTTCACTTACTTTATGGTGGGGAGGTGCCCGTTTTTATTAGGGGTCCGGTGTTATCTGATGAAATGTTGGGCCTTGCCAAATGATTTGTTGCCGGCAGCACGAAGTAAAATATGGACATGTCATCATGACTCTGCTTTTTCTTTGAACCAGAATATGTTAACTATTTACTTTACAACCAAGAATGTTTTGCCTAGGGCCTAGAATCGTGTATAAAAAGAGAAGCCTGACTTTGTAAAAGTGTGCAGTCTCCTGAGAATATACCACCGTTGTACTTCTAGGACACTTGTTACCTTGGTTGCAGCCAATAAACTAATCTTTGACTTCACCTAGAAGACTCTGAGTTTCTGTCGGTCTGAATCAGGAAGAACCCGAGGTCTCTGGGTGTTGATTCCCTGGCACCGCTGGGTTACCGGTTCTGTGCCGGTCTTTAAAAACCCAGTACTCCAGTTGGCACCCAACGTTTGGGGCGATTCCAGTGGTACCAGTCAGCCAGAAGATCGTGAGGAGCTTCGTGTGGAAATTCCGGAGGCCGGCCAACCACCTCATCGACCCCTGCATGTCGACGTGGTCCGAAGGTCTTTGCTGCGAGGTTCCCCGCTTCCCGACGGCTACAAGGACTGCTGCCCTGGCTATCGCCCTGATTTTGGACCCTTGAAGTTTTTGGTAGAGCGAAACACTGAGACGAGTCTTCTGGTGACGTCATCGATATTTTCAGTTAAGTATAAGTGGAGCGTCTCCCAGTCCTTAGTTGGACTTAATTTGTGGTATCTTTTGGATAAAAGGTTTTGTATTGGTACTTGCAAGCACCATAACCGAAGGACTCGTGTATTCACGAGAAATATCGTAATCGATAATCCTTTGAAGTTTGGAACTAGACTAGAGAGCAAGGATGCCTAGTCTTAGACTTGGGAATTTGTTTTGTCTTGGTAGTAATAATAGGGACTCCCGATTGGAGGACTCATGTCCGGTTCCTCCAGTTGGAACTCCGACTTACGAGCTATATGTAAAACATGGGGTAGGCCCCATCACTTACAACGAAGTATGGATTAAATACACTAGAAAAGATGGTGTTTTAAAATGGCCCCAATATGGTAGCTTTGATTCTGAAATCTTAGACAACCTTGAAGTTAAACTCTTTAAAAAGAAAGCCAGGCCGGCGATGGTTGACTCTTTCCGCTTATGGCGTAAAGAAGCCAAACAAAAAGAAATTAAATTAGCTAAGAAAAATAAGAGAGAAGGGGGACTTTCAGTAATGCAAGCTGTTGTGCAGTTTAAAGATAATGAGGAAGAGCAGATGAATGAGCAGTTGCACAGGCAACGTAAAATGGCAATAGATAAATGTTATCCAGTTTTGCCGTCTCTTCAGCAAGAGGCAGCAAAAGAACGTGGAAAAGACCCATTAATGTCGCAATTATTAAATTCACCACCCCCCTATGCGCAGAATGCCACAGCACCCCCACAACCTTTAGTTGCGCAAACTACACCTCCTGCTCTTCAACAGCACTCACCAGCTGTTCTTCAGCTGGCTCCTACTTCTTCGGTGCAGCCTTCTCCAGGCCCACCGACCACTTTTGTTTCACCTGTGTTTTCTGCAATTTTGCCTACTGCACTTTTTACGTCTCCTAATGCTCCCTCTACGATTTTGCCTAGTACCCCCTCTATTTCCCCTGATACCCCTTCTGCTATCTCTACCCCCGCCTTATCTCACCCCGTCTTTCCATCCGTTTGTCCTTCAGTTTCACCTTCTATTCGGCAGAAAATGGCCAGCACTGTTACTAACTTTCTTTTACCTCTTTTCGGGTCGCCTGCTACGACCCCTAACATAGGAAGAAGACAGTTGCGAAGTCAACTGCCTGATTATCAAGAGAGAGATTCACTGAATAGTTTAGCTCGGAAATGGGTCATGGACACTGCAAGATATGATGTACAGCCTGTTATAGAAGTCTTCCATCAATGGGAAGCAGCGACCCAGAGATATGTTTTCGAACAGATGTGTGTTTTCCTTTGCGAGGACTTAGAAGACAATGATCAGGAATGCATCCCACAAGAGATGTGTCGTGTACGATTTAAGTTTGGAGAGGGTATGATTGTAGGTCCCGAAGTGGAAAAAGCAGTTGAAATGTTGTTATCATATCGAAGTAAGGGAAACAGTTCTGGGTCACCACCTGAATCTAATACATCGAGTAGGAAAAAGGCACGCCAATACCCTATGAGAGAAGTTCCCCCACAATGGAGAGAGGGTGACACAACTGCTAACCCACCTATTTTGCCACATTTCCAGCGTGTATGGGTACATGTCCCATGGAAGCGAGCTGAAGTTTTAGCACTCAAACAAACATTACCAGATCCACGTAAAAATCCTGCAGGGTACTATAAAGAATTGTCACAAACTGCTGGGTCATGTATAATGAATTTAGCCGATATCGACATGTTATTTGGGGATGTTGTTCCACAGCCTTTATGGGGTAAAATTCGTCATGTAGATCATGACCAGGAATTAGATGATACATGGGCTAATATTACTGCTGCAGATGCCCGACAAGTTGGTGGTGCCAAGCCTGAGCCTTTGATAGCAGAACTCCCTGGTAAAATAGTAGATTACATGAAAACGATAATGCCTGCAATACGCGTAAATTGGGATAAGTTGTCTGCATGCAAGCAAAAGAAGGAAGAAACTGTTTCAGATTTCTTCACCAGATTTGAAGAAACATTCATTGACCACAGCGGTCAAGATATGACCACAGAAGGTGGTCAGAGATTATTTGTTGATAAATTCGTGCACAATCTGCTTCCAGAATTGTGTAAAAAATTAAAAGATTCGGAAAGTTCTTGGGCAGTCTCATCTTCAGCGCAGATATTGGCTACTGCGCAATATTACGAAAATAGAGACAAAGATGAGAAAGATAAAGTAGAAAAGAAAACTAGAGAACTAAAAATGAAGGTTTTGCTACAGCAAGCCTATCGCCACGTGGTGGTGGTCATCAAAATAATAATGGTCAGAATCACTACCAAAATTCTTCTCAGCAGCCTCAACAGTATCAGAGAAACTCGCAAAGATTCAATTACACACAACCCCGTGTAGGCCCCAACCAGTGTTTATATTGCAAACAAGAGGGTCATTACAGGTATAATTGTCCTGCCCTGTCACCACGTGCAAATGGTGTTTCTGGTGTTAGAGGTTGTGGCAGTCAGCAGGCGCCTAGGGGTAGAGGGCGTGGAAACGCCCCTCAGGACACACGTCCCCTTCCACCACAAAACTCCATGAACAGGTTCGATCAGCAAAATAACGTATCTGACAGGACAACTCAATACTACGTTGATGAGTATTACACAGAAAACGAGCAGTGGGAGAATGATGATTGCTAGGACAGCCATAGACAAAGAGAGGGAGTTGTTTCAGTTCCAGTAGATCAGAGTGGACCTTACGTTGAGGTGATTACATCAGGTGTGTTAGAACCTTTTCTGTTGGATACTGGTGCTACAAAGAGTTCTATTATGCACTCCAAACTCCCTGGCGCACCTTTGTCTGGCAAAATGAACGTTTCTGTAGGTTTTTCTGGCGCCCCAGTTAGAAATCCAATTTCTGACACTTTATCTCTTTCTGTTGGTCCTTGTGAATTCGAAGCACCCCTTATCCTGACAACCGGTTGTGGTGAAAATTTGCTAGGATTAGATTTGCTAAAAAGATTGTATGCGACTTTATACTGTTCTCCTTCAGGAGTACAACTTACTTTAGGCAAGGAAGTGGTTTCTCCCATTTATTTGTCGAGAGATGCACTTCCAGCAGAATTGTCAGTTCTCCCAGATATTCTTTGGGCTACTGGTCCTAATGATGTAGGTCTTTTAGAAATTCCACCATATGTTGTAACATTGAAGTCGAATGTCAAAATGCCATGAATTCCCCAATACAAAATATCTAATGAGGGTGAAAAAGCTTTGCTAGAGATTGTTTACGAATTGATTGAAAAGGATGTGATTGAAGAAACGCGAGGCAATATTTGCAATAGTCCTGTTCTGCCTGTTTTAAAACGAACCGACCCTTCTCAGCCACCTGTGTACAGATTCGTGATTGATCTTCGAGAGGTGAATAAGATAGTTGTGCCACAATTCCCAGTTGTCCCCGACATTACCACATTATTAACTATGATTCCAGCTTCTGCTTCGTGGTTTTCGGTGATCGACCTAAAGAATGCTTTCTTCAGCATTCCAATTGCTGAGGAGAGCAGGGATATTTTTTCCTTCAGTTTAGGAGGTCGAAGCTTCCGCTTTAAACGCGCTCCTCAAGGCTACTGTGAAAGCCCCTCAATATACAGTCAAGCTCTGAAAACACAGCTTGACACGATTGTTTTGCCTAAAGGTGCCACTCTTGTACAGTACGTAGACGATTTGCTCATCGCTGCGGATACTGAGAAAATTTGTAAAAAGGCCACGTTGACATTATTGCGTCATCTGTGTGATCTGCATCACAAGGTGTCGCTTTCCAAGCTTCAATATTGCCGACAAGAAGTGACCTACTTAGGTCATCTCTTGTCGAAGGAGGGAAGGAAACTGACCCCAGAAAGAATTCAGGCAATAGCGAAATTGAGTGTGCCAAGAACACAGAGAGAGGTACGTGCTTTCTTGGGCATTACATCGTACTGTAGACAGTGGATTCCACATTTTTCGTTATTGGCCAAACCCTTGGTGGCATTAACGTGTAAAAATACACCCAATCCCATTCCTTGGTCTGAAGAGTGTCAGAAAAGTTTTCTCAAATTACGCACAGCATTATGTTCGGCCCCTGTGTTAGGTACCCCCAACTACAGTAAGCCTTTCACATTGTATGTCCACGAGAAGGAGGGCTGTGCATTGTCTGTGCTGACTCAGTTATTCGGAGATAGACAGCGGCCATGCGCCTATTTTTCGTCAACTTTGGATCCGGTAGCACGAGCATTGCCAAGTTGTTTAAGGGCCACAGGAGCAGCAGCTGTTTCTATTCGACAGTCTGCTGGTCTAGTAATGAATAATACACTAATCGTGATGGTCCCGCATGCAGTAGACACATTGTTAAATAGGACCAAGACACAGCACTTAACTAGTGCTCGACTGTCCAGCTATGAATTGACGCTGCTAGCGAGCCATGTGCATATAAAAAGGTGCAGTACCTTAAATCTAGCCACGTTGTTACCAATTGCAGAAGAATCAGATGCTTCAGAACAGCACGATTGTTTTCTTAGAACAGAGGAAGAGACGAAAGGGAGAGTTGATTTATTTGACACTCCTCTTGCTGAATGTGAGGGCACATTATGGGTAGATGGTTCATGCTTTAAGCTCCCAAATGGGAACGTGACTACAGCATATGCTGTCACAACTTTGCACACAGTCGTTGAAACTGCGCGAATACCACATGGTTCAGCTCAAGCCGCAGAACTAGTCGCACTTACGAGAGCATGTGTATTGTCTAGAGGAATGAGAGTGACTGTCTACACTGATAGTCAGTATGCGTTTGGAGTGGCTCACAGTTTTGGACGATTGTGGAGAGAACGCGGGTTCCTGACTTCGCATGGAACTAAGATTCAGCATGGTCAGTTGGTAAATGAGCTTCTTGAATCACTGACCTTGCCCCTGCAAATAGCGATTGTGAAATGTAGTGCTCACAAGAAAGTGACTGATGATGTTGGCCGAGGAAATGCATTTGCTGATGAGACCGCTAAGGAAACTGCAGGGAATGTGATGAGCCGAATGTATGTTGCAAGCCCTGGAAAATGGACTGGTGAGGTTGGAATATGTGAGGACACGATAGAAAGTTTGAAGTCCATCCAAGCCGAGGCCACAGAGAAAGAGTTAAGCACGTGGAGAGAAAGTACAGGAAGAATGGATGCAAATGGTTGTTGGGTTGAATTGACAGAGCACCAGAGATGGTTGTTACCCGATGCATATGTGCTTGCAGTGGTTACAATGGCTCATGGAATGGCTCATATCAGCGCGAAATGGATTTGCGAATTGTTGGCCCCAGTGTGGAAGAATTAAGGGATTCCCAAGTGTGCAGAGAATGTTGTCAAAAATTGCATGGTATGTCTGAAACACAATCCTGGTAGGGGAACCCCAACTCCAGCTGGTCATTTTGCACCTCCTACGTATCCGTTTGAGGTTTTGCAGCTAGACTTCATACATATGGAGAGGTGCAACAACTTAAAATACGTGCTCGTTATTGTTTGTGCCTTCTCAAGATGGGTAGAAGCCTATCCCCTAAAAGACAATACTGCCTTGTCCACAGCCAAAGCCCTTGTAAAAGAGTACTTCCCCAGGTTCGGAATGCCGAGAATGGTCTGGTCTGACAACGGAAGTGAATTTGTGGGTCATGTGATGAAAAGAGTGTGTGAAGGGCTAGGCATTAGGCAGAAATTCCACGCTGCAAATCACCCCCAATCAGCTGGATTAGTAGAATGTTACAATGGCACGCTTAAACTTAAATTGGCCAAAATCCAAGCGAGCACAGGTCTTAAATGGCCTGACGCTCTACCCTTAGCACTCCTATCCACCAGAATGACTGTGCATTCGCGAGTGAAACTCAGCCCGTACGAAATCGTCTTTGGCCGGCCAGCCAACATATGGGGAGTGCCTAGGCCCACGAAGTTCAGCGAGCTGCAACACCCTATTTTGCTTGATTATTTGTATGAATTGACGGCTAAATTGCGTGTTTTACATCAACAGGTCCACAACACCCTGCCTCCGGTCTCTGAGACTCCAGGTCACTCCATTGTCCCTGGATCCTGGATCCTCGTAAAGAACTTTCAAAGGACAAAGAACGACCAGCCCAGGTGGACCGGGCCGTACCTCGTCCTTCTTTCCACGAGGTCAGCAGTTCGAGTGGAGGGGAAGGCCAACTGGATCCACGGGGTCCATTGCAAGAGAATCCCTTCACCTCCGCCACATGACCAATATGTCCAGAAAGGTGGCACTGACTCAGAGCGCACAACTGATGGCCGTGTAAAAGAAACTAACCCTGATTGTGAAAGCGAGAACATTTTTCAAGAAACTGTGCCACCACCAGAACAATTGAACTCTTTGGAGCCTGAACTGCTGTTTCAGGACCAGACAGTACCAGGAAAAAGACGCTACAATTTGCGACCGAGAAAAACAGACTAATAAAAGTGATTCCTTTTTATGATCTGAGACCAAAACCTATGGACTAATAAACGTATCTTTTTCCCCAAATCCTATTTTTGAAGGTGCAGATCTCCCATCTAGGTAACTTGCTTATTTTTGTTTTTCGAACCGCCATCCGGGTTCCGCTGCTAGGGCCGCGATTGGTTAAAGTCTTCGGAAGTGCAGCCAACGACGTTAGGTCGGTGGTTCTGGTCGGTCCAAGGGAGTTGCCCTAGACTGACAGAAGCACTCCTTAGCAGAATCAACCTCCTCGTCGCGGGCAGCACCTTAGAGAGGATGGAGTTTCCTGATGTGGAGAGACCTGCCAAACAAATGAACTTTAAGCAGAGACTTTTTAACACGATGACGAAGAAAAGTTTTATAATACTGTGTATTTTTATGCTATCCAGCGTAATGATCTTTTTGATAAGTTATGTTTTATTCTCTTTTCATGTGACATTTGCGCCCACTACATCACCCATACCTCCTCCTACTGTTTCCTCTCATTCTTTCCACCCTCTGCCTGACCACGAATCTAATAGAAGGTTAGAATTCATTAATAACTCCTTCGTTCAGTTATTACACCAACACCAACTTGTAATGAACACAACTAACTGTTGGGTGTGTGGTCTCATGCCTCACACAACGGATAAAGGTATCCCTATTTGGTCCTGCCATTTAGTCACAATGGTTCAGTATGGGCATATAGGACAATGTTCATATATGCACGAGAAATCCAACCCCTACGTTCTGTAAAAGACAACCTCAAGACTAGCGCCCTAGTCAAAGGTATAGTTGACATGATCAAGGAAGTAACTTCTTATGAAGATACCCCAGACGATGAGATACTTGCATATGTAGGTTGGAACGTGACCGGATATGGCACTACATTAAGTGAGAAACAGCAAGCCAAAAGATCATCCCCTATCTGGATTGTACCCCATCAAGGTCACCTGTGTCTGCAAGGTATTGGCAAGAATCCCAGAGCTCAGCTAGGGAAGAGTATCTGTACAGAAACGTATGTTTTTGGATCTCAAACTTCCCCTGCGTTTTTAGCCGCTAAGGGTACTCATTTCATCTGCCATGATAGAGCCTATACATGGTTGCCCCCTGACTTCTCGGGCTCATGTTTTGTTTCATTCCTGTTACCTCCCACCTACACAGCAGCGGCAGGCTACCACCGGACAAGGATAGTTAGAGGTGTCTTGAGTGAAGAGGACACTGCAGGTCAAGAATTTGGTGACTTTGCAATGGGCTTTCTGCCGTTCTGGGGAGCCATGGCTAACAGCAGGAACATAAGGCAATTGACAAGGGTAGTTGAATCCACCGTGACTGAAACTGCTGGTGCCCTTAGTAACCTGACTGCTGAGCTCCAGTCGGATCGACTTATGACCCTTCAGAACCGGGTCGCTTTGGATGTAATACTTGCGGACCGAGGTGGAGTATGCAAATTGATCCAGTCTAGTTGTTGCATTTTCATCCCAGATAATGCTCCAACCGTGTACAGGGCCATCTCCAAATTACATAAGATTTCTGAATCTATCCATGTGGATAAAGGAGATTGGTCGTTAATGGGATGGTTCTGGTAACTGATATCTGCCTGGGGATGGAAAATTCTGATGGTCATTGGAATGGTCTTAGCCATTCTTTTCCTGTTCTGTCTATGCATACAGTGTGCTCCTGCAATATGTGGCCTCTGTGTTACATCATGTGTAAGGAAGCCTGTGTCAAGGGATGAACTAAGCACTAGAATGATGTTACAGCAACATCTCAATGACTTTACGAATATCGATCTGGACTCAGACTAACACGAGGATAGATTAATTGCCTATGTAAGGGCAAAAGGAGGGTTGTGGTTCTGAAAATCTGGATTCATATAATAGTTCTGGACTCGAGAATTAAAACTTCGTCGAAATATGACGAATTTGGTATCAAAAGACCGAGAATGACGAGTACATCATGTACATGTATTTTCGGCGTGTTCGAGTGACGATTTCACCTCGAAATCGTCATTTACATTCTGAACCCTTGGCTCCCATTTATATGTTGCCCTTTACATAGGCCTTAATCCAGTTGAATTTGATTCCACAAGGACACATACTCCTTAATCGACTTTTCCCTGACCTCAGTACAAGTTTGAACCATTGCCCCAGGCCGAACTCGTTAGGTCAGTTCCCTCCCAGTGGCCAAGCAAGATAGCATCTAGGCTCAACAAACCATAAAACCATTTCAGCGCGCACACCTGCCATATCTCGCTCACATCTATCTCCACTCTTTTGCTTCACTTACTTTATGGTGGGGAGGTGCCCGTTTTTATAAGGGGGCCGGTGTTATCTGATGAAATGTTGGGCCTTGCCAAATGATTTGTTGCCGGCAGCACGAAGTGAAATATGGACATGTCATCATGACTCTGCTTTTTCTTTGAACCAGAATATGTTAACCATTTACTTTACAACCAAGAATGTTTTGCCTAGGGCCTAGAATCGTGTATAAAAAGAGAAGCCTGACTTTGTAAAAGTGTGCAGTCTCCTGAGAATATACCCCCGTTGTACTTCTAGGACACTTGTTACCTTGGTTGCAGCCAATAAACTAATCTTTGACTTCACCTAGAAGACTCTGAGTTTCTGTCGGTCTGAATCAGGAAGAACCCGAGGTCTCTGGGTGTTGATTCCCTGGCACCGCTGGGTTACCGGTTCTGTGCCGGTCTTTAAAAACCCAGTACCTCAGAGTTATTATAATAGGCTGTTTTTTCTTGAAATAGCAACGCTGCGGAAGGAGAACTGCTTTGAGAGCCAGAAAGCATAATAGGAAGATAATGTATGTTAGTGTGAAGGAAATCCGCCTCAACACGCGTTTCTTTTGAATCTAGCATATTTGAACAAGTGGGCATGTGCGTCCATTTAAAACTCAAGCATGGACGTGAAATAAATATTAGTAGCATACCGATGCTATCAGTATCAGGCTTTGCCCACACAGGCACTGACCCTTTTGTAACATGCACATTGGTGGTTGTGTTCAAGTAATGCTGCTGTTCGTATTGTGAAGCGCTCTGACACTTTCGGGTTAAGCCAAGCTATATAACAATGCATGACATGAATGAAGATTGCATGGACAAAAGTCTGGAATGGGATTCTGTTTCGGCATACATGAAGCTATATCTAGCTGCCTGCGCTACCATCTAGTGGTCAAGTAAAAAATGGCGGAATCAATTGTATTTGCATGCTTTTCAGGCGGGATAGATAGAAGTGTATTTAACTTGACTAAGGGGGGTTTTCTTCACATGGGGACGCCAGAATCTGCGCTAATGGTTGTGTATCCATTACTTTAAGCGGTTGGTTTGATAAATGCCATTCATAACCAGGCTAGTTGTAAAGATGGAGAATATCGTATTAAGCATTCATTGAGTGAGGTGAGCGCAAGACACACCAAGAATCATTGTCTCAGGCGCTTAATCTAACTGCTGCTACGGTTTGTTAGCCACTCAAAAGCACGTGGAATTTTAACACATGAAGTCTCCAGCTGAATTGAGGACAAGCCAGTAGGGATACTGGTGCTTTACTTGTTAAAATCAATAGGTAAATGCTTTTAGGGTACTGGGGCCTAGGTTGCTTTAACTGATCCTTTAAAGAGTAATTTTCCATCTGTTTTTTCAACTTTCTTTTTGGAACCTGGGAACAGCAATATGGTCGTGGTGTCCCCAGGGGTTTCAAATGTTAGTGTATTCGATATTATTACAGGCCAGGGTTGCGGCTTATTTACTCAGGCAGCGAACAGCCACTGGAAAAGCCAATAGTCCTGAATTATAGGTATGATACTTGGAGCAGCAATATTGTCGTGGTGTCCCCAGGGCTTCAAAGGTTAGCGTTTTCAATATTATATTAAGGCCATGGTTGCTGCTCATCTATATTAGGCAGCAAACAGCCACTGATAAAGCCAATAGTCCTGACTCTTGGGTATGATACTTGTAACAGCAATATTGTCGTGGTGTCCCCAGAGATGCAAATGTCAGTTTTTTCAATATTATATACAAGCCATGGTTGTTGCGCATTTATCTTAGGCAGTGAACAGCCATGGACAAAGCCAATAGTCCTGACTATAGGTACGATACTTGTAGCAGCAATATTGTCGTGGTGTCCCCAGGGATTCAAATGTCAGCTTTTCCAATATTATATACAAGCCATGGTTGCTGCATATTTATCTTAGGCAGTGAACAGCCACTGACAAACCCAATAATCCTGACTATAGGTAAGATACTTGTAATATATAGCTGGGGGTAATGACAGAAAATTACAAGTGGGCAGCACACTGGGCTAGACCCCAGTTTGTTGTCGTTTATAGTCGCTGCCCCTTCTTAACTTTAGTTGTTTCTGCAGCGGAAAGCCATTAAGGGAAGATAATATTTAATTCAAAGGCACATAACACCGCGGTGGGCCTGGTAAGGAACTCAGAGGGTTGTAATTGGCCCACAAGAATCTCTCATTGAGTGGTTGCTGGGTTGAATGTTTTATTTCACAATTATAAATTTAAGTATAACACTTTAGAATTATTATCATTTGTATCAACGGAATTGATAGTTAAAACAATAGGGGAAACTTCCCCATGCTAATGACCTCTTTCTTCGAGTCCTCCTTGCGAGTAACATGCATTCAAGTGGAGGTTTGACGAGGGTGTGAAAGCCAGTTTCCTAGGTTGCGCGGCACAATATTGCTAGGCACAGACGTTAACCATGTCCATTCGCAACTCAAAGCAGAAAGCCAAACAAGGGACTTGAATATTTCATTTTGAAGGCAAATAACACCGGGTTGGGCCTAGTAATGAATTCAATTTCGGAAACCAGTAGCGTGTAAAAGACTCTTGTCTCATTTGATGATAGGGGAGTTCAAAACACAGTGAGCTACTGATGCTGAGAGTGCTCTATACAGGAAGCTGCTTTCCACCTAAAATTGAGAACTACCCAGAGTCCTCTGCTTTTGTTTTATTGCATATTTATGCAGCATTGTATTTCTGGACGGGGTTTGGTTTAGACTTAAACTGGGTGTGCACTTGGGTATGGACAGAACTATACCTCTCTGAGGAGGGTGAAACACATGTCAGGGGTCGCTTTTTGATCAGGTCGGGTTGGCTTGGATGGTATTTTACCATAAGCCAAAGTGGTAATGGTGGGCTGGGAGCGGTAAAAGGCTCTTGGGCCATTTTTTATGGCCCGGCATGGATAGCACTGTGCTAATCCTATTCGTAAAGATTTTGCTGTTGAACCGGCAAAAAGACTGTCCCTTTCAATCTTATATCCTTAATACTTGGATAGAAAAGCAGAAATTGGAAGGATGTTAGGGGCTTTCAAAATCACGTTTATTCAACTACACTGGACTCACAACGCTCCGAGTCCCTTAGCTTCAGGTCAACCAGTCCTGAAAAGAGCCGCTGCTTTATTACATTAATGGCAAGCGCTCTCATGGGGAAGTCACTCATGTAAGGGAAATAGTACTGGACTTCGTGGGGGTGAATCTTGCATAAGGGACTAAAAGTTATCCAATGTATACGCTATGCCTTCCTTAAGTAACCATCAAGGCGCTATTGAAGATACGGCATGTGCCCTCGTTGGAAATGGTAACAGTAACTAGATTATGTTTTTCGTGGAGCTATAAGGGAGGGTGCCGGGGCCTGTAGGCCAAATGCTGTTAGTGAGCTTGCATCACCGGTAGGGCCACCCGCAGGGGGTACCAGTGAAGTGTGTGTTCAGATCTATCACTGAAGGGTCAGCTCACATAGTAGTGAATTGCAAATATGGCCCAAATCGTCCTTTCTTTGCATGTAGGTTACCTCTGGGGCGGACTCCAGGTCGCCCTAGGCACCAAGGGGTGGTACATGTAAGCTTTCAGGGGGTGCATTATCTCGCCGATACGCTCATACACGTATGTGTGGACAGACTTCGGGAGTACCAATATTATTGAAGAATTTATGCACTTTATTTCTGAACAGGTTTTGTTTAGAATTTAACTGAGTGCTCCCTCGGGTAAGGGCAGAGCTATACCTCTCGGAGGGCTTTAATGTGAAGGGACCACATGTCAGGGGTTGCCTTTGAACATGTCAGGTTGGTTTGGATGGTAGCTTACCAAAAGCCAAAGCTATGACTGGACTGGTAAAGGGCTTAGGGCCAATCTTCCAGCTCGGCACGTATAGCAATGTGCTAATCCTATGCTTAATGACTTTGCTGCAATTACAGTTGGGAGTGTTAATGGGAATGCATCTTAGCTAAGACTTAGCATGTGAGGGCAATGTAATACAAGCACGTGTACTGCAGTTATCGTCAGGAAGCCAGAAACACTAATCATTGGTGTTTGTCTTTTCCATTTATGTATGGCCGGGTCCATGGCGGATATCTGGGAAGTGCTCCACATCCCCAACAACTGCAACAGATGGACAGCCAAAGGGACACGTACGTCAGGCACAGGAATAGCAAGCAGCAACGTCAAGGTGATGGGCGATCGATCAAGGACTCAGGAGATGCCAGCACTGGGTTGACTGTTTATTGGTGTGTTAACCCTAGATTTTTTCTTGCCGCAGTAATGTAGCAGGATGTTGCTTCACATAATATGACGGTATGTTCCTTATCAGGAAACAGTATTTCTACAGTAACATCACCTGTGCTCACAGGGCCACCGTGGTCGTCATAGTATGTTCATGGGTCACCAATTGGTGGTGCCAGCGGTAGTAATGGGGCAGTGCACAGGGGTGTGCCTGGCCAGCCTGACCTAACCCAGGAGTAATATGCCTATGCAACACCTCAGCACCCCTTGTCGGGAAACGGGACCCTGCATTTACGGGGGAGCGAGCTCACAGTTGCCATGTTGTAGACACAGCGCGTTTGGGGACTTCCATAGTAAGGAAGTAGACATACACTGAACATTTCCCAGAGCATAGTGGCCAGGTGTGGGTGGTTAACAGACTTCACGATACGCCAGTGGGAGCTTTTGGGGGCCTGTGGATCCCCGGGTAGCCTTTTCAGTTGCTCGGACAGTGGGTGTCAGCGTCATGAGCGCTGTGTCTTATCGGGCGCACGGTAATGCCATAATTTTAGCCCATCTGGTGGCGGCACGTAAAATTTCCGTGGATCAGACACCCCTAGATTAATTAGCACTCATTCTGTTGGGGGGGGGGCCCTGAAAGAACATGTACACCGGGACACCTGGGTAGTAGGGTGGTTGACATGTCCGTACTCTGGGTACACCCTGGTGCAGACATTCCAGATCTCCCGAAGTTGGGAAGCGGGTCTGTGAGCCATTAGGGAGAGGTGTGGCACCGCGGCCAGGGCGACTGACGCTGGAATCTGGGGATCAGGGTTCGATCCCCGGCTCCGGCGGCAGGTTAGCCCAGCACCATGCGACTCTGGGCAATAGCTTGCTTAATCTTCCCGACGGCCCCCAGCGCCTAGAGACCCTAACGGGTGATTGTGCGTTATACAAATGTGGATTATTATTTATTATTATTATTGTGCCCATGGAAGCAAATACCTAGTACAACAATAGTGAGGCTTGCTAATTGCAGCCCATAGCCCAGGGGTGCATCTGGGGGGAGTCGTGCTTCTGGTAAAACGGTGTCCGTTTGTCCACATCTGGGTTTCAAACCATTGCAGAGTATTTTTATCGCCTACGAAAGGGAGTATAGGGACAAGGCATGACCATCCAAGGAGTTGGTAGGGCACGATAGTCGGACTAAACATATAATGGCTAGGTGTGAGGAGTTAGAGTTAGGGCATGACCTTGCAGTGTAGGAGGGTAGTGGGGGGGCCAGATAGTCGGTCAACTACGCTGGCCTGTGGCGGTAAGGTTATGATTGGTGAGCAGTTAATTTAAGGTCCTTAGGGGGCGGCGCCATTCTCGAATGGGGTCGCCCAAAAGGGAGAGACAAGTGGTCTCTTATAGAACTCCAGGGGCATATACAGCCTGTTGGGTACATGGGTGCGGGGGAGACAATCACGCTTTCTCTAGGCTTGATGGCCACCCCGCACGTGCACAATGACGGCAGTAAACGGCGCAGAGATGCAAGGGTCCCCTTTAATGGAGTTAATGGAGCATACGAGGGGAACCGGGGGGCCAAAGTACCCTCACGGTAACCGAGCCCTCTGCGCATGCGCACTTTGACAGAAGGGCGTGGTTAATAGGGCGTACGGGGGTAACCAGGGAGGGGGTGTGCCCCCACGGAAAACGGGCCCTCTGCGTGTGCGCACTTCGACAGGAGGGCGTGGTTAATAGGGCGTACGGGGGTAACCTGGGAGGGCGTGTAGCCCCACGGTAAACAGGCCCTCTGCCCATGCGCGCTCCGCTCAGGAGGGCGTGGTTTAGTGATAAGGATCTGACACCAGTTATTGACCTTGCCGTAGGCCCAAATAGGTACGCAGAAAATAAATATTGTATAATGTGAATGATATGTTAGTTTTTGGATAGGAAATACCTTGTACTAGAAAGATGTTAAGGTTAGCCATCTGAATACCTTTATATATCAATTGTAACATTTTCTGCGTAATTGTGTAAATATTGTTAATTTCAATTTTGATTTATTTTGTATGTTTTAATAAATACGGCCGGGGGGTGGAAAGATCCCCTGCCTTCGAAAGAAAGCCCTCTCACGTCCTGTTAATAATGTTATGATGGTTAACGGAGGGTGGGGGTCCTCTGGCAGTCCCTGGCCATATGGAAAGGCGGGGCCGACATCGGCCCGCCGCACTTATGGCGGGGCGCACTGGCCCCCACTCGCTCCGGGTCCCTTGGTGACCCGGAAGTGATTGAGTCACTTCCGGGTCAGGAAGGGAACAAAGGCCAGGCCGGTTAGATCCGGCCTGGCCTGCGAGGGGTGAAAAGGCCTTGCAGCGCAAGAGTCGGCCTCTTTGACTCCTGCGCGCCACGGCCTGCCCCTTCCAGCCTCTAGGAGGCTGTAATTTATTTTCCTACCCACCATCCCCTGAGGCATATGATTTATTGTGTGTTATGAAGGTTTCACAATTTTGTTGCAAGTATTTATGTATGACATAAGTGTCTGATGAATATGTTTTGTTCCTTGGAACTTTCTCCCATTTTCAGGTCATCAATTGTCGTATTTATTGCTATACATTGGTCAGGCAGTAAGGTCATGATTGGTGAGCAGTTAATTTAAGGTCCTTAGGGGGCTGCGCCATTCTCGAATGGGGTCGCCCAAAAGGGAGAGACAAGTGATCTCTCATAGAACTCCAGGGGCAGGTACAGCCTGTTGCGTACATGGGTGCGGGGGAGACAGTCACGCTTTCTCTAGGCTGTATGGCCACCCCGCACGTGCATAATGACGCCAGTAAACGGCACAGAGATGCAAGGGCCCCCTTTAATGGAGTTAATGGAGCGTACGGGGGTAACCGGGGGGCCAAAGTACCCTCACGGTAACCGGGCCCTCTGCGCATGCGCACTTCGACAGAAGGGCGTGGTTAATAGGGCGTACGGGGGTAACCGGGGAGGGGTGTGCCCCCATGGTAAACGGGCCCTCTGCGTGTGTGCACTCCTACAGGAGGGCATGGTTAATAGGGCGTACGGGGGTAACCGGGGAGGGCGTGTAGCCCCACGGTAAACGAGCCCTCTGCGCATGCACGCTCCACTCAGGAGGGCGTGGTTTAGTGATAAGGATCCAACACCAGTTATTGACCTTGCCGTAGTCCCAAATAGGTACGCAGAACATAAATATTGTATAATGTGATTGATATGTTAGTTTTTGGATAGGAAATACCTTGTACTAGAAAGATGTTAAGGTTAGCCATCTGAATACCTGTATATATCAATTGTAACATTTTCTGCATAGTTGTGTAAATATTGTTTATTTCAATTTTGATTTATTTTGTATGTTTTAATAAATACGGCCGGGGGGGGCGAAAGATCCCCCGCCTTCCAAAGAAAGCCCTCTCACTTCCTGTTAATAATGTTATGCTGGTTAACGGAGGGTGGGGGTCCTCAGGCAGTCCCTGGCCATATGACTGTCAGAACCTTTTTCCAGCTCACACGCACAGTTGCTGCTGTCACACTTCCTCAGAAAGGGCAGTTTTTTCCCCAAGATGACTCTGGTAATTTCAGCAATACTCCTTAATTCACCACTACGGCACTATGCACTTACTCCTGCATAATCCAAATGAAGCGCTCTACAAACCGCTCGGGCACACTCCTCTTCTCCTTTGCCTCACCACAGTTGACACGCTCTTCAGTCCACACTGGCATGCTCCTTCTCACTGGAAGCTCTACATGATGTGTGCCTACTCTGTTCAGTGCAGCTGATACAGGTACCGCTGCTACTACTCAGGCACTCGCCATGACCCGCACTCTATTAATGACTCAAAGCAGACAAAACAGGTGCCATGCATCAGGCTTTTCCTCAGTCCATGCTTCAGGCTCTTCCTCAGTTTCACTGGTTAGCGCTGGCCAGCAATCGAGCCTCAGTGCACTCTCAGCCCCACAAGCTCTCATTTGCTGTCCTCACAAATTTCGTCACACAAACTTCTCGTGTGACACACACTTCCCGGCCCCTCCTTCCTTACTTTGGTCTCTTGTCAGGGATACACATGTGACAGCCTCACAATGCTCTTTCACCCTGCCAGCACCATAATATTCACTCTGAAACACCATGTTCAATGCCGCTCTGCCATGGTCCGTCTGCCACCACTGTCTGCCCTAGAAAATTCACACGGGGTTGGTCTTCACAGGGGGGGCATCTCATCCTCATCACCATTTAAAGCAACTTCCAATACGACAGCAACTGCCAGTCTTAGCCTAACCCAATGACATCATAAACATTTCATCACTTTATTACATCAGCAGGCTGAGTCAGATCAGCAGGATCTGGTTCTGATGGAGCAGATTTCATCTGAGGTCAGGCATTGTTTTATTTTTGTGCTACAGACAGACTGCATTTAAATTGCCACGCACATTTTGGTGCAAGTTAAAAACATGGCACATGAAAAACATGAAAGTGAGGCCTATTCAGTCTGAAATGCTTGTGCTGAATTAACATGTGTTTTTACAGTGTACAGAAAAGTGGCCTTTTTAGCTTTGAAGATTAATAGAATGTGTTTTTCTCTTCCCAGCCCATCCCATGCAATCTAAAATTCACTATTTCTGTCTTAACCCCTTCGGGGCTAATGACGAGCTGGGCTCGTCATCGCGCTTACCTGTCCTGCGCGGATGACAAGGCCAGCTCGTCATCAGCCCCACCCTCGGGGGAAGCGCTGGCGCTCCCCCCGAGGCTCTCTGATCTTCGTTTTTTCAATGGGGGCGGCAGCGGAAGAGCTTCCGCTGCCGCCCCCGCCCCCCCCCCCCATGGTAATCCCTGATGACGTCAGCGCGCACAGCGCGCGCTGACATCATCTGGGATTCCCAGCGCTCGGGAAGCCATTTGCTTCCTGAGCACCGAGCACAAAGGTAGGTTTTCTGGACTTCGGCGGGGGTTTGGGGCAGCGAAGAGGCATCAGGGGAGAGGAAAGAGATTTTCCTTTCCCCTGATGTCTCTTTGCAGGGCATTTCTGCCTCACGATCGCGCACAGCGTCGCGATTGTGCGGCGGAAATGCCCCCACTAGACACCAGGAATATAATTTTAGTTTTTAGGAAGTGACCCCTTGGGCAAGGGTCGCTTCCAGGCGGGCTGGCAATATGTTTTCGTTTTTCTGCCCCCCCTGGGGGGAAATCGGCCCGTTTTTTCGGCCGTTTTGCCCCCAGGGGGGGCAGAAATTCCCCACTAGCACCAGGGATATTGATTATAGCCAAGATGGCGGCCATTGCTTTTGTTTACGTTTTTCTGTCCCCCCTGGGGGCAAATCGGCCCGTTTTTTGTTGCCGTTTTGCCCCCAGGGGGGACAGAAAATGCCCACTAGACACCAGGGATGTAATTTTAGTTTTTAGGAAGCGACCCCTTGGGCAAGGGTCGCTTCCAGGCGGGGTCTGAGTATGTTTTCGTTTTTCTGCCCCCCCCTGGGGGGAAATCGGCCCGTTTTTCGGCAGAAATTACCCACTAGAACCAGGGATTTTTGTTGGGGCAATGTGTTTGTTTTGGGAAGCGACCCCTTGGGTAAGGGTCGCTCCCAGGTGGACATGATTGTGTTTTTGTTTTTCTGTCCACCCTGGGGGCAAATCGGCCTGTTTTTTTTGCCGTTTTGCCCCCAGGGGGGGCGGAAAATGCCCACTAACACAAAGTTTTTAGGAAGCGACCCCTTAGGCATGTTTGCTGGTGGTGTGTGTGGGGAGTGGTACTTGGCAGGATGGTGTGCGTGGAGCGGTGCTTGGCTGGCGGTGTGTGTGGAGTGGTACTTGGCTGTCGGTGTGCGCTGAGTGGTGTTTGGCTGGCGGTGTGCGTGGAGGGGTACTTGGCTATCTATGCACGGAGTGGTGCTTGGCTGGCGGTGTGTGTGGAGTGGCGCTTGGCTGGTGGTGTGTGTAGAGTGGTACTTGGCTCTGTGCACGGAGTGGTGCTTGGCTGGCGGTGTGTGTGGAGTGGCGCTTGACTGGTGGTGTGCGTGGAGTGCTACTTTGCTGTCTGTGCACGGAGTGCTGCTTGGCTGGCGGTGTGTGTGGAGTGGCGCTTGGCTGGTGGTGTGCGTGGAGTGCTACTTTGCTGTCTGTGCACGGAGTGCTGCTTGGCTGGCGGTGTGTGTGGAGTGGCGCTTGGCTGGTGGTGTGCGTGGAGTGCTACTTTGCTGTCTGTGCACGGAGTGCTGCTTGGCTGGCGGTGTGTGTGGAGTGGTGTTTGGCTGGCGGTGTGTGGGGAGTGGTACTTGGCTGGATGGTGCTTGGCTGGCGGTGAGTGGTGCTTGGCTGGTGGTGCTTGTGGAGTGGCGCTTGGCAGGTGGTGTGCGTGGAGTGCTACTTTGCTGTCTGTGCACGGAGTGGTGCTTGGCTGGCGGTGTGTGTGGAGTGGCGCTTGGCTGTTAGTGTGCGTGGAGTGCTACTTTGCTGTCTGTGCACGGAGTGCTGCTTGGCTGGCGGTGTGTGTGGAGTGGCGCTTGGCTGGTGGTGTGCGTGGAGTGCTACTTTGCTGTCTGTGCACGGAGTGCTGCTTGGCTGGCGGTGGGTGTGGAGTGGCGCTTGGCTGGTGGTGTGCGTGGAGTGCTACTTTGCTGTCTGTGCACGGAGTGCTGCTTGGCTGGCGGTGTGTGTGGAGTGGCGCTTGGCTGGTGGTGTGCGTGGAGTGCTACTTTGCTGTCTGTGCACGGAGTTCTGCTTGGCTGGCGGTGTGTGTGGAGTGGCGCTTGGCTGGCGGTGTGTGTGGAGTGGCGCTTGGCTGGATGGTGCTTGGCTGGCGGTGAGTGGTGCTTGGCTGGTGGTGCTTGTGGAGTGGCGCTTGGCAGGTGGTGTGCGTGGAGTGCTACTTTGCTGTCTGTGCACGGAGTGGTGCTTGGCTGGCAGTGTGTGTGGAGTGGCGCTTGGCTGTTAGTGTGCGTGGAGTGCTACTTTGCTGTCTGTGCATGGAGTGCTGCTTGGCTGGCGGTGTGTGTGGAGTTGCGCTTGGCTGGTGGTGTGCGTGGAGTGCTACTTTGCTGTCTGTGCACGGAGTGCTGCTTGGCTGGCGGTGTGTGTGGAGTGGCGCTTGGCTGGTGGTGTGCGTGGAGTGCTACTTTGCTGTCTGTGCACGGAGTGCTACTTGGCTGGCGGTGTGTGTGGAGTGGCGCTTGGCTGGTGGTGTGCGTGGAGTGCTGCTTGGTTGTCTGTGCACGGAGTGGTGTTTGGCTGGTGGTGTGTGTGGAGTGGTGTTTGGCTGGAGGTGTGTGGGGAGTGGTGTTTGGCTGGCGGTGTGTGGGGAGTGGTACTTGGCTGGATGGTGTGCGTGGAGTGGTACTTGGCTGTCGGTGTGCGCTGAGTGGGGTTTGGCTGGCGGTGTGCATGGTCTGGTGCTTGGATGGTGGGGTGGGTGGACTGGAACTCTGCTGGCGGTGTGTGAGTAGTTACTTTCTGTTGGTCACTACACACACTGCTAGTTGAGTGACACTCTACGCAGTCCATCATTTTCTGTAGTTGCTGTGTCAGATATGTGGGCGTGTGAAAGTGATGGGCGGCTGGCGGTGTGAATGTTTTGTATGTGTCACACGTACAAAAGGTGTATGAATGTCCTTACTGCCCCTGTGTGATATGGGTACTGGTAGTAGCAAAAGACTGACTGGCACCAAAGTGGTCAGGCACTTTAAAAAAATTCAAAAAATTATCCAGTGTCTTGATGTTAAACCTTTTTTTTTCTTCTCTATTTTTGTCTTGTTCCAGGCTTTTGCTGTTTGGATTGTTGTAGGTTGCGTGTCTGTTTGCAGCTTGTGTAGTTGCTTGTGCTTGGTAAGTGAATGTATTTTGTACTACTTCCCCTTGATGTTTGTCTTTTTGAAAAAGGTTGTACTTCTAGCAGTTTGTGTGGCTCTGTGTTTTTTTTTCAGCATTAGTGTTTGATGTGCACTTTGTTTTCTAATCTGTCATTTCTTTTTTTCTTTCTAGTGGGATTTCATTTCTTTTCGCTGTGTCTCAACAGAGTAGGTGCTGGTGAGTGTAGCTATATTTTGTCAGAGTGAAATTGTTTTGGATTGTATTTATCTTTTAGTGAAAGCCTTACCTTGTTTACTTCTTACTTTGCACAGTGTAGGTTGTTGTTCACTTGTGTGTGCAGTCTTCTTGCTTTGTAAGGATAATGGCTAGTCGCAGGATTACTGCTCAGCAGGTTCTTGGTTTGCTTTTTGAGTCTTCCTCGGACCATGGTTCAGAGTCTGAGTCCGATTCGGACTCCCAGGAAGCGGCAGAAGATTCAGGCAGTGAGTTTTCTCTTCGCATGGAATCATCATCATCGGATGATGACTCTTCTTCTAGTGCTGATGAAGGGCCTATGGTACAGGAGGACATTGTGTTGCCGGTAGTGGGCCAAGAGGCACCTGTGCTGCTGCCTAGGGCCGCAAGGTTTCCTTTCTTTTTACGTCGGCAAGAGGCATGTGGGCTGGAGCCTGCACCCAAAAGGCTTTCACATTGCTGTGGTGCGCAAAGGGGCATCTGGTGCTTTTCGTCTTCCTGCTGGTGTAGTGTAGCAAGAGGCATCTGGGGCTGTTAGGCTTCCCATTGGTGTAGAGCGGCAAGAGGCATCTGGGCCTGCTGGGTTTCCCGGTGGTGTAGTGCAGCAAGAAGCATCTCAGGCTGCTGGGCTTCCCGTTGGTGTAGTGCAGGAAGAGCCCTCTGGGGATGCTATGTCTTCTGTTGGTGTTGTGCAGCCAGAAGTATCTGTGGCTGTTAGGCTTCCCATTGGAGAACAGCAGCAAGATGTTTCGGTGCTGCAGGCTGGGGTGGCTGCTCCCCCCGTTGATAGGGATGGCCTCTGGGTTCCCCCTGGCTTGGTGCAGCCGGCATTGCCAGAGTTCACTGGTGTTCCTGGGTGTAGAGTGAATACAGAGAATTTTCTGCCAATTAATTTTTTTCAGTTGTTTTTTGACGATGTGTTTTTGCAAGAGATTGTTGAGCAAACCAATTTGTATGCAGAACAATATTTGAGGGCCAACAGTGCCAGCCTTAAGCCCTATTCTAGAGCAATCCGGTGGACTCCCACAAATGTTGAAGAGATGAAGAAGTTTCTGGGATTAACTTTTTTGATGGGCTTGATAAGGAAGTCATCAATTACTTCATATTGGTCCACTAGTCCCTTGATGGCAACAGCTATATTTCCAGCAGTCACAAGTCGTGATCGGTATACGCTTCTTCTTCGGATGATGCATTTTGCTGATAATAGTTTAGCGTTGTCACGCGATCACCCTGATTGTGACCGTTTGTTTAAAATTCGGCCTGTCCTTTATCACTTTGTTGATCATTTTTCTGAGATTTTTGTCCCTGGTAAAGAAATTGCAGTGGATGAGTCTTTGGTGTTGTTCAAGGGCCGCTTGGTTTTTAGGCAATACATTCCTAGTAAGAGGTCACGCTATGGAATCAAACTGTATATGCTGTGTGACAGTGAGACTGGATATGTCTACAATTTCAGGGTGTACACTGGTAAGGAGTCCCGCATTAACCCTCCTGGTTGTCCTTCTACTTTTGGAGTAACTGAGAAAATTGTGTGGGAACTAGGTAGAGGATTATTTAACAAAGGCCATCATTTATATGTAGATAACTTCTACACTGGTGTGCAGTTGTTCAAGGAGTTGGCCAAAGTGGGCACTGTTGCTTGTGGCACAATGCGGAGTAACCGTAAAGGTTTCCCAAAGGAACTTGTTTGCAAAAGGCTTGTGCGGGGACAGTCTACGGCATTGTGATGTGGGGAGCTTTTAGCTGTGAAGTATTCAGACAAGAGAGATGTGTACATGCTGACTACTATCCACGATGAAAGTACTGAACCTGTGCCTGTTTGGGGTCAGGGTGCTGAAGTGCGCAAACCTGTGTGCATTCTAGCGTACAATAAGTTCATGGGTGGTGTTGACAGAGTAGATCAGAGGTTGGAACCTTATGCTGCTCTTCGAAAGGCTTACGTTTGGTACAAGAAGTTGGCTATCCATCTGTTCCACTTGGCATCATTTAATGCTTTTGTTGTGTACCAGAAGTCTTGTCCTGAGATGAAGATGCCTTTTCTTAAGTTTCAGGAGTCTATAATAGGCAGCCTTGTACTTGTGCAGCAGGCAAGTGTTCCTAGATTTGGAGTGGTGGAGGAAGTGGCTAGATTGCAAGATCGCCACTTTCCTGAATCTATTCCTTCCACTACTGCTAGAGACTTTCCGACTAGAAGATGCAGAGTCTGTTGGCGAAGAGGCGTGCGGAAGGAGTCTCGTATATACTGTCCTGACTGTCCTTCTAAGCCTGCATTGTGTCTGTCAGCTTGTTTTAAATCGTACCACACGCAAAAGAACTATTGGGAGTTTGAATGAGCTGTAAAGTGAATTGCCTGGTCTGCATTCTGTAAAACATTTTTAGTTTGTTTCAAGGATTGGCATTAGTGCAAAGTTTTTATTTTAAGAATTTGTGTTACCTGATTTGTAGGTATTTCCATTTGTTTAGTGTTATTTTCAAAAAAAGAATTCTAAATGTGTTTGTGGTGTGTGCCGGCTGGTGCTTGGCTGGCGGTGTGTGTGGAGTTGCGCTTGGCTGGTGGTGTGCGTGGAGTGGTACTTGGCTGTCTGTGCACGGAGTGGTGCTTTGCTGGCGGTGTGTGTGGAGTGGCGCTTGGCTGGTGGTGTTCGTGGAGTGGTACTTGGCTGTCTGTGCATGGAGTGGTGTTTGGCTGATGGTGTGTGTGGAGTGGTGCTTGGCTGGCGGTGTGTGTGGAGTGGTGCTTGGCTGGCGGTGTGTGTGGAGTGGTGCTTGGCTGGCGGTGTGTGTGGAGTGGTGCTTGGCTGGCGGTGTGTGTGGAGTGGTGCTTGGCTGGCGGTGTGTGTGGAGTGGTGCTTGGCTGGCGGTGTGTGTGGAGTGGTGCTTGGCTGGCAGTGTGTGTGGAGTGGCGCTTGGCTGGTGGTGTTTGTTGAGTGGTACTTGGCTGTCTGTGCATGGAGTGGTGTTTGGCTGTTGGTGTGTGTGGAGTGGTGTTTGGCTGGCGGTTTGTGCGGAGTGGTACTTGGCTGGAGGGTGTGCGTGGAGCGGTGTTTAGCTGTCTGTGCACGGAGTGGTGCTTGGCTGGCGGTGTGCGTGGAGAGGCGCTTGGCTGGTGGTGTGCGCTGAGTGTTTGGCTGGCGGTGTGCATGGTCTGGTGCTTGGCTGGTGGTGTGGGTGGACTGGCGCTCGGCTGGCGGTGTGTGAGTAGTTACTTTCTGTTGGTCACTGCACACACTGCTTGTTGAGTGACACTCCACGCAGTCCATCAATTTGTGTAGTTCCAGTGTCAGAAATGTGGGCGTGTGAAAGTGATGGGCCCTTGAATGGCGCTGTTTGCTGGTGTGAGTGTTGAAATGTGATGGGTCCGCGGCTGGCGGTGTGAATGTTTTGAATGTGTCACACGTACGAAAGGTGTATGAATGGCCTGTAAAGAGGTTGGTGCCTTGACGTGGCTTTACAGCTCACGAGCTGTGAGTCAGTGGTTCAGTTTATCATACTTGCAATTATACACAGTGTATTTCATTTTTGTGAAATTACTTGCGTATACAATTGTATGTACTGAATCATCACTCACCCTCGTGCCAAATCCAACCAGTATGTGTGTGTGCTTGCAGATTAGATGGGTGTGCAGTAATAATTGTTTTTTTTCTCTTTCTGCATTAGGGTGTACCTTGTCCCTTATTGTGATTGTTGTAATGTGTTGCTTTTATTCCAGATGGTGTCAGTGGTCTTGTTTGTATCAGGTATGAAAGGTGCGTGAATGGCCTTTAAAACGGTTGGTGCCTTGTCGTGGCTTTACAGCTCACGAGTTGCGAGTCACTGGTTCGGTTTTTATGCATTTATTTATTGACAGAGCATTTCATTTTTTTGAAATATCTTGTTAATAAAATTTTATATACTGAACCATCACTCGCCCTCGTGCCAAATCCAACCTGTATGTGTGTGTCTTTGAGGAATAGATTGCCGTGCTTGAATGTTTGACTTTTGAGTAACTCTGTTAAGGTGAGATACCCTTTTACTCGGGAGAACAAGGGGAACGCTGGGTGGTAGGACATTTTTGCCGGCACGGCGACCCCACGCCAACATTTTTGGAAAAGTGCTATTTTTACCTAATTTTAAGGTTTGCAAGGAGTTCTGGGTAGGAAAACATTGGGGGACCCACGCATGCCATACCTCCCTTGACTCCCCCGGGTGTCTACTTTTCAGAAATGTGTGGGTTTGGTAGGTTTCCCTAGATGGCTGTCTCGCACGGGGCCAGAAACCCAGGTAACCCCTCTTGCAAAAGCTGGAGAATTCATGTCCACCAGCTTTTGCAAGAGGGGTTACCTGGGTTTTTGGCCCCGTGCGAGACAGCCATCTAGGGAAACCTACCAAACCCACACATTTCTGAAAAGTAGACACCCGGGGGCTTCCAAGGAGGTATGGCTTGTGTGGATCATTCAACGTTCCTTTACCCAGAATCCCTTGCAAACCTCATTTTTTGCTTGGAAAAAAACAGTTTTTTCACACGTTTTAGTGTGGGAAAGCGTGGCATCACTGGGCTCACACAAATTACCTCCCACCCAGCGTTCCCCAAGGTCTCCCGATAAAAATGGTACCTCACTTGCGTGGGTAGGCATAGCGGCTGCTTTAGGAAAAGGCCCAATTCATACTGTGGAGACCAAAACATTACCTTTAGCCAAATAATCTTATTTTTTGAGGGGGTCACCTGAGCTTTTGGCTCGGGGCTTGGCAGGCATCTTTGGAAACTACCAAACCCAAACAGTTCTGAGAACTAGACTCCCGGGGGAGTCAAGGGAGGTATGGCATGCGTGGGTCCCCCAATGTTTTCCTACCCAGAAACCCCTGCAAACCTGAAATTTTGGTCCAAAAACCCACTTTTCCATACTTTTTTGGGTGGGATCTCGCTGACGGAACAAATGTCCTACCACCCAGCGTTTCCCTTGTTCTCCCGAGTAAAATGATACCTCACTTGTGTGGGTGGGCCAAAGGCATGTGACTCAGGCTGGGGTGCTTAATTTGTAAAACTTAAATATGGCTAAAAACTACTTTTTTCAAAATTCGTTTTTGGCGTGTTCTGCTTTTGGGCACCCACACAAGTGAGGTATCCTTTTACTCGGGAGAACAAGGGGAACGCAGGGTGGTAGGACTTTTTTGCCAACACGGCGATCCCACGCCAAAATGTTTGAAAAAGTGCTATTTCTACCTATTTTTAAGGTTTGCAAAGAGTTCTGGGTAGGAAAACATTGGGGGACCCACACATGCCATACCTCCCTGGACTCTCCCGGGTGTCTAGTTTTCAGAACTGTTTGGGTTTGCTACTTTGCAAAGAATACCACCGAGCCCCGGGCCACAAACTCAGATGCCCCCCCCCCAAAATCAAGGTAGTTTTGCAATAAGGTATTGTAAATTCACCACTGTACGATTTGAACCGTTTCCTGTTGCAGCCACTATGTCTATCCACGCAAGTGAGGTACCATTTTTTTCGGGAGACCTGGGGGCACGCTGGGTGGGTGGAAATTTGTTGATCCACGCAGATTCTAGAACTTTCCACCACAGAAATGTGAGGAAAATGTGTTTTTTTGGTCAAATTTTTATGTTTGCAAGGGATTCTGGGTAAGAAAACCTGGGGGTAGGCAGACGAGTCACCCCATCCTGAATTGCCCTGGGTGTCTAATTTTCAAAAATGTATAGGTTTGCTAGGTTTCCCTAGGTGCTGGCAGAGCTACGGCGCAAAAACAAAAGGTAGTCTTTTTGTCCGAATCGTGCTAAATTTCACTGGGAAATTGAGGTGCGACCATGCTGCGTTTTGCGCTGTTTCATGTTGCAGCCACTATGCCTACCCACGCAAGTGAGGTACCATTTTTTTTGGGAGACCTGGGGGCACGCTGGGTGGGTGGAAGTTTGTTGATCCACGCAGATTCCAGAACTTTCCACCACAGAAATGTGAGGAAAATGTGTTTTTTTGGTCAAATTTTTTTGTTTGAAAGGGATTCTGGGTAACAAAACCTGGGGGTAGGCAGACGAGTCACCCCATCCCGAATTGCCCTGGGTGTCTAGCTTTCAGAAATGTATAGGGTTGCTAGGTTTCCCTAGGTGCTGGCAGAGCTATGGCGCAAAAACAAAAGGTAGTCTTTTTGTCCGAATCGTGCAAAATTTCACTGGGAAATTGAGGTGCGACCATGCTGCGTTTTGCGCTGTTTCATGTCGCAGCCACTATGCCTACCCACGCAAGTGAGGTACCATTTTTTTCGGGAGACCTGGGGGCACGCTGGGTGGGTAGAAGTTTGTTGATCCACGCAGATTACAGAACTTTCAACCACAGAAATGTGAGGAAAATGTGTTTTTTTGGTCAAATTTTTTTGTTTGAAAGGGATTCTGGGTAACAAAACCTGGGGGTAGGCAGACGAGTCACCCCATCCTGATTTGCCCTGGGTGTCTAGTTTTCAAAAATGTATAGGTTTGCTAGGTTTCCCTAGGTGCTGGCAGAGCTACGGCGCAAAAACAAAAGGTAGTCTTTTTGTCCGAATCGTGCAAAATTTCACTGGGAAATTGAGGTGCGACCATGCTGCGTTTTGCGCTGTTTCATGTCGCAGCCACTATGCCTACCCACGCAAGTGAGGTACCATTTTTTTTGGGAGACCTGGGGGCACGCTGGGTGGGTGGAAGTTTGTTGATCCACGCAGATTCCAGAACTTTCCACCACAGAAATGTGAGGAAAATGTGTTTTTTGGTAAACTTTTTATGTTTGCAAGGGATTCTGGGTAACAAAACCTGGGGGTAGGCAGACGAGTCACCCCATCCTGAATTGCCCTGCGTGTCTAGTTTTCAAAAATGTATAGGTTTGCTAGGTTTCCCTAGGTGCTGGAAGAGCTACGGCGCAAAAACAAAAGATAGTCTTTTTGTCCGAATCGTGCTAAATTTCACTGGGAAATTGAGGTGCGACCATGCTGCGTTTTGCGCTGTTTCATGTCGCAGCCACTATGCCTACCCACGCAAGTGAGGTACCATTTTTTTCGGGAGACCTGGGGGCACGCTGGGTGGGTGGAAGTTTGTTGATCCACGCAGATTCCAGAACTTTCCACCACAGAAATGTGAGGAAAATGTGTTTTTTTGGTCAAATTTTTTTGTTTGAAAGGGATTCTGGGTAACAAAACCTGGGGGTAGGCAGACGAGTCACCCCATCCTGAATTGCCCTGGGTGTCTAGTTTTCAGAAATGTATAGGGTTGCTAGGTTTCCCTAGGTGCTGGCAGAGCTACGGCGCAAAAACAAAAGGTAGTCTTTTTGTCCGAATCGTGCAAAATTTCACTGGGAAATTGAGGTGCGACCATGCTGCGTTTTGCGCTGTTTCATGTCGCAGCCACTATGCCTACCCACGCAAGTGAGGTACCATTTTTTTCGGGAGACCTGGGGGCACGCTGGGTGGGTGGAAGTTTGTTGATCCACGCAGATTCCAGAACTTTCCACCACAGAAATGTGAGGAAAATGTGTTTTTTTGGTCAAATGTTTTTGTTTGAAAGGGATTCTGGGTAACAAAACCTGGGGGTAGGCAGACGAGTCACCCCATCCTGAATTGCCCTGGTTGTCTAGTTTTCAAAAATGTATAGGGTTGCTAGGTTTCCCTAGGTGCTGGCAGAGGTACGGCGCAAAAACAAAAGGTAGTCTTTTTGTCCGAATCGTGCTAAATTTCACTAGGAAATTGAGGTGCGACCATGCTGCGTTTTGCGCGGTTTCATGTCGCAGCCACTATGCCTACCCACGCAAGTGAGGTACCATTTTTTTTCGGGAGACCTGGGGGCACGCTGGGTGGGTGGAAATTTGTTGATCCACGCAGATTCCAGAACTTTCCACCACAGAAATGTGAGGAAAATGTGTTTTTTTGGTCAACTTTTTATGTTTGAAAGGGATTCTGGGTAACAAAACCTGGGGGTAGGCAGACGAGTCACCCCATCCTGAATTGCCCTGGGTGTCTAGTTTTCAAAAATGTATAGGTTTGCTAGGTTTCCCTAGGTGCTGGTTGAGCTACGGCTCAAAAACAAAAGGTAGTCTCTTTGTCCAAAGAGCTTAAGATTTCACTGGGAAATTGAGGTGCGACCACGTTGCATTTTGTGCCGTTTCCCGTCGTAGGCACAAGGCCGACCCACACAAGTGAGGTACCATTTTTTTCGGGAGACCTGGGGGCACGCTGGGTGGGTGGAAATTTGTTGATCCACGCAGATTCCAGAACTTTCCACCACAGAAATGTGAGGAAAATGTGTTTTTTTTGTCAAAATCTTAGATTTGCAAGGGATTCTGGGTAACAAAACCTGGTGGTAGGCAGTCGAGTCATCCCATCCTGAATTTCCCTGGGTGTCTACTTTTCAAAAATGTATAGGTTTGCTAGGTTTCCCTAGGTGCCAGAAGAACTAGGGTGCAAAAACTACAGGTAGGCACTTTGCCAAAAAAGGGTCAATTTGTAACTGCAAAATTTAGGTGTGACCACGTTGCATTTTGCGCCGTTTCCTGTCGCAGGCACAAGGCCGACCCACACAAGTGAGGTACCGTTTTTATCGGGACACTTAGGGTAATTCAGATTTGTAAATCAACTGTTATTACTAATTGAGATTTCTTGCATTTCTCCCTTTGAATGAAAGATATTGTGTGGAAAAAAAAACTTTATGAAAAATGACCAATAATTCTCATGCTAGTATGAGTATTCCCTACTTTGAAAATGTGCAATTATATACTGTTTCTGAACTCTATAATTTGTACCCAATTCATACATACATAGGTGTCTTTCATACAGATTATTCCATGTGTACATTTTCCAAGACAAAGTGCACTATACCCAGTAAATGAAAAAATACCATTGCAAGTTGCTGCTCAGTTTTTGGATCTGGGTTCGTCGGGTTCTTGGTGAAACTACAAGTCCCATATATCCCCACAACCAGGAAGGTCTATCGGATGTAACGGTATATTGCTTTCCAAGAGCTGTCAAAATTAGAGAAAGTTATAGGTGAAAACGTTGAGACAAAAGGCTGTTTTCAACAAATTTTCAAATAATCCAATATCTAACTGTTAGTTTCTATAACGAAACCTTCATGGATTTAGACAAATGACCCCTTTCTGAATTCAGAATTTTGTCTATTTTTCGAAAATGTAAAGCTTTCCAGGATCCATTACTGCTTTCAAACTCATTTCTACCATTAACTGGAAGCAGGTGGAAAGCTCTAAAAATAGCAAAAATAGGCTATGTCCCAGAAAAATGCCAAAACTGAGTGAAAAATGACGGTTCTCTGACAAAACACTGTCATTCCCTAAAAGCTGAGAAAATGGAGAATTCAGCCCCACAAACCCTTTTTTGATACCATTTTCAGGGAAAAAGCCAGAGGCTTTCATTTGCAGCCCGTTTTTCCCATTTTTCTGAAAAAAACAAAAAAAACACTATATTTTGGTTAATTTCTGGGACCCCTCCAAGGGAATCCACAAACCCTGGGCGCCTTTAGAATCCCCATGATGTTGGAAGAAAAGGACGCAAATTTGGCGCGGGTCCCTTATGTGGTCAAAAAGTTACAAGGGCCTAAGCGCGCACTACCCCAAAACACCAAAAAAAGCCTTAGCACAGGAGGGGGAAAAGGCCTAGCAGCGAAGGGGTTAAAAGACTTCGACTGGTTGCATATTTTGATAAATATTTTCAGTTAAATAACACCTCTTTTTATAATGTGTGTGAATTAACAAATGCACCAAACACTACACAGGGGACTAAATGCGTTTTGCATGAAAAGCTATCTAAAACACGAATGCATGTTGCTGTGTGCACTATATTAATTGTGTGTGCTTTTAAAATTTACACTAAAGCATGAAGATGCTATTTTGCACATTGCACATTTTTGCATGTTGTAAACAAATTAGAAAAAGCAGCTTTATACTAATAACTTGGCTAGGTAAACATTTATAAGGGGTATTAGTATGGAGGTGGGAAACATAATGGGCTGATTTACATGAAATTAATATTATCTTTGTGTTTGTTTTATTTTTGGGGCCTACACAAAACATGGCTGCCTGTGAATCCATCACGGCTATGGCTTGCAATTTAATGAGAAGGGAGCATGCGCAGACTGTACCAGCTTTCCTAAAGGAGTCAAGGACACTTTGAACTTTGTACATTCTTGTGTTTGTGCCAATGTACCAGTGTTAGTTAAAAGTGTCCATCTGACTGCGCTGTGGAAGGAAGAGAATTAGAATGAAACATTTTTCTTAGTAAATGTTGCAAATGTTTATAAATGTAGTTATTCATGTATGCTTCTTTTGTGAAAACTGGTAAAGTCAGGATTTTAGAATGAGTCAGGGTATTGAGAACTCATGCCATCATGACTGACCAATCACGTACAGGTTTTTCTGAAAGATGCTACATCTTTGTGTAGTCTGCCAATAATTATAAAATAATGTCCTCTCTGGATGGGGCTGGCTTTTCTCAGCTCAGCTGGCTTCTATGGGTTAGGTACGAGAAACGTCCCGGGAGATTGCTGAAGGGGAGGTGCGTCCGAGGAGATTCAGGGGGAGGTTTCTTGCTTCCACGTCATATCTTGGCACTGCAGGCCACCTTCCTTTGAGGCCTGTGAAGGGCGGGCTGTCTGCTCCTTTTTGCTCTTTAGACACAGAGATGCACAGAGCAGCAACAGATAGAAAGGCTCTTTAGATTTAGATGCTAAACTTTAAGTTTATGTTTTGACTAATTAATTGGGTCTAAAAAGATTTATTTGTTTTATGCATTTATTTCTCTTAATGGGAGATTTTTGCCAACTATTTAATTATTGATTAGCTTTGCAAGACTATTTTTCTTAGAAACTCTTTAAGAATTTTGACTGATATTTTGCGCCACATTTTCATAAGTACATGTAATGCTTATATGCAAACTGTAATGTGTTCTGTATTTTTCCTGTTCTCCAAATTCTGTAACCTGATTGATATTTTACTAATGAATAAAGGGTCAGAGAAAATTTTTACTTTTGACTAGAAAATAAAACCCTTTAAAATACTCAACAACTCTCTTTATTGGCTTGAAAAATAAATTGCATTTTTTGACTGTTCAGGTTTATTTAAAGTCTCCTGAAGGTAATACATGGTGTGAAGGGCGCAACACCTTTTGAGCGGTAAATTAGAGGTAGCATAAGGGTTTTACATTGAGAAACTACCAGAATAAATTACCGCCCCATCAGTTTTTGGTAATCAGAGGATGGTCATTATTGATTAGTTTGGTGATTAATGATTATTGATTTCACCATCAACTATTCAACTAATGGATCATTGACCTTAAGAGGGAAGTAAAATAATTGAGCAAGTTAGATAAATGTCCAAGTCCTGATTCCTGACTCCAATGCTCAGAACCTGAAGACTGGCAAAGCAGTACTGGAAGGTGATGCAAGAAGTGGTGTGAGTATCAATAGGGTTGTGAAATGTTGTTAATATGCTAGCATGTATTTTTGAAGTGTTGAAAATATTAAGTTTTTTAAGAAGTGTGGCTCAATGGTTAGAGCGGCAGACCCTGATGCAGAGGTCTGCCCCGGGACCAGGGTTCAATTCCTGCCTTGGCTGGTCTCGGCGGATCTTGGGCTCATAATTCCTCGGACCTGATTTCTCGCCTCGGTGCCTACTCTAAGCATGGGTCCCACGCTGCAACTCTGGGCAATAGCTTGCTTAGTCTCCACAACGGCCCCCTACAGCGCTAGGGATGCCTGGTTGCACCCTGGGGATGCCCAGGAGTGGACATTTCACGGGGAAAAACCAGGAAGGGTTCCCTGGCGGTATGAGTACAGCACCAGGACACTCAGGAGTATCAGTGCGCTTTACAAGTACGGCTACATTTACATTTACATTGTTGGTTAAATTTTGCTCATTTTGAATTGATGGTGTTATTGATTATATTGGTAATTTCATAGGACATACTTTTTAGGTTATTGATTACATGTTTTAACTCTTCATGTTAAGTTAGTGTCTTGTTCTATGTTGTCTGGAACACGCAGGTATGCACATCTGTGGAATCCCGGGAAGGAATAGCAGGTGGTAAATGGAAGCCACACAGCACTGAGGTTACTCGTCTATTGGAATAACACTGAGAAGCTAGGTAGGGCAGGCAGTGTTAAATTAGGGACTATTTTCTGTGTGAATGATTGATAGCAAAGAGTTCGCTGGTGAAACTGTGGTCTGATATCACCTAGAAAGGGTCACACTAAAGGAGTAGCAGGTTCTTCTGAGCTTGATTGACAGCAAAAGGGTTCGCTGGTGAAACTTTGGACTAAGATATATCCTGAAGGATAAGTCCAAAGGAGTAGCAGGTTCTTCTGAGCTTGAGTGAAAGGTAAGCGGAAGGGATTTACCTGTAGTGTTTGAAGAGTAAACGGAAAGTCTTACTTTGTGAAGGGTAAGCGGAATGTGTTACTCGCAGTGAATATAAATCTATCCTTTATTTAGCACAACAGACAGAGTAGCGAATGTATTTATGTTGTTACTAACAGAGTTATTGATTAAGAGAAATATTGCAGTAAGATTTTGTGGAGGGTCAGTGGTAGGAGTAAAACTGACTAAAATTGAGACTGACAGCTTTGGAAAAATCGAAATTGCATTGAACTATTGCAAAAATGAAAATGTTTGAAGGTTTAAAGAAGCTGTTAGGAGGTAAAGTGAAAAATTTGTTTTTTATTGGTGATGCTCCTGAAGGAACACCTGTGCATTTTATGTCTACCAGTTTGGGAAAAAACACATGTATGTGGGTTCACCAATGGTGCAAGATTACTGAAAAAGAGGGTGCTTTGAGGTTTCCAAAAGATGGTACTTTTGAATTGCAAATCATTGACAAATTAAGGGAAGTGTTATGTGAAATAAAGACACCATCTAAAGCTTCACAATTTGAGGCCTTAAGCATGTGGGAAAAGACAGCAAGAGAGAAAGCAAGTGAGGATAAAAAGGTAAAGCACCAGATACAGGAGAAGGGAATTAATGCTAATAAAGAGCTTCAAATAAATAATAATTCAGGGGATGAAATAATGGATGCATTGTTAACTGAGTGTCCACCACTTTATGTGGTTCCCATGAAAAATACTGAAAATAGTGCACCAGTAAATACTAAAGGGGCTACTGCTTCTGTTGAACAGGCAGAAAAACAGACTGAGAAAACTGTGCAGACATTTTATATTGACCCATTACCTGTTGATTCAGTACTGACAGTGATACCTCCAGGTGTTACTGCTTCAAATGTGCCTGATTCAGTTCAAGAATTACAAACTGCAGATGCACAGATAATGCCTAGAAACATTATGACTGTCCTAATTAATATGGTCGCTACGTAAAAAGTTCAAAGAGCTGCAGAATCAGTGATTTTGCCAGGGTTTATTTCAGAAACTAAGAATACACAGATTATTGAACAGAAATTACCCCAAGCACTAAAAGGTGAGGGAAACATGGTATTTACAACATCTGCAGCCCAACATAAAATTAATATATTTGAAAATGGGATTTTTCAAACTTGCTTTGAGGAAGCAGCAGTGATTAAAAAGATAGAGAACATGGGAGAACATATTAACCCAGACCATGAAAAAGAGAGACAGCTTAGTGTTTTAAATGGAACATGTGAACATGAAGAAATAAACAGTCCTTGCTGTTTAAATAATGAAAGTGTGAACCAGTGTCAGAAAAAAGAATTAATTTCCCTGAGTATGGAAACAGCTGCATGTGCATTAACTACACATAATGGACTGACAGATGTGGCACAAAATTATGAAACTAATGTTTCAGGAAGATTTCCATTTCAGATAAGTTTTAGGGTACACATGGATGAGGAAGCAAATGACAAAATGTGTTCTTCAGGAATGCATTTGCACATTGCAGAAATAAAATATATTTTCAAATGCAATGGGTTGGAGAAATTAGGAGACAAGTGGGCAAGAAAACATGAGAAGAAAAAGAAACCACCAGACCTAGCAAGGAAAATGGATAAGGAAAAGAAGCCACCAGATCTAGTTGAGAAAAATAATAAGCAGAATGAGGGAGAAGCTTTTGCTTACTCATTGAGAGAAATGGTGGGAGAAGTGCATGTTCCTATGCCAGAGAATAAAAGTGAACTTGCAGCATTTCTGAACACATTCCCACAATTGAGAGACAAAATTATGCATTGGTACCCACAAGTTAATGGATTTGATGAAATATTGAAAGAGTTGTGCATTAATTTGGAAATGTTATTTTATATTGCCATGCTGACTAAATTGTGGTTTGAATCTAAAGTTGTTGTTCAAGGGCCAGGTGAGGAGACAGTGAAAAGGGTTTGCATGAATGCACCATCATTTTCTGTTGTTATGGAGGAAAATATAGCAGTGATTTATTTCCTAAAGGGCAGAGTGCCAGCAAAGGATGTTGATTGGGTACAGATTAAAAGAACACAGGATGGAAGTAAAGGTGTTTTGGTTTGTGCAAATTTAGGTATGGGTGTTGTACTGCTGGAAAATGTGTCCTTTTGCCATCTTCATAACAGATGTGAGCATTGGAAGAAGAAAAATAAATTTAAACATGATGCACAAAAACATGGAGAAATGCAGGTGCAAAATATGCCAGCTAAGCAAATGCAAATGTCAGTTCAGAAACAGGTACCTATGGCAAGAATTTGTCAAGCACAAATGGTCCCACAAAATGTGGAAAATGCTAAGGTTAATTTAAATAAGGTGTCAAGAGCAAATGTGAATTATTTCCAGAGACAAAAACAGAACCCAGTCCAACAGGTTACTGTGTTTGCAAATGAGATTTTTAACCCTCACAATACTGAATTTACCAATTCCATTATGAAGGCAGTGGAAAGTCCAGATTTAGTTGCAGGAGTTTTAAACAGAGAAATTACAAACCCAGTTTTAGAAAAATGTGCACCAAAAATAGGCCCATTTGAGGAAACTTGCAAAACTGTTGTCTGAGGCCTAGCAGGAAAACAATTATTTTGCAAATTAAGCAGCACAGATTACTGTACACCTGATAATGTTCATTTTCAGGTTCCTGATGAGGATGTACATTGTAAAATGGCCCAACAAGAGACAGTTGTAGCATTGTTTTCAGAAAAGACAGTTGAAAAATTACCTTGTGCTTTGGAAAAAAGAATAAACACAGAAATAAGAGAGTTCACAGAGAAGGATGCCAGATTAATAAAATGTGCAGAACATGTTTTATTAAAATTTTAACCAGATGACATGTATTCAGGAACACAATCAGTTACAGGAATTTTACCAATAAAAGGATGTTTGATGGAATTGATTAGAAGTTTGTGTAACTTTCTGATCATAGGTTCACAGAAAATAAATGAAAAGAACAGAATAGTGCAGGAGATTAAAAGCATATTTTTTCCATGTTGTCCTGTGGTACCGAATCCAGCCAATATATTTTTTCACATTACATGTGGTGAAGAATGGCTTATTTTTATTGATTTTTGCCAAGTTCATGTCACAGTGCCATTGGATGAGAATAGTCAGGAGTACTGTCAAAAAGAAGATGAATACCTGGGACACAAAATTGGAAAGGGAGGTAGAAAGGCGTCACCAGAGAAGGTGGAAATAATTTCCAAGATGAATCCACCTCAAATCCAGAAAGAAGTCAGGACATTTTTGGGAATGGTTAGCAGCTGTAGAGAGTGGTTACTAAACCTTTCCCTAGTGGCTAAGCCTTTACAGAGGCTGACACACTCAGGTGTGTCTGATCCGCTTCCATTGGACAACAGCTGCACACAAACATTCCTAGAGTTGAAAGAGAAAGAATGTCGCGCCCCAGCACTAGGAATGAAAGTTTATTTGAAAGAAAATACACTAATTTGCAGTGAGAGGGAGGGCTGCGCTCTCTCATTGCCTATTGAAACAGATGACTGTGTTCAAAGGTCTGTGATGTATTGCCCAATGACCTTTGACCCCAAATTCACAGAAATATCAGCAAATGAATTGGATTGTGATGAAACTGAATATGAGTGTCTAAATATCATGAAAATATGCATAAAGCCAAATTCAGACTTTAAGGATGAACGTCTGAGTCAGCCCAACAATGTCAATTTTGTAGATGGCCCATGTTTAAAAGGTGACACATTAAAATCAGCACATGCTGTGCTCCTTATACATGATGTTGTCAAAGCTTCATGGCTTTTAGTAATTACCCCAGCCCAAATTCGAAATGGATTGCCCTTATCATAACCTGCAGTATATCTGCTCAAATGAGAGTCACTGTTGTCATGGGAGAGAGAAATGCTAATTCAGTTGCACACATTTGTGTTCTGTTAGCATATACATTCAATGGAATCTTCACAGTTGAATTAAAAGAGGCTCTAGAAAATGTTTTTGCAGCAGCACAACAGGGTTGTATCAGAACTGTTTTTGAGAAAAGTGACAACTGCATAGTGGCAAAAGTGTTATTGCAAAGACGGATGCCCAGGTATAGATTGCCAGTTTCTCTGAAATCAGATCATAATGAAGTCTTAAAGATAATGAGTGCAGAACAACAGATTGGACAAGGAATGGATTGTAGCTATCTGCCTGAAGTGTCAAGCATAATAAAGCAACACAATGGCAGCACAGAGTTACCTTTTGCAAAAGACTGTGTTTCAGCAACACTAAAGTGGCTTGAAAATACATATGCAAATGCACTTGTGGAAAACACTGATGAGAACACTAGCCATTGCTGTGTAGGTCTGGTTGATGTACAGTGTGCAGTTTCTCACCAGATTGCAGCTGCTACACAAGATCTGCATAATGGATGGTGCAACGGTTTTGATCTGAGAGATGCTGTGGTGAAACATCTGAATCTGATCAAAGTGAAAATAAGAGTGAAAGGCCTTGGTTGAAAAAGTGCAAAGGATTGATGGTGCTCTGTCAGAGTTTCTCAGCACCTAAGTAGTCTAATTTGCATGGAAAAAGTACAGAATGCCACACTGTGAGCCATTCTGATGGCAAGATGATGACAAAGAGCAAAGAAATGCTGAAACTGTCCTGTTGAATTCTTTTTTATTATTTTAGTTACTTGTTTTAAAGAAGACTAACTGTTCCAAGAAGCTACTTACATATCTCTGCACTAAAACATTTGAGCTTGGCTATATATGATCTGATTACAGACCAAACTTGTGTTTGCCTTAGAAATAGAAGTAACATTGTTATATGCTCAGCTTTTGCAATAAAAAAATATATATATATATTGTCACTTGTGAAATGAAATATTTGTGATGAATTATAAATCATTTTATTATGATTTGAATCATCAGAAGGGTGGATTGAGGGAGCAGATTTCATCTGCAGTCAGGCATTGTTTTATTTTTGTGCTACAGACAGAACTGCATTTAAATTGCCACGCACATTTTGGTGCAAGTTAAAAACATGGCACATGAAAAACATGAAAGTGAGGACTATTCAGTCTGAAATGCTTGTGCTGAATTAACATGTGTTTTTACAGTGTAGAGAAAAGTGGCCTTTTTAGCTTTGAAGATTAATAGAATGCGTTTTTCTCTTCCCAGCCCATCCCATGCAATCTAAAATTCACTATTTCTGTCTTAAAAGACTTTGACTTGTTGCATATTTTGATAAATATTTTCAGTTAAATAACACCTCTTTTTATAATGTGTGTGAATTAACAAATGCACCAAACACTACACAGGGGACTAAATGCTTTTTGCATGAAAAGCTATCTAAAACACTAATGCATGTTGCTGTGTGCACTATATTAATTGTGTGTGCTTTTAAAATTTACACTAAAGCATGAAGATGCTATTTTACACATTGCACATTTTTGCATGTTGTACACAAATTAGAAAAAGCAGCTTTATACTAATAACTTGGCTAGGTAAACATTTATAAGGGATATTAGTATGGAGTTGGGAAACATAATGGGCTGATTTACATGAAATTAATATTATCTTTGTGTTTGTTTTATTTTTGGGGCCTACACAAAACATGGCTGCCTGTGAATCCATCAAGGGTATGGCTTGCAATTTAATGAGAAGGGAGCATGCGCAGACTGTACCAGCTTTCCTAAAGGAGTCAAGGACACTTTGAACTTTGTACATTCTTGTGATTGTGCCAATGTACCAGTGTTAGCTAAAAGTGTCCATCTGACTGCGCTGTGGAAGGAAGAGAATTAGAATGAAACATTTTTCTTAGTAAATGTTGCAAATGTTTATAAATGTAGTTATTCATGTATGCTTCTTTTGTTAAAACTGGTAAAGTCAGGATTTTAGAATGAGTCAGGGTATTGAGAACTCATGCCATCATGACTGACCAATCACGTACAGGTTTTCCTGAAAGATGCTACATCTTTGTGTAGTCTGCCAATAATTAGAGTATAAAATAATGTCCTCTCTGGATGGGGGCTGGCTTTTCTCAGCTCAGCTGGCTTCTATGGGTTAGGTACGAGAAACGTCCCGGGAGATTGCTGAAGGGGAGGTGCGTCCGAGGAGATTCAGGGGGAGGTTTCTTGCTTCCACGTCATATCTTGGCACTGCAGGCCACATTCCTTTGAGGCCTGTGAAGGGCGGGCTGTCTGCTCCTTTTTGCTCTTTAGACACAGAGATGCACAGAGCAGCAACAGATAGAAAGGCTCTTTAGATTTAGATGCTAAACTTTAAGTTTATGTTTTGACTAATTAATTAGGTCTAAAAAGATTTATTTGTTTTATGCATTTATTTCTCTTAATAGGAGATTTTTGCCAACTATTTAATTATTGATTAGCTTTGCAACACTATTTTTCTTAGAAACTCTTTAAGAATTTTTACTGATATTTTGCGCCACATTTTCATAACTACATGTGATGCTTATATGCAAACTGTAATGTGTTCTGTATTATTGATATTTTTCCTGTTCTCCAAATTCTGTAACCTGATTGATATTTTACTAATAAATAAAGGGTCAGAGAAAAACTTAACTTTTGACTAGAAAATAAAACCCTTTAAAATACTCAACAACTCTCTTTATTGGCTTGAATAATAAATTGCATTTTTTGACTGTTCAGGTTTATTTAAAGTCTCCTGAAGGTAATACATGGTGTGAAGGGCCCAACACCTCTTGAGCGGTAAATTAGAGGTAGCATGAGGGTTTTACATTGAGAAACTACCAGAAGAAATTACCGCCCCATCAGTTCAACTATGCAACAGTTTTGATTTCTCTGAGCATTAAACTATTGGAGTTCAGATTGCCAACCAGTCAATACTAAACATGAAATCCTCCAATTGGAGCTCATAATACAATTGTAGGCAATACCTTGTAGTTCAACGAGACCTGTAATCATTTCAGATTTGCTACTATCCTGATGTAGAAACACGGAAATATATATTTTAGAGCAGGGATGGCCATAGAACTGGTGAAACATGTCTCTCATAAAGCCTGCCTCAAGTTTACTCAGTTCAATTACTTACATCACACATACCTTATGCCTCATTGGCTTCACAGGATATTCCTGGACGTGGCTCCACTATGTCCATGCTGCACTCACCCTAATGCTACTTTTTTACACATGGTATGGGGGTGTCCGAACTTGGTGCAGGTGTGGGTGCAGATGATGGAGGATATCTCAGCATGGTAGATGTGCAGTTGTTTCTAGACCCCTTACTCTGCCTGTTGGGGATTACTAAACGGATGAAACACACCAAACACTGCATGAAACTTGTAGACCTTTCCATGGCCCTTGTTAAGCGTCTGATAGCAATTTCCTGGAAGGCTTGGCAGCTGCCCTTGCTTGCATGTTGGCTATGGGTGGTGCACAAATGGGCGTAGCTGAGGCAGACGCCATAACCCGTGACCTGTGGCTCAGGAGGGTGGGTTGTCTAAACTTCAGGACACCAATGTATTACATGACAAATTGGATCACCCAGCATAGCTCCTGAATATAAGATATGCCTGCTGATTGATCCCGGCCCCCAATGTGATCCCAGTGGGGAAGTCCTGGGCGATTTGCCCAGCGCCCTTCGCACACTCAGAGGGTTTGACATGATTGATCCTGTGGTGTGCACCACTCCCGTTCCCACTCTCATGCATGTATTACTACCATGTCCCTTGAGTTTCTCATGCATGAATTGTGGTGCTGCTGCTACTGCTCTTGAAGTCCTGGTTTGATGTTTAATGGTAATATGACTCATATATATATATATATATAGTTGTTTCCCAACAACCGATTATGATGGCTGGAAAGCGTTCGAACTGTCCGGCTTGGTTCCGAAAGGCATTGGGAGTAACCGAGCCGATTAGGGCGGAATCGTAGCGTTTACGGTGGAGCGATTAGGATGTCAGATTCGGACAACCTTTCCGATTCGTTTGTGCCGACACAGATCGGCTGTCGGCATCTGACTTTGGGGGTCCCGTAACAGGTGCCCACGGCCTTCCAAATCAGGCTGGTGGGGGTACCCATGGGTCCCCCTTCCCATGCATGTACAGTGCGGTTGGCACCATGGGGTACCTGCCACAGGGTGCAAGATTTTCCCCAACCACCCCTTTTGTCCATAGGAGCTTCCCACCTTGTTCGTAACTCAGGCTCCCATTGAAGTCAATGCGAGTCTGACAGAACGATGTCCGGTAGCATTGTAATCATTTGGTAGGGCTCAAAGAACCTGATTTGGTCGGAAACAATGCTGAAACCGATTCAGTTGGAAGAGTTTCAGCCCATTTGTGTGCAAAAGAGGAATGTACTTTGATTTTACACAGAAAATATGAATTGGGTGTACAAAATAAATCAGTTAAATGATTAAAATCTTAGTTTATACTAAAAAAGGTTCTTATGCTAGTTTAAAGATGATGCACTTAAATCCATATTTAACAGTCCTTGCATATTCCTCAATATGGCTTTAAAATATTTTAAATTGTTCATTGGTTTCAACACAGTCATCAGTGCAGGGTATTCTAGATGGGAGAAGATTCGGAATAACAGTCAACCCTTTGTTACACGTAGGCTCTTATCTGAAGTAACTGAACTGTCCCACTCAAAATTTCATTGCTTCCTCGCTGGAACAATTTCATATTTCTACCTCAATCTTATGAAAATAATGTGGGATGAAGAGTCTTCTCTGTGATTGTTTTATTACAATTGTTTCTTGCTAGAAAATTCTTGAAGTGATACAAGGCATTATTATATATGGACTCAACTTTTCAAATATCAAAACTAACCAGTTGAATCTTCCACAAGTAATCTTTTAGGGAAAAAAAAGAACATTACATTTTAAAACCGAAGGCGATATCTAAACTGGATATCATGAATTGGCTGCATGGTACCAAATCCCCATCGCTTTTGGTTAATAGGAGGGATGTCCTCTTGTGGGTCAAGCAGTTCAAACTCAAAATAGGTCAACATCAAGAATACAAATTGTTTTAATTCATTGACTGCAAAGAAACGTCCAGGACAAATAGTGGTTCCTGCACCCCAAGGCATTGAAAAATATTTCACCTTTTTCCCATTCTTGTAGAAATCTACTTTTTTGGACCCATCAGCATTAAGGAATCGATTGTATTTAAAAACATGGGGTTCTGGGTGGACCTCTGGGTCCATGTGTACACCAAGATATGGAAATAATGCAACTCTGTCCCCTTTGCGAATGCCATACTCCCGACCATCTGCCATCTTGAGATTCATGTCCTCCAGCGCAGCTCTAATCAATATTGGAGCAGCTGTCAATCGCAGAGTCTCTTCCACTGCACTGTCTAGAACAGGTGTCTTCAACAGCATGTCTCTAGTGAGACTCAGCAGTTTACCACCTGGCTTTACTTCTTGCCCTGACAATTTAATTACATCATCAATTTCTTCTCTCAGAGCCATCATAGCTTCTTTGTTCTTCATTAGGTGGATCAGAAGCCAGAAAGAAGAAGGCCCGGTGTTCCCTTGTGATGCCCATAGAAGCAAGAACATGAACCTATCCTGCATATATTCCTCCATCCCATTTTCATTTCGAAACTGTTGCTGATCAGAGACCCAGCCACTAATGTTTTCTTTGAGCATGCATTTCTTCACAGACAGCTTATTCCAGAAGAGCCTTTTTAGACGTTCAGCTTCAAGTTTTTCCTTGGGAGGAAGCACGGCGTAAGCTAACCGCGGAAAGAGGCAGTCATACTTTCGGAACTCATGAAATAATTCCTCTGATAAAAGTCGATCTATTTCCTTGGCCTTTTCCTTGCTTCCAGCTTGCTTTGTTGACTCATTCCCAAATAATGCAAGATATCCAGCTCGGAAAACAATGTTGTAGCTGAATTTGAAAAGTCCATCCTGTTTCCAGGTTCTGTCACTTTCTCCTGAACCAACACTGTGAAGCATCAGATTTTGCAGGTTTTCCATCATTGCCTGGGTCATTACCACAAGTCCATCCCCCATTAGGTGTTTAGTACTTGCGGCCTGCAAATGCTTATTTTCACCTGATGGCCCATGGTAGCTGAAAACCCTGGCCACCAGTGCTTTTGCAAACTTATCAAAGTCCAATTTAGACCGCGCTTCCTTAACAATAGATCCAAAAGACAGCGGGTCCATCAGAAAAGTGAAGTAGTGACCTCCAATGTGAACAGTAAATATATCACCATGTTTCTTCTGCATTCTTTTCAAAAACTCTGCACTGTTGTCTCTGAAGTCCAGAGCATAACCCAGCCATGGAATATAGCCTTTGTCCAAAGGAGGTTCGTTCGGTCTTCTTCTACGAAACATTCCAAGAAGATAAAGACCTCCAAGAACAGACACCAGTAGAGTTAAGACGATTGGTACGAAGAAAGACATCTCAGAAACTTGTTTGCTGCTGATTTGCCTAAAGATACAAAAGATACATATGATGTCAACTTTGCTAGCTTATGTGAAAACCAAAAATTTTTTTATCCTTGACTTGGTTTAATGTATCCATAACAGACACTGTAAGAAACTATTATATTTTATAGCAAGGTTATTCCCAATAAATACAATGCAAAGCTAAAGACAACCTCAGACAGTAAATGGCCTTCCACAATACAAAATTAAATAGTGCCATGTTGTTTAAATACTTCCATCTTGCTAACCGTTAAGGAGACTGCATGCCATCAATACTTAACAGAGAATTGGAGAACCTTTGGCCTGCTTGGTATGTGTTTCTCAGATGAATCCGTGTTTTCCTCTTCCTTGTCACTGAGGCATTTGTTACTGTTCGAAATAGGGAGGGAAAGAAATACCTTCCAAGAAAATCATTGAAGCATCTTCAATAGCTTATACTGTTACATATACATGTTGATTCTGATTTCTTGCTCTATACACAATTTACATAACACAGAAACTGACGACAGTCATAAACTGTCTGACCTACTTACTCAGGCCATCACCTGCCTGTCTCTGAACATAGAAATTAAATCATTGTCATGGAACCTCATAATTCCTAGTGCCACTGAATACACATGTCAAATGCTGCCCTTCCCTTATGAGGCTTAAGCTATGCAATCAGACATTATTTAGGGCACTTTCACCATCTAGTAGACAGTCTTCTTTTTCACTGGTAAATGCCACACGATCTTATCACCTCTGATTTATTTAAACTTTCACAGATACAACATTAATAAGGTCCTCACTCCTCATTATATGATGCCTCTTAATTACGATTGAACCAGTCAGTAACTGAAGGTGCAGGCAGGCTCCACTGGAATAATGAGATCTACAGGAACATCTGGGATCTGTTCTGGTACAGCTGTAACACCCCAGATCTGTGCTGCAAGCAACCGAAATCTCCCGGTCAAATTCAAGGGAAAAATAAAGAGAACTTGGACCCAGAATTCCTCACTTCTCAGTAGAACTTTAGGGTTCCCCCTTCAATTCCCATTACCGCTGCCCCCTGGAGTTACTGTAACTCCACTATTGGTGCCTACGGGGACGGTCTTAACTAGATCAAATCCAAGTCACTCATATTGATGGTCTAAATGTTGAAACAAAACAAACAGGTGCATTCATTACTGAGATTTAAACTGTGCCCTACATGCAGAAATAAGATCACAATTGTGTTAGCATTTATCTAATATCACACACAATTAATAATCCAAAATAAATCATAACCAAACATGCATTCTATGATTAAACTCTACTTCGAATGGACACAAACACTATTGGCAATATATTTCTCCTCTTTGTGATGCCGAAAACTGTATATTTCCACTATTTTGTGTGACAAGACGACCCCATTGTGTTCTAAAATTTGAATATTTGGGCAATGAAGAAAACTGTTGACCTCTTTTGGACAATGCATAAGACAAAGGAGCATGTTCATTTTTCAAGTTCCCAGTGAAGTTATTTTTTTTAATGTACAACTGGACATTGTTTCCTGTGTCAATGCAATTTAATACACAGTAAGTCATTTATCAGTCACCAGTGATCAATTTAAAACTATATATGTCCAGAATAACTGTGTTTACTACCATCACTGTCTCTACATCCCATGTATCATCATTTTATCAAGATTTGGGACACAGGCTAATTTGTTTTCAATCCCCCCCATTATCTTCATAGCTAGGCCTAGACATCAGGACGGTGGTTGCTGGGGGAGGCAATCAACACTCCCTTTTGGAACGGCACTCATGTTTTCTCATTAGACATCACTCAGAGCAAGAGAGAGAAAAACAAAAAAACACGGAATGAAATAGGAAGAGAAGAGACAGAAAAACAGTGGCAACTGGAGAAAGCAGAGATGAGAAAGATCCAGCAAGACTGAGATAACATGGGAGGGAGTGTCTGGTGGTGAATAAAGGAGGCATGAGGCGGATTCAAGACAGGTATTCAGCGTCCATAATTTTTGTAGCGCAGGAAGTGGGACTTTAGGCCCTAGGATTTATGGTTTTACAAATTAAATAGTGGGCATACTTCATTTGTTCCTATTTCCCTAGCTGGTTTTCAAATGGAGAACCAATATTTAACTATTTTACTACTGAATTCTGTTTGTTTTTGTGGCAGAAAAATATAAATCATGCAAATCAATTAAATATTTTGACTTGCCTCTCCAATTACCGATTGTTCAGTTAAAAAAATGTTCTGCCAATTTCAACCCTACTGCAGATATCTATGATACCCAACATTTTGTAGAGCATGTGGATCTACAGCAGTACATGCCACAAACAGATGTTTACAGGGTAATTAACATATGACCTTATCAGCCCAGCTGAACTCCGCGCCGTGAGGGCATCGGCCTTAACCCTGCACCCGGGCACACACGGACACGGGACTCTGTTTGACGGGCCGCGCTGTCTATCGCGATGCCCCGGCAAAAACTACATTTCCCAGCTCCCAGCTGCCCGCCTGCCAACGGGAGGAAATTGACGCGCTTAAACTGGAAGGAGCGCCGAGAGCTCCGGGGGACCTTATCAGCCCAGCTGAACTTCGCGCCGTGAGGGCAACGGCCTTAACCCTGCACCTGGGAACACACGGACACGGGACTCTGTTTGCCGGGCCGCGCTGTCTATCGCGACGCCCCGGCAAAAACTACATTTCCCAGCTGCCTGCCTGCCAACGGGAGGAAATTGACGCGCACGGAGGCGCTTAAACTGGAAGGAGCGCCGAGAGCTCCGGGGGACCTTATCAGCCCAGCTGAACTCCGCGCCGTGAGGGCAACGGCCTTAACCCTGCACCCTGCACCTGGGCACACATGGACACGGGACTCTGTTTGCCGGGCCGCGCTGTCTATCGCGACGCCCCGGCAAAAACTACATTTCCCAGCTGCCCGCCTGCCAACGGGAGGAAATTGACGCGCCCGGAGGCGCTTAAACTGGAAGGAGCACCTCTCGCCCCGCGAGTCGCGCGCGGGAGCACCCGGGGCTAAGCCCGGGCAAAGGGCGGGCCCTCTGAGGACCGGGAAGGACGGGACGGGCCACTCCCCTTGGCTCCATCAGGAAAAGGGTAATAACTCCTACCTACCAATTGACTGACTATCAAGGTACTTTTTGTCATCCGTTTGAACAATCCTACTAACTGTATGATCATTTTCCTGTAATCGCGATGACGCGAAAGGGGGTAATTAAAAAAGCTATCCCGCATAGGGGTTCGTCAAAAGGGACACAAGACTTACAAGGAAATACGCCCACTCAGCAATCTCCCTTAAAACCAGGGGTAAATGAACCTACACATCCATCCGAGTGCATAACTACAAATCATTCTCCCGTATCTCTCTTTGACTATGGGAATAGCTTAACAGGGCTAGAGGAACTAAACAGATTGTGTGGAACTAAGTACACTATAGCTGCAAGCAGCCCTGAATACATTAGCGCCCCAATTGGTTTACAAAACTCTAATAACAGTCCGCGCGAACTACCCCAAAATAACCCAGCAGACACCCAAAGCACAGTAACAGCACGGCTTCCACCTGGTAAAAGGAAGTGCGAAACAGACAAACAAAATGGCTATCAACCCAAACATCCCAAATTGTCTTCAAATTCCTTGTTGTCTGCTATTACTTCCCCTCCAACTCCAGATCCGGGTGAAACTGTGGGAGGGTTAGATCTTTCAGCACCGCCCTCACAGTCGACCTTACAGACCCTCTTGGAATGGCTAATTAACTCCGCCATTTTACCATTGATGGCAAAAATAGACCTCCTGGGGGATAGACTCACGGAATGGGAGACCACAATCAATATAAACCTGGCTCTTAGAAAAAATCGGGTATATACCAGACAATCCTCTCCATCTGCTGTTTCTGGAACCCCTAAACCAACTGCACTAAGCACCAATGCTCAGACTCAGGCTCCAGCTCCTAATATACTAGTCCCAAAGGACCCTCATCCCCCGCCAAATCGTGTATTTCCACAGCGCAATATCGCCAGATCAGGGTCAAACATAGCACCTCATATTAACTTACCACCAGAGGCTGCTCCCTTTGTTTATGTTCTATCAGGAGTGCCACCAATCATAAAGGGGAAAACTGAAACCCAACATGAGCTACAAAACAAAGTTATTCACTGGCTATCTAGGAATAGACCCCTGCCTGCTGACCTTAATGGCAGAACACTATCTGTTAGAAGGGTGGGCTGGCTAGGTCCCCTTCGAAAGGATATTGCCGGGGATCTGGTCTTAGTGAAATTCTACAACAGAAACATCGTTCCGTTCCTCCAATCCTGGTACCAGCAAGAAGAAGCTGGCCTGATATATACTGGGGTCCTTTATGACTTTTACCCTCATCACCCCTCACTTAGACTAGGGGCAGGCTACACCCATGCTATCGGTAAATCTGTTTGGAGAACGATCAATAGCAACCTCCCTGCACCTAACCGTCTCGATACGCTGTATAACAATCAACGCTACAGTGGCTCTTATTAGTAGCCTATGGGGAGGGTAAATTCTATTTAAAGGCAGGATTGTTAGAATATATAAGTTACCTAAATATTGTATAAAGTTGTTTTCATTATGAATGAGGTATGTACACTTTAGGGCCGAGATCCTCTCTCTTTGAACAATCTTTTAAATTTTACTTTTAACTTCGTCAATATTTTGCGGCCCTTGTTATGGTTGTTCTAAATGTATGTTTTTTAAATTGTACGCTTTTATGATTTGCACGACAAAATCGAATAAAGCTAAATTGACTGACTGACATATTCCTTACTTGTATGGAAGTAAAGTGGGAAGGGAATTCAGCCAGTCAGCTGGATGCCCTCTGTGAGAAACGTGTCTGTCTAAACAAACACATTCCTACCTTAATTTGGGTAGGCTCACCTGCTCAAAGTCATTGATCATACAACCATTGGACCATCATTGGATGCTGCTCTTCTTTAACTCATAGTGTGCCCCCCGTTTAGTCCACGGAGTACCTGCTTATTGTTTTACTCTCCTATGACCCATGCGTCTTGTAATTATTCTTGCTTTAATTCCTAATTAATGTCAATATTGTATGTATTACCCTCCTTCTATCCTTTTTGTAAAGCGCTCTGATATCCTTCAGGATCTTGTTCGCGCTATATAAAACTTTATAAATATATTACTTTGTTGAGCAACTGTGAAATCATTTGTGTGCTTTTTTTACAGTAATATAGACCCGTTTATGCACTCTCTTGCTTTATAGGAGCCAATGCACATGCGCGATACCGAGTACTGCAGAAAGAGTGGAGCTACAAGGCAATCATGCTCCTCTCATGGCCCTCCCACAAAATGGAGACCGATTGCATTTAGATCAATTTACTCAACTTAAGGAGTTGTTATGTATGTACAATTCATAATTTTTGAGCGATGCAAATATTTTGCTGAGAAGGCGCTTACCTTTATTAATTTGTTTTAACTGACAATGTCACGAAATGAAATTATAAAATGGTTTTAAGACGTCAAACATTGTGCATGCCCAGGAATTATTAATAAAGACATTCTACTTATGCCAGTTAAATGCAACAGCTATGAGTACATTGCAATTGACATCTCATGATTAAGAAGGAGGCCTAACCTTAATCCTGTTCTGCACAAAGTCGATGTCCTGTATACGTTATAACTCGGCAAAACAGGTTATGTCATGTTATATTCTATATTAGTTGGAATACTTAGCAAATATAGAAAACTGGCAAGCGACTTTGTCTAGACTCAAGCAAATACAGGCTGATGTGGTAACCTAAAAATATGTTTGGCACCTCCCAATTAATTTATGATTCATCCAGAGGTACTGGTGAGCAAATTACAGTGAGACACTCCTTGCAAAATAAAAGAAATGCAACCTTTTTTCCCTAGTATGAACTTTAAAGCACAGTTAGTAAGTATTGTCATAAGATATGTGCTAAGTACTCTACCCCTCCTAAGCTAAGGAGAAACACAATGTCTTCTGGAATGAATGAAATTAATGAACTATCTTTTCAAGCCTCTCTTGACCATGGTGTGCTTGGCCATCCTACTTCCCATCTTTGTGTATCCCACCTCCATTTTTTCATTCTTCAATTGATAACATTATTACTAGTCAGCAAGCATCTTTTAGTTTACAGCAATGACATTCATTCTCCTAAAAATTATTGCAGCTCATGATCTGTCCTTGCTGTAAACAAAATATGCTTGTTGACGAGTGATATTGTTATCAATTGAAGATTTTTTGTTTTACATTTAATGAATATTCTGAAGCAGTCAGACCAAATAGTCAGAGGTCGTGGAAGGATAAACAAATGGAACGGTTAAGCACCTAACTGAGATCCTTTCTGAGTGTTCCCGTAAGTAGAGAAATGGGTGCATTTCTAGGATCAGCTCTGTTCGGATCACTGCTGCTTCTGCCTGTTGGAGAAGAGATTCACCTCTCCTGAGGTGGGCGGGGCTACTGTGCAGCCGTCCAAATAGGCAAGACCTCCAGAGACTGCCAAAGCGCAGGGGATATCAAATATTACATAACAGCGTCATTCATTCCTGCAGAAGAATTATGGTGTTGCTTTAGGTGTGTGTGGTGTCAAACTGGAGCCGCCCTTCTGCTCTCCCTGTCTCTGAAGAAAATGTGTTACAGAGAACAACAAGCATTTACAATGCAATGGTCTCGTCTTTGGTAAAGTTAGAGCTATTGGCATTGCTCATGACATTATTTTTGTTTTTAAAACATATATATAAATGGCATTGTCATTTACAATGCCAATTGCTTAATCTCTAGCAAATGGGAGACCTATTGCATTTGCACCCACACACACACACAGAGCCACACGCAGAGCCACACACACCCACAGAGCCACACACAGAGCCACACGCACCCACCCACACAGAGCCACACACACAGAGCTAGAGCCACACACACAGAGCCACATCCACACACAGAGCCACACACACACACACTGAGCCACACACACACTGAGCCACACACACACACACACACACACACACAGAGCCACACACACACACACAGACAGAGCCACACACACATCCACAGAGACAGAGCCACACACACATCCACAGAGACAGAGCCACACACACACATAGAGACAGTGCCACAGACAGAGCCCAACACACACAGAGCCCAACACACACAGAGCCCAACACACACAATGCGAGACCTATTGCATTTGCACCCACACACACACACACAGCCCCACACAGAGCCACACACACCCACCCACACAGAGCCACACACACAGAGCCAGAGCCACACACACAGAGCCACAACACACACAGAGCCACACACACACACACAGAGCCACACACACAGAGCCACACACACACAGAGCCAGACACACACAGAGCCAGACACACACAGAGCCACACACACACAGACAGAGCCAGACACACACACACACAGACAGAGCCACACACACAGAGCCAGACACACACACACACACACAGACAGAGCCACACACACACAGAGCCACACATACACAGAGCCAAAAACACACACACACACAGTGCCACACACACATACACACACACACAGACACAGTGCCAAAGACACACACAGAGCCCATCACACACAGAGCCCATCACACACAGAGCCCAACACACACAGAGCCCAACACACACAGAGCCCAACACACATAGCCCAACACACACAGAGCACGCCACACACACACACACACACAGAGATCCACACACACACACACAGCCACACACACACACACAGAGCCACACACACAGAGCCACAAACACACACACAGAGCCAAACACACACACACAGAGCCAAACACACACACACACACACACACAGCCAAACACACAGAGCCACACACACAGAGCCACACACACACAGAGCCACACACACAGAGAGCCACAGACACACAGAGCCACAGACACACAGAGCCACACACACACAGAGCCACACACACACAGAGCCACACACACAGAGCCACACACACACACACAGAGCCACACACACAGACACACACACAGAGCCACACACACATACAGAGCCACACACACACACACAGAGCCACACACACACACACAGAGCCACACACACACACAGAGCCACACACACACAGAGCCACACACACACACACAGAGCCACACACACACACACAGAGCCACACACACACACACAGAGCCAAACACACACACACAGAGCCAAACACACACACACAGAGCCAAACACACAGAGCCACACACACAGAGCCACCCACAGAGAGCCACACACACACAGAGCCACACACACAGAGCCACACACACACACACAGAGCCACACACACAGACACACACACAGAGCCACACACACATACAGAGCCACACACACACACACAGAGCCACACACACACACACAGAGCCACACACACACACAGAGCCACACACACACAGAGCCACACACACACGCACACACACAGAGCCACACACACACACACAGAGCCACACACACACACACAGAGCCAAACACACACACACAGAGCCAAACACACACACACAGAGCCAAACACACAGAGCCACACACACAGAGCCACCCACAGAGAGCCACACACACACAGAGCCACACACACACAGAGCCACACACACACCCACAGAGCCACACACACAGAGACACACACAGAGCCACACACACACAGAGCCACACACACACAGAGCCACACACACACACAGAGCCACACACACACACAGAGCCACACACACACACACAGAGCCACACACACACACACAGAGCCACACACACACACACACAGAGCCACACATACACACACACACAGAGCCACACACACACACACACAGCCACACACACACACACAGAGCCACACACACACACACACACACGCACACAGAGCCACACACACAAAGCCACAGAGAGACACACACACCCTCACCCCGGGGGGTCTCCTTATTTACAAATGGGTTATTCGAGGCCCCCACCAACTCCCAGAGTTCACCTGTTGCTTCCCACAGACTAGGTCAGCCACACCCATCTCTGCCCAGTAACTCCCCAGGGAACAGAGGCAAGAAAAAAACGATCACAAGCAGGGAACAGAGGCAAGAAAAAAACGATCACAAGCAGGGAACAGAGGCAAGAAAAAAACGATCACAAGCAGGGAACAGAGGCAAGAACAAGTGGTTTCTGAACATAAATAAACAGGGAAAGAATGATAACGTTTAGCGATTAATGCTGCAATTGACCGGAGGTAACCATGGCGAGCTTCCTTTCATTACTGTTGGATAGTGCGAGTTAAAAAAAAAACCTGTGATCCCCCCATGCAGGTTCCCTTGCAGGGGGGCTGCTCCATGGGCCCAGGGCATGCTGCCAGGCATCAATATCTGCCCCCCCAATGTGCGTTTGTCAAGCAGTCTGCAGTTCAGGCGTCACGCTGCAATTCTCGCTGGTACCCGGGTGATCGAAGCACTCACCGACAAGTCAGAAAACAATGTGTGCGCACTCAGCATCAGCACGCTCGCCTCACCTGGGGTATGTTTTCAATCCCGGGAGCCCCACACTCGAGCCCTGCGCGTCCTCACTCGGGCACCGCACTGCAAGCTGGGCCCCCGGAGACGGCGCCACCGGTGCAGACTTAGGCCACGACACCAGGAGCATATGCAGGCCCAGGATGCTGCTGATCGGGATGGTGGGAACGGCTAGACACTGATCTGTGCCCAACCGAGGATTATGCCCCTAGGTGTTGAGGACTGCTGAGAGCAGGATCAGGTGCCCTCTGACCCCCAGTGCTACACGGGGACTCCGAAGAGCGAGGAGCCGGCCTGCGCATCTGCAAAATGGTGGCGGCGGCGGGCGATAATCCCTCCCGATGAGCCTGGAGCAACGAGTCGGACTGCTGCACTAACGTCTGGGAGGTCCCTGCTAGAGCGCGACAGACGCTGCTCACCCTCTGCATGGACTGGAACCTCCGCTGAGTGAGGAGCGGGGTCAGCGGACTCGCAGGCACTGTGGGCCCCAGGAGCATCTGGCCACGAGGAGGCAGGAGGCTGACGGTGGGGGAGAGCTGCGGCACACGCAGGCCCGCCTGGCGGAAACTCAAGGCAAGGTGGAGAGCGCTCCTGCCGCCGAGGCCCCCCGCATGGTGGACGTTGTGGACGAACTGCCCTCTTAAAGCGCTCCAGTGCCTTTCGGGCCGCGTTTGCGCTATTTTAAAAAAAAGAGAGTCTGGAGGGAGACGGGCGTTTTGCCTTACCGTCACGGTCACACCGCTTCTTTTAATACAAACAAGCATCGGGCAGACGGGAAGCAGGGGTCTGTAAGCCCCGTCCATTTCAGACTGGGGGGGCGTGTTTTTTGTTGAGTGACTGAAGACGTCATGCAGAGAAAGGATAGCAAAAAACACGCCCCTCAATCCGAAACAGACGGGGCTTAAAGTGATGGACAAAGCTCTTCTTCAATGGCTGGCCGCCATTTAGGAAGCAAGCCAATGGAGTAGAGCTTGCTCATTTACCTCCCGTACTAGAAAACATAAAATCTCGCCAGCGAGACTGCGCAAGCGCAGCCTACGCTAGCCAAGACCTAAATAAATTACCTACAAAGAGGGTGAGAGCGCTGGAGGTAGCAGCTGTGCTTGTGAACATTAAGTATTGTAGCACAGGAGTATAAACCCGTCAACCGTGTTGAGATTGGGGTAGAGAATTATATATAACACATGGTGTCCCAACTGGTATAATTTTGAAGACAATTAGTAAGCATATGAATACAACATTATCCGAAGTGAGACAAGGAGACTCTTTTTGATTGTAGCAAGTGCTCATGGCATCATTTATATAAACAATTCAGATGAGGGGTCAAAACAATTAGCAGTTGTATCAGCACTGCAGGTATACAAATTTGAAAACAACCCAAATTGTACTAGGTGCTCAAGTGTGTGAGTGAAAAACACGGAAGCTACGCAGGTGACAATGTGGTCAGCGTGGACGGCGCGAAGTGACTTGTGCATAGATATGTACAGTGCATAAAAGCCAGAGTGGTTCCAGATGAGTTTAAATCGTTATTCTGATGTTGTTTTTTCTGCGTGAACCACTTTGCGGGGGCGCCTATATTCTTGCTGAGTAGTCGACGGCATTTCGATCCACTTTAATTGGGATCATCATCTGGACTGGGTGGGTTGATAGCAGTGCTGTACAAGGGAGAAAGGGAGGAGTGAGGACAGAATGGCCCAAGGGGAGGGGTGAACAGGGACCAGCATGGGGTAATTAAAAAGCTCTGGCGGGCCGAAGTGGGTCGCATATATGGAAGGAACCCAGCAGAAGGACGTTAGTGCCTGCCAGAGGACTAGTGGAGCGGAGCCCGATTCCTAAGAAAGTAACAAGAAAACAGGGGAGACAACCTGGGTCAGGTGGTGTCGGCGTCTCGGTCGGCGTCCGGAACGTCAGGATAAATCATAAGTCTGGCCAGCGAAGGTCTGGGGATGGAGAGAAAGGATGTGATAGGGGGGGGGGAGGGTTAAGGGGGGGTGGAAATTATAGCGGGCGAGGCACAGGATGTGTGCACAGGCACAGTTCGGGCACTTACCGTGTCAATTACACGATCGGTCTGGAGGTGCGGGGGGTACAGTGGGCGGGGCTGGTCCGCGATGGCTAGAAAATTTCAGGTACATCGTGGGTAGTCAGGTACGATGATTTGACAAAGCCAATCCCAACGTGATCGGGGCTTTGGGGAGAATTAATCTGGGGAGAGAAGGTGGGGGATCAGGATAAGCGGTAAAGGGGGGGGGTGGGTGGCTACTGAGGCCAGTAGTAGTTAGGAGCGCCAAAGTTAGATGCGATGGGAGCCCATACCTCTAGTAGCTTGTAGTCGTGCGAATCGCAAGCTGTCCTGGCGTTGCTAAGGGAACCAAGGCAGGAAGTGAGAGCTATAAGGGGATAGGTCAGGGGAGGAGACTGGATGACGCGACTAACTAGGGCCATGAAAGGATAGTAGGGATTGGTGCGTCAGGGCAGGGGGTGGAGGGTGGGATGAGAAGTGGCTTGGTGGGTGGGGCAAGTCTCGGAATGACTAGTGAAAGCACAGCAAACCCGGCATGTGTGGCTAGGTAAAACAACTAATTACAGATAGCGGCAATACCACACTATAAGCATGATCAATGCAAAATTGACAGTACAATTCGATAGACATTTGCAATTCTAGGACAGTGTAGGACAGATTCAGCAACAAAAAAGAGAAAGTCGGTAAGGAAAAGGAAAAGGAAGAGAAGTGGATTCAGATGGAGATGGTGCTGTTCCACTCGTCAATACTCGTCAATAGTGTTCAATCCATTGTTAACGGAATCACACAATGTCATCCATTTGCACTCACTCCTGTTTAGGAGGGAACTGATGGTGGAGACATCAGATCCCTCCTTGACGAGTGGAACAGCACCATCTCCATCTGAATCCACTTCTTTTCTCTAATTACCCCATGCTGGCCCCTGTTCACCCCTCCCCTTGGGCCATTCTGTCCTCACTCCTCCCTCTTCTTTCTCCCTTGTACAGCACTGCTATCAACCCACCCAGTCCTGATGATGATCCCAATTAAAGTGGATCGAAACGCCGTCGACTACTCAGCAAGACTATAGGCGCCCCCGCAAAGTGGTTCACGTAGAAAAAACAACATCAGAATAACGATTTAAAACCGTCTGGAACCACTCTGGCTTTTATGCACTGTACATATCTATGCACAAGTCACTTCGCGCTGTCCACGCTGACCACATTGTCACCTGCGTCGCTTCCGTGTTTTTCACTCACACACTTGAGCACCTAGTAAAATTTGGGTTGTTTTCAAATTTGTATACCTGCAGTGCTGATACAACTGCTAATTGTTTTGACCCCTCATCCGAATTGTTTATATAAATGATGCCATGGGCACTTACTACAATCAAATAGAGTCTCCTTGTCTCACTTCGGATAATGTTGTATTCATATCCTTACTAATTGTCTTCAAAATTATACCAGTTGGGACACCATGTGTTATATGTGAACATTAAGAACACAGTCACAGCAAGCGAGGCAGAGAAAGCTATGCAGAAAATAGCTGCTTCCACATTTTACTTCAGGATTGAAGAATAGCACTGGGACTTATTGAAACGTAGTATCTGGCCGGATTCCACTGTAAGTTTATGAAAATTGCACTCTGGGGAGCTGATCTCTATTAAGTGCAAATAAAATCCAAGCTCTGTTGCTACTTCAACAAATGGCAAATAATATTTAGGACAGTGGCATTAACTTTTAGTGGAGCTTCTGATCAATGTTATGTGCATTTATATAGTGCTTTACTACCATTTGTGTCCTCCGCGCAATGGTTCTATGGCATCATTTACTCTCATCAAAGTAGTCTGTTGACATTGTCTTGCGTCATTTATTTTTCTTAAAAGATAGTGGTTCACGAGGTTTGGTGGTGTATATTACAATTATGTATTATACAACAGCTACCAGTCCTGTTACGGTTCTGTGTGGAGAATGATGCGCATGGAGGTGTCCCCCTTGGCATCATTCTAATGGGGAGTAGGATTATCCATTGTTTGGCTTCTGCTGCATGTTATGTTTCAAGAGATCTTTGCCCAATCTGTGGCTTGGAAACAATGCTATGTGCATGGGAGTGTGTTAGATTGAAGTTAACATCCTATGGTTGGCTTATCACATGAGAGGATATGGATGTGATGTTGAGGTGACAACAGTGCTTCATTTGTAAGAAGCAAAATGCAGGGGCCCAAAGACGGTATTATGAGCTTAATGCATTGGTGTGTTTGTGAGACTTCATGAGTACAACATGGCTGAGTCTGACTGCATTGGTGTATGTTATGCACACATATATTGCACAACTGTTCTCACCAGCTTAAAACTTGCCACAAATATATATATTATTAATCACATAGGGAAAACCTAATGCATTTGCCAATGCTTGTTTGATATATGTGCCACTGGGTGTTTCTGTGCCAACATGTACTCTGGCTACCTTGGATTGAAAAAATAATTTTTGCTGTTTGAGATATGTGTTGTGGAGCTGTGTGTGTGTGTGTGTGTGTGCGTCTGTGAGTGAACGCGCAGAACATGGTCTGTGGCGAAGGATGCCTCTGTTCCTTTTGCTTAAGTTTTGGACCTTCACTGCTGTACCTGAATTAATGGGAGCTGCATTGTTGGGCAGCTTTGAGAAGAACAGGTTAGAGAAGGAGAGGTTGCAGGAAGAGAACAGGCTAGTGTGACAGTGGCCAGGGGACACTGTTGCAGTGTGAACTTAATGATGCCGAGAATTGTCCCGCTCATAATGAGATGCATACAATATTTACAAATGGTAGCGGTGGTTCTACTGGTAGCACATCACTCTTTGTATGCATTCAAAATAGACATTACAGTATTGGTGCACCTCAAGGTTAAAAACCTACACCCCACTACCTATGGTGTCAATCCACTATAGTCCTAAAAGAACCCAGTGTAAATGTCAAACATAAAAGTAAACCTTGGCACTCTAATCAGTTCAGTATTGATTCATAGATAGTTCTTTTGTTGTTACACAAATCAATTTCGACAAACAAAAAAATTAGTTTTTGACTTGTTCAATTTAATAAAGATGTGGAACATACAAGTTTAACAATGTGTTTGAGAGCAAGGAGTTTCAATAGCATTATATTTCATAGATGGAGGGCACAATTCAGTAATCCTCCTGTAGGGTGTTGGACCTGCAGCCGACACGTGTTTAGTTACAGAGTAACTTTTTCAAGGCTTAGATGAGTATTTAATAAGACTCAGAAGTATTCCGTAGACGTTCAAGGTCTTCCAGTTAAAAGATGACAAGTTACCTATTTGATTATTTTGTATCTCTTGCCCGGAATGGTAGTGGCGCCACACACTTTTAGTGGATCCAATAATTGTCTTCAGAAGCTAGAATAACTTGCGTCTTATTGCATCATATGACAACAAAAAGTCATGTGCGATAATATTAACAGACAAAGGCATAGGGCTATGATATGCCCCTGTCTGTGCGAATTCTGCCATATGTAGCCCCCGTCCCAAGTAGGTCAATGAGATGAATCACAGGTTACAAGCCTAGAGCTTGATGTCAGGTGTCTGGGGTGGACTTATACAATCTTACATTAGAGCAATAGGGTCAAAAGTTAGGTGAATAGGGGTTTGATTAGAGACGAAAATCCACAGCATCCAGCATCTTAAACATGCAGGCACAGAAGAGGCTGATGTTAGGTAGCATCCATTCTGTCCTACATTGGTGACATGTGAGGTGCAAGTGGTGTAATGAGGAATAGTTTTAAAGGTTATTTATTGGGGTGGTAGTAAAAAGGCTTTATTGTACAGATTTGTAAAAATATATTATTATGAAATGCATAAAATCATTACAATAAAGGTTAAATGTAAGTTTAAAACAGACAGATAGTAATCATTTTTAATTTTTAATAATAAGATAACAATGCAATTATGATAAGAAATATGGTTTAAATCTCTATAAAAGGTGGTGGGAATCCATCTGTCGTCGCATGAGGCCGAATTCTGCAATTCTGCATCCTATGATAGAAGCGACAGAGGATACTGATAATGAACAGGATTTAATCTTAGAGATTCAACAAATAGTAAAAGTTAGCGAGGACAATCCATTTTGCAACATCATTGTTGATGGTGTGGTAGTAAGAATGATGGCAGACTCAGGAACTAGGTACACACTTATTGGTGAGTAATATTTACAATAGTTTTCACAACATGTTCTTAGAGATCCTGATGTACGGTTGGTGGCATATGAAAACAACCCTATTGAATTACTGAGTTTCATTGAGGCTTAACTTGAGTTTCAGCAGAATATGGTGCCATCCAAATTGTATTTTGCCAAGCAGAGTTCCTGTTTACTGGGGTGGCCTCAGCAAAGGGACTTAGTGATTCGCTTGGATCCAAATCATCCGGATCAGGTACTGGGGGCACAAACTGGAGTGTGTGAGGTTGTAACAAAAGTGCCATGTATCACTGAGTATCCAGAGGTTTTTAAGGAACAATTGGGCACTTTCAGAGGCTTTATGCATAAGATGGTGTTGAGGGATGCAACGTCTCATGTGGCTCATAAACCGTGGGGGGTAGTGCTCATTATGGAACCTTTACGTTAAGAACTGTGCAGGTTATATGAGAGAGGGATGATTGAGGAAATAGAATAATCAGAGTGGGTAGCTCCAGTGGTGTTGGCTAAGGAGGGCAATGGTGATATTAGGTTGTGTGTTTACTTGACGAATCTCAACGCAGTAATCAGGGTGGACAGTCATCCTCTTCCAAACGTAGGAGAGATGTTAACCACCATCAAATGTGAAAAAGTGTTTTCAACTTTAGATCTACCTTCAGCATACCACCAGATTGTGCTGCATCTCAAGTCCAGACCGTTAACATGTTTTGTCACTCTGGGGGGGGCATTCAGATACAAACGTATGCCTTTTGGCTTAGCCGTGGCGGCTACCATTTTTCAAAGGGCTATGCATCTATTACAAGAACCACCAAGGGTAACATATTTCCAAGACAATATTTTACTATTCTGGAATAATGAAATAGAACATGATCAGACATTGAGAGGTGTGGTAAAAATTCTGCAGGAGAGTGGGTTGACGATCAGGAAGGAGAAATGCAGGTTTAGGGTAAAAGGAGTAAAATATTTGGGGCACTGGATCAGTGGTGATGGAATAGCTCCTACAATGCAACTGGTTTCTGCTATAGAAAAAGCTCTGTCTCCAACTAGTAAAGACCAGTTACCGTCATTCTTGGGTTTGGCTGAATATTACTCTCATTTGTACCTATGTCTGCAGATAAGACTAAACACATGTGTGGTCTCATATTTGTGTGATTAGTGTGTGAATTGTGAAATCAATAAAGTAATCAGGTTTTTATAGTTGCTGATCCATCTTGGCGCATGGGTTCAGTCAAAGAGAGATCCTTCCCGAATTGAGCCAGCAACGGGGATTGCTTGAGGTGGAGAGGCAGGGTGTTTGTTCCAGGTCTGGGCGGCGAGGTGGGAGATGGATCTTCCTCCAGTTTTGGTCTGGCGGATCTGTGGGATGGTGGCCAGGGCCAGTTGGGCAGAGGGAATGTGTCTGGTAGTTACGTGGAATGAGAGGTGGTGGTTCAGATAAGCAGGTCAAGTGTTGTAGGGAGATTTGTAGGTATGTGTGAGGAGCTTGAAAGTGATTTTGTTGACTGGAAGCCAATGGAGTTTTCAAAGGGGTTCGGTGATGTGGCTGCAGTGGGGAATGTTGAGCACAAGTCTGGCTACGGCGTTTTGAACATTCTGTAGTTTCCTGATGAGTTTCTGGGTGACAACGGTGTAGAGTGCATTGCCACAGTCAAGTCTGCTGGTGATGAGTGTATGGGTGATTGTCTCTCTGGGTTGTGTGGGGATCCATCTGAATGCCTTTCCAAGCAGGTGGAGTGTGTGGAAGCAAGATGAGAATATGGCATTGATCTGGCTGTTTCACTGTGTGAGCGAGGAGTCCAGTATGATGCAGAGAATACGTGCATGGTTGATGAGGGTGGGAGGGGTTCCCAATGCAGTGGGCCCCCAGGAGTCATCCCAGGCTGAGGGGGTTGGTCCTAGGATGATTACTTTGGGCTTGTCCGAGTTGAGCTTGAGGCAGCTATCTTTCATCCAGGTGGCAATGGCCTTCATCCTGTTGTGGAAGTTGATTCCCGCAGCTGTGGGTTTGTTGGTGAGGGACAGTTTCAGCTGTGTGTCATCAGCATAGGAGACAATGTTGAGTCAGTGGTTCCTGACCATGGCAGTGAGGGGGACCATGTAGACATTGAAGAGGGTGATGCTCAGAGAGGAGCCCTGGGGCACTCCACAGCTGATCTCCGTAGGTTCTGAGAGGAAGGGAGGTAGTCTGACTCACTGTGTTCGGCTGGTAAGGAAGGAGTGGATCAAGGGTCTTGTGACAGATGCCGGCATCGTGGAGTCTCATGATTAGGGCGCGCTGGGAGACGCTATCGAAGGTGGCTGAGAGGTCCAGTAGAATGATGGCTGCGGTTTTGCCTTAGTCGAGGAGGGAGCGAGAAGTGAGGTCTCGGTGCTGTGGTTGCTTCAGAATTTGGTTTGGGAGATGTCCAGGACATGGTTCCCTTCAATGAACTAAGAGAGTTGGGCGTTGATGGCCTTCTCGATGACCTTGGCTGGAAAAGGGAGCAGGGAGATGGGTCTGAAGTTCTGGAGGTCTGTTGGGCCAGGGGATGGCTTCTTCAGCAGTGGGTTGATCTCAGCATGTTTCCAGTCATCAGAGAAGGTGGCAGTCTCGATGGAGCCGTGAATGGAGCGGTGCAGCTCAGGCGATAGAGGTGGCTGCTCTATTGAAGATGTGATATGGCCAGGGGTCCGAGGGAGCTACTGAGTGGATCTCTTCATGATCTTGAGTGTGTAATCTGTGGTGAGCTGAGTCCAGTTGAGCAGGATGTGTTGGGGTGCTGCCTTGTTGTGTGTGGTGGTGTCAGGCATGGAGGAGGGTCTTGGGTTTCAGAGCTGTCATAGATCTGCCAGATCTTGTGAATATGAGTTTAAGAATTTAAAATCATACATCGCCACAGCACCAGCACTCAAGGCTTTGACACCAATGATCCCATTGTAGTAAACACTGATGCCAGCTTGGTGGGTTTGGGTGCTGTGTTATTACAAAAAAGAAATGGTGCAGGTGTGACGACCGCTTATGCCTCTAGAACTTTGCCGGATGCAAAGATTTTTTTTCCACTGTTATGTTATGTTATATGGTATTTATAGAGCAGGCGGCTACTCCCAGCAGTTCCCGGCACTGTGGAGCTTGAAGCATTTCCTGTGTGGTGGGAAGTCAATAATTTCAGAACGTATGTGTGGGGGGACAAAGTTTACTGTGAGGATAGATCACCGTCCTCTAATTGAAGTATTTTCTACTAGTGGATGAAGGAGAGCATCTCCGAGGACTGTTCAATGGACTATGGCAATGCCAGAATACAATTTCTGCATAGAGTATGTATGCTGGGAAAGAAAAAAATTGCTGGCGGATTGTTTGTCGAGACTGCCTTCAGGGGTTGGTCTGATGTGGTGTGTGGGGAAAAAGACTGGTTGGTAGCAGCAGTGGATGTTGTAATTGATTGCAGAATTTCTCATGAAGAATGGTTAGATGCTGTTAAAGGAGACAGTGTGTTCAGTGAAATTGGGAAATATCTTTGTGAAGGTTGGCCTAGTAAAGGAAGTGCATCTTATGAAACTGAGGGGCATATTTACAAGGGCTTTATCTTACAAAGCCAAAAAAGTGAAAATAAAACCAGCGCCCTATTTACAAGAGGGTGCTAACATGCATAATCGCATGTTAGCACCCTTTTCCCCAACGTCTCACTTTGCATCTCCAATGAGATGCAAAGTGGGCGTTAGGGGGCGTACCCCAGATGGACTACCTTGTAAATATCGCTGATGTTTACATCGCGATATTTACAAGGCAGCCCACATGATTTTAGCACACATTCGATTTTGGAGAATCGGCCGTTTTGGCCAAAATCTAACGTCTGTTAAAATCCTAACTTAGCCATCCCTTACATAGGGGGTGGATTATGCTGATACGACCCTGTGGGTCATCTCAGCAAAGTTATCACCCTTTTACAGGGAACATAGCTGGAAAACCAGCGATGCTCCTTGCAAAAGGGCGATGACCTCGCTATCTCTGGAATTTTTATCACCCTGGAGTAACGCGTTGTTAATTACGCGCTACCAGGGCGATAAAAACCAGAGATGGACGGCAATAATAAAGCTATTGCTCAGCACGGCCAGCGATGATTATCGCTGGCGGTTGTTAATATGCCCCTAAGTGTTTCCGACAGGTTGGTCAGGAATTAGCTATTGTAAATGGGTTGATTTTCTGGTAGTACCTTCTGTACTATGGGAGAGAATAATCCGATTGGCACATGATGGGCATATTGGAATGAGTGCCACCAAGAGAAGTGTAAAGGTAGAGTATTGGTGGCCGGGATTGGATTGCGATGTGGAAAGGAATTGATATCATAGGCCCATTACATGTGATTGGTAGTGGCTCAAAATATGCCATTGCTGTAATTGACTATTTCACAAGGTTGCCTGAGGTAAATATTACTGAAGAAGTTACTGCAGAAACTGTAATTGTGTTTTTGAAACAACTGTTCATCAGTGAGGGAGTCCCGGAAATCTTGGTCTCCGACAATGGCGTCCAGTTTTGTTTCCGAGCGCATAAAAGAGTTTCTTCTAGAGCAAGACATAAAGCATTTTTGGTCGTCAGTGTACAACCGACAAAGTAATGGTCTGGTGGAGAAGTGGAACAGGACATTGAAGGAAGGGATTACAACTGCTTTGGCTGGGGTGAAGATTGGAAAGTGGCAATGCGGAAGTTGTTGTGGACTTACCGCACCTCTCCTCACTCTGTAACTGGCAGATCTCCATTTGAGTGCATGAGGGGTCGCAGGGCCAGGACGCTTATGTCCACAGCGGTGGAGCTTATTAAAGTGAGTTTGGAGGGTGTGGCGAGTAAAATTGTTATTTTGCGAGTGATGATTAGGTTTGTGTACGGAAAGGCTGCATGGTTGGTAAAGGACTATCTGAGTATTCTGAGCCTCTTCAAGTTAAGAAAGTAAATACATTCATACTTCTGTTAAATGATTACATTTGTGGAGTAAGAAAAAGATAGTGAAAGCTCCACTCGGGAAAGAACAAAAAGATCAGAGCATACCAGATCATGAATCCAGAGCATTGAAATTAGAACTCTGAGAAACCTTGGTAATTTTGTGATGTAATGTATTTGGTTTGTTTCTTATTTATGTGTTATGAGCATTTGTAACTTTATTTTTTTCTTTTTCTTTAATCCTCATTAGCCTTGTCGCCACCCATTATATGGAAAAACGGTACCGCCCATGGGCTTTTACCTCATGTACCTACTTGTCCAAAATGGCTTCTTACAGCGTCCTTCGAGGTTACGGAATCTCCTTTCATACCAGACCCTGATTACAGTCCGGCGCTCGAACAACTACTGTTACCATTTCGACTCAATGCAGGTGAGATAGGCCAAGACCTTAATCATTGGATTTTTCATTTAACATTACTCATTATTAATACCCCTACCATTACACTATTACTACCCATTATCTCCCTCACCCGAAGAGTGTCATAAATGGCAACCAATATTTACATTTTTTCTCATTCCGACCCATAGAATCTATTCTTGCTATATTCCTCATGGCCCTCACCCAATCCATAAGCGTCGGGGACACATTTGATACCCACAGTTTACACAGCTCTCTACGAGCCAGGAGTATCCCATAAAACACTAGTTTGACTTTATCATCTATATTTTTACTCCGTAAATCAAATCTTCCTGTTATTATTAATTCAGGGCTTACCTCTATCCTTTGAGCTGTTACCTCCGCCAAACTTTTACTTACAGCTTCCCAGAATTCTCTAATATTCGGACACTCCACAAACATGTGTAGGTCATCCACATTTACACATCTGCACTTCGGACACTCCCCTACCCCTTCGGCTCTGAACTTGGATAATCTGCGAGGGGTCCAGTAAGCCCTGTGGGTTGTAAACAAATGATTCCGCCTTAAATTTGCAGATTTAACTGTTTTGTAAAGTGTAGTCATTGTTACTTGCCATTGAGTTTCCGTAGCGATGTCTGGCAAGCAATCCCTCCACAATGCTTCCGGAAGTAGAAATACACCATCCTCCGCCTCGAGTATCGACCAATACCAGAGTGATATTTCCTTCTTGTGTAACCCTCTTGACATTAGTTTATCTTCCAGAGCATTCTGAGATCCAATCATATTTTCTGCTTTGCTTGCCCAGCTGCAGATTTGCAAGTACTTAAATTTTGAAAATCCCTGGCCCCACAAACTCTGAACTTGAGCCCAGTCCATCAAATTTCCTTCCAAAAATATGTCTCCCCAGCAGACTACCCCTGCAAGTTTAAGAGGAATCACCAAAGCGTCAAGTGCCCACATAGGTGAACCTGGTCCATCCCAGATTGGGGCCCTGTAACTGTAGTATGGAATCTTCAAAGTTTTCCTTATACTATACCACAGTACTGCAGCATCATGTAGCAGTTTCAACCGAACTTTTTTAAAGTATCTTGGGTCGGAAAATTTACACATAAATCCATAATCGTTATATTTACAGAATTTAAGCATTGCCGCATACATTTTACCAATATCCGAGGCTGGCGGTGTATCCATTAACATCCTCAAATTTTTTAATTGAAAAGCCCAAAAGTAAATCTGAACATCTGGGGCCGCCAAACCCCCCTTAATCAGCCGTCTCCTTATCTTTTGTAACTGAGGTGAGACACGTGGGAGTACACATATCAGATCATTCAGCTGTTTTTTTTAATTTGAAACTAGAAATGGATAGGGGGGAGACAACATGGAGGTTGGACAGGACAGTTCTCCTAGATGAGGAAAGTTTAAAAACAATCAAGGATGAGTTAGAAGGTTTTGTAGATAGCAATCTTGGTTCGGCAAGTATTGATATGGTTTGGGAAGCCTGTAAGGCGTTCTTGAGAGGGAGGTTGGGAGCAGCTGGAGCAAATAAGAGGAGACTTTATTACAGTAAAATTACAGAACTGGAGGAAAAAATTTGGGCGGCTGAGGTTATTAGTGCCAGGAATTCCGGTAGTGACGATCGGGTCTTGCAGAATTTGGAAAATTGGAAATTAGAGTTAATGGCAACCCTTAATTACAGAATTAAAGAGAAGTGGGAAGCAATCAAGGTGGCACATTTCAGTTATGGTGAGGGATGTGGGAAACTTTTAGCCTGGAAGGCCAAACAAGAGCAGGTTCGTAGTTGTATCAAAGAAATAATATCTCCAGAAGCTAATCTAAGCATTACAGACAGCAAAGGAATCGTGGAGGTATTTTATAAATATTTTTTTAAAGTATACAAAGAAGAGTTAAAACCAGAGGCAACTGCAATAAGAGGTTGGTTACATTTGTTGGACCCGCTCCCGACTGAGTTTAAGCAGGTATTAAATAGGGAAATATCTTTGAATGAAGTCGTAAATACTATTAAAGTAGGGAAGAAAGGAAAAGCGCCGGGACCAGACGGTTTACCTTTAGAGGTGTATAAAAGTTTAGTTCAGATGATAAGCCCTCTACTTTGCCAACTTTTTAATGGTATCTTTTTAGGAGAGGTATCTCTGCCGCATTCATGGAATGAGGCTACTATTGTTTTAATACCGAAACCAGGGAAATCCCCTAAATATCCAGATTCGTACAGACCTATTTCGCTATTAAATTGCGATTACAAATTATTTGCGAAAAAAATGGCGGATAGATTAAGTACGGTTATTCCCAAGTTGGTGCATGAAGATCAAAAGGGTTTTATTAAGGGTAGGTTTATGAAGGAGCTCACTTTTTCTTTAATTGGTTCAATAGATATGGCCACAACAGAGAAACAACCCTTGGCGCTTATAGCACTTGACCCCGCCAAGGCGTTTGACCGGGTTAACTGGGACTATCTAAAGGCCTTGCTGGCGCATCTAGAACTTGGGACCAGGTTTACTAAAGTACTGATATCTTTATATGACTCACCAACATCAAAAGTACTGATTAATGGGATGTTAACTAAATCTATTAGGGTAATGCGAGGAACGAGACAGGGATGCCCACTGTCCCCTTTATTATTTGACTTGTACATAGAGCCCCTGGCGTGCAGGATTAGAAATACGGAAGATATCCCCCCGTTTAGATTTGAAACATGGTAAAAAAAAATGGGTCTTTATGCGGACGATATTATTTATACCCCCAATCTACATCAGTCACTACAAGCCATATTAGATATAGCGAACGAATTTGGATCAGTTTCAGGGTACAAAATAAATAAGGATAAAACCGAAATTATGGCATGGAATTTGGACACATCCGGAATCAAATGCAAAATGGAGATGAGGTACTTGGGGGTAAGGATTACTCATAAGCTTGAGGAGCTAGCAAAAACTAACTTTCTCAGGATAAAAATAGGAGTCATGTTACGGGGATGGGGGCATCTACCACTTAACTTATATGGGCGTACTAACCTGATAAAGATGACAATTCTGCCGAAACTGACATTTTTGTTTGAAACCATCCCTTTAGAATTTAAAAAGGATTGGCTTAAAAAGATGATGAGTGAAATATGTTCTTTTATTTGGGCCTCAAAGGGGTCTCGGCTGGCCTGGAAAAAGATAAGGAGATGAGCATTTGTAACTCTTGTTAACAATGTTATATCTTAGTTTTTTTTGTTTGACCGCCTTTCTTTCACTTTTCTGCGGGATGCATTGGTCAGTGTTTTGATAGTTCTTTTGATTGTTGTATTTTCATTTTCGGTTATATTCTAGGTTGCAATACTTTTTTGATTTATTGAAGGAGGGAGATGTGTTGCATTCTGATTAGCTTTCACAGGCAGTTGGTGGCCGATGCTCTCTACCAGTCTGACAAAATAAATTTACTTGGAAGCAGACGAATGTTCCGGCTGTGATCTTTTCACCCAGAAATACACGTGGGGTACCATTTTCAGCGAGAGAAGGGTAGAAACACTGAATGGAACATTTGTTATTATCAATTGAATTTCTTTCCCCATTTGGCTTCCAAATGGAAGCCAGTGTAAAGTAAACAGCATATTTAGCAAAATGCCTTCTGTTTCACTTGATAGCATGGGTGAATACATAGTCCGAGTTGTACAAAACGTTAAAAAAAATGCCCATATTGTCTGCATACCCATTTTTATTTCTTTATCTTTTACTATATCATTTAATGCCTGATCAATACACAGTGAAAAATCATTCTAAGCTGCATCTCAGTTGTTGGCTCTGAGTATAGCATGTTTTCAGACAACCAACAAACACTATTTAACCCTGGGACAAAAGAATCTGAGGAAATAACTGGATACTACTTTTGTCTCAGGTGATTGCTTTTGTGCAGGAAGGTGCCCCTTTCTGCACAAAAACAATCCTGCGTGCAGTGCAGGCACTCTTGCACCATGGTGGAACTGTACCTGCGTTGGCACTAGGAAGATCATTGTGTGTCAGCGCTGGGAGATGACAGGAATGCACCGTATTATGTTAAATACATTGCATTTCTGTCCTTTCCCTCTCACACAGCACAGCATGGTGCATTGCTATACATTGCAACGTGATCATTTGATCAATATGCTCCTTAATGCTATAGTAGTAGTAAAAAATATGAGAGGTTATGAAATATATGGCGTGATCTTACGACACTGCAGGAAAATGTTTGTAATTTATGTTCAAATAATAAAAGCAATTTACATTAGAAATAAGGATTTCCCACTGGGCTCGTTGGAGAATACAGGAAAAGTGCATATGTTTAAAGATGGCTGCAACTGCTGCAGCAGAACAAGCATTCACAAAGCTAAGAGGCATAGCTATTTTATATGTGAAAGTAGTTTTGCGCTGATTATGAATTCTGTGTGTATGTTGGTGAAATTTAGAAGGAGTCAGTGGTTGGGTGGAAGAGGTGGTGCAGACATATATGCAAAAATAGGAAAGTGAATGAATAAACGGTTGAATAGGTGTAAGTGTTGAAGAATCAACCGAATAAAGGGATGATTTGATGGAGGCAGGTTACACCAATCTTTCTTAGGCAGCAATATTGATAATGTTATAAAATAGAACAAAATATAAATTTTTGCAAATACAAGTATTACACCTGCGTGTGGCACCAATGTGACAGGGATGCTTGCAATGTATAGAGAATTTAACCATTCTTTTATTTCAAGCAGTACAACAGAGATGTACATCATAGTGCCACCTGTTTCGGCATTATGAAGATGCTCCGCAAGTTTCTTCCTTTATTATCTGCGGAGCACAGGCGGATTACGGTGCAGGCGCTCATCGGATCCAGGTTAGACTATGCCAATGCCCTTTTCTTAGGCCTCCCGGATTACGTGGTCCAGCGCCTGCAGGTGGTACAAAACTCTGCAGCCCGTGCGATTTTTGGTCTGCATAGGCGAGCACGAGCCTCTGGGTTGCTGCAGACGCTCCACTGGTTGCCGATCCGGAAGCGGATTATGTTTAAATCCCGGACGCTGATGCACAAAGCATTGTTTGGCTCAGGTGCGGGATATTTGCAGAAGAGACTGGCTTTCTATCGCCCTGCCCGCTCACTGCGCTCTGAATCCCTCTTCACTGCTGTGGTTCCGCGTGTGAGGAAGGCCCGCATCGGGGGGCGCTCTTTTAGCCTCAAGGCCCCCCAGCTGTGGAATTCGCTTCCGTTGGCACTACGCAGTATCCCCAATCTGCTTCAGTTCAGGAAAAATCTGAAGACCTGGCTTTTTAATCTTTCTGTTTAGTGGGTGTCTTTTTCTTTTGAGTCTGCTTTTTCTTTTTATGTTGTTCTACACTTGAGCTGCCTGTGGAAAGCGCCGGGACACTCTGTTAGAGTAGCCGAGCGCTATATAAACGCAATTTAACATAACATAACATAACAAGTAGCCATGTTTCGTTAACAATTAGGCCTATAATGGTGCAAAGCCAGAGCTGTGCGCCAACTCCTTTCAATCAGATTTCTGCACACTTCACACTACTGAAGTAGCACTCTCACACATACATCTCTGCACACCACAATCCACTATCTTTCATCTTTATACTCATAGATCTGTCTGCTACCTTTGACACTCTTAAATACACCTCTCTTCTCTCCTACTTAAACTCAATGGGTTTCACTTGTCTTGCATCTTTTCGAACACTTAAACAATTGCTTAGAAATTAAGGACTTCTAAACCCACAAAACTCCCAGTGGACATCCCACAAGACTCTCTGCCTGATTCATTATTTGGCGGACAGCTCATCATTGTGCCAGTAGAACAGAATAAATTACTCAGCCAAATTTATAAATGACCACCAAGCAGACACATGTTTATAATGCACTGGCAGGAACAGCCGTCACAGCAGTTCTTGCCAAATACGACGTATGTAAGGAGTAATAAAACTGCGGCCAACAACCACCACAAAAATACAATGACTGTTGGCTGTTTCTAGTAAGGCAGATACACAAGTATGGTCCAGTTCCTGGAATGGGTACAGTGCGGCTGTTATAGCAAAGGCCGCCACCGAAGGGAGCCTCGAGGGCCGGAGCCATAATGGCACCTAGAGCCTGCAAGGAACAAATCCGGTTTGCGCTGCCCGTAAATGCTGCACGGCGAAATGCTCCTGAGGCCCTCTCTCCCCCCTTTCAAAGACAAAGGGAAGAGAGGAAGGGGGCATGTAATGCGACACTCCCCCTGGGCAGCTCACCTTCACATCAGGGAGGTGGGGGAGCGGCGCCAAACGAACAGCAGTGTCGCAGTGCTGACAGTGAGGAAAGGAACTTATAGTACAACGGTTGGCTATGGAGGCACAGCGGGCGGTGTGTGGGAGTAAGGCTACTCACTTTAGGATGCCTCACGGCTAAGTGAAGCGGTGTCACTCACTTTGGGATGCCTCACGGCTGAGTGAAGTGGCCTAGCAAAAGGGGGCAGCAAATGGAGATGGCACTCGCAACCCAGCCCCCAACAGACGGCAGGGCATGAAGGAGTCGAACAAGGTAGCGAGCTGGGGCCTAACCCCGGGAAGAAGCTACCCCCACAAAAAAATAGTGCAAAGGGAGCGCAAATCCAACCAAAAGGGACGGAAACAAAAGGTGTAGTTTGGTTATGGAAACACACTGACAGGGCAATTTGTAGAAGAAGGGCCACTCCCTCTGGGATGGCTTACGGCTGGGTGAGTACGCCTGACAAAAATCGCGGTAGCAAACTGAGACGGCACTTGCAGCCCAGCTCCAGCCAGACGGCATGGCACAAAAGAGACTAGCAAGGCAGCGAGTTGGGGCCTAACTCTGGGGAAAGCCTACCCCCCACACATGCAAGGGGCATGGAAAACAACAAAGAGCAATCTACGTGCTGTCAGGGTGATTAATGACCCTAGGAGATGCAAATGAGCAAAAGAAAAACCAGTGATTTATGGCCAGCCGATGATTTATGGCTGATGATTTATGATGCCAATGCAGAATGAATTATGACAACAAAATGATGACAGATTTGTGACAGAATGATTTATGACCTCCCAGTGATTTATGACGATGATTTCTGGCTGCTGATTTATGATAATCAGGCAGAGTGATTTATGACAAAATAATGGCCAATTGCGGCAGAATGATTTATGATACATGATGATTTATGACCCAGGATTTATGATTTCCAAATGACACTGAGTGATACCCAATCCGTGATATTGTATGATAATGATTTATGACCTCGGCCCCAAGAAGGTGTCCAGGGGCGTTGTACAAATACGACGTATGTAAGGAGTAATAAAACTGCGGCCCACAACCACCATAAAAAATACAATTACTGTTGGCTGTTTGTAGTAAGGCAGATACAAAAGTATGGTACGGTTCCTGGAAGGGGTACAGTGTGGCTGTTATGAAGCTGGCTACATCAAAGATCAAGTTGTCTAGATTTACCAACCAGCTTTGCTAAATGTGCCCCTGTGCCTTGTAATGTAACCGACTCTAGGTGGCGCTGACACCCTTTTTATCCTAAAGCCCATCTCTCTATCACGCTTGCTGTTCCCATTCTCTTCTTTCTGGTGCCTCTTTATACTTTCAGTAATCGTATGCGACCTTTAATGAATAAATATAAAAAGGCTGTTGTCTCAAGAGGATGTATGCTGGTAGTTCCATTGTTAATCGAAAAGCTCACTTTTCAAATCCCTGCACAGCTGCAATGAAAATAGCGCCGAACCGGGGAGAGGAGTTGGCCTAATGGCTACGGCGGTCGACCTTGAATCTGGAGAACTGGGTTCGAGTCTCGGCAATGACGCTGAACATCCTGTGATTTTGGGCAAATCACTTAATCTCCCTGTGCCTAAAAAAACAAAATGAATGTGTCCTCATGTAATGCAACTGGTGCTATGTAAAGCGCTCTGATAACTGTTTCGGGTCAAGTTCCTGCTATATAAAACTCTGTAAAAAAAAAAAAAAGCATTTGCAATGCAATAGGTCTCGCATTTACGAAATTTCAAGCTATTGGCATTGTAAATGACAATGCCTTTTATTTACATGTTTTCAAAACCAACACATAAAGATTTGTCATTTACAATGCCAGTAGCTCAAAGTCTCGCAAATGCAAGACCTATTGCATTGCAAATGCTTGTTGCTCATGATAACACTGTCTGGGCAAAGATTTCACCTCATTAGTACCCGTTTAATAATCAAAAGCAGCAATAAACAACTGAAAGATAATTAGTCAATTTTTGCAAAGGGTCTTCTACTGTGCAGGAACATACTGCAGCGTTTTGAGTAACATTTGATGCGTTTAAGCCATTAACATATATATATATATATTACCTACTGGCGGTCGCCAGTAGGTATATATAGTTAGGATTTTTTCTCTATGGGATTTTTGAAAATTCTATGTCTAATAACTTTGGCGTTTGTGGACGGAATTGGCTGAAATTTTCAGGAAAATGGCACATTTTGTTTCTGAGCAGCCCTTGAAAATTTGGGGGGGGTTCGTCAAGGGGGGGCCGAGAAAAAAGGGGGGTCCCAAAACGTGTTTTTAACATTGAGTTTTCCATAGGGCGGTTGGCCTCACTTTTAGCCCGAACGGCTGAATGGATTTGCACGAAACTTGGCAAAATTGTAGGGACTGGTAGCCCGATGTGCCTTTTGTAGGTCTCAATATATGTGCTCCAGTGGATTTTGAGAAATTAACGTTTAAAAAAAGATATATATCTGTAACAGCGGACCGGGCAGCGCTCCAGTACGCGTACTTTTCGCGCAACGGAGCTTTGTGAAGCGAAGCTGATTGGTTCTCCGGCGTCTGTAAACATTCCAAACAGTCCGTAGCGGCCGCCATCTTGTCTCTCGGTAGGATCGAGAGACAAGAGGAGGCCAAAGCGAAGGGGCAAATGACCATAAGGGGGAATAGTAGATCCTCGCTGACCCCCTACGTTTGATGTGGAGGTTTTAAAAGGGGCCCGCGGGGCAAAAAAAATAAATAATAATAATAATCGAACGGCTGAATGGATTTGCACGAAACTTGGCAAAATATTAGGGACTGGTAGCCCGATGTGCCTTTGCTAGGTCTCAATATATGTGCTCCAGTGGATTTTGAGAAATTAACGTTAAAAAAAAGATATATATCTGTAACAGCGCTCCGCTTCGCGTACTTTTCGCGTTACGGAGCTTTGCGAAGCTGATTGGTTCTCCGGCGTCTGTCAACATTCCAAACAGTCCGTAGCGGCCGCCATCTTGTCTCTCGGTAGGATTGAGAGACAAGAGGAGGCCAAAGCGAAGGGGGAAATTACCATAAGGGGGCATAGTAGATCCTTCCTGACCTCTTAGGTTTGATGTACCATTTTGCCAAGTTTGGTGTAATTCCGTTCAGCCATTCAGGCTGTAGACGTATGTAAATGTCCTATGGAAAATTGCATGGGGAAAACACATTTGAAAGTGTTGAAATTTAGAACCAATTAAAATGTTAGTTTGGTTTTGTATTTGTGTGTGATGAAAGTTAATTGGTTATGTATATATGTCAAATGAGAGGAAACCACAGCCATTTTGTGATACTACTGTCTGAGGTACATTTGTGAGGAATTTTTGGTGGTGAATTTCTGGTGTTTGATTTACACAGTACTAACACTTCTCCTACTTTTAAAAAGGTGAGTTGTTAATTTGTAAGGGGAACTATGTTGTACACTTGAAGATAATTTGAAAAATGTTTTCTGTTATTTATTTGCAGTCCTTCTGTTATACTAAATACTTGATAAAGTTAGTTTTATATTATGTATTACTAAAAACGATAAATGAAAGTGATTATTTTTTTCTGCAATTTACAGCAAGCAATTTCAAAATAAAATGGCTCACAATGAAGAGACCGTGGCAATTTCTTTTGAATTGTCCACTACATTGATTGAAATTGAGAGCACCAATAATGAAATATTGTCACAAGGAGGAGATGACTTGTATGATTCCATTAGATTGATTGAAATGGACAGCACCGATAATGAAATATTGTCACAAGGAGATGACTTGAATGATTCCACTACATTGATTGAAATTGAGAGCACCAATAATGAAATATTGTCACAAGGAGGAGATGACTTGTATGATTCCATTAGATTGATTGAAATGGACAGCACCAATAATGAAATATTGTCACAAGGAGGAGATGACTTGAATGATTCCACTACATTGATTAAAATTGAGAGCACCAATAATGAAATATTGTCACGAGGAGATGACTTGAATGATTCCACTACATTGATTGAAATTGACAGCACCAATAATGAAATATTGTCACAAGGAGGAGATGACTTGAATGATTTTTTTGATCAATCTGTTGATGGCGAATTTATCGAATGTTTGGAGACCATAGAGTTAGAAGAATCATCATTGCAGACTTTTCATGAGGAAATTGCTGATGAGGACATGTTACTAGTTCTTTCAAATTTAGAAAATTCTGAAGAATAAATTTATATTTAGAAATCAAAAATTGTTTGAGACATTATTCATTTTTATTTTTAATTTATGAGGTTGTAGCGAAGTGATTGTAGTATAAAATGAGACTTATAGTATAGAGTGCAACATTTTTATGTTACATGGTAAGTTTACTCATATTTACTTCCCTTCTGCCACTATATTATCACCAATGTGTATTTGACATCTCTTCTTCATCTCCGGCCTCCTTTCTCTCACTGTGTGTCTCCGATGCATCTTATCGCTGCTATTTTGTGTAATTACAGAAGAGAGTAAAATAAAATAGTTCGGAACGTGAAAAGGGGGCAAAGTAGAGTACTCCTCACCCCCTAGGCCTTTTTAGGCGGTCCCAAAAGGATCAGTTTCTGCTTTCCTGAGAGATTATGGTATGAGTTCCATATACCACAATAACTTGCATTACAACATGCAAGATATCTATCTCCTATTACCAACTTTTGGAGATATTCGCGCTAAGCGCGAATATCTCCAAAAAGTAACACCTGCCCTGAGCAGTTCTTAGCCATGTTATCCAATGGGAGGTGGATAACATGGCTAAGAGCATTAGCTCGGTAATGCAAGAATATCGCTGACTTTTTAGCGATATTCATGCATTGCGGCCGTTTATTATCGCATTTGCGATAAACCTTGATAATAGCAAGGTTTATCTTCGATAATTTCTGACGATGCTTAGCGGTAAAAAATTCGTTGGTAAGCATCGTTAGCGATAAATATCGCTTAACTTTGGTAATATGCCCCAACGTCTGTTAACGTTCGATTCGAAGGAAATGAGGAAGTGTTGAAAAACATTGTCTGCGCCATCTTGCCTTTTTTGAAATGCCACACTTTTGTCGTGCACGGCAGCCATTTTAGATGCCTTGACCAGACCCACTCTCTGCACGCTGTCGATTCGTAGCATGGCTCCTCACCCTCGCAAGCATCTTCCCCAGGCACTGGTCACCCCCGCTCTCTGTCTTATGCATGGGCAATAAACCTCCCCCCATCTGCGCTGCTCTTCCCTGAGAATCACACTCTGTGCCCGCCCGACACCTCCCTTTCGCCCTATTCACTACCGCACCCTCTGACACTCATCTTCCTCTGTGTCCGATTGTCCAGGCTATCACCTAGCCCTGCAGATGTAGTTTATGGCCCCAGCTGTAAAGAATCACCCCTCTTCAAAGGAGTTATAGTAGATCAAGGCCCACACCCAATGAGATCCGTCACACCACACGTGTTCCTACTATCTGAAAACCATCCTGTATTGTGATTGGGGAGGGGACCGAGCCTGAAGCGGAAGATTCCAGGAATGACTCTTTGTACATCAAAGTTTTTACAATTATGTGTCACATTAAAAATATATAGCACTCCAACAAAGTAGTAGGAATATAAAACTTTAATAACATATAAATATATACAACAAAACAAAAACAGTAAAAACATTTAAACAACGAAGAGACCGTGGCAATTTCTTTTGAATTATCCAATAGATTTATTGAAATTGACAGCACCAATAATGAAATATTCTTGTCGGTAGCGGTCTGTTGTGCGAATAGTTCCAAGGCAGCAGAACGCGCTGAAATCTAGATGGCACGAAAGTGATGTCTAGTAAGTTGCCGCCCAGCAAATAACGGCGTGGGGCGCCGCGGGGGTGAGTGAGTCCAGTAGGCACCACAGCTATTCTTACCGGCATTGCAGAATTACTGCTGGGGACAATGCCTGTGCTGTAGCAGGGTCACAGCAGAAACAAAAAGGATTCTGTTGAAGATGTTGTTGGTTTTAAATTTGAAAACAGTTCTGGTGTCAACTGCTATGCTAATGTAGTGGTTAATGTTTTGTTTTCTCTAGAAAATGTAAAAGAGGGGGAGGCAGTCCAAAGTTCCGTTAAAAGGGCAAAGGAAAGGATCGGTGGTTTGAACTATCAGTCAAAAAGGGGAGGGGGTGCAACAATTTTTCCTACCGGGTCACACTGTGCTTTCACCGGAACTGAGGTCTGCAGGATTCTAGTAATTCAAAGTGAGGCTGGCGCCAGCATGGGAGCGCCGACGTCCCGCGGATACAGTTTCGTCACTCCACGGGCGATCATGGCAGTCATTCCCCATCGGGGGTCGGAGACTCCCGCGGCTCCTCTAGAATCTTCAAGGTCGTGGAGGACTACGGTGGTGGAGTCAACCAGTGACCGGGCCATTTCTTTATGCTGGGCCCGCTCTTGCCAGGTCGACCGCCATTTTGAGAGTTCGGTAGCTACTGGCGATCGCGGGGTCAAATGAGCGGACGGGCTCCACCCTGCCGGGCGAGACGTTGCAGCATGGCCACAGTGGAAGAACCCTTTTCCGGGCGCCTGGAGCGCTGAGGGTGCAGCTGGGAAGCCTCCACCTGGGGAGGCGGGAGAGGCCTGTTCGCACCGTCTCTCCCTCCCAGTGCACCCCACGGCGTCTCGCTTGAGATTTGTTATGGCCGGACCAGGCGATGAGGACGAGGGGGGGGGGGGTCGGAGGCATGTGCAAGACATCCCCCCCCAGTGTTGTCGCAGCCATTATTCATGAAAGAAGAAGTGTCCCGTCCGTCTTCGGGCCGGGCTTCCGGTAGATGTCGGCCGGACGCCCCTGGCTCTGGCCCCATGAATGGGTTTCTTGGTTTATCGGCTGCAGCCGGATCCCGTCGGCCTCGGCCCCCCGACCGTTGGTGGCCGGACCGGAAGAGCATGTGGCGGGAGTACCTGCAACTCTCAAGGGCCACCGCGGCCGGACTGGGAGAGAGAGGGGAGGGTCGAGGAGACATTCCCCCCCCCCTGCAACTGTTCAGCGTTGTAAAGGCAATCCCCTGGCCGGGTCCCGCTGGCCTCGGCCTCTCCTCCGGCTACACCCTACGTTAGGATCTCCTGGCCGAGGCGTGGCAGCAGGACCCGCCTTATATGGGCTGCTCCCGGCTGGGCGTAGCCGCAACCCTGCCCCACCTTGGAAGTTTCCAGAGTGGGGGCGGATGTTCTACTGACTTGCATTTTCCCTAGTCTATCGATTTTTTTGGCATGGCAGGCGGTGGGACAGCGAGGGGTGATTTGGTTTCTCTTACTGTTTTTCTGGTCTCTCACCACTGGCATATTTTAACGTTTTCTTGTTTCTAGGACATTAATAGGTTTTATCATTACGTTATGTTATCGTTTCTTTGTTCGTTGTTTAATAAAAGTTCATGTTCATCAGTGGCCTACTGATTTTCGTTTTCCTATTCTTTTCTTTCCAGGTTGTTTCATGCTAAAGTTTCTGTTAACAGGATACAGTGATCACTTCGTTATTATTGCATATGTCCTTTTCACTAGGGGTGCTCTCTGGTCGGGCCAGATGACGCATCTCTAGTAAATGGTCCGGGTGAAACAGGTGCATCAATCAGTGGGGAGTAGATAGGCATGGCAGATTACAACGGGGGAGAAAGGTCCGCATTACGTACCCTTTCACTACTTGCAAAGATTTTCCTACGTTTATTTGCAAACAGGGAATACCTCCAAAAAGAACTAATTCCCAAACAGTCAATGTTCGGACAATCAATCAATCAATGAGGAATGAAATAGGTACGACGTGTTAAAGGCTTGCGTTACCTACCCTTCACTATCTGCAAAGGGAGAGAGAATATTCCTATTCTTCCTCGTTTGCAGGCAGAGAAGATCCTTAAGAGAACCAACTTCGAACAATTCAATGCTCGATTCAAACAATCAACAAGGGGTACTGTGAACACAAATGAACGCCGCTTATGTACATACGCATTGCTATTTTCAACAGGTTGTTCCTAATGTTTCTATTTTAGCGAGGTCAAAAAGAGATCCCATTAGTGGCCTACTGATTTTGCTCGATTCCTTTTGTTTTTTTACACGATTTTTCGCTATCTGCAAAGACTAAACAGAGTATTGCGACTCTGTGCTTGTTTGTAAATAGAGAATGAACCAAAGAGAACAATCAATCAAATGGAGAGAGAAGCAGGCACGACGGATTACAAAGGGGGAAAAGGGCTGCGTTAACTACCCTTCACTATCTGCAAAGAGAGAGTACTCCTAATAGAAAGGAGGGGTGGGGGGCAGCATTCAAAGCAGATCAGTGTGCATAAACACGAAAATGTTTTTACTTACCACGTACTTGACATTCGACAGCTTATGATATTGGCTATTAAAAAACCATTGAAATTCACTGAAAAAACCATAGGTTATAGACCATATATAGTTAGGAATTAGCATTTACAAAACCTTGAAAATTCACTGAAAAAACCATAGGTTATAGACCATATATAGTTAGGAATTAGCATTTACAAAACCTTGAAAATTCACTGCAAAAACCATAGGTTAGAGACCATATATAGTTAGCTGGACATTTTATTGACATAAAACCAATGAAATTCCATATATAGTTAGTTGCACTAACTATATATCGCGCACCCGCAATCCACTGCTGATGATGTCACATATTACATCATTCATGACATGGTCAGTGACATCACTGATGACATCACTGATGACATCTCAAATAACATCACTGATGACATCACTGATGACATCTCATTTGACATCAATGACCACATCACTGATGATATCATTCATGTGACAATACAATGCATCTCCTCACATTTTAATATAACCTCTGTTTCACCCAGTGTTAAAAAGAGAGTATAATTTTTGAAACCATTGACACACCAATACTAGTTACTACATACGCACTCACTGATTGCTACGTCTACACACACCTTCACTCATTCACCCATACAATCATTCATACATACAATCACTCATCTTTACAACACTATCATATGCACTCATACACCTATACAGACACTCACAGTCTGCCACTCATCCATGGAGTTACTCACACACCTAGTCAGTCCTGTAAAGAATCAATGACACTTCCATTTTCTTGTCTATACAGTTAAACATAGAGCACCTTACATTTTCAAACATATACTAACACATACTTACCTTCTTATACAATCATTGATACAAGTACAGATTGATCTGCAGAGAGTCACACACCTCCCAGCTAGCCACACACACACTCAGTCTCCCATACAAATACTTGGGCAATCAATCAATAACCCATATAGTTACTCATATAGCTACTGATCAACACATGCAGCAGTTTACAGAACAACAGACATAATGATGCACAAATTAAGACAGTTTAGTCACTAACCCATGCACTCAGTGAGACACATTTAATCACTCACTCATACAGTCAGTCATGCACCTACTAAATCCTTCGTCCAGACACTTACACATCCACTCATTCTTCAATATGTAAGACATATTTAAACTTTATAGAAACAAAAAGTCACTGGATGTTGTTATCAGTGATGTCATCAGTGATGTCATTTGAGATGTCATCAGTGATGTCATCAGTGATGTCACTGACCATGTCATGAATGATGTAATATGTGACATCATCAGCAGTGGATTGCGGGTGCGCGATATATAGTTAGTGCAACTAACTATATATGGAATTTCATTGGTTTTATGTCAATAAAATGTCCAGCTAACTATATATGGTCTCTAACCTATGGTTTTTGCAGTGAATTTTCAAGGTTTTGTAAATGCTAATTCCTAACTATATATGGTCTATAACATATGGTTTTTTCAGTGAATATATATATATATATTTAATCTGTAGATTATAAAGTGATAGATTATGCTCAAATAAGGCAAATCTATAAGTATGCAGAAAACGCCAATTGTAAGGAGGTGGAAGATTATACACAAATGAGGAAAATCCATACTTATGCAGAAAACTCCGCAGATCGCATAACTCCAGAGGCCCTTGGTATAGCAGAGCAGCAGCAGTCAGAGGTGCAACTAGAGCCAAATTTAAGAGGGCTGAAGCCCTTTGAGCCCAATGGGTGTTGAGAGCCTGGCAGCAGTGCAAGCTTCCCTCCTTCATAGCACAGATAGAGCCCAGATAGCAGCAGCACATGTGCCCTTTCCTGACAGAACAGATAGTTTGATATCAATAGTGCAAGCTTCAATCCCGCACAGAATGCGTACAGCTCAGGGTTCAGTGGCATGTAGATTACAGACCTATCACTGCAGCGAGTATATCAGTTAAGCACTGGCTGCAGTAAACCGTCTGTAATCCACATGTCACGGACTAATTCACTGAGACAAGTGAATGATTGATTGAGTTTTGCCGCCACTCAAATTCACTCGGTCATCACACTTGATCTAGGTTTTACATTTCTGGTTTCACTTTGTATGATGTCAGAGATTGAGAATAAAGACTTACAGGAAAACAGAGGAACATAACAGGAGCAGGAAGTCACAAAGCACAAGCGTGTTATATACGTTTTAAAATAGGCAGTTGGCTTTCATAGTGATGCATGTCCATTTCAAAATAGTGGTGCAATATGCGAGTCCTGTGAATGTCTCAGCACTGAACTGAGAAGAATTCTTGAGAAGTCAATCCCCTAATGTAAAGGCGAGTGCAGAGCTACAATTTAGGCTACCTAAAAAAGGACACAATAGTAAGCGATATACAGATTAAAAAAAACATAGCCTGTAGGTGTCCCTAACTACGGCACGCTGCCAATTCACCCTGCCTTCTCGTATCATACTTGTGCTAGGTGTGGGTTTTTGGGAAAGAGTTTTAACTTGCGTGCACTAGCCCCAATGCATCGGGTATCAGAGCGCTTTACATCAGCACCAGTTTCGTTATAGATTGAAACATTAATTATTTCTTAGCTACAGTGATTTGCCCAGAATCACAGGTTCTTGAGCGTTATTGCCGAGACTTCAACCCGGTTCCCCAAGTTTTGGGCTAGTCAATAAAGTCAATCCCCCAATGTAAAATGCAACATTTGCATCCCGCTAACAAAGCTTTGACACTGTTGTGGGCACCAACAAAACGCACATAACATATGGACAAAGAAGGAAATACGCCAAACGCTGCACAGTTACAAAGTAGTAAATAAAGACAATCCCCAAGTGTAAAAGGCAAGATTTGCATTGAAATAACTGCAATACGGTATGTTAAATAAGCCACGGATAAATAGTGTAATGCGGAGAGATTAAGTGATTTGCCCAAATCACAGGTTCTTGAGCGTTATTGCAGAGACTTCAACCCGGTTCCCCAAGTTTTATGCTGGTTTTAAATTGGTACTCCCTTGCCCTCTTAAAACAAGAAAAAAACTATCTGTAAGAATTATCTTCCTGGCTTGAAAGACTCGAATTAAATAATGGTCTACTGATTGGATTTTTGGATAGGGAGGCTCTGGGTGATTGGTCGGATTCGAGACTGCCTGAGGTTTGATAGTTTGCTGATGCCAGTGCAGCAGAAAGTGCTTTAGAGAGGGGGTTGCACTGGGCAAAGCTTCACAAACTCGCCTACACCTTCCGTCTTCAAAAGAGGCGTACCCCTCAGTCTGGAACATAGAAGGGACAGGCAGGGTACTTTTAAGAACTTAGAAACACAAAGAGCACAGAGTTTAGGCGTCGAACGGGTAGAGAACCCTGAATGCACCGGCAGGAGACTACCACGCTACAGGAACACACGAGAACCTCAGGTGCGAGTAGAGAAAACGGGGGACCCTCTGTCAGGAGGGCTGAGAACACGGGCGGCCACAGCAGCAGAACTCGCAAGAGAACCGAGGGCCCAGTAAAGGCATCCATTGGGAGATCCACATGCAGGCGGCACCAGCGGCTCGTCCTCAAGAGCCCAGAACTAGCCCTGGGGCAGAAGGGGAGTTAGGGACCCGGAACACAGGCTGCCCCGGAGGAGTCCAACGAGGGAGCCTCGATCCTAAGAGGCCTCTCCATCTGGCTGCCAGGAGCCTTTCCCTGCCCGGGGCAGCCCCTGCTGGCTGTCCCGGCCTCCCTTCATGTATTATTTGTGTGTCTCCCCCCCTCTCCCCCCCCCCGCACAAAACTGGAGACACTCGCACTTGCCCACACCTGGCATCCTGCCCCCGGGCAGTGCAGGCCAGCCTTGCCAGGTCACATTTCTTCACAACAAACGTATTCAAAACATACAAACGTTGTTTTTTAGGTGGAACAACAAAGGCCTGATTGTTGTGAAGAACAAAGTGAAGAGTGAAGAATTTCTCGCTCTCCCCCACCCCAAACAAACCCTTCTGGGCCCTGGGGGGACGTCATCGACACAGGGCAGGCACAGGCCTACAGCACAGGCGCATACCGGGCAGGTACTGTCAGGCTCTAGGTGCACATACTATAATATAGTACAGCGCTAGGGTCGTCTGCAAAGTGCAAAGCCGCCGACATGTGCGTGGGCCAGTACCAGCGCCATCACCAGAGCGCCGGCTGTAAGGAGGACGGTACTGACGCCTGCAGCGGAAGCTCGGCGCTGTCAGGACTTTACGGACACCCGATCCCCGGAGGGAAGACAGTACTCCTGTACAACAGAGCCTCGGTGTTTGTGGAAGAGCATATGTGTGTGGCATTCTCTTGGTCCAGTGGGCACAAAAAAGTACACACTCTTTCGAGCTGGCCCGTGTGATACTGCAGGTCCGGCACTGGTGACTGCTAAACACAACAGCACTGATAGTTTTCAGCCAGGCCACAAAAGTGGTTACAAACTATTCAGCCACATGGGTTGGGGTTAACCACCTCCATTCGCTTTCACTTTTCCACTCAAGGCTACAAGGGAGGTGATATCAATTCCCGTCAAAAAGTAACCTGAAAAGGCGAGCTCTCCATAAAGACACCTATGCACCCCTCAATTTGAACGAAAGGGAGATGAAATGCCCACTGCCCTCAAAAAGGCCCTTACCCACTTCAGCACAAAAAAGAGGCGCCTCGCCCCCCCCCCCTTAAAAACAATCCCCACACTCCTTTTTGAGTCGGAAATGACAAAAGCCGGCCCTTCACTGGCTATAATGGCAGAGTCGGATGTGAGGACCCCCCCGGGGCTCCCGTCGAGGTGTGTATGCGGGTCCGGAGCGAGCAAGCTTCAGCCTTCTGGGCACATCCACCCGCGTGGATTCAGGTGGATGGGAGGAGACGGGCTTCAGAACCCAGGGGAGAGAAACTGCGTGCCACCGCGGGGCTTGCGGAGAGCCACGGTGGGCACTCTCGGCGCTAAGGGGCGTTCGGAAGAGGGCACACAGCGAGTGGCTTCAGATGACATTATACACGGGCAACAATAACCTTATCGGATTCCAGGGCACACCTAGCCAGGGGGCTTACCCGCGAAGGAAACAGAGAACCAGGGCCAGGTTTCAGGTATCGGGGCGGAAGTGTAGCGCTGTGCTTTCTGTTTCCTATTCAGAGGGCCAGGTGTTGCCTCCCGCGCGTTTAACGACGGGGGCGGAGCCGGGCGCGCTGAAGCCCTGCTGAGGTCTGCCGGCCGTTGAGCGGGGCGTAAAATGGCGGTGGTGAGTCGCGCCCCTGGGGACCCAGGCAGCGTCGCAGCAGCCTGCGGGGAGGCCTCGGAGAGCAGACTGGAGCCCCTCTCCCGAGAGAAGGCCATGTGCCCGATGTGCCTGGACCTCCTGCTGCGGCCGGTGACCATGCCGTGCCGCCACTCCATGTGCTTGCTGTGCTTCCAGCGCACCGTGGAGCTGACTAGCCTGTGCTGCCCGCTTTGCCGTACACGCATTTCCAACTGGGCTCGGCAGCGCAGCCGGGACAAGACCCTGGTGGACCGGGAGCTGCGGCTGCGCCGGAGCTTCCCGGACACTACCGCCAGAGGGAGCAGGAGGAGGAGGAGGGCGGCAACCCGCAGCAGGCAGCGTTAGAAGGTGCGGAGTGCGGCATCTGAAGTCCCGGGTCCCAGGAGGGGGCCCGGGTGAAGACCAGCGCTGCGGAGGAGACACGGAACACGCCAAAAGAGACCGGTGAGTGTGGGGGGGGGGGTGTACGCGCTTGTGTCTGTGTGTGTTCGTGTGTATGCAGTGTGTCTGTGTATGCGTGTGCCTGTGTATGCAGTGTGTGTGTGTGTCTGTGTATGTGTATGCGTGTGCCTGTGCGTCTGTGTATGCGTGTGTCTGTGCGCATGCGTCAGTGTAGAGCGTGCACCGCGATGCACGTTACAAGCAGCCAAGATGCCAAAGCGCGCCCACGAGGTAAAATCTCCGTCAGGAGAAGCGCGTGACAGTCTGCTGTCCACATTCCCCCAAAAGTGATAACATAAGTTGTCTCGCCCTAGTTTCGTCTAGGCGAGACCTAAAAAGTAGAAGTGTGCATTGTCTCAATAAGGGACAACAAACATTTGCAATGCAATAGGTATCGCATTTACACAAGTTTAAGCTATTGGCATTGTAAATGACAATGCCTATTATTTTTGTTTTTTAAAACATAAATAAAAGGCATTGCCATTTATAATGCCAATAGCTTAAATTCGCGTAAATGCGAAACCTATTGCATTGCAAATGCTTGTTTTTTGTTATTTCAAGAGGACAAACTTGTGGCTATTTCAAAGCTGTGAGTGATCTGAAGCTAGGTAAAAAATATCTGGAGTATTAGTATATAGTCCTTATTGGGCTGGTCATAGAGTTCTAAATATGTCTCTTTAACTTACCTGGCAGCAATTAAAGCCATTTCCATGCAGAACGTACATTGTTTTTGTTATACACACTTCTCATTACAGTAGTCTTTGTATGCAAGAACCAGCCTAAGACCATAGTAATTTGGTAATGAGTGAGTAGTAGAGGTAAGATACTGCAACAGATGTGTTTGATCACTTTTTTAAATTGTGGAATGAATAATAACTTCAAGTTGTAAATTAACCTACGATTTTTCACCGAGCTTGATGAACTTGGGCAGTAGTCTTGAAGTGGGGCCAGGCAGAAGCACCAGAAATTGTCCAAAGCCTAGTAGCAAGATTTCAATTGCCACTAAATTCATGCAGAGCCATTTGTGAGGCATCTATTTCTGCATGTGGAAAAGGCAGCCATTGATGGGAGAGCAGCTCCCCATTTCTTTCCGAACATGGTATTGATCTGAGAGTCCTGGCATGCAAGGGATACCTATCTTTCTGACTATCGAATAGTCGTGAGTGGTTCAAGACAGGAACCAGGGTTGGTGAAAGAGAAGGAACTTGGAGCATTCCGTACTTCACTTTGGGATATTTTGGGAAGGAAGATACCTTGATTTATCAGTTGCATGCTAGAACTGGTTTTCTGTGCAGAGGGAATGGACAACAGCTGGTGCACTTTTTTTTGATTCCCTACTTTTTGTAGTACACCCATTGGGAGCTGCAGTTTTCACACATGAATTAAGGATTTTGAACTAATATTCAGTCATTACTATTACAGGAGAGGAATGTATTCCATATTTCTTATATCAACTTTGTCCAGATCCTAGAATCCCGAGCCGAGTGGCTGGTGGTACAAGGAAATTTAGCAGATTTGAAGCAAGTTGCAGATTGCGAGCCTTGGTCTCGGGCTGTTGCGATGATGAGATTCTGCAAATTTTCTTCATAATAGTTTATGTACCACACTTGACACATCATCCACCATCTGCTGCATGATTTGCTGATGTGACCAAAACACGGGTTCTAGCTCAAAGGGATCAAATATAATTAAAAAGAAATGTACACGTGGGGTCGCTACGCACTACGACCCTGCATAGATACTGATTGATGTATTCAGGTGTTCAACTAGCACAACTGAGGTAAGATGTTTTCCCAGAAATCAATATGAATAAAAATGTAAATGTTCGTTTTATTCAAAATCGCAATACTCCGAAAGTTCTTCAGCGATTGCTTTGAAATTTTGACACAACGTTGGATTCGAATAGGGGGTGTTTTTATATACACAACGTTGGATTCCAATACGCGCGTGTTTTTAATCGAAAGCCCAAACAGACACATAAAAATGTCAATGTTCCTTTGTTCAAAATCTTAAATCTCCGAAAGTTCTCCACCGATTGATTTGAAATGTTGACACAGCGTTGGATTCGATTAAGCGCGTGTTTACATATACACAACGTGGGATTAGAATACGCGTGTGTCCAATAAGTGCGTGTTTTTAACCACTTGGCTGCTATGGCTTTTCCCCTCCTGTGCTGAAAAGCTTTGAAACCCATTGTTCATGACGAGCTCACCTTGTCATGAGCACAGCTTCAGTGTGCCTCATGACGAGCTGAGCTCGTCAGGAGCCTCGAAGAGGTTAATCGAAAGGCCGAACAGACCCCATCGATTTGGTTGCTGCGCAAAAACTACAAGGGCGCATAGAGACAATAGTCTACATATATTAGGATGGACAGTTGGTGTCAGGATTGCAGACCAGGAAGTGGGTGAGGGAGGGGGGAGGAGTTGGTTCACTTTGCAACATTAAGAAAGGACGCATAGAGACACTAGTCTACATATATTAGGATGGACAGTTGGTGTCAGGATGGCACACCGGGAAGTAAGTGGAGGGAGGGGGAGGAGTATGTTCACTTTGCAACAATAGCGCGTGTTTATATAAACACTGCGTTGGATTCGAAAAACGAGCGTGTCCAATACACGTGTGTTTTTAATCGAACGGCCGAACAGATCGATTTGGTTGCTGCGCAACAACTACAAGGGACGCATAGAGACAATAGTCTACATATATTAGGATGGACAGTTGGTGTCAGGATGGCAGACCGGGAAGTTGGTGAAGGGAGTGGGGAGGAGTTGGTTCACTTTGCAACATTAGCGCGTGTTTATATATACACAATGTGACAATAGTCACAAAAACATATTGTGTGCCCACAAGCATTGTGAAATTAAACATATTAGAAACGTGCGCTTACTCTTTTCTTTCTCTTCCATTTAACCAGACTGAGCCACAGCAACGCGCCGCAGGGTACAGCTAGTGTATGATAAAAAGACAAAATCATGAAATAATGCTTTCCCATAATTTCCCATTTGTTTTTGCTGGCTGCTCCAGTTAGCCCTGTACTGCCGCATAATGTCACTGCCACCTGAGCCTTGGCCTAGTGTACTTGTTACCATTGCCTTCTTTCAGAACCTAGTTTGAATATTAAGAGCTATAGCAATAAACATTGTGCTGGACGCCTGCCCAAACTTACCTATGTATATATCCGCCCCATCCTTGAAGTGCTCTACAACGGAGAACCTCCCAAACTCCTGGCGAACACTGGTACATTGTGCAACTTGGATCCCACAAACTCCAGCCCAGGTTGAGCCGCTGGCATTGTTTACGATACAGGAAACCAGCGTGGAAAGCAGCGATGTAATCAAGTGGCACGTGTGTTGTGTATATATAGCTGCATGGACTTTGACTATTGCATTGTTACTAGTGAACACTGCATCTGGCTTTCAGGGCATGGCTTGGGGTGTGCCTGAAAGGAGCAGACCTGCAGCCGCCGCAGGAGCCGTGGCTCAGCTCCCTTCCCACCGCCGGTGCTCGGCAGGAGAATGTTTTCATAAGGCTCACGGTCCCCGCCTTCCTCTGTCACATCCCTTGCATGTTTACTTTCCTAATTTGGTGCATGTTTGCGCCGCTTCTCTTTGACTGGCTGGCCCAAGGTGGTTATGGCGCCAGCTCCGAGTACTGACCACTTTCCATTTTGGAAAGTGTTTTTTTCTGCACCCCTTCCCGCCCCTCACCTTGTCTCCAGAGAACTTTCTTTGCTGGGTATGCTGACAAGCGTCTGGAATGCTCAGACACAGCTCTCGGGTGAAAACAAACATGCACAGCCTACTCCCTGACCCACACTTGTGTTTACATTCAGCTGTGACGCCGCTGCCACTTGGAAACGGTTGCCTTTTTAAAACAAGCATTTGCAATACAATAGAACTCGTGTTTACGCGAGACCTACTGCATTGCAAACAGAACTGCAGGCGGGTGAGAAGGTACGACAACGGAGTGTGGGGGCAGGGGAGCGAGATGGCACGGACTTCCGAAGTAAAGTGGCCAGTAGCCATGGAAGGACAGAAATGACAACATGGTCGTCATAAGGAGGGACTGACAAGCCTAAAATAAATCGAAAGGCAGCATTTAGGAACAACGAAGACACACGCCAATGAAAAAGATGGCAGAGAGTGGGCGAAGCTTTCACGGAGCTTCCACTCCATACTAAATACTGCATGCCTTGCAAAGTGAGCAGCGCAGGCGCGCTTCCACTATAGGCTCAACCTAAAAAGCGTTACGTGGGTGTGCTGGAAGGGTGCCTCAGCCCGTAAATGAAGATAAAAGGCCAAAAAAATGCAAATCCTAATTTCGACAGGATGTTATAAGAGGTAAAGCGGCTGACTTTGGTACTGGGAATCGGGGTTCGAGCCTCTGCAGGATTTCCCTGTGTGTAAAAAAAACAAAAACTGGTGAGCTACTAGGAGATGACAAAAAGAAAAGGTAGTGCAAAGAAGCAAAGCAAATGGCCACACCATGCACACCATGTTAGGATCCAAGCAGCAGGACCAGTTGCCAGGGCGTTATCAAAAGAGCCAGGAGGCGGAATCAATGTACAGTATTAACCAATGAGAGCAATGGAATGTGTGAAGTCAGACCAAGCAACCAATGAAAAAGGGATGGGTGTGTTCCAACACCCGAGAAGGATTACTTCAAGCCTCCGCCTAAAAAGGAGTCTTAGGCCAACTGCAGGCAGCAAAGTATAAGGGGCAGATGACAGTAGCTAGCAGATCCCACATCCTCTTTAGTGAGGACAAACAGCCTGAGATATGGCAGCAATGCTGCACTTGGGGATGAGCAAAATGTATTTTTATACAATGGAGTGATGTTTCAGTCAACACCTGGGATGTGAGGAATTGTAAACCTACAGACCATGTAGAGTCTTTGAGTACACAGTGTCAGTACAGAGTTTTTACACATTCAATTGACAAGGAAAATCAGTGATCCGCTGTGTGATTAGGATCTTCAGGGACAGGAAACAGAGTAACAGCTTTATTGACCTGCAGTTGAACAGTAGCCCCAATGACTGAAGGTGAAGAGATGCATTAGGAACCTTAGCGTGATGGGCTTTCCAGATCTTGAGACTAGGCGAGGTGAGCAGGAGCCTTTTGGAACTAAGAATGAGGCTGGAGCCTTTGAGGGCTGAGTGCAAGCTGGAGGCTTGAGGACCTAAACTGAGCGTGGTATTAGCTGTGAACCTAAGGGTGAGCCTGTGGGGCATAGACATCAGCAGGAACTTTGGAAATTTAGAGGTGAGTGGGAACTTCAGGGTCTTTGTGAGTGTGTAAAGCACAGGGAAAGCTGGAGGTAAACATAAGCCTCATGGTATGACATAGTGAACATGCTCTTCACTGACCTGAGGATAAGCAGAAGCTTGCAAGTGAGAATGAGCAATAAATGCAGGGCCCAAGAGTGAACAGGGATCTCAGCTGAACTAAGGATAAACAGGGATCCAAGACACCAGGTAGTGAGCAGCAGTGCAAGGACACCCAAAAGTTAGCAGAAGCCTCGTGGGTTCCTGGTGGGAACAGGATCCTCAGTGATGTGAGTCTGAGTGAGACTCCCAGAGGACCAAAAAGTGGAAATTATTGTAAAGGTCTTGAGGATAATAATAATAATAATAATAATAATAATAATAATAATAATAATAATAATCCACATTTGTGAAGCACGAACCATCACCCATTAGGGTCTCAAGGCGCTGGGGGCCGGTCGGGAAGATTACGCATGCTATTGCCCAGAGTCACATGGTTCTGGGCTAATCTGCCGCCGGCCCCGGGGATCGAACCGTGATCCCCAGATTCCGGAGTCAGTCACCCTGGCCGTAGCGCCACACCTCTCCCGATGATCGAATAGGTTTAGGACCAAATGACGATGAGCAACAGCCTCGGTGTCTTAGGGTGAGCAGTGCACTAAGGTCCTTCAGATTGAATAAAAGACAGACCAAAGGATGAACATGGCCCTCTGAGGACCTGTAAGTCTGTGGACAGTGCGATCCTCAAGAATGAGCAAGAGCTTCAGGATCTGAGAACAGGGAGAAGGCTCATGTATACGAGGGTGAGAAAGGGCAAAGTAAGGTTTGTGGACCTAAAGATGAGTGTCAGTAGGCCAGTGGGTGAGATGCAATGGAATAGTAGAGTTTTCAGTCCTACCCAGTGTCACTGACCCACAGGTTATAAAAGGCTTTACTTACCACAAAGTTCTCCCATAATTAATCACTTGATACTAACCAAGCAATGCTACGTGAAAGGTCGTAACCTGCAAATGTGTGCCCCTCTTTTTGGGTGTGTCCATGCGTATTTTTTGCAACCAAGTCCTGTGCACATTTATGAGGGTGAGGGTTTTAGTGTAAAAAGCAAACTTCAAAAACATGGATATCGCATTAACGGTGATAATTCCGTCCCAGTAGTGATGTGGGTAATCGATATTAGGGTCCATTACACTGGAAATTGGGACGCATACTACACATGCCGCAATCCGGAGCGGAGATCTCCTTATGAATCGGATATACATGTCTGTACGCATTTGCCTCTTAACAAATGAGATATCGGGAAGAACCACCCATGCTTTCCTGATCCTAATATCGATTACCCACATCGCTACCAGGACGGAATTATCACCGTTAATGCGATATCCATGTTTTTGCTACAGTACAGCCCTGAAGAGTAACAATTGTACCACGTTGTGAAGAAACACGTGTCGGCTTATCTTTAATTTCTGTATTGATCTGGATTGATATATAAATCCGCTTTAAAAATATTCCTGATGTCGACCTTCATATTTTCTGCAAGAAAAATTCTTTGAAGTTTGGTTTTTACACTTAAACCCTCACCCTTGAATGTGTGCACAGAACTTGGTTCTATTTCACTGTGTAGGTTTTGACTTACACACTCACAGGGGTTGTTTTAATTGGGTTTGTTCCCCCTGACCTGTCAGCACCGTGCTCATTCGTCCACATCTTTAACTCCTTGTGTACTTGCCTGAGCGCGATTTCTTCCTGTCCTTAATCTAAACCCTCCACAGACCCATGCCTATTTTTGTTCCCAATCCAGCTCTGGCACTCAGCATAGCTTTTGTACTCTAGGAACTGTAATCCTGAGTGCAATGAGGGTTAAGGTCAGAGACGAGGCTAAAAAAACAAGATATTTCACCTAAACATTGTGAATATAATTTAAATGAACAGTAAACCCAAACTAAATCAATCCATGGGAAGTTCATTGTCTGGTAGGAAAGCTTAATTGGTTAATGGTGTTACTAAATCTTTGTGTCTAACCGGATGGTGGTGACTAGTTTGACTCCTGTTTGACACCCTACGGAATAAGGATTTGAATATAGTGCTTTGAAGTCACAGCCTGTGATGAAAACACTGAATACGAAAGTCAATTATTTAAAAAGGATTTCACACAATGTAAGACAACTGGTTGCAGTTTAAAACAACCATTGGAAAAATAGTTGTTGCTTTGGGATCTATTGACTTTACCAATGTCTTTTGGTGATGCTGTTTAACATCAAGCATTTTTACCACCAACACTGTGCAGCATCATCGAAAAGAATAAATAAAAAATGGCACTCTAGCACAACCACTGCTAGAGGTTGCATCATTCCACTGGCAGGCACATGTATGACGGCGTACTTGTGTGCAGGCATCAGAATTAATGCGACCGCCAGCGGAATGAAGTGGGCGCCATTTGCTTACATTTTGCATTTACTGATCCACAATGGAGGCCGTCAATTGAATTCCTAAATAAAAAAGGAAGTTTTTATAGCATGAAAGTGCAAACATAAAAAAGTATTGTAGGTGATTGGAAATACAGAGGAGAGAAGGAAGGTAAGGAAGGGGAAGTATTACATGCAGGAGTGAGCAACATTGGGAGTTCGGTTAGTAGCACATAAAAAGTGAAGAATACAGGCCAGTGGGACAGAGAGAGAAGAACACAGAGTGCAGGGGAAGAAGCAAACAAGAAAGTAAGAAGCACCCAAAAGTGACAGCATCACAAGCAGAGGCTGTAAAGCACATCAGGGCGAGAACAACAGTGACCATGAGGAGGGTGGTTGAAAAGTACACAAGAGAGAAACACAGTACAGGACTGGTCATTTGGGGCAAGCACATAGGAGCAAGAAGGAGACAGCTGAAAAACATTTGCACTCACATGACATGCTTAACTCAAAATGTGAGGAAAGTGGTTTATTATATGGTGGGGTTGTGCAACCTCAAAGTGCAATAAAATCGCAATTCCGTATCATGTTCAATCATGTCCATTTGTAAAAGCTGAACTCTATCCTGGGTAAATTTAGCTCAGACCAGTTACACTTCATCAAAGGAACAATAATAAAGCATTATGAAATGGCAAAACAGTTAAATAAGAAGAAAACACAATGCAATAAGAATCAGATACCAATTTGTATACATTTCTATTTAATCTTTAAATAGACACCTCAATGACAACAATCCTGTGTTGATATGAATTTTTAAAGAAACAATAAATCACAGTTTTTCACTTAGTGCAATAAATCATTAGACTATACTGTGACTCGAGGTTTAGCGTAACCCTCAACATGTAACTTGAAAACCACTATAAAGGCACTTTGGTGGTCATCAACTCCAGAAGGGAGCCAGTCAAAGTGACCAACAAGGTCCAAAAGAAGTTACCTTGCAAGGAAAGTCGCCTCTAGTCCAGTTCTAGGATCCATGGGTGAACAGCCATATGAATGAATGAAGTGGTCCTGATGCCAGAAATACAGGATGCTGAAGATGTTCAAGGATGCTGAGTCAGTGTCAAGGGTCTTTCTGGGGCCACTACTCTTTACATGAGCATGATCGGGCAACCTTGGTCTCGGGTATCAATGTCCCTCGAAGTGTAGGTGCAGTCTATCCTAAAAACAGTTATCACTGGTCTAATGTTTTCTGATTACAGTGAAATAGGTGTTTACCTTTAACTTGCAGTGACTTCCGGGATGGGTGACCAAACTGCACTATGATGAGTCTCCCAGTTCCAGCAGGCTCAGGTGCAACTTTTGAGGGTGTAGACTTGATCTCCCATGCTGCACCTAAGCATCTAGTGGCGATCAGGCTCTCAAAGGAGTAGGCTTCTCAGCTATTATGGCCTTACAGCTGTAATAGTGAGCAGGGGTGGCTCCTCCATTAGGGTGGAGAAGCGTCGCCCCACTGCTTTCTCGCCATGCGAGAAGGAGAAACATAAAATGGTAATACTACCATTTTATGTTTCTGCTTTTCGCACAGCGAGAAAGTAGAAGGGTTTGCTTGGGGGCGGGCGGGTGGGTGGATGGGTCTGCTGGAGGGCAGGGGAGGAGTGGCTAGCCCAATGCTGCGGGCCCCTCTGGGGCCGACCAAACCAGGCATGCGCACTCTCCCTTTTCTCGATGTAGGCTGCATGCAGCATACACGGAGAAAATGGTCTCCCCATAGGCTCCTGGCTGAGCGCCGTCCCCACCAATCACAACGCTGCCATTGCAGCATTGTGATTGGCTTTTGGAAGGGGAGGGAGGCTGCCTGCTTCCTGTTCCAAGGAACCCGGCAAGGAGCTGAGAATCCCCCCGCGTGAATCCCTGCGCGACCCCACCACCTGTCCCGGCACCCGTGAGTCGTGCCGGCTGCGACTGATAGTGAGTTAGTCAACTGGCTCTTCAGCGGCGGCCCCTCCATTAGGGAAAAGGAGCATTGTCCCTGATGTAGCAAGGATTCGTATAAAGGAGACTTGCTTGGACGCAATCCTCTCATATAATCTCGTAACAAATATTAATAATGTATTGTGATACTAATATGCACCACATTTCAGCTAGAGGAAGCTTGCATATGTGTTCTACTAACGAGTAACCCAAATGGAGCTTAAAATGGCTGCTAACGCGTGAAACTGTATTGCGCATGCGTCAACTGCATGACGCCATAACGCTTGGAGGGAAATTTCTGCTTCTGTGCAAATGCATCTAAAATGGCCATGTGGAAGCTCACATGCTAAGCATCTGCTTTGCTAAAACTAAACCGAGTGATATACTAAATGCTAATGTATGAATAGTCTTTAGAAGTAAATGGGATTTGAGTAGAGATAGATGGTATACAGTGCAGTCACAGTGCAGTCATTTTACTTTGAAAATAATACTCTCTCTTTTGATCTCTCTATTAGTTCCTATTTGGCCTCTGAATGATGCTAAAGACTTACACCCACGTGTTCCTTCACGCATGCGCAAAGATGCCAACCCAGAAACAGTGAGGTCAAGTCTTGAAACCCGTCCAAGGCCATTTTCTGTATATGTCCTGGGAACCAGCGGAACATCCTGAAGACTCAATGGACAACTGTGAAATGTACACATTGTTGTTGATACATTTGTGAACATGGGTGGGAAATAAATCTTGGGAGAACAAATTAATGGGCGGGAACTTAAAACAATGAACTAAAGAAAAGACATTAAACTTAGCATGGTGTGATGATCATCCCCCTCAGCTCGTCCAATCAGAAATAGGAGTTTCATAAAGTTGAAAAATGTTGGGGGTGGTACATGCCATTAGAAAAGTATAATTGGGGTAGTTGGTTAGAATAGTATTGTAGTTGCAGCAAGATAATCTCTGAGAGACCAAGATGCTGTCCAAATACTGATCAAATACCTGAAGAAGCAGACTTAGAATTTTAAAGCTAAATAATTAGAAGAAGATCGCGGAAGACTCGAGGAAGTAATAGAATTAGAAGAAGATTGCTGAAGAATCGAGGAGGAAATTAGTGTCAGAGAGGGGTGAGACGCAGGCGTCGAATCTAGAATAGGTCATCTATCCTGTCACGAAACCTCTCCTGAAGTCTTTGTCACCTGAACTTTCTAAGGGGCCCAATAACTCTTGGCCAGAGGTGTCTGATTTGCACATCATCCTTGGTAAATATATCTCTGTGTATTGTGTCTATGCACTTCTCGCTCTGTCCTCTTTTTCCTGAGGTACTAGTTGTTGGGAAATCTTATTTAAAAGATTACATAATTTGGTAGACTGATCTTACTTCCTCAGAAAGATGGAGTTAACACTGTAATTTGTTTTGCTCACATGATATAACTAGATAAAACATGTAAAACTTCCCAGAGTCTGTGGTTATTTAATAAGATGAAGGTTATCTGAACCAAAGTCATATCATCAATTACTGTTCAACTAAAATAGATCCATTTATTAAGGTAAAAGCTTTGGGATAAGAGAAGAAATAAGAGAAATAATAGGTATCTGATCAATCTAAGCATTTATAAAAATTGATCCCCAGCGGAGTTAACTAGCCTATATGAGTGAGTGTGTATATGGGCCCAGATGAATATATAGTGATAGATGTTTGCAGGTTGGTAACCTGCTGAATCAGTTTGCTGGTAGCAGAGTTATGTTTTTTATTGATTAGTTTGGTGATTATTGGTTATCGATTTATGTTTTGACAAACCCGTTTGTATATTGTTTTATGTTGTTTATAAAATTCCCGGGATCAAACAATCCCCACCATTTTCATTTCATCATCCAACTATGGCACCTCAAACTATCTAATTGGTTGTAGCGGTAACACAGAGAAAGGACCACTCACCTCAAGTCACTTCAAAACATAAAGAAAGGACCACAAGACACTGCTAAACACAGGACCTATAGCACTCAGCATATCCTCAGACAGAAAGAAAGGACCATAATGTTCATAGAAACGGACAAAGACTATCCCTGGTTAGTTTCGTAGCATGTAAAGAGTAATAGGACTAATTCTCTGTTCCTTTTCAGCTCTAGTTAAAGAAGCAGCCATCTTGGAACGATAGATTCATTATTCAACCTTCACAGAGCCTATCCACTGCTCTCAATTCACAACACTCTAACCCACAAAGTGATTGATATTATTTAACCCGTTACATAAAGGGAGGCCTTCAGCTTCGCCTTTCCACAACTCTCATTCATATTATGGAGCCTAGGGGCCCACACACCTATTCCATCAAATACCCTCCCAACCTCACAAAAAAGCCGGCCAAAAGCTTAAAAAATCGTCTACTAAAACTGCACCCAGAAACCCCAATTTCTGACCCTTACTTTTTAAATATCACAGGACACATAACTAACGACATCATCTTTTACACCAAAAGGAGTGCACAATGGCGGAAAGCCTTTCTCGCCCTTTTCTCTATTGCATCAACCAAAAAAAACGCGCACGGCTTCACACTATCACTCCTTCCACGTTCTGCAAAGCAACTGCTGCTTTTACCATTTATTACACTGGTATTATCCTCATGCAGGCAGCAGACCATAACTTGAATCTATTGGACAACATCTTCCATATCATCAAAGCGAAGGTTGCAAGATCCTATTCCGCTCCCCCTGCAAACCATTCTCCGACCACTCTGTCAGAGTCTTCACCTGACACCCCTTCCCCCTTCCCTAGCCCCTTCACAATCTCCTCTATATCCACCTTGCCTATCCCTCACATCACGTCGTCCCCAGTTCGCCCTCATGCCCCCACGGCCCCCACTACCCCTATCCATCTCAGCAACTGCATCGCCACCCACCTCACTGCGGGCACTACCCCAATCGCGTCCTCCCACACTCTCACTCTAGATCCATCCGAGGGCCTATCTTCTCCCTTTCCCTGCACTACAAATCTCAGTGTCCCTCCTCACATAGCTCATACCAATAACCCCTCTCATCCCCTCCTCACCTCCCCTATCGCTAGCTATCACCACTCCACAAATATGGCACACACTGAACTAGATCCCACCAAAGTACACAGCTACACCCCCACATATCCATTCTCCACTCAGCCCTCCGCCATAGACTACCACAAGGAAAAACCCACACACTGCGAACCAGCTCACCTCTCGCCCCAGGACACCACACTAGCAATAACCCCTCCTCGTCGTTACACAGTTCAGGCCACCAGCATGGTAATTCCAACACCTGACCCTTGAATCGATGAGATACTTTTATCTCTTCAACAAATAAAAGAGGACATCCAAACGCTGCACAACCTGATCCGGCTTCAGTCCAGTCCATTAACTAACCCTACGCACCGTAAATGCACTAGCTCCCCACCGCAACTCCCCAAATGGAATACAGTTCCTAACTCTAATGCCTCCTCCCGCCCGATCAGGGAAAAGCAAACCCTTTCTATGAGTAAGCTCACTTCCCTGCTTCATTCCTACGAACTCCCTTCCCTTCCCTTTATGCCAACACACATAGAAGACATACAGACACCATCCCTAATCCAACCCATCCAGCCCAATGCTTCTAGAAGTGTAAGACACGCCCCCAGAGGTATTAACGAAAATAACCTCAAGAGAATACCCATCTCCCACGACCAGAGTACCACTCTGACCAAGGCCCAGCTAAAATGTATCCTACTTAACTGTAGATCAGCATCGTGCCATGCTGCCGATATAGCTGACCTAATTTTAACTAATGAACCTGACCTTATCATTCTGATGGAAACTTGGCTAAGCGAATCATCCTCACCCATCTTAGACATTTTAGTTCCCCCAAATTATTTCATCACAAGACTTGATCGCGCGGACAAGCTAGGGGGTGGCATCGCCTGCATTCATAGAAACAACCTCGCTGTAAACCGCTCCAACTACCCGGTACTCTCCTCATGTGAATATGTCTGCCTTAACATCTCGAGCAATAACAAACCAATATGCTCACTCCACTATTTCTACCATCCTCCTGGTGACAACGCTAACTTCATTGAGCACATCATGGGTATTTTAGCAACAAATGTCGGTCAACAGATGACCCAGATCTTCCTAGGGGACTTTAACCTCCACTGGAATGACCTAAACGACCCTGAGGTCAATAGACTCAAAGCATTCCTGTCTGATCTCAACCTGTCCCAAATTTGCGATAGTACCACTCACGATAAGGGCTCAACACTTGATCTTGTGATCTCCAAAGCCGACTCTATTCAGCTTGAATAGTTTCTCCCTTGCGACTGGTCCTACCATCACATAATTACTTTCCATATCAAGGAAGTAGCGAAATTACTCTCTATCAAACCTGAGAGAACAAAAATCTGGAGGAGAAACCAAGATAACATCCATTCTTCCACACTCACATCTGCTAGCCACATCCTCTCGCCACCGCTGGAAGGATTAGATAATGTACAGGAGTTAACCAATCACTACTTTAAGTTTATGAACATGATACTCGACAACATAGCACCCCTTCAATTGAAAAGAGTTGCCACTAAAGATTCAAACCCTTGATACGATGGTAGGCTAAATGACGACCGAAGATCACTGAGAGTAATTGAAAGACAATGGAGATCCAATCCATCAGCTTCCCACCTCAAATTACTAAGGAGCACCAGAAACTCATACTACAGAAAGATTGGACGCTCAAAAGCTGACTACATATGTAAACAATTAGACCAAGCTAGAATCGCCCCCAAAAACTTTTTGACATAATCAAGACTCAATCAAAGGGGGTATCCCACTCCCCCCAAGCCAGTCAGGAAACACTCTCCAATTGCGAGGAGCTTGCCGTATTTTTCACCACAAAGACTGAGAAATTAAAGACTGGCCTACGTAACAACCCACTATCCCACACCCACACGCACTCTATTATCACGCTGATCACACCTGTGACCCTGACTAACTGTTCTTCAAAGCTTGACCTCAAGAACAATGCTTCCTGGGCCACCTTCAACCTCTACAGCGAAGAAGCTATCTTGAATATGCTCATGGCTCTGAATCCCTCTAACTATTTCACAGACCCTCTCCCAGCTACCCACTTAAAGACCTTCATTCCACAGCTAGTGCCCCTATGGACCAGGATTATAAACGCCTCTCTTTTGGAAGAAACCATCCCCAACATCCTCAAAACTGGCCAGGTAACCCCCATTCTAAAGAAAGTTTACAGCTGACCCGTCAGACCTGAACAACTATCGCCCCATTTCCAATATTTCCACCCTGGCGAAATTGCTCGAAAAATGCGTCCACATACAGCTCAGTAACCATATTTACCACTTCAATCTGCTAGATCAATTCCAATCAGGCTTTCGATCTGGGCATAGTACCGAATCAGCTATGACCCACATCATAGATGACGCCCTACAAATACTTGACCAAAATAAAGCCTGTTTGCTAATCCTACTTGACTTATCCTCAGCCTTCGATACAGTCAAAAACAGCAACCTACTAGAACTCCTAAAACATAGAATGGGCTTATCTGGAACAGTGTTAAACTGGTTCGCTTCCTTTCTTCAAGACAGAACGCAGACTTTCAAGATCAACCAATCCTTATCTAACCCCACCCCAGTCTCTTTGGGAGTCCCCAGGGATCTTCCCTCTCCCCTACACTCTTCAATTTGTTTATGGAACCACTCACTGAGCTTCTCAACTCCTTAAACATCCAATATTACATGTACGCTGACGACACACAGCTTCACATTAAGGTCGACACTACTGAAGACATCAAATCCCCTAACTCAACGCTCCAAAAAACACAGATTTGGCTGGCAAACAACCATCTAAAACGTAACACACTAAAAACAGAATTCCTCCTCATCGCTCCCCCCAAACAAACAGACACGATCCGCGATTGGATGCAGCACCTTACTGCACTAGATGGTCAACCCCGCATTATTGATTATGCGAAATCCTTAGGAATAACTCTGGACAATAATCTAAACATGCAGAAACACATCAGCGCTGCAACTAAAGGAGCCAATTTTCAGATGAACACCCTGAGAAAACTGAAACCATTCATACCCGCGAGGACTTTAAACAGGCAGTCCAAGCGCTAGTAATTCCCAGAGTGGATTATGGAAGTGTCGCTCTCTGTGGCCTTCCCAGATCTACAACCGCTCCGCTAAGAGCCTCAATCAATACAGCTGCTAGACTCATCACAGGCTCCAGAAGAAATTGCCATATTTCTCCCGACCTTCGTGCCCTCAACTGGTTACCTTTTGAAGCCAGAATCCACCTGAAAATCACCTGCATGACTCAAAGCATTGCACCAAAAAACACCAAGATACCTAGCGGAGAAACTAGTACTATCGGGTGGTAGCAGAACAACTAGGAGTTCTGAGAACCTTCTACTTAAACCACAACGTTTCTCCAAGAAAAAAACCTACAATCGTATCTTCTCAGGAATGGCCCCCAGGATTCGGAACACCTTACCCACTGAAACTAGACTGATTCCGTCCGCTGCTTTCTTCAAAAAAGAAGTGAAAGCGATCCTCTTCGCGAGATTCACCTGAACTTTTAGAGATGTATACTTGTTGTTATGTGTTAGTCGCTAACTTTTACCAGGAATGTATTTGCTTAGGTCACTATCATATCACCTTTTTATGCCTTGGAAAGTGCTCTGATACCCGCAAGGGTCTTTGCCCTATACAAAACTTTCAAAATAAAAAATAAAGAAAAATAAAGTGTATAGCGGGTGGTAAATGGAAGCCACACTGCAGTGAGGTTACTCGTCTGTTTGGAAATAGTAATTACGTTTTGTGAGAGATGGTTAGCAAAGAGCTCGCTGGTGAAACTTTGGTGTTAAATCACCTAGAAAGGGTAGCACTGGAGGAGTAGCAAGTTCTTCTAAGCTTGAATGGAGAGTAAGCGGAAAGGTTTTACTCGCAGTGTATGAAGGGTAAGCGGAAAGTCTTACTCATAGTAAAAGGAATCAGCCATTTTATTCTTTAGTTTAAACGAAACAGACAGAGTAGCGAATGGTTTTGTGTTGTTATTAATGAGAATTTTGGTGAAAAGTTAAAAGAAATGAAGTTTTCGTATTACCTTGTGAAGGCAGGGTCAGTTGCAGGAGTTGTGCTGACGTCTCAGAGTGCCGCGCTCGGATTGATTGAAGCAGCGGGTGTGTGATTTACGGAGAATTTTTAAGGAGGGGTCAGTAGTGAGGAGTAATACTGATGTCACAATAGAGCCGCGCTAGTATTGGTTAAGTGGATTTAGTACGCTTGAGCTTAATTGGATGAAAGAATAAAAAACTGTAACAGTATTGGAGAAACCTGAGGGTAAACAAAAGGATTTATTGGTAATCAAAATAGAAGCGGTAATAGTAATAGACAGTGGAGTTTGTATGTGGAAAGACATTAACAGGGAATCGCCCAGACAGAAGATATTTAGTTTTTGTAAGAGAAGAATATACAAGAGTAACCCGCTCATAATATGGACGGGGAGAAAAGAAAAATGTCACTTATGCAGAGAATCAAAAATTATTTAAAAAAGATAAGCCCATTAAGACAAGAGAAGGAATCCTAATCCCACCACCAAAGACTCCTCCCTCATTTATGATGATGGAAAGGGGCTATCACACATGTGTGTGGTTAGAAAATTGGATTGAATACATTAAAAGTGATGGAATATTAGCTTTACCTGAAAATGGTACATTAATGGCAGAATTCTTCAGAATTTAAGGATGAGGATGAATGAACTAGAGACCAGACCCAGACTAACAGTATGAAGCTTTAGAGGCATGGGAACCAGAGGCATTTGAGCAAGACAGATCTAGAAGTACCAGGAGTTATAGAGGGTTTTATCCTAAACGAATGTGAGAATCCCATGAAGATCAAATGAAACAATGGAGACAAGCAATGATCACAGAAGGACTGTATCCTGTATTAATATCAGAGGAAGAGTCGGGGGCAAGTGTACAGGAAAAACTAAGCATTTAACAATGACAGGTTGTGGGGAATCAGAAGATGAGTTTATGGAAGATATCATAACAAAGAATCCTCCACAATATCAGGAGGGACCCAGTAGAACTACTCCAAGTGCCCCTTCTTCAGAAACACCATTGGTTCCACAGATATTGCATGATTCAATAAATGAAAGAATACTCCAGGAATAGAAAAGGGAAGCAATAAATAAAAATAGAGAAGAATTAATACAGAAAATAACCCAATTGAGTATGCATCCTGAAGCTTTGACTATACCAGTAACTATAGGTCCAGTGGTTCCCTTATATGGAAATAAGGCATATTGTTCAAAACCACCAGTTTTAACCACTCCTATGACTGAACATAGAAAGGAGAACATAATAATTGAGGATCATGTCAGTGAATGTGAATCGGTAATCTGATGCATTTGCCAATAAGAAAATAGATAAATGAAACCCCAAAAAGAGTTACACCCTGTTGTTCAAGAGAAATTCAATTAGAAACCTCTACAGGAACTAAAAGTGCCACACTAGTATCACCAGAAGAATTAGAAAGATGGGCATAGGAAATGGACAAACCAAATCATCACCCGAAAATTTTAGACATTTTTAAATTAAAAGTAGAATTGGAAGAAATGCTACATGGAAATGTGGGAACAGATAAGACTAAACACTTACAGTGAGGATGAATTGTTGTTCATATGTAGGAGCATAACTACAAAAGCAAACTTGTTTCATGAAAAATTAATGGAGCTTGCTTCTGAAATGGAAATTGAAACAGGGAAATCAAAAGTATTACAGAAACCTTACAGAGCAGACTTTTCTGATAAAGACTTGGAAAATATGAATATGTCTCGAACGAAATTACAGATTAAGGAATTGATGATGATTTTACTGAAATGGGGGGATTTGGACAGTTGGAAAAGTAGGTGGGCAAAGAAAAAGGAATAATCACAGGCAAATTGAACTACATCTGAATATATACTAAGGGAATCTAAAAAGACTGAAAGATTATGTCCAATGAGAGAGGTTCCAGGAGGATATGCACATGTTCATGGACCCGACAGGATATTTTGTCATTTACTAATGACTTTCCGAAATTAAGAGAAAAGCCAGTGGAATGGTATAGACAGGTCGAAAGGTTTATGAAAGTTTTAAAAGTTTTATTGAAGGAGTTGGATGGTCTGCTTGACATAGTAGTGCCTGCAGATTTATGGACTGAATGTAAAATTACAGTTGATTTGCCTAGTGAAGAGTACCCAAGAGATGAGAAAAAGGGAGCACCCTCAGAAGAGGTAATGAAGAAATATCACCAGGTGATCACTTTCTTGGAAGGGAAAATTTCTCCAAAAGAAACAGATTGGATAAAAATTGATAGAACAACTCAAGAAATAAATGAAACTGTGCATGCTTATTATGAACACCTGGGGGAGGAGCTTCGCGCGCAACCAAGATGGCCGCGTGAGCTTAGGGCTCCCGAGAGCCTCGTAACCTCCCGCATTTATCCTGTTGTTTATCCTGTCTCTCATTGATGTTTTCGTGAAGGCGAACCACGAGTGAGGTGAAAACTGCTTTCCGATTTTGAATCGGACCCCGGGAACTGGAGTTACGCTGCTCAGAAGATTGCGGCCTACATCTCCGTGATGCCCGGCTGTGGAGTTGGCATGCTGCCCGGACTGTAGTGGAACAACATCGGCCTGAGGGGGGTGGGACGACCGGTCAGGTTGCTTTCACTTTCGATTTAGCCTCCAGAGAGAGCTGTGACTGGAATCGTGCCCACCCCTGAGCCTGAGGACAGCCGCCCAGTGTCACCCACACGTGTGATTTTCTTCGTCTTGCCGAGTTTGGAGGACCTTCGGCCTGTGCACTCTGGCTGGGATTGCATCCGCCCGAGGAAACCAGGAGCCGCCATTTTCCTGTCTCGTCTCTTCTATTCAAACTAAGCTATCTCCCGCAATGACGGGGAAACCAGAGGGTGAGAAGCAGAAACTCAAGACCACTCGACAGGGTGGCTATACCCAGACTAATATCATGGATCAATACGCCCAAGCTAAGGGATCTCCCGGCGGATCTGGTAGGTTGCAGGAACATACGAGAGATCCACCAACCTCGACTAATGAGCTGACCCTGCAAGATGTCATGGCTGCCATTGACGGGATTAAATCCTCATTAGGGCAACAAATGGAGACTCTCGCCCATAAGCTCGACACAGTGGCGATTGATGTCAACCTGATCCGCACTGACCTGGCAAAAACTAATGAGAAGGTCAAATCTCTGGATATCAAGACTTCTAGTCTGACGGGTGATGTCACTGACCTACAGACAGAGGTCTGTCACCTGAAGACTACTAGTGACCTCCTTACACGTCGTCTGGAGGATTATGAAGGGAGGGCTCGACGGAACAATGTCCGTATTATTGGGGTCCCGGAGAAGGCGGAAGATCCAGCAGCTGATCTCTTTGTTGACAACCTTATTGTTGGCCACCTCGCACCGAAAGGACTGAGTAAGTTCTTCACGGTTGAAAGGGCCCACAGAGTTCCGGGCGGCAAACCGAAGTTGGGTGCCCCACCGCGGCCTATCATTGTGAGAATTTTAATTTTCGTGATAGAGACGCTATCCTGCAGGCCTCACGGATGGGTGGACCTACAAAGTTCGAAAACACAACTATCAGCTTCTACCCGGACTTCACCCAATCGGTTCAAAAGCAAATACTCAGTTTCCTGGGGGTGAAGAGAAGACTGCGTGATATGGGACTCAAATATGCCATGCTTTTCCCGGCCAAGTTGATGATCGAACATGCTGAGCGGACTTATTTTTTTGATCAACCAGAGATGGTGGCCAACTGGCTGGACACTCCACCGAACCAACATCCGTCGGAGGAACAGTCTGGCGGAGCGGAGGGCGGACAGGCGGAGCAGGAATAGTCACTGGTTGCTTGGTTCCTGGGATCTTTCATAGACCTTGAACTGTGGTTCGACAATCCTGACATGTGACTTAATGTACATTTGGGGGGTTGCGGGGTTATTGGTGGGTCTTTTTCCTCCTCCGAGTGTCTTTTTGTAGTTTAGTTGGATGTGGGGGCGACAGGCACACTGCAAGTTTGGGTGTTTTTTTAGTCTTATGCAAGGGTGCAGGGTAGGGGGTTTTGTAACGGGATGTTGGTGGGGGATGGGAAGTTCTGTTGGGATTTGTGTGTGTTTTATTGCAAGGTATCGTATCCTTAGATCATTTCATCGAAGTGTTGGGTTCTTTCTGGGGCTGGATTTTCTTTCTTCTTCGGGATGGGGGTAAAGGGCTGAAACTAATGAGTTGGAATGTGAATGGGCTGGGGGATAGGATAAAACGTGGGGTGGTGTTGCAACTGTTGAAACGATTCTCCCCTGATGTGGTCCTTCTTCAGGAGACGTACTTGATTGGTAATACTTGTCATGGTAATACTTGTCATGCTATGAATAGGAAGGGTTATCGTCTGGTCGCACATGCTGGGATTTCCTCCGGCTCTAGAGGGGTCGGAATCCTTATTAAGACTTCTCTCCCGCTGGAGATTGACTCCACTATTCGACGATAGAGGGCGCTACGTCGCTCTTACGGGTAGATGGGAGGGCCGCACCCTCTCTCTGGTTTCGGTGAATGTCCCCTGGCCTGCAATCGACTACTTTCGCGGACTTGGGGCGGGTTATTCTTGCTCTCCCCGAGGGGTCTCTGCTTCTAGGTGGTGATTTTAACGCAGTCGTCGCCGGTGTGGTTGATCGACACCCACCCAGGGACCTAAAGCGAACGCAGAACTGGCTCCATGGACTCCTTGACACTATAGGTCTTGTAGATTGTTGGAGGTCATTACATCCTGCTCAACGGCAGTATACGTTTCATTCGGGTGCCCACGGTAGCCTCTCCAGGATTGATTATGTTTTGGTGCCGGCAGCGCAGGCTCATTCTATCACTGAGGTCAAACATTTGGCTCGGGGAATTTCAGATCATTCTCCAATATGGCTTCGGATGGAGTTAGATTCCGGGTCCGAGGGGCGGGTTGCCCCGATTAACCCTTGGTATCTCCGAAATCCTAAAACTCGCACTGCTCTGGTAAAATCCCTTGACCCGTATTTTTGGAGAACGAGGGTTCTGTTTCGTCAGCAGTATTGCTTTGGGAGGCTTTTAAGACCGTCCTTAGGGGTCAGGCCCTGTCGTTGATAGCGGGTGTTAAGAAACGGAGAGACGAGGAGGTGGTTAAGCTTGAGACAGAAATAGCGGACTTGGAACGTGACCTGGAGCGGGAAGTCACCCGCGCCGGGACCCATGTTCTGCGACTGAAACAACTTGAGTACAGGACATTGGTTACTGACGCGGCTAAGGCCATGAGTAGGGAGCAGCAGGGACGTCTGTATGATGTGGGAGACAAAGCCGGTAAATTGATAGCGTGGCTCGATAAAAAAGATCGAGCTAATCGGGTAGTGCCTGAGATAGCGACGGCTGCTGGTGCTCGGGTCTCTGACCCTAGGGAAATCGTTCAGTGTTTTGCAGATCACTTCAGAACAGTGCACTCCTCTGTGTCCGACAGACCGGAGGAGGACTCCCCTCTATTGTTGCGTGATATCGCTTTACCGCGTCTCTCGGACGGTGATAGGGACCAAATGGATGCCGCTATAACATCTGACGAAGTGGCTCTCGCGATTCGTTCCTTGCGTTCTGGGAAAGCATGGGTCCCAATGGTCTACCCATTAAACTTTACAAGTTGCGCCCTGATAAGATAGCTCCCTATCTTCGGGATATGTTTCTGGAGGCTCGGGAGTGTGGTTCTCTCCCCCGTGATTAGCGTTTAGTGACCATTGTGGTAATTCATAAGGAGGGGAAGCCGAGAGATAAATGTGCGTCATATCGACCTATATCCCTGTTAAATGCTGAACCTAAGATCCTTGCAAAAGTATTGGCTAACCGATTGATCACTATGATTAGCGAGTTGATACATCCGGATCAATCCGGTTTTATCCCGCATAGAAACACCACCTTGAATCTTAGGCGACTTCATGGTGTTCTCGCGAGAGCTGCGACGTTGCGTGAGCCAGCCATCTTGGCGTCGCTGGATGACACGATGGCTTTTGATACCATGGAATGGCCATATTTATGGGCCGCGTTGGCTAAGTTTGGGTTCGGACACGGTTTTATTGGCTGGGTGAGGCTACTCTATGAGGACCCCCTTGCGCAAATTGTAGTCAATGGCCGAGTCTCTGCTCCGTTTGGTCTTGAGAGGGGAACTCGTCAGGGTTGTCCTTTGTCACCACTCTTGTTCGCCCTAGCTCTTGAACCCCTCGCCGCATGGATCCGATGGGAGCCCTCGATGAAGGGTATTCGGTGGTCCTCTGAGTTCGAAGATCGCATCTCGCTTTATGCGGATGATATCTTATTGTATTTGACTTCACCCGGAAATCATTGATTGTATTATGCGATGTCTTGAATTCATTTGGTAGAAACTCAGGTCTCATCATTAACTGGACCAAATCCTATCTATACGTCCTTTCAGGTGATGTCCCTCTTTTACCGAGCAACTGTCCCATCCAGATTGCGCACACGGGGTTTAAATACCTCGGTATCTATATCTCCTTGGACTCCGCGACTCGGTATGAACATAATCTTCTCCCTCCCTTGGCTAGATTGAAACGGGATGTCGCGGGTTGGCGTAGGCTTCCGCTTTCACCGCTTGGTCGAGCGGCCCTCTTTAAAATGATGTCTCTGCCTCGTTTTCTGTATGTTCTCCAAAACACTCTTGATGTAGTTCCGGCAAGCTACTTCCGTGCAGTCGAAGGTCTCCAAAGGAAGTTGATTTGGGATGGTAGACCTCGTAATGCACTTGCCAAACTGACGCTCCCGTGGTACGACGGGGGGATTGCTCTCCCGGATATAAAAAGTTACTATTGGGCGTCTCAATTGGGTGCCATTAATCATGGTCCCGAATGAAACCCTGCCTTTGCAATGGATAGATGGCTGTTACCTGGGGGTAACTATTACGGGGCACTGTACTCTAGATCGGTGATTAAGGATTTGTCGGGACTTACCAAGACGGCGGTCCGTCTGTGGCAGGATGCAACTAGTTCGATGGGATGGAAAGACCGCTTGACTCGTGCGACCCCGCTCTTTGGCTCTGATAAACTTGGTAAACTGTGGAAGACCAAGGGGTTCGATAAATGGGATCTCATTGGTATTAGTAAGGTGGGAGACCTCTGGGTTAAAGGCCAGATCAAATTGTTTGAATTGCTAAAGAAGGAGTACGATTTAACTGATTCAGAGTACTTCCGTTATGTTCAAGTTCACCATGCTTTGAGGTCGGTTTTCCCACTGGGGCAAGTAATTCCGGAGTCGTCCCCGCTCGAAGATAGATTGTTAGATGGTCATGTGCCTGACAGTACTATCTCCCTAGTCTATAAAAAATTGATTAACGATAGGTCAGACCTCTTCTTGCGTCTTCGGGACCTGTGGACCCGTGATGGCCTTGAATTGGATGACGAGGACTGGCAATCTGCGATCTCCTCTCCCAAGGAGGTTGCAGTTCCAGCTCAACTCAGACTGGTTCAACTCAAGATTCTACATAGAGTGTACGTTACGGGCCCGCGATTGGTACACATGGGTTTCTGGGAAGAGGGTTTGTGCAAGCGGCGATGCGGCCAGATAGGGACATTTCTTCATATCATCTGGGAATGTCGTGAGATTGCTGCCTTCTGGAGTGGGGTACATGATGTAATAAAGGACGTAACAGGGGTTACCCTCTTACCAGAAGCCAGACGATGCTTATTGAATGTTTGGGAACCCACAGATTAGAACGTAGCCCAGAAACAGTGGGCGACCCTGGGGAACATGGCCGCCAAGCACGACATTGCTCAATTGTGGGGATCCCAGAGGCCACCCACAGTTGAATGTTGGAAAGAAAACTTGGACTGGTGCATGTTCAGGGAAAAAACGGTGTATCTGGCCCGGGGTCGGCCCCGGAAATGGTGTAGCATATGGGGACCCTGGAATACGTATCGTGGAGATATTTGTGCGCCGCCTATCACAGAGAATACTGATGTCCCACTTTCCCCCTGACCGCGCATTCTGACTGCTCTATTGTATGTGCATTGATTTTCCCTCTGTCCCTTCCCCCCTCCCCCTTCCTACCACGATTGTTGATTTCTTTGTATTGACTTTTCCTTCCCCATTTGAATTAACAATTCGTGTACTGTATTCTTTACCTTGCTGTTTTTTTATGTTTTTCAAATAAAAATATTATGAACACCTACTGCAAGTGTTCAAGCAGTATAGTGGATTTGAAAATATTGGAGATAAAGGTATGAGACATTTTGCTATCGGTTTGTATCTGGATTGAGACCTGAGATTTGTCAGATGATTCAAAACCATATGTTGTGTTTACAAGGAAAGCCAATAGATGAAGTACTCAAATATGCAAAATACTGCAGAGATGAAATGGAAAACAGACGCAAAAAGTTAGAAGAAAAAGTAATGTGGGCACAAGTAAAATTAGCAGAACAACAAGAGCCTAAATTAAATATTCAGACTAAAGATCAAACAAAAGGACATGGACAAAATGAAGATAGTGGGGAAAACCAAAAGGAAAAATGAGTAGAGAGGAAACGAAGAAGAAATGTCCTTGTCATGCGCGAGAAAAATTGGGGCATTGGAAAAAAGAGTGTACAAATATTCAAAATAATAATGCCCTAATCAAAATTTAAATCCACAGATGCAGAATGAGGTGATAATGAGTCAACTGCAACAGGTTGTTATTCAACAGAGTCCGTCACCACCTGCCCCTAATCCTAATTTAAGTGAACACGGCAAAGTACAGTGTGGACGCCGGATTTCCAGGAGAAAGGGGTAAGATAAATTCTGTAACTTCACAATTTCTTTTGCAGAACAGTTGATCTTTTGAAGATGATCAATCACGGTGCCTGAGGGGGGAGGAAGATGAGTGGCGCATCCTTACCGGTAGATCAATCAGGTCCATATATTGATGGAAAGGTAGAAGGAAAAGATATTACCTTTTTGTTGGATACTGGTGCTACCCATTCTACTGTGAGAATAGCAGACATCCCAAACCTACCCCTCTGGTGGGTGGAGGCATATCCTACTAGAAGAAATGACAGCATGACAGTTGCCAAATTATTGTTAAGGGAGTTGATACCACGTTTCGGTTTTCCAGTAACTGTAGAATCAGATAGAGGATCATACTTTAATAATGAAATAATTTGTTTAATCTGTGAAGCATTCAAATTTGAACAAAAACTGCACTGTGCATACCGTCCAGAGGCTTCTCGTGTGGTAGAACAAACAAATGGCACACTAAAATCAAGATTGGCAAAGATGTGCAATCTACATCACTGTGTTGGCCAGATGCATTATCTCTTGTTCTGATGGGACTCAGAAACAATCCTGACAGAAACACAGGTTTGAGTCCTCATGAAATACTCATGGGAAGAACAATGAGATTAGCTTTTATACCAGGACACAAACTGTTGAGTATAACTGATGATCTGGTATTGGACTATTGTAAAAGATTAGCTGACCTAGTGCATTCTGTCTCGCACCAGGTTGGTGAAGACACAATTGCCAGGCAGCCGGATCAAGCACATGATCTCAATCCTGGAGACTAGGTGGTGGTGAAGAATCACATCAGAGAGACGTGCCTAGCACCCTGGTGGGATATACCGAGACAAGTCATACTGGTCACAACAACAGCAGTGAAATGTGCAGTTTTGCTAAACTGGATACATGCTAGTCATACCAAAAGAGTACCAGCTCCTGAGGAAGGGAACCCACAACTGATACCAATAGTTGGGGGTGCTGAAGGTTGTGCAGCTGAGTAATTTAGAATAACAGATTCTGAAGTAGCTGATCAAGAACAACCGAGCACAAATCAGGAAGACTGGATACCAGTGGGTGACATACCTGAGGTAAATATCGAAACAAGAAGTAAAACAAAATTAGAAAAGCAAGAAACTAGAGAGGACCAGAAAGGTGTAGAAGAACAAGCTCAGGAAAGTGAAACTGCAGGATCAGAGAAGGAAAAAAATATATACTCAGACGGAGGTGAACCAAAATATTCACAGATCTGAGGAGGGACAGATAGGTTTAAGAAGAACACGTTCAGGCTGCAAACAGAGAAAGAACAATAAAACCTGAAAAGGACCAGTTAGGAAAAGAAGAACAAGTTCAGGAAGAAGAAATTGTTGAAACAGAACCTGAACAGGATCAGATAGAAGAACACGTTCAGGTGTGTGGTGACACAATAATAAGCCCTGAACCAGAGCATATAGAGAGGGATTTAGAAGATGAAGAAAATCAAATTGTGCCACAACTTAACAAAAATAAAAGAACCCTTGAAAATGACGAGGAAAGTGAACGTACAGTGCAAGGAAAAGGGTTAGAAAAGGTGATAATTGGCCTAGATATGTCAAAAGATTAAAATATCACCTAAAGACAATAAATGAAGAACCTGAATAAGTGAATTAAGTCACTAGTCAGTCAGGACAGTCAAACGGGAAACCCAAACAAAGAAGTCAAAGATTAAAAATAATGAATAATACATTCAAAGGCCCTGAATGGACCTATGTGATTCTTGAAGAACTTGAGAATCTAGATTTAAATGAAGAGAGTGACAAAGAAATAATTGCAGAACAGATTGACGAAGCAGAAGTGAGACCCCCTTGAATTAATAAGAGAAATAAAAATGTTATATTATGTTATGTTATGTTATGTTATGTTATGTTATAAGGAGCTGTTCTATAGCGCACGGCTACTCCGTGGAGTGTACCGGCGCTTTGGCAAAGAGAAGTAAAAGAGAAGTACACAACATAACGTCCTCCGCTGGCTGGCACAGAGTTACTGGGAGAAGAGCCAAGTCTTCAATTCCTTTCTAAAAATTAGAAGACTAGTAGCTGTTCTCAGAGAAAAGGGGAGATCGTTCCAGCAACGAAGTGCTAGGTACCGGAAGGAGCGACCTCCAGTACGGGCACGCCTGATAGTGGGAACAGCGGCCTTGGCCTGGAAAGCAGACCTTAGAGTCCTTCTGGGGGCGTAGAAGGCAATCCGCTTCCCAAGGTAGCTTGGGCCCATCAAGTGGAGAGCTTTGAAGGTTAAAGTCAAGGTCTTAAAAGTGACTCTCTTAGCGACCGGAAGCCAGTGAAGTCTCTCGAGAAGCTCCGAGGCTCGAGCCCTTCGCGGTAGTCCAAAAATGGCTCTAGCATCCGAGTTCTGCACGACCTGCAAGCGTGCCATCAAGTATTTAAGAAGGCCCAGATAGAGGGCATTCGCGTAATCAAGACGCGAGCCTATCAAGGCCTGCACAGTAATTTTTTTGTGCTGAAGGGATAGTAGGGGGAGAAACTTCCGCAACATCTTCAGGATGCCGAAGCACTTCCCTGTAATCACGAAATTAAAGCAAGAAAAAGAAGAGAAATCTTCTTAAAATGGCTAAAGATAGAGTTACTGAGAGACCAAAACTAAATTGTTTACAGAAATGCTGTAGAGTATGCACACGTAGCACTATTAGTGATCATAGTATGGTTATTTTTAACTTTAGCAATGCCTTATTTGATGAAAGTAGAAGAGAAGAATAGTACAGGCTCAAATGGAAAGTTAGCTAACATAAAAGGAGGAGATAGAGTAGAATTAGAAGCATCAGATGAGTCAGAAATACATCACATGGTAACAGATAATAACATTAAATGTATTCACAAACAGCTAGATTCATGAAAGGAAATTGCGCTCGCAATAGCTGCGAATTCGCAATTCCGCTCGCAATTTGAAGGGAAGGAATTCAAGAAACCCAAACAACCAAAATAGCGAATTCGCAATTAAAAAATAGCGAAATCGCTATTAAATTTGCAGAATCCTGGAGGATGGGCATTTGCGATTCGGAAATTGCGAGGAACCATGGATTCTGCGAATTTAATAGCGAATTCTCTAAAAAGCCATTCATGAAAAATCGCTAAAAGCGAAAAACGTGAAAATCGCTATTTGCGAAGCGCAATTTAAGAAGAACTCAAATCAGGTGGTAACCAGTACTGAAAAAAAAAATATTCAAAAAACAGTTAGGTCACTCCCAACAGGTGCAGGGCTGATCAAACACATTTAAGGACATGCAGCTGGAGCCTGGTGATTCCCACAATGCCTGGACTTTACATGCTGGTGAGGCGGCGTAAGCTGCAGCGACCTGCACGCAACAGACGGAGGATACAGGAGCGGATATTCCGCCAGCGGGTCACCCTTCTGGGCCAAACCAGGGAGCAAACCTATGCCAAGTACCGCCTTAATGGGGCCCTGATAATCAAGCTCATCCGGGACCTAGACCCCCTGATGCAGCACCCTACAAGGAGGACCAATGCCGTGCCCACACATGTGCAGGTATTGTGCTGCCTGCACCTCCTGGCCTCCAGAAGCTTCCAGGGGATGGTCGCAGTTGCAGGGGGGGTTTCCCAGCCCACCATGTCCCGCTGCCTAAGGAGTTTCCTGGAGGCAATGCTGACCCGGCTACACCACTATATATCATTCCCCACCAGCCAACAGGACCTCAATGATACAAAGCTGCAATTTTACAATGTAGCTCAATTCCCACACGTCATTGGATGTATTGACTGTACGCACGTCCATATTTGCCCACCTGCTGAGACGGAGTACATGTACCGCAACCGGAAATGCTACCACTCCCTCAACATCCAGATGGTGTGCAATGCCGAAACAATAATGACGGACATTGTGGCACAGTACCCAGGGAGCACACATGACTCCATCTTCAGGCACAGCGGCATCCCCACACGACTGGCCAGGGGAGACTTTGGGGAAGGACACCTACTAGGTAAGTACACATGCCCCAAATGTGTACGTTGTGATCATGTAGCTGCGCAGAACAGGCACTCACTCTCTGCTCCTTACATACAGGTGACAGCGGCTATGCTCTCCGTGAGTACCTCCTCACCCCATACCTCAACCCTGCAACTCCACAACAACGGCGATTTAATGCATCACACATTCGCACAAGGAACTGTATTGAGAGGACATTTGGCCTGTTGAAAAGCAGTTTCCGCATACTGCACAAGACAGGTGGGGCCATGAAATACGATCCTGAGGTCTGCTGCCGCATCGTGGCCGTGTGTGCCATCCTTCACAACATTGCTACCAAGCGCAGGATCCCTGTTGACATCTCTGGCAGTGAGTCAGAAGGGGACAATCGGCCACCTGCACATGTGCGTCACGCACGCGGGGAGAATCCAGCAGAAGGACACAGGCGCCGCAACCAAATCTGCATGAACTATTTCTAGGGCACCCACTCCCCACACCCATTACTCAACTCATGCATGACAACATTAATAATGACATGAGGCACTTTACGTTATTCAGAATTTTAGTTACTGTTACTGCACAATAAACATGGCATTCTGAAAAGCGTGAAAAGATTGACATATTGCGTCATATGTCCAGGTTAGTCTGTATGGCATGCTTGTTGCGTCAGCATGTGGCCTCATTGTAATGCGCAATAGTTCAGTGGCGTCTCCGGGTAGTTGCCCCTACCTCCTCTCAACGTCCTCCTCCAGATTCTGCCGTGCGGCAGCAGAGGGCTTGCTGCTGCGGCGGGGTGCTACCACCGGTGGTATGGACTGGCTGCTGTGGCTTGATGTTGCCTCACTGTTGTCGTCTGCCCCCCCCCGCCTGGCCATGGCCAGTGGCCTGCATGCCCTGCATGGCTGTTGCGACGTCCTGGCAGCACTGCACCATTTGGACCTGCATGGCCAGGGAGCGTCGCGAGAGCTGGGAGGTGGCGTTCCCAATAATGTGATTTGACCGCGTGTACGCCGACGGGCGGGTCAATAGTTGGCGGTGTCTGCGGCGACTGACATTCGGCTGCCTGGACATTGCCTGAGTGTTGGCCTCCACAGCTGCTGTCATATGTGCCACATTACGTGCCGTCTTGTCCAGTTGGAGGTGGATGGCGGCTAGGTGTCGGGCCTGAGTCTGGTGCACACTCAGCATCCTGCTCGCACAATTCTGCCCCTGCCAGCGCGGGATGTGTTGGTGCGCGGCTCCCTGACCAGACCGCTTGTCTGGCTCCTCACAGCCGCAGGGCGGCGGGTTTGTTGGCGACCTGCTGCTGGTGTTGCAGGCCCCACTGGTGGCTGTATGCTGCGTGGTGCTACAGCAGCGCCTGTTGTCACGGGGGTGGCACGGGCCACAGGGGCGGGTGGTGGGATGACCGCTGTTGTGGCAGCTTGCCCTGATGGTCCGGCCTGTGGGGTATGATGTGTATCCCCCTCCGTGTCCTCCGTGTTCTTCTCAATCACCAGGGCCTCGCTGTCTGTGCTGGGGACATCAGCGCCACCTGTGATGTGAAGTGGACGTTGATTAGTGACATGTTCCGTACACAGTTAGGCTTGCTACATGCAAGCAGTCTACCATTCCCTGTCTCGCTGCAGGATTGACTCTCACTGGACATGTCAGGCTCTATGGTACAGGATGGTAATTGTGGGCAGACTATATGTCCCACAATGCAATTGAGCTATGGAGCTGTACTTTGGCTGCATGATTGGGGTTTGTAATGGGATGCACTGAGTCATGGACGATGTTAGGGGACAGGGGGGTTGCAGTCGCATGGCACTTACCTGGTGTGTCTTGGGTGGGTCGGGAGGAGTCAAGCTGGGTCACACCCACGCAGGCCTGTGGGTTGATGGTCTCCTCCACTTGGTCCTCCAGTGGGGTGTTCGGTGGGACAGTGGGCTCTTTTCTTTTGCCCGCCCTCTTAAGTCATACCAGCGCTTTTTCAGCTCGTCCACCGAGCGCTGGGTCACCCCCACGGCGTTCACTTTGGCGCGGATGCGCAGCCATATGCGCCTTTTGTCCGCCTCTGGTACCCTTCGGGAGTCTCTGCCAAATAGGCGGTTGTGATCCTTGGAAACTCCTTCAATTAGGTGTTCGAGCTCCTGCTCAGAAAACTTTATTTTGCGCTTTTTCCCACTGGTGGAAGCTCCTGCTGCATCCTGTGCCATGCTTGCCACTGTGGTGTCTCCTGCTGTAGTCCTGTGGGAATGCTGGAGGGGAGCTCTGCAACTGCTGCCTGTACTTCAGCCTCTCACTGCTGAATGAGGGTGGGAGCTGCCTACTTCCTGGTTGTGATGTCATCACTGTGCTCAGGATGCGACTTCCCGTTTTTGCGATCTCGCAGTTAGCGAGATCGCTATTTGCGATATCGGTAATTGCGAAATCGCAATTTCAACAGGGGTATCGGCGGAATCTGCGATTTTTGACCGATTTCTGGCTTCTCGCAATCGCAAAACTTCATGAATGCCGTTCTGAGATTTCTAAATTGCGATTCGCATTTTCTCGCAATTTAAAAATCGCAGAATTGAACATTGATGAATCTGGCTGAAAGTTATTGTTTCAATATGTAGACACTATGGAAATTAGTGATTGTTAGGTATGTATGAAATTACCAGCTTCAGTAGCAAAAGGTGTCACGTTCAAAGTTCAAAAGACCTTTATTCGAATTTCATAAAAGTACCACAATAAAAACAATACAATTACAAAACAAATACAAGTTTACAAAAATTCATGAATTATTAAAATCTAATACATTTCTCATAAGACTGTTTTCAGGGGTTTTCCATCGTTTTACGTACATAGGTTATATGTCTCAAAAAAGTGCTAGTGCGGTAAATTAATTTGTCTGTGTCCAGGGAAAGTAGCATTGAATAGGACTCCCCTAACGAGAGGGGTCTATGTTTCCTAAAATATGAAGTTAAAAACCAGTTAATATATTTTAAGTAGAATTTACAGAAAAATAGAAAGTGCAAATCATTCTGTTTACTAATACCATCACACGGGCATGGATTATGATCTGTTGTATGATGGTAGCCCAAGGGAAAGCCCAGCAAAAATTTTATTGAGCCCACCCTCAGCCGAAACAACAGTGATCTCTCGCAGTTAGTCATTGGTAGGGTGAGGTATTGTGCGAGATTTCTCCTACATAGATCATTCCTCAAGTAAGTCAAAACAGTTGATTTGAGAATTTCCCTTTCCATTCGTTCTGAATTGTAAAGTGCATACAGTGCATGTTTGACCTCAGTTTTGTCTTTAGGTTCAATCTTACTTGGATCGGAGAAAAGATCTTCCCTGTTCACGTTGCTCAGTGTTTTTAGGACTCCCGCGAGCCAGGGGATCAACATGCCGTGGTCGCATTTAAGACAGTCTTTTATGATGTTTTGCGTTAAGACGGCCGAGTTGTTCCTCCAGATCCTGATCCAGAAAAGAGCTGGTCTAGATCTAATAAAGTCGCATACGTAGGGGAGGTTAAGTTCCTCATGGCAGATCAATTCAGAGGATGAGATTGGGGCACCCAGTATTTTCCTACAAAATCGGCCTTCTTCTCGCAGGATGCTGGGGCTTTTTCTCAATCCCCAAACCTCAGCCCCGTATGTGACGACTGGTAGGCACTGTAGCTTAAAACATTTTAAAATGGCTCTAGTGGCACCTATTTTCTTCGGTCGGGGCAAACTCAAAATAGAATTGTCACATATCACCATTTACCAGTAACTTATGACATATTCTGTAGTGTATTAACAAGTTGGCTTTATAGAACAGGAAATTTGCAATATTATTATTCATATTTAGATGTGATATTTCCAGAAGTTCCTATTCGAAAGAATATGGATCCAGTAATTAGTAACCCAAGCTGGATCCAGTAATTAGTAACCCAAGCTGCACACTTTATGGGTGAATTTTTTTTTAACACAAAAGACAATAGATATAGCTGAAGCTCTTAAGAATAATTTAACTTGCTTTTTAAAAGAAGAAGAAAACATATTTTTGAATTTAGTAGGAGAAAGGAGACAGGATTTTCAGAAGAAAGCTACCAAACAGAAAAGCCATATTCCACCATGGGCTGAGAAGGAAGGAATTTATACACCTGGCAAGACTCATGCTGCGATGTCTCTAGATTTAGAAAAGAAGAAGGCGAAAAATAAAATGGTAATAAATGTAATCATTTACCATTTTATTTTTCTCTTTCTCCAGCTCGAGCTCGAGCTGTGTTTGGGGGCGAGGCCTACTGCTGCAAACTGGCAGCAGGAGAGTGGTGCTCACTCCACCATAAATTACACAGCGCATGTCAGGCTGGCCAGCTGTCGTGCGATGGCCAGCCTGACATGCGCAGTGTAAACCTCTCCACCGAGCTGTCTACAACAGCTTGGTGGCGAGCAGGCCCAGGCCCCCGGTGCCTCCTGGAGCATTGACAAGAACAAACTGGATGTACCCTCTCCTCCAATTTTTTAAGAAGTTATTACTAATATAAGGAAAACGAAAATGAATGCGTTTACCCTAGCCATCGATTTTGGCTGATTAGTTTGAATTATTCTTCATGTTACAATAAATTCCAAAAAAGAACACATAGTCTACTAAACAAAAAATCCATTCTTGTGCTATCACAAATACGGTACAAATCCAATGAACATTTGATCAAATAAATTGCAATACTGACAACAAAGCAAATATAATGACAATAAATCACAAAAAAACAGAAAAGACAAACAGTTGTAATATATAAACCAAAGTCACTTTTACACAGTTAACAATACATTATGTTCCAAAGGTGCAAATGATGAATTTTTACAAAGACTCCTATGGTCCAGGGATCAGACTATACTTAATATAGTGGCCGACGCGTTTCAAGTCCTGGTTTTTTATATTGCCGGACTCTCATCAGGGCTGGATGAGTCTCTTGATAAAAGCCAACTGTTTCTGATAAAAAGACAAAAAACTAATTTGTATTGTGCTTCCCAAATCATCACCACACAGGGTCCCCACATCCTTCATATTATCGTTGGCTGAAATTTCACTTAGAATGAATTATTTTAAGTTTGAAAATGAATTTTTTGTACAGGTCAAGGGTACGGCCATGGGTTGTCCTTATGCGCCGGAAATGGCTGTACTATACATGGCTCAATATGAGGAAAGATTTATTTTCAATAACAACCCTTTTTCAGACAACATATTGCAGTGGTGGAGGTACATAGACGACGTCTGGCTCCTGTGGCAGGGGAGCCAGACCGAGCTGGACCTATTCCATAATTGGGTTAATTCACGACATACTGATATAAAATTTTCAATACAATCTATCAAAAGTAAAATGACTTTTCTATATGTTTCAATCAGCTGTCAAGATGAACAACTTGTTACATCACTGTACAAAAAAGAGACAGACAGAAACACTATTCTGCATTATAAAAGCTCGCATCCACAGTGCCTAAAACAAAACCTGCCGTACGGACAACTACTACGGATCAGGAGGAACTGTACTGAGTTAATGGACTTTGATATGCATGCTGATTATTTCTGTAAGGAAATGGAAGGGAGGGGATACCCTAGAAAATTATTGAAACACTCTAAAAAAAGAGCGAGGTTTACACCCAGAGAGACCCTATTAGAGAAAAAGATCAAGTCTGATTTGGAAAAACTTGTCTGTGTGACAACCTTCGAGCCTCACACAAACAAGTTTAGACAAATTGTTTTGAAAAACTGGCATCTTTTGGAAAATCTTGATTTTCCTATGCCAAAACCCATTTTCGCAATGAAAAAGAACCGGAGTGTTGGTCAGCAGCTAATACGTGCTGATAGCTACATTCCGAAACCAAAAAGCAATTTGACAACGCAATGGAATCTACCACCAATCACTGGACACCACAGATGTGGAAATTGTATTGCCTGTCCGTCAACATTGGAGGGTGAGATTTTTGACCATAATGGTATTTCATGGAAGCATACAAGTTTTACTAATTGTAGTACTAAAAATTTGATTCATGCAGTGCTTTGCCCTTGTGACAAAGTATATATCAGCAAAACAAGTCAACAAATAAACACAAGAATAACTCAACACAGATCGAGAATAAAGAAAAAGGTTCAATCTGCACCCATGGTCGAACACTTTGTAGCCTTAAATCATAATGAGAATCAATTTAAATGGACGGTTTTGTCCTCAATTGATTTGAAACATCGCTCTCCTTGTGTAGAAAGCGCTTTGTTACGCAAAGAAGCGTACTTGATAATGAAATTTGACAGCATAAATCGAGGTTTAAATTGCATGAGTGAACTTAATAGAGTGTAATCCACCGTTTACTCTTTGTTTTCACAAAAAGGTGATAATCAGCATGGGTTCTTATGGGTTAATACAAATTTTCTTGAAACCCACATACCATTCAGGGGCAAGGAACCATTTTGGGCAATAAAATACAAATCCCACAATTCAATGCGTTGTATAGCTGAGTAGTCCGGCCCCCTTTTCAACCACGTGGGCTCCAGCTCGGTAAAGGAGACAGGAGAATGGAGGCTTGTCCTCGCTCCCACTGAGTTTGAGTTATTCACTGGAAACGATCATGATGCTTTGTTAAAAGGTAAGCATAACTCCGTTTTACACAAAGAGGCGCGCGGACACGCATAACTTTATAACATGTCTGGCTCACCGCCGCATACAAACTGTATCGGTTTCCGTTTTCAGATTTTGAATTCGGCTCAGAACTGATCACTCCCAAGTCGTGGCGTCCTACTTGCATTTGAAATCGACCCTAACGTAAGTTGAACTCGTGCGAGCGCTGGTAGCGTTCGTGTAATAATAGAGGGACAAGTGATTGATATGTCTTTCTTGAACTGCTTTCACCTTTTTAAATTGTTTGAACCCGAGCGCCATTACCTCAATAAATGAATTTGAAGGTTTGAGACCACTACGCCCTAGAAGAGCACCCTTTGGGTAATTCTTTTGTCTTGAGAAACAAAAAAACATAAGGTGTTGTTAGTGTTTATAAACAAGACGACTTAGCCTTTGCTACTTTGTCACATACAGGCGAGCACTGCACGAATTCACACCAGAAGGTCTTAAATTCCGCTGGTGAAGGCCAGGTATGTAGGTCTTTGTTTAGAAAAATGCGTAATCATTTTAATGATGATTTGGGAAGCACAATACAAATTAGTTTTTTGTCTTTTTATCAGAAACAGTTGGCTTTTATCAAAAGACTCATCCAGCCCTGATGAGAGTCCGGCAATATAAAAAACCAGGACTTGAAACGCGTCGGCCACTATATTAAGTATAGTCTGATCCCTGGACCATAGGAGTCTTTGTAAAAATTCATCATTTGCACCTTTGGAACATAATGTATTGTTAACTGTGTAAAAGTGACTTTGGTTTATATATTACAACTGTTTGTCTTTTCTGTTTTTTTGTGATTTATTGTCATTATATTTGCTTTGTTGTCAGTATTGCAATTTATTTGATCAAATGTTCATTGGATTTGTACTGTATTTGTGATAGCACAAGAATGGATTTTTTGTTTAGTAGACTATGTGTTCTTTTTTGGAATTTATTGTAACATGAAGAATAATTAAAACTAATCAGCCAAAATCGATGGCTAGGGTAAACGCATTCATTTTCGTTTTCCTTATATTAGTAATAACTTCTTAAAAAATTGGAGGAGAGGGTACATCCAGTTTGTTCTTGTTAATAGGCCCTACCTTCCCTCCTTGATCTTGTTGGGCCAAACCCCCCTTTTTGTATAAAAATCCTGGAGCATTGAGGCAGCCCACTCCAGCCAATCCTAGGGCTGCTCTCATGCTGCTTAACATTATCAGCAACATGAAAGCAGCGTCTGGATTGGACTTCAATTGCTTTAGATACCATCAGTGCTGATGTACTGAAGAATCAGAGAGGATTAGAGGAGGCGAGCCAGTGGAATGGGTGAAGTAATTTTCATATTTTAAAGCCAGGTGGGTGGGAGTGGGTAGGAGGGGTCGGGATCTGTGAAGGGAATGTGTAATTTTGGTTGCAGGGAAATAAAGTGATTTGCTCAGAGTAACGTGACTTTGTCTCTAGTGCCGAGGCCAGGATTCAGATTTGTAAGAATAAGCAATTTTGTTTCTAGTGTTCGTTGGACTTGTTCCCCTGGCGAATTTGCAACTCAATGACTCTGTAAGCATCTGAGGCTGGCGTCAGGTAATCATATAATTATCTGAAATAGTTCAGCCTCTCTGGTCTAATGCAGGCCCATTCCTGTTTGCTCTCTGCTGGTTTGGCGGGTTTGCTGTGCCCTTAGGGAGATTCATTTAGTTTACTTAAATGTTTTTTCCATAGCACACTCTAGAAAAAGGCACAGTGGATTAAAATCACTTTCAAGCTGATAAAAGAAGGTGAGTTGCACAAGTCGAGTTTAGAAAGGGGGGACAGCATAGAGGGTTGAAAGGCACTTCTACTCTTTTTCTTGTGAGCAGAACAGTTCTTCAGTTGTCCCAGTGTCATACAGAAAAATAAGGGGGTTGAGTACATTGCAGCCTGCCATTGTTAATCATGGCACAGTAAGCTCCCCAGTTCTTTATGTTACTGGGTTGATTGCCTACCAAAATGTTTGGGGTACCAGCCGCCACTTTGACTCTTGGAGTCACCTTCTCTATATGGGTCTCAGGACATAGTTTCCTCAAGGGGTACACCACAGGCCCACTCCTTTCTTTGCTAGCCCAAGAAGCAGCAGGTGTAGTTCATTTGTTAGTTCAGCCTCTCTTTGCACTGTCCAGGGAACAGCAGGACAGTCTAGATCTGATATGTGATCTGGGTGCCATAGACACCACTTTTTGCCCATTTCTTTTCTTGGTGATGTGCCTAGTGATGACTTCCACAAAGTGTGACTTTTAACTAGCCCTGAATGCACTATTTTGACCACTTCCAATATGGCAAAACACATCTCTTGGGGTGTGGAGCACCCTAGTCAATCCTTGATGTGTTGGTACCTTGTTGCTACATGTCCATGTTAGAAACTGTTTGGCTACAGCTTCGCCTTCTCTATCTGAGATCCAAACATGTCTGCTAAAATGAAAGAGTGGCCCCTCTCATGTGTGACTATCATTTGCCCTTCAAAGGCAGCTTTCCCTTTAATCTTACCTGTTGGGTTTACACCTTGCTTGGCCATCCTGCCAGCCGGTGGTCACATCTCTTTCAACGGAAGGCCCTTTGTATTCCTTCCTGAGAGTAGTTCACATCTCCCCACAGGGGGACAGAAGGCTGCCTAGAGGATAGCTTGTGGTCCACTGTAACCGGTCACTGGAAACTTTGGGCAAGAAACTGGCAACTTTCTAAAGCTGCCATTTGTGTATAAGTTACAGTATGTTAAACTTGAACAAGTCAGGCTTGCTACATCCATTCTGTTGATGTCTAGAAGTACCATATTCAGTAGTCCCATTCAGAGGTTAGCACAGCTGAGTTGTCAGGGTGTAACACTTTACTGCCATTGGGGTTACTTGCCTCTCCAAAGTAAAAATGGCAATGCAGGGATTTTACTGTTAGGATGTGTAATGTTATCTGATTTGTAAAGCGCATGGCTGCCTCAGCAATGGGGCGTCCCAGCATTAGTTTAGTCAGAAAATCACAACTGTGAAAGAGACCCGGGGAAAAAGAAGATGACCAGCAGGACATTTAGATGGTGAACAATCAGGTCGTCAGTGATTTCCTAAAGGACAAGTGCTTCTACATGTGCATTAAATAAAGAGGGAGGGCATTCCAGAGGGCAAGGGCTTCGGCGCAAAAAGACCGACAACTCGTCCTTGTGCCTCTAACACGTGGAGCACTGGCTAAATTATGATCAGCAGAGAGTGCAAGGACCTTGAAGGGAGGTATGCAATCAATACATTAGATAAGATGGGGGCCCCCTGAGAAAAGAAGATCTTATGAGCAATGCACAGTGCCTTAAACTGAATGCATTTATCCACCTGGAGCTAGTGTAATTTGCGAATGGCATCCCCAGCTGAGCAGTATTTAGGTAGGGAAAACAGCAATCTTGCAGCTGCATTTTGAGCCAACTGGAGCCTTCTAATCACAGGCTTCTTTGCTCCTAGTAAAAGGATGTTGCAGTAGTCCAACTGGGAGAGAATAAGAGCCTGATCGATGACTTGGCACTTGTGGGATTCGAAGAAACCCATAATGAGTTTGAGCCCATGTAGCAGCCCAAAACAGGTGCCTGTCAGTGCTTTCGCCTGTGCTTCAAATGTTATGGCATTATCGACCCAAACGTCTAAATTCTTACCCCCCCCCCTCCCGGCTCAGGACAGGGGGGGGGGGGAGTCCCAAGGGAAGAGGGCCACCAGTGGTCTCCCCAGGTGTGAAAGTCCCTGCCTACGAAAAGAATTTCTGACTTGCTGGTATTCAGCCGCAAACAATTAACCGCCATCCATTCTGAAACAATCTTCATACCTTTTTGGAAGTTGCTCAATGACTGTGAGAAGAGCCTTCTCAATACTGTGTTGGGACCTAAAACCATTCTGGGAAATGTGAGGATGTGATTTTCATCTAAGAACTTGGTTGGAAAGGCATTAACATGAGTCTCTGTTACTTTTGCTAGGAATGGCAAAATAGAAATAGGACAGGCATTTCCGGTTTGGAAGGATCCATAGTGGGTTTTTTTTAGGAGAGGAATACCTTTGGCAGGCTTCCAGGAACAAGGTACAGATTTAGATGTCAATGAAAGATTATTAATTCAAGACAGGGTGTAGAGAGTCAGTCCTATAGTTTCAGAAACAGGTCTGGCCTGAGATGGTCGGCAGGTGACCCCAATTTGACCTTCTTCCATAGGATTTGCAACTCTGACAGGGCCATCGAGGTTAGGGAGTGTAACCATGGCAAGGTGGTACCAGTCAGACTGACTGGACAGGAGACAATAATACTAGAGGCGAAGCTGGAGTAGATGTTTTTTAATTTGATAGAAAAATACCTTCCCAACTTCTCACAGTTGTCATTAGAGACTTCCATATGCTCCACAGCAAGTCCCAGTTTAGTTAGACTTTTAAGGAGAGAAAAGATTACTTTAGTGGGATTGTTGCTAATCTTTATTCCGTTGGCTCTCTTAATCTCTTAATCAATTTATGTTTTGATTTAATGGCAGCTCTACAGAATACTTTTTTAGAATAGTCATATGATTGCCTTGAAGCATGGCTGCCAGAACCTTACAGTTCTTTTTTTGCCAATATTAGAGATTTTGTGAACCATGGTGCAGCCTGTTTTTACTGCAATGGGCCAGTCTAATGGGGACAAAAATGTCTAGCGCCAGTCCTGGATGCTGTTAGCATGGGGAGCAGTCAGCAAACATGCATGCAAGTTTGAGTCCCTCTTTTCTTTTTTCCAACAGGTATTCACCACATATCCCTGCAGCTCCTACCAAAAGTACTACACAGGTATATTGTTGGAGGTATTGTTCCAAAACTTTGTTGTGACATTTCTCACTCACTTATTTTTGCATTAGTAATATATCTAGGTCCAGAAGAAAGCCATGATCAATTTGTGATCGTTTGGCTGAAACATGTACACCTTCTCAGCAATTTCACCAGTGCGTTCATACATTTATTCAGAGCACGCTCTTACTACTTTTAACCCTTGACACCACAGGATACCTAATAAACTCTTTTCTCTCCTGATAGTCAATTTTAAATTACTCACGTTCTACACTGCATTATGCACTTTCAGCACACTGCTTCATGTTCCATTGATCTTAGGAGACCTAGTCCCCGGATAACACCAAAACATCTGCAAGCTCCTCCTACACACTAGCCAGGAGTTGTAGCTCATTGGCTGCACCAGGTTGCAGCCAAGAGGAGATCCCAAATGATGAAGCATGCCACCTTGGTGCGTGATGGGATTCTACCCTCTTAAATAGGACTTTCTTCATTTATTATTTCCTGTTGGTTTGCTCAGGTTACATATCTGTATTTTTGCTCTAGGGACCTGCGGATTCTATGTTGTTAATATATATGGAATGGGGATGTATCCGCGCAGGTCTGTAAATTTACCTTAGACCCTCTTCTTTATCTGGTAGTACTTTAATTGTAGTCATTAGTCAAGAAAGTTTGATGATTGGGATGTGTTTAAGGGACATAGAATTGTAGTGTAGTTCCTATATTCCCAATAGGCTCTGCGCATTGGAATAATATCTTCAGTAGTATAGATGTAGGACAGAGGTTAACTAGGTCTTTTACTGACTATATTAGACTTAAGTTTTGTGTGCCAGCTAGCTCAGAGTTCACTAGAAACTTTCTCGAATAGGCGAGGAGGAGTTTAACCTCACTGGATAGACAAGAAGGGATTTAGTTTCTGACAACCATAGAACATGACAACTTTGCTCTCCCTGATCAAGAGTATATCTCTAGAGTCGTGTGAAAACAAAAGACAGCTATTTTACTCAGTCAATACGTGCATACTTAGTTTCACCAGATTGTAGAGAAAAAAAGAGACAGGCGTTTTCAATAAAAGGTGTTATTTATTGATCAGTCTCTTTTCTCATACAAGAGAAATGAATCGCTACAATTGCAATACTTAGGGTTAAGTGGAATGCATATAGTAAAAGCAGGATTATAAAATAATACTGTAAAAGCATTGATATGGTTTCTTAGCCATATGATACTTTAAAAATGGATAAAAGATATACATACATATATACATTGACTAATCGTACTCAACTGGTGCTTCTAACTACGCCTACCCCGGTGTACCTGACCTAAGCCTAATACGTGGGAAGGAGTAAGTAAGTAGCAGTTTAAGTTAAGTTTGTTTTGCCAAGAATCTGACTCAAGAATTCTCTGTAAGGGTTTAGTCAGTTCAGTACCTGGGATTTAGAAGGCAGGAGGGCTGGTATCTCTTTCTCAGGACTCGGTATCCCAGTCACCCGCGAAGGTGGGCTGGAAACGCTGGAAGCTGGATTTCTCGGCAGGAGAAAAGACAGCGTCTTTCTCAGCGCGTCAAAAGGGGAGGGGCAACGTCCATGGGCTCTCGCATCAGCTGGGCTCTCCGGCAAGTAGTCGCTGCTCCAGGGTCATCACCACCGTGTCTCTGCTTAGGGCAGCGTTGGTATATTTATACCTGAGAGGTGCTGGGTTTGACGTAAGGATGGACATAAGACGTCAATATAGATGTCACTAAGAACTGATCGTTCTTGCAGTGCTTTACAGGAGTTCTCGGACAAAATCAAAACATAGCAGGCTGGGATTTCCCAGGTTGCTTGAGGCTTGGATTTGTTTAAGAACTCGGTGTGCTTTCTAGGGGGCTGGAGGAATAGTGCTTGCTTAATGTGACAGCATGCGCTATGACTAATTTATGAAACGGGTTTCTGTGCCGTTGTAGGGATATTAGTGATTTATAACCGGACAAGGGTGAGAAATAGGAGTATCGATACAGGTCCCTAGATAAACATACTACACCCACTCCACGCATTCATGTCCATAGTTACTAACCTAAGCAGTAGTAAACATAACTAATAGTGCATGTGTATACCGTACCACCCCAAAATACATTATTTGCATTTGAAAAATGGCATATGCCAAATACACGAAAATGAGTATAGGTACTGTATGCTTTCAAGCAGTGTAATCATTCAAAAAAGATGCACATTTATATCAGTAAGAATGATTTGCGAAAATAACACATGAAATGGCTCTTAATACAGAAGAAAAGTGCGAGACCACTCCATCACATGTAAAATACAGTTATTTGTAAATATGCTAGAGGCTGAGGTAATGTATTGTCTCTAGAGTTCTTAAAAATAGAAGCTCTGTTCTCTAAGAATAGTTCTACTTTAAGCAGAGGATGAGTGCCAAAAAAAAGTAAATATTTTGGAATCGAGAAAATAGTTTTCGTTTTCAAGGGAAGTGGAAAAAAATAGTCCCGGTAGCTTTTGTTTTTCAAAGCTGAAGGCCAAATTCAGAGTTCAGGGAACACTGTGTGCTCGTTTGCTTAAAGTTATTCCTTTTGTTCTGGGAAAAACATCATTTCAGACAGACTTTAAAAAAAACAGTTTACCGCCTCAGGTGAAAGTTCGACCAAGTTGGAGAATGTCGCTACCATGCAGTCGTGCGCATGATCGCTTTCAATGATGTTTCGATCAGTATTGCTTACAGGAGGTCGTACCTGGCTGATGCTGCTCTCATCTTGTACTTCACTACCCTTTAATCGCAGTGGTGAAGTTTCCACGAATGCCGTCATCAGGATAGGTAACCGCTGGGGACAACACGATGCATGAGCCTTTACTGGACCCAACAAAGTATCTGTATCCAATGGTACTTCTGATTGTAGTGTAAGACAGGTGTCCAACACGCATTCCTCGCCGCATAGCATACATCTTAACACAGGTAAGACACAGTTCTGCCATATGGGTCTGAATGAAAGAAACCAGGTCATATTCAGATCTCGTAGCCGGGCTAATCCAAGGACTTTAGTTATGCGGTCCCGATAGCGTATAGCTAGGATCGTTTCTTCCATTGTTGCTGGAGTCTTGTCTATGACATGGCTTGCCATAACGAAGCAGGAGTAGCAAAAATAAGATGCCTGCTACGAGTCCCAACAGGAGTGGAAGTCCGCCAAAGACAGAATGGACAAAATTAGGAAAAATACCCAGGACTGCTTTGAACGGTGTTAGTAGTCCCGAAAAAATTGGCTTAAACACACTCGCGATACCATTCGTATCAGAAATGTTTAAGATTCGTTTAGCATTTCTGCGAAGTGTAGGGGGCAATTTGTTGATAATGCATGTATCTCTCCCGTTGTCCTTGCAACTTGGAGATCATACGTTTATTTTGATGACGTCAAGTGTACTGGCGTCTGTAGAAGCACAGTCTTCATTCTGCTTAAAGTATCAATTTGAATAGAAGAGATATTCAAACTTGGCCAAATTTTTCCCTCCCTGTCTGGAGTGTCATTTGGAAACAATACTCGCTCACAGCAAGTGACCATGGAACTCACGCCTACCAGATAAGGTGTTCCTGGCAGCAAGCCACAACATCTGTGATCCACAATTAGAATGTAGCTCCCGTTAGAAAGCCGTCTAAAGAATGGCTCTATTCGAGTTGCAGGTGTGCTGAGCTGGTGACATGAAAGGTTATTTGAAGTCCCCTCACAGGCCCCATGCAAATTAATACCCTGACACAGAAGTATACCACTTAGTGATTTTTCACAATTATTTCGACTAAGGAATACACTCTGTCCTTTTTTACTATAACATGTGTGTGTATAAGGTAGGTTCCATGTTGACTTAATGTATCCTTTACCCAACCTTTCATACTGGCCTGCCTGTATATACTTTTGGTAGTATCGAAATTGGAAAGTCGTTATAGGAATAGTTATGATTCCGTGTATTATCCATTCAATGACAGGTCGTTCTGACATTGTCAATGGTAATCTCTCAAGTTTTTCAATGCTCAGAATTGTATATTCTGCTCCCTTTTGTGCCAAGCTGATTTGTGTATCAGTAAGGTTAAAGATAGTGAATAATGACGTTGTGTGGATTAAACGCCAAGGCACATAGCCTGAACGCAGATTTTGTAACGTCCAGCAAAGCTGTACAATAGACCGCAATTGAGACTGACCATGTTGTAACATTAGTAAGTCCTGCTCTATTATATCGATTGCAGAGGATACAATACTGTCCAGTGAATATATTCTGGAAGACAGAGTCATTAACCCATTGTCCACAACAGAAAGTGATTTTTCCAAATTACTACGGTCAATTTCCCGTATTCTCTCTGCTGTCTCAATTTGAGTTACTTTCCAAGCTTCGTTGTAAGCTGCATATATAGAGGCCGCTATGAAACGTTTTTGACGCTGTATGCGTGGTCCCATAATGAAATCACGCAAGTCAGCACCTTCTTTAAGTATAGTCAAGTGTTGCTTAATTTCTGCCATTGTGGATGTTCGTAGCCATTCGAGGCACAGTTTTCCTACACTGTATGTTGTTACAATCCCTGGATGTTGTCTCTGGGAGTATCTTGGGTCTGGCCTGGTCAATTTGAACCCCTGTATTTTATTCAGGAATCTATCTTGACAGTTATTTATGCCTGTGGGCCAGATCAACCATTTTTTCCAATCAGGATGTGTTCTGTTTTGGTTTAAAATATGGGATACGTCTATCTCAACATCTGTAGTGCTATGACTTTCATGTGTTGGCTTTGGAATAGACGGTTTGTTTAAATCTTTAATTTTGGCTAGGCCAAGACATGTTGTCTGTTGAATTGTGTCATTCAAAAATATAATTTGTTCTGGGATCATGCAGGCTCTAAATAATGATTCTATACCTTTGATTTGCCAATCTTTTGTACTCCACATTGTTTTCGTTTCAACATTATTGTCCCAGAAATCAAAGCCGAATGTATTCATTTTTTCAAAAAATGTTTCTGAATAGATTAATTTTGTATTTGTAAGCATGGTTTTCATTCCTGTCCTATTTAACAGTTTGAAATAAAACGTTCCTGCATTACTTGTGTTAAACCCTGAGAAGTATGAAAATTTATCATAAAATGTTTTTGAACTGCCTTTTGGCGGAGTTGCACAATGTTCCCATTGATTATAATTAAAAACATTTCTAGGTTGAGCAGATTTATGCAGATAATGGTTACCATAGTGGTTGTAACAGTACATCTGGTCATAATTAGATGAACCCTGTAAATAATCATGTTCTGTAAATTTAGCTGACATGACTAGGTCTGACATCATATCATTAATACTTTCAAAGTCCCAATCATCAGAAAATGTGCTCGATTTTACAAAGTCACTTAATGAAACCTTAAATTGATGAGGATACTTCAGGAGTTCGACCGGACCATATATGTCGGAATCAGTTTTGTCCCATGCTACCCCACCGGGTATAGGATTGGCTGTGAAGTTTACTGAAGAAAGTTCTCTTTTCTCAATGTGTGAAGACTTGTGTGGTTTTAGGACCGAGTTGATTTTCTGACTTGCTGTGTCCATTGTAACATATTTTCCCTCAATGAAATGTCCCAAGCATAGTACCATGATGACCCAAAGTATGAGGACAAATACACCTTGTGCCACCCAAAATTCAATCCATGGAGAAATCCGATAGGTTTCTTGTAGTTGATGAAAGAGTTCTTTTGCTTTGTCTTTAAAAGTCTTTGATGCTGTCGGCTGTTCCTCAGGTTCACTCGGATCCTCAGAAAAATCATTGAAGTTGATGAAGTAGCCTGATGCAGTTCTGTCAATTGTTTCAATAGCTTCTGGATTTCTTTTTGCTTTTGGAATTTTCTTTGTTTCATTAGCATAGTCAGTGGTTACATCATTGTAGACTGGTGTTTCTTGATGCATTATTGCGATTTGGGTTTCAAGAGGTTTAAGTTCCATGGCTTTTTTGCATAGTCCTTGTTGATTCACTGTAGGTTTATCAAATGTGATTAGTCTCTCAGTTTGAACCTCTGAGTTTGTAGCAAACTTTGGTGTTCTGCTATTTCTTGGGAGTCCACTTGGCCTACTACTTATTATCGGCCACATGATTGTGGTTTAACCAGGTCGATGGATACAACTCGGTTCTCCTTTTTACCAGCAAGGGGCGGTAGTACAACTGCTCTTGTTCCGTTGATAGCTAAGACAGGTACTGCTTTTCTGTAAGAAAGCCCAAATTCCTTCTTCACCGCGATTTTCTCTCTGACCAGATCCCCAATCTTTGGAATCCAGACAGGCCTTGCTGGGACAGGTGGTTTCTCTTCAGTGGCTGTTGGCTGATGTTTCAACTTTATGTTGCTCAGGTCTTTTCTTGTTTCATTTAAGTCCTGTAAAATAGCCAAATGATCTTTGATATCAAAGCATTTTTCTTTCACCACTGAAGTTTGACTATCGAGGTCCTGGATTAGCATTCTAGTCCCGAACAGTAGTTCATACGGACTGAGACCTTTTAGAGAATTTCTTGGCAGATTATTAGGACTACGTTGGACACTTATTAAATGTTTGACCCACCCAGCCCCCGAACCTAATACCTTTGCCGTTATAGATTGCTTTATGTCACGTTTTTTTCTTTCCACAATCCCGTTTCCCTCAGGATGGAAGGGACAAGAGTACCGCAATGCAATGCCCATGCTGGTCATGGCCTCCCTATAAGCTCGAGAGCTAAAAGCAGGACCCTGGTCAGAATGTAGCATGCCAATTGCGTATGTGCCGGTAAAGACTCGCAAATCTTTTATAACCGTTCTGGCGTCAGCTGAGCGCTGGGGCCACATCCAAATGAATCTCGTGCAGGAATCCACTGCGACCATGATGTATTTATAGTTGCCATTCCTTTGTAAGGGACCACAGTGGTCCAGGTAAACACAAGCTAATGGTTTATCTGAGATTAGAAGGGGCGTCTGTGCCGGTCGTTTCACTGTTGATACCTTCATTCTTTGGCATATTTCACATTCTAGAACATAGTTCCTAGTTTGTCTTCTCATATGTGGCCACCAGTATCTCTGTTTTAATAATGATACTGTGGCCGAAACACCAGCGTGTGCAAAATCGATCCCGTCATGTGCCGCTATAATTAGTCCTAACCTATATTCCATGTTTGGAATTACCCTATCCCCCACTCCAGGGATTCGAGCAAATGGAACGTTATTCGCATCAGTTATGTATGAGTACTTTACTGGAAAGCCTTTTGGGAGTGTTTCTATCGCATCTTTTACTGTAGCGCTGACAGCTTGTAATATTTCGCTGTCTATTTTTGTTTTTGACCGGGTGATGGCAGCTACGGAAGCCGTTTGCACAGCCGCCTTCGCGGCCTCATCAGCCAATGAATTCCCTGCAACGTTAACGCCATCACGTTGATGACTCAGTGTATGTATCACGCGAGTCTTTTGTAGTTCCTTTTGTAAAAGAACTACTTGTTCCCAAAGCGTTTTATGCTTGATTGTGCCACCTTTTGCATCTTTGAAACCGTTTTGAACCCAGTTCTGCAAGTATTCATTGTAAGACTGAACGCAATAATATGAATCGCACACTATGAGTGTGGGGAATTCGTGATCGGTATTCTCAAGCGCCATCTTAAATATTAGTAGTTCAGCTCGCTGAGCTGTACAATCTCCTAGAGATTGTGTTTTAGTGACCAGTGGTCTAAATTTTCCTTCGTGCCAACGACCTTTAACAATCGCGCACGCAGCACTGTATGCTTGTTTACCCCCAACTGCGGGCTGTGCTGATCCGTCTGTATATATTATACAGCCGTAGTGTTCGACAGGCAGGATTTCGGTCGGCAGAGGACATTCAAATTCATATTGGAGAAATTCTTGTGTTTTTAAATTGGGATCAAATTCGTATACCACGTCTGTTGCAGCAAGAGAATTAACCCACTGTATCCATCTCTGATGTAGTGCTTTAGCATTTGGAATGCTTGCCTTTGTTACTGCCTCTAGGGCTGGTATTGGTGTAACGATGATTATTCGTTTACCTTGTGCTAGGGCTCTTTCTTTCGCTACAGCAGTCTGGACCGCGGCTAGAATTTTTTCCGTTGGGCTAAATTTCATTTCAGCTTTTGTGTACAAATGTGATTTGTATGCTATTGGTACCGTTTCTCCCTCATTAGAGGTTAGGTATGTGAATCCGCATCTTCCTGGGATGACCCGAATCAAAAGGTTGCGTGTGTTATCGCGTGTTTGCAATTTTGTTTTAGCTAACATGTCTGTTTGCAATGATCTCAAAATCTCTGTGTGTTTTTGAGTCCAATTGATTATTTTAAAATCTGGTTTTATTAGTTCATAGAGAGGTTTAACCCTCTCTGCATAATTTAGAATGTATGTTCTTCTGAAATTCAGGAAACCTAGAATTGATTGCAAGTTTTTCAGCTTTCTTGGTGCTTGGATTACAGCGCATTTCTCTAAGAAATTGTCAGCCAGGCTTTTGCCTTCACTTGATAATTCATATCCTAAAAACAGGACAGTTAGATGGGCAATTCTTGACTTTTTGAAGTTGAATTTGTAACCCTCTGCTGCGAACCCAAGTATTATGGTGTTCACTCTTTTCAAGTGAGTATCCAAGACATCATCTGTTAGATAGATGTCAGACACATAAGATAATGCCTCATCATCATACATTTGTAGTAACTCTGTTACTCTCGCTGAGAATAATCCTGGGCTGTTTTTGAACCCCTGTGGCAAACGACAGAAATTTTTCTATGAGCCATTTATTGAGAAAGCGGTCAAATATCTGCTTTCAGGTGCTCTATTTTGACAAAAGAATCCATTAGAAATGTCTAATGTTGTTTTGTATTTTTTGCGCACTATGTTATTCATTAGTGCTGCACTGTGTGAGTTTTGTACTGCAAAAGTTTTGCAACATGAGTTTAGATGTCTGTAGTCCAAAACTAGACGATATGAATTGTCTGGCTTGGAGACAGGAAACAAAGGATTGTTCATTTGTGAGGTGCATGTTTCAATCACCCCTTGGTATTCAAGTTGATCTAAGATCTCCCTGACCTGTGTTTTAGCTTCTTGCTTAATTGGGTACTGCCTTTGTGCAGTTGGTTGAGATTTTAACTGGATTTTGTGAGGAAAAGAGTCCTCATCCCATCCCACATGGTTTTTATATAATGCAGGAGCCTGGGCTACTGCCCACTTTCTTGCAAGTGTATATTTTTTATGAATTGGAATGTGATTTGAGAAGGCAGGCATAATCATTTCTTCGCCATGAGGGCACTCCCTGACAAACTCCGGTGGCCAGTCTTTTTCAGCTAAAAGGTTGTCATAGCCTTTGGAGAGGTTATCCCAAAATAGACCCCTTATTTTCCTAGTCTTATCTCCCTCTATACGTAATGTTATTTCGTATATTTTATGAGGTTTGCTAACTCTGGTGTCTGCAGTTTCCACTTGAATGTATTCATTCGTGTCCACTGTCTCCAGATGATTCATCAGGATCTTGCGAGCTATGCTCACTTCTGCTGCGCTGTCTAGCATTGTCTGAGCCCACTCTCCGTTTTTCAGCTGTGTCCTCAGTATCCTCGGCATGTTTGATTATTTTAATACTGGCTACATTCTTTTTAAGAAATTGTAATTTTTTACTTTGATGAGCAGGTTCCTTGTCTTTGGACTTGACGTGCTCTTCCCTGTGTTCTGACCGTCCTCTTCTTTCCGATTTCTGCGAGGAAGTCTGAAAAGATCGAGAGGGACGTGTATCAATATTTTGAGATCTATCAGGTTTCTTTAAATTATCCCTATTTCTAAGGTTGTATCTTTTCTCAGAGGGCTCCCTCTGGGGAGACTTGTGTCCTTGGTCCGGAGATCTTTCTCTCCGCCGAGGAGACCTTCCTCTGGACTGGAATCTTTTTTCTTTGGGAGTGGATTGTTTATTTCCATCCCAGCTCTTTTTTGGAGTGTTTAGATTATTTTTAGGAAATATCTTTTCAGGATTTTCAGTTAGTTGGGGTTTTACTGGTTTCCCACTCAAACTATCTCTTCCTAGTTCTTCATACGATTTTTCTATGATTCTGGCAAGTTCAAATGGTTGTTCTGCTATATCTGTTTCTTTCAACTTCTGGCGGATCGCCACAGATGCTGCTTCCCCTTTTACGTTTGATAATAATAAAGCTGAGACCTGCTTGAAGTCTTTCAGTAATTTCATACCCAGAGTTAAAGCAGGTTCTGGACCGTATTCATTTTGAATCTGTCTTAGTACATCTGGTATTACCGCCATAGACGAAACACCATTAATTTTTTTGTAAAAGGAAGCAAAGACTGTGCCCCAAGTGTCACAGTCCTCCACATGTGGTGCGATCCCCATTGGAAGACAGATAGTCAGAATTCTGTGTTTCTCAACAGGTGTAGTATCCGGAAATACTGCCTCTATTTGAGTGATTTTTTGTGCTAACCAGAATGGAATTTGTTCCCGTTTTGCGGGTACTTTACCCAGACATGACTGTATGTTCTGTGGTGTGATTTTATTTGTGTTCCCCTGATGCGGGGTCAGCTGTGGAATGTTAATAGCTGGTTGGATTGTTGAAGTCCGCCTTACATATTGAACTAATTGTCTATGAATTTTAATCAGTTGTTTTAGCTGTGCTAAAAGTTCTGGTATTGACATCTTTTCAATGTCTGGATGTGGTGTGTATCCGGCTAGAACCGGCCACGTTGCTCCTGGTCTACCTAGTGGACCGAGCCTGGTGATGTGATTATTATGTTTTAGGGCGCCTTTAAACCAGAGCAGGCGCTCTTGGTATTTTAATGGGATTTCCACCTCCTCAAAAGGAGTGTACGCATCCGGAGGTTCCTCTATTTTATAATAGTGGAATTCTTTTGTGACAGCGTTTGCTGCTGGAAAGTTTAACCATGAATAGAATACCTCTGTCTGCCGATATTCATGTGCCTCAATTACGAATATGACTGTACCACCTCTTGGTGTTAGTCCATTTTCTATAAGTTTAAGTGTTATAGTTTTTCTTATGTTGACCGGGATGAGTATTGCGTCCGGGTCAGTCTGCAGGAGACTTGTGTCATCCGCTAGGAGTTGAGCTGCTATTCTAGCTGCCTCCCTTTCTTCTTCGTTTTCTGACATTTTACTGACAGGAAGTTTTTTTTTTTTGTTTTTTTTTTTTTGTTGCAGATCAGGTTTCCAAGGAGACCAAGATTAGGTGCACAATATTTTGGAACACTGTATCCTTCAACGTTGAATAAACCAAAAACTATACATAGAAATCTCTTTCTACTAAGTTCCGGTGGATTTTAACCTTTTACCCACTCCAGACGTCTTTGGAGTATTTACGGGAGAAAGGGTCTGTGTGAAAAAGCACGACTGAGTTACTCTAATGTCTTGCGTTAGATTTGTCGCCTTACCAAACCGTTGGGCGCCATGTAGTGTAGTTCCTATATTCCCAATAGGCTCTGCGCATTGGAATAATATCTTCAGTAGTATAGACGTAGGACAGAGGTTAACTAGGTCTTTTACTGACTATATTAGACTTAAGTTTTGTGTGCCAGCTAGCTCAGAGTTCACTAGAAACTTTCTCGAATAGGCGAGGAGGAGTTTAACCTCCCTGAAAAGACAAGAAGGGATTTAGTTTCTGACAACCATAGAACATGACAACTTTGCTCTCCCTGATCAAGAGTATATCTCTAGAGTCGTGTGAAAACAAAAGACAGCTATTTTACTCAGTCAATACGTGCATACTTAGTTTCACCAGATTGTAGAGAAAAGAAGAGACAGGCGTTTTCAATAAAAGGTTTTATTTATTGATCAGTCTCTTTTCTCATACAAGAGAAATGAATCGCTACAATTGCAATACTTAGGGTTAAGTAGAATGCATATAGTAAAAGCAGGATTATAAAATAATACTGTAAAAGCATTGATATGGTTTCTTAGCCATATGATACTTTAAAAATGGATAAAAGATATACATACATATATACATTGACTAATCGTACTCAACTGGTGCTTCTAACTACGCCTACCCCGGTGTACCTGACCTAAGCCTAATACGTGGGAAGGAGTAAGTCAGTAGCAGTTTAAGTTAAGTTTGTTTTGCCAAGAATCTGACTCAAGAATTCTCTGTAAGGGTTTAGTCAGTTCAGTACCTGGGATTTAGAAGGCAGGAGGGCTGGTATCTCTTTCTCAGGACTCGGTATCCCAGTCACCCACGAAGGTGGGCTGGAAACGCTGGAAGCTGGATTTCTCGGCAGGAGAAAAGACAGCGTCTTTCTCAGCGCGTCAAAAGGGGAGGGGCAGCGTCCGTGGGCTCTCGCATCAGCTGGGCTCTCCGGCAAGTAGTCGCTGCTCCAGGGTCATCGCCACCGTGTCTCTGCTTAGGGCAGCGTAGGTATATTTATACCTGAGAGGTGCTGGGTTTGACGTAAGGATGGACATAAGACGTCAATATAGATGTCACTAAGAACTGATCGTTCTTGCAGTGCTTTACAGGAGTTCTCGGACAAAATCAAAACATAGCAGGCGGGGATTTCCCAGGTTGCTTGAGGCTTGGATTTGTTTAAGAACTCGGTGTGCTTTCTAGGGGGCTGGAGGAATAGTGATTGCTTAATGTGACAGCATGCGCTATGACTAATTTATGAAACGGGTTTCTGTGCCGTTGTAGGGATATTAGTGAGTTATAACCGGACAAGGGTCAGAAATAGGAGTATCGATACAGGTCCCTAGATAAACATACTACAGAATATGTTATATTTCTGTAGAACTGCGTGTCAGTATTCCCATGAATTTTGTCCCTCGAGGTAATTATATACAAATGTTTCCGTGCTCTTGCACCATTCTTAATTGTCCTTGTGCTACTCCGTTTTCCAGCATGCTGCCTCGCTAACAAGAAGTAAAAATGCCCCGAGTTTTAACCACTAGCCTCAGACACAGAAATGCCAGTTGCAATTAAACCCCTAACAGCAACACAGAGGTTTTCCATATTTATTTTCTCAAAAATCACTTAACTTTTCCTATTTTTTACCTCACTATCAGCGCGCCAGTTCAGGGGTGATTGTCATGGATTGCTAGGGAAGCATTTACATTTCCCCCAACAGGAGTTCCAACTCAACTGATGCACCAACCTGCACAACTGAAAATCGCCATTGATGCAGGAAAGTTGCTCCTTATTACTAACATAACAGGGACATTTCGCCTCCTTACCAAATATAACACTCACTTATAGCATTATTCCCCCCACAGGCCCCATCGCCACTGCCAGTGCCAGAAATTTCTCAATTAGTAGGAACATCTCCCTTTCCACAACATAAGGTAATTGCGTGCCTGGCTTGATAGTAGAGAAACAATATACATCCATTTAGGTAATAGGTGTAAGTAACACACACCATGTCTCTCTTTGACTCCTTAATAGACCACACCAATTCCAAGTCCTGATGAAAATGCGTGAATGCTGAAGGGGTTGGAAACGCGTTGTCAACAGCGTCTGGGAAAAGCAAACCTTATTGGCTTAGGAGAAGGCTTAATTCCTTCCTTCCATAAGTCACCCTCAACCAGATTTATGGGATACCCAGAGCTGTGTATATAGGCAGGAGAATGAATAGTGGTTAGCAAGCTGACTTGCTACTCCGCCTTGATGCTATTTTTGATTTATGGACTGGTGCTTTAGTTACCTCCCTGTGTTCTTGTAAGTGTTTTTCTGAATGCACACAAATTACCAATGTATTATACACATTGTAAATACTATTTAGATCTGCTTACTGTTTTTGTATTTTCTATGTTGAAAAACGTCATCAGTTTGTGTTGCCCTTAATGTTTGACATGAATTGAATGTTCTTGCATTTATGGAATAATCCAGAAAATTGTGAAATAAATCACAAGAGCCTATGAATTAATTCCATTGGCTCTGCTTTGGATTAAACTTCAACAGTAGCTTCTGGATACTCTCCAGTATATAACTATTCGTGGTCTAATCCACACAAGCCTTCCTTAGGTTACACTTTCTAAAAGTGACATTTTCAACCACACAATTTAAGAACCACGTTTACTAAAGATGTGTTATTAAATTCTGAGCTCGGGGACCCTGAAATCCAGTTCTCTATATTTTCCCAATTGCAAGTTGCACTTGTAAAAGGTTACAACGCAGCTTCAGTTGTCACCTATGGGAAAGACAGCCTTTCAATAGTGAACAAGCATTTACAATGCAATGGTTTCGCCTTTTGAAACGTTTGAGCTATTAGCATTGTAAATGACAAAATTTGTATTTATGTGTTGGTTTTCGAAAACAGATAAATAAATGGCATTGTCATTTACAATGCCAATATTTTAATCTCTGGCAAATGCCACACAAAAACACACAAACCCACACACAGACCCACACACACCAACAGAGCCCCACACACACACACACAGAGCCACACACAGAGCATCAGCTCCATAAAGGCGTAGTCAAAGATAGGGCTCTCCCAAGCTCTTCATCAATTATTTCAATTTGGGATTCAGAACTACAGGAGTACTAGTTAATATGCTTATAAATACTTTGTGGAATATGTTCCACAAAAAGAATGTAAACTTTGCATTATCTGCATTGAGCTTAGCAATGGCATTTAGGCATACAGTAAACATCATGTGTTTAGTGGGAGCAGACACAAATGAAGTTTAAACACTCCACTATTTGGGTCTTTTCCTTATTAGAAGCAGACAAACAAAAATAATGTAAATTATGCACTATTTGTATCGTGTGTTTAGTGAGGGAGTATGTAAACAAAGCTCAGTAAGGGCAGAGGAAAGACTGTAAACACTGCTTTATTTGCACCGTGTGCTTAATGAGGGAAGACGGTGGCCACTGCTCTGTTTGCAGCATGTGCTTAGTACGGGCAGACTAAAGTCTGTAAACAGTGCTCGGTTAGGGCAAAGCAAAGTCTGTAAACAATGCTCTACTTGGATCATTTGCTTAGGGAGGGCAAATACTCAGACTGTTAAGGTGCGCGTTTGGGATGCTTTTGAAGGTTGACACAGGAACAGAATAACAATAAGTCTTCAGCATCATATAATGATCGTGAGATTTACATGTAATGGTGAAGTCCTGTCTTTCCAAAACTCATTGGTTGGTTCGGGGTTGTCCGTATGTACACACTCACCCTGTTGCAGCATCTGGGAGGTGAAGCGGTATGACCCCGGCTGTCCTTCGCTATGTACCCCATATACTAACTGAACTTAGGAAAAGGGAACTGGAGACTCACACATCCGCATTATGAGTATTTGAAGTGGGCTCTGGTTGCGTGCATGATTTCACAGAGGTACAAAAGTAAGAACGCCAGCCCCCAAACGACAGCAGAAGTCTGGGTCGGGTCTCTATTTTGGACGTGCCCCCATTGCCACAGGTGAAGGGTATAATGCCACAAACAAAGGGGCGCGTTCTGAAACTGCCGTTATGGAACAGGAATCGACCGAAGGGCACCGCTTTCTATTTCACGCAACTTTGATCGCTGGCCTTACAAGTTCCAAGGAGAGGGGGGCATGCTCTCAACATGGCCATTCTGGTTCCAAATTGCAAATCGTACTTGCACAGTGTGAATGGGGATGTGATGCTGCATGGGGCTTGGCGTGTCCCTCGCAGTATGTTCATCTGGGCCCCTGAGATGAAGCCCGACCTCCTTGCTGCCTATTCATGTTTTAGTTCAACGCTCTTCAGCCACAGGCCTCTGGTGCATCAGCGGGAGGGGGGACGGGCACACGGACAGCGGGAGGAGGGACGGGCACACGGACAGCGGGAGGGGGGGACGGGCACACAGACAACGGGAGGGGGGGCGGGGACGGGCACACAGACAGCGGGAGGGGGGGCGGGGACGGGCACACAGACAGCGGGAGGGGGGGCGGGGACGGGCACACGGACAGCGGGAGGGGGCGGGGACGGGCTCACGGACAGCAGGAGGGGGGGCGGGAACGGGATTAAAAAAGTATTAAAATATCACAAATGAAGTTTAAACACTCCACTATTTGTGTCTTTTCCTTATTAGAAGCAGACAAACAAAAATAATGTAAATTATGCACTATTTGTATTGTGTGTTTAGTGAGGGAATATGTAAACAAAGCTCAGTAAGGGCAGAGGAAAGACTGTAAACACTGCTTTATTTGCACCGTGTGCTTAATGAGGGAAGACGGTGGCCACTGCTCCGTTTGCAGCATGTGCTTAGTACGGGCAAACTAAAGTCTGTAAACAGTGCTCGGTAAGGGCAAAGCAAAGTCTGTAAACAATGCTCTACTTGGATCATTTGCTTAGGGAGGGCAAATACTCAGACTGTTAAGGTGAGCGTTTGGGATGCTTTTGAAGGTTGACACACAAACTCAAGCACACAGGCATAAACACATCTGTAACCATGCACTTCCGGAAGATGCCCGGGACAAATCAGATAAAGCACACAGGCTGCAGATACATATGCACATGCATGTTCCTTTGAACACACGTGTACCCCCAACACACACAAATACATTGATTACACAATCAGGTACGCAGAAATCGGCATGCACCTAAACACACGTGCAAACACACATGCACCTAAAGACATGTAACCACTGTATATCTAAGGATATGAAGCTATAAACATGCATGGACGCAGACCTTCTTCAGACACAAGCATACATACTTGCACACCACACGTGCAATGCACCCATGACGAGCCGGTGATTCTGCACAGAAGAGACGCCCCAGGCAGAGACATGCAGAGAATAAATTTGCTGCAATGACTTACCCTCTTCTCTGCGGTCTCCTGACTCGTGCCCCTGGGTAAGAAGAGAGGCAGGGGGCTGCCGGCAGCAGAAGAGACGCACACTTGTAAAAGACTCACACTCTGGAGAGACCACTCACACTAAAAAGATTGTCCAGACAGCAGAGTCTGGAGAGACCTCACGAACCTCGAGTAACCACACACTCCTCACTTTGGGTAGTAGAGACTGAGAGTAGGAAAGGGGCAGGAGAGGGCACGGCTCAGTGTAGACCGCAAACTCCACCACTGGGCAGAAGAGACTGCCAGCTCGTGTTATCGAAGTGCCAAGGAGTGCAGTAAGAGAGACCATGGGTAGTTTAGGAGATACCTAGGGTGGGGAGAAAGACTTGACTGGGGCATGAGAGACCACGAGTGGAGGAGGCAGAGCTCCTGAGTGTGGTGTGATACATCGTGAGTGGAGTAGGAGAGAGGGCACACTGCAGACGAGACCTGGCAGCAGGCAGCCATTCTGTGGGGTTGTGTTAGACGTGCAGAGAAGGTGGGGCGGCCCAGGGGTGTTGAGTTCTGAGGGGAGATCTAAAGATTTCGCCTTCCCACACACACAATGTGCAAAGGGAGCCTGACCCCCCTCCCCCCAAACACACGCGGGTGCGTTATGGGCTGTGAGGAGGCTGCCTCCTCTTCCTCGCGCTGTGCCCATCTCTGTGGCAGCTCTGCCTCCGCAATGAGCATTAGCAGGGCAGACAATGCGATAAATACAAAAGCAGGGGGAGGGACGGGATGAGGCGGACAGGGGGGTGCGAGGGACGCGGAGGAAATGAAAACGGAGGAGTGGGCGACAGCAGCGGGAAAATTCGGGCGAGGTGAGAGGATGGGGTACCGTAAGAATGTGGGTCAGGGTGATGGGGTGGAGAGGCCACGCAACAGGGGGTGATGAAGGCTAAACAAAGTATAGAAAGTTCTCCCCTGCAGCTCGCCCCCTGATCTGTCTCTCCCGGGGAAGGCTCGGACTGCTCACCGTGCTCAAGGAGAACGAGGCAACAATGGCGAAAAACGCAAGCACCAAAAAAAAAAATTAACATCCGCCCACCGCCGCATGACGTGCTAAAAGGGGCAGGATGAGAAAAAAATAAATAAATAAATAAATAAATAAATCAATCGCCGGAACGCCCACGAATCGCCTCAGACAATGACGGACGCCTCTCTCTTCCAAAGGCTAGCCTCCATTTATGGAGCTAGCCAATGGAAGAGAGAGGCGGTGCAAAGCCAACAACTGTTCTCAAAAGTTTTCGCCTGCGCGAACGCTGCTGCACAGCGGACGCCAGGCGAAACCTAAAAAAGAAAACTCCAACATGTCCTACCTTTCACATAAGTTTTACCCTGCCTATTGGGCTACCTTGGGCCTACCTTAGGGTTGACTCACATGCAGGATAAGGGAAGGTAAAGGCCTCGCAAGTGGGTGCACTTGCTAGGTCGACATGGCAGTACAAAATGCATGCAGCCACTGCAATAGAAAGCCTGGGACACCTTAGAAAGGCTACTTATGTGGGTGGCACAACCAGTGCTGTAGGCCCACTAGTAGCATTTGATTTACAGGTCCTGAGCGCACGATGTGCACTTTACGAGGGACTTCCTAGTAAATCAAATATAACATTTCATAGAAAACCAATCACAACACAACGTCCTGTAGGAACACATTTACTTTAGCACTGAATAGTAGTGCAAACGTTCGCAGAGACACTAAACAAGCAAAAATGAAGTCCAGCATACCATAAAAACATGTCAGAAAGCATAAAGACATGGGAAACACACCAAAAGATGCCAGGTCTAAAGTCAAATTAGCAGTTTAACAACTGCTCTGCCAGCTGGCAATGGTGCACTCGGAGTCATGGTTTACTTTGTCACACTTGTGGTGGCACAATACTGCTGCTGTCCATGATGGACACTTCACCTATAGGGCCTGGGTACCCCTGGTACCATATACTCGGAACTTATAAGTAAGTAAACCTCTGCCAATTGTGGGTGTAGCCAATTAGACAAATAACCTTTTGAGAGTCAGAGCCCTTGCACTGAGGCCTGTTTGGCAGGTCTCAGTGCACTTTTGGAGTAAAAAAACACCCAGCAGCCTCAGTCCAAAAACTTGGGGGTGACCTTGTAAAAAAGGCTTTTCTTTACACAAAAGAAACAAAGTTTCCTAAAAGTGAACAGTGGGATGATAGTGTGGTAAATAAATAATTAAATACCGGTACTATTTTTGAATATATTAACAATAACAGATAGCTCAATAAATAAGAGGCAGGATCCGATGTATCCGAGTTGAACAGGCTTTATTCAGGCAAAAGGGAAGGGACTGGATCGGGACAGCCTGAAATAAAATAGGAAGGAAGGCAGCTGCACCATTTCATTAACAGTGCAGTGTATATATAGTAAGACATTTCAATTACATTACATACAGTAGGCGTAACTAGTGACAAGCGTAAGATAAGAAGACATGGGCGTGAAAAGAAGGCGAGCACAGGGCGTGCACGTGGACATGCGATGAGAAACGTCACAGAAGTGTCATGAATGGGCGGAAATATGGAGGGGGCTACCTAAGTAGCTGGGACCTTTAACCTAGTGGTGCGCGCAAACGGGCAATGACGTGTTACCGGGGAGAACTGGGGGCTATGACTTCTACACTAGAAGAGGAGACTAAAGTCTGCGGTGTCAGGACGACATGTACCTATAGCATATCTGGTATCTGGTGTTTGGAGTACATGTTGATAGAATCTAAAAGTTATCAGGGCAAAGGCTACTTGACACTAAGGCTGATGCATGCATATATTCTACATGTATTGCGTGTGCTATGAATCTTCTTATGAATATTAATACAGTATTTCTCTTGCATGGAGACAGAAAGACTAGACTATAGCTGAAACTGTTTATGCGGTTCAGTAGCTTAGGAATGTGAAGACGAAAGCTGGACTGATAACTAGAAGCATAACATACTCTTGGCAGACAGGCAGGCAGAGCCAGGCCGGGCACCGCGCTGCGCGGCAGGATGTAAGTGAGGGGTCAGGGATGCAGGTGGGGGCTGCATCGCTCCTCGGAGTGGGTTCAGGAGACTGGAGCTTGAATCTGGTGTCCGGGCCCTTTGAGGCCTAGAAACGGGGACAATTCAATGAATTAACGTGCATACTGTAAAACGTGGCAACATAGGCCTAATACTCGTTGCTTTCACGAGAACTGGAAACTGGCATACTAGAGTTGGACACAACTGTAATTGCGTCTTTAATCGATCATAGGGGGATATACGCATATCGATCATGCACATATAACATAGGATGGGGAACACGTAGGCACATATAACAAGGCAAAATATAATTTTCCTCATTCCATCCTTGTGCCCTACGTTTCCATCAGGAAACATCAATATTCATGATACCATCTATCTGTTCATATAGCATCATTTGCTCGTCTCGAATTGTCTTGGAACGGGACTTAGGACTAGGAATACAAGAGGTAGCACACAAGCCGCAAATCGCAGAGCCACATTGTAAACAGAGGCAGCAACTGAATATGATCATTACTGCTATACCTAGGAATGACAATACTTTCCATCCCCAGGCAGATATGATACTCCAGAGCCAACCGGACCATGTCCAGGTGCCTGGATTCTGGTGTAACTGATGGGCAATTTTATGAAGTCTGGTTATAGCTGAATAAACAGACGGCGCGTTATTAGGAATGAAAATGCAGCAACTAGATCCGATGACTCTACAAGCTCCTCCTCTATCGGCCAGTATGACGTCAAGAACGAGACGATTTTGGAGCACAACAAATCTCATAGCAGATTGCTCCTCAGTTAAGTTACCTAGAGCGGAAGTAGTCTCATTCACTACTGCTTCAAGGGTTCTGGTTAGCCTACGTATTAACTTACTATTCTGGACAGGACCTATAAAGAAAAAGAAACCTTTATTGAAGTCTTGATACTGTTCTAAGGCAGTTTCAGTTTGATCGACAATTGGGGACTCAGTCTCCCTTCTATGTCTAACGTGTACTAGATGTGTGTTTCTGTGATAATCGGATGGGGCTAGAAAAACTGGTGGCAGTAGGAAGGCAATATAACATGTTCCATCCCAATCGAGGGGCAGACGGACATATGCGGTCTGACCACACACAAAATAAGAATGACGTGATGCTTTGAAAATAGATTTCCCACTGTCACTATACTCGACCATAGTAGTACAATCACTATGTCCTACATCTGCGGAACCATTCTTTCTGACACATAATTCACCTTTGACTGGTAGAACTGAAATAGCAGGCAAATCTGGGGTAGTATCGGACTGAACATTCAGAACCATGAAATTCGAGGAATAATTACCTAGATCATATACTTCATTTTCTAGATCTAATCCTGTTCTATGGGAAAGTCCTTCCTTGTCTGGGAAACATGTTCGATTCAGAAGGGACATATCAGTTGAGGATGACGTTAACGTGGACCATGCTCCACACGAACCATTGTGTGAAAACGGATAGGGAAAGAGTGGCAGAACTCCCTTCGGTGTCTGAAAAGGGGGGAGTCGACCACACACCCAACAATTAGTGGCATTGCTGGTCTGGTGTGAATAGTGCAGCATTCGGATAAAAGTATTATTACGCATAGCAAGACGATAGGATAACTCGTGAGGAGGCAGGTCACTAAATGTGTGCTCTACTGTAACATTAGAAAACATATGTACATGTGAAATAGGAAAACATAAATGTAAAGCATAACTTATGCATGTAACCATAAGACTCAGAAATAATAGAAAGAACAGAGTAATGATACATCTCTTAGAGTTTTTACTAACTCTCTCACTGTGTGGGTCTATCTCATACATGTCAGGAACCTGTCTAACCGTTTCACCCGAGAGGGACTTAGACAATTAAACTGGCTGACTTACTAGACCTTAATTTCTGTTTATACTCCTGCTGCGGAGTTTTTTCTAACAGGGGAAGTTTAGATTCAGTGTCTGGACAGTCCTTGAGAACGGGGCAGTCCTTGAGAAAAGTCTTTGATTTAAGTCCATGAAACTTCTTGACATGGCTGGAGTGTAGCCAGCCTTTTCGGTTTTCCACTTTCACTGCTGTCCGGGTGGTGAGAAGAACAAGGCGGGGCTCCTTCCAGCGGGGCTCCAGCGGACTTGAACGATCAAAGTTCCTTATAAGTACAAAGTCACCTGGAACGACTTCGTGCGGTTTCACGTCGGTGTTGTCTGGAAATGCAGCGGCAACCTGTGAACGACAAGATTGTAGTGCAGACATCAAGCAGGCCAGGTAATCTGTCAGCATATTACTGTCAACATCGGTAATTATACGTGGTCTAGGTGTACCCCACATATTTGGGGGACGACCGAACACTACCTCAAAAGGGGACAGACCTGAACGGGAGTGAGCGGCCATTCTCATATAGAAAAGGGCGACTGGCAGTGCTACCATCCAATCTACACCTTTCTCGGCACATACTTTAGAAATTCGGATTTTTAGAGTCTGGTTATGTCTCTCTACGAGACCGGCTGCTTCAGGATGGCGTACGCAATGGAACTTCCACTGGTACCCTAACAGAATGGATACTTGTTTCATGAGCTCAGATGAGAATGGCTGGCCGTTGTCTGAATACACGACCCTAGGTAATCCATAGCGGGGAAAATACTCACGAACCAACTGCCTGGCAGTGGTCGCGACGGTGTAATCTGGAACTGGATAGGCTTCTGTCCACCTGGACAAAGCGCATACAACTACGAGAACATACTTGAAACCTCGACATCGCTCCATCTGAATATAATCCATCTGGAGGACTTCAAAAGGGTGGTCAGGAGGATGGAATCCACCTTGTTCCACCGGGACACCTTTACCTGGATTGAACTGACAACAGATCATGCAGGTACGTACTTTCTGTTTGGCTGCTGCTCGTAAATGCTTGTTGAACCAGAGGTTCTGAATACTGTCTAACATGGCTTTTTCTCCTAAGTGTGCTGGACTATGTGCGGTGTTAATAATGACTTGAACCATAGAGTCGGGGAGAAACCATGTGGCTTTTCCCTTCGTCAACCATCCTTGATCTGTCTGGACCCCTCCTTGTTCGGACCATTTCTTGATTTCATCGGAAGTAGCATGTAACTGTATATCTATTATATCTTGTGTAGGGTCCTTGACTGTCATACAAGTAGTCTGATCTGGAGTGAGTGTCTGTGTCGTGTTAACTGGAATATCTGGAGTCTGAGCTGTGAGCTTGGCTGTTCGATCTGCTAGACCATTACCCTGGGAAATGATATCAGTGACTTTCGTATGTGCTTTGCACTTCATGATGGCGATAGCTGTCGGTAAATGTATTGCATCTAACAGAGCTTGAATGAGGGGGCCATGCTGAATCTTGGTTCCATGAGAAGTCATAAAACCTCTTTCTTGCCAGAGCACTCCAAAGTCGTGTACGACTCCGAATGCATAACGTGAATCTGTGTATATGTTAACTTTCAGGTTCTTAGCTCGTATGCAGGTGTGGGTCAGAGCGACGAGCTCTGCTGCTTGAGCAGACAGGGTATCAATACGATGTGTTTCTATAACTTCGGTTTCAGTAGTCACTGCATACGCGGCTACTAGTTCTCCTGTACTTGTTCTCATACATGAACCATCCACATAAAGTGTCAGGTCGGGATCAGGTAATGCAATGTCTGTCAAGTCTTGTCTTGGCTTTGTCATGGTGTTAACAACTTCCACACAGTCATGTGTGGCAGGATTTGAAGTAACTGACGGTAACAGTGTAGCTGGATTTAAAATGTTGCAGCGTCTGATGTCTATGTGTGGCTGGAACAGTGTCAGTTCATAACCTGTTAAACGTGCAATTGTCAAGTGCTGAGTCTGTGTTCGATTTAAAAGAACTTCCACGGAGTGTGGAACTTGTACTGTCAGGGAGTGTCCTAACACTATGGAATCACTTTGTCTGATAGCTAGAGCTGTGGCTGCAACTGACTTGAGGCACGCAGGCAGAGCCTGGGCCACCGGATCTAATGTGCTAGAAAAATAAGCACAGGGCTTGTATTGTCCTGCTTGATCTTGTGTGAGAACAGATAATGCAGTACCATCACGTTCTGTGACAAAAAGTGTAAAAGGCTTACTGTAGTTCGGTGTTGCTAGAACAGGTGCTTGGCATAAGGCTTTCTTTAACTTATTGAGAACAAGTGTATGTTCCTGGGTCCAAGGGAGGACAGTCGATACGGCCGCCTCCTGTGTCGTTAACTGTATCAGTGGCTTGGCTAGAAATGCGTACTGAGGAATCCATTGTCTGCAGTAAGAAGTGAGGCCGATAAAAGCTCGTACCTCCTTCTGTGTCTTGGGCTGTGGAAGATGTGCTATTAACTGGATACGGTCAGGTGTCAACTGCCTACCCCTCTTGGACAGTAAGTGTCCTAAGTAGACCACTTGCTGGACACAGAATTGCAATTTGGAAGGGGACACCTTGTGCCCCATCTCGGCCAGAAAATACAGGACTGTAAGTGACGCACATTCGCAGTCACGTTCAGTACGGGCTGTGATCAATAGATCATCGACATACTGTAGCAGGGCAGTGTCAGTTGGCATGTGAATATTGTCTAGTTGTCTTTTCAGTGCTTGACTGTAAATGCTAGGACTCTCTGTGAAACCTTGAGGTGCTCGTGTGAATTTATAGCTTCTTCCATTTAAACAGAATCCGAAAAGGAACTGGCTGTCTGGATGAATGGGGACACTGAAGAATGCGTTCTTGAGATCGATAACTGTAAAGAACGTAGCTTCAGAATCAATTGCTGTCAATAGGGAAGAAATATCTGGGACCACTGGGTACTGGGGTATAATACATTTATTAAGTTCTCGAAGGTCAATCACTAATCGATAAACTGGAGGTGCATTGGGATCAGTACGTTTCAGAATCGGAATGATAGGAGAGTTACATACATTGGAGTCAGTTTCTACAACCACTCCTTGAACAATAAGCTCGTCAATAATTTTGGATAAGGCTGCTACAGCCTCAGGTGGCAAATTGTACTGGCGGATTCGTGGTAATACAACACCTTTCTTCAGAGTGACACGATGGGGTGTGATATGCATACAGCCTACATCAGTTGGACCTTGCGCCCATAAATGCTGCGGTACATTCAATAATCTTGGATCAAAATCACGTAATACATAATGACCTTTAAAATCTCGCAGGAACAGTCGTACCCCTTCTGGGGAGCAACATATGACGGCTCCTAATTCTTTCAGAGTTTTAATGCCTAACAAATTTTCTGGATATGATTTCGTGAGTAACAAGTCTGTAGTTCGGGACAATGGACCAACTTCTAGAGTAACTGGTTTCGATATTTCATTAACAATAGGCTTTCCTGAAAATCCAAGGGAAACATTTCTATGAGCCTGAGAGTGGAGCCCCTGGAACCTTGTCATGACTGATGGTAGTCCTACTTGCCCCTGTATCAATCAGAAACTTTCTGTCTTTCCCTAATACTTGACTGTGTACATAGGGACCCTCTTGATCTACAGGAATCTCGATGAGAGGCAAGCCTACCTCCCTCTCTAGGCTGTTTCATGAATACGGCTGATAATCTGGATACTCGGACTGTGCGTACTGGTACATCTGCTGTGTAACGTGTTGTGTTGCAGCTATAGGCTGCGGTACTGTAACTGTCTGTTGTGCATTCTGTGGTGGCTGGGAATTCTGTGAAACTTGTTCTTGTCTAGGCGGACGTGGTCTCTCCTTCGTTTTACCTGTAGCTATGTTGTGTTTCAGAACTGCACATTCATTTATATAATGACCTGGCTGTTTACAGTAATTGCATGTCCCTTTAACGGGAACTGCAGGATGACTGGCTTGATTCGGACCCCTATTCTGACTGTCTTGCGGAACAGACTGTGCAACTAATACTTTCATTTTCGTGTCTTTCATACGTCTCCTTTCGTGTTCTTGCTCTTCCCTGATTCTGTTCTGGTGATACTGGAGCATCTGGAGCATCTGTGACGGAGTATTAGCTTGCCAGGTACTTTCGACTTTCAGTACTCGATTCTTAATCTGTGGACTTGAATTCTCGACTAGTTTGGTAACAAAAAGATGGGGATACGACTCACTACTTGTTTTCAGACCACTATTAATAATGAAACATTTCTCAAATCTAGAATAAAAATCACTAGTATCTTCGTCTTGTTTCTGTTTACAGGCTGAGATGGCATCCCAATCTTCCTTTTTCGTGGCTAGTAATCTTGGCAAAACTTGTATTAACAATTCGGGCAAAGCTTTAGCTTTATCCCCAAGACCGGTACCTGGAACTCGTGTATTATCTTCAGTTTCCAATGCTGTCCAATCTATCCTTTTTCTCTCCCACCTCCCATTCTTTTTCTTTGAGTTTTTCATATATGCCCGCAGGCAACAGGACCTTTAACATTTTAATGATATCAGGATACGTGTATTCTCCCATACGGAGCATGTCCTTTAATTCACAGTGAAACCCTGCTGGATCTTTATCATGACAGGGAATTAACTTTTTCATTTCTAAGAGTTCTATTTTCGTGATAGGGGTGTAAACAAATACTTGTTCTAGACTACCATCTTCTCCCTTAACTGGATGCACTTCCCGTAACGGGTTCTGTCTGTCTATGTAGAATGATTTTCTTTCTGGGGGTGAGACGGGAACAAAATGTGGATTCAGAAACGTTCGGTATTTGTGGCGCTGTTCTAGAATGACACTAATTAAATCGGTACCTAGACCTTTCCATCTGTTTTGTAGTAACTCGCTCAATACATCATGTAGAGGACCTGGATCAGAATGCTGTTCCTCATACAGTGTAATGAGGTGCTGGATCATATACATACCCACCAGACGTTGCTCGGATGGGGGCAGTTTCAGAAACGTTTGGGCCACTATTTCATCTGGAAACGTGGTAGGATCACTAGTCCAACGGACTGCTGATCGGGCTAGTTCTTGTTCATGCATTGTACTAAGCTCACTATACCCTATTCGTGATTTCAGAATGTGATCGGTAGCTTGGAATACTTGCTCAAGAGAACACTGTTCTGGTACTGGAGGAGGAAAAGTTTTCTTGTAATCTAGGCGTGAATGTCGGTCGGAAAGTCTAGTTCTACCTACATACGCTATTCTGGAGGGATTCTCGTTGTCTACCTCTTCAGTAGAAGAGTCATATTCTTTCTCGGTTGCTCTTTTTGCTTCTCGTTTCTCGTGTATACGTATTATTTCCTTACGAATTTTCTTGTACATACTCTCTATACAACCTTGTGTCTTGTGTTTTCCATCGGCTATATTGTCACTCCACCTAGTCAGGACTTTCAGTTCTTCTTGATCTTTTTCTGGATAATCTTGCTCTCTTATTAAACTATTAATCAGGAACTTTAAAATCATGAGCTGAGTCTCGACTTTTCTTTGAACCATGGCTTCGTGAATACTTCCTGGATTCTCTCCTGTACGGATAAAACGATATATTCTGTCTAGATGTTCTCCCATATCGGGCAGGGTGACCAGATAGCTGGCAACCCGTCTTAAACGTAATGAATATATGACCATGTGATCCTCGCCTGGAACTGGATCATAACGACAGTCAGTAAGACCTCGCGTGATATCCACGTATGTAGACACTTTTGGCGTACGCTGTAACGCTAGGTCATGTAGCGTCAGACGTCTTGGTTGAGGCGGGTGCGAGGAGAACCTCCCCCCGCGGCTCCTAAACTAGAATCGTCGGTGAATACTGTACGGGCTGGTAGAGTGACTGGCATAACGGGTACATTTACTGTGGGCTGGCCCGGGGGTGCTGTAACATTAACTTGGCCCCCGGGAACAGTAGTTGGCGGGACAGGAATTACATTATTAACGGGAGCAGGCGGAACAGGATTTGCATAGGCTGGGACTGTGTCGTCCAAATAGGACGAAAGAAATATGTCAGCTGCGGTCTGTTTGTGACGTAGCTTAATCGGGACCATTGGCGGCGGTAAATTACAGGGTGCTTCCGGGGTTGCTTTTGGCAAGCCCTCGGCAAGAAGAGGATACATACCTTTAATAAGGGCATTTCTCTGTCTGTCTGACTGTTCCGCTCTAACTCGTTCACCTTCTTCTATTAATTCCCTTTCTTGGGCTTTCTCCGAGGATTCCCTACTTAATTCTGTTCTTCTGAATTCTTTTTCGGTTCTTTTATGAGATTCTTTGCGCCATAACTCGATGGCATCTTTCTGGGACTGTCTGGCTTTCTTTTTCCATAATGCTTCTTCTACTCGCATGATGCACTCGGCATCCCATGTACCTGATACGGGCCACCATCCCATGTACCTGATACGGGCCATCTATATTTCTCTTCTAGTTCCTTAGTATAGTCCGCCCATAAGTCTAGATATATTATGGCATCTAAGCCATGCTTGTGATACATAAAATGTCCTTGACTGTCCCTAGGAGGGACAGGAACTGCTTCTTCGAGTAACCCTTTTCTGGTCTTTAACTGACGTAATTTCGAGAACAGAGGCATTTCGGTAATACACTTGGAACACAATACACAATAATCACAGTAATTAAATGGCAAACAAAACACTCATACCACGACATAAAAAATACATTGATAACAGTTCGAACAGAATACTACCTGATACACTGAAAACAGAACAGATGAATTTCTCGAGAACGAAACTTACTAGAATTACTGGATGCACTGCTAAAACAGTACAGAACATACCGGTCCCATAAAGAGACACGTCATACCGTACCCACCTAGGTGAATACTTCGGACTGGATCTGTGTACCCAAACCCAACGGACCGGGAACAAACTAATGATCCTGTCTAGATACTTCCCCCGCGACGGTACTCACCGGGAAGCAGAAACTGGAAGGCCTCGGACTGGACTGGACTGCTACGACGTCGGACTACGAACTTCGGACTTCAGAAACAGGTGGGCCTCCGGATACCTCGGACCTTGCTCTCTCGGCTTGGGCTCTGGTCGGGACGAACCGCATTCCACACCGCTTCGTCTGGATGCCGGACCGCAGTCTCCGTCTCCTCCGTGGGCCTGAGGGAGACTTGAAGCAGAAATATCTGCTGGTGCGCAGTAGAGTTCTGTCACGGCTGCAGAGGGTCAGGGGACCTGCGTAACATCGCCAGCGCGTGAGGAAGGGGCTCGTCCCTATTCGGGCGCCATTTATGTGGTAAATAAATAATTAAATACCGGTACTATTTTTGAATATATTAACAATAACAGATAGCTCAATAAATAAGAGGCAGGATCCGATGTATCCGAGTTGAACAGGCTTTATTCAGGCAAAAGGGAAGGGACTGGATCGGGACAGCCTGAAATAAAATAGGAAGGAAGGCAGCTGCACCATTTCATTAACAGTGCAGTGTATATATAGTAAGACATTTCAATTACATTACATACAGTAGGCGTAACTAGTGACAAGCGTAAGATAAGAAGACATGGGCGTGAAAAGAAGGCGTGCACAGGGCGTGCACGTGGACATGTGATGAGAAACGTCACAGAAGTGTCATGAATGGGCGGAAATATGGAGGGGGCTACCTGAGTAGCTGGGACCTTTAACCTAGTGGTGCGCGCAAACGGGCAATGACGTGTTACCGGGGAGAACTGGGGGCTATGACTTCTACACTAGAAGAGGAGACTAAAGTCTGCGGTGTCAGGACGACATGTACCTATAGCATATCTGGTATCTGGTGTTTGGAGTACATGTTGATAGAATCTAAAAGTTATCAGGGCAAAGGCTACTTGACACTAAGGCTGGTGCATGCATATATTCTACATGTATTGCGTGTGCTATGAATCTTCTTATGAATATTAATACAGTATTTCTCTTGCATGGAGACAGAAAGACTAGACTATAGCTGAAACTGTTTATGCGGTTCAGTAGCTTAGGAATGTGAAGACGAAAGCTGGACTGATAACTAGAAGCATAACATACTCTTGGCAGACAGGCAGGCAGAGCCAGGCCGGGCACCGCGCTGCGCGGCAGGATGTAAGTGAGGGGTCAGGGATGCAGGTGGGGGCTGCATCGCTCCTCGGAGTGGGTTCAGGAGACTGGAGCTTGAATCTGGTGTCCGGGCCCTTTGAGGCCTAGAAACGGGGACAATTCAATGAATTAACGTGCATACTGTAAAACGTGGCAACATAGGCCTAATACTCGTTGCTTTCACGAGAACTGGAGACTGGCATACTAGAGTTGGACACAAGTGTAAATGCGTCTTTAATCGATCATAGGGGGATATACGCATATCGATCATGCACATATAACATAGGATGGGGAACACGTAGGCACATATAACAAGGCAAAATATAATTTTCCTCAATAGAAGCTAGCTAATTAGAGAGATGGTAAGGAAGCAAGGCCCCAAGGGAGGGACAGGCATGATAGAAAAGCTGGGGCAAGGAACTCCATTGACTAAGAAGAAAGCAAATGAGACATACAATCAATCAATCAATGGCATGCTTTTAAGCTTCTGTAAGTTCATGAGATGTCTGGTAGGGTTGACCTACAAATGTATTGCACACAGTATAAGACTGATTGCCCGGCACCTTTTAGAGTTGCCGATTACCTAATTGAATACATTCACATTTATTTCTGGCAACAGGCACTCTGGAGAGAAGGATGGTTCCTTCTTTAGCTGTCTGTACCTCCACTTGCCTTACAGCATAGGAAACCCTCTCTTTTATTTTCAGTCTGAGACAGATTAAGATCAGTTTTAACCATACAGCAGTGATTGTCTTTTTTAACAAAATGTATGGTATCTGTTTTGGTAAAAATAGGAAGCCTTGTGAATGCCTTTCTCAGTAGATCCTGTTCACTTCGACCTCCGTACAGGACTTTCAAGACAAATTCTGCGCAGATCTCAGCAGCATGTGCACTATCCCTCTTAACTCCCCTAGCAAAATACAATGTTAGGATTGAAAGCTTGGACATTCAGGTACCAAGTGGAACCTCACATAATCTCTATGTTCACTCCCTATTCAACCTCTTCCTCTCGCAGTTCCCTTTTCTCTATCTGTTCCCTGCCTTCTCCTACCTTGCCATTTATCTACGCCTGTCTCACTTCCCCCCATGGTTTCTTCCTGTTCTCACTAGTTCACTTTTTGTATCCCCCCCACCATGCCACCCAATTTTATTTTTCTCTTTTCAACCTTCTCTCTGTCACCCTGAGCATCTTTTTGTATCTGTTTTTTGCTCCTTTCTCTACCCTATCATTTTCTGTGATCATGTTTTCTCTTCTTTGCCATATTGTTTTCTCTCTCTCTCACACATCTGGACGGCCTTCGCTTGCTTTCTTCTTCTCTCATTGTTCCATCTTTCTGCCTCTACCTCGCTATATATATTGTATTGTATTGTAATTGTATTTATATAGCACTTACTACCCCTGAGAGGCGTCCAAGCGCTTTTTTGGCAAGTAGCTACTCCGGAACCAAAAAGCATTAGTGGTAAATTAGTATAGTGAGATATGAAGTTATTTTGAGGGGTGGAAATGTGAGTTTGTTATTTGGATCGAAAAAGGATAGTGGAGGGATAGAAGACGGAAGGGGTTGCAGTTATATAGTGCTTGCTACTCTAGATGAGGTGTTGAAGCACGTTTTAGTGGGTATGATGCTACTCCAGAATCCAAAACCAAATTAGTAGGGAATTTGATTAGAGAAATATGAAATTAATCTGAGCAGTGGACATGTTAGTCTGTTAGTTGGGTTGAAAAGGATAGTGGAGGGATGGAAGAGGGAAGAGGGAAGGTCCTCACTAGTTCACTTTTTGTATGCCCCCCAACATTTTTTTCTCTTTTCAACCTTCTCTCTGTCACCCTCAGCATATTTTTGTATCTGTTTTTGCTCCTTTCTCTAACCTATCATTTTCTGTGATCATGTTTTCTCTTTTTGCCATAGGTTCTCTCTCTCTCTCTCATCTGGACAGCCTTCGCTTGCTTTCTTCTTCTCTCATTGCTCCATCTTTCTGCCTCTACCTCGCTATATATATATTGTATTGTATTGTAATTGTATTTATATACCACTTACTACCCCTGACGAGGCGTCCAAGCGCTTTTTTGGCAAGTAGTTACTCCGGAACCAAAAAGAATTAGTGGTAAATTAGTATAGTGAGATATGAAGTTATTTTGAGGGGTGGAAATGTGAGTTTGTTATTTGGATCGAAAAAGGATAGTGGAGGGATAGGAGACGGAAGGGGTTGCAGTTATATAGTGCTTGCTACTCCAGATGAGGTGTTTAAACACGTTTTGGTGGGTAGGATGCTACTCCAGAATCCAAAACCACATTAGTGGGGAATTTGATTAGAGAAATATGAAATTAATCTGAGCAGTGAACATGTTAGTCTGTTAGTTGGATTGAAAAGGATAGTGGAGGGATAGAAGGGGGGAAGGTCAAGAAAGTGTTTTTTTGTTTGGAGCTCATAGAAGTAGGAGGAGGTTTTGGATGAGTAAAGGGGATGTGGTGGGAGAGTCAGAGTGAAGGATTTAGAAAAGCTTGTTTGGGAGACCTGAATAGTAAAAGAGGTATGAGATGCTCCAAGGAGGGGTGGAGGAGGGAAGAGTCTAGAAAGGCTTATTTTTGGGATCACAGTGGTAGAATGGGATTTGAAATAAGTCAGAGAGTGGAGGTAGAGGATAAATTGAGAGAGGAATAGCCATTGAGGGAGGTATAGGGTGAAAAATAGGGTAGTGCATTGGGGAGAGTAGTAGAATGAGATTTGAGATGAGTCAGATTGGAGGTGGAGGATGTATTGAGAGAGCTATAGTCTAAATAAATGCTTATATACAGAGGGATATGCTGTATATTTATGTTTGAGTACGGAGGTTATGTGGAGGAAAGCCAACTCTTGAGTATTCTTCTGAAGATAAGGTAGTTATCTGTGGGTCTTATGTTTGAGGGTAAAAAGTTGGGCTGCTTGAACAGAAAAGGATGTTACACCTATGTTTTTTTTCTTGTATGGTGGGATATTGAGGTGAGGTGCCGATCTAGAGTGTAGGTTCCTTTGTTGAATGTATTTGGTGATTTTATTCCTGATGAAGAGATGTTTCAAGTATTGCTTTGTGGGCGATATAAAGCAGCATGAATGTGGATCTTCTGGCAACCGGTAACAAATGTAGTCCCTTCAAAGGAGGGGTGGGCTTGTGGTTTTATATGCAAGAGTAGTCTGGCAGCAGAGATCTGAATCTGCTGTTGTCTTTTCATAGTTGTTAAAGATGATCCATGGTAGAGGCTATTGGCATAATCGGGTTTAGACAGAACAAGAAAGATAGTAGCCTGGACCTAGTGTGGAAATCCCAGTGAGGGGAAGATGCATCGCAGTGGTTTTATAGTTATGAAGCTTGATCTTGCTAGATTGTCCACTTGGGCATTCATTGATAGCTTGGAGTCCATTGTAATTCTGAGGTTTCTTACTTCCTTTGATATTTTAGGTGGTGTTCCCAGATCGTCAGGCCAGGCAGTGAGTAAATCATAATTTTTCCAATTGGCACACATGAGTATTTCAGTTTTGGAAGCATTCAATTTGAGATGGCTCCATGTCATTGGCTGGTCCACCGTTCTGAGGCAACTAAAATGTGTGAGTTTCCAATGCATGTGGGGCTTTCCAGTTTAAGAAGTATTTTTGTGTCATCTGCATAGCTACAGCATGTGAGGTGAAACTGATTAATCAGTGCCAGTGACTTCATGTAAGTGTTGGAAAAAAGCATGGGCGAGATGATAGAGGCTTGAGGGACCCCTGCTTTTGTCAAATATGGTTTGGGTGAGAAAGGGGGGGTATGGATGACATTAGTTCTGTTTTGAAGGAAGGATGTGATCCAGTCGAAAGTAGTCCCCTCTATGCAGACTTTGTATTAGAGCTGAGAGGTACAAAAGAAGTAGTGAGCACCCCCGTTATAGTCAGCCGTCTTCTTCAGTTCATCCCAGATGGCAATGAGGGCAGATTCTATGGCTCTTCCTGGACAGAAACCTGTTTGGGAGCTTAAATAATGAAATTATCTTCAATGAATTGTGACATCTGGGAGAATGCTGCTCTTTCTATCGGTTTGCCCAAGCAGGATAGGTCCATTTGTAATCGGTCTATAGTTGTCGGGGTTAAGCGGATCAAGGTTCGTTTCCTTTAATAATGGGAGTATGTATGACTTTTTTTAGATCTTCTAGAAATATTCCTGTAGTTAAGGATTTGTTGATGATTCTTTTTACTGGTGTGTCAGCAGAGGTAGTTCGAAGAATTTTCGTGGTGGACAGGGGTCGGAAGGGCTGCTGAAAAGGCCTGCTTGCTTTGAACAAGTCCATAAATTCATAGTGTGATATGTGTTAGAATGAATGGAGAGGCTGGGTTAGCGTATTCTTGGTGGTTTTTCTTTGTTTTAAATAGGAGTCCAACGTGTGCTTTGGTTGTGTAGTGATTTCCAGTGTGTCTGTGAAGCGAGTGATGGAAAGAGCTCCTTTCAAGCAATTTGGTTTACAAAATTTGGTGAGAATTCGATATAATTCTTTATTTGCACATTTTGCATTTTTAATTCTGTCTGAATAGTATTTTTTCATAGCTTTTTTGATTGCTGACTTGTATAATCTTGCATATAGCTGGGTTTGAACTGAGGTGGCGAAGTGAGCTAAAGAATGATGATGGATTCAATCCAGATCTGTGAATGGGGTTGAGTGTCTGAAAAATGTCAGTGCTCTGTCCATCCTCTCATTGTGTTTGCTTTGTTCGCCCTGAGTTGGCAGGATATGCCCAGACCTAGGTCACTTGCTCACTTTGCCATTGGATTCAAGCTAGCCTGGCTGATGAGGGGTGTTACTCTGAAACCATTCCCTGGATGCTTGTTTCTTGTTCAGGGAAGACCTGGCTTGGCAGTTCGGGCTGGACTGTTCCAATGAGGCACACTGTCAAGACTAATTTGCATATAGCTGGGTCTGAACTGAGGTGGCGAAGTGAGCTAAAGAACGATGATGGATTCATCCCAGATCTGTGACTGTGGGTTAGTGTCTGAAAAGTTTCAGTACTCCGTCCATCATCTTCTTCTGTTTGCTTTGACTTGTATAATCTGTTAAGTTTCTGTAGGTGATTTATATTTGTTTTGAGCCAGCTACGTTATAGCATTCTCATCTGCTGTTTTAGCTCTTTCAGCTCTGCATTTCTCCAGGCTGCCTGTTTTTTGTTGTTCTATTGTGTTGTTTGTAGTGGTATTAGGATATGAAAAGCTTCCTGTAGCCAATCATAGTTTTTTGATGGAATTTATTGTGTTTAGATTTGTACTGGATATTAGATGTGTTTCTAGGTGTTCAAAATAGAATCAGTTCCAAAGTCCATAGGTGGATGCATGTAAGGTGGTCTTATGTGTGTTGCTTTGTGTGGTTTTATGTTGGAAAGCAAATGGTGGTCTAACCATGTGACTGAAGTCATTGTTTGACAGGTAACTCGTTTTGTATTTGCAAAAATTACATCTAGTATGTGTCCAGCAATGTGTGTGGGTTTATGGATGATCTGATGTAGGTTCAGTGCATCGAAGCCAGTGATGATTGCTTTCAGATGGGGCATATTGGGTTTGTCAAACCAAATGTTTAGGTCACCCAGAATGCGTACGTTGGAGTGTAGTGTTATAATGTTTGAAGCTGTGGCTAGAAGTGTTTGGGAATGTTGCACTGCTAGGTGGAGGACTACGTTATTAGAGGAAGATGGTGCCATAAGCTTTAGTGATATTTAATGTTTGCTTGAATACAACAGCTAAGCCACCCCCGCTTTTGCCTATAGAATTATGTGTGATACTTTGATAGCCTAGAGGAATGGCTTCATGCAACACTGGAGCCATGTCATCTCCAAACCATGATTAAGTTATGAATAGTAAGTCAGGCTGTGTGTCAGTGAGAAGGTCATAGATGAGATGCTTGTTTTTTTAGAGTGATCAAGCATTTATTAGTAGGCAATTTCGAGAATGTGCTTTGGTGATGGTGTGACTTTGTTTTGCAGAAGAAGTGAGCAGTATTTTGTGGGTTTGTAGCAGGTGTGGCATTCGTGCTGGTATTAGCTGTATGAGGATAGCAATAGTGTAGGGTGGGTGCTGGTGAATGGGAAAATGGACAGCATCTCTGGCCCTTGGCCCGACCAAACCCAAACAGGCATCTGCCCTTGTCCTTTCAGCTCCTAACCTAGACGCCCTTAGCCCTAGCCTTAAATAGCCCTAGGGGTCAGGTGACCCCTGCGGCCAATGGGAACACTAACCAATCACACCATTAGCTTTAAGCCCTATGAACAATAGGAGACAAGACCCTTACAACAAATCACAGCCCTAGTCCTAGCAGCCAATCAGAAATGAAACCCCAAGCCTTAGGTACAATAGAAACCTTATCCCCAGGAACCAATCAAAAACCCTAGACCTATCCGCCAATTAGAACACTAACCATAACCCCTACGTCTAATAGAATCACTAACCCAGAGACCAATCAGAACCCTAGACCTATCAGCCAATAAAAACACTAACCGTAAGCCCAATAAAAACACCAGAGACAGCAGCCAATTAGAGCGCAGATGTAACGTCCAATAGGGGGCGTGTGACCTCAAGCTCAGGCTGCTGGGCAGGGGGCTGGGAGCTGCTCCTCAATTCAGAATCTCTTTGGACAGACAGACAGGCTCAATCCACACTCTGGAGTTCTGCAGGTGAGGGCCTAAACAAGGCCTCTAACAATACTGCTTTTCCCACACTTAAACAACTCTCCTAGCCAAAAACCGACTGCTACATACACTTTCCAGACGCACTTTAAACACTAAGAGCAGATTACTGCAGTCTCAGAGCATGTTCTGCTTAGCCTCTGAGGTATATGTCTTTTTTTACTTTTTCTGTATCTTGTTTTACTCACGTGCTAATACAAAACGCGAGCTGGGGGTGGATTGCTTACACACAGGTCTAAGCACAGATTAGGAGAGAAACTAGGAGGAAATATTAAGCGCTCACTGACAGATGAAAACATCAGATTTTTTACTAGAAAGCCCACAAACAAACAAGTGAAATTGAGGCAGACACAGGCAGGTTGAAAGAATAGATTTTGAACTACAAAGCCCATAATGCAACAGGTAAAAATTAGGAAGTCATGGGCAGGTGAAAACAGAAGATTTTGAACTAGAAAGCCACAAACAAACAGGTGGAAATGAGGCAGTTACAGGTAGAACAAAATCACTGTTAAAGTTCAGGAAATAGACAGCGCAAAGTCTGTTTTCTTACCACATTCTGGTCCTTAGTTAACTGGGATGTGGGTACATGTCACTTAAAATGGTGATAGTGCAAAATGCTTCCACACCTAGCATACAGATGTGATTGATGGTATAGTACAATCACAAAGCAATAAAATACAATCCAACTGAAGCAGAGACTGCAAGATAGTTATTGTTAACCAAAAGTGCTTCCGGTTTTTGCATGAAAGATCTTTCATTACAATTTACTGCTGGATGAGTTTGAGCAGTATTTTTAAGTCCAGTACATTGTATGCCTGCCACTAATACCACACATTTTTAACTTTAGGACCGCAAATTTGCATTGTTTTGCCGCAAAATATTGCAATGCCAGGTTGCGAAATCCTGGGAGGTCTAGACAGTGATAACAAGTGATTCATTTGTACTTGAATGGCTGCTTATGACCCCACAGCTCTGTTCTGAAACCAACTGCTGGTGCAATTTAATATTGGTACACCGAACACCAAAGGTTGCGTAGTCTTGAATCCATCTCATATATTCACAACAGACACTCCCTGTCCCTCAATCTCACAGGCTCCTGCTTTCCCCAGTTAGGATGGTTTTTCAGTCTTTAATCTTTTTTTTTCTTCTCTTGCAGGAAAATTAAGTGCTGATCCCCAAAAATAAGTTGTGGTGGCCCCCACTGGCTCAAATTGAGAGCTGTTAAAACATAACCACAACGCTTTTAGTTCCTTTAACAAACTATAATAAGGAGGATTAGTTCAGTTGAAGGGAACTAAGACTACAAATGTTAGGTTGCACCCATTTGCAAAATGAAAGTCAATGTCTAGAAATATGCTTGGACATATGGTCACCTGAGATTACACCTGTCAAACTGCCCTTGCTCCCTCAAGGTCTGGGCTGTAAATCCCTCTGCAACTGGGCGGCAACATCCCCCCCAATAATTAACAGGTTAAAGCAGATGTTTAAATGGACAGGATCTATTGGGAATAACGTTCCCAAGCTTTAATTTTATCAAAACAGTTCCTAAACTTCTTGACTAAGATAAACTGTTCCTGCAGAAAACGCATGCCTTTGAAGAGTGTGTAAGCAGCCACGACAGGGGTAGGGGATGGGTGGTAGCGGCCATGACAAAGGATCCGTGCAGGGGCAGGTTCAAGGATGTGATAGGGGTTCAGCCTGCAAACACATTTACTCTCCTGAAGTAGTACAATTTTTTTTTTTTTTAAAGTAAATCCAGAAGAGCGCAGCCAGAGGAATAACACTGCCCACCGACAGGAAGCCATAATTGGTCCATGCATCACAGCATATATATACGAAGACAAAGTGCACGAACAAGAAGAAAAATGTGATAACCAATCAGAAGCAAGGAAATTAGCAATTTTAAAGCCAACCAATAGTAAGTAATGGGTGGGCTATAGGCCATTTAATGTTCTGCAAAAGAAAAAATAAACATACACGCTACAGACAGCACGTGTGCTGTTTCAGGAGAGACCTAAAATTATTCAGATATATTTTCTATACCCCAAATCAACATAAGGACTCTCTAATCTGGATGAATATGCAATGGCAAGTCATCATAATATTAGCTTTCTGTTAAAAAGCAGAAGAGGAAAATAGGGTCACATTCACTGCTAGACTTAGATGAAGCGTCCTGGGACCCAATACTTAATGGAGTTTAGAAACAAGGAAGTGAGATTATTTGATCTCAAAATTCTAGTTTGACTAGTTCTTCAAAGAAACAAGTGGCACCAGGCAAGATGGTATTTCTCATAAAGGAAGGGGGTAGTGTTCAATGCTGATTTAAGAATCAATTACTTCTTTCTTAGGACCCGGAATAATATTGTAGCGCAGTGGTCTTTAAACTTTTTTCGCTCAGATCCCCCCATTAAGCAAAATGTTTTGAAGTCAGACCCCTGCTAAAAAGTTCATGGCATGACTGGGAGGGGGGCTTATGAGATCATTTTCAGGGGTGCTGTTTTTGCCGCTCATAATCAACAATAAATGGAAAAGAGCAAATACATCAAAAAATGGAAATTGACAAAAACTTCTACTCCCTAAATTTGGGTGATTTGAGCCCCTCACACGCCTCTTCCCCAGTGCAACTTCAACTGCTGCACTAATGACAGCTATGGCACTGAGTAGCTATCTACTAATCCTGCCTGGCCATCAATCCAATCTCTAAGTATAATTGAAATGAGCTCCCACAGCTCTTTACAGCAAGGGTGCCCTCAGCCCTAATGCTCGCAAGGATAATGAGCTTCCATGCCTCTTTTGATGACAGTCAGATCTGTGATGCAGTGGACCCCTCACACTCCTGGACCCCAGTGCCACTGCACCTGCTTCAATAATGAGAGCTACCGCCTTGTTAGGAGAGCAATCTCCTCCGCAGCTTGTTAGAGAATGGGCCTCCATCTAGCCCCATCCCCACTGTGTTATTTCCCTGAGGCCTAAGCTAAGGTGTTTCCTCTGCTTGAGTTGTGCCCTCTCTTTGCCCATTGGTTCGAGACCCATAGCAACACTGGCACAGGATGGTGAACTGGTCCCCAGTGTAAGCAAGAAAGGATGGTAAAAACAACTTTAATTGGGGGTTTAGTTGGGACATCACACTCTTGGGCCACAGTTCCACTGCATGTGCAGTATGTATTTCACTGCCCTCTCCAATAGGCCATCGCTCTTCGACCTGAGGACCAACAAAGGCGGTCTGTCCCTTTGTGTTAGAAAACAGGAGAAAGCCCCACGCTTTGGCCCCCTGTTGCTCAGGGACTGGTACCAGAACAGCTAGAGTGATCTCCCCCCCCCCCCCCCCCCCCAATTCCAGAAAGGAGTATGGCTCCATAGCCCCCTTTTTGCTGGTAGCAGAATCATATTTTGGGTGTAATGCACCTTCACACCACTATACCAGTGTCACTAAGACTGCTGCACTAATGGTAGTGCTGGTCATTTACAAAAACAAGCCTGAATATCCTGCCACCTTCCTCTCAGGACATCTCTCTAAAGAAGCGATCTCTATCCATTTGTAAAGAGAACAGGAGTCCCCACAGCACCCCATTCATTGGGCCATCACTGACCTAAAAGGAATGTGAATGTGTGCAGTTGCTTACTCACCAAATGCAAATGGTAACTGGGACCAAATATAGGTTTTAATTTTTGCAGTCACTTGAATATTTGTGGTGACAGTTTTATTCATTTTGAGAGATAATATAAAGGCGCCGAGTTTCGTAAAGTGTCTTTTATATGGAGAGTGTGATGTTACCCCGTGAAGGGAAAGCAATGCTAAATGTATTGCAAAATTTCTTAATAAAATACTTTGAAATAAAAAAAATGTTAGCGCCAGGCACTGTCTGGCTGCTGATTACTAACAAGTATTTTTTGGAAGTGCCTGTTTTACCTGAAACATGAAATAATTTTGTGGCAGTCTATCGTACTGTGTGTAATACAATTTAAAAATAATTACAAACATATCTGATTCCTTTTTTTTTACAGACTGGAAACTCATAGCACTATAAATACAGAAGTCACTATTCCACACTGCACCAACCAGGATTCAAATCTGTAGCTCTCTGGTCTCACAAACAGACAAGACATGGCAGTGATTGTGTTAACCAATTGAGGTTTCATAACCTAAAAGAGAGACCTTCCAACTAATTCGTTTAATTGGCATTTACTCTTCATTTAAAATGTGTGCATTATTTTATAGGCAGTTGCCTGAAGGGGAACAAAAACAACAAAATACTGAATAGTTCATTGTTTTTAGCCACATCTTGGCCCTTGCAACTACAGTGTTCAGGATCACACTTGTCATACTAGTTTTGCTGAAAGCATCAATCTCTGAATTGTTAATGGAGACCTTGTTGTGCCTCTGCATAAGAGTGAAATTAAAGGGCTAAACAATGGAGATGCTTCACGTAATTTAAGGCTGCCAGGAAACACGAAAACGCATTTCCAGGCCATTTTCATTTACAAGTGTTTACTGAGACATTTGCGCCCCTCTGGGAATGCAGCCACGGGCCCCCAGGGGGGAATGCAGCCACGGGCCCCCAGGGGGGCACGCACCACAATTTGAATAAATGTAGGGGGGGGAAGTAGGTAGTAAATCAACAAAGAGAGTGGCAAGCTTATTCTACAGTCTAAGTATATTAACAACTTCTTTTTTAACCCAGTGCAAAGGTCAAACTGGGGCTTTAAATAATTCTGTCTCAGAGTCAAAGACTGAAGGCAGACTATATCATACATGCCAATAGACCCGATTCAGGGGGAGACTACCAATTTTTCAAGCCATAAGTGGCTTTATTTCAGCTGTCTCCCGCCTGGAATTTCATTTTCTACAATAGAAGTCAATGGGGCATTTTCATGCTCCCGATTTTTTACTTTAAATCTCCCACGTCCCTGTCCTAAAATGTTGGCATGTATGCTATATAGGGCCCGATGTAGGTAGGCATTTACCGGTCGGTAACGGCCGAATTAGGCCGTTACCGACCGGTAAATGCCTTTTCCAATGTAGGGGGCATGTATTTACAGATTCAGTATTTTTACCGAATCTGTATTTACCGAATCGGTAAAATTACCGAATTGGCAAATACAGACTCTGTAAAAATACCGAATCTGTAAATGCAGATGTAGGTGGCGCTTTCAACTGTGCCACAGGCCCCTGAGAATTCGTTATTTACCATGTAATACTATTGCATGGTAAATAACGAATTCAGGTGTACATGCACATCTGTGCATGTACACCTATGCCATGTGACACACAGACATGCCCTTAGGGCATGTATGTGTGCCACATGGCATACAAGCCTGACATTGGGGTGCTACAGGGTGTCAAAGTGACACCCCGTTCCCCCTGCCAGGATTCGGTATTTACCGAATCGGTAAATACCGAATCGGTATTTCCCATTGATTCCTATGGGCTTCAAGGCCCATAGGAATCAATGGGAAATACCGATTCGGTATTTACGGATTCGGTAAATACCGAATCATACAGAATCGGTAATTTTAAAAGAAAAATTACCTACATCTGCCTACTTCCAATTTACCGACTCTTAAATACCGAATCGGTATGATTCGGTATTTAAGAGTCGGTAAATCGGAATTACCTACATCGGGCCCATAGTCCCTATACGGTATGTTTATATAGGGAGTGACACAGCAAAGAAATGGGGAAGTGGTAGTGAGGGACAGGCTAAAGGTGTTTGTGACATAGATATAATACACACTATATATAAGTAAGCCTTTCCAGCCTGTCAAGGTCAATTAGTTCCATATTACATTGCTCATTGGTACATCTTTCGTTAGTACATTCTGATCCACGAGCATGTGAAGGTTTGTAAAAGACGGTCTACGTCACAAACCTCTTCGCTGTGTCACTCCCTACACCCATGAGCACTATTTATTGAAGAAAAAAAAAGGCACAACTATCCATTTAATGCTTTGAATTACAATTGCATCTAATGCGGCCTGCTTGATAATTAAATTTCTTTTTTAATAGCTTTTTTACTATTTTAGTGATCTGTTTTCTTGTTTTATGCTCACGTTTTTGATGTATATTTGAATGTCTTCCAACTACTCCGACCACCTATATAAACATACCGTACTATTGACCCAGGCCGGGAAGTTTTTACTTGGGCATAACCCCGTTAAAACTCAACATATAGTCCCTATAGGCACCATCACTTCTCTCTTTGTTCTCATTCTCGAGTACTGCTACTGCCTGTGAACTCTAAGTCTACGTTCAACAACACAGCGTCGCTTCTGTCACCATCATTCAAGGTACAGGAGACGAAAACTGTCCCTATTGTCAGATGTCAAACTCACCTTGGAGAGCATATGTTTGATCGTTCTTCCGTCTTTAAATACGGCCAGCCAGGGCTTTAAGTGTGCCGGGTGTCACAGGTGCTGAGCACCGGTAATTTTTTTTAAAGGGGGCCTCGAAACGGGTCTCTATTGGGCTGTTTTGTGCCCTGGCACTGGTAGTCAGTTTTTTTAGGGCTCGCTGCGATAAGCGCGCAAAAGCGCGCTCTCGCAGAAAGCACTATAGCTGTCGGCTCAGCCGACAACGAGTTGGAATGTGGCTACAAGACCTGGCCGCACGCGCAGCGTTGTCCCGTAGGATAACGTTGGGCGCGTGTGCATTTGCCGGATCGAGACGCGCGCCTCGTGAACAGTTCACGTGACTGACATTGGAATGCAGGGGGAGTCTGCAGAGGGGCTCGCGGCGCTGATAAACAGGCTGGCTGCTAACTGCAGACTTTACTGTGTCATTCCATCGTAGCCCCTTCTCTCTCTCCCTCATTCATTTTCTCTTTGTGTGCATCTCTCTCATACACATGAAGTCCGTCTTTCTTTATCCCCAATACAAATTGTACATCCACGTTAAAGCATTCCAGTTTAAAAAAACAAACACTTCAACACAATTGCTATGTGTAGCTCAGCATCCAACTATTAGTTCTTTCTTCTTTTGTTAATCTGCTCAGCACAAATGTATGGGTCTGTAATCTGTTTTCACCTCGTGCAAACGCCACTACAGGGCATTCTTCGACAAGGGCGTGGGCTCGAAAGCTCACTCACAGAGTGCGAGGGAGTGGAGCAGAATTCTAATTGCGTGGGCGTGGTGAGCTGGCCACTGGCCAGGGAGTGGGCCGGAGCGCACCACAGTAGGACGCGGCGCGTGCCTTGAAGAGATGCTGTAGGACGCCACGCGACTGTACAAACAGCCGGTTACGTGTATGTGATTGGCAGATTTCCAGTGCACGTGTTTGTGCCGCCTCAGACTGCTTATTAATGCATCTTTATACAGTTGATGTGCGCGCTCTCGAACTAGAGTTCCACTGCCCAAATACACTTGGGGGATTATTTACAAGCCCCTTGCGCCGCCGATGCGTCACTGTTTCCCATATTAAAAGTGAGGCACCGAAGACGCAAGGAGTTTGTAAATAAGCCCCTTGGGGTTTAAGAACAATAAGACAAATTAGCACAATCATTGGAAAGTTAGGATTTGTCCAGCTAATCAAAAGTTAGAAGTTGGTCAACCAATGAGAATTCTTGTTTTATTTTTGTACGTTATGCATTTACTAAAAGTACTGCAAGTGGAAGAAATGCACGGAACTGTTACAAAATTGCAATTGCATTTGACCTATTGGTATTTTAAATGACAATGCCTTTCATCATTGCAAGTTTTTTAAAGACATAAATTAAAGGCATTGTCATTTACAATGCCAATAGCTCAAATCTCGCAAATGCGATACCTATTGCATTGCAAATGCTTGTTACTGGACTGCAGTTACAGCAGGCACATCAATGTGCGCGTGCTCACACTGCTCACTTCTCACTAGTGGAGAAGTGACGGCATGATGTCATGCCAGGTGAGCGTTGTAGGAATAGGGAAATCATTTTTTTTTTTTTGCAGAGTTTTATATAGCGCGAACTAGACCCGAACCGAATTAGGTATCAGAGCGCTTTACATATTTTCCAGTTACGTTACATGAGGACACACTTTAATTTTTTAGGCACGGGGAGATTAAGTGATTTGCCCAGAATCACAGGAGGTTTTCGAGTCGTTACCGAGACTCGAACCCAGATCGCCAGGTCCGAGGTCGAGCGCCCTAGCCGTTAGGCCACTTGAAGATAGTCATTTTCTCTCTGGATTTCCCTTCTTTTTTTCAAACTCAAGAGCAGCAACATTGTTGTTGTGTCACCAGGGCTTTAAGTGGAAGCTTTTTCAATTTTATATACAAGCCATAGTTGCTGCTTATTTATCTTATGCAACGAACAGCCACTGACAAAGCCAATAATCCTGACTTGTTGTAGGTATGATGTAACTTGTTGTATTATCATATATCTGGATACAATGACAGAAACAGCAAAATACAAGTAGGGCGGCAAACTATGCTAAGCACAGATTTTTACCTTATGTGTTTTTAGGCCATGCCCTTAATTACATCGGTAACGACCCTTTGAGAGACCCCCCCCCCCCAGTTTTTTATCTCACTTAAAGACCTGCGTCCAGCTATATGTGAATGTTTGCACAATACTCCCTAGCAGGCGCGCAACACCCATGGGACTGAAAGCACTTCAGCCGCGCCCCGCCCACCACCCCTGTTGTGTGTTGCAGCCCGGGCTGAGACAGCTTCCCGTGTACACCCATAGCCACACCCGAGTACTTCACAGGCTGTTAAAAGAACATTTACTTGTTAACGAAGCTTACCCCTTCTTAGAGCCCCTGCATCACCACTCTGACTATTGCTGGAAGAATTAGCACCCCCCCCCACCCCCAAAATTTTTAGTAGCCCCCCACCCAAAACAACATTTGGTTCTATTTGCACCTCTGCTCCAATGTGTAACACAAACTAAAGAACATAAACATAATTTGACTTGTACTTCTGTCAGCTTTAAAAAAAAAAATAATGTGACCTCCTCAGATGTGTCCGTAAAAATGACCCTTTGGCCTTTGTCCCGAATTCGTGACCTGAATTTGGACATTTGCCCACAAATGTTACTTTCACTGTCCATAATTTGCTTTAGTGTCACGCTAGCAGGCTGGAGGAAGGGCCACTCGATGGTGTTCCTTAAAATGCATTGTTTACCCCCAAATGTAGCCCTAAATTCCTTGATTTGCTACATTCTGAGCTAAACGTGCCCAACCAAGGCAGAGCAACAAGAAAGCCCCGCCGAATCACATCACCTGCTAAGAAGTTTTCAAATGTTGAAAGACTTCATATTCGGCTTTTAAATCTTTCCCACGACCAAGTCCCCAAACGCCAACTCCCTCGTTTTCGTACAGCCTCTTCACGTCAAGTAACTGCTTCCTGTAGCTTATTTGTCATTTTGTAGTGTACACACGCACTCAGTTCTTTCTCAGCAGCTATCTGCTAATGTCTTTTTCGTGTGGCAAAAAACAGAACGAGCGAGAGGGTAGGACGTACCTTTCGATACAAAACACTAGTTTCTCCCAAGGGGACGAGAGCAGGCTGCGTTGCGTCCTCTCCTCTCTCCGTTCAACCCGACTACAAAGGCTGAACAGACAGGTTTGGAAACAAGCACCAAAAGAGGCGTGGCTTCCTGGAATAGCTCGAATTATTCCTAGACATTCCGTGCACATCCAGAGTAAAGATGTATGACGTTGTTATCAGGGCCGGACTGGGATTGGAACTGGAAGCAGCCCTGGCAAAAAGTGCCAGACCAGCCCCCGTCCTGCGCGTCGCAAGCGCAGCGAGCGAGCCCGACCACTACTAGGGCGATTTCATTTGGGGGGAAAATTTTGGAAAAAGACAGACCAAAATGGTGCATTTTACACCACATTTTTCATTACATATTCAATTGTATTAGCTGACGAAGTGTGGTCCTGTGTGGAAACCAACACAGGAGAGGGAGCCATCAGCATCAAAATGTAGGTTACCCAAGATTATTCATGCCGCATCTCTTGAGTTCAAAAGTACCCTCTGGGCTCACGTCTTTAGCTGTTAGCATGGTGAACTCTCGCCATGACATCACAAAGATTCCAATACTGGGCTTTCATATGAGAATGTAATGCATTCTGGGTGTTGCAGTCTTCATTTACTCTAATTGAACTAGCTAGATTAACATGCTTAATAGCAATGCTTTGTAGCTTAAATGGCCAGGGCCGCAAACAGTTCAATGTCATGCATGTAGGTGGCCATCTTAGCTGTAAGATCACCACCAACAACCCCCTCCACCCTCCTCTCCAAACTCCATTCCCTCCCTTTCAAGTGCAGGCCCTGCCCTCGTACCTCCATAGGACTCAAGTTTCACAGGCATTGCATTCTGGGACTTGAAGCCCTGTTTATTCAAAAACTACACTGGATCCTATAACACAAACCAGAAATCTGGGCTGGGTAAGCCGCTCATGCAAGGACCTTGGAATCTTGAAACGTCGTCTGTTACATTTCGATGCCACATTGTACAGAAAATATTAACCAGGTGATATTAGGGCTACGTAAATATGCCGCACGAGGGATACCTTCACCTAATTAATATTGCTCCATTGTAATGGGGCAATATGTTTTGTAGGTTTCTTAGGGGATTGTTTTATTTTCTATTGCTTGTGCTGGGCAGTTCCTTCCTATTTAAAAAATCAAGTACCAATTGCACACCAAATTACAGTAAAGACAAAGATGCCTCAATGGACACAAAGGAGCAATTAAAAAGTGGTCGAAACAGAGGAAGAAATGGATGTTGGATGACTCCTCTTTTATTGTATGGATGGCCAGCCGACACGTGTTTCGTCGTCAAGTTGTGACAGTGCTTGCACGACTCATCAGGGCTGGGGAGGATACAAAGTACAACATGGGATCTGATGTCCACACGATATCACGTAAATATATTTGTGATAGGTTCCAGTGATTGGTAAGTGCGCGAGTGAGTGCTCGTGGTTGACGTGTAACAGAAAATTTACTATTTTTTCTATACATCATTGCTGATTAGCAAGGTGGGAACACACTGTGCCACACATGGTGATAGTGAGAGAAATCTATGTTGGGGACCGGAAATGACTATATAGTGGTGCGTGAGGAAGTGCGAGTGGAGTGCAAACCATGCGTCAAAAGTGTGTTGCTGTCACAGGGGAATGGCGGTGAGAGTATCCCGTGAAAAACACGACAAGATTCTTATATGAGCGGTTCTAGGGGGACAATTGTACAAAAGCGTGTGTTGATATTCCACGTATCCACTTAAAGGGGTGGAAAAGCGCCTCAAAGGGCTAAGGGTAGATGGAGGAACAAAACCCGTGCAAAAACACGCTATCTATTATAAATGAGCTGCGGGATGCTCAAAGGTTCCTACCTGTGACTCGAAAAGGAAGGACCACAGGTCTAAAGCACAAAAAGGAAGAAGGAAACAAAAGGGCAAGACTTCGTATTATGATCATTACAAATTTTGTAATGGAGCACTGCACCCTCAATTTAGTTGGGTACAGATACAAGCAAACTCAAAATAAGTGAGACTATTATGATAATACATAAAAGAACGAAAAAAAGGGGGGGGGGGGTTTGGACATATCGAAAAGAGATAAAATTGATAAAATTGAGGACTCACCGCTTAGCCGGTGATACTTCCGACCCGGCCCTCGCTCGGGACCAGGTTATGGGTTTGCAGGTATACGATATAGCTTCAGATCCAGTGGACGGATTGTCGAGAGGGGAATGCTGGAAACGGAGCATCATAAAAAAATATAAACTAAATGTGTGACCCAAACGTACTGGGAATAAAATATTTAAATACATAATAAAATACAGAGGCACATTGAAAAAGGGTGGCGGCTAGGACGGGTAAAGAGGCCGCTTAGGGTAAGGAATGTCGCATAATTGTAGAGTCTCACCTCAATAAAGGAGACAGTGCTCCAAAATCCTGGAGTGCGTAGTGCCACTTGGTGATACGAGCATTCACATGGAAATATGGGGATATGAGTAATAAGTCCCGGTGGTGGCAGGCGAGAGATCGTCAGATTTCCGTGGAATCTGTAGACGAAAAGGGATTGTGGCGTAAGTAAAAGGAGACCGGACCGCAAGGTCTCAGTCGGTATGCTGTGGGGGTCGGGGCGTGTCTTTCACGAGAAAGGCACAATATAGGGCTGAAAAAACGGTGTTCACCTACCCGGTATCAGGTTGATGGTCGGACGGGAGGGTGCTCCCAAGTAGCGGTTCCGGGTGCGGACACGTGGGTCCGACCCGGAAGTGATTTTATATTAGAGGGCGGAGAGCCCGTATGTTCTAAACTAGAGCGGCAAGTGCACCTAGTCGGTGGGTGTGTCTGGCAGATCAACCCTCCGTATGCTGGTTACGTGATGGGTAGCCCGCGAGTGAGGGCGACCCTTATGAAAAAATAATCAATTTCATAGTTTACGAGAAAGATTCATGGTAAAATGAATTTAGGCATAGAAATTGTAAATTACGAAAAATGTAAGCGGGAACATAGAAAGTCTATGTGTTCCGTGTAAAATAAAACTCGGATAACAAAGGGTGATTGGGACTTAGGGTGAGTCCAAAAGCATGCAAAGAGTAGTCCAAAGCATACCAACAGTAGTCATGTATCCATTCCACAGCATGCCAACGTGTTAGGTGATGCAAAGTGAGGTAAAAAGCACATTTCCTAATACATGAATCCTATTATGAAATTTAAGTGTGTACGACAAGTAAAAAAATTTTTGTACATAATACATCGCAGTGATCTTGTCAGTCTTATCACATTACTTGGTAAGTCGTTAGAACAAGAACCAGAATTCATGCATGTCAGAACATTGGTTGCGGTTAACAATGCAATGTGAACATCATGGTTTGATGAGACGAAAAAATGACACAGTGAATGCAGTATCATAAGTGGCATATTATCATCACTCATATGAACTAATAGTGTGTAGTGTGACACATATATCAAAAACCAATAGAAACCTCATGTGACCCCACTGAGAGATACCATCCGTAAGGGTGGTATAGTAGGACAATGTGGGAAGGGTCTACTGCGGTGACAACTGAAGATAAGAACAAGAATACAGAAAATGTCGTAGTAGCATATGCAGGCAAAAGGTGCTAGGATTCAGTCTCCCAAGAAGAATTGCATCTCTTGGTCAAAATTTAATCCCTGAGACACGGTACGAAGGCGGAGGATCCATGTAGCCTCTAAACGCCGTAGTTTAAGTTCTCTGTTACCGCCCCGTACACCAATAGGGACAGAGTCTATCCCAAAGAACGAGACTTGTTTGTCCATAGATTGTTCCCCGCACGCAGCCGCGTGTAGAGCAACTGGATATCTAGGATCCTGTTTGTGTATCGCTCTTATGTGTTCTGCCATCCTTTCTTTGAGCGGGCGGATGGTGCTTCCCACATAGATTTTCCCGCATTTGCACTCGATGATGTATACTACATAACGTGTAGTGCAATTAATGTTAGTCCTGATGATGTAGGCGTTGCCTTTGGTGTGGGACATGAAGTTCACCATGACCTCAAGTCTGAACAAAATTGAGTTCCTAGACCTGGAAATATACATCCTTGACAACAAACTGAATAGCAAACTCTTCAGGAAGAGTACAGCGTGCAATGCGATTCTGCATGCCAACAGCGCTCACCCTTCCCACCAGATCAGCAGCATACCATTTGGAGAATTCCTAAGAGCTCGCAGAAACTGCAGTGACGACCAAGATTTCAAAAACACACTCATGAGTATGCAGGAACGCTTCAAGAGAAGAGGCTACCCCGACGACCTACTTAAATCAGCTATGTCTAGGATCATGAAAATCAACAGAGAAGACACTTTGAAGGACAAACATAAGAAAAGAACAGACAATCTTGGAACCATCCGCATGATTACTGACTACAGCAACCACCACCAAGCACTACGCAGAACCTTCAGCAAACACTGGGCCATCCTTAAAAAGGACAAGAACATTTCGAACTACGTGGGAGAACACCCCCAGATTACCTACAGGAGGGGCAGAACCCTGAGGAACAGACTCAGCCCCACAATCCCACGGAGCAACACAGACGATAACTGGCTGACCAAACGTAACATTGGCTTCTATAAATGTGGTTTCTGCTCCATGTGCCGGTGGGCCAAACACAAAACCACAGAATTCCATGACACCAAAGGCAACGCCTACATCATCAGGACTAACATTAATTGCACTACACGTTATGTAGTATACATCATCGAGTGCAAATGCGGGAAAATCTATGTGGGAAGCACCATCCGCCCGCTCAAAGAAAGGATGGCAGAACACATAAGAGCGATACACAAACAGGATCCTAGATATCCAGTTGCTCTACACGCGGCTGCGTGCGGGGAACAATCTATGGACAAACAAGTCTCGTTCTTTGGGATAGACTCTGTCCCTATTGGTGTACGGGGCGGTAACAGAGAACTTAAACTACGGCGTTTAGAGGCTACATGGATCCTCCGCCTTCGTACCGTGTCTCAGGGATTACATTTTGACCAAGAGATGCAATTCTTCTTGGGAGACTGAATCCTAGCACCTTTTGCCTGCATATGCTACTACGACATTTTCTGTATTCTTGTTCTTATCTTCAGTTGTCACCGCAGTAGACCCTTCCCACATTGTCCTACTATACCACCCTTACGGATGGTATCTCTCAGTGGGGTCACATGAGGTTTCTATTGGTTTTTGATATATGTGTCACACTACACACTATTAGTTCATATGAGTGATGATAATATGCCACTTATGATACTGCATTCACTGTGTCATTTTTTCGTCTCATCAAACCATGATGTTCACATTGCATTGTTAACCGCAACCAATGTTCTGACATGCATGAATTCTGGTTCTTGTTCTAACGACTTACCAAGTAATGTGATAAGACTGACAAGATCACTGCGATGTATTATGTACAAAAATTTTTTTACTTGTCGTACACACTTAAATTTCATAATAGGATTCATGTATTAGGAAATGTGCTTTTTACCTCACTTTGCATCACCTAACACGTTGGCATGCTGTGGAATGGATACATGACTACTGTTGGTATGCTTTGGACTACTCTTTGCATGCTTTTGGACTCACCCTAAGTCCCAATCACCCTTTGTTATCCGAGTTTTATTTTACACGGAACACATAGACTTTCTATGTTCCCGCTTACATTTTTCGTAATTTACAATTTCTATGCCTAAATTCATTTTACCATGAATCTTTCTCGTAAACTATGAAATTGATTATTTTTTAATAAGGGTCGCCCTCACTCGCGGGCTACCCATCACGTAACCAGCATACGGAGGGTTGATCTGCCAGACACACCCACCGACTAGGTGCACTTGCCGCTCTAGTTTAGAACATACGGGCTCTCCGCCCTCTAATATAAAATCACTTCCGGGTCGGACCCACATGTCCGCACCCGGAACCGCTACTTGGGAGCACCCTCCCGTCCGACCATCAACCTGATACCGGGTAGGTGAACACCGTTTTTTCAGCCCTATATTGTGCCTTTCTCGTGAAAGACACGCCCCGACCCCCACAGCATACCGACTGAGACCTTGCGGTCCGGTCTCCTTTTACTTACGCCACAATCCCTTTTCGTCTACAGATTCCACGGAAATCTGACGATCTCTCGCCTGCCACCACCGGGACTTATTACTCATATCCCCATATTTCCATGTGAATGCTCGTATCACCAAGTGGCACTACGCACTCCAGGATTTTGGAGCACTGTCTCCTTTATTGAGGTGAGACTCTACAATTATGCGACATTCCTTACCCTAAGCGGCCTCTTTACCCGTCCTAGCCGCCACCCTTTTTCAATGTGCCTCTGTATTTTATTATGTATTTAAATATTTTATTCCCAGTACGTTTGGGTCACACATTTAGTTTATATTTTTTTATGATGCTCCGTTTCCAGCATTCCCCTCTCGACAATCCGTCCACTGGATCTGAAGCTATATCGTATACCTGCAAACCCATAACCTGGTCCCGAGCGAGGGCCGGGTCGGAAGTATCACCGGCTAAGCGGTGAGTCCTCAATTTCATCAATTTTATCTCTTTTCGATATGTCCAAACCCCCCCCCCCTTTTTTTCGTTCTTTTATGTATTATCATAATAGTCTCACTTATTTTGAGTTTGCTTGTATCTGTACCCAACTAAATTGAGGGTGCAGTGCTCCATTACAAAATTTGTAATGATCATAATACGAAGTCTTGCCCTTTTGTTTCCTTCTTCCTTTTTGTGCTTTAGACCTGTGGTCCTTCCTTTTCGAGTCACAGGTAGGAACCTTGAGCATCCCGCAGCTCATTTATAATAGATAGCGTGTTTTTGCACGGGTTTTGTTCCTCCATCTACCCTTAGCCCTTTGAGGCGCTTTTCCACCCCTTTAAGTGGATACGTGGAATATCAACACACGCTTTTGTACAATTGTCCCCCTAGAACCGCTCATATAAGAATCTTGTCGTGTTTTTCACGGGATACTCTCACCGCCATTCCCCTGTGACAGCAACACACTTTTGACGCATGGTTTGCACTCCACTCGCACTTCCTCACGCACCACTATATAGTCATTTCCGGTCCCCAACATAGATTTCTCTCACTATCACCATGTGTGGCACAGTGTGTTCCCACCTTGCTAATCAGCAATGATGTATAGAAAAAATAGTAAATTTTCTGTTACACGTCAACCACGAGCACTCACTCGCGCACTTACCAATCACTGGAACCTATCACAAATATATTTACGTGATATTGTGTGGACATCAGATCCCATGTTGTACTTTGTATCCTCCCCAGCCCTGATGAGTCGTGCAAGCACTGTCACAACTTGACGACGAAACACGTGTCGGCTGGCCATCCATACAATAAAAGAGGAGTCATCCAACATCCATTTCTTCCTCTGTTTCGACCACTTTTTAATTGCTCCTTTGTGTCCATTGAGGCATCTTTGTCTTTACTGTAATTTGGTGTGCAATTGGTACTTGATTTTTTGTATATTGCGTGTGCTCTGCACACACTTGGAGGGGTTTAGGGTCTTGGTCCCCTCACCTACTTGCACCCGAACCTACTTATCTTGCATACTAACGTGTGCTGTGCGCCCAGCTTTTCCCTGTACCCTAAAAAACCCCTTCTCCTAAGTTCCTTCCTATTTGTCACACACAGGCCAATGGGCTCCTTGGAATGCCATTTAAGTGCTAAATGGATTTTCTTTACCGACCCTCGAACCTGCATCTGTTCATGTAAATTCAATGCTAACGTTATCCGTCATTTAGACGAGGGACTTCCCTTAATCGATGCTGCGCGTCTGATAACTTGTTGTGTAATCTATAACTTTTCAGAAGTAACTCTGAACGCGTGTGCTTGCACAGTGACTGACCTCACCTGGGAGGCGTCTTTGCTCAGCCCCGCTCTGCTGATGACTTCAAGAGCTTGATGATGTCTGATGATGTGAAAATGACGTCTAGAGTAGTTGGATGATCATCCAATCACTCTGGGATGGCTTCTACAGTAATCCTGTTTGACCTGGGCAAACAGTACCCCAAAGCCCTCGGAGAGAATGGGTTTGTAGAGGCCTACTGGCTGGCCTGTGCTCCTACTGTAAATGGGTCATACAAATGGCGCAGGGAGGGAGGGGAGGACGGCTCTTTTATGTGACAACGTTTTGGCTGATTGAAGGCCAGGAGTCGAGTTGATGGAATTTCAGGGCAAAGCAGAAGGAAAAGGCATCGAGGCAACAGTAGTTCACAGAAGCAGACTGATGTGCATGCAGTGTGACGTGGTGGATCTGTGATTCACAGATCATCCACCACGTCACACTGCATGTCCACCAGTCTGCTTCTGCTGCCAGTAGCACCGTATTCACACCCAGCCACGGCACTCCATCACTAGCAGCGCCAGCATTAGCAATTAAAGTCCCGGGTGCACTACTGCTTTACAAGTGTTCTGTGACGCAGTGCAGGCCTGACACTGTGGCAGAGTTTAGTGCTGTTGTTGTCAATGTCACTCAATGGTGCGGATGCACTCGGACTCCGAGGGATAATACATGTGAAGGTTACACGACTGTGATTACTTTGTTATGCAGTGCAGCGTAGGAAGTCAACTTGCTGGGCTGCCCTGCCTGACAGGGAAAACGCAGGAACGTCAGTATTTAAAAGAATACAATACATTACTGCCTTTCCCCCTGCGCTGGGGCCCTTTTTGCAGCCTAGCCCCAACAAAGGCGCTTGCAGTGCAGCATGGCTGCAAGTGTGCCAAAGTTGCAAACAGGATTGTTTTTGTGCAGGATGGGGCACCCTCCTGCACAAAAGCAGTTCTGAGAAAGCAAATTCCTATTTCTATGCAGTACACATAGAAAGTGGAAGTAAGGAGGAGAAATAAAGATATTTCTCCTCGTTCTGCCTCTCCTGGGAAGGTGTATCTTTTTGGTGCATTTTCAGGTTTAGCAGGTCTGGTAAATATGGGAATGTGCCAAAAACCAAGGTGCACATTTATGAGTTTGAGACAGAAAGGGGACCTTCCTGCACAAAAAACAATCCTGGTAGGCTTTATTCCCTTTTCTATGGGTGCTGCAGAATGCAAGAGGAAGAAACAACGGGAAATAAAGTGATTTCTCCTTGCTACGCCTCCCGTGGGAAAGTGTAAGATTTTGGCACATCCCCAAGTATACAAGTTCTTGTAAATCTGAGGATGTGTCAAAATCCATGTGAGTTGCATGGGAACGCCCATGCAGCGTCCATGGAACACTTTTCTGGGGAAGAGGAGCGCAACACAGCGATTTACGCTGTGTTTCGATACTCCAGGTTTTTGTAGCCACTTAGAGCGACGTAAAGTGGCTTTGCGTGGCTTCACTAATCTGACTTAGAGGTTTGCATCACACATGTACCACGTTGCATAGTGCAAACGTGATGCAACCCTCTCATAAAAATGCTCCCATGGGAGTTGCGTGGGAACACCCATGCAATACCCAGGGTAAGCCTTCCCAGGGCAAATAAGGCAACACAGCGATTTGCTTTACTCCAGATTTATGGAGCCACTCAAAGCCACACAAATTGACCTTGTGTGTTTCTTCATGAATCTTACTTAAGGTTTGGTTGCGCATGTACCACAATGTGTGGTGTAAACGTGATGCAAATCATCTCGTAAATAGGCCCCTTAGATGAGTAGAGAGCTGAGTTTACAATTTCTGCACTTCAGTTCTAAACTCCTTTCAAAGTGCCTGAATTCCTTGGCAGAAGGTCACTGGGTGTGAAGCCTCACACCTGGAACAGCTGTGGGCAAATTTGCAGGGTTTCCTCAGGAGCAGGACCCGGCATTGAATAATCTGAATGTACCCAGATAAGGCCTTCTGAAGCCCCACCTCTGCCCTGCCGCTCTCCAAGCTCCTCGAAAGGGCTGCTTGAAGGGCGTCTCGCTGGCTTGATCTGTGCCTTAAATGTTGAATGCCAAATAATATTCCTGTTGTATGGATTCTTCTGGGGTGGGGTGAAATTGCCCATGTGTTTCATCCAAAGCTGGACCTCCTGCTGGTCCCAGCCAAATTCGGGGCACGTAGCCATCTTTTTTCTGAATTCCTTGTCATAGTTATTCCACCCAATGTCCCCTGATTTGATAGCCTCGTTGTGGATCGTGCGAGAAAACTGGAAGAGCCCGGACCCTGTTCAGAATATTTCTCCATAACCACAGCAGACAGAATGGATAAAGTATCTGACCATGCTTGGTATCTCCATTCTTGTACTCCTTCTTACAGCCCATCCGCCTCTTGTCCACCCCATTTTTCCCATGCATCAGCAGTGTGAATATGTCAACAAATTCTCGTCACCAAACCCCTTCCTCAGCTGTCAATAGCACCTGCCACGCAAGAGAGCAGCGACCTGATACCAGATGGGCAGATGTGACCACAGGCAGTTTCTCCCCCATTGGGTGTGTTTCCTTTGTCGCCTCACTTATGTTGGGGGGAAGCCCTGTACTCCTGCTTGGTAGGTTTTTGATATTCCCTACCTCTGAACCTTATATATTGGGCCCCCTTGCCACATAAAATTGGGGGTTTGTGTCCTCTGTGGTGGGGAGCTGGTTGTTCAGTGCCATAAGCCTGCTGCGTGAGGAGTTGTTTCCCACAACCTGGGTTGCCTGTGGTTGTCTCTCTGCCATTAGGGGTGAAGTTGTGGCTGCACCGGGCACCTGCTTGTCACCAACTTGGCCCCCCACACCCTTTCTACTGTAGGAGCACCTTCACCCTCCAATGGTTGCGCCCCTGTGATTCTGCTGCGCCTTGAGCCGGCGAACTTTGTATTAAAGTCCACCACAAAACTCACCATTGTGTCCATTTGCTTACCCATCATGTCCAGGGACTATATGCTTGCTGGTGCTATATTGCTTGTGTCTGTTGGTGTCACCACTGGTGCTGTCTAGCACTGTCTCACTGAGGCCCTAGCCTTTCTCACAGGGGCTTCAGCCGGGGTTTACTTGTTTGGTGGCCTGCGGGCCCTCTTCAGCCTTGTGGGCCCTACATCTGCTGGAGCAGGCTGTTGCCCACCGGGTCTGTCACCTTCAACCCCAGAGTCATCAGGCTCTTGTGCATTCATGATGCCCCTTTCCCACTCTAGTCCTTTGCCCCAGCCATGTCCATAAACACTGCCCAGTCTGCATCCTGAGACGTGCTAGGCTGGGACTTATCGACTGATGTCATCTGGCGAGAAAAGGGGTGTGTGCCCTGGATATCCATGACCTTGCCTTGAACGTAGCCCCACCTGCTGTGTCCTCTAGGTGAAAAAAATGTGTTTGAAATTAACCATGCTGCACCTGTGGCCGTTGTCGTTCCCCTTGTTGCTCTGTGTCCTTTATACCCCCGGAGCATTGTCCCCAAGTTTGGTCCTCTCATGCATCCAGGGTTCTCCCTGAGCAGCTGCCCCGTCCTATGTTATACTTACTTAACCAATGCGTGACACGGCAAATGTTTGATGTGATATCGCACCCACGCTTTACTGCCAAAGCGCCCTGTGTTCCATGTAACGTGGTTACTTGACAGCGCCACCTTGAGTATAAGAAAGAAAGATTCAGGGTTATCCAAAGCAATCAACTGGACCCTACCAGCTACCCTGGTCTCTTCCCGTCTGAGATTTACCTGATTACCCTTGCTTATACACGTGTTCCCTGACTTACCCTGCAAATCCTATTCCAAAACCTTTATTGTCACGTGGCCACACAAACAGTCTTTGATCACGCCCTAGTGTGACTCAATACCCTAAATAAAAGATGGGGCACAAGAAAACAGTCAATTAGAGGACATGTGCTTAAAACACCTCGTGGCAGAACGTGGGCTGAACCCACACTGTTGCAAATACACTCCATCAGTTAACTCCCTTAAATTAGCACCCTACATTGAAGCTAGGTCTTCCCAACCCTACCTGTTCATACCGGTTTCATACAAGACTCTGGGTAAACAAGCACAGTTGACAGACCAGGGATACTCAGTCTACATGCTCCACGCTGCCCATGTGGGGACAAAGAGGGTGGCAACTATGTGAGGCAGGTATAAACACCTGCCTCCAGCCGCCACCCAGACCTGCAGATGAAAATGCCTTCATAGATTCTGCATTGGGATGAACCCCTACTGTCGCAATAACTTCTCCGCTGGTGAGCCCCCTTGAGACTAACCTGCCAGGCTTCCAATTCACACCCTACGACATTACCTGACATTTCTATTTAATAATGGGCAATTGACTTTTTTTTTAACTATATACTTGGACGAGTTCCTTAATTATGCAAAAAGTTTTACTCCTGCCTGCCCCTAATTAAGGCCGGCCACGAGGTACTATTGTTCGCTTGGACTATTGTTCACATTCTTAACATATTGTCAATTGCAGTTAAATCTGCAAGACTCGAACCTGGTTAAACGCGTCCAATGTTGGCAGTTCTGGCTGTTACGCCACATCTTCCAACATGATTTAAACATTGGTATTTTGACCTTAGGTAAATACTGATGCACATTCCGACGATAGTTGCCTCGGTTTTGCACGCCCCCCCCCATATTAATAGTTATGAAACAGTGCCACCCAATGGCCACATAAATCAAGGTCTCACATTCTATACCTGCTGCAAACAACACCCCAGATGTGAATTGCAGTTGTATGTCAGCAATTATCAGCTCGTTTTTTTTGCTTCTTTAGTCGTTCATAAGGAAAGCTGCGGTACAACAATAAGGAAAGGTGGTTTGATTATTTTCGATCACTAAAATGCTTTATTTTAGGCCTTGTACGCATTGTGCCATCGAATGTGCGTTGCCTTGGTGACCACTCAACACCGTTGGTACGGCGGTCCATCCTCCCATCATCCATTCAGCCAAGAGCCCCGAACCCAGGGGCCGCCACCCGATAACAGACTCCAGTCTCTCAATATGCCAAAATTAAACCCTCGGGCACAGACTGTACCTCAAGCCCGCCAATTAGGTGCCCCCTCCAACAGGGCCGGTCCTAGGATATGTGGGGCCCAGGGCAGAATAGGAACATGTGAGGCCCCTAAGCAGAGACGACGTGGGATCCGATCGGGCGGCTAAGCAAAAAAAAACACACCGCGAATCATGCTGGCCCTGACTGGGTTTTGTCAATGGTTGTTAGCTGTTTAAGCTAAATGCAGAGCTGGTCCTATGACTTTTGGGGCCCGGGCAGAAAGGAAATGTGCGAGGCCCCCCTCATTTGCATACAGCGTGCAATCACAGAAAATGATATCATAGGAAATGCAGTGGCAGCTGCCTCGGAACGGGGGTGGTGGGGGAGGAAAATAAGTAAAATAAACGTACCTTTCCCGCTGCCGTCGCACGTCGATCCTCAGTCCTCTTCTCTCAGCACCGGAAGAACTCAGGATCTTGGACTCTCCCAGCCAATCTCGATTCTGCATGAGCAGCTTTGTGATAGCTCAGAGTGGCCTGTATGGCTGCTCAGGCAGTGCCTGGGAGCATGGGCATGCTCTTCACTGGGCTGTGCAACACAGCCAGGTGGAGAACAAGCTAAATGCCAAAAGGGCCAGCCAAACAGTCATGCGCACTTAGGGAGTGTAAACCACTCCTCACTCTGCTCTGGTGACCTCAGCCCGCCCCCACCTAGCTCAGATAACCGCATAAAAAAATTAAATGATAATAACTTCTTGTCAATATAATGTTATTTTTTTCACCACCTCCCACTTTGACAAATCGTGTGCTCTTGGGCAATCACTTTTCTGAACTTATTGTGGTGCTCCCTTTTTGAAAAGATTGGAAGTATTTTGATTCGACTTAAAAAAAGCGTTTAATTACAACCTGGACTAAGGGCTTGATTATGACTACGGTGGTCCTTTGGAATGCCTTAGTCACTGTGGCGGTCCATCCGCTGTATTACGACTTTGGTGGTTGGACTGCCACCAGACAGCTGCACCAGCTGGGGATCCGTGATCCCGCAGCTGTTGTGCAGCGTTCAGAGGCTGCAATATGTTGGTGGTGCCGCTGCCGTTCTGGGATGGACATGGCTTTTGTAGTTCGGACTGGACTGTTCCCATGGGGCACAGGGTCAGCGCTGATTTGCATATCGCCATTGTCTAACCCAGGGTGGTGTGGAGTGGAAAAACGATGGATTTGGGCCCAGATCTTTGGACTGGGGTGAATGTGTGACATTGATCCACATTCTGTCCATCATTGTTGTGTTTGCAGTTACCGCTCTAAGTGTACTGGGGATGCTCAGACGTGAGTCCCAGGCACTCCACACCACTGGAATCAAGCTAGCCGGGCTGATGAGAGGTGTTACCTCGAAACCGGGCCGGTCCTCGGATGCTTGTTTCCGTTCTGGGAAGGACATGGCTTTTGTAGTTCGGACTGGACTGTTCCCGTGGGGCACAGGGTCAGCGCTGATTTGCATATCGCCATTGTCTAACCCAGGGTGGTGTGGAGTGGAAAAACGATGGATTTGGGCCCAGATCTTTGGACTGGGGTGAATGTGTGACATTGATCCACATTCTGTCCATCATTGTTGTGTTTGCAGTTACCGCTCTAAGTGTACTGGGGATGCTCAGACGTGAGTCCCAGGCACTCCACACCACTGGAATCAAGCTAGCCGGGCTGATGAGAGGTGTTACCTCGAAACCGGGCCGGTCCTCGGATGCTTGTTTCCGTTCTGGGAAGGACATGGCTTTTGTAGTTCGGACTGGACTGTTCCCATGGGGCACAGGGTCAGCGCTGATTTTCATATCGCCATTGTCTAACCCAGGGTGGTGTGGAGTGGAAAAACGATGGATTTGGGCCCAGATCTTTGGACTGGGGTGAATGTGTGACATTGATCCACATTCTGTCCATCATTGTTGTGTTTGCAGGTGGTGCCGCTGCAGCACAGCCATGCATATTAAGAGTTGCCTCACTGCCATATTTTACATGGTGGTGAGACTGCCATGAAGAGGGTGGTGGTGAGACAATAGAGGGAACCCTAACAGGGCCCCATGTGCCTCTGTACATTAGCGTGCATGCAAGGGAGCACATGTTGTGCCCCCCCCCGTATTTTTGCACACCTAGTTCCTCCACAGGAAGGAATGCATAACATGGTGCATTCCTTCCCGTGCAAAAACGTATTGCAGTGGTCCCATAGTGGTGCCTTTCTAAGACTCTCCTATGAGCCTTAGAAAGGCACCGCAGTGGGGCTGCTGCAGCACATTTGCCTGCCAAGGATTACAGTTCTAATATGGCAGGCGGTGTGAGGACGGCTTTAGCAGTCCTGTCGCGGAGCGCTGGTGTGGCGCTCCAAGGGAATATCGCCAAAGTCATAATTAGGCCCTTAATATTACCTGGGAGAGAAGTGCCCAGTCTCATGGTATATTCACCTAAATGCAGTACAGTGGTAAATGTATAGCCAGGGCCACTGAAACTATGCAATTGGGTGGCCATGGTGGTTTTCCCATAGTTATGGATACGCCGCATTTGCCAAATAATCCGACATCTGCTACGTAATCTACAGATTTTAACCCAAAAATCGTTTCTTGCTCAACCGGTTCAAAAGTTACTAAGACCTAACAGCACATGTTGTCATGCAATTAAAGGCCCATTTCAAAGGTTCACTGGTTACCTATTTGTTGCTTATTACTATATTTGAGTGTTAAACTGATACTAATGAGAGGCAGCCTATGCATCGACAGTGTTACCAAGTGTAAAATGAGAAAATAATGAAGTGATACTATGACAAAATGTACTGCATTACACTGCATAATTTGTTTTTACCACATAATCTAGTGAACTCTAGTGAACTCTGCCGCACAATTTGATTTACAATTGTGACAGCACTTTAAAATAACCTTACAGGGCACACTCTCAGTACACGTCCTGAGTATAGGTTTCATTAATTCATGTAAAAGGTTGTTTCTATCCCAGTAGCTTAAGGCTCTACTGAAGCTGCTTGGTGCCTGACACATCTTGTGCTGTGCGTCCCTGTCTGCCTCCCACAAGCATCTCTTTCACAGCTCATCAGGGCTGAAAGAGAGTTGAAAGGGTTACAAGTGCAGGACAGTGGGTGTCCTGCAGTGCCTTTGTGTGAGCAGTGTGGATCGTCAATTACAGGCCGTGATTAGCCTGGGAGAGGCCCTTTGTTCCCCGAGCATCGCACTTATGGTGTAGAGCTGCGAGGCCCAGGGACGAGGCACCCCTTCCAAGTGCCTGGCAGTCATGGCACAGTGTGGCAAGGCCCAGGAAAGTGGGCCCCTTCACTTATTATTTCCAGAGCTACCTACAAATGATTGTGAGGCCTTGGGCCTCGCAGCGCTACATCACAGGTGTGAGGCCCAAGGCAGAGGGGGCCTTAGAGGTGCGAGGCCCCATGTTGGTCGGCTGGGCTGGGGCCCTGGGCAGCTGCCCATGCTGCCCATGCCTAGCGCCGGCCCTGGCTAAATGTGTAACAAAATTACATTGTTTTCCTTTCACCCTGTTGTTTTGACCAATAAGTACCTCCTTCACACACATTTTCATAGAATCACAACTCGAATGCAGGACCATTGCTCTTTGTGCTCTGATCGTGTAATCTGAACACCTTTTTGACCCACAGACACAGTCAGTGTGAAAGTAGTACTGCATGCATCCTCAACTCCAAAGTCAGTGGCGAAACGAAAGTTGAGAGGGCCCCCCTGCAAGGTACACAGAGGGGCTCCAGTCCTCAGGCCTGAGTACTGTGCTGAGGGGGCCCCCTTCAGCTGGGGCCCCTCCCGCTCCGTGGGGGCTGCGGGGGCCTGTGTTACACCCCTGTCCAAAGTGCTCATTTGTACCTGTTATAAACACATGGAGGTGACTCAATACAAAGGGTGCATCATCCAAGAGTAATATGCTGTGAAATGAAATACAGAAACACACATGCTGGTAATAGCTAGCACACTTGGGGAATGCAAGATTAAGTAAAGCATGTGAAATATGAGCAGGAACAAAATCACTGCCATGGATTACCCTAACATCAGGACCACTGGAATTATGCGGCAGGAGAGGGCTAAATTATGTGGTAGGGTGAATAAATTATGTGGCAAGAAAAGGCAAATTATGCGGCATAATCTGGCACATTTTGAAATAGTATCACTTCATTTTTTTGCCATTTTTAAACTTGGTAACACTGTTTGGGCACTGGTTGCACCCCATTAGTACCAATTTAATACCCAAATTTAGCAGTGGGAAACAGAAAGTTGACTATTCCAGCTTTTCAAATGGCCTATCCACATGCAGCAAGACGTGTCGCTGCATTTTTATTAACTTTTTAACCATTTGAGATAGAAAGCAATTTTGTTGTTAAAATATGAAAGTAATGCAGCAGATGATGGATTATGCGGCAGATGCGTCAAATGCATAATTCTGCAGAAGTCGCAGCTGCTGCACAATCGCATAATTCCAGTGGCCCTGCCAAGCATGCAGCATCAGACTGGGAAAGAAAATACACCCAGTACCAAAATAAAAGGGGCCCCCATAAGTGAGTTAGTTAGCTAGAAAAGTGTCCCATGTTTGTGTAAGTTTTTGTAAGGTATGGAAGACTGCACTGATTTGAGTTTGGTGCAGGCAATGTTTGCTTTAATAGGATACAAATCAATAGTAAAAATCAGCTCACCTGACCATAAAGCAGGTCAACAACTAGCCAAAATAATGGCCTACATACTGACCTGACAGAAGGGCTTTAAGTGGGATAAAAAAAACTGGGGGTGTCTTTCAAAGGGGCATTGCTGATGTAATTAAGGGTGTGGCTTAAAAACATGTAAGCTATATAAATCTGTGCTTAGCATAGTGCGCCACCATACTGGTATTTTGCTCAGCAGCGGTGCATCCATTGGGGCGTAGGGGCGTAGCCCCACTAAGCCTGGTGGACGCACCTGCTGCGGGCGGCGGCACAACGAGCTCCATTTATTTGAATTGACTCCCAAATATCAATAATAATATAAAAGCTTTCAGCGGGGGTTCCGGCCGGGACACACCCGCTGAAATAGGGAGTGCGCAGGGGGTGGGGCCGGGTTGGCTGGCTGGCTGGCTGGCATTTAAACTCAGGGCTGTTTAAACTTAAAGAAACGGGAGTTGCGCATTATGGGCAGAAACTTACCCGAGCATGCGCGTCAGCGTCATGTAGACGCTGAGACAGACGGAAGGGGCCAGGGGGGGGCGCGTTCAGCCAGCCCCGTCGTTTGGAAGGCGAGAGGGCGAGTGCTGTGTGTGCCCCCCTAGCCAATCCTGGCGCTGCATAAGCGCCAGGATTGGCTGGTCAACCGCGCCATTAGGACAGGCAATCCATCATTGGATGCTGCGTGGGTGGCTCAGGCAGGCCGCTCAGCACTGTATCCTGCTGGCCAATCACTGTGACTTCAGCATATGAAGCCATTCAGTGATTGGCCATGCGCGCCGTTAGAAGTGTAAGTTGTTCTGGAATCATCCCTCTGCTCTGTGACTGTCTGTCTGTGACACGAGGAGAGTCGCACTCGCCGTCTGAAGAAGAAGGAAGAGATCGTCGATTGATTCCCTCTGTTCGTGCCGGTGTTCGACGATAATATTATTAAAGTAGGTACTGCCAGGCAGCAACGCCGGTGATTTTGTGTATTTAATTTAAATTAAAGATGCTACATACACGCTACAGTCTGTTCAAGTAAATGTCACTTGAGTTTTATTTGAACTGAAGACTCAGAGCTGTGCTGAAGTGAAGGCTGTCATGTTTTTAAGCATCAAATCAATAAAAACTTTCAAGGAGTGCGGGAACAAAAGTAAAGGGCATGGACAATGGCTACACTGGTCGTATTTGCAGCTGGGGAACCGGGTTCGAGTCTCGGCTGGACTCAATATCCAGTGATTCTGGGAAAATCACTTAATCTCTCCGAGCCTAAAAAATAATGTGTCTCTGTGTAATGCAACTGGCTCATCATGTCAAGCGCTTTGATACCTTCGTGTTGAGTTTTCGCTATATTTAAGATTCCAAAACAAAAAAAAGAGGAGACTGAAGTCAAACGCATGAACTTGTATGGACTGGAGTGCGGGGACACAAGTTTAAAAAGTAAAAAAAAGTACTGGTGCCGGGACTCGGGACTACCTCTCATCAACTGTGCTCCCTTACCGGCACCTGCACGTGGGACTACTCTAAATTGGGGCAACACAATCAGGCACACAATGTGAGCCGACACTAAGGCTGTCATTACAAGTGGCCCAGAAAACAGCGATATTTTCCCCCACAGGTTATTGGTAACTCTGGAGGTGGGGAACATACAGGATTAATAAAGTGCGACCCAAGAGGGTTCCCTTGGAAGTTAGGAATTACCGGGTGAATTGGTAACTCCAGATCTGAGTCCCCTGGTAATTTCTCATTTTCCTCGGCTTTTTACACTGAGAGTAACAGACACTCCACGGATCTCATAACTCCGACCGGGCTGGTGGGAGCACAACACATGGCTTCACTATGTTTTAAATCGTCTCATTCACATGGGTTCAACTTCTCCCCGTATGTAAGAGTCCATGTAACCTTCAAATGTATATCAGGAAATAGGGTCATGCAGCTGGTTAATTCGGAATTCTAAAAGCAGACCCGGCGAAATCTGTTGCACAGAAATTGAACTGTGCAACCATTTGTTCTAGCACTAACTTTTGTGAAGGACTTAACTTCACAAGGAGCGATGGCAACAACATACACAAAATTACCATTTTCTGAGTTTCTATTGGATTACTGACATAATTTGCACAGTTTACCTTTAAGAGAAGCAATCAGCATGGAAACCAAATTTATCGTGCACATGGATGTTGACTGCCATGTAAATAATATGTATTGAAATATATGTAGTCTTGTCCCGTCTATGTTGATGTTCGATATTCCAAAACCTGAATACCTTTTACTGTTTGGGGGGAGGGGCATGCAGCCCATACTACATTATAAGGGTGTGCATTATACACACTGTGTAAAGTCCGTACTTATATGGTTAATGTAAGTGTGAATTGCACAATGATATTGTTCTTTTTTTCACTGACTTGGAAAACATTTTTCCTTGAGAACACATCCCCCTTCCTGTGCCTCCTGCACAAATAAGGATCTTCTGTAGTTCTTTTTATATATTCATATATTCATTATATCCGTCCCCCCTACTTGAAGTAGGAATAACTTCAGAAGTGCAGTAAAAGGGATTAGAAATGTATGTGAATACTGCAAAGTTGCAACGTTGTTGGTGGTCAGATGTGCAATGCCACCTCTCATTGCAGTTCCAGCTGTTAACATGCTCGCTTTCCACCACCTGGTGCCATCTGCATGGTGAAAATCTAAAGTTACTTAGGGGCTAGGGCTGTCATGCGGTGTTGTGAGAGTGCTCTCACGAGGTGCACCGTGCAGTGTGGGGGCTTAGAGGTTAGAATGCATAACTGTTTAACGTCATTATATGTTTCAGGCTGCCGTTCCTCTCCACTGTATCACTGGAATTATTTATTTCTGGGTTTTTGAGGATTAGTGCATTCAGTTGTGGATGAATTTACTTAGGTTCCGTTCCGGTGGGGTCAGTGTGTGGGCTCTGAGGGTGGCCAAGCCCTCTCAAGGTCGGTGTGGTGATGCAACGTGCACTCCTGTGGGTGGGGCGCTTACTTTGTTTTGAATTGACTATCCCACTTAAAATAGACATTTTTACATGAAAAGAACTAAGGGGTCGCTTTTGAGACTGTGGTACATATTGATGAGAGGTCTCTTGTAGTGACTCGCGCCTCCTAGTCGTTTAAGTCACTAAGAAGGGTGATATTGAGTGGTTTCTGAAGGTGATCCCATTGACATCAAGGGAGATAAAACATTGGTCACAGGGCCCGAAAGGTTTTCATACTGTGCGTTACCACTGAAACCTATGGGAGTGAATTGGCTTGTATGAGGGTGAAGGTGAGCTCAAAGAGGGTGACCCCCTCCAGGTGATGGTGAGTTGAATAGTATGGCCACTGAGGGCCAAGGGGATTGTTGAATGGGTTGGTGAGGAATTGATACATGTGCAGTCTGGCAGAGGCTTTGCTATGAAGCTATTTATGAATGAGCTATGGTAGGCTATGCCAGGCACCGATTACTGTTAGAATTGGTGAGGGGTAGGTATATATTCTGATAACCGAGCAACAGGTGCCATGAGTGATGATGGCTCCTGTGATTGATGGGTGTGCTGTGATGGGTACTGATGGTTGTAACAATTGATGTGTAAACTGTAGTAGGCACTAATAGACTTGGTGATTGATGGATGCTCTGTGATAGGTACTAGTAGCCTCAGGGATTGAGAAGTGGACTGTGATTGCTAGTGGTAGTTGTGGTGATCGATGGGTGTGCTGTGATGGGTACAAAATACTCTGGTGATGGATGGATGGGCTGTGATAGGTAATGGTGGCTCCTGTGATTAATGGATGGACTGCGACAGGCACTGATGGTTGCATCAGTTGATGTGTAAACTGTGGTAGATACTAATAGCCTTGGTGATTGATAGATGCTCTGTGATAGGTACTAGTAGCCTCAGTGATTGAGAAGTGGACTGTGATAGCTAGTGGTACTTGTGGTGATTGATGGGTGTGCTGTGTTGGGTACGGAACACTGGTGATGGATGGATGGGCTGTGATAGGTAATGGTGGCTCCTGTGATTAATGGATGGACTGTGACAAGCACTGATGGTTGCATCAGTTGATGTGTAAACTGTAGATACTAATAGTCTTGGTGAGGTATTTCGTCCTAATGGTTCTTCCGTGCTCCAAGAGAGGAAGACCAAAGGGGTGAAAGAACGCGAGAAAGGGAGAGAGTAGGAGGAAATATGACAGATTCTGCGTGGTAATTTTCCAGACAAAAAAAATATAAGGAGCTGTGTTTGAAATGTGCACGATGTTATATTAATATGGTGTTTTTATGAGGCACACGAACCCCAGTTTCTAGCGCGTTATTGTTGCTTCCATGGCTTTAAGTGGAAGGAAAAAACAGGGGGTCTTTCAAAGGGGCGTGGTCTGTGTAATTAATGGTGAACTTATAGACACCTAAGCTAAAAACCTGTGCTTAGAATAGTGTAATAGACTGGTATTTTGCTGATTCTGTCATTGCATCCAGATATATAATTCAGCATGTAACACTATACCTACAACAAGCCAGGACCATTGGCTTTGTCAATAATTGTTAGTTGCATGAGCTAAATAAGCAACAACTATGGTTTTGTTGTATATAATATTGAAGAGGGAGAAAGGAGGGGTCAGGGTGAAAAAGAACCTGCAGGGGTGAGATAAAGGGGCAAGTGTGTATGGCGGGGGATGAACTCAGCAAAAGATTGAATTAAGTTTAGCCGTCCTTATACGTTGTACTTTGATTATTGACAGGTTTATCAGCAAACAAGAAGAGGACCCCCAACCTCCTCCTTTGCTGCTCTCTCACCCGACCCCGGCTACAACCCAGCAAACACCAGTGACCAGTCTTGAAGGTAAGGAAACTGATGCTATATATTTTTTTACATGGGAGTTAGGGCTATGTAGTATGTGGTCACTCTCCAGGCCCTCAAGCAGTGTCTCTTTCAGTTCCTCCAGCAACCACTATGGCACAGAGAGGCAGGAGGCAGTACGGTACATATTTTAGCAGTCCTTTTGTGGGAAGGGGAGCTGTTGGAGATGTATTTGCACTGAAATTTCATATTATTGCACTACACCTTATACGTTGTACTTTGATTTTTGACAGGTTTATCAGCAAACAACAAGAGGACCCCAACCTCCTCCTTTGCTGCTCTCTCACCCGACCCCGGCTACAACCCAGCAAACACCAGTGACCAGTCTTGAAGGTAAGGAAACTGATTGTGAGAAGTTGGCCTGATAAATGATGTTTCCAATTCTGGAACCACCTTGTATCAGTCCAAATATCCCCTTATGGTGTCTGGTTGTAAGTCAACCTTATAGACAAGCTATCTTAATGGTAGCATAGACTAAGCAGCCTTAAAGGCTTAACTCAAGAGGTCGTGTTAAGCAAGCTGTTTTACCAATCACAATCCTGTAATATCAAATGAAAGGACACCACACAAGTATATATTATAAAAATATATGTATTTATTACTCACAATAATCCCCAGTACTCTTTATGAATAAAGTGGCACAAGCGTTAAATCAAAAGCACAGTATAACATACAAAGTTGCACAATTATGGATGAGGGCGAGGGGCCACTCAGACCATATACTAAACAAGTGGTATAAGAGATACCAATCGAACAGTGGTTAGGCCTAGGGCCTAGGGAATCGCTGGGAGCAGTCGGGACAAGCAATGCTGAAGTCGGGAAAAGCCCGCGGGATTCCGATGCAGTGCTGAAAGCGCACGCATGCACCAATGTTAGTCAATGGTGCGTAAAAGTTACACAAATAGAAGTTAAGGACACTTCCGCTGAACCTAGAGGGACAAAACTTAAGACACAGACCCTAGAGGTGTGTACCAGTGTGGGAACACCGGCGTTGCAATGTTAGCTCACCCACAGGAAGCGGGTGCACAGGGTCGAAGTAGTGTCGGGTTTCGTCACGCTGATTCTTGGTGCTTGAAGCTGAAGAGGCTGCAGGCGCTGTGAAGGAGAAGTGTCCGGTGGGATCCAAGAGTGGATCGAAGTCGAAAAGTACCTTAAAGCAGAGGGGACAGAGTCTGGGTCACTCAGCAGTGACCAGGGTGGAACCAGGACGTAACCAGGCAATGTCGGGCGCAATCAGGTGGTTGTTGAGGAGCTTCTCTCCGCTGTCACGTTAGCTCTGGGGCATCTACGAAGTCCAGGAGCAGGTCACGATCTGACCCACGCAGGCTCTCGCCGTCGGTGCTGTCGGCTTCAAGATTGGAGCAAACAACACTTGGCAAAAGCAATCCACGCGGAACCGGAAGATTGCTTCTCACTCGGACCAGGAGGGTCAGAGTGGGGGCTCCTTTTCAGGGGAGCTGGTGCAAATCTAGAGCAACCAGAATCGCAAGTCGTTTTTCAAGTTTCGTCGGCACAGGGGCCACAAGCCGGCTGGCAAATGACCGGGCCAACGCGTTGAGCCAAAAGAAGCAGAAGGGCCCCACGCAGCACTCGTCGAGTGTGGAGGGCTGAACTTCGGTGCAAGAGTGGCTCAGGGTTGGGGCTTCTCAAACCCAGGTGTACAGCTTCGAGGGTCACTCGTGGGCTGCACGGTCAGCGTCTCGTGGTCTTTCCAAGATGGCGTGCCCCACGCTTCCGGTCACCTCCACAGGTCTCAGCTCTGCAGGGACTGTGGATCGGGCTGTTAGAAGGCAGGCAAACTTGATCTCGTCGATCTCTGTGGAGAAGTGTGGCTCACTGGTTAGAGGAGGCAGACCTGGAAGCAGAGGTCAGCCTGGGACCAGGGTTCAATTCCCGGCTCGGCGGGGTCTTGAGTCCTAAAATGTCCATGGACTCGACAATTCTCGCTCCGGTGCCTACTCGATTCACGGGTTCACACTCTGCGACTCTGGGCAATAGCTTGCTTAATCTCCACAACGGCCCCTCGCGGCCGGATGCCTGGCTTTCACCTTGCGGATACCCTGCTGGGGTTATCTCACAGGGGAATACCAGGACGGGTTCCCTAAGCAAGCGCTTAGAAACCGCTTGGTGATTTGCGCTATATAAATTCCTGTACATTTACATTTACATGTACATTTACATTCTGTCGCTCGAGTTCCGGCGGGAACTGCAACAAAGCAGATGTCGAGGTGCTGGATGGTGCCTGTTTGCACAGGGTGGTCACTCCTTGACCACAAGGGAGATTCTTCAGTCTTCTACGTTGAGTAGGATGTCGAAGGGTCCAGAGTTTTGTTTCTTATGTTTCATCAGGATAATCTGAAGTGCATTGGCACTGCTCCCACTCTTATTCGAATCTAGGGGGCTGGATTACCTGCTAGGTCCCCTCCTATGGGTGGGACCCAGGAAGTGGGTGGATACACCCCCTTCCTTTGATCCAGGCCGCGCTGGCACGAGGGCTGGAGTGCCCCAGAACCGGTTTGGCCGGATTATGCAAGGGGCAGCCTTGTGCTCCCCATGCAGTGTCTGGTTTCTTTCAAACCTCCCTGCTACAATCCACTATCTCCTGTCTGGGGGGGTGTAACACCTCCCTGCGACAGGAAACCCTTTGTCCAGGCCCCTTTGGCTGAGTTTCGGTCAGCTTCAGGGGGTCAGACTTGTGTCTGTGGCAGAAGCATCCATTTTGTGAATCTGAGGCCCTTTTAGAAATTAACCGCATTTTAGCAAAGTAACATGTCTTACCCCTCTAGAGGGGTGGAATGCTATCCCTGTTGCCAGAACTGGCGAGGGGATAGTATTCCAAATTGTATGACACCTTACACGACATGTTTTGATAAAGCCAAACCAAAGTTGCTATATAACCGCGAGGATTATAATGCACTTAATAGTATATGGTATGGCATTATCCTGAAACAGCTTAGGGATTTGTTCCCGACGGCTGCAGACAGGCTCAGCTCATGCTAGAGCTCCATCTCACATTAAACCACGCACTCTGCCTCCAGGATTGATGAGGCCTTCCATAGGAGTGGCTCACAGGTTTATATGTGTCCAGATATAGGTTTAGATATAGGTATACTATATCTAAGCAAGGGATGATTACACCACCTTACCCCAGCTGAGTGATCAGCCAGTTGTGTCAATTTAAGAACCATCCAGGGGTGGCAAAAGATATGCTGCAGCCCCTGGTAGGCCTTGGTGGCACCTATGCCCTGGGCACCTATAGTGCATGGTACAGAGGCTGACAAGGAGTCCATTTCCAATTGTGGTATGTACCTAGGGTACATGGAATCCATTTTACAGAGAGAGCAGACGGCCTGGGGCCCTGATTAGCAGGGAACCAGGTCAACTAAGTCAAAAACCAGCTAAACACAAGGCAAAAAATCTCGGGTAACCATAGTCAGGTAGCCACCTTCCTACATAACCCCCCCCCCCCCGCAAACGGAAGGAGATAAGGCTATCCTTGGCCAGGTAAGCCTATATTGCCTGAGTGGCCATATAAGGAAGTACCTGCACTAGCATGGGTACCCCCTGTCTCATGGTCCACTAAGTAGTCCCTCACCCTTGGGGTATTAGATGGTCTCCACCATAGGGAATCACTACCTTGGGTGTGTTTATGCAAAGTTAAAGGCTGGTTTGGATATGGAGTATTGAAGTGAGGCTCCACTAATTTAGGGCTCAGCTTCCTCCAATTATCTTCCACCATGTGTGCCTTTCTTTCTTCAACTGAGTTGCACTGTGCTCTCAGGGTCAACCTCTGGCTACCTAAAGCTGGAGGCTGGGTCCTCTGTTTGGCTTGCTGGAGGGACAGTTCAGGTTTGGGCCCTTTGGGTCCCAGGTTTGGCTGTGCCCAACAGAATCCATCTGTGGGAGGTCCCTAACTATTTTTAAGGGGGCTCTCTTAGGAGTTTTTAAAGTTTTCACCTTACTAGGGCTACTAGTTTTGGTGCCCCTAATCTTTTGATGGGGGTGCTTTATTTGACAGGGGGCCCTCTGGGTCTCACTGTCCTTCTTGTCCTCTGCAGCCCTGGGCTGACTAAGGCAAGGTGGAGAGGGGCAGGTTACCTGCTCCAGACTGGGTCCCACCTGAGAAGGGTCCACTGACATCAGAGGCTCTGTCAGGCTAGGCCTAACCACCTCTGGGGCAGTTCCTTCATCAGGGGTAAGATCAGTTCCCTGAGGAGGCTGATCCTTTCCTAAAGTCTGGTGAGGGGGAGATTTCTCGTCCTCCTCTGTGCTCTCAGTTTGTGTGAAGTTATCCATCATTTCAGGTTTCACAACACACATATCAGTTTGAGTTTGGGCTGTGGCCATCACAGCCCCACCAACCTTTTCAGGAGGAGACTCAGTTTGGGTTTCTGCTGTTATCATAACAGCTTTGCTATTCTGTTCAGGAAGAGCTTTTGCTAAAGATGGGGCAGAGAGTTGCTCAGCCCTACCAACCTTTTCAGGAAGGACATCTTGAATTGGGGCTGTAGCCATCACAGCCCCACTAACCTTTCCATTGGCATTTACCATTCTAGAATGGGTTTCCTGTTCAACCTCAGCCCAGGCTGAGATTTCTAAATCATTACCCAGTAGACAGTCCACAGGCAAGTTTGAGGACACTGCCACTCTCTTTGGGCCAGTGACACCTCCCCAGCTGAGACTTACTACTGTCATGGGATGATTTGTTTGGATGCCATCAATGTTTGTTACCTGGTATGTGGCACCAGGTAAAAGTTGCTTAGAGGGGACTATACAATCAGCCACCATGGTGATGCTAGCCCCTGTGTCTCTAAAAGCTTCAACTTTCAAACCATTGATTATGGGTTCTTGTCTATATTTGCTCAAAGTATTTGGGCAATCTGAGAAGTTGGCAAACCCCATGCCAGTCTCATAAACAAGATTATTTGGGGATGGGGACCTGGATAGGCCAGGGTCCTCCTGGGCTCCAAAAGTAAACCCACCCAGATTCCTGGGTGTGCTCCCACTTCCTGAGGGATTACTGCTGACAGTAACAGGAGGTGTTGGAACTGGCTTTGGAGGTATGTTCTCTTTATTGTTATTCTTGGGACAACAGTTGTCTGTTTTGTAATGCCCAACCTGTTTACAGGCATAACAATAAGGCTTTTTCTCAGTTGAGGAAGTGTCTTGGGACCCACCCCCATTCCTGGAGTTTTGGGGCCCTGGGGAAGTCTTTTCTTTACTTTTATCCCCACCCTTATCTTGAGGCTTGGTAGACTCCTTCTTCTGGTTACTGTCCTGATTCGTAGGCCTAATCCTGGTTCTGACCCATTTATCTGCCCTCTTTCCCAATTCTTGGGGAGAGGTCAAATCTGAGTCCACCAGGTGCTGGTGTAAGAGCTGGTTCTGACAATTACTTAGGATCTGCTCCCTCATAATCAAATTATACAATCCTGTAAAGTCATGTACTTTGCTGCCATGTAGCCAACCCTCCAGAGCCTTAGTAGCACAATCTACAAAATCAGTCCAGTCCTGAGTCTGTGTCTTCTGGGTATCTCTGAACCTTAACCTGTACTGTTCAGTGGTTAAGCCAAACCCATCTATCAGAACACTCTTCAGGACTTTGTAATTGTTTGCATCCTCATGTCTGACAGTGAGGAGCTTATCTCTCCCTTTCTCTGAAAAGGAGTACCATAAGATTGCTGCCCACTGTTCCTCAGGAACCTGCTGTACCATGCAGGCTCTCTCAAGAGCAGTTATCCACTTGTGGATGTCATCCCCTTCCTTGTAGGGGGGCACAATCTTTGTCAGGTTTCTACTATCATAGGACCTGGGTTTCTCTCTAGGAATATTGCTGCCACCAGTGGCATCTAAGCCACACATTTTCTGTTCTCTTGCCAAGGCAAGTCTAGCTTGAGCCAGGGCTACCTCCTCCATCTCTATCTGGAGTTTGACAGCCCTCATTCTTGCCTCATGCTCTTTTTTCTGAGAAGGAGTCATCCCTCTCTGAGATTCTCTTGAGGCACTAGAAATATGAGAGCCCCCTGCTGGAGATCTCACTCTTCTGTTGCCTGGGAGAATGTTATAGGGTCTGGGGAGGTGCTGGCCCTCTCCATTCCCAAGTAGGTTTAAGTTGGCCTGGCTAAGCCTGGCAATTATAACCTGGCTACCCCTCTGATCCTGATCCTCTAGGTCCTCTACATCTGAGTCCCCCTCCTCCTCTGGAGTGGTATCAGTTACAGGGGGGGGTTTACTCCATCTCCTGACTCTAAGGGAACTGCATTCGCCTTTTCTAAGTCATCCTGTTCTAGAATGGCTATCACGGGAAGGACTGGTGGGACTCCTGCCCCTTTTTAACCCTCTTGAGATGCACAAGGCAACCAAGTCTTTGTGGGTTAGTTTGTCATAACTGGAAGTTGCCTGGGCAAGGTCAACTGTCACAGGAGTAGAGCCTGAGGCCTTTCCTGTGTCAGACATGACTCTAGTGTGGTGTAAGTGATGCACCTACCTACACTAAGTGTTTCCCTACTGTACCTTGCTAGTGAGTTGTAGTCAGGGTGTGCTAATCCCTTTAACCTACAACTACTAAGTTCAGTAGAACTTAATATGCTAAGCTTTTGATTTATATGTACCTAAGGTACTTGATGTGATCTTTCAATTTAATAAAAAGATTGCAATGGTAAAACAAACAGCAAGCTCAAATCCGCACCGCTGCTTACCAATGTGAGAAGTTGGCCTGATATATGATGTTTCCAATTCTGGAACCACCTTGTATCAGTCCAAATATCCCCTTATGGTGTCTGGTTGTAAGTCAACCTTATAGACAAGCTATCTTAATGGTAGCATAGACTAAGCAGCCTTAAAGGCTTAACTCAAGAGGTCGTGTTAAGCAAGCTGTTTTACCAATCACAATCCTGTAATATCAAATTAAAAGGACACCACACAAGTATATGTTATAAAAATATATGTATTTATTACTCACAATAATCCCCAGTACTCTTTATGAATAAAGGGGCACAAGCGTTAAATCAAAAGCACAGTATAACATACAAAGTTGCACAATTATGGATGAGGGCGAGGGGCCACTCAGACCATATACTAAACAAGTGGTATAAGAGATACCAATCGAACAGTGGTTAGGCCTAGGGCCTAGGGAATCGCTGGGAGCAGTCGGGACAAGCAATGCTGAAGTCGGGAAAAGCCAGCGGGATTCCGGTGCAGTGCTGAAAGCGCACGCATGCACCAATGTTAGTCAATGGTGCGTAAAAGTTACACAAATAGAAGTTAAGGACACTTCCGCTGAACCTAGAGGGACAAAACTTAAGACACAGACCCTAGAGGTGTGTACCAGTGTGGGAACACCGGCGTTGCAATGTTACCTCACCCACAGGAAGCGGGTGCACAGGGTCGAAGTAGTGTCGGGTTTCGTCACGCTGATTCTTGGTGCTTGAAGCTGAAGAGGCTGCAGGCGCTGTGAAGGAGAAGTGTCCGGTGGGATCCAAGAGTGGATCGAAGTCGAAAAGTACCTGAAAGCAGAGGGGACAGAGTCTGGGTCACTCAGCAGTGACCAGGGTGGAACCAGGACGGAACCAGGCAATGTCGGGCGCAATCAGGTGGTTGTCGAGGAGCTTCTCTCCGCTGTCACGTGGGCTCTGGGGCATCTACGAAGTCCAGGAGCAGGTCACGATCTGTCCCACGCAGGCTCTCGCCGTTGGCGCTGTCGGCTTCAAGATTGGAGCAAACAACACTTGGCAAAAGCAATCCATGCAGAACCGGAAGATTGCTTCTCACTCAGACCAGGAGGGTCAGAGTGGGGGCTCCTTTTCAGGGGAGCTGGTGCAAATCTGGAGCAACCAGAATCGCAAGTCGTTTTTCAAGTTTCGTCGGCACAGGGGCCACAAGCCGGCTGGCAAGTGACCGGGCCAATACTTTGAGCCAAAAGAAGCAGAAGGGCCCCACGCGGCACTCGTCGAGTGTGGAGGGCTGAACTTCGGTGCAAGAGTGGCTCAGGATTGGGGCTTCTCAAACCCCGGTGTACAGCTTCGAGGGTCACTCGTGGGCTGCACGGTCAGCGTCTTGTGGTCTTTCCAAGATGGCGTGCCCCACGCTTCTGGTCGCCTCCACGGGTCTCAGCTCTGCAGGGACTGTGGATCGGGCTGTTACAAGGCAGGCAAGCTTGATCTCGTTGATCTCTGTTACTCGAGTTCTGGCGGGAACTGCAAGAAAGCAGATGTCGAGGTGCTGGATGGTGCCTGTTTGCACAGGGTGGTCACTCCTTGACCACAAGGGAGATTCTTCAGTCTTCTACGTTGAGTAGGATGTCGAAGGGTCCAGAGTTTTGTTTCTTATGTTTCATCAGGATAATCTGAAGTGCATTGGCACTGCTCCCACTCTTATTCGAATCTAGGGGGCTGGATTACCTGCTAGGTCCCCTCCTATGGGTGGGACCCAGGAAGTGGGTGGATACACCCCCTTCCTTTGATCCAGGCCGCGCTGGCACGAGGGCTGGAGTGCCCCAGAACCGGTTTGGCCGGATTATGCAAGGGGCAGCCTTGTGCTCCCCATGCAGTGTCTGGTTTCTTTCAAACCTCCTTGCTACAATCCACTATCTCCTGTCTGGGGGGGTGTAACTCCTCCCTGCGACAGGAAACCCTTTGTCCAGGCCCCTTTGGCTGAGTTTCGGTCAGCTTCAGGGGGTCAGACTTGTGTCTGTGGCAGAAGCATCTATTTTGTGGATCTGAGGCCCTTTTAGAAATGAACCGCATTTTAGCAAAGTAACATGTCTTACCCCTCTAGAGGGGTGGAATGCTATCCCCGTCGCCAGAACTGGCGAGGGGATAGTATTCCAAATCGTATGACACCTTACACGACATGTTTTGATAAAGCCAAACTAAAGTTGCTATATAACCGCGAGGATTATAATGCACTTAATAGTATATGGTATGGCATTATCCTGAAACAGCTTAGGGATTTGTTCCCGACGGCTGCAGACAGGCTCAGCTCATGCTAGAGCTCCATCTCACATTAAACCACGCACTCTGCCTCCAGGATTGATGAGGCCTTCCATAGGAGTGGCTCACAGGTTTATATGTGTCCAGATATAGGTTTAGATATAGGTATACTATATCTAAGCAAGAGGTGATTACACCACCTTACCCCAGCTGAGTGATCAGCCAGTTTTGTCAATTTAAGAACCAGCCAAGGGGTGGCAAAAGATATGCTGCAGCCCCTGGTAGGCCTTGGTGGCACCTATGCCCTGGGCACCTATAGTGCGTGGTACAGGGGCTGACAAGGAGTCCATTTCCAATTGTGGTATGTACCTAGGGTACATGGAATCCATTTTACAGAGAGAGCAGATGGCCTGGGGCCCTGATTAGCAGGGAACCAGGTCAACTAAGTCAAAAACCAGCTAAACACAAGGCAAAAAATCTGGGGTAACCATAGTCCGGTAGCCACCTTCCTACACTGATGCTATATATTTTTTTACATGGGAGTTAGGGCTATGTAGTATGTGGTCACTCTCCAGGCCCTCAAGCAGTGTCTCCTTCAGTGCCTCCAGCAACCACTATGGCACAGAGAGGCAGGAGGCAGTACGGTACATATTTTAGCAGTCATTTTGTGGGAAGGGGAGCTGTTGGAGAAGTATTTGTACTGAAATTTCATATTATTGCACTACACCTTATACGTTGTACTTTGATTTTTGACAGGTTTATCAGCAAACAACAAGAGGACCCCAACCTCCTCCTTTGCTGCTCTCTCACCCGACCCCGGCTACAACCCAGCAAACACCAGTGACCAGTTTTGAAGGTAAGGAAACTGATGCTATATATTTTTCTACATGGGAGTTAGGGCTATGTAGTATGTGGTCACTCTCCAGGCCCTCAAGCAGTGTCTCTTTCAGGGCCTCCAGCAACCACTATGGCACAGAGGGGCAGGAGGCAGTACGGCTGTATTTTAGCAGTCATTTTGTGGGAAGGGGAGCTGTTGGAGATGTATTTGTATTTGTACTGAAATTTCATATTATTGCACTGCACCTTATACGTTGTATTTTGATTATTGACAGGTTTCTTTAATATATATATTGGTAAGGCCAGCAACACACCATCATGAATACAGTACAAGAGCTGATTGCAAGGTCATTCCAGTCACGGCCACTTGAACAAAAACTACAGATAAAGCAATTAGGACCTCATCAGCCTGAAATAAACCTATAGCAAACTACCCAGGACAGAGGAAAAATGTCAAAATGTACATTCTCAAATGCCTGGTACAAAAAAGCTGATTGGCTTACAGGGTGCCCTATAAAAAATTCTCTGTTCTGCTTCCCCTGCTTGCTTTTTGGTGGTGACTTTTCTTGGACACGGCAAGGAATGGTAGACCTGAAGCACATCGCTGAAAAAATAAAGAAGCATGCGCTCACAAGAAATCATCTGGAAAACCTGACAAGACTGGGAATGTTGGGGGAAGACGCACCAATGGTGCAGCAGATAAATGATGCATATCGCAAATCCATTCAAAAACACAATGAAGCTGTTGATAGGAACAGACAAAATCTATCCAGGATCATTGATTGCATTCGTTTCTGTGGTGCTTTCGAACTGGCATCGCGAGGCCATGACGAATCAGAAACTTCCTCAAAACCTGGGATCTTCCGAGGCCTAGTGGATTTAATGTCAACCATAGACAAGGATTTGGAAACACATTTAGCATGTGCTACAGTCTTTAAGGGCACCTCTAATACAATACAAAATGAACTCCTTGACTGTATGCTCGAAATTATAAAAAGCCATATTGTGCAAGAGTTGCGAAACACAGACTTTGTGGCTATTCAGGCTGATGACACCACTGATGTGGCCACTAAAACACAGTCCGTGTTAGTGTTTCGGTACCTTGACAGTGACAGAAACATTGTGGAGAGGTTTTATGGGTTCACACATTTAAAAGACTCTAGTGCAGCAACCATCACTGAAGCTATACTGTGTCAACTGGACTTAATTTTCCCGGACCTGCCTCAAAAACAAAAACTTATCGCACAAAGCTATGATGGTGCGTCCGTAATGAGTGGAAACCTTGGTGGAGTACAGAAACGAATTCGAGATGTGTACCCTAATGCTCATTTTGTGCACTGTTACGCCCACCAACTCAATCTTATTATGCAACAGGCGGTATCAAAGATCAGAGAGACACAAGTTTTCTTTCAGGATATCGGAGGCATAGCAGCATTCTTCACATGTTCCCCCAAAAGAACAGAAGCCCTTCATGAGATTGTGGACAAAAGCGTACCAAGGGGATCCTCAACTCGTTGGAACTTTCACATTCGTACAGTCAACGTAATCTTTGAACAGAGGGAGGGCCTTGAGAAATGTTTTGTCGCCATAGCATCCAGAGAAGACTTTGATCGCACAAGTCAGAATGAAGCCCATGGCTTTCTTAGAACACTACAAGACAAAGAGTTTCAGTTCTTACTGTTTTTATTCCATGACATAATGTCGCATGTTGATGGGTTATATGTTCAGTTACAACGAAAAGACATAGATACTGTCTCTGTGAAAGCCGTTACATCTGCATTTGTACAAAAGATAATGGAAGTGAGAGATGGGGTTGACGATTTGGAGAGCAAACTGCCGGAGCATTCTATTTTTGCAAACCGCAGACAAAACATCACCTCTCTGGTTCGAATTGGAAAGGAGATATGTGACATTGTAATTGTGCAGGCAAAAGAACGTTCTTCATTCACAAAACATTTGGTGACTGCCACTTTATTGCAAAGTAAAGAGTTTGCACGATATGATGAATCCTTCCCTGAGCGTGCTCTGAATCAGGCTGCGGAAGCATATCCTATGCTCAAAAAAGAGCAGTTGAGAACTGAATTAACTATACTCTATGGAATGCCTGTGTACCGGAAGGCCACAAGTGCCTTGAGTTTGCTGAGGTTAATTCATAAACTGCATATGGAAAACTCACTTACAGAGACAGTGACTTTACTCAAAATTGTGATTACGACTCCAATGACAACAGTAGAAGCTGAACGATGTTTTTCAGCCTTAAAGCGTATAAAGACATTCCTCAGAAACACCATGCTAGAGGAAAGACTAAATGCTTTGGCGATGCTGTCTGTAGAGAGCAAGCTAGTCCAAAAGATACCGGACTTCAATATGCAAGTAATTGACAAGTTTGCTACACTGAAAGACAGACGTGCGGATTTCCTTTACAAAAAGTGAATGCTGCTACTTGTTGGTTGAATGCAAAAAATTCTGATTAAGGTAAGAAATGCATTGTTATCTCTGTTTTTAAAAGTTTTGTAGTGTTCTATTTGGAGACTACACAGATTTGCTCACCTTTGTTCACTGGCCGGACCTGTCTCCCGCAGGGTGAACGATTCGTTGCTTGTGTTGCCTATCAAACCTTTCCCCTTGGCAAATTGCGAAAACCTTTATACCATTTATGTTTGGGGTACTTGCGTGGACCTATGTGAAGTGTGTACAAAGCTCAGCTCAACCAGAATCACGGTAACAGCGCATTGCGCTGACTCTTTTATATTCAGTATATTGTAAGACTGTTTTTCTTCCCCCGCCTTTCCTTGTTTTGTTTCCCTGTTTTCCCCTTGCTTGCCATTCGTTACTCTAGAGTCTAATATTCAGTATATTGTAAGACTGTTTTTCTTCCCCCGCCTTTCCTTGTTTTGTTTCCCTGTTTTCCCCTTGCGTGCCATTCGTTACTCTAGAGTCTAATAGAGTCGGAAGGCCGTAGGGGAAGACTGTGGACTTTTCTTCAAGTTCCTGACGCTCCTGCGGAACGAACCTGGCAACCATTACACTGCTGTGTAACTTCTTCTACTCTTAGAGCTGATATTTCCATGAAAGTCTTATAGTCTGAATTCAGCACCTGAGCATAATAGGACAGGATGTATGAAGCTCTGTGGTAATACTGAATAAGCAGCTACCTATGTTATGCCATCTATTAATGTAATAACTGCACTTTCACAATTGCTTTATTAACCTTCCTGCTTTCTCAAATTTGCTTGAAAATGATCGATTTTTCTTCTTTTTTTCAAAATTTTCTTGGGGGGGGTAATCCCCCCAAACCCCCCTGTTGGGGTTCGGGATCGCTCGCTGTGCTCGCTCACAACGGTGCTGTATGCTAATTACTTTGCGCCCACCACTTTAAAATCTCACCCACCGCCCCTGATTTTGCTGCCTCTATCATTGCCTCCCGATAAATATTGCAACAAATAAAATTACACCTACTACAAGCCAGGACTATTGGCTTTGTCAGAGGTTATTAGTTGCATAAGTTGAACAGGCAACGTCTACGGATTCCTTGTATATAATATTGAAAATGCAGCAGTTCTGATATGATGAGACTGTGAAAGAACTATAATGAGCCTCTTTGAAGTTTCATTGAAGGTAGCGGAGGGTGACACTGCTGCAGAATTGAGATTTGTTTTTTCACTCTGAAGGTGAGGTTAAAAATGGAGAGCGGGCCCGTCTCATCGCCTGCTTTTCAGAACTTTCGTTCATTGTGCAGACACTGGGTCAATGTTTTTGCAGGCGTACTTAATGACCTGAATATAGGGCCCCTTCTCAATGTCCATTTTAAATCACTACCAGGTCTGAGACTTGAGTGACCCAGCAGACTTTAAACCCTGCTGCATCCACTTTTACATGCTGATTTTGCTCCTCTGCATGCAACTCTTGTCTCACTGCCATAGGCACACCAATCTGCTCCCCCCTCCCGCACTCTATCCAGTGTGTCTTAACCTTTTAATCCCCCTCTCTGCTCTCTTTCACTTGTCCTAGGTGAGCAGTTTCCATTGTGATGCCTGTTCTATCTTTTGTTCTGTGCCCAGCAGGATTTTCTGCTTTTCATTGATGCAGGGGCAGGGCAACCTTCACAGGCATGGGCTCTTCAATAAACTGTCAAATTGCTGTCATCAACGTGCAGATGCAGCCATTAGGCCCACAGAGACAGGCCTTCAGGGGAGATTGTTCAAACAAAGAAAAAATATAAACTCTTAGGGGGCCCCCAGGGTCTCAAAAATCTGGAGTCTGTAAACGTGCGAGGCCCCACAGCTGCGAGCAGGCACCGGGCCCTGGGCAGCTGCCCATGCTGCCCATGCCTAGCGCGGCCCTGCCCTCCAACACCTTAATCTTTCCATACCCTTCCATGGCCGACCGTAAGGACGGTAGAGAAACACCTCTCCATGACAGGGTCCGCATGAGCGGCAAAACAGGCATGGCGGACACTCACATATAGCGCCCGAAGTCTCGGGATCGCTCTATCAGGCAGGGAAGTGTGGCTCAATGGTTAGAGCGACAGACCCTGATGCAGTAGTCTGGCCGGGACCAGGGTTCAATTCCCGCCTCAGCGGGTCTCGGGCTCAATTTCTTCGGACCTGATAATTCTCGCCTCGGTGCCTATTCTAATCATGAGTCCCACTCTGCACCTCTGGGCAATAGCTTGCTTAATCTCTACAATGGCCCCAACAACGCTGAGGATGCCTGACTTCACCTTGGGGGTGCCCAGGAGTGGGCTCCTCATAGGGAAAGGCCAGGAAGGGTTCCTCGGCGGTATTCGTACAAGCGCCGAGATGCCTACGGGTAGTCGTGCGCTATACAAGTGCGTAATAAAAATAATAACACAAGCACCGTTGCACAATGTTGGCCCCCGGGGGAAGTGAGGGTCGCAGATCTGTCTTCTCCTGGGGTGCTTCATACAGGGACCGGAAGGACAAGGCAAGGATAGGGCTAGTTAGGGGAGGAGTAGGGTGTTAGGTAGCCTATATAAGTGGATCCGGCCTCTTCCTGACACCAAACAGCATTGGGAGGGGCTGCGTCATTGGACAAACAGTGCAGGTCAGTATAGGCCATGTTCTCTTTAGTGTTCTGGTCCGATTCTTAGCGTATTTAAGTTAAGGCATACTTTAGGTAGTGAGCAAGTTAAAACTGAGGCTTACCAGAATGGCTGGGCTCGACAACAACTTGGTATGGGTGGCCCTGATCACCCTCAGGGAGGCAGGCAGGGCCGATCTACTGTGACCGGGTGTCTAGGTCGGGATGCTCAGCCCGACATGCTCCGCAGTGGCAGCTAGTTTGCCCGAGTCGCCGTCCAGAGAGAACACTGTTGCAGACTGGGGGTGGGGTAGCAGGAAAGAGACTGGAGGAGCGAAGCACGGAGGCAGGAAGAAAAGCCTCACCGCGCAGCTCCAGTCTCTAATCGGACCAGCAGAGGACCAGGGGGCAGGGCCAGCACGTGTATAACCGGTGCGGTCTACGGCTGTGCAGGCTGATGCCTCAGCGGTGAATGAAGCAACAGGTGAGCCGACTGCTGAGGGCCTTGGGCCGATGGACCAATTGCTGAGGCCCCAGAAAACAGATGTATTGCAGGGACAGTCAGGTGAGGAGGATTTCCTTATGCCAGCCAGTAAGATATTGAAATGGGCCATGGCTGGCTCCAGTGTGCCAGACCCCTGGGGGGTCACCCATGAGGGGCTGGGAGCTGGAGCAATATGCGCCAACAGGGGGTGGAGTGGGAAAAGAGGCAGTGGGGTAGTCGGGGCCAGGCCCCGGCCCCCAGCAGACTATGGGCCCAGGTGTGGATTTAGAGGCCAAAATAAAGGAGCTCCGCCTCATCCATCGCATGTGTGAGGAAAGGGAGGGCAGAGGCCCGCTCATTAGAGAGGGGGGTCACCCCAGGGCAAGACCCATGGGTACCGAGGGCTGGACCCAGTAGGCATTTCAAGAAGGGGCAACTGCAGACTGAGGAGCAGGTGGCATGCCTGGGTGAGGCAGGGAAATGGAGGCCACCCACTCTTTAGACTATTGGGAAGGAGGGTCCGGTGGGTAGCACAGAAAAGGAGAGTGGGTATGGGTTCCAGAAGAGCAAGATACGAAGGTGAGCACAGGGACAGCCAGGACGACTGGTTGGCCCTGTTTTGGAAGCGGTGGCGCAAGGGAGAGTGGAAGTGTTGACAGAGAAAGTGTGTGCGGAGCTGGAAGGGGATGCAGAACTGGTAGTGGGTTATGAGGATGAGAGTGATGAATGGAAGGAAGGAGAGTTGCATGAGGATGACGAAGATGCAGTGGGGAGAGTCTGGAGGACAACAAGAGATGGTGGTGTGTTACAGGGGACCTCCACCGACACAAGGACCCCCAAACCTGAGGGACCTCGGACCAGCAGACAAGGCCGACAGCGGTGGAGTGCTGCCAGGTAAACATGACTGGTAGGCTGCATGGTAGAGGGGTGAGGTTGGTGCATAGAAGAGACCGAGTAGGTCAGTGGGAGTAGGGGATGGGGTGGTGAATGATCTGAAAACAGCAGGCAGGTGCAATAGCGGTGCCTGCGGGGCACAAGAAAGTTGATGAGGTGAAGCAAATGGTGGGCGCAGGCATACAGATGGACAGTGCGGTGGGGTCAGAGGGGAAGGACGACAAATCTGAGGATAAGTACACCAAGAAACTGCCATACATGGGTTTAGCTATGCCTCTGGGATCTCATTTGTCAGAAAAGACAGAAAATAGGATGTGGAAACACGGATATGTTGCCCATTAACATGGAAAACTGGACGTCAGTTTTTTTGATTTACGCTAGCATCTATTGCAAGAAGCATTTAGACAGGGCAATAGCTTTGCTAAAATACATCGACATCATTCGCAAAAGTGCAGATGACTTTTGGGGGTTATGCCTGGTGAAGCTATGATGATGAGTTTAGGGCCAGGGTTAGCATTAATCCTGACAAGCCTCCACTCATACACCCAGTAGGCTGCCAGTGTCATATCGGCTCTTTCAGCCACGTATCGCCCTACAAGGAATGGGTGCAACAGGACACCAGGGGGGAAGGAGGAGCAGGATACACTCAGAAGTAGTCAGAACCCATTACGGGGCCTGCTGGAATTTCAATAAGGGATGTTGTTTCCGAAACACCTGCAAATTCAAACATGAGTGTTCCAAGTGTGGTGGGTGACACCCCATCACGCATTGTTTCACATTGGCTACCCCGGCAAAACAGTGGAAGGCTTCCAGAGGTCGGGGCATTCAGGCTCCAGTTAGAATTGAGGCCATTGTCCCATGGCTCTCGGTTTACCCAGAGAAGGAAGCTGCATTGAGGTTACATTGGGGTTTTACCGAGGGATTCAGAGTTGGGTATCAAGGTCCGAGTAGGTGCAGATGGGCCGACAACTTAAAGTCAGCAAAACGGTTCCCGCAGGCGGTAGAGGTAAAGCTAGCAAAGGAAGTGGCGGAGGATAGGACTGCAGGACCATTTTACGAGTGGCCTTTGAAGGATTTACACAATTTTCTCCTAGGGGTGGTGCCAAAAAAGGAGCCTGGAGAATACAAGATGATTCACCACCTATTGTATGTCTCAGTGGATGATGCCATCCCCCTGGTGCGTGTGCGGACGGGAAGCGGAGATGGCAAAATGCGATGTAAATTGACTTTTTGGCTATTATCACCCAGTGGATTTCCCTCTACTAGGGGTGCAATTCGGGGGTGCCATTTGCGTGGACAAAGTCTTGGAAATGGGTTGTTCCATCTCCTGTGCCCTATTTGAGTTGTTCAGTACTTTTCTGCAATGGGTGTTCACCAAGAGTTATAACTTAACTCCACCACATTCCCAGAAAGCTGGAAACACGCCGAACTCAGAGCCCTTCTGAAGAAACCCACAGCTGACCCCACCGAACTCAAAAACTACCGCCCCATCTCGCTCCTCCCATTCCCTGCCAAAGTCATTGAGAAAGCCATTAACAATCAGCTCGCCACCTTCCTCGAAACCAACAAATCACTCGACTCCTCACAGTCTGGCTTCCGTGCCAAACACAGCACCGAGACCGCCCTCATCGCAGCAACAGACGACATTCGAACACTACTGGACAACGGAGACACAGTCGCCCTTATCCTCCTTGACCTCTCCGCAGCCTTCGACACAGTCTGCCATAGCACCCTGATACAACGCCTCAGTAACATCGGAATTCAAGGAAAAGCATTGGACTGGATCATTTCGTTCCTCGCTGGAAGAACTCAGAGAGTCCGCCTCCCCCCTTTTAAGTCAGAGGCCACCGAAGTCATCTGCGGCGTCCCGCAAGGATCATCTCTCAGCCCCACCCTCTTCAACGTCTACATGAGCCCCCTCGCAACCATTGCACGTCAACACAACCTCAACATCATCTCCTACGCTGATGACACTCAGCTGATCCTCTCACTCACCAAAGACCCAACCACCGCCAAAACCAACCTACACGAAGGGATGAAAGAAGTAGCCGAGTGGATGAAGCACAGCCGTCTGAAACTGAACTCGGACAAAACGGAAGTCCTCATCTTAGGCTCATCCCCCTCCGCCTGGGACGACTCTTGGTGGCCAACGGCCCTAGGAAAAGCCCCCATACCGACGGACCACGCACGGAACCTGGGCATCATCCTGGACTCCTCACTCTCGATGACCAGACAAGTCAACGCCGTCTCATCTTCATGCTTCAACATCCTACGCATGCTCAAAAAAACATTTCACTGGATCCCCACCGAAACAAGAAAAACGGTCACCCACGCACTGGACTACGGAAACACCCTTTACGCCGGTTCCACCGCGAAACTACAGAAAAAACTCCAACGCATCCAAAATGCTTCAGCCAGACTCATACTAGACCTCCCCCGCACAGACCACATCTCCGCTCACCTGAAAGACCTTCACTGGCTCCCCATCAACAAGAGAATAACGTTCCGTCTCCTCACCCACGCACCCAAAGCCCTATATGAACTTGGACCTGATTGTCTCAACACTCGCCTTTCCTTTTACACCCCCACCCGCCAGCTGCGTTCGTCCAACCAAGCCCTCGCCGCTGTTCCGCGCATCCACAAAGCCACCATGGGAGGAAGATCCTTCTCCTACTTAAAGGCCAAGACCTGGAATTCCCTTCCCATCCACCTCCGCCTTACTCAAAACCACCTAGCCTTCAGAAAACAACTCAAAACATGGATATTCGATAAGTAAACCCCCCCCCCCTTCCTCAAGCGCCTTGAGACCCTATGGGTATGTAGTGCGCTATATAAATTCTGACTTGACTTGACTTGAAGAGTTCTGGTCACCGGGGAGTGTCACATTACCTGCATGATTTTTTGTTTGTGGGGTCCAAATGGACAGGAGAGTGTGGGCGGATGTACATCAGTACAACGCGATCATTTTGATTGCGGTACTTTACAACGCGGTTTTCACAACGCAAGTCGTTCCAACGACTTGTGTTGGAGGGCGCTGAATTGAGGATTAATTTAATTTTCTATTCCAGCTCACGTAACAGTAGGGAAGGTGTTGGAAAAGAAAATCAAACTATTCCTTAAGCAAGAGCGCCATCCAGCGCAAGTCGTAGTAATGACTTGCGTTGTAATGGCTGCGTCGTAAAGGTTGCGCGGTGTAAACACCGCGTTGTAAAGGATGTTTCCCGTGTTCCCGATCTCTGAACCATTTTGTGGAACTGATGCAGGAATTTGGGGTGCTTTTGGCACCAGAGAAAACAGCTGGCCCAGCTGTGTGATGACATTCTTGGGCTCAGTGCGTTGGGTGGCTTGTTTGCCAAGGGCAAAAGTGGAAGAAATACATAATTTCCTATTACAAGTGATGGGTGAAAGGAGGATTGAATTGAGAATGGTAAAGAAGCTGTTGGGATTTCTGAATTTTGCATGCAGAGTGGTGAGAGCAGGGAGGACTTTTTGCAGAAGGCTCAGCATGGCCATGTCGGGAGCTCTACAGCCACACCACAGGGTGCAAATCTCTCTGGGGGTCAGGGCGGACTTGCTGGTGTGGCAGACATTTCTGACTGTTTCAATGGGGTGCCTTTGGAATTTTTGTAAGAAAATACAGTGTGGCAAGTTTAGATTTTTTCAGATGCAGCTGGGGCCAAGGGTTTCAGGATTTTCTGGAATGGGAGATGGTGTGTACGGAGATTGGCCGGAGCACTGTCTGACACAGGGGCGGAGGATTGCCTTTCTGGCTTTCTTCCCAATGCTAGTAGGATTGTCGGTATGGGGGGATGAGCTGAAGAACAGGGCACTGCTTTTCCATGTCGGTAGCATGAAGGTGGTAGAGCTAGTGAACAGGCAGAGAGCTAGGGATCTGAGGATTTTGAGGCTGCTGAGAAGATTCTTGCTGGTGTGTCTGCGTCTCAATGTGATTTTTAGGGCCAGGCATGTACCAGGAGCCAGCAATTATATCACTGATTCCTTATCTTGTTTGCAGTTGCACCGCTTCAGGAGCCTGAACCAGGAGCAGCAGAATGCAAGTCAGGGCTGCCAGAGGACATCTGGGCTGGGGGGAGTGAGAGTGATTTGTCTAGTCGAGAAGTCTCTGACCGAGTCTGCCAGGAAGAGTTACAGGCTGGCATTGAGCGAGTTTAGGAATTTCATTGGCATTTCGCTGGAAGAGATGCGCCTTAACCGGCGAGACACAGAGCAGGGAGTGTTTTTTTGTGGTTTTTTTTACAGAGCAGGGAGTGTTGAGTTTTGTTCTTGGTTGTATTGATAAATGTTTGTCGCATACAACTATAGCGGGCAAATTAGCCAGGATCTCGTTCTATTGTAAGCTGTTTTGACCCTGCCAAGGACGATATTTTGAGCAGGATACTGAAGAGTTGGGTTAGGGAGTGTGGTGGGGGGAAATGAAATGAAACGAAAAAGGGTTTTATTAAGCGCGACTGCTGCCCTGAGGCGTCCAGGCGCTAACAGACTAAGTCAATACCCTCCAGAAAAGAGTAAGCATGGAGTTAAACTGATTTATTAAAAAGGAAGGTTTTAAGCTGTTTGCGGAAGGTCGTCAAATTAGGATTGGATCTTAGGTGAAGGGGAAGTGAGTTCCACAGTTTGGCTGCATTGTAAGAAAATGACCGGCCTCCAGCTCTAGATCTCCGAATCCGAGGGACTACCGCCAAAAAGGCGTGGAGAGAACGGAGCTGTTTTGTGGGTCGATAGGGAGTGATCAGTGTGTGATTAATTACTGAGCCAGATTTCCAATATGCTTGACGGGAGATGCACATAGATTTGAACTCAATTCAATGATGTACTACGCGGCAGGCCAAGCAGTGCGCGTGCTGCGCAGTTCTGAGTCCGCTGGAGTTTTTGCAAACAGTAGTCAGGCGCCCCTAAGTACAGGGCGTTACTGAAATCCAGACGAGACTGGATGAGACCCTGCATAACTACCTGCTTGGCTTCAAAAGGAAGGAGTGGAAGGATTTTTTTCACCCTCCTGATGAGACCAAAGCAAGTCGCAGACAATTTAGTTGCTTGGATGTTAAAAGTCAGGGTTTTGTCCAACCACGCCCCCAGGCTTTTTATATTGTCTCTGGGTGTGGGGGGACGTGCCCAAACTAACGGGCCATAACAGCTCCAAGGTGGAGGGAGCTGATGGACCCATAAGCATCAGCTCGGTCTTGTCACTGTTAAGTTTGAGAAACGACTGCGTCATCTAGTTTTTGATCTGTTCTAGACAAGTTGTCAAGCTGTCCTGTGGCTGCTGGCAGTTCTTTTGCGCAAGAGAGACCACTAGCTGAGTATCGTCGGGGGAGCAGCACCGTGGGATACAATCACCTATGAACTACTTCAGGAGTTGTTGGGGGTATTGACGTTGTGTTATTATGACCCATTTGAGGTTGCACTGTTTAGACTTTGTATTAGTTGGATGCTTTTTGGGGCCTTCCGAGTCTCGGAGCTGGTGTCGACAGCTCGTCAGCAAGGTGTTCTATATGAGGAGGTGCGTTTGGACCAGGGGCGACTAGGGTTATGGTTGAGGCCATCTAAGACAGATCAGGCAGGGAAGGGTCACTGGGTATGGCTGGCTGAGAATGATTGTAGTGAGGGCTATCTGGTAAAAGTGTGGCATAATTTCTTGTCATTACCAGGGAGGTGCGCAGTGGGAGTATTTTGTCATGCCTTTTTGACAGCCTTGGTAGAAGTCACCGACAACATCAGGCTAGCTTTGGACAAAGCGGTACAAAAGGGGGTGGTGATGGACGGAGCATCTGAATCAATCAAGCACTCACACCCAGTCAAAAGATCTGTGTTAGACGGGGACCCTGAGGGTCGGCCGGATACCGAGGGAGAGATCCCCGAGGGGGACCGTCTCCGGCGATCGTACAGACAAGTACCCTCCCTCCCCACAAACAGGCACCACACCAAGTCGAGTTCAAGGCTTTATATAAGGTTCTTAAGGCAAGGATATCAGCGATACAGGATAACTTGGACCCGGGGGTCCTCTCACTTCTAGTCTCTGTAGGGAAAGGGGGTAGCGGGACAGTCTTGGTACCGGATCGGTACAGGTAGTGGTAAAAGGCGAGCTCACAATCCTCGAGCTGGAGGGTCTGTGGATCGGGCCGCGGCAGCGCCAGCAGGCCAAGGTGATAGTCTCATAAAGCAGAGGGCCGCGGCAGCGCCAGCAGGCCAAGTCGATGGTTTCACGAGGCAGAGGGCCGCGGCAGCGCCAGCAGGCCAAGACGATGGTTTCACGAGGCAGAGGGCCGCGGCAGCGCCAGCAGGCCAAGACGGTGGTTTCACGAGGCAGAGGGCCGCGGCAGCGCCAGCAGGCCAAGACGATGGTTTCACGAGGCAGAGGGCCGCGGCAGCGCCAGCAGGCCAAGACGATGGTTTCACGAGGCAGAGGGCCGCGGCAGCGCCAGCAGGCCAAGTCACGGATGAGTTCTTCTCGGGTCTCTCGACTCCAGGATACAACTCCCTTCCTGGTCTGGCCCTGCCCCAGTTATAGGTCTGGTCCCCTTTGATGTCCGGACCCTCGCGCCTGGGGGCCGGGAGGTCCGGGATGAGGGAGTCCAGACACCCAGCAGGGGGGTGGAGCCAGCGCCCAGGCGGCCTGGGGTGATCGACACCTGGCGGAGGAGAGCCGTTGACGATTCCTTCTCCCATTGACTCGCCAAGTGATCACTCTGCCTCCTGGGAGGATGGTGGGGCCTCGATGTCGGGGCCGGCCGGGCCCGGGGTTAGGGTCGAGTTGAGGCCACGCGGCCTCGTGCTGCAGTGCCCCAAGATGGCGGCCGGGTCGATGTCGTGGGGTAGATGGTGACCCGGGCCAGCTGGGTCCGGAGCTGGTGTCTTGTAGTGGAGGGATTGCAGGGTACTTCGGGTGGTCGTTTGTGGACTCTGGCTGGGGATGCAGGGAGAGCCAGGGTCCTGGTCCCATTGCGGGGAGGGGGGACAGCTCGAACATGCGGCCTGTCCAACATGCGTCCCCCCCAGCTGAAGGCGGGGAGAGTCAGCCATCTTCCTGGGGACTCTCCTCGCTGAGGCGGAAAAAGCGTGACAGGCCGTCGGCGTTGGCGTGGTCCTGGCCTGGACGATGTTCCACCGTGAAGTCCATCCCCTGCAGGGAGATGGACCAGCGCAACAGCTTCGGGTTCTCCCCCCGCATTTGCATCAGCCATTGCAGGGGTCGGTGGTCTGTTTGCACCCGGAAGTGGGTGCCGAAGAGGTATGGCCGGAGCTTCTTGAGTGCCCAGACTACGGCGAAGGCCTCCCTCTCAATGGTGCTCCAGCGCTGTTCTCGGGGCAAGAGGCGTCTGCTGATGAAGACCACCGGATGGTCGACCCCTTCGGTGTTGAGTTGGGAGAGGACGGCCCCCACACCATGATCGGAGGCGTCCGTCTGCACAATGAATTCCCGGCTGTAGTCGGGAGCCTGGAGCACGGGGGCCGTGCACATGGCGGTTTTTAGCTTCTCGAAGGCTGATTGGCAGTCCGGGGTCCAGTTGACGGTTTTGGGGCTCTTTTTGGAGGTGAGCTCTGTGAGGGGCCCCACGATGCTGCCATAGTCCTTCACGAACCGCCGGTAGTATCCGGTGAGCCCCAGGAAGGCCCCGACCTCCGTTTGGCTCGTAGGGGGTTGCCAGGCCTGGATGGCAGCAATTTTGAGTTGGAGAGGGGCCACCAGCCCGCTTCCCACTTGGTGTCCCAGGTAGGTCACGGACCCTTGGCCAACTTGGCACTTGCTGGCCTTGATGGTGAGCCCGGCTTGCTGGAGGGCGTGTAGAACCTCCCGCAGGTGGCGGAGGTGGTCGGTCCACTGGTGGCTGTACACAGCAATGTCGTCCAGGTAGGCGGCGCTGAAGTCTTCCAGGCCCGTCAGTACCTGGTTTACCAGCCGTTGTAACGTTGCCGGGGCGTTTTTCATGCCGAAGGGCATGACTTTAAAGTGGTAGTGCCCGTCTGGGGTAGAGAAGGCGGATCGTTCTTGGGCCCTAGGGGTGAGGCCGATCTGCCAGTAGCCCGCTGTTAGGTCGAAGATGCTCAGGTAGCGGGCGGCCCCCATCCGGTCAATTAGCTCGTCTGCCCGGGGGATGGGATGAGCGTCGGTCCGGGTAACTGCATTCAGCCCTCGATAGTCCACGCAGAACCGGAGCTCAGGGGCAACGCCCGGGGCAGCTGCCTTGGGAACCAGGACGACTGGGCTCGCCCAGGGACTGTCTGAGGGTTCGATCACTCCTAGGGTCAGCATCTTGGACACCTCGGTCTGGATGCAGGCTCGTACCCGGTCTGGTACGCGGTAGGCTCGGTGTCGAATAGGAGGGCTGTCCCCGGTGTCCACATCGTGGAGGCACCAGGGGGTGACTCCGGGGGTGAGGGAGAACAGGGAGGCGAACTGCCTCAGGAGCGTTTGGCAGTCTTGGCGTTGCTCCGGGGACAGGGCCTCGGAGAGCTGGACCCCTTCCACTGAGCCATCCTGCTCGAGGGCCCTCAGTAAGTCCGGAAGGGGTTCGGAGTCTTCTTCTGTCCCAGTATCGGTAGCCATCAGGAGGCTGAGTTCGGATCGCACAAAATGGGGTTTGAGCCTGTTGGCATGGAGGACCCGTAGGGGGTTCCGGGCAGTCTCCATGTCGATTAAATAGGTGACGGGCCCCTTGCGTTCGATTACCTTGAAGGGCCCGGACCATCTGTCTTGGAGGGCACAGGGCTCAACCGGGGACATCACCCAGACCTGTTGTCCAGGTTCGAACTCAATGGAGGACGTGTGCTGATCGTACCACCTCTTCATGTCCTCCTGACTGGCCTCGAGGTTGGCTTTGGCGGTGTCTCGGAACCGCCGGGTCTGGTTGCGGAGAGCCAGGAGATACCGGTAGATGTCCGGGGGAGTTTTCTGGGGAGGCTGCTCCCAACCTTCCTTGACTAGGCTGAGGGGGCCCCGGACGGGGTGCCCGTACAGTAGTTCAAAGGGGCTGAAGCCGAGGGACTTCTGCGGGACCTCCCGATAGGCAAACAGGAGGCATGGAAGCAGTACGTCCCACTGGCGTCGAAGGGGTTCTTCTAGACCCATAATCATCCCCTTGAGGGTGCGGTTGAATCTCTCGACCAGTCCGTTTCCTTGCGGGTGATAGGGGGTCGTGAATTTGTAGGTGACCCCGCATTGCTGCCAGAGGGACTTCATATATCTGGAGATAAAGTTCGTGCCCCTGTCACTGACGACCTCCCGGGGGAACCCCACCCGGGAGAAGATCCCCATCAGGGCCCGGCCCACCACGGGGGCCGTCACAGTCCGAAGAGGGATGGCCTCGGGATAGCGGGTGGCGTGGTCTACAAGGACCAGGATAAACCGGTGTCCTTGGGCTGTTCGAGGGTCGAGGGGCCCCACAATGTCTATTCCCACTCGTTCAAACGGGGTGGTGACGACAGGAAAGGGTTGTAATGGTGCTTTGATTTTTCGGTCACTTTTTCCGCTGGCCTGGCAGGTGGGGCAGGCCTTGCAGTGGTTGGTGACATCCTTCCGCATGTGGGGCCAGAAAAAATGGGTCACCAGGCGGTCGTAGGTTTTATCCTGCCCCAGGTGTCCGGCAAGGGGGACATCGTGGGCTAAGTTCAGGAGGAAGTCTCGGAAGCGAAGGGGCACCACCAGCACCCGACTGGCCCCTAGTTCTGCAATTTTCTGCTCGCTGTAGAGCAGGTCTTGGTCCCAGTAGATCCAGTGGGCCCCCGAGGTATCCCCGGTGCTCTGGGCCAGGGCTTGCTGCCGGAGTCCTTCGAGAGAAGGACAGGTTTTTTGCTCGGCCCGGAATTGTTCCTGCGTGGGGCCTCCCTCCTGCCGCCATTGTGCCAGGTCAGGGACGTCCCGAAGCTGGTCGGGTCCTTCTTCGGTTTGGGTCAAGGGAATGGCTTCTGGAGCGGCCTCCTCTGGGATGAGCGCGGGAGGAGGTTCTGGCCACTCGGGCTCTTCTGGGCTGGGGACCGCGCGGGCGGTCATGGACCGGGTCGTGACGCAGACCCATTCGGGGAGGCCAAGCATCCCCAGGTGCTCCCTCCGTTCGACAGCTGCCCAGGGAGAGCTTTCAAGGTCGTTTCCTAGGAGGCAGTCCACGGGGGCATCATCGCGGACAGTTACTTTTAACATCCCTGTTACTCCTCCCCACTCGAAGGGGACGCAGGCCATGTGGCATAGGCTTTCGGAGTTGTCGGCTGATCGAACAGGGCAAAGAATGTTCGGCAAGATTTGGTCTGGAGTGACGAGGTGGCGTCGGACCGCCGTTACACTGGCCCCGGTGTCGCGGAGGGCTTCCGCCCGGCGGCCATTGATGTTAACCCATTGACCGTACTTCTGTGTGTTGGCGGGAAGGGGGGCCCGCGGAATCATGTCTCTCTCCCCTAAGCAGACCAGTGCCATGGCGGCGGGTGCCCATTCCGAGGGATCGGTCTCGTACTCCTCTTGGTCTTCCGGGATTATTTCTTCCCCTAGGGCCGCCGCTGCAACTTGGCGGGGAGTCGTGTTCGGATTCTTTGGGCAGTTGGGATCACTGGCGTAGTGGCCGGGTCGCTGGCACCTGTGGCACGTAATGTTGGCCCGGAAACCGGCCCGGACGGCAGGGCTTCCCCGGCCAACCGGGGTCGAGGGGTTTCTGGGGGGTGACGAGGGGCCGGGGTCTCTCCCCCGACCCTGACTTCCTCCTCCCCCTCGGGGGCGATACGATCTGGATACCTCGCTGGGTGCGCTCCGGCCAACTCGGATGCTTTCCCACCGGTCGGCTTCGGCGGCGAGTTGTCGAGGGTCGGTTAGCTTGCTGTCCAGGAGGTGTTGCCGGAGCTCCACGAAGCAGTTGTTCGACAGGTGTTCCCATACGATAAGGTCAAAGAGTTGTTCGTAGGTGGTTACTTTGTTGCCCTTGATCCACCCCTCGAAGGCTCGGCTAAAAAAGTTCACGTACTCCACCCAAGTTGTACCCGGAATCCGTTTGCAGTCGCGGAACCGTTGGCGGTACATCTCAGGTGTGAGCCCGTATCGAGTGAGGAGGGCGGCCTTCATGTGGTCGTAGGAGGTCATCAGCTGGTCCGGGAGTTGCAGCAGGGCGTCCCGCCCTTCGTTGACAAACCTCCCCCATAATCCGGCTCCCCAATCGCTTCGGGGAATCCGGTGGGAGGTCATTGCCACCTCATAGGCTTTAAACCACTGCTGGATATCATCGTTCTTGTGGTATTCCCGGATGACATCTTTGGGGATGTGAACCTTGGGCTCGGTCGAGGCAGACGGGGTCGGTCGTTCGGGGAGCCCGAGGTCTTTATTCTGTTTCTGAATCTCCAGTGCTTTGAGATTGCGCTCATGTTCGTATTCTAGTCTCTTTTCCTCTAGCTCCCTCTGTCTTTGCTTGTCTTCCCGCTCTTCCCTGAGCCGTAAGTGTTCCAGGGTTATTTTTTGTTCTGCCAGCTTGAGTTCCCCATCCAAGCGAAGTCGGGCAAGTTCTAATTCGTGGAGTCTGGTTTTTTCTCTTTCTCGGATCTCTTCCAGGGAGAGATCCGCTCTTTCTTTAGTTGGTGCGGGGCTCGTTTCGGTTGTTTGTGTTCGGGGTACGGCCGTACCCGTTTCTGCCCAAGCTTCTAGGGCTCGTTTGAAGTCTTCCTTTGTGCTAAGACCTGTGGTTGGAAGTCCAAGTTCTATGCAATATTGCTTCAGTTCCCGGTGGTTGTAGTCTTCCAATTTTTCCATCTGAAATTTTTCCGTTGTTCCGCTCTCTATTGACATGGTTGTTGTGTGTGGTGGGGCGAGTGACTTTCTGTACGATTATGCGTAGGTTCGGATCCCGTCGCTGGCCACCAATGTTAGACGGGGACCCTGAGGGTCGGCCGGATACCGAGGGAGAGATCCCCGAGGGGGACCGTCTCCGGCGATCGTACAGACAAGTACCCTCCCTCCCCACAAACAGGCACCACACCAAGTCGAGTTCAAGGCTTTATATAAGGTTCTTAAGGCAAGGATATCAGCGATACAGGATAACTTGGACCCGGGGGTCCTCTCACTTCTAGTCTCTGTAGGGAAAGGGGGTAGCGGGACAGTCTTGGTACCGGATCGGTACAGGTAGTGGTAAAAGGCGAGCTCACAATCCTCGAGCTGGAGGGTCTGTGGATCGGGCCGCGGCAGCGCCAGCAGGCCAAGGTGATAGTCTCATAAAGCAGAGGGCCGCGGCAGCGCCAGCAGGCCAAGTCGATGGTTTCACGAGGCAGAGGGCCGCGGCAGCGCCAGCAGGCCAAGACGATGGTTTCACGAGGCAGAGGGCCGCGGCAGCGCCAGCAGGCCAAGACGGTGGTTTCACGAGGCAGAGGGCCGCGGCAGCGCCAGCAGGCCAAGACGATGGTTTCACGAGGCAGAGGGCCGCGGCAGCGCCAGCAGGCCAAGACGATGGTTTCACGAGGCAGAGGGCCGCGGCAGCGCCAGCAGGCCAAGTCACGGATGAGTTCTTCTCGGGTCTCTCGACTCCAGGATACAACTCCCTTCCTGGTCTGGCCCTGCCCCAGTTATAGGTCTGGTCCCCTTTGATGTCCGGACCCTCGCGCCTGGGGGCCGGGAGGTCCGGGATGAGGGAGTCCAGACACCCAGCAGGGGGGTGGAGCCAGCGCCCAGGCGGCCTGGGGTGATCGACACCTGGCGGAGGAGAGCCGTTGACGATTCCTTCTCCCATTGACTCGCCAAGTGATCACTCTGCCTCCTGGGAGGATGGTGGGGCCTCGATGTCGGGGCCGGCCGGGCCCGGGGTTAGGGTCGAGTTGAGGCCACGCGGCCTCGTGCTGCAGTGCCCCAAGATGGCGGCCGGGTCGATGTCGTGGGGTAGATGGTGACCCGGGCCAGCTGGGTCCGGAGCTGGTGTCTTGTAGTGGAGGGATTGCAGGGTACTTCGGGTGGTCGTTTGTGGACTCTGGCTGGGGATGCAGGGAGAGCCAGGGTCCTGGTCCCATTGCGGGGAGGGGGGACAGCTCGAACATGCGGCCTGTCCAACAATCTGGGTTTAATCCATCACCGTTCTTTAGCCCACTCTGCCACCCCAGTTCAGACATGGCTATATGCAAATCAGTGTGACCCTGTGCCTCATGGGAACAGTCCAGCCCGAACTGCCAAGCCATGTCTTCCCTGGACCGGAAACAAGCTTCCGAGGACCGGTTTCTGGCATTCCAGCCGTCTTCAGCCCGGCTTGCTTGAATCCAGTGGCAAAGTGAGCAAGGGACTCACGTCTGAGCATACCCTGCCACACTTATGGCGGCCAAAAGCGGTACAAAAGGAGGTGGTGATGGACGGAGCATCTGAATCAATCAAACACTCACACCCAGTCAAAAGATCTGGGTTTAATCCATCACCGTTCTTTAGCCCACTCTGCCAGACATGGACAAAGGACAATCATCTATTCTGATCCTGCTAGACCTATCGGCTGCCTTTGACACCATCTCTCACAGCATTCTAGATCTAAGACTCTGGGAGATCGGTGTCAGAGGGAAAGCCCTCAAATGTCAGAGAAGCTATCTAACTGACCGAGTCACTGCTGTTCAGATTGACAATATTGTTTCCAGCAATAGACCTGTAATGATGGGAGTACCTTAGGGCTCTATTCTGAGCCCGAGACTCTTAAATCTTTATGTAACTCCGTTGGCTGAGGTGATCAGATCCTACGGCTTTGACGTTGTGTCATATGTCGATGACACTCAGGTTCTGATCACCCTCGGCCTGGACCGCACTGACACGAAAATACGTTTTAAAAATGTTATGACCTACATTGATGGATAGATGAACTTGAACCATCTTCAATTAAACGGAGGATAGACTGAAATAGTCCTCTTCGGCAAAGCCCACGAATGCTGGTCCAGTGACTGGTGGCCCCAATTTCTGGGGCCCTGCCCAGAGCCAAAATAATCTGTCCGGAACTTAGGTATCCAAATAGACAATAAATTGTCTATGAAAGATCAGGTCAATCATTTAGTGGGTTCTTGTTTCGGCATCATGCGGAATTTACATAAAGCTTTTAAATGGCTCCCGACCGAAGTCAGGAAATCCTTAGTCCAAGGCCTGATCATAAATCGCATGTGTTATGGCAATACTTTGTTGTCCTCTGTAAATGAAGACCTCTTAACCAGGCTCCAAGTCCTGCAGCACATGGCTGCCAGACTAGTGTTGAATCTTGCTCCAAGATCCCCCTCGGCCTCAAACTTAAGACTCCACCACAGGCTCCCTGTCAGAAAACTAACTTGCTTTAAGATTCTCTGCCTAATCATAAAAACATTTATGGAATTGGTCCTGGTTACTGGAAGAAGAAACTCAGCTGGTATCGCCAATGCAGGGCTCGAAGATCCAGCAACACACTTCTTTTAAATTCTATTAAAATCCATGCAACCAGAATGGGAGTGGGGAGATCTTTCTCCTTCCTCACGCCTGCTTTCTGGAGTAAACTGCCCCTATACTTGTGCACCATCTCAAGTCATAATAATTTTTGTTGGGAGCTAAAAACTTGGCTGTTTGACTCCTAATGCCTCTGCTTAAATTAATATCTGAGCTTTTCTGCAAGCGCCATGAGACTTTTGGGTGATATGATTGCGCTGAATAAATATTCCTGATTTGATTTGATGCAACAGGCAGTAGGGTGACTGCTTACCAGTTACTGGTTATTTTAAGGATGGCACTGCGCAAGTTGCATCAGGACCACAACTGTTTTGGTACACACTCTTTTAGAATGAGGCAGCTATGGCGGCAGCGCACCTGGGATGGTCCTGTGGCAGAATCCGGCAGATTGGGAGATGGAGGTCGAGATGCTGCGAACGCTATGTGCACAAATAGGGGATAACGGGGTAAGAACTAGATGGGGTAAATGGGGTAAAAATGGGGGGAGTATGGACAGGATCTAATGGTTCTGTTTTCTACCGCAGGATGTGTGAGAGGGCCAGGATCCAAGACGGTTACCTGGATCGTGGGACACTACTTTGTGCACTGGGCAGCAAAGTATGCACACCAACAGGTGTACGGGCGTAACCTGGAACTGAGGAGCAGCCACCACGAGGTCTTCTGGTGGAGTAAAGGAGGCCTGCGTTGGGGAACGCTGCTACCATGGTTGACGAAGTTGATACTTCAGAGAGGTTGCCCGGACATATTATTGATACATCTTGGGGAAAATGATCTGGTGCATTTATCTGGACGTGTATTGCTACAGGATATGCAAAGGGATCTGGCAGCAATAAGGAGACATTTTTCAGGCACATCGGTCATGTGGACTGAGTTTGGAATGGGATTGTCAAGCATGCAACAATTGATAAAGCCTGTAGAAAATTCAAAAGAGCAATGAGGGTTTTTTGCCAGGCTTACGATACTGAAGTGATTGCTCATGTGGGACTGAAGGAGGAGGAGTCATGTTTGTTCAGAAATGATGGCGGCGGTAGGCTGCCGGCTGCCGCGGGAGCTCTGTGCTCCGTAGCACCCATAGCGGAGACAGACGGTCTTTTTAAAAAATGAGAGGAGGATTGCCTCTTAGATTGCGGTGAGAATTAAAATGCTCCCTTACGTATTAGCGGTTAACAAAAACGTAAGGGATTTTTCTCTCTTGTTTGTTTTTTCCCGGAGGTCCGGCAAACAGCGTTAAGCGGCATTAGGACCCAGCGGAATGCTGGTAAGGTATTACATCACAGACCTCCAGACCGGCCAGCTGCGACGGATCCAGGGTCGAGAGTTGTTGGAAGCCACGGCGAAGCGGACCGCCGAGCATAACTGCGGCCACAGGCGCGAGTCCTGCCCAAATCTTCGCACCCTTTGGCTTCGCTCCAGGGAAGTGCTCAGCCAACGAAGAAGTCCGGTAGGCAGAGAAGCCTGCTTTACTCTATCTACCGGTAAGGTGAATGTCAGTGGGGGATATTGCATGGAGGCAGTGGCCAGTAAGCCAGGTTGTCAAAGCGTGTGCAGCTCAGTAAAGTCCACAACAACAGTCGACAGCACAGAAGTTGACGCTGAGGGGGTGAAAGTCTCTAACGGTCCTAAGCCTGAGTGTGTAACCAGAGGAAGAGTGGGGGAAATTAACAGATACCAGTCAAGATCAAAACGAGAGTTAAAAAAACAGGGAATCTGGGACTGGGATTCCGCTGGGACTATCGAAAAAGGGGGGCCGACACCTATTACTCCACGTAAACAAGTAAGGAAAGGTGGGGTGAGAAAGGGCGGAACAGTGAAGACTGCAAAGCAATTACAGCTTCAAATACCAAAAAGTACCCCATCACTCAAAAGTTATTTTAACATAATGGAGAGGGCGGTTAAATCAAAGGAGAGCTCAAAACATAATGAAGGAACTAGTTTAAGTTCTAACGGGGCGGATAAGGCACCAATGGAGCTATCTTCTCCTCCATTTATTCAGGATTTACCCCTCCGCAATAAGTACACAGTGTTGGAGTCGGTTAATAGTGATGGTAACGGAGAACTGGGGGCAACAGCGCAGACCACTTCTACCTCCAAGCACGAAAACGAGCATGAAAATGGCCTAGAAGTAGAGCGAGGCTTAGTAGTGGACACAGACCGTCCAGCTGTCACGGTGAGCGAAGCTCCTGCCCTTCGTACCACTCCGCATAATGCCTTAAATATGAAACTAATTGGTTCTGTGCCGGTCCCTTCTCCTCCTCCTCCTCCTTCTCCCCCTCACACTGCACCACAACTAATGTCGGAAATTCGCAGTGGGCACTCTCAACCCGATGGTGCTGACGGAGTTAAAGGTCTGGATGGAACTGGATTTAGGATTGAAATAGAGACAGACAGTGATTGACTCGGCTCTTTGTTTAAATCCCTTAGAGAGGACCTTTGGAGTAAATTTGAGATTTCCGAAAGGAACCAAAAGGGATTACACGATAAATTTGATACCTTAGAGACTAAACTAGAAGAGATCACAGCAAGAACAACTACCCTGGAGGGCAAAGTCACTACACTAATTGAGGTAACAAGAGGCAACTCTAAAGACATAGATACCATTAAAGCCCAAAATCGGTCACTCACGATGGATCTGGAGAGGCTGGAAACACAGACAAGACGTAACAACCTCAGAATTCTTAAAATTCCGGAAGGGGCAGAGGTCGAAGATATTAAGGGGTTTGTTTGTAGGTTACTCCGCGAAGACATTTTGAAAGATCGGCCAGACATCGACCTTGAAGCTGAGATTCAGCGAGTACACAGAGACCCTTATAGACTCCATCCTGAACTTAAGGCGCCGAGGAAGATTCTGGTCTACTTTCAGACATATAGCGTTAAAGAGCTAATTCTTGGGAGGTGCTTGGCACGCACCTCTCTCCACTATCGAGCAAACCCATATCAAGTCAGATCTGACATCGGGGGTAAGACCGCTCAGAGACAATGGGAGCTGGGCTCTAGGATGCCAGAGTTACGCTCATTAGGGGCCCAGGTCCAGATGAAATTTCCCGCATTGTTAAAGATAATGTGGAACAATAAGATGTTTACTTGCCACTTCCTAGAAGAAGTAGATGATGTACTAGCCAAAATGAGAAGTAGTTAAAACTTTCCTTTTTTTTTCTTCCCTCTTGCTTCTTCTTTCTCTTCCTTTGTAGAGGAGTCTACTTAACCCCCTTTTACTACGTTATTGTTATCCAGGTAAATCATTACTTATGAAAAAAAGAAAAAAAATTTTTTTGAGAGGGGGAGGAACGAGAGGAGGGGGAGAGTGCAGGGAGGGGGAGGGGAGGGAAGAGAGGGAAAAAAAAAAAGGGCTAGGGGTTACGTAGTGTTTATATGTTGGTTCGGGATAGAAGTACCGGAGGTTAAAATCTCACACAGAGGGTGTTTAGGAGTACGGAGGCTCCAAACGGCGTGAGTACGCCAAACAGAAGGGTAGGGTTCCTCGGGGGGTGGGTAGGGAGGGGCACCAAGGGGGAAAAACAAATAAAAATGTCCTCAACTGCCATAATCTTGTTTTTTTTTTAATTGAAATTGAAATTTGACCACAGGCCATTATTACCAGAAGCTGTAAAGGTGCGTGTAAAGGGGCTTGCACATAACACTAGTCATGGCATTATATAGTAAAATCCTTTCCTGGAACTTAAACGGTATAGGGAGCCCAAAAAAACAGCAAAGAGTCTGTGATTTTTTGAAAGATTCAGAAGCATGTATATTTTTTTTACAAGAAACACATTTAGAGGCGGAAGAGTGCAAGAAAATATTTATGAAATTCAATTGGGTACAAGAAGTTCTCTGCTCCAAGCAAACTGGTTCTACTAGAGGGGTAGCCTTAGTACTACGATCCAACAAAGGAATTAAAATCCATGACTGGGGAACAGATCAGACGGGCCGATGGTTAGCAGCAGTTCTTTCAATTGATAGTCTTAAATTCCTGTGTGCAGTTTACTACGGTCCCAATGAGGATAATGCTTGCTTCCTTCAAAAACTGGAGCTATACTTAATACAATACACAGTACCAGTTATATTGGGAGGTGACTTCAATCTTCTATTTGACCCGCAACTTGACCTTACCTCCAAAACTAAATATAATCCCCCTAATAAATCTCTCGCGCCCTTAAAAAATATCATGAAAGATTTTTCTTTGCAAGATGTTTGGAGAGTCAAGTATGGAACTCTTAGAGAGTACTCATTTTATAGTAAAAAGTATCGCCAATTCTCTAGAATAGACTTTTTTTTGCTAGATCAATCTTTTTTTCTCAATTTCACATATTCCAGTAGGACTGTCAGACCATTCAGCGATCGAACTAAAATTATCTCTTAAAACTAGTCACTTAGAATATAGATGGACTTTGGACAGGTCCATCCTATTAGATAATGAGTCTAGAAATAAAATTAAGGCCAGTGTAGTGGAATTTTTCCAGTTTAATGAAGGAACGACCTCAGATCAAATATTATGGGACACACTTAAGTCTTATTTACGGGGGATTTTTAGTTCTCAAATGATCTTAAAAAGGAAACTCAAGAAAGAAAGAGACACTCAGGAGTTGACCTTGATAAAAACAAAGGAAATTTTATTACAGCAAGCGGCATTGAACAATAGGAACAAAATACAGGGTCTCGAAAAAGAATTACTAGAACTACAGGCAAGATTCAAAGCCCGTGCGGATAAAATAACTAAAGACAAGTGGGATGCGAGTAAGTTGCGTAATTTTGAATACGGAGAAAAGTGCGGTTCTATATTAGCTTGGAAGGCAAGGTCAGAACGCAGTAGGAATAACATCAGTTCCCTAACACAGCGGAATACGGGGTTACCTTTAACAGAAGATACAGAGATTAAAGAAGAGGCAAGATCTTTTATGGAGGAACTATATCGTGAAAAGAACACACAAGGGGCGGAAGAGTTAGATACCTGGTGGGCTTTGAGAGACCTTCCCCAGCTTAGTCAGACTGACAGAACTTTTTTAGTTGCTGAGATCACGGAGGGTGAAGTAAGATCACAATTGAAAAAAATGTCCGGAAATAAGGCCCCTGGCCCGGATGGGTTGCCAATAGAGGTCTACAAAGACAACATAGAAGAAATGATAGTCACGCAATTAAGGCTTTTCAATAAAATATTCCTACAGGGCGAAAGCATTCCAACTTCATGGTCAGAGGCCACAATCTCTTTGATAGCCAAACCAAACAAAGACCCTAAAAAAATAGAATCATACCGACCCATCTCCCTCTTAAATTCAGATTCAAAAATCTACTCTGGAATCCTGGCATCTAGGTTGGCAAAAATCATCAAGTCCATTATTCACCCAGACCAAAGGGGATTCATTCCTGACCGTCAACTGAATGAATTGACCTTCCAAGTAATAGGCGCAATTGATGTAGCAATTGAAAAGAAGATGCCCCTCACCATAGTGGCAATAGACGCCGCGAAAGCATTCGATCAAGTCAACTGGCGATTTCTATGGAAGACTATGATAAAATTTGGGTTTCCAGAAATTTTCATTAAAGGGATTGAATCTTTATATAGAAGCCCACGGGCTAAAATCTTAGTTAATGGTAGTATGTCTGAGTGGCTTAGTATCTCTAGGGGAACAAGACAGGGTTGTACCCTGTCCCCTCTCCTTTTCGATATCTACATCGAACCCTTTGTTTGTTCCCTGAGACAAGATCAAATAATTAAACCATTTGTAATGGGAGATATGATCCTTAAAACGGCTCTCTACGCCGACGACCTCCTTCTTTACACATCTAATCCTATAGAGGCTATCCCAAGGCTTTTGGAATTAGCAAAAAATTTCGGTTCAGTATCAGGATACACCATAAATGAAGACAAAACTGACATAATGAGTTGGAATAATCCAATCCATATACCTGAAACAAAATAAAAAATTAGATACTTAGGGATTTATCTCACTAATAAGTTGGAAGAAATCCCAAAAACGAGTTGGTCAATGGTTATCAAGGAAATAAATAAGCTCTTGAACAGATGGAATACTTTGCCTCTTAATATCTATGGTAGAGTTAACCTAATAAAAATGATTATATTATCAAAGGTTTCCTTCCTTTTTAATTCTATCCCTTTAAAATTCGACAAAAAAGACATTTCTAAACTGCAAGGGAGGATTGGTTCATTTATATGGTCCACAAAATCCCCAAGAATAGCTTGGAAGAAATTGAGGAGGGGGCTGAAATTGGGGGGGGTTGGCTCTTCCGGATTTACTTTTGTATTGTTATGCTTTTCAGTTTAAAAACTTCTGACTCTTGGCCAATAAATTGGACTCCTCATCACATGGTAAACTGTATCGAGCAATGACATCAGACCTAATATACGGCCCAGACTTTTTTCTTTATAAATTTGGAGATCAGAAGTTTTTTAAGAAAGTTCGTTTGAAGATTTTTCGGGCAGCCTTGGATAATTGGCAATCAATACGTAGAATTCTGGGTATTCCATATTATCATTCTCATGCCCCGATATGGGACTCTCCTGGCACTCTGGAATGTTTACAGGATCAACTTGCCCTTCCATTGAAAACAGCTGGTATTGCCAACTGGGGAGATTTATGTACTAACTCCTCTCTATTTAATTGGGAATCCCTATCAAATCTAACAAGAGGAACGTTGACTAGATTTAAATTTTATCAACTGTCGTCTTGGTGGGGAAATCAGATCTGGTCCCGGGAGGAGGAGAGTCTCATCTTCGAATCAATTAGTAGAGATAAGGGATGGAAGGGTGAGACTGCGTTATGGTATAGGATTTTAGTGGGAAGAAGGGACAACCACGAAGCGGAAATTATTAAGCTATGGGGTAATTCTTCTGTACAGATCGAAGGTAACTTCCCAAAAGTTTGGAAGGATTCCTTCTTTCTATCCCAAAAAATTATAAAACCTTCAAATTTGCGAAGAAACCATCTCTTTACGTCATACCGGGCGTACTGGTCACCCGCGAAACTATCTAAATTTGCAACTGAAGACTACTTGTGTCCAAGATGTAAAGCTTTAGCAGCGGACGATGGTCATATGTTCGTGGAATGCCCAGTAATAGCCACTTACTGGAGGCAAGTTTGTGAGTTTCTTGAGGAGGTGTTATCAATTCCAATAAGTTATAGCCCTAGATTAGTACTATTTGGTCTCTCACAAGATTATAACATAAATAGTCATATTACACAGTTTATTTTTTACGTAATTGTTATTGCTAGGAGAGAGATCTGCAGAGAGTGGATATCTGAATGTCCTCCAAAATTCGCTGACTCTCTAAGGAATATTATGTATATAAGTCGTTTTGATTTGTTGTGTGGTGGTGTTAATTCAACTAAACTGTGGTCAGCATTAAACCTATGGTGTGAAAATTGAAATCCATAAGTCCAATGATTATGCCAGAGGTTAATGGTCCGATCCTCCCAAAGAGGCAAACAACATCGAAATCGGGAGTTGGATTGGTATTGACCTACCTCTGGGCAATCTACAAAGGCTCTCCATAACACTTGGGTGGAAAAGAACAGAAGTGTTAGCGGCCTGGGGTAAGCTCATCTAGAGATAACATCTACTGGTGGCATGTATGAGGACGGAAAAAAAAAGAAAAAAAAAAGAAATGATGGGGTGCACCTTTCATGGATAGGGAACGCATGCTATATGATGGAAATGTGGGATGCCGTGGGAAGTTGTGGAATGAATCTATATGGTGCCAGAGGGCTGATTGATGAGGCGAAAGGTGCACAAATCTTCACTGGGGTGAGGCAGGCAACCGCCCTCCAGGGGTTTCCTGGTTGGCGGTACTTTGAAGGGGTGTGGAGTCACATATGGGCAGATCAACCCCTCGGGGGGAAAGGGGGCACATGTGACAGACAGTGGAAGGAACTTCAAGAGAGGATGATTGGTTGATTGGAGGACAGGTGAAGGAGAAATTGGGTATATGGAATAAGGTCAGAGTGTAAATAGGGAGGAGTGAAGTGGATGAGATGGTGAGTTGCGAAAGGTGAGAGGAGAGTGAGATAGTGCTGGTTTATGTTAAGATGTAGAATTGGATTGTTAAGATTAATAAAGTTCAGTTAGTATGATGCAACCTTGTACTAATAAATGGTCATTTATGCTCTATATGGTTTGGAGTGTGGTTTATTGCATGAGGCCAGATGGGCCCCCTGAACTTATCTGCCATATAGCCGCCACCCCGGGACTACAGGCAGAAAATGCATATACACAAGTCACCGTATTTCCTTAGTCTGCCAGTGCACATTCCTTTCTTCTTTTGGAAACACACCCAAACCATGCATACAATATGACCTCGTACGGAGGCAGGGAGCCACAAGCCTGCATTAATACACACGTCCCCAAGGTGGTACCAGCTGTACCTCGATGGGCTGACCGGCCGGTATGGCTCCAGTGACCGCACCCCTTATGTCCTTGAGTCAGCCTATCCCGTCAGTCATTAAACAAACAAATCTGGCCAGGCACTCAATAAGGCCAAGGGCAATCCTCCATTTTGCTCCTATCCTCCCCTCCCCCATCAACCAACTGCGTGATAGGGAAAGGGCAAGGATGTGCCATATTTAAGGAAATAAAGCGTATTCTTGACCTTTCCCTTGTGCTGGCACTCTTTTGGCAGTCTAGCGCCAACGCGTTGCATGAAGGATTGTTTTTGTGCAGGAAGGGCACCCTTCATTCTCAAAAAACAATCCTGGGAAGCATATTCCTCTTTATGAGGGTGCTGCTGAACTTTTCTTGCAAAGTATCTGGGATGGGTAAAAAATCATAAGCCAGACTGGCGCGGGGAAGGTGATGCATTGAGTCCTTGCTCCAGGGGAGGTGATGAGTTGGTTCCTTACTTCAACGCAGGGGAGGTGATACATCAGTTCCTTACTGGAGAGGAGGCGATGCGTTGGTTTGTTACAGCAGCCCCAGCGTTGATGTCTATGTGGCACACATGTGCAATGCGTGGAGATCCGGATGCATTGGAGGTCAATGCGGCGGTGGTCACAAAGACGCTGCGCCGATTTCTTCAACCACGGTCCAACAATGCATTGGTGCTTTTAGGCACACAGCAGGGCCTGCGTAGGAGTCGGTGTAGTGAGCTCGGACTTTGGAGACCGGTGCACAGGACTTGGTGTACAGTAGTTTTTCGGGCCGCTGACAGGTGCTGTGTCGATTATTCTTTTGCACGGGCCATGCAGAATTTTCTCCCACACAGCGGCGCAGCATAAAAAAAAACAGCCACAAGAAAGGCATAGCCTCGATTTTGATAGTTTCTTCAATTCTTCACAGCTTTCCTTAGCAGGAACAACCTCCAGGGGCCCAGAACTAGAGTTGGCACCACCTAGCAGGTCAGAACTTCTAGCAGTGGAGTTCAATGAAGCTGTTTGTGAAGTCATTGTGTCCCTGAAACCTCAGAACAGGAGCAAGCACGCACAAGCCCTTGGAAATTCTAGCAAGCAGGTTTCAGAGCAAAGTCCAGCCTTTATCCTCTCCTTGGCAGAAGCAGCAACTACAGGCCAACCCAGCAAAGCAAGACACAGCAAAGGGGCCGTACTCCTCCTCATTGCTCTTCATCTCTTCTCCTTGTCAGACATTCCTCTTGATTCCAGAAGTAAACTAAAGTTCTGGGGGTTTAGATCTACTTCTTATACCCTTTTTCCCTTTGAAGTCTTTGTTCAGAAAGTTTCTCTTGCTCAGTAAATCCAGCTCTGTCCTCCCTGGTCCAGCAACACTACAGGGGGTGGGGGCAGCATTATGCAGGGCAGCCACAACCTACTCATGTGCTAGTGACAACTCCCCATGCCACTCTAGCCCAGGATGGCTCATCAGCATATGCAGTGCACACCTCAGCTCCCTTTGTGTGAGTGTCTGGAGTGAATGCACAAACTGTCCCTGTCAGTCTAAAACCAGATGGTTAATCCACAAGCAGACAGAGGCACACAGGATGGTCAAACAAGAAAATGCCCCACTTTTGCTTACCAAGTCACCTCAATTTGGACCCAGCCATATGTAGATCAGTCTTGACCCTACTTCGATGGGAACAGTCCAACTGGAAATGCCAGTCCAGGTCCTCCCTTAATCAGAACACAAGCAACCCATCATCTGTCTCTTCAGTTGGGCAGAGCTTAGTTCCAGTGGCACTGTGTGCACGGGACACATGCCTGGACATACCTGTCCTACTTAGGCCATCAAACAGAAGTATATACAAATGTGATTGATGGAATGCTTAAATTAATTTCAGTCACTGGTAATTACTTAGGGCTGCATCCCAGTCTATCATTACTTTGCACATCACGCTACCTCAGTTTGGACCCAGCCACCAGCAAATCACCCTGAAACACTAGTGCAGATCCTCCCTGAATAGGAATACAAGCAACCCAACATGGATATTACCCTATTAGGGCTCATCAGTAGGGTATAGCTTGGTTGCAGTGGCACAACGTGCACGGGACCCATGTCTTGGCATACTCAATCCACTTTCGGGCAGCATACTGAAGTATGCAAAAAAGTAATGGATGGAATGCCTGAAATAATCTCAGTAACTGGTAATCACTCGGGCTGCATCCCAGTCTATCTTTTTTTGGGCACCACACCTCCTCCGTTTGGACTCAGCCATATGAAAATCAATCTTGATCCTGTCCCTGGTGGAACAGTACAGCCCAAACTGCAAGGCCACGTCCTCTCTGAACTGAAACACAAGCAATCAGTTCTAAGCAGAACATGAGGAAGTGTGAATTATATTTGTATTTTGATTAACGTTGACAATCATTGCCACCTTTAGTTTAAACTTAAGCATCTTCCTAAACCATTGGCCAAAAGTGTCAATGTTGACTAAATCATGCAAAGGGGTTGGCGGCAATCTCTCTGGCTGTAATGCAGCATCAGAAGGCACCATGATGCATAAGTGGGTGGGCGTTGGAACTGCCAACTTAGATCTCACCTTGTCAGGTATGACGGACCAGGGAGCTATCAAAATCAAAGAAGGCCTTTACCTCACACCTCTGGCTGTGCCATGACACTGGTGGGTTTAAATACACACTCTTGACTTGCCACGGGACAGAGATTTAAAAAAATCTTAATCAGCTTTGCTGAGGGGACCCAGACAGCAATGATTGCTCTGTGCCTGTCTTTAGTCATCGGCCTTCCCAAATTTGATTGGTTGTTTGTTGTGATAGCACTGGCACTGTCTAAAGGAATGAGGTGCTTTCCCCACCCCCCTTTTCCTAGGGTGGGGGAGTGTGTTGACTGCGGTGGGGGCCACTTGTTTTGTATATGAAGGTCTGGCTGTTACTTTGATAGATTCTGAGTTTCACAAGAAACAACATGTTTGCATTATACGTCCCTCAGTGCACGAGAAAGCAAAGAGATGTCTTTGAGAGTGGTGTTTGCTGTTGAGGCATATGAAAGCTCACACTATTTACGTTGTGGCAAGGGAAGTTACTTTTGGTTGCAAGGTATTTCATTTCTGGGTCAAATCAAATCAAATCAAATTTCTGGGTCACAAAGAGAAGAGCCAGTGTGAAAGAAGTGGGTTGTCATTTAGGCCCCAATTACAAGTCGGGCAGTGCAAGGCCTGCCAGATTTGCAGGGGGGGGTGGTGGCTGTCTCCCAACCACCCTATTGTTGCAGCAGTCATAAGGCAGTAATATGCTTAACTTGACTGCAGCAATCCTGCCAAGCTTATTACAAGTTTCCTCTCTGCAATGGTTTTCCTGGCGGTTCCACCACAGTGAGGCAAGAGGAAACAAAGGGAGCCCTTCAGGGCCCCTGGTGCCTCACGCCAGCTGTATGCAAACAGGTAGTCACAACATGTGCCCTCCTGTGTGTGCATGCACACCAGTTTCTGCAGGGCATGCCATACAGGAAATGTATTTTGGGTTCCAATTGCTGTGCCTATTTTCAGCGGCTGTTATCTCTTCCTTCAACATAAAAATACATAGGAAAAATCCTTATCTAAATCCAGGGAGGGAATTTATGTGTTGACCTGAAGAAAGCCCAGAACCGAGCAGGCAGTATAAGAGGGCTGAAACATGTCAGGGTAATAGGACCATCACCTCCAAAACGACCTGCATTTTATTTATTTTAATATTCGCTACGTCCCCGCTAATAAAGGGATACCTGGGGAATGGAGTAGGATTTTTATCTATAGACTCCCTGGCCTACATCTCCTAAGTGCTCCCTTAAACACGGTCGAGCCCACCCTGATCTTTAGGAGTCAGAGTGAACCCAATGATGAAGCATGAGATCAATAGGGTGTGTGAGGGTTAAATAACAAAATAGGGTTGCCTTCTTTCCGCATTCAGTGGTGTATGCCAAGTAAGTTTTATTATTCTTTGAGCTAGTTGGTTCTGGATACCTTACGGTAGCTATAGTTTAGTTGGGAGGGTGTATCCACTTCCTAACCTCTCTCACCCCTTGGTGCCAGTGGAGCACGCTCCCCCGTCACGTGTGATTTACAGTACTTTTGCAACGTATAGCTGTGGGGTATAAGATGATTTCCAAAATATCTTGAAGCAAGTGAATAACCAAGCACAAGTTTACAGCACTCACTCCAACCCTTCCTACCTTCAGTTGAGTAACGCAGTTACACAGGTCAGTTTTTTAATCACGGCATCTACTAACATTCCCCTACATCATAATGGCCGAACAATTAGGAATCGGATTCTCTGATGACATGGCATCGGCAATCCTGGCAGCCCCATCGCTGTTACCTGACACAAATATCAATCAGTGTCTAACTAAATCCCAAAATTGGGACGAACCTAAAGAGATAAAAGAAACCAAATTAAGATTTTACTTCACGGGGCCATCATGACGGTATATTTAAGGGGAAATGCGGCTCCCACAGGGCTACTAGTTACCAATGAGCCCCGGATTTTCCTCAATGACCCCCCTTTAAGAAAGAATGGTCTCTCATCGCGTGGAGGTGTACACGCGACTGGTTAATTTTAATTATCATTACGGCCAAACGTTTGCTGGAAGCACTCCTTATTAACATCAAAATGAGTGAAGATGTTTTGAGCACCCAGATTGCAGATCACAGTCTTCAAAAAGAAGCTTGAAGAGGTGAACAAAGAAATCAGTGAACACAAAGAATTTTTGATGCAGAGCAAAATATACAAACTACAAAAGGACCTAAAGAAATTTTCCCACGAAAAAATGTATCCCTATATTTGTGATGATTATACAAAACAACCAGATAGTTATACGGGCTCCTCTAATAGGAGTAACTCGGTCTGTGTACTTAGACCAGGATGAATGGTCAAGTGACAATTCCAATAAGAGCTGGAGAGACAGACCACGAAGACCTAGAAGAGGAGGACAAAACCAGGGGTTTCCACCACAGATGTTCCCATGGCCTAACTCATACAACCAACCGCCATTCCAAGGCCCACCTCAGTTCTTTGGGATGCCGTTCTACCAACCCAACCAGAATCAACAATATATATTTTTTAGGCAGGGGCGGGAGAAGAAGCAGACGGGGCAGACGTGGCAACAGCAGGGTCCAATGGGAAGAGGACGCACAGGTGATAACTACAAGAAACCACACCAAGGATCCGCAGGCAGGCCCGAGCTTGCGGTAGACCTGGTAGTTAACCTCACTGATGAAGTATTGACCAAGGAAGAAAGACCTTGGCTTTGTCCCTACAAATCACATTGACAAGTTTAAGACTTGTTGCGGACTCGGTGAGTTTTTCTGAAAGATCTGTGTAAAAACCTTCTTTGAGGGAGAACCACAACAAGAAGGAGACACTGGATTCTCCTCCCTACGGCAGAAATCTACCTTCTTCCCTCCTCCATCGTTAATACCACCTGAGGTATTGGCGTTTGAGGAAACAGTTAACAAAGAGGTTGAATTACTCCAACCTAAATACTATACCTACAACAACCTGAGTAAGGTGGAAAGAGAGACATTGGAGTCTTTGGCCAAACAGAAAAACCTGATCATCACACCTGCCGATAAAGGGGGAGTGATTGTGGTACAAGAAATCAATGCATATAGATCAGCATGCATGTCCTTCATTTTGGATGTAAGACACTACTGAAAAATACAGAGGGATCCGACACTACGTTTACAAAAGACCATCACTGACATCACCGCCAAAGCATTGGAGAGGGAATGGATTACAAAGAATGAGAAGAAGTTTCTCAACAGCAAATAACCCCGTATGCCGCTATTCTATACCATACCTAAAATTCATAAGGGAAGGGTCCCGCCCCCTGGAAGACCAATTGTGTCTTGGATTGGGTCAGTTCTTGAACTCCTTTCAAAGTACACCGACTTTTTCCTACGTCCACTCATAACCAAGATTAGGCCATACGTGAGGGACACTAAACACCTACTTAACATGCTAAAGGAAGTCGAGTACGACCCCACTAAGAAGCACTGTATACGAGCATCCCGCAAGAGGAGAGCCTACAGGTCATAAAAACTATACTAAACAGACAAGAATGGCCCTGGGAGACACTGGTCACATTCATCATTGATCTCATTTGGATTGCCCTCACGGAGAACTTTTTCAGATTTGAGGACCAATTATACCTGCAAGTCCACGGTACCTCCATGGGCAGTACCTTTTCCCCCAGTTTCGCCTGCCTCTACATGGGGTACCTGAAGGAGGAAAATATATGGTCCAACAATCCTTTCTCTGGAAGGATACGCAAATGCCTTAGATATATTGACGGACGATGTTTTCGTCATTTGGCCTGGTAATCAGGACAGCACGACGGAGTCCATCACCTGGATTAACAACATAAACCCCTTTCTGAAATTTACTATGTCCTCCAACAGTATGATGGTCTCCTTTTTTGACATTAACACCCTGGACACAAATTGGAGGTTGGAAAGTTCTCTCTACACGAAACCTACTGACTGTAACAGTTTACTGCACTTTGAAAGTGCACATCCCCGATCACTAAGGGAAAACCTCTCTGTAGGACAATATCTAAGGATACGGAGGAACTGCTCCAACTTGGAAAGTTACAATAAGGAAGTTGAAAACCTCACAAAAAAGTTGAAGAACAAGGGCTACCCCAAGAAAGTGATCCAGCAAGCTCGTAAAAGATCGCTAAACACTCCACGTGAGGCTCTGTTAGAAACAAATACTAAAATAGAAACCAAGGTACTCATATGTGTCACTACTCATAATTCATCTTCTAACAACATCATGAAGATCATAGATAAAAATTGGCGGATCCTGACGTCTGACAAACTAACCTTTGAAAAACCAATGTTCTCGTTCAGACGTAATAGGAGCATAAGAAACACCCTTGTCCACACAGATAGTTGGGAACCCAAACGTGACGCATAAATGACTTTATGGAACCAGCCTCAAGTGAAGGGACATTTCCTATGTGGAAATTGTGTTGTGTGCCCTCTTACGAAACACACTACAAGCATCAATTTAGGCCTGAAATACAATTGGGAACAAAGAGATCACACAAATTGTAACAGTTCTGATGTGATCTACATGATTACAAGCCTGAGTAGATCCAAGTACATTGGAATGATGACCCGAAAAGCATAATTGCGCATTGGAGAACACAGGAGTATGACCAGACGAGCAATTACTGCAACAAGACGGACAGCCCACTACGTGGAGACAAACCACAAAGACAGTGACCTTGAGTGAACTATAATGGAAAAAGTGAAAGAAGTACCCAATGACTCAAAGAGACTGCTAGAGAAGGAACAACTATGGGTCTAGAAACTTAGAACGGACAATCAAGGGCTGAATTACACCATTCCATGGAATACTTAAGTAGAAGCTATCAGTACACCGATTGCCTGTGTAATACTTGAAAACATACAAGTACATCTCTATGGCACATATAAGCAATTTTATAAAAGCAGAGAATTCAACGTACATGAGAATGTCTGAAAACAAAGTGGGTGCATACTGGGTCCACAACGGACAGGGAGGTAACTGCTGAGATGCTATAGCCATTGATATTTTGTTCAGGGAGGAGGGAGCTTATTCTTGCAGAAAAAAAACTTTTGCTGAGCAGGCACATTTAACATTCCAGCCAAAGTATCAGTGCCTATAGTGGAGCGGCTGTAGCTCCATTGAAATGCACAAAGATCCCCGCCAGACAGGCAAAGATCTCTAACTATGAACGATGTTCCTCTGCCAGGGAGCAGAGTCTATAGTCTGTGCTGACCTGGAGGCTGATGCCAGACTTTAATTGAGGAACTTAGGGGTATATTACCAACAACTAGCGATAATTTTTGTCTCTAACTTGTTTAGAGACAAAAATTATCGCCGCACATCGGCGATTTTTATCGCAGATAAACCTTGCTATTAGCAAGGTTTATTGCAAATGCGATAAAAAACTCCCGCAATGCATGAATATCGCTGAAAAGTCAGCGATATTCATGCATTATCGAGCAAATGCTCTTAGCCATGTTATCCACCTCCCATTGGATAACATGGCTAAGAACTGCTCAGGGCAGGTGTTAGCTTTTGGAGATATTCGCGCTTAGCGCGAATATCTCCAAAAGTTGGTAATAGGAGATAGCGATGTTAGCGACTGTTTCCAGTCGCTAACATCTTGGCACGCCCACTTTGCATGTCATTAGTGATAAATATCACTGACATGCAAAGCGGGGCCCAAGATGGTCGCTATCTCCTATTAGCTGTCGCTAACTGGTGTTAGCGACAGCTTGGTAATAGGGAGATAATTTTATCTCCGCTTTCTTGGCTTTTAAAGCCAAAAAGCGGAGATAAACCCCCTTGATAATATGCCCCTTAGCCTCCATTTACGGATTACGTGATAACTTCGGGTTTGGGAGCAGATAAAGCTATACTTCTTTCACTCATTTGAATTGTAATTTTAAATCCTCTTTAATTGTGAAATCAGACTCTAAGTTATTCTTCTGAAAATGCCACTTTTGGAAAGTTGGCATTTTCTTGCCCAACCAAATGTGCATTTCTCTCAGTGTCGAGGGTCAGATGCCAATAATGGCTCTCCTGTTATATGGTGCGCCGTGGGTGTCAGTGGGAGTGTTCCTTCCATGTTCAGGACAGATTTCTTGTTCAACATCTGACTCGTGAAACTTGAGGAGTCTGGAATGTACTTGGATTGTGTGATTATAACTGCAAGTATGGAATGTGTGTGTGCCCGTGGTGAATGAGTGTGTTGTTTGTGTCTGTGGTTTGGGGTGTATGTAATTCTTGAATTCTAGTACCACATTATCTTAGTGTTGGTACCTTGTTCCCAAAGAAATTATATATTTCCATTATAGAAAATGAATAAAATTATGTATATATTTTCTAAACTTGGGTTGACTCTGATTATTTGGGGTATTCCTTCTGGCGACAGCGAGCTCATTTCTGTCTTTCTTCCATGATTGGACTCTAACTGAGCCATTTGATTATTTCCAGAGGGCAGAAACATTTTTGTGTTTTGAAGTATCAGATGCCAATAATGGCTTTCCTCTTATATGGTGCGCCGGGGGTGTAAGTGAGAGTGTTCCTTCCATGAGCAGGATATCCTGGGGGTTGTACTCAGCCCTTCATGAGCTTCAAAGGGTAGCATGTGGGCTGCGGCCATGCACCTCCTGACTTCTGAAGCTGCCTGACACCTGGGCCTGCCTACCCTTTGTTCCCCTAGACAGTTTGGAGCCAGACCAATGGGAAAGGTCAGAACTGGTCAGTACAAGATAAGCCAGTGCTTGAAAAGTTCTACATACTCCAAACCACACAAAGAGAACAACCTTGGGCACTTAATCATCTCTGTATCACTTGTGTTAACTATGAACGTCTCTTGGTCAGTAGTACATTTTGCATGAGCAGAATTTTTTTCAAATTTATAAAGGTGACGCAACCTTTCAATCACCATCAGGATCTGTTCCGGCAAGAATGTTCACTCTCTCAGGTGATAGATCTTTGCCACCATATTTTAATCAAAAGAGCTATTTCATAATCACAAGAAATTTTAAATATAATAACACATTTTAGTCAATACTGAGAGTTGTGAATAGTTTTAAAGGGCTTTATTTTTCTAATTAAAGTTTAGGAATTCTGAATCTTTGTACATTAGTCAAATATCAATCAGCTTACAGAATTGATAATCAAAAAATATAGTTAGTGAGTTAGTGCAGATCATAATAAAAAAATGCATTTAAAGTGCTTCATTAAGGAAAGAAGTCTCTTTTCTAAGAAGGGCGGGGGCACAAATAGTGTCAGAAAATACCCACGAAGAGTTCAAAAGTAAATGCAAGTTTGAGATCAGCATTAAGCTAAAAAATCAATATTTAATAATTGCAGTATTTTCCATAACAAGAAATAAAGCATAGAACAAATAAGCCTTGGCAAAAGCCAATTAGTTATGTAAGCATAAAGCTTGCATTTAATAAATGTCAAAAGACTCAGCCTGTCTCCCTCTCTCTCTAGTCTGCTCTGAATCTCGCCTATCTGAATCTCATTTGCCCTAGCCTGCTGCTCTGTGTGCTCTGCAAGCACATCTGATCTGAACTCTTAAACTAGGAACAAGCTTTTAACTGCATAATTTTATGATGTAAAACATGTGGCCTATTCTCCTCTCCTTCCAATGTAAGTGTACCAGGTTCAAAAAGGCGCATTTCTCATCCATTCGTACAGGTCTTTCCAGCAGCATATGGCAGGCTGTATCTTTCTATGTTTGCAACAATAAATCTACGTCACATTTCTTAGCTAGCGTCTTTGTCTGTCTCCCATGACTTCACTTCCCTAACCTTCTAATAAAGTAAGATGTATTTCAAGTAAAAAAATAATTTGTATAAAAACATTACATTACCTGCAAGAAAAATTATTAATTAGGAAATCATTTGAAACATAAAATTGTAATGCAATTTGTAATACGTATGTTTTCCGTTCTCTAAACCAAGTAAAATTAAACTTTTTAGGACAATTATGTATGGTGCTCTGTGTCAACAGATAACATTTAGAAAGCTCCAAGCTATATGCCGTTATGTATGTGACCTCGCCCTCGCTCCCGTCCCCCGCATTCGAAGAGCGACCTTCGGCGGCAGATCGTTTTCCCACCTCGCCGCCAAGACATAGAACACCTTCCCCATCCTCTTACAACAGACCCAGGACCTTCTAACCTTCAGAAGACTACTGAAAACCTGGCTATTCGAGCAGTAGCAGCATCCCCCCCGCGCCTTGAGACCTCTACGGGTAAGTAGTGTGCTTTACAAATGTTCTGATTGATTGATGTGAGGCATCTTTATTTCACAAAACGAAAGACACATTCCAGTCCTTGTTATCTTGAGGTCAACTTTTCAAGAGTGTCTGAAAGCACATTCTAAGCTTTTATTTTAGCAAGCTGTCAATGTGCTCTGCACTATTAAACATTGTTTTATTTAATACAAATGGATCATTAATTCTGCACACATTTTAGTTTGTAAGTTTATTAAAAAGCTAATTTCTACAATTTTGACAAAAAATCTTATGGTGGTATATTTGTGCATGGTTCAGTATTTCCTAAAGCATTTATTGATTAAAGGAAAAGCATCTAGTTAAGGCCTGGCATTGAATATGAAAGTCTGGTGTTATCAGCACCAAATGTCCGTGTATCATTTTAAAATGCATTTCTCATGTTTGAAGCCCAAGGCAGATTATCATTTGTAGTGACTAATTTTTATAGGAGCTTTTTCTGCTCTTACAATCCCTCATCTCATGGTTATCTTAACCATCACACTAAAGTTACTTTATGTGTGAAATCGTTTAAAGAGCATGCTTATCATCATCTTTGGTGTGTGTAAATGTGGTCATTTCATTAGTAAACCTAATTTCTGTCAGGTGTGAAAAAGAACATTACTAACACTATTATGATCAGTATCACTGCTATTACAAAAACTGATCTATCTTTAAGGCAGCACACATTTTGTCTGCAATCAGATCAGATATAGGCAAGTTCAAAGGTTCAGTGCAGAGTTCTTTAAGTAGTATCATTTTAGGTGGCTAGCTTATAGCAGTTCAGATTTCTAATGTGACAATCCTGAAACCTACTTTGTGTTCTTCTAAAAATGATTTCTCTAACTCTTCTACTGCAACTTGGGCATAGGTTGATCTTCTGTAAAATAAGAAATTAAAATAATAAAGGTCTAACAGGACAGTTCTTATAATTGATCAGTTATTGTTTTTTTCCAGATTTTGATAGTTTTCGGTTATTTGTTTCAGATTTTCTCAGTTCTTGTTATTAATTCAAAATCAGGGAGGCTCATACAGTTCAAATCTCACATCTCACAATTCTTCTAATTTGACGTTCAGTACTTTGTCCACGTAATATGACCGGTCAGTTGCTGAATACCTCCAACAAGGCACTCTTGGTCTCTTTGATCTTCTTGGTTTCCGTTGATCTTTTTCTTTGCCACTTTCATCACTTGATGCTGTTTCTTCAGCAATAGCCTTTGATTTACGATCAACTGACACACTTCTTTTCAGTCTCTTTTGAACACAGTTTCGTGAAATGGCCACAAAGACTTCACAGCAGTGTTCCCTGTAAGGTGCACGCCTGCGCATCTTTGTGCCCTGAGTGCCCAGTGTCCTGTGTGGAGCGCGCACACGTTCGCACGGCCGCTTTTAAAACGTGAGCGGTGAAAAACCGCAATTGCCTGGTTGCCGGAATCCTGGGCACGCGTTCACTAGAAAGTTGCTCCTGCACTTGCTGCATTTTTATTGGAGCCCGGCAACGGGCTGATTGTGGGCCTTTGTGAAAATATTTATGTTAATTGCAGCACCGTCATACGCTGCACTTAACTTAAATATTTTCACAATGGGCCAAAATGAGCCTGCAGCCTCGCTCTATTTAGAAAAGAAATGCAGCAAGTCCCAAAGCATGACGTGTAAAGCACACGTCGTGCTTTTGGACTTGATGAATGTCTTTTCTCAATAGAGAGAAACTGCGGGCTGATCGTGGGCATTTGTGAAAATATTTATGGTAATTGCAGCGCCCAACGGGCGCTGTGATTAACAGGAATACTTTTACAAATGTGCGCCTAACAAAAAAGAATATGTCCGTCTGTAACGCAACTGATGCTCAGCTCGGATACCTTCGGGTCAAGTTTGCGCTAAATAAAACTCTGTGCAAATAAAAATGGCATTGCCCCATGAGTATGTGCCTCTGATGAGTTATGCATATATGGGTCATGACTATTTTTTAAGATATTGAAAGAGAAACAGGAAACCTCTTCTGATGCACTTAAATCCTCTGTGGGGCGCCTTTATAATGAAAATGAACCCCATAAGAAATTACCATGTACCCGAAGCAATGTTCGTATTCGGTGCATACTGTGGCCTTTTGATGTGTTTTGATGCATATTGCAGCTGAAATTGGCTAATCATATCATGAAAAGTGGTGGCAATTCTTGGCATATGGGGCCAGATGTAGGTAATTTCCATTTACCGATTCTTAAATACCGACTCATACCGAATCGGTATTTCAGAATCGGAAAATGGTATGTAGGTAAAAATTCGTTAAAACTTACCGATTCGGAATGACTCGGTATTTCATTTCGGTATTTACCGAATCGGTAAATTCCGAATCGGTAAATGCCGATTCGGTGAAACCCATGCATTCCTATGGGCCTCCTGGCCCATAGGAATGAATGGGTTTTACCGAATCAGAATTTACTGATTCGGAATTTACCGATTCGGTAAATACCGAATCGGAAACTTTAAAAAACGACATGTGAGCCTGCCAACCAATCAGGGACACCCTACACCCCCCACAACCAAGGCCCAGAGAATCCAACCAATCAGAATGAAGCATCCCCCTCCCCAGTACCTGTGAGTGGCCACACCATGCAGGTGCACACCAACTGAACAAACAATTGAGCTGAGGTGAGAGGAGCTGAGCATCCACAGCCAAGCAGTGCTACAGAATGGAGTCTCATGAAGGGCAAAAGGATGGTGGGGAGCGCAAAAGAAAGATAAATTTCAGCCAAGAAGAACTTCAGGTGGCAGCAGAAGAAATAGTAAGTCACTAAAACCAAATATTCGGGAGACAGTCTCTGCATGTTGCAGAGACTGTGAAGAGGAACATATGGCTTGGCATACAGGGCAAAGTGAATGCCATTGGTGTGACCCACCGGGACATCGAGGACATCAAAAAGCGATGGTATGACCTGCGCATCATAACCAAGAGGAAGATTGCTGCGCAAAAAAAGGATGCTGGACTGACAGGAGGTGGCAGGGGCAAAGCACCAAAGCTGACTGAGATGGAGGAGCTTGTTGAAACCACCATAGAGCCAGAATGCATCCATGGGATTGGAGACCTGGACAGTACAGCAAAAGCAACAAATAAACAAGGTAAGAGGCATGTACCCTAATCCACAACCATTAACCTGAACCCGTACCCCACTGTGTAGAGTGATTACACTGCAGAACAGCTCATACTTGGTGCCAGCAATGCATCATGGTACACGTAGTCATGAGTACATAGATGCAATGCATACACCACAAGACTCTGCAAGGCATGCCGCACACATCACCAAACACACAATGTACACTGTGCAAAGGTGTGTAAACGATTTAATCAAGAAATACACACAGGTGAACAACAACATTGACCCTATGTCAATTTGATTCCACAGGAGAGTCCTCACGCACTCCAGCACCAGCAAGGGAGGAGAGGGCACCAGCAACTAAGAGAAGGGAAAAAGAGAAGAAAAAAACAGGTCACAGGGCTGTAGAAGGAGGCAACAACACCACCCAGGAAGCCTCATCACCAGAGCGAGCGACAACACCTGTCCCGCTATCACCGTTGTTGTTTGGATCTCCTGAATTGTTAAGCACACCGCCTACAACCATAGCAACGTCCAGGTTGGCCATGCAGGGAAGGGCAAGTAGGCCTGATTTGCCCCCTCAGAGGATCCTGCAAACCTCTGATTTGGAGGATGAGGATATTGTACCTCAAACAATTACACCTGTGGCTGACAAGGCTAGACCACAGATTACAGCAGACGCTGCGTGCACCAGTGTCCTTGGCAGGAGGGCACGTGAGGGTGGCGAGGGGCAGGAAGGAGAGAGCGTCTTCTGTGGCCTGGAGGCCACAATGGTCAAAGTACAGCGCGTGCAGGCCAAAGCACTGTTAGCCGTGCATAGGCAGGTTTGCTGCATGAACAATAAAATGACCAACATGGACAAGGGAATAGGCCACATAGCATGTAGTTTGGAGGCAATATCAAAGGGGATAACAGACATCTCCACATACATGGGTGTACTGTCGGATAAGTTGGACAGGGATCAACTACAGCGTGGCAGGGAGCGGCAGTATATCTGGCAGCAGACAAAGGCAATTAACAGATTTGCGTCAGCTACGTCACTACTGTGCCGACGCTCTATATCCATGCAGGATGCAATTGTGCACTGCTGCACAGACTTGACACGGGGCATGGGAAGAGTGACCTCTGCGATGGAGCAGATGCTAACCACTAACACAGGCAATGCTGGTGACACGGGTGTGGAGGAGACAGAGGGGTCAACCAGCAGGAGTGGCTCCAGCACACCTGTACCAGAAGTGCGCAGGAGCGGCAGGCGCAGCCATGCTGAGTCAAGCCCCAGCCGAGATATTGATACCCAGCCACATCAATCGCGCAATGTAGTGCGTGGACGTAAACACTGACCAATGCCGCAGATCCACACGACTGCACACAGTGACGGCAACTGAGCACAAGCCGTCATGGACATAGGCTTTGATGGACAATGGCTTTTCCTATGTGATGATGATGTAGTGACTATTAAACTACACTTGTCAAACACTATACCTGTCTATGTGTCATACATTACCTAGAAATATCGACGTGTAATTTCTGTCCGTCTCAATCTTCCATCTGTTGCTGCTGGTCCTGTTGCTTGGGGGTCTGCATGTTCTTGTTCATCATCAATGTCTTCGTGATGTGTCACCTCCACCTCTGTGCCTTCTTTGGTGGCAAGATTGTGCAAAATGGCACAGGTCACTATTATCTTGCAACACAGGATGGGGGTGTACTTTCGAGCACCTCCACTCTTGTGGAGGCAGCGAAACCTGGTCTTGAGGTGTCCAAATGTTCGCTCCACTACGTTGCGAGTTGACCTGTGTGCCACAGTGTATCGCCTTTCGCCTCTGTTAGTTGGGTTGAGGTACGGTGTGAGCACAAAGGAACGCATGGCATATGCACTATCGCCTAGGAGGGAATGAGAGGTACATGAGTTACATTCACATGACACATTAATCTGCCATTCATTTCAGGGTGTGTTACACTTATTTACCTAGCAGATATCCATCACCAAAATCTCCAGCAACAAGCCGTGTGTATATTCCGCTGTTCTGGAAAATGTAGGAGTCGTGCGTGCTCCCAGGAAATTTGGCCACTATGTCTGTGATGATGTTGCCAGCATTGCATATCACCTGCACATTGATGGAGTGCGTTGACTTACGATTTCTGTAGATGTGTTCAGTGGCTGCAGGTGGGCATAGTGGAATGTGGGTGCCATCTATGCAGCCTATCACATGCAGGAATGTGCCAGTCCATAGAAGTCAGTTTTTGTTTTGGCAAGTTCCGCAGGTGTGTCAGGGAACCGAATGTAATGTTCCATTCCCTGCGTCATGGCATCCAGAAACTTCCTGAAAAAACGGGACAGACAGCTCTGGGATACACCACCTACTGCAGCTATCACACTCTGGTAGCTCCCAGAGGCAAGCAGGTGTAAGCTACACAGCACCTGCACATGGGGTGAGATGGCGTGGGCCCTGGGTGTTGGGTGATCCAGGTATGGGTGGAGGTCCCTTATTAAGTCCATGATGGTTCTGGGGTGTAGCCTGCACCTCTGAAGTATCTCAGGCTCAGTCAATTGGAACAGGGTGATCCTCTGCCTGTACACCTGCTCCTCCCTTCTCCATACCCTCTCACCTGCAGCCTGTAGCCTTTGCCTCCTCGCAATCACATAGAATGCCGCCATTCTTGCAACACTGTTGCATTTTGGGCCCTTTTTATAGCCTGCACCTGGTTACCACCTGCTTTCAGTTCATGGTAAATACCGACTCTTAAATACCGAATTTCATTGAATTCGGTATTTTTTTCCTTTCCTACATCTCGATGGGCATTTTTTCCGATTTCTTATTTACCGATTCGGTAAATAAGAACTCGGTAAATAAGGTATCGGTAAATACCGATTGGGAAAAGATGTAATTGGTAAATACAGATTCGGTATTTTACCGATTCATATTTTCCGATTCGGTACATTTTTGACACCTACATCTTATTTTCTAAATTCCGGTCGGTAACGGCCGATTTTACCGATTTTGGGCCGTTACCGACCGGTATTCGCCTACCTACATCTTGCCCATGGTGAGTATTATTGAAACTGAGGTGCAAACTGCTGCCCCAATGTATAATGTCTGCACTAGAAAACTAGTGGTATTTATTAGCATTTTATGTGATTGTCATTACTACTGTTAGAGGCCTCCACCTTAAAATGTCTATCACTACCATATCCATCCATGCACTCAATTACCATTTGATCAATTCTTGAGGGAGGTAGGGGCAGGAACATACCCTGTAGTTTCGAAGGCCGTTTTCCTGATTTGCTTCACAGTGTCATGGCATCAAAAGGCTCTGAAAGTGTCTGTGTTATGTTATCTGTATTTGTAGAGCACACAGCTCACCTGGGAGGGTGCCCTGGCACTGAAGCAGGAGCTGTATGGGCCGAGCCATGGTTGGGGCTAGGTGAAGAGCGAGATCTTTAGGGGCGGATGTACAAGCCCCTTGCGCCTCTCTGCGCCGCCATTGCATCACTTTTTTTGACGCAACAGCTGCGCAAACAGTGCGCCCTATTTACAATGTGATGCATCCAAGGAGATGTGTCACGTTGTAAAGCCCTACGTGACATTATACCTGCGTCAGGTATAATGTATGCAGGGTGGGCATTCCCATGCAGGAAAGCCTTGTAAAATTGACGCAGTGAGAAATCTACAAGATTTCACTGCGTCACTTTTAGGACGCCACTGCGTCAAAACCTTACGCCTGCTTGAAGCAGGCATAAGGAGTGACGCAGTGAAGTGGGAATAGGCCACAAAATGCATTGCTGGAGTTGCTTCATGCTTGCGACACGACTCCAGCAATGCGTGACTTTTGCCCCAACAGATGCTTCAGAATTTCTGACGCATTTGTCAATCCTTCCGCCATGGTGCGCCATATTGTAAATATGGCACATCCATGGTGGCGCAAGCATTTTTTAGGGTGGCGTAAGGAAAGTGACGCATCTCCATAGATGCGTCACTTTCTTGTATAACAGCCCCTTAGTTTCTTGCAGAGTTCTAGATGTGAGGAGGAGGCTCTGATATGCAGAGGCATGTAATCCAGGCTTTACAAGGGAAGTAGGAGAAGGCATGACCGCTAAATCTGGTTCTGCATATGTGAGTGGGGTTTACAAGTAGATGTCTAGCTGAGCTGAGGTGTCTGGTAGGTTTGTGCAGTTGTGGAGGTACCTGGGGCCAATGTTGTGTAAGACTTTGTATGTGTGCGTGAGGATTTTAAAGAGTGCTTGTTTAAAAATTGAGTGCCAGTGGAGCGCGTTGAGGTGTGTGATGATGTGTGTGCGGAGTGGAAGGTTGAGAGTGAATCTGGCCACTGAGTTTTGTATGGTCTGGAGTCTTCTGGTCAGTTGAGCGTTGATTCCAGTATAGAGTACATTGCTGTAGTTGAGCTTGTTGATGATGAGAACGTGGTTCTGCTGGTGCTGGTGTGTAGCTATTTGAAGATCATTTTGAGCATCTTGAGTATGTGGAAGCAGGAAGTAGGAGGCAGATAGTGTACTCACTTGATCAGTTATGGTAAGTTGGTTGTCGAGTTGTATTCTGAGGTTCTTTGTGTGGACTACTTGGAAGGGTGTTGATTCAAGTTTAGCAGGACAGAAGTTGGAATCTCAGATCAAGGTGTCATTGCCAAAGATAACTACTTCTGTCTTGTCTGTGTTGACCTTGAGGCAATGGGTTTTCATTCATCTGGTGGTTTGAGTTACACAGGCAGAAAAATTTGTCTGGGTGTTTGTCTTTTTTTTGTCCTCATTTGTTTCTAGCCCTTTTGTAATTAGGAGTATTTGAAGTAAGAGCAATGCAAAAGATCAGCGATAGCCGGAGTTTTCTTGTTGCCTTCACCCAGGTACTCCAGGGTAGAGACTCCCGATCACTCTGTATACAGAGGAAATGCAAATTAACTTCACATACTGGGCCCTCACTCCCCCAAGTCTCGCATTTCTGCATGCTCCCTTTCGATTATTTTCCACTCTTACAGGTCCTGCAGATATCTCTGCCCCAGGAATTTCGGTCCAGCCGAAGGTAGGCTTCTCCTGGTCTGTACGGCTACCAACATAATCATAGGACTCCAAAGAAAGAAAAAAAAAAGGGGGGGAAGAAAAAAGAGACCCAAACCAGAATTAGAGGTATACTTGCACTTGCTCTTGCTCTTATAGTTATCTATAGGCAATTATGTTATTATCTCTATTACACCATTCATCCCAAATCTTCCAAAATGCAGTTTTCTTCGTATCACTTATAGCTCTATCTAATTTTGCAAATCTATGTATTGAGTTAACCCATTCACACTCTAGTGGTGAAACAGGGGAAATCCATTTGATACATAATTCCCTACGCGCCAGTAGAAAAAGCACAAACATTATAATTTTGTGATTCTTAGATATCTGTATTGTAACTTCCTCATCCGGGGTCATGCCGAAAATTACTTGAGAAAGACTCACCTTAACTTCAAACTCCACAATACTGGAAATCGTTTCACCTACTTTGTTCCAAAAACCTTGTATTGCTGGACATCGCCAGAACATGTGCACGTCATCCGCATCTGCTTCCCCACACTTTTGACAGATCGCATTTTTAGAGCCCATCTTAGATAATCTTCTTGGGGTCCAATACGCTTTATGGAGAGTAAATAAATGTTTTTTTTTTTTTAATGAAGCAGCCTTAACATTCTGCCATAGAACCGCAAAAGATACTTGCCATATGGTTTCCCGATTGTGGTTTGGCAGCTCTCTCCTCCAGATCGCATCAAACCACTGCTGAGATTCTTCCAGAGGCTGAATGAACATCCTGTACCATGCGGCTATTTCTTTACCTCCAGTATTTGTGGTGGCTGCCTTCTTTTCAAAAAGTTCATTGCCCTTGCCAAGATTTTTAAGAGATTTGGCCCAACTTGCTAATTGGTAATATTTGAATTTAGAAACAGTCCCTCTTGTGATATCCTGAAGTTTCTGCCAAGAAATTATGTCCGACCCCTCCAACAGCTCGCCCCATCTTGCTACGCCGTTTGCTTGGATTGGAACCGCTAGAGAATCTTGAAGACACCTTGGTGTGCCTTGTGAGCTCCAAATAGGGGCAAGTGTACTGTAATAGTGTAAACGTTGTGATGTTCTTATTTGATACCAGCCTTTGCATGCTGTTAGTAAAATCTTTAGTTTGACATTCTTGAAGAATTTTGGGTCGCCAAATTTAAACAAAAAATACCGGGCTTGGTCCTGAAAATCTGTAGTCAAAGCTTTAAATAAAGGTGTATAAGAGATAGAGTCCCCTAACAATTGCCTGAAGATTTTTAAGTGGAATGCTATTTGATATTGCAGAAGGTCCGGTGTGGCTACTCCCCCATCCTCCTTTCTCTCCCTGAGCTTTCGCCAAGCTATCCGGGGTTTCTTTTTTGCCCATATAAAACTTGAAAACAGGCCTTGGATCTTAGCTATCCATTCTTTCCTGAATTCCAGGGGTATAGAATCAAAAATAAAAGTGTATTTTGGAAGGATTACCATTTTTAGCAAATTCGATTTGCCTAAGAAGGACAGGGGCAGTGAATCCCATTTTTGAAGTTGAGACTTGACTTTGGATGTTATTTTATCAAAATTTACTTTCGCAACTAAATCTATGTTCTGCACTACTTCTATCCCCAGATATCTAATACTTTGTCGGATCTGATCACAGGTATAATGTGTGTTCCATTGCATCACTTCTGTCTTGGATTGATTAACTGCGTATCCTGAAATCTCCCCCAAATTTTTTAGGGTATCCCAGATGGCATTTATTGAATCTTGCAAATGACCAGTGAAGATCATTAAATCATCCGCATATAAGCCTAGTTTTTTTTCCCACCCATTACATTGAAAGGGGCTAATATCATGACATTGCCTCAGTTTTATGGCTAACGGCTCGATGTACATATCAAAGAGCAGAGGTGAAAGGGGACACCCCTGCCTGGTACCCCTCCCAATTATAATCTGTGGAGAAGGGGAGCCATTTACCAAGACTTGTGCCACTGGATTCTTATAAAGTGATTTGATTACCCGCAAAAAATAACTACCTAAATTAAAACGAAGAATAATTTCTTGAAGGAGAACCCAATTAACGCGGTCAAACGCTTTAGCCGCATCACATGTCATTATTGTTAGCGGTATAGGATTGGTAGTAGCCAAATCAATTGTTCCAAGTAATTCATGTGTGAGGTCATGCAAGTGCCTTCCCTTGATGAAGCCTTTCTGATCCTCATGAAACAAAAGACCGATCACCCTCTCCAGCCGCTTAGTGATTAATTGTGTGAAGATTTTATAGTCTGAGTTGAGGAGGGAGATCAGCCTGTATGATTCACAAAGCTTTGGATCCTTATTGGGCTTCAACAAGACAATTATAGTTGCTGCTCGCCAGGACTCATGCAAGTCTCTTCCCTCGATATAAATAGTATTAAACAGATCTAACAAAATCAGGATTAGTTCTTGTTCTAGCACAGAATAAATTTCATTGGGGAGAGCGTCAGGCCCTGCGGCTTTCCCTTTCTTTAAGTTATTGATAACTCTATGAATCTCCTCTGTTGTGAAAGCGGCTGATATCTCCTCCTTAAAAAACCCTTCCATGCTCATGACAAGGTCAGCTCGTCATGAGGCACACTGGAGCTGTGCTAATGACGAGCTGACCTTGTCATGAACAATGGGAATTGAAAAATATCAGCACCCAGCGGGAATTGCCTTAGCACCAATGTGGTTAAGCTGATCAGTAAGGTATGGGAGATCTAAATCTTGTAAAAAGGCGGCTAGTTGTTCCTCGCTCGGGGTTAAGTTTTCTGTATATAACTCTTGGAAAAAAGACCTAAATGCTTGCTTGATCCCTGGTTCATCTGTAACAACCAGTCCGGTGTTTTGAGATTTAACTTCTTTGATCATATTCCTTGCATAGTCAGCCCTTGTTTTCCAGGCTAACATTTTGCCGCAGCCTTCACCGTACTCGTGATTCGCAAATGTACTCGCTTCCCATCTTTTCCGTACTTTAACCTCCAAATAATCAGCTAAATCATTTTTAGCCTTTGTTAACTCTGTTTCATTGTTTATATTCTGAACTTGAGCTAACTTTCCCTGTGCCAATCTGATCGCATCTTCTAAAGCCCGTAAGTCTGTCTTCTCTTTTTTGTTAGAAAACGCACTAATTCCTATCATGCTTCCTCTAAAATGTGATTTAAATGCATCCCAGACTTTATCTATAGGAGCTGAATTAAGGTTAAATAAGAAAAACTCGGAGACAGAATTCTTTAGGTTTTCTATTATTGTACTATCTAATAGAAGAGATCTATTTAGTGTCCATCTTTTGCCCTCTGAATTCCTACTTAATTCTAGATGTAATAGTACCGCTGAGTGGTCAGAGAGGTGTTCTGGTATGTGACAAACCTTACTGATATGATTACTGATTGAAGCTGATATTAAAAAAAAGTCTATTCTTGACCTGTGGCCATGTTTTTTATTATGAAAAGTATATCTATCTGCGACAGTTCCAGATTTAACCCCTTTTATAGACCAGATATCGACTAGTCCTAAGTCAGTCATTAGTTGCCTTGCTACTGCCCTCATTTTTGGGACTGCAGTCATTCGCCTCTTACATGTAGAATCTTGTGTTGGATTTAAAGTTATATTTAAATCCCCCCCCCAATATGATCGGTGCATTAAATTCAACTTAATGTAGAAATACATTTTTTAGTGGTCCCGGGTCATCTAAATAGGGGCCATAGTAGCCATCAAATATTGTCCGTCTCCCCTGGAAGTTTATCTTTGCGATTACCCATCTGCCTGATGGGTCAACCTGTGTTTCCTCTAATATGCCATTTGAGGATTTCCTAATCAAAATTGCTACTCCCTTTGTTGTAACCGTTTGTGACGTACATATACGGTGATCCACCTATGGTTGGTATCTTATTATTTCTAGCCATTCTTCCTTGGTTAAATGGGATTCCTGAATAAATATAACATCTGCGACAGAAAGCTTAAGGTACTCTAGAATTTTTTTTCTTCTTGAAGAAACCCTCAGACCGTTGACATTCCATGTCATAACCCTCAGGCAATTAATTCTTGTTTGTAATACCATGCTTTAAAATAAAAAAAAACAGAAAAAAAAAGAAAAAATCTCCGACTTTGACTATTACTTTTAACTCACAAAAGAAAATGAGGCTATAACAAATGAGGACACTTTTTTTTCGTTTTTTCCCCCATTGCTCCCTCACCCTTAGTGAAAATTATAGTTTTAGTGTTTCCAACACATTCTAATTTTTTGCCTGTGACCCCCCCCATCCCTCCCCACCCTCCCTGGGGAACCCTCCCGTTCTTCTTGAGGTGTAATTACACCTCCATTTGAACTCTCTCTACCGTAGGGCTTTAATAATACTTAGCTTATTTTTATGACTGAGCTTTTAACTCATCCAGAAAACTTCTCACTTCATTAGGATCCCGAAAGTTGTGCATTTTATTATTCAGCATAACTCTTAGTGATGCGGGGAATCTAATGTTTGCTGTGGCGCCAAGATCTCTGAATTCTGAAATAAATTTACCCAATTCCCATTGGCGGTCAAGTGTAGTACGCGAGATGTTTGACCTTATACGGTACTGCCAATCATCTTTTTTATATGAGCCTGCTTTTAATGTCCCGGTAAGTATCATTTCTTTCAGTGTGTATGATTTGAAATTCACCAAAATTCTTCTCGCAGCCTTCCTGCCAGGGCGAATGTCAAAAGGATCGCGATGAACTCGCTGTATGTCCTCCTCAAGGGAAACTTGGTCAATGTCAGTATTCTGCTCCAGAATAAGCTTAGTGACAAATGTTTTAACATCCCCTCCTTCCACTCCTTCTGGGACATTTAATATTCTAATATTGTTGCGTCTTGCATTATTTTCAAGTTGTTCTATCTTGTCTCTCAATTCCTGCTCATTTTTCTGGAGTTTATTAATTCCCAGCTGGTTAACCACTACTTTTGCGGCAATCTGCCCATACGCAGTCTCCATAGTTGTAACCCTTTCCACTGAACCATTGAGCTTCTCCTCCAAAATCCCACAATAGTCTTGAATTTTTTTTTGATTCTCATCCAATAACTCACAGTGGTTATGAGTCTTTTTTTGATTCTCCTCCGAGGTTAGAAACCGATGTCTAATCTCAGTTAGCCTTGTTGCCATTAGCTTCCCCAGATCTTGTGATTCCTCCCGTGTGGGCAATGGTTCTCCTGCAGTACTTTTTTCAGTGATTTGTTCGGTAAGAGGAGGAGGAAGATGGAAACTTAAAGATTGCTCCCTTTGAGGACTTTTAGGGCCTTGGGCACTTAAAACACTCGGCCCCATCGTTTCTAAGCCAGTATCCTTTCCCATGCCCACCAGTGGATCAAAACTATTTTTAATTGGAATTTGTGCAATAATATCCTCATGTATGCTGGACTCTGGGTGCAAACTCATTTTCCTGCCAGGTATCATCTGTGACCCCTGTGGCTCTATGCTCGTTGAATTCATTTGATTGTGAGGGTGAGAATCAGGATTACTAAGTAGCAGATCTTGTGACTGTACTTTAAAGTACGATTGTAGAGAGGGGGTGATTTTAACTTTTTTAGCTTTTTTATTACTCTCTTTCCCTTTCCCTTTCTCTCGTCCTTCCAATTTTAGAGATGCTTTTTTAATAAGTTTTTGTGCGGGGCCAAAGTTACTATCCTGCTCTATTTTATTCTGAGATATTAATACAGATGTAGCGGCCGAGGAACAAGTTACCTCTGCGCTGTACTCCTTTAACTCTATGGGGGAAATTATCCGCACCTCAGGTTTAACTCTTGCGTCCTTTATACTCACTGTAGGGTCCTCTGTACCCCAAATCCCTCTACTCCTCAGCGTATATCTGTTAATAATAGTAGTAGTTCCCTCCTCCTTTCCCAACTTTTCCGCTATACCGTCTTGGGAGCCCTCTTCTTTCTTTCTTCCTCTACCTTTACTCTTCTTTCTGCCTACCAGGTCTCTAGAGGTGGTGAAGCCCCCTCCCCTCTACTGCTTTCTGTGTGTCCTTTAATTCTTGAGATACACCCCTCTTTTGCCTCCTTACCGGGCTCATTGATCCTTCCTTTAAGACCCCTCTGGCATTCCTCTTCTCTTCCCGAAAGTTGAACTTGTCCAGTGCCAAAGAGGAAAGCAACTGTGGTATACTACTGACTCTTTCCCCCCCCTAGAATCACTATACGGGATAGAGGATAATGCACGTTACCTCCTGGTGCTTGATGAGGATCCCCCACTCTTGCTGCGGCAGTACGGCACCTTCTGAACCGTGCCGCTGCTACTGCCCAAATTCCTTCTGAAACTGCCGTTATTACTTTATATTTTTTTTCCAGGGTGCCCGCAGTTTTCGAGGGGCGCCCGTTTCCAGAAAGAAAGAAAGACCGGTATAGCTATACTAGCTACCGGAGGGGACCAGCACTACCCTCGGCTATTTACCGCTGTTTTAGCCGCTGTTTTTTGCCGTGGTTCAAAGATATAGAAACGTGCCACACCCTGAACAGTAAGGCACTGTGACACAAATCAGAGCACCTAAAACGCCCAACACACCCCCCCTTAAAAAAGAGAGAGTATTCAGTGTAACAGCTACTCCCCGCTGTACTCCCTGTTCACTGCCACTCAGGAATCACGAAAAAAGTTCAGCAAAATTCCGCAACCCAAAAAGACCGGAGTGCGTGTCGTCTTCCACAGCTCTCCGCTATTCTCACTGCTCTCCTCTACTCAGAATCCGGAGTGCCGGTGTGCTGGCGTGTCGGCTCCCTCAATTCTCCTCGGTATCGCTGTCCCCCTCCGCTCAGGATCCTGATTGCCGGTGTGTTGGCGTATCAGCTGCCACAACTCTACGCAGCCTCGCTTTTCTCTCCTCTGCTCAGAATCCGAAGTGCCGGTGTGCTGGCGTATCAGCTCCGTCAACTATCCTCAGTCTTGCCTCAGTCTCGCCATTCCCCTCCGCTCAGAATCCTGATTGCCGGTGTGCTGGCGTATCGGCTGCCACAGCCCTCGGCAATCTCGCTGTTCTTGCTGCTCTCCTCTGCTAAAAAATCAAGCCTCTCAGTCAGAAACATGCTGGAAACGCCCTACAGCCCTACAGCCGGCGAGATAGCTCACGACCGCTCCTGCTTGACGGCCGCCATGTTTCCCCCAAGTCGGGTGTTTGTCTTCTTATCAGAAAAGTAAAGGAGAATATGGGATGAGTGTCATCAACAAAGGATATGCTGTAGATTCAATGGGATTAGATGATGCTGGTGAGTTGGTCATGTAATCATTAAGCAGGGTGATGCTGAGTGAGGATTACTGTGGATGGGTTGACAGCCTCTGAGGGGAAGGGGGCTAGGCTGACCGACTGGATGCTGCCTATCAGGAATAAGCAAATGCAGCGAAATGCAAGACCTTAGATTCCAGCTTTGTGCAGTCATTGGAAAAGGATGGGGTGGAAAAAGGTGTCAAAGGCTGCAGAAAGATCCAATGGAGTAAGGGCCGCAGTGTCACATCAATCCATGAACATCCAGATGTAATCCATGGGGATGATGAAGGTGGTCTCTGTACTTTGGTTGGGCCTGGATCTGGGTTAAGCAGTGTTGAGGAAGAGGTTGTCAATTAGGTGGGTGGCTAGGCATTTGTTTATCATCTTTTCCATTATATGATTATTGCTGCATAGGGTAGCAGAAATATAGGCTGGTTGTTAGCTAGCATCTTCAAGTCTGCTTAGGGTTTCTTGAGGAGGGGGAGTACTGTGTTATGTTTCTAGGTGGCTGTGATGATTGAGTTGGTCAGGATCTGGGTGAAGGCTGCACTGATGGGATCCAGTTCTTTGATAAAGACGTGGTGAAATCAGGGGCCCAAGGGTGCTCCAGAGTGTATGAACTGCACAGCTGTTGTGTTTCTTGAGTGTCGATTGTAGGTCAGGTGGTCAGGGTGGTCCTTTGGTTGGTAGTAGAGATCGGCAGGAGGGCTGCAAGAGTGGAAGGATCCAGTTGGGGCTCACAGTTCTTGCAAATGCTGGTGATATTGTTGCTGTGTATGGAGGTCCTGAATTGGGGCCACACTAGTGGAACTTGCTAACCGATATGTGAAGATTTTCACTATGGCAAAGATTTCCTTGGTGCTGTTGGTGCCATTTTCGAAGCAGTCAGAGAAGACAGACCATTTTGTGGCTCTAATTTGTCTGAGTGTGGATTTTTAGGTGCTCTTGACAGTGTTGCTCTGACTTTGTATCCATCTGCATTGAAGTTGTTTTCAGTTGCGTTTGGTGATCCTTAGCTCTTATGTGTACCAGTTTGCTTGCAGTCTGGTTCTCATGGCTTTGTTGGTTTTGAGAGGAGCCAGCGTATCTACTTAATCATTGATCCAGGCTTTGAAGTTGGAGATGGATTTTGGGAGATTATTGCTGTGTTGCGGCCAATAGTGTAGGAGTTTAGATGATCAGGAGGCTTCTGAGATATTGTTCCAGTCCCTTCATTAAGATTTGGTGTTGGGTTTTCTGAGGTGGTGTCGGATGGGCATGTTGAATTTGAGGTAGGTGTGGTCGGACGAGGTGATCAGTGTGGACTTGTCTACTGTGATTTTGCTGAAGCTGGTGAAGATGGCGTGGAGTAGGTGTTGGGCAGCATATGTGTGGCCTTGCACTTGCTGGGTGATTCTGAAGTTTGAGTGGTCCTTGAGGAGGCTGGTCGTGCTGGGATCAATGTGGTCCTCCAGGTAGAAGTTGAGGTCACCAAAGAGGATGAAGGTGCTGGAACGTAGGATCACGGGGGGGGGGCAAAGAAAACTGCCTGGGGCTACCGAAGGTGACACGTGGTCAGGGAGGTAGATGAGGGTGATTATCACAGGTGTAGTTGGCTGTGATGAGGTGTTTGTGCAAAATCAGTTTGAGCCTGCTGAAGCATGCAGAAAGAGCATGCTTGTACATACTGTTCATAAACATAATAAGAATCACTCCAATCTCCTTTTGTTACAGAATGTTACTTAAGGTTCACCCTTGAATGTTATGTTTCCAATGATGGATCTCAAATTTGGTGATTGATATCTTGTGTTTAGATTTGGCCGGCCCGGGCCGCTTGGAAATAATTCTTTGACGTGGCCAATAATTTGGCTCCTGTGCCCCCTGACAGAGCAGGTCATGTGGACAGGTCTGAGCACCACCATGCTTTATAGGTCGTGCTTTTGGTCTTGCTGTATTTCTTTTAGGTAACATATAAGTTTGAAATCTTTGCTTAGCTAGTGTGCCGCCCTGCTGGTGTTTTGCTGCTTCTTTCTGTCTCTGCATCTAGATATATAATACAACAAGTAACATTACACCTACAGCAGTAAAATCTTATGATGGTACCACAGTTGGAGTCTTGTGCCTTTCTAAACCCGAAGTGTACTTGCCTGTGTAACCAATTCATGTCATGGCGTGTGTATCCAAATTGCAAACCTTCCTTCTGACAGTTTCCATGGTGCTGTATGTGTGGAAATGCACAGTTTTTTCTCTTTTTTAAGCAAAGGTTTTGAGTGAGACTTTATACTTGAAACTTCAGGTTGATAGTTACAGTGCCATCTTTGTTCAATCTGTTGTGCTGCGCACATCATCTCAAGACCTCATTGATAGAGTGGGCCTTTTGATCTGATTTCAGAGAGACTGGTAATCTATACCCCGGGATCTATTCTTGCAATAACAGATTTGCAACAGTGTGACTGTATTTCTTTCTGGTTGTATAGGCTTTCATCCATGTAGTGAAGATACACACTATGACGAGGACGTATCTCAGCTCATAGTAATCATGCATTTTGATGTTGTTCACTTGAATTCTGTTGAAGTGACCTCTTGATCTCCTTATGTGACTCAGTGTAGCATGTGTTCTTTTCCGTGCATTAATTTGTTACCATGTCACATCTCAATTACACTCTTCATCTGCAAGCATCCTAAACCTTGGGTTGTACATATTTTGTCTAAGGAGCTATCTCATGGAATCCCTCTCTAAGTGTGTAGATCTGTGAAAGCATCATTTCATTGAAAACAACAAACAATCAGGTAACAGTGTTCTCCCAACAGCTGACATTTGGATATCATTTGCGTTTTTCTCAAAAACTGCTCTAATCCAACCTTCTTGTTCTGTCTCCGAAACATTTTCTTGTACTCTTTTTAACTCTTCCTGTGTGTCAGTTATTGACATCTACATTGAATAGACAGTGTCTTCTTCAGATTCACATGTGAACACTCCATTAAATGTGTAGGCTAGCAGGGCACTATATTGTGTAACTGAATTAGCATCTCTATCCATGGCAATAGTCACTCCAATTTGAACAGTTAAACTGCATGCTCTGGTAAGGGTAGTCAATTCTGCTGAGGTAACCCCTTGAGGCCATAAAACTTGGACAGCATAATTTATTGTACACACGGCGAGAATAGGTGGACGTTCCTTTGCGCTACTTGCAGCTCAAAATTGGAATAAATTACCTCCAGTGCTGAGACTGGAGGACAATGAACTACGTTTCAGGGCTCTGCTCAAAACTCACCTATATACTGCATAGTGGCTGGGTGTTCTAGGCAGGTACGTTGGTAGCTTAGCGCGGGGACACGCCGTGATGGCGTTACTGAGCGCTCTATAAGCTCTTTATTATTATTATTATTTAGCATATATTGCTCTTAATGTGCCATCGTTACCTCTCAAACATGAGCCATCTACAGAAAGAACATGATCAGGCTCATTCAGGGGTTCATTAATGTCTAACCATGTCTTTGTGCATTGATCAATGTCACCTAGACAATCCTGTTCAACTTTATATCAAACATTTTCATTTACTGGCAGTAGACTTGTTTTATTTGAAATCAGACATTTTTGATCACAACATTTTTCAATAGAAACTTCACAAAGTAAAGTACCATTTCAGTAACTGGATATTCCATCATTATGCTCTCGCTCTTTGCAAGACTGGCACCAACTGATTTAAAGCAGCCGGGCATTTCTGTGGGGACAGGGTCAAGGATGGTCAAAGAATACACCACAGACTTTCGATCATCTTCATGTTTTTGAATATGCACCGAGAGAGTGCGGCCCTCCATCTAATTGCAAAATAATGTAAAATCTTTTGAATAATCTGGCATTCCTAGTGCCGGGTGATGAGACAATTTCTCCGTCAACTCTAGGTACACTTGTCTGCAATCAAAGTTCCATGGAAGCGGATCAGACACATCTTTGAGTGTCAACGTCAGTAAAGGCTTGGCCACTAGGGAAAGATTTGGTATCCACTCCCTAGAGTAGCCTACTATTCCAATAACATCCTGACTTCTCCATGGGTTTGAGGTGGATTCATCTGAAAAATTGCTTCCACTCTTTCTGGTGACACCTTTCTAGTTCTTTTTGCAATTATATGTCCTAGATATTGAACTTCTTTTTGACAGTATTTCTGACTATCCTCGTGTAATGGTACTGAGAAATAAACCTGACGGAGATCAATAACAGTAAACCATTCTTCAGTGCACAGAATTTGAAAAGGTATGGCTGGATTCGGTACCACTCGACAACATGGAACAACTATGCCACTAATCTTCTGCACTATTCTGTACTTCTCATCGGGTTTCTGTAAACCCATTATCGGAAAGTTACATGGACTTCCAATCAATTCTCTCAAACATTATTTTCTCAGTTTATCTTCAATTACTGGTGTAATTACTGTAACTATCTCTAGTGCCAAATTGTATGGTGGTGTTCTTGGAAACACTGCATCTGGTTTTAATGTGACTCGGAATGGTTCCTCACCTTCTATTAATCCGATATCTTTCACTGTGAAATACCATACTTCTGGGTTCACCGTTTTTTTTTTAATCAGAGGGTAATTCTTCAATTGTCATTACAGGAAAAAATTGTACTGCTGTCTCTTGTTGGGCCATTTTAAACTGTACATGCTCATCAGGAGTCTGAAATTCAACACCATCCGATGTACATTACATTGTGCAGTGTAACTTAAATAACCAATGTCTTCCTAGCAGGTGTACAGGGCTTGAGTCACAAACAACAAATTGGTGACTTTCCTCAAAAGAACATATTTTGACTACAACCTTCTCTGAAACTTGATTTGCAAGCTGTTAGTTTGAAACTCCCAGTGGCGGGCGGTGCAGGTAAATGTGGTGAGGCGGGGTGGGGGGAAGTCGACAGACGACCGAATATATAAAATAAAATAAACAAATCTGATTCTGTTGACTTCTCCCCCACCCCGCCCCAACGTGCCCCACTGCGCTTACCTGCACTGGCCGCGACTGGAGACTCCTACAATTTGGATCTTCTTTTCTGAGAGCGGCGGGTCTGGAACTTTCACTGTTCTCCCAATAGATCTAGTATTGTCAGAAATATCAGAGAAAAAACTGTCATTATCAAATACACAAAACTGTTGAAACAGGTTCAGATATTTGGTCTCAAAAGAATTGAAATATGAGTTAGGCAACTGATTTTAATTATTTTGTAAGACCATCTAGGCTTATGGATCATGTATCATCTGGAAAACTTGTTTCTTTATTGCCACTTGCATTTGCTGAACTGGGACATTTTGCATCTGCATTCCTCTCTGTATTTGCACATTTCCATTTACTGCATCAGGATTAAGTCTACACTCCTTCCAATGTTCAAACATGTTACAAAGATGGCAGAGGGCCATTTTCTTCAGGGTTGCGACATCCATGCCTGAAATTGGACCAACCGAAACACCTCTATCCTGAACACCAAATCCTCCTTGAGTACAACATCTTGCATTTCACCTTCATTCCCTGCAAACAACTTATTCTGTAATCTACTCTGAGCAAACTTCCTCTGAGCCATCATAGGTTTCTCCTTAAGCTTTTTCTAATTCAGTTCTTGTTTATCAGTAAGGTACCCACCCTTCATAACTCAAAATCCGAACTAATGACTTTCTCTACCAACAAACCACTGTTTGCTGTATCTGCGCACTGATCTGAATGCAAAAATAAAAACAAAGGCCTCCCACTCAACCAACAATTATTTTCTCAATGGCAAATGTTAGCTCTTAATAGGCTCTCCCTTTGTAATCAATAGCAAAAAGACAATCAATAATTCATTATTTCATATATTTATTTAAATCTTTTGTCATGAATTCATTTATATGCACCATATTTTTCCATTTTGAACTTTTTTTCAGATGTTTTTTTAGAAGAGTCAAAATATTATTGTTTTTTTTAAATATACAATGTAAATCATTCAAATTCAGCAGAATAAGCACAATACCCTAATATATACAATTGGTACATGATTATGCATTGTTAGACATACAATTAATCCTATTTGGTTGCAACTCCTTGCATAGTCATGAATGAACTAACCTCACAAACAGTCACCTCATCCCAAACATACACATTCACACATCACAATCATAAAAATCTCAGCTGAATTGGCTTTCACAAAAGAAATCATGGTGAGAAATCCTTCCTTATTTTCCACAATTTTGGCGCCTGCTTGCAGTAAATCAGGATAAAGCACGTTTCAGTGGATTAATAAACTTTAGTCCACCTTCATCAGGACGACTCAATTTCATATACGTTAGAGCGGCTAAGGTTGTGAAATAGGGGTTCATTAACCTGAGGTTTAATCAATTACGTATAACTTCAGACAGAACCTCATGTCTATTGCAGGCACCTCTGATGTGCTTCTCAAGTTTTAAGCCTATTAACGTTTGTTGTGTTTGTCCAACCTGGAACAGTTTCTTAAAGGAATTATAATCACTTTGCTAGTGAGGAAGAATCCCTTTTCTTTGTACACTGTACATTCTTGGGATAGTGAGCCAATGCTTTAGAATATAGCCACTTGTCTTCAGCATGCTTATTATCTTATTTTCTGTGGCTCCTCTGTGTCTATCTGACCAGAGATCATTAATCCAATTACAAACAGAGATACAAAGAATCCAATTTCACTGTCCAGCCTTGGGAAAAAAGTTGTTGTGCCTCGTCATCAACTGACCACCTGGGGTGGTAGAGGGTTTGTGAAAACATCACCCTCCTTTGGAATTAACTTCCTCTGGAGTTAAAAATAGCCCCCACTCTTTTCATCCTCAGGGAAGAATAAACCTTAGCTCTACATCAAATAACATTTCCACTGTCAGACATATGCTGTTACTGTTTACACATTTTCCTGCTTCAGATCAGCCCCAGCACGCCTCAGGGCATAAGAGAGCTTTATAAAAAATAAAAATCAAATCAAATCAGGATGTTCTCTCCCATTGTTTTGTTGAAACTCCTGAAACAGTATTTCATAAAACTCATGTTCTGATTCTTTTGGTTCTTGTAAGGTTCATTTAATCTTTACCCAATCAAAATCTTTTAGAGGCACTTTGCCTTTCAGAAAAGTAATCACTGCTTCTTTTTTCTTCATAACTACAGAAGATGGTGAATTAGTGCAAGCATCTCTTCTTGGCTCCTTGCTTTACCGTTGCACAACAACCATACATTCGGCCCACAAATTGGCATTATAGTAGCAAAGAACATTTTGTAATTAATCCACAACACCTTTGAAATGTCATCAAATCTGTCAACTTGTGTGCACCACTGTACAGGCTTGTCTCTCAAATTTGAAAAGTGTTCCTAAATGCTGCAAGATCACCATTGCTCGGTGGTACATGAACATACACTCCACCTGCTATTTCTCTCAATGGATAAACAGAAGCTTCTCCCTCATCCTGGTTATTATTTTCCCCAACTAGGTCTGGGGATTTCTTTTTCTTCTCATGTTTCATTGTCCACTTGTTTTCTAATTTCCCCAAACCACTCCATTTACGAATACATTTTACGAATTCTGTAATGTGTAAACGTATTCCTGAAGAACTCATTATCTCAGTTGTTTCATCATCCATCTGTACTCTGAAACATTTCTGCAATGGCAAACTTTTCGAAACATCAATTTAATATTTTCTGGCCAAATCAGTCAGTCTGTCATGTGTAGTTGCTGCACATATTGTAATTTCCTTACTCAGGTAAATTAATTATTTTTACTGATATTGGTTCAAATGCTCAAGATTTAAATTTACCCTAATAATTTCTTCAAATTAAATTTTTAACTTTGAACAATTATGTGGTCTCTCATTTTCAGGTTCTGGGTTAACTTGGTGTACAGTGCTCTCTCTCTTTTTAATCCCTGTTGCTTCCTAAAACCATTTAGAAAAATCTAATCTTCAAATAAATTTCCCCTTGGGATAAACCCTGATAGAGTTACTCTTTCTACAGTTCTTTGAGCTTCTTGATTGGGATACTATTAATTGGACAGTCACAATTTGTCTAGGCACTCTCTGTGCAGCTACAGTTTGAGGTCATTCTACTGGATCAATCACAATTGGAGCAGTAACACCTGAAGGTATCACTGTCAGTGTTGAGTCAACAGATTGTGGGGCAATCTGATATTTCTGGAAACCTCTCTCAATCTATATTAATCTTGGTACAACAGCCTTTACACCATTTAATTTCTGCAAAATGTCAAAGCAATGTTTTGATTCTATTCCGTAAACGTCAGATTTATTTTCCCCGATCCTGTTACAGTTTAAATTCTTGAAGGCTTCCAACCAATCTCAATGTGGTATCACACACAACAACTGATTTATCACAGCAGAGCACAATAAGACATCACCAACCAATCACAGCTTTACAATACACCAACCAACCAATCTCAGTGTGAAACAATATGAAGTATGAACTCACTCCTCACAGCAGCTCACCTTTCTTTACAATTTTTCTCACATACACACAACTTCAGCAAAGACCTTCAATTAGCACAGTAAATCAAATGCTTGTTTGCTCTGCTAAAGAAAGATTGGCAGATAAAAAGCAGGGCACAGACAAGCAATGTACAAATAGAGTCAGGGTGGAAGGAGACATAACACAGATAGTCTGGGTGCATTTGTGCATGTCTACCTTTGAATGCATTAACACATGAAAGACTGCCCAACTGGCTAATACTAACGAATGTTGTCAATGTTTTTGGTGTATGTAGAAATTACCATTTCCATCTCTGGTTTAGCATGTGTAGGGTGCATTCAAGTTAGGATTTTGAAAGCAATAAATGGACAACTTTGGACCAATCCAATTTTACATCTGTAGGTGTCTTTTATCGGTGTCAGGTCCAGATTAGGGCCTCAATGGGGTGTCAGGTTCAGATTAGGGCATTATTGAGGGTAAACAAGGTGCATTGTTTTGTGGGTTCTTGACTGATAGGAAAGATTCGAGGTGGTATGTGTGATTGGCTTTGACTTTTTCCCCGGTGGAGTATGAAATCTCCAAGAAAAAATTTGATCACAAAAGGTGAGTTGTTCAGTAAGCAAATCAAGGAAACAGTCATTTTGATGCCTGGTAAGCAAAGTAAGATGTTCAGCCTCAGTGGTGTAGGTGGCCAGTTTGTAATCTTCACAGCGATGCACTAGAATGGGGAGGAGTTTATTGCGCTAATGAGTTTGAATTTAAGTGACTATGTGTGCCTAAAGGCAACATCCCCACGTTTTTGCTCTATCGAGGTAGAGGGTGATGTATCCTACTGCTATAAAAGTAGTAAGGAGGGCAAGCAGAACTCTGTTTTAGTGAGTGTTGTATTGTGTAAGTCACAGTGTTGGATGCCGGAGGATGTTAAAGTTGCATTAGAGACTGCAGACTCCCAGTTTAGGAGGGCAGCTTTCACACGATATAGACATCGGTCCCTAGGCTGAGAGGAGGTGGTTATTCTGCAATTGGTTGGTTAGAATGATTTTTTGATTATGTTTGGGACATTCGGATCTGGAGATTGTGGTAATAGGATGCATTGTAGGATCACAGAGTATTTGGTATGTGGGCTGCTTGAGAGGTAATGTGCTTGGGGGAATTATTTGAAGCACTGGATTGTTGTTGCTGATGGGCTCTTCAGGAGTAGATTTGTTGACTGAGTTGTAACGGGATGTTAAGAGAGCAATTCATGTGTGCAAACAGCTTGTGGGAGGGACATGGACTGTGTGGTTTAGAGACATTGTATCTCATGCAGCAGATCCAGCTTCTGTTTCATATCAAGCACTTCATTTTCAGAGAGGTTGGGAGATTTTTACTCTCAGCAGTAGTAAGAGGCTATAAGAAATTTGAGGCCAGTAATCACACCCATCATATGAATGATGCGCATGAGTGACACTGCCCTTCTGTGGAGAGTCAATTGTTTATGTGTGGCTGGACTGGACTGGACTGGGAGATTAGTTGACAGCATTTGTGGTGGCTACAAGGAGGGTTGTGGGTGTGGTCCTGTCCAGTATTTTAATCTGTGCCAGTTTAACACTAGTGCTTTTCCAAGCTACAGCCCCAAGTACCTTGATTTATACCGGCATTATGCTTGCTAGTTTCATTTCCAACAGGCTCTGTGGGGGAAAATGGGGCAATGGGGAGAGGAAACAAGTTGTGCCATAGTAAGATGCACACAACAAACAAAGCTGGGTTGGAATGGTGAGCAAATGAATGATGGATTCAACCCAGATCACTTGACTGGGGGTGAGTGGTTGAAACGTTTCGGCACTCCCCCATCATCTTGTTGTGTTTGCATAGTAAAATGCTTGGCAGGGTATCAATGGTGTTGGCTTTTAGGGCCTTCATGGTATCATACAAAATGTGAAGATATAGCAGATGATATCCTAGGGTTGGATCATCACTTCCCATTTTTGTAGTCAATAATGTGCAACTCACATTTCAAAATATGCTAAACTGAGATAGAGCCTTTTCCCCATGAGGAGCTTTTGTGTTCTTTGAGTATAAGAAGAACAATCATGGTGTTATCCTGTTGTGCAGCTAGTAAGAGGCCTAACAACAGTCACACATATTTGTCCATTACATGTATTTAGCAAACATAGATTGTAGATGTACCTGTGAATATATATATACGTCAAAAATCTATAGGTCCAATATTACCATGTTTACCAAACATGGATGCCAAACAGTTAATTGGGTGAAACGTCTGCGGTACCTCTAGGACCCAGCACATCTGTGGAAATAGTTCATCTTTCATATTGAGGCATAAGTTTGCATAATGAATATACCTGTAAAACAGCATCATTGGTTTTAAATTCAGCAATAAATCAGTTGAAGTGGTGCCACAAAGGTCCGGGTTAGGAGATCTTTATTTTTGTTTAGGTAAAACGCAGCACCAAAGCAGTGAAAGATCAAGAGCTGCGTGAGCCAATGGGCACAGAACACTCAAGTGAAATAAAATACCAGGCGATGATCAGCTTTCTGAGCATGTGACACACAGGAAGAAGTCAACATCTTGGAAATGAAAAAGACATGAAAACGCACCTCTCATATTCACCATTATAAAGGTGTACAAATAGTAAACCATGATATGCTGTTAATGATACCTATAAATAACAGAATTACTCATCCATCTTGGTGTTGGTGGTTTTCCTAGCAGACCTCCTTCTGTTCCGGCCTGACATCAGAGCTTCTGCCTGTCCACATTCATTCCTGACAACTCCATGCATCCCTGGCAGGCTCCAAGTATCAAGCATTTTCTAGCTACAACATTGTCTTATTCGCACCGATAATAAACAATTTTGGACTTTCTCAATCTGGATTCTACATTTGATCAAGAATGTTACACATACCTGAATATTTAACCCCTTGGCCGCGGCGGTAATTCCGCCGCGGCGCTAGGGGGGAGGTGGGGCCGCGCGGCGCCGCCATGCTCGTGACGGAACCACTCGTTCACAAGCCACGGGCGTGCTGTGCTTGTGACGGAGTGGTTCCGTCACGGCCCCGCCCGCTCAATAGAACGCGCCGAGCAGGCGCAAAATTGATGCTGAGCAGGTGCGGAGGCCGGGCCGTGACGTGAGACCTCCATCACCAGCACAGCGCGTCAGTGGCTGGTGATGGAGTGGTTCCGTCACCAGCACGCATGTAGTTAACAGCAATTATACAGTCTTGGATACCGAGACATATAGAGCCCCAGTATATATTCAAGCGTCCACGCCCAGTGGTGCAGCGTGATTTATCTACTGGAAAAAGATTCAGCATCTCATTAGAAGTTGGCCACATTTAGCAGCGGAAATACCGGAGGAGCAGAATAAAGTTCGCCAGCCAGTATCCCTGCTGAAAACTCCGACCATTAGCAGTTTTCTCACAAAATGGGAAATAACGTTGGCTCACACCTGGATATACCGAAGGGCAGATTTACAAGCCCCAAGCGCCGCTGGTGCATCACGTTACGTGACGCACCGGTGGCACAACCTGCTAAGGGATATTTTTAAGCACAGGTAAAGTCATCCTGCGTGACTTAACCTGTGCTTGTAAATATCGCCCCTGTTCACGCAGCACTTTGAGTGTTAGGGGTGGGACATGGGTGTTGCTGGTGTTCCCACGCAACAACCATGTCCACTGAGAAATCGTAAACCTGGAGATGCGTCAGTTTGCTGCGCTACCATAGGGGTGGCGTAGCCAAGCGAAATGAGGAGAAATGTTTTCATTTCTCCTCGTTTTTTCCTCTTTCAATGCGTGCTGCATTCTACAGCACGCATTGAAAGAGGAAAATGCCTGCAGTGATTGCTTTTGTGCAGAAAGGGGCCCCTTCTTTCACAAAAGCAATCTCCCCATGGCGCAAGCATCCTTGCACCATGGTGCAAGGGTGCCTGCGCGAGCGCATGGCAGCTGTTTCTGCGCCAGCGCTGGGGAGACCACAGGATGCGACATATCATTGTAGATATGTTGCATTCCTGTGCTCTGAAAGTGCTGCAGCGTGGCACAGCCAAAGGGCTTGTGGTGCCACGCTGCGGCACTTTCTTGTAGATCTACCCCCCAGTGCTTTTGTGAGCAGTTAACACCACTAAAAAACACTGGACTGTTGGTGGGCATGTTACATGACCGGGTGCAATGAGGGACGGAGATGCGTGTGTCAGTTGTGTCTTTCCACGGGAGTATTAATGGTGACCCCCCCAGCAGGCGGGTAGGGGGCGGGGCTTGTTGAATGTTGCTTGTGCAGCCCTAGCGCCAGTACCTGGAGCAACTCTGAGAGGCCTGCCTAGTGTCTCTGGGCCTGGAACTATCAGGTTCGAGATTTCGTCCTTGATAATTCCGAGTCCTGAAACACTCTTAACTGCAATTTTAACTCCTAATGAGGCCATATGATAAACTCAAGCTTAAGTTCTTAATTGAACCGGAAAGGTAATAGAATATTTACTCTCTCTAATATGGTCTTCCGTGTCTTGTCAGGAATAAGAATCCTGCGGGGCAGATGTACAAGCCCCTTGCGTAAAAATGCGGCCCATTTACAACATGACCCATATAGGAAGATGCGCCACGTTGCAAAGCCCTGCATTACATTATATCTGCATCAGGTATAATGTATGCAGGGTGGGCGTTCCAATGTTTGGAGCAGGTGTGAGGAGTGACGCAGCACAATGAGGATAGCCCCCCCCACGCATTGCTCTGTTGTGTCGTGCTTGCGACAAAACTCCAGCAATGCGTGACTTTTGCGCCAACAGGTGCATCAGAATTTAGGACCCATCTGTCATTCCTTGCACAATGGTGCGCCATATTGTAAATATGGCGCATCCATGGTGGAGCAAGGGTTTCTCAGGGTGGCACAGGGAAAGTGACGCATCTCTACAGATGCATCACTTTTGTGTAAATCTGCCCCGGCATTTGGCTAGATTCATGCTATACACATACAACAAGGCAGTTTTTAGGAAAGTTGGCCACAATAACTATCCTTTCTTTTTCTGTTTAGTGAACAGTGCCAGGGAGCAAGGATAGTTTGGGATTCATGATAGAGGTACAATAATTCAGGGTGAAGTGTTTATTTAGAAAGTTTTATATAGCGCGAACATGACCACCAGTGTGCTTATTGTATTGTTTAACTACAGTGTCTCCTATGTAGTTAAGCAATTCAAGGCATTAGGGTCAGAATCTTCGTCACACAACAATTAAAGAAAATATTTGGATCCTCCCCATTTTAGAACCGAAGGCGGTATCTAAACTGGATGTCATGAATTGGATGCAATGTACCAAATCCCCATCGCTTTTGGTCTATAGGAGGGATGTCCTCTTGTGGGTCAAGCAGCTCAAACTCGAAATAGGTCAACATCAAGAATACAAATTGTTTTAATTCATTGACTGCAAAGAAACGTCCAGGGCAAATTGAGACTCCACCGCCCCATGGCATGGAGAAATATTTCACCTTTTTCCCATCCTTGTAAAAATCTACTTTTTTAGAGCCATCAGGATTAAGAAAACGGTTGTATTTAAAAATATGAGGTTCTGGATGCACCTCTGGGTCCATCTGTACAGCGATGTATGGAAATAATGCTACTCTGTCCCCTTTGCGGATAGCGTATTCTCGACCATCTGCCATCTGGAGATTCATGTCCTCCAACACTCCTCGCATCAGGACTGGAGCAGTGGTCAGTCGCTGAGACTCTTCCACTGCGCTGTCCAGAACAGGTGTCTTCAACAACATGTCCCTAGTAAGATTCAACAGTCGACTCCCTGGCTTTACCTCTTGCCCAGATGTTTTTATGACATGGTCAATTTCTTCTCGCAGAGCCTTCATAGCTTCTGGGTTCTTCATTAAGTGCAGAAGAAGCCAGAAGCCAGCAGGCCCAGTGTTATTTTGCGATATCCATAGAAGTACAAACAATAATCTATCTTGCATGTATTCATCCATCCCATTTTCAGCCTGGCACTGTAACTGATCAGAAATCCATCCACTAACATTATCTTTGTTCATGGTGTTCTTCGCAGACAGCTTATTCCAGAAGTACCTTTTCAGACGTTCAGCTTCAAGTTTTTCCTTCAGTGGAAGAATACTATAAGCCATTTGGGGGATGAGGCGGTCATACTTTCTGAACTTATGATATAATTCCTCTGAAAGGAACCGATCAATCTCGTTGGCCTTTTCTGTGCTTCCTGCTTGCTTGGCTGACTCGTTTCCGAACAATGACAAGTATCCGGCATGGAACACGATGTTATAGCTGAAATGGGAAAGTCCATCCTGCTTCCAAGTTCTATCACCTTCTCCTGAGCCAACACTGTGAAGCATCAGATTCTGCAAGTTCTCCATCATTGCTTGGGTCATGACCATAAGTCCATCCCCCATCAGATATTTTGTATTTGATGTTTGCAGATCTTTAGGGCCACTTGGTGTGGAATAGTAGCTGAAAGTTGTGGCTGAAAAGTCTTGTGCAAACTTATCAAAGTCCAACTTGGACCGTGATTCCTTCAACACTGAGCCGAAAGAAAGTGGGTCCAACAGAAAAGTGATGTAATAGCCTCCAATCTGAACTGTGAAAATGTCACCATGCTTCTTCTGCATCTTCTTCAAAAACTCTACACCATTGTCTTTGCATTCCAGAGCATAACCTAACCATGGAATATAGCCTTTGTCCAAAGGAGGCTCATTCGGTCTTCTCCGACGAAACAATCCCAGAAGATAAAGACCACCAATGGCAGAGAAGATCAAAGCTAACATGAGGGGTACAACAAAAGGCATGTCTGCAAAAGTGTTTTCTGTTTGATTTGAGATGCCAGAGTTTCTGAAAAACAAAATCAAAAAAAAATTTCAATCATTGTTAAAAGTTTGCCAGTTCTAAATTAATACAGTGAAACGTATTCCATTTGAAGGTGTTCACCCTGTTTTCGTTACAAGTGGGAGAATTGATTATATTCCTAATGCAAGGTCAAATTTCTTAAAGGTGCTACCAGGTAATAGTCAACCACCAAAGTCACAGGAGATCTTTAACACATTTGTTACTGTAGATACTTTCAATAGATTTAGTTAAATTATAATTTGTGACAGCATTCTACAACTTTTGTTGGTATGGTCTGTGGTTGCATCAATTGCTTTGCCCAAATCTGAGATTAAGTTGGTTTCTACCACTTACACCATCTGGCAATTATACCTAGCACCTTTGTATCCGGCTTGGTAGTAGAGGCGCCTCTGAAAGTGGGCGTACACAGTGGAGACTAGTATTTACCTTTCTGAGCAGGCTATCTCTTTCGAAGAGGCGATGGGTGTAGGGTATCTCTGCAGGGCGTTTGCTCTACTTTTGAGCAGTCTGTGCCCTTTTAAACATGATGAAACTCAGTGGCATAGGAAGATTGTCATGTGCCCTTGGGATAGCAAGTAAATTGGGGCTCCATCCAATGGTTTGCTAAAAAAGACAGCCAGAATTTGGGTGCAATGGGTCCCTAACAATGGGCCCTGATGACACTGCACCGGCTGCACAATAAATAGCCATGGCCAAAGTGTGGCTTTGCTTTTAAAGGGTCATATCACTGCAGGGATGAAAAAAACCCTCAACAAAGTAAATTCATTTGTGCCATTTTTTTGCTTTTAGTGCAGTTGTGGATTGAATAAATTGTATTTACACCTGGGGAAGCATTGCAGAACTGAATTCACACTATTTTTGCTTTGCTTTTCTGATGAGCAGGAAAGCAAATCCATTCTCTCCAGTTTTCGAATATGAAAAATGGCAGTGCATTTACGGCAACATCTGTTTACTTCACTTACATTGCCTAAGTAACAATACAGTCATAACCCAATTTTTTGCTCTTACCTTGCCACAACAGAAATCTGTAATATGGACAAATTAGAAAGGCAAGAAAGAATATTTTCAATTTTTTGGGACTGATGCAAAGTCTCTGTGCTATAGCCACAATACTGCCTTCTCTGGCTGAGAATAGGCACGTTCTGTGTCAGACAGGCTTCGACTGGCATAAGCCACAATGCCTCTCCGAGTATTTGGATGACCATTATGTTGAGCAAGGTTTGCTCTCAGCCCCACCAGCCTTGCATCTACAGTGATTTCTGTATGCAACTTATGGTCAAAATAGGCGAATTCGGTTGCATTCTCAATTTCATGTTTTATCCTTTTTAAACTTTTATCACATTGAGCAGACCATTGGAAAAGAACATTCCTTTTGTCAAGTCTCTCAAAGGGGCACTCACAGTAGCAAAATCACAAATGTACCTTGAACAATTACTGGCCATGCCTAACAAGGATCGAAGCATGGTAACATTTTGTGGGGGTCAAATAGCTGACAGTGCTTGTGAAAATTCCCCCTAGTCTTATCCTGAGAGCATAACAGAGCCCTTGCCACATCTAAAAAAGTCCACTGGTCCTGAGAGGAAGAACCAGGCTCAGCATAAAGAGACGGAAGAATCACCCCCTGCTCCTTATGAAATTGGGCGGCCACTTTCAGCACTAAAGACAAATCCAAACCAAAAACCACGTCATCATTAGAAAAAGACAGAAACTACATGAGCCATAAAAGCCCCCAATTCCCCCATGTGGTAGGCAGAAGTTATGGCCACCATAAACACCACTTTGAAGGTCACAAATTTAATATCCACCACCTCTAAAGGTTCAAAGGAAGGAGAAACCAAGGCTTTTAGAACAAGTAGCAAACCACACATGGAAAACAAGGGTTTCACCAGAGGTCGGGATAGAAACAAACTGTGCAACAAGTGCACCACCAAATCCTCCACATCAGCCAAATTGCCCTGGATTGCCAAGAACTTGAGCCTGGAGAACCATGAGCGACTGGGCCAAAACGGGTCCACCATCCCCATCATTCTTGCTTCCCCAACAATTTCGTCCGCAAATTGGGAATGAGAGGAACCGGCAGAAATGCATATAACAGCTGATCCATCCATGAGAGGGTCAACGCATCTACCCCTAGGACCCCTCCTACAAACTTCAAGTACTGAATCTGGGAATGTTTGCATGAAGCCGGGGGGGAAAAGAGGCCTAGTAAGGGTACACCAAGCCTCCCACACAGCTGAAGAAAGACAGTCCTGGTTAAAGAAATTTCCTAGAAAGGCGGAAAGGGCCAGCTGAGTGAATCTACCATCCCATTGTCCACCCTTCTCTGTGGACCGCCACCAGAGACTGCAAGTGAATTTCCCCCCACTGAAACATCATGGTAGCAACAGCAGTCAGGGGACTCGACTGGTACATCCCTCTGATTGTTCACATAGGCCACGGTAACCTGGTTGTCTGAATGGACCAGCAGATTGCAACCCACAAGAAGTTGCCAATGTACACTACCCTGTATACAATCATGAGTTTCTGCCAATTGGAAGAGTGCCTGCCCTCCTGTAGAGACCACATCACCTGCAGTGACCTGTCCCCTAGTGTGGCTACCCAACCAAAGGAGCTGGCATCCGTTGTGAGAACCAATGGAGGTTCCCACTGAAGAGCAATGCCTGTAAAAAGAGAATCCTGCAGAGTCCACATTCTCAGGAGCTGGACGACCCCGACAGTCACAGGAACCACAAAGTCAAAATTGCCTGACTTTGGGTCCCAGTATGAATGAAGATGGGACTACAGTGGACAGAGATGACACCAAGCCCAGGGGGCCCTGACAACTGCTGTTGCCATGTATTCCAGCAATCTTAATCACTGACGAACTGGGAGGGAGTGGCAACCTATCATTCTCAAAGCCAGAGACCTCAAGACTTCAGCCCTGGAAGCTGTAAGGAAAACTCTACTCAGATCTGTATGGAACCTGGCCCCTATAAAAGTCAGATCCCTGGTAGAAACCAACTGGCACGTCCCTTGATTGAGCAGAAATCCATGAGCAGGAATCTGAGAGGAGACCGAGACCAGAGCATGAAGGAGCTGTGACTTTGTGGGAGCATGGAGAAGCCAATCGTCCAAGCACAGACACAGGTTAATGTCCACCTGATACCACCACATTCGTGAATACCCGGGGGCCAACTTGAGGCCAAACGGCAACACCCTGAATCTGAAAATGCTTTTCCCGGATGCAAAATCTGAGGTACTACTTCTTCTGAGGATGAATCGGGACATGATAATATGCATCCTGGAGATCCAAAGTCCACATCAGATGCCCCTTGACTACCAATGGAATGACCCTTTGCAGTGTTTTTATTTTGAAGTGCAGGGTCTGCACTAATCTGTTGAGAGCTTTTAAGTCCAACATAATCCTGAAACCCCCATTGGCTTCTCCACTAGAAAAAGGATAGAATACAGCCCAGGCTCGCCTCGTCTAAGGAACTTCCATTATCGCCCCCTTATGAAGAAGATAGTTGATACCTTGAGCCAGAGCCAGCCTCTTTTCCTTCCGAGATGGCCAGGGAGTTGGCCAGACTCCTGATGGATGAGGCAAAGTCGAAAACTCTATCCAGTACTGTTGGAAATGGTCCTCACTTTTGGCAGGGTTACCCTCAAATCTTATCCATTCCTCCCATCCTTTGGCTGAATTCATTTTTGTTGGGCACATTACTCCTGATAACCAATGCTAAAGTGCATGTGCTCACTCCCTCAAAACATGGTAATATTGGTGTATCCTCAATTGGCATAATTGCACTCTATGTGCCCAGGGCCTGTAAGTGAAATGCTCCTAGTGGGCCTGCAGCACTGGTTGTGTCACTCCCTGAAGTAGCTCTCTAAACATGTCCTGCCACTGCAGAGCTTATATGTGCAGTTTTATTGCCATGTCAACTTGGTATATAAAACTCCATGCTAAGCCTTAAACTCCCCTTTTATTGCACATACGTCACCCCTAATGTAGGCTCTAGGTAGCCCATAGGGCAGGTTGCAGTGTAAGTAAAAAGCAGGACATATACCTTTTAGTTTTATATGCCCTGGTAGTGAAAAACTCCCCAATTCAATTTTTACTACTGTGAGGACCACCCTTCTCATGGGTTAACATAATGGATTCCCTATTACATTTAATAAGTGCAATTCCAGATTGAGAAGGAGTAAAATCATCATGTTTGCTACCTACAGACTTGTAATAGTGAACACTCTTTAATGGTAAAGTTGCATTTATTATTACAACTTTAAAAATGCCTCTATTAGAGAGTTCGAAAGTTAGAAAATAACTGTGCCTTAGAGGAATTGTTTGTATTCCAATCAACAAAATAAAATATTGGTCAAAATAATGATCCAACAGCAAGCCATCAGGAAATTACTCACATAATCAATCAGTAGTGTATTGTTATAGGCAAAAAAAATGATATACAGATGGTGGCCTTGATAGGAGGGGAAAGGCTCCCCCGATGGATAATGTGCCCTATTTTTGGTGTGGAGTTGAAAGGTGGGTGCCACTCATGAGTTTAGAGTGGCACTTGCAGCATCAGATGGCAGGGGGGTGAGTCATTCCATGTCAGACACTGGGTCAACAGTTGTGTACGAAGAAGCAATGTCTGACAACCAGTGGGGAACAATCCAAGCCCCTCAGAGACGCCGCAGTGAGGTGTGTTTCAAAACCGCGAGGCCCCAGGCAAGTGGTGAGGCACCAGGGTAAAGGGCCATCCCAGCATCACTAGGAGCTGCGCTGTCTCCTCCCTTGCGCCTCGATGCTGGTGCCAACTCAGGGAGGAAAGATGAGTCTTCCCTCATCGGTGATCCAGAGGGCGACAAGACGCTCCCGGCAGGACCAACACAGACACCAGAGTAAGCCAATCTTCGTGGCCTCCAGGGAGGGCGCTGCGTAGCACGCGGGGACGCAGCTGGAATATGCCACCATCTGCGGGGTCCCGCCAGTGCCACGTTGGCCCGCAGGTGAAAGAGGGCCCCTCCAATGCTGAATAGAGCCACAGGAGGAAAGGGCGACCTTTTTGATTCCACGCACCACCATAGGGGCCACATGGTACTGTCTGTCAGAATGCCCCGCAGCATGCGTAGGGCCTCACAAGTGGTTATAGAGTAGCTTCCATTATTGGCAGGCCCAGCTCATGAAAGGCTCCGTGGCTCAGCTACTCATTGATGTCTCAATTATGGCACCGGTCAGTTGAGGGCACCGGGGGGACATGGAACAATGCTCACCAGCTCACTGTTTGCCTCCCCAGTGGGGCAACCGCACACTATGCAGTCTGTGTAGGGGGAAGATGGGATATTCTTCCCGAAGCGCTTCAATTATGGCACTGATGGGAGGATGACATGGGAGGATTGATCCCCCAGTTGCTTCCGCTCACCACTGTTCACCATGGTCCCCAGCGGGAGAATAGTGCACACTCCAGTCACTCTGTATGCCAGGACAGCCCCTCTACGCGGATGTGGCTAGCCTTCCGCAGTTCTGTATGTCCCCTCTCTGCCTTAATGCCGGCGACGGAGTGGTGTGTCGTGCTCCCTCAGGCAGGAGAATGTCCCTGCGTCCTGGCAGTGGCCTGGGGATCTGGAGCAAGTGCCTGCTCCCCGTTGCCACCCCAGTCTGGGTCAGCAGCCCTTTATGGCAGCCATGTTGGGACTGCCATGAGGCTCTGGATCAGCACCACATGTTAGGCATCTTCAGGAGTGCCCCAAGCACCTTGGGAGGTGTAGGGAGAGCCTTAGGGAATCGGGTCCCTAAATCTGCAGCTCTCTCGCCTTGCCACCAGTACGGATGGAAGACAATCGTTGGGCTATTGAGTGGAGCTGTAAAGATTTGCATCTGCCATCTTGGCTGGCTTAGCCACGCCAGACATGCTATTAATCCATATCCAAAATTTCCTTTCCTTTGGTCCATTTATTTGATTATCGCACTGGTTTGAACCCACCTGCTGCCTTCTTCTTTTCTCTGGCGTATATAGCTTTCCTATAGCTCAATCTTATCCAGTCGATCTTGTTTCTCATTGATGAATTTACATCCTTTTCCCAGCATTGAGCTCTGAGGGCTTTGTTTAGTGCTCATTTTAGTTTAGATGTAGAGTCCCGTATTGATCTGCATTCAGAATTGGCCCAGCCGATTTCTTGGAGAGCTCCTATAGGAACTGCTCTAATCCTTGCCTGAACCCCGCTTGAACTAATGTGAACCATCTTATTCTTCTGATGTCTGTCAAGTCCCCCAGCCTCCCAATAAGGCTTGTCTTGGGGGGGGGCGGGTTCCTAGCACCGTCACTTTGAATTTTAACATTGCGTGCTCACTTGCCAAGGATGGATGTTGTGTGAATCTTTTTATATGAAGGGAGTGGGCTATTGACACTCAGATATAGTCAAGCGTGATCCTCCTGGTGTTAGAGAAGTCAGTGTAAGCTACTGGTGTGTCTGCCATTTAATGTGGCGAGCCCCCGGTTGCTGGGAGAAATGCTGGAATCCTTGCCATGTTTGTCTGGTCTTTTGAATTGTTATTTTTTGCTTGGAAAGCTCAAATTTCGTTACTAAGATCCTGGCATATGCCACTTGGCCCCGTGTTCATTAGGGTAGCAATAAAACCACCAATTATTAGCCACATTGACTCTGGGTGCGATGTTTTAGGTCCTCTCAGTGCACATAGGATGGATATAAATGCTCCCCATGAAGCGCAATGTAATAATACCTTGGTTTAATACATTGACTCGGGTTACAATGATAATGACTTGGGTAACAATGATAATGATAAAGTTACCCTTCCCCTTTGCAGATACCATTGTTGCCACTGCCCCCACTTCTTTCACATATATTGAGACCCCCCCTGCTCGTGATCTAGTCGCGGGTGCTTCATATGCCATAAAATCGTGCCGGGAGCAGAGTTGAGGAGCCATGTTTCTTGCAGTGAGATAATGTCGGCTCTCTTAGATGCGCTAGTGTGTCCTTTTACAGCCTTCCAATATTTCATGAGCCTATTCCCAGAGTGGCTTGCTGTATATTTATCTGAGAGTTAGGACTGGGAGCTTAGCACTCCAGGCGACCATGCCCAGCCTGTGATTTTTGTTTGCTGTTCGACACATGAGCGCCTTTTCCTGGGTGGCTTGTACTTATTACTTTTTTGGGGTTGCTGGAAATGCTGCCCAAAGTCTTCTCAGGTCTCTGTACCACTCGCTGGCTGCAGGTGCATTAACCAGAGTTCATCAGCTCATTAGCTCAAGGGAGCCTTTTCAAACAGGAGGAGGGTGGGGGCACACTGCCTCAAATGCCCGATGCATCCTAATAAATGCCTTTTCCTGGGTTGCTTCTACTTTTTTTTTTTTTTTTTAAGTCTTTATTTCGATTCATAAAAAATCATAAAAGACAAATATTGACAAACATTGCTTAATTAAAAATACATAATCTTTAGATTCATAAAACTAGTATTAAATAACACAGAAAGACAGCCTGAAAAAAGATTACTAAGATTAAACACAACAATAAAAAACCTAAGAGTTTACAGTTAAATTCCAAGCAATTTTAAATAGCATAAGCAGAGATAGACAGCCTATTTTCATGGTGCGAAATACATCATGGAGGAGCATTTTCATGATCAATACTGCGGTTATACTAAGGTTTTGACCTTATTATCCAGGCCCACCCCAGGTACTTAGCCAGGCACACTGAAATAAGCTCAGAGGTGTTAGTTGTTAATACACAAATGGCCTCTTCAGATTTTCTTATGGGCAAGACCTGGAACAGTGGCTTTAACCATTTGGCTCTAGGTGCCAAATATCTAGGGCAAGCAAACAAAAAGTGACCTACTGTTTCCTTGTGGCCAGGGCACCATCTACAATGATCCGTAGTGCTCATTGTCCAACTTTTCGTAAATACATTCAATGGCAAAGCACCCACCCGAAACTGATGGTAGAGTTTCCTGTCCAGTGTTTTGGAAATTAGATCCCAATAGAGTTCACGGGATGGGTCCAACTTAAAGGACAGGAACCTACCCGTAAGATTGGTGGAACTGGAGGCATTGACTCTAATCTGACGAATCGTGGCCCAGTACAGTTCTTTGAAAGCTAGCTTAGATGGAAAAGTGCTAGTGGCGGGGAATGTCCAAAGCTGCTCTAGCCCCATATCCGTCAGGATAGATTTTACCATTTTAAACCATTTGATTTTTCCTGAACCCCCAAGTGACCTAACTTCAGCTACCTCATTAGCAAATAGGGTAAGTTCAGGGGTTGTCCACAAACGCCTCCAGAAGACAACCAATCTAAATCTAGCCATCTCATGAATCGGGGGGCAGCCCATGTCCAGGCAGAGAGGGATAGAAGGGGTCGATGGTGGCAAACCCACCAGGTTACGCAGACATTTGCATTGTATTTTAAACAAACCCGTAAGGTCCATATAACCCCACAGATCTGCACCATATAAAATAGCTGGGTTAATTTTGGCATCATAGATCTTAAGTGCCGGGGAAACCCGCTTAGTAATAGATCTTTTTTGTTCACTTAATAGACAGCCGGTAAGGCGGGCAAGCTTTAGATGTTGTGCTCCGACTTGAGCTTTCCATCCCAGGCGGCTGTCTAGGGTGACCCCCAAGTATACCATGTTCTCCACTTGGTCCAGTTTAACACCACCCATATTAACTGAACACCGAACAGGGCGGTTCTTTGTTAGTACCATAAGCTTGGTTTTCCCAACGTTCACCTTGAGGTCGCTGATGGCACAGAACTCCTCAAAGCGGTCCAACGCCCGCTGTAGGCCGCAGCGTGTCCGGGAAAGGAGTAGGGTGTCATCAGCGAAGATGAGCATCGGGAATCGCTGTCCTGCTAGCATCGGGGCGTCCGTTGGGGTATCCTTAAAAAATTTGACCACTTGGTCAATAAATAGTAAAAAAAGGGTAGGTGCAAGAACACACCCCTGGCGGACACCTCGGGTTACTGGAAAGTGTTCCGTCACCTGCCCCTGGCCTCCCCATCTCACCCTCGCAAAGTTGTCCTCGTGCAATTTGATTATTAAGACTAATAACTCCTCGGGCATTCCCAAGCTCCTCAGGACTCCCCACAGTTTTCCCCTCGGGACTAGATCGAACGCGGACTTCAGATCGAGAAACGCTGCGTAGATGGTACCACCGCCAAGCTGAACCACCTTCCAGTAGATCAGACAAAATCTGAACACCTGGTCGATGGTGCTCGTTCCCGATCTGAAGCCCGCCTGCATAGGGGATAGTATGTCCTCTAGTTCGATCCATCCTTGGACCCTACCTAGGATCATACGTGCAATGAGTTTCTGGGTTGTGTCGATGAGGCTAATCGGGCGATAGTTACCAGGAATTGACCTACTGCCCTTTTTGTAGATAGGTAATATCTCAGCCCCCTTCCAGGATTTGGGTATACTTGCACCAGCGGCTATGGAATTAGCCACTTTAGCAAGGTATGGCGTCCACAACTCGGGCTTGGTTTTAAACAGGTCAGCTGGTATAAGATCCATGCCCGGTGCTTTCCCTCGCATGGTAAGACTTATAGCCAGCTCGACTTCTTTCTCCGAGAAAGTAATAATCTCGGTTTGCAGGGGTGGATGTGGTACCATTGCCGGGATGCTGGGGGGGTTGGGGTTCTCGGCACAAAACTGGGTCGAATAAAATGTTACCCATTCCACAGGGGACACATGATTTACAGGGATACGTGCATCCGGATCCTTCCCCCACTTAACTATTTCCCAGAACTTAATAGGGTTATTTGAAGTGGTAGCCTCCAATAAGTCCGACCAATGTTTGTCCTCCCACTCCCGCTTAGCTTCCCACTGTGTTTTCTTATAGTTTACTCTAGCCTCTTTCACTGAAATCATAACTTTGGACTTAACAGCCCTAATAAGTTGAGTATGGGCTTCCCTACATTTATTGTTATACCATTTCTTGGGACAGATCGGTATTTTAGGGTTTGCCTGAGGCCGTGGTTTTGAGAGCAGAAATTTAAGGTCAGCAAAACAACTGTTGTGGAGGTTCATAATGTTATTGGCCATTTCCGGATTATCCCCCAGATGATCATATGCCAACATCTGACTATATGTATTGTTGACCTTTACATTTATCTTATCCCTTAGTGTGATATCCTCCACAATTTTGGACCATTTTAGTCTCTTCCTATCATTGGTTAGGAAGGCATCCCCAGTCTGTGTGGTACCAGAGTTCTCGGATCTCACTAAACCTGGTATCTTTAATTTTAGAGACAGGGGATTATGGTCGCTTTCTGGGCGGGGGAGAACTACCATATCTACCAGCAGGGGCCAGTCTACTAGTTTTAACAGGATATAATCGATACGGCTTTTTCTTAACCCGTTATCGAATGTAACATTCGCTTCCTGATCGGATTTTGCCCGGCCATTGACAGCCCGAAAGCCCCTGTTGAGGCATAGAGCCGTCCAATTCACTGCTGCCTCAGTTGCAGTTACTGATTTGGTGGGCATCAGTTCGGGAATACCCCATACTGCATCCTCCGCGTAGCCCCAACTGTCCCCTGAGTCAAGCAATGGCTCGAAGGTGCAGTTTAGGTCTCCAGCTAGAAGGGTGGCATAATCACTATCTAGATCAACTAGAATAGAATCCAATGTTTCCAGCAGGGGAGTGGAACGACCTCCTGGTATGCCTCGGGCATATATGTTGATCAGGATCATATCCCGACATCCAGTCTTACTCAGCTTAATAATGAGGAGGTCAGGGTCATGTACTGTCATTTCTGTGGAATAAAATCCCAGGGATTGTTTCACCCAAATCAGTAAGCCCCCTGAAGCTCTCCCTTTGGGACTTCTAATTGCAGGCTTATAGAAGTTTATATATCCCTGCCTAAATATTGGTTCAATTGCCCAGGTTTCCTGGAGTAGGATAATATCATATGTGTCCATAAACTCCAGCCAGTCGTCAGAGTGGATACGACTTTTAACCCCCGCAACATTCCAGGACACAAAGGTGAGTAGTTCTGGGGCATGGGCCACAGGGGGTATCACCGAGTCCAGAACTACTAAGGTACCCTGACTGTTCTCAGCGGCCAACTCTTTTTCGGTGCACCCAATAGTGGGCTGATATTTCCCTGTCTCCAGGGAGACTTCTACTTCCCCTGGGGGTAATATGAGAGTTCTTACTGTTATTGCGGCCCCCATTCGCTCTTCCTCCGCAATTGCAAGCTGAGGGGGCTTGTTACTCGGCCTAGCTGACAGAGACCCAGAATTGGCTATAGGGTCAAATACGCAGGACCGAGATTGGAGTCAATCGTTGGCCTCAAGATCAGATAATGGGCCAAACTGATTGAAAAGAAATGGGAGGTGCGAGGATTGGGGAGTCCTCATGATGGGGTAGCTCCTGATGTTAGGTTGGCCATGTCTGGATCCCGTCAGGGTACTACTCTGCCTATGTGGAAAAAAATATGATAGGCTCAGGGTCTGAACATCCCCCTGTCTGGCAAACCTCGCTTTTCTGCAAATCATTTCCACCACCCAGGGATCTTTGAACGAGATTAAGATGCAGTCACCCTCCAGATCTTTTATGCCATAACCCACCCAATCCACCCTTCTCACAAACAAGATTTCAGTTGGCTGAGAGGGGGGTAGTGGTCGATTTTTGTTTAGCCAATAGGTCACCTTATTGCACAGGTCTTCAAAAGTCTCCCTCTTACCAAGGGGGAGAGGGGCTACACCGGTCAAAACTATTGTGTATAGCGCAGCCTCGGTAGGAAGGTCGGCCCGCGGCTTGTTATGCCTACGATGTTTTTCTACCAAAGGATTTATGGTGTTACGGTTTTGATTAGCTAAGGGCCCTTGGGGGGGAGGCCGAGGAGTATTCAGACTACGTTGAGCCAAGGAAGGTGGTCTAGTTGAGTGGGGTCTAGCAGGGTTTAGGCTATCAGGTTTGGCCGCAGGGTGTTTCTTGTGCGTGGGTTGGGATGAGGCCACAGGTATGTTGTTTGGTGCTACCTTGGGATCTCCTCCCCTCGTTGGGCCGTTGGTTACCGCCCCAGGGGGTTTATTATTAATAGAGGTAGAAGTATTTATTTGCTTTGGGGCTGGTTGTATTAGATTAGCCCCCCCTTGGCTCAAGCTAGTTAGGGATATTAGTAGGGCTGAGTTAGTATTTACTACTGCCTCCAGGGAATCTATTTTTAAAGTCATTAACCTGGTCCGCTCTAGAACAGGCAATAAAAGATTTTTCATTAGGGCCTCGATTTTAACCAACAATGATTCATCGCTATTTTGACAGGTAGGGCATGGGTCAGAGGATCCTAGCGAGGTAAGGAAGGGGCATAAAACATTGGGAAAAGTACTGAGACATTGTTTTTTATCATTAAGATTACCCATAACTAGTGATGTGGGATTACCGTGGGGGTTGCCGGTAGTATCTTTTACTTTTAATTTAGGCATTTTGCGTTCTCTCCCCCCAAAATGGCTCATGTCATGCTTTCTCTTCCTTGTTACCGTATCAACACCCACTGAGTCCATTTGTATTGCTCTGGTGGATACCATTTTGGAAGACTCGGAAGATGAGTGGGGCGTTTCGGAGGTGTACTCTGACTCAAAACTAACCTGAGAAGCAGTTTCTCTACTTGCCTCAAGATCATCCTGGAGATAATCAACTACGACTGATGTATGTGCAGCAGAATCAACCCCCTCACTATCTATGTGCACTAAAGCCTCAGTGGTAACAGAATGAATACAATTAAAAGCTGCATGGGCTTGTGCCACAGGGCTGGGGATCGTGGCCAGCCTACCCAATGAGGAGCGTTTTCCACTAATTAAGTCAAGTGAGAGTTGTTTTTCTACCATAGCAATTTCCTTTTCAAGTATTCCTGTGGCACGAGAAATAAAGGCATCCAATGGCCCCGAAACCACACCTTTGGGAGTCTGAACTTTAACTATTCGTGTTTTGCCTGAACGTAATGACATGTTTAAAAGTGGCACAGGTAAAGGAGATAGCAACTAGACCCACTATTTACACAAAATAGTTATGCTAACAAGAAGAATCCTCACGGGCAATAAAATGTTTCTTCAGTCCAAGCAATCGGCGTTTTTATAAAATAAGTGGATTGCAGTTAAGTGTTCCGCCTACCTTGGGTGTGACAAAAAAAAATAAGAAAAATTACAAATATAAGAATTATGGGCCGTGGCCGTCCTCTGCCGTCCTCGAACGGCCTCAAACGGCCCGCTCTTAGCCCGGTCTTGTCCCGGGCTGCGTCCCGCGCTGCGGGAGAGGAGCCCCTAATTGTAGGAACAGTAGAGGGCGGTGGGCGGGCCGGCAGGGAGAGCGGACCGGATGTTGTCCACGGTCTGTCAGGGACTCCTGGGATTTGGAGTCCCTGTCACGCTCGCAGCCCTGCAGCCCTCCGCCGACGGTCTCCCAAACTGCTCCTCCTCGATGAGCGAACGAAGCGGCACCCGCGGAGCGGGTGCGGCGAGGCGTCAGTGAAGTCCTTGCAAACCACGCAGTGTCCAGGTGTCCAGGTAAGCACGACCCAACTATGCGCTTCAGTGAGGTTCAGTGAAGTAAAAAAAGTAAGAAATGGCGTCCCAGTGAGGGCTATGCAGCGAGGGTTTTTAAGGTGCACTCCGGTGGGCGGGGGCGGGCCGGCAGGGAGAGCGGACCGGATGCTGTCCACGGTCTGTCAGGGACTCCTGGGATTTGGAGTCCCTGTCACGCTCGCAGCCCTGCAGCCCTCCGCCGACGGTCTCCCAAACTGCTCCTCCTGGATGAGCGAACGAAGCGGCACCCGCGGAGCGGGTGCGGCGAGGCGTCAGTGAAGTCTTTGAAAACCACGCAGTGTCCAGGTGTCCAGGTAAGCGCGACCCAACTATGCGCTTCAGTGAGGTTCAGTGAAGTAAAAAAAGTAAGAAATGGTTGCTTCTACTTATTATTAGCTCACTTGAGGTTATTGCAGGGGATCTAATTGTAGTTTAGGGACCTATTAGCACTTATTCCTGCACATTAGCTGTTTTATCTAGTCTTTCCAGTGTTCTCCTTATTGTACGGCTGAAGAAAGACGCCCTGCACATAAATATTGCCGAATATTTTGCCTCAGCCGTGCTTATGATTTCTATTCCCCATTGCCCAAAGTGATCATTGTTCTCCTTCATAACCTTGACAGGGTTGTAGTTAGTGAAGATCATTTCCATGCGCTCATTTACCTCCCCCTTAACCCCTTCGATGCTCATGACGAGCTCAGCTCGTCATGCAGTACACTTCTCGTGTGCTCATGACGAGCTGAGCTCGTCATGAACAATGGAGTAAATGGAATTCAGCACAGAGGGGGAATTGCTGCAGCACTGATTGTGTTAATGGGAGTCGATATCCTTAGAGCTTATCGACTCAAAGCCTGACAAGGATGCACAAAGCTTTAGAATGTTGCCTCTTTTTAGAAGGTCCCATTTGCCCCTTGGAGTATATTCAGGATAGAGAACGATCCTATTGTTAGCTCTCGGGCTGTCACAGTTCTTGTTACTCTGTCTGCATCTGTGGAGCTAACGTAACACTAAAATTAGATCAATTGTAGTGTAATGTTATCAATTCTAACATGAAGCACTAAGGTTATTTACATTTTTTTCTATTTCCATGGTTCCGTGGAACCTCAACAGATGCACCAGGCAATGGCAAGCTTCTGCTGGTACTCCAAGCGGGTTTTACTTCCCGTTCTGAGATCTATTGCAGTTCACTAGTACAGCCATAAAAAAAATTAGGGCTTATTTACAATGCATTTGCACCACCGGTACGTCACTTTTTCCCATATTAAAAGTGATGCAAAGGTTTCATAAATATGCCCCATTGTGTTTTGTATGGAAGACATATTTTTATATAAGTTGGTGCTTAGAGTTTCTCTAATTAGATATTTTTATGTGGATTTATTCAGTGTATTTGAGAAACAATTTACTTATTTTTAATATTTGTGGTTTCATTAAGGTTGCATGGAAATATTTTGTGTGTTTCGAGGAACCTATGACAGACACAAGGAAGAGTGTGATTGGTTGAAATCACTGTCTCCTTTGTTTTAGAAGAAGTATCCACCAATTAAATCTCAATTGGGAATTGCACTTATGTGAGTTCACTTGCTATGCAGGACCCTCTTATTTCTTTTTGGGTTTTTTCAAAACTTTTGGGAGTTTTTAACTCATCCACATTTAGCATCTGAAGGGGAGCGCCAACACAAGCTGGTAGGAGCGGAAGAGACTTCTAACCCACCAAAGGAGTCGGTGGTGTGGATTTTTTTCATATACACAGCAGACATGAATGCAAAGATTGTTACATGAACATTGTGCAAAAGGCAACTTAGCATGAGAAACCTCAATCAGTACTTTTATGGAACTTCCGGGATGTGGAAACTGTAGTGTTGTGTATGTTAGAGATACTGGGACCCCTCTGGTGCCTGACAAACTCGGTAGAATAGTGACGTAATCGGAAGGGTGTGGTCTAGAAAATTCATGTTGTAGTACAGGCAGTTAAGAGTTACACTCTGTAAAATAAAGACATGAAATACTGAGCTCTGTGTGTAGCGTGACCATTACATGTTCCCAGGCAGAGGAGGAGGATGCAACTGGAGATAAGATAAGGGATTACGTAAGCCTTGCAACCCGAAGAACTAAGAGTGCTATTCCAGAGAGTTTGCTGTGGTCCAGCAAGCTGCTCGTGTATGCCACGTGCACCTCAGTCAAAGTGAAAATCGACGGTAGGGTGTCAAAGGGCCACTTCAGCAAGTGCAAGGCCTATGAACAAAGTGAAGGCCTGTTTGTTATCGGCTAGAAATCTTCTGTTAAGGTCAACACAAGAGAGACTACACCACAGCCTAACACAGAGCCATCATTCATACAGTACGACAACGACAAAGATAGTGACAACCAGGTACAGAAAAGCGCCAAAGGCAGTGATTGACGAGTGCAAGGAAGTGCTAAAAGTAGAAACCTCTCTGACACAAAGAAACCCTAAGGTAGTGACAACCAGGTACGGAAAGTGAAATGAGTGTCAACAAACAGGTGTAAGAAAATGCTGTGAGTAGAAGCAGATGAACACAGAGAAACATTATAGGCGGCGATAACCAGAGGTATAGAGAATTCGATTACGCTTACCAGAACCAGAGTAAAGAGAGCCATTTGACTTCAGCACCAGGCACCACAACCCAAGCAGAAGTACCGGGGTTGTGCTTATGAAGCTAGTGAATCATGTTAGGCCAACTGAAAGGCCGTGAGTGGTGGTCAGAATAGTGAATATTTTAATGGCTGCTGAAAACAGCACCAAATATGGCGCTGACACTTTCTTAAAACCACCACCTCCCTTTGAAAAAAGCAGAACATTGGTGACCAATGATCTGCCTGGACTGAATCCTCCAATGATTTCGATGATGCGCTGAAAGAAGCAAATGGCAAAAAGATCATTAAATATCTAAAGAATTTGGCATTTGAGAAGTGATAAAGAAATACCACACAGTGATGAAGTGACGTACAGTCAAATCAAAGAGGCGTTAAACACCAAGTTCAATCCAATGTCAAATTTTGACTATGAAAGGTATATTTTCAGTCAAAAAAGGCAGAAAGGGCGCACCGCCAACTGGATTGCTGTATGGCTGCGGTGTGGGATGGGACGTAGGTCGGGGGATGCCCATGAGTGGGCGGACATCACCCCAAAAGCTAGAGTAGTTAGTTGGGTTAAGGGTTAGTTGGGATTGGGTGGGCAGTTGGTGGGGATCCATTGGCATAGTGGGTCAGTGGCCTCCCGTTGAGGGCTGGAGACTGTCTATACCGCGACAGATACTTCAATGTTACTGAGGTATGGGGAGGGGGGGAGTGGGGGGAGTTGTGGACAGAGTTGGGGACATGGAAGGGGTTGGAGAGTTGTTGGGGGGGGTTCGAGATCAGGGGATGGGGTGGGGGGGTGGGTGGGGGGGAGACGGGATAGTTGTTTTCGGCACAGTGTACGTTCAAGTCCGGTTACTATCATTTGTGTGTGTGTGGCTCCGAATACCCGGGACTATGGTCTATTCACCTATAGATGGCGGTTGATACCCATGAGACTGGTCCCCCACAGGCGTCTTTACGTGTGGTGAGTTGGAATGTCCGGGGAATGCTTGACAAAATAAAGAGAGGTGCGGTGTTGCGGTTGGGGAAGAGAGAACGGGCGGATGTGCTACTCTTGCAAGAAACACACCTTCTAGGCAACAAAACACTTAGCTTACAACGATATGGCTACCAACAAGTATTCCATGCAGGCTTTGTGAGAGGGTCACGGGGGGTGGCAATTCTGATTCATCATCGGCTGCCCTATACGCATGAGACGCAATCGGTGGATGTCCAGGGTAGATTTGTTTTTATTAAAGGAATGATGGGAGATGAGCCGATGGTTTTTGGCAGTGTGTATGCCCCACCTCCGCTGCAGGGGGCACTCATTCAGAAGTTGTTTGATGTCTGGACTGCCATCCCTAATGTAATGTCGATAGTGGGCGGTGACTGGAATGATGTAATGGATGGACGGATGGATCGGTATAGACCGGAAGGGGGGCTTATAACACACACTCCCACAAAATTGAATGGTATGGTACGGGGGATGGGCTGGATTGATGCATGGCGGTACCAACACCCTCATAGCCGCGAATATACATACGTCTCTGCAGTACATAAGTCCTTTTCCAGACTCGATTGCCTCTTTGTCCCTAATACCTGGATGGGGAGAGTAGCTTCTACGTCCATACTCCCGCGTGACCTGTCGGATCACTCTCCGGTTGCAGTAGATGTGCACCTTGGTAGGACGCGGCAGCCTTTTAGGTGGTGCCTGTCCACATGGCAGCTACAACAAGATGATTATAGGTCGCACATGCGCGAAGCCATCTCTCGGTACTGGGACAGTAATGATCGGCCTGAAACAGATGACATAACCCTTTGGGAAGCTTTGAAACCCGTTCTCCGTGGGATAGATATCGCCTGGTGTGCAGCGGCGCGTAAGACCCGCAGGGGAGAGATAGAGGAGACTGCGAGGCGGGTTCAAGACCTTGAGGGAGAAAGCACTGCGGAGGGGCATGCGGACACCGTTGGGCAGCTACTGCTGATGCAGCAGACATACAACTCTCTTCTAATGGATGAGGCACGCCAACTGTGGTTGGCTACACAGAGTAGAATTTATCAATGGGGAGATAAATCCAGTGCCATGCTCTACAGGCTCTGCCAGGGAACTTTCCATGCGCAGTCTCTACCGGGACTTCGGGATGAGGCAGGGGATCCTATGACGGCCCCAGTGGAACTGGCGGCCAGCTTTGCACAATATTATGAGGCCCAATATGCCCCTCGTGAGGTCATCCCGGAGGAAGAGGTAGATAAATTCCTAGCGGATCTCCCGCCGCGGGCTCTCTCTGATGAGGACCGTGACCAGCTAGATCACCCACTATCCTTAGAAGAGTTGAATGCGGCCCTCGGGGAACTGAACACTGGTAAGGCCCCCGGGCCTAATGGGTTCCCATGTGAATTCCTAAAGATGTTCCATCTTCAGCTGGGTACGCGCTACAAACGGGCACTGGAGGCGGCCAGGGACCGAGGTCGCCTGCCGGCTGACTGGCGACATGCCGAGATTGTTGTCTTCTGTAAACCTGGACGGCCCCCGGAGCAGCACACATCGTACAGGCCGATTTCGCTCCTGAATGTTGAAGCAAAAATATTGGCAAAGGCCCTGGCCAATCGCCTCCTCCCGTACATTACGGATCTGGTTCACCCCGACCAGGCCGGGTTTATGTCCCATAGGGCGACATGGCACAACATCCGACGCGCGCAGGTGGTGATAGAGGCGGCCCGGGCTGCCGAGATCCCGACGGCGCTTTTCCTGGCTGACATTGATAGAGCGTTCGATTCCGTAAGCTGGGTCTATCTCCGTGCACTTCTGGCTCGCCTGAACCTTGGGCCCCGCTTCCACTCGTATCTACACTTGCTCTACACAGATCTGACGGCGTTGATGAGGATAGCGGGAGCGACTTCAGACCCCTTCCCCATAGGCCGAGGCACCCGACAGGGCTGCCCCCTATCGCCCTATTTATTCGCCCTGGCCATGGAGCCGCTGGCGGCATGGGTGAGAATGGACGCGCAGATGCGGGGACTTGAGTGGGTGCGGGGACCGTCCGATCGGATTGCACTGTATGCGGACGATGTCCTTTTCTTCCTCACAGACATGAATAAATCAGGACCCAGAGTTCTCGAAATAATGCGGGTATTTGGGGAGGTATCTGGCCTGCACTTGAATACACGTAAATCCACGCTGTGGGTGTTGGGTGGACGCGGAGGGCATGGACCTTGGGCGTCGGCGCTGCAGGAGGCGGCGGGCGGCATCAAATACCTAGGTGTATTCCTAACGGATGTTCCGGGGATCGCTTGGACCCGCAATGTGGTGCCTGTTTGGGACCGAGTACGGTCAGATATGAAAATATGGTCCAGGATGCCCCTGAATATATATGGCCGCTCAGCCATTTTTAAGATGGTGGCTCTCCCGCGCCTTCTATACCAGTTGCAATATCATCCATACCCAATTGCGCCGCAATGGTTTAGACAAGTGAACTCTGCTCTGGGTCAGTTTCTTTGGGCCGGTGGGGTGGCCAGAGTGGCGCCCCGCACCTGTTTCCTCTCCACGTATTGTGGAGGTCTGGCGACTTCGGACATTTTGTCCTATTACCAGGTGTCCCACCTTCTTGTGCTAAATGACTGGTGGTATGGGGACCGAGGAGACCCGGCATATGCCCTTGAAAGGTACCTGATGGACCCAGATACGCTTATACCATCCTTTACTCGGCAGGCAACCGGAAAAGACTCCCAATGGTTACCCAAGTGGTTTTCCGCGTGTGGCGTGGAGCCTTATGCCATATGGGATGGTGGAATACATTAACAAAGGAAACGCCGCTGTGGCACAATGGACGTTTACCGGAGCTTGCGGCCCTACAACGGTTCCGAGGCTGGGATGCCATTGGCATTTCGACATTGGGCCACGTTATGAAAGGCCCGACCCTCAAAACATTCCAGACCCTGAGAGAAGAATACGATATGCCACAGACCCAATTCTATACATATTTACAATTCCGTCATGCCTTATCCCCCTCTTTGATAGGCTTGGACACGCTACCCGAATTTAGTCCCCTTGAGGCCAAGGTGTTTATGGGGGAATTGGGAAATAAGAAAATCTCCAATATATACCAAACTCTGGTTACGCACTGTTCTTCTTCACTAGATAAGCTACGCAAGGTGTGGGAGGAAGATATTGGTACCTTGGAGGAGGATGACTGGAGGGAGGCCTTGGAGGCTCAACGAGGGGCGGCTGTTGCAGTGCACCTGCGATTCAATCAGTTTAAATATTTGCATCGCGCCTATTATACCCGAGAACGATTATGGCGAGCTGGTCTGATTGCCTCCCCTGAGTGCCTGCGGTGTGGTAGCACGGTGGGCACTTTTCTACATACAGTGTGGTCGTGCGTGAGGCTGACACGGTTCTGGACTGGTGTGTGGGATTGCCTGTCCGAGGTACTGGGCTGGGACCTCCCCCGCTCCCCGAAGCTGGGCCTTCTTCATGTAATGGAACAGGTCGGTGGCAATGTTTATAAACGCCATCTACTGCTTCTGGGCCTCACGGTGGCCAAGAGAGATGTAGCTCGAGCCTGGAAAGACCCCAGGGCTCCCTTAATAGAGGTGTGGAAGAGAGGGTTGGACTTTTCCATGGGACTGGAACGTCCGGTCTTTGAAGCCAGAGGCTGCCCCCGAAAACACTTTAAAATATGGAAGCGTTGGGCAGAATATAGAGGGCTTTGGCTGGAACCGCCAGCGCCACGAGACTCTGATGTAGAGCATTTGCAGGTTGATCCTGGGTGAGGAGGGCTACACACTGTTTGTGATTTCAAGAGTTTTTACTTTGAACCATGTTGACACTGTGCCGGGGGGAGAGGGGAGGGGGGGGTTGGATCCGGGAGGGAAGGATCGGGGAGGGTGTGGGGGGAAGGAAGTTGGTGAGGATTCTTTCATCTCAAAATGTTGATTGCAATGCTACTATGTGTTGAATATTTTACTTGCTCACTGGGCCTTCGGTACATGGGGGACAGTGTCCTATTTGTAATGCTTTAGCGACATAATAAAATCTGTTCTGAAAAAAAAAAGGCAGAAAGCTAGTAAAATGATGTATGAGTTTGTAGAAAGATTTGATTCACTCATAAATCATTGCAAGTTCAATGATAAAGAGGCCATGCATCTAAGATTGATAGATGGTTGTCTCTCTGATTCCTTCTGACGACAAATGCTAAAAGAGACACTCAGCTTGGAGTGAGTACACATGGCTGCGAGAGCGGAAGTAAGAGCTGACAGACTAGCTGCTAACATAGAGGCTGGAATGGCCTGAAATGAAATAGCACTGAATGTGGAAAGGAAGCCAAAACACAAGATAGAAGGCCACAAAGTAATGTCTCCTACAAAAAAGAAATGGTGTTTTGAAGGCAAATGTCCTGCAACTGGACAGATATGTAAAGGTTGCAGGAAAGAGAATCGTTTTGTAATGCATTGCAAAGTGAAGGAAAGATCATGTGCATCACGTTGAGAAAACTAAATTGATGCCAGAAAGTTCCAGAGATGTTTCCACCACACCCAAAAGACCAAGCGACAACATCAGTTGAGGCAAGTAGAAAGTGACCGACATCAAATTCCTCATCTAAAAGTTCGACACTGTCATTGTCAAGCGACAGTGAGGAAGATGGGTGTGCGATGTTATTTTAGACCACTGGAAAACTTGCAAATGTGGGATTAGCTTCTTGCAAAGAAGAATGCCGGTCGAAGTGGGATCGACAAGTGATATTGCGAAATTAATTTAGACACAGTCCCAAAATCATACTGAAGGTTAATGGGCGCTCCATATCTTTTATCCTAGACAGTGGTGCGTAGATAAACATTATGCCAGCGGAAAAGTACAATGTACTGTCTCCAGTATCCCGTTTAACCCTGTTGAAAACCAAAGTGGATACAAGTGCTGCTTTGACGTCACTGTAAAGTCAAGGTTCATTTATATCAACTGTGAAGCATAAAAAGACAGAATTCAAAGCACCAATTTATGTTCGGCCAGGCACTTCATTGAGTGCATGTTTAGTCAGTTTCAGCACTGTTGCTGACATGGGGCTGATTTCTGTAAACTACAACATCAGTGCCTGTCATGAAATAGTGAATCAGTTTCCGTTCTTGTTTCATGGACTAGGAAGATTTCAGACAATGAAAGTGCAGCTTCACATAAATGAAGACATCCGTCCTGTTGCTCAGCTACATCATCGAAATGCGCTTTATTTACAAGAGGCTGATGAGAATGAACTTGACATGCTATTAAAGCATTACATCACCGTGTGATCCACTAGTCCGATGCCATGGGAGTCACCCATAATGGTAGTGCCTAAGAAGTATAGCGGAGGAGCAGTGCGCATCTGCATTGACATATGCCAAACTAAAAAGTGATTGAAAAAGATTGAGATCTAGGTCTGCATATTTCGGAGATGATCACACAGCTAAATGGAGCCAAAGTCTTTTTCCACCTTGATTCGACCAAAGGGTATCACCAACTCAAACTGGAAGACAATTGCAGATACATTACTACCTTTTCGACTCATGTTGGTTTAATTAGATATAAAAGACTACATTTTGCAGTGTCATCAGCTGCAGCACTCTTTCAGGATGTTATTCGTCGCATAATACAGCCAGTCACAAATGCTTTCAATTACAGAGATGACATACTGATTTACAGGGCCACCAGAAGGAATGTGAGAAAGTTCTTACAAAAGTGTGTTGTATACTTGCTGATGCAGGTTTTGATATAAATGGCAGCAAAGTGTGAGTTTCATAAAGCATAGCTCAAGTTCTTTGATAAAAACGTCTCTGATGGGGGAGTGACTCCAGATTCATATAAAATACAGGCTGTGTCATCCACTTCTCCAGCACAAGATGTAACTATGCTTTGATCCTTCCTTGATATGGCCAGTTACTGTTTAAGGTATATACGTGACTTTGCCACTGTAAGTGCCCCATTGAGAGACTTAACAAAAATGAAATGTTGCATTTCAATGGCCACGTGAATGTGAACAAAGCTTCAAGAAAATCAAATATGTGATTGAGAATGCCACTGAAGTGGCATACTTTGATCCGAAACTAGAAACTGAGACTGTTGTTGATACCAACCCAGTGGGTATAGGTGCCATACTTGCCCAGCACAATGGGCATTCTAATGCACCAAGACACGTTGTTACCTATGCTAGCAGGAACATACTTATTCACAGCCTGAAAAAGAAAACCTTTCTGTGGTGTTGACTTGTGTATGGAAAGCACTTCTCAGTTGCCACTGACCACCAAGCATTATTCACCCTTTTTGGCAATCCTAAAGCCAAGATGCCTTCTCGCATTGACAGTTGGGGGTTGCAACTGTAATAGTATGATTTAACGATTGTGAATTGTTAGAAATGGGGGTCTCTAGTTGGCAGGGTGTTGCACCCTGTCCAAGTAGGAACTCTTCCTTTTAGTCAGGATAAGGGAGTTACACACCTAGATAACACCTGCTCACCCCTTGGTAGCTTGGCACGAGCAGACAGGATTATCCCAGAGGCAATGTGTAAAGCATTTGTACCCAACACACAGAAACACAGTGAAAACACTACACATGGAAACCACGCCAGTTTAGACAAATAAAGTATCTTTATTCAAACCAAACAAGACCAAAACAACAAAACTCTAACATACATTTATCAAAATATCCCCTTTTCAAGGGTTTAACAATTCTGTCCATAAAAAACTGGATGCGGGTGTTTTTCCTGCAGTACATTAGGATGCATCCAAATTGACCAAACAAAACAGCCACAGATGGGTGAGGTGCTGGAAAACACAGGGATGTGTTGATTCCTGAATCCGTGGGGAGGCAATGCAGTTCTCTTTACATAGAAGAAGTGTTGCATGGACTCTGAACTGTAAGGGGAAAAGATGTGTTAAATTCCGGATGACTCGGTCTGAGGGTGTCGAACTTTACCCTTTGAAGTCAGAACATCTGAAAGAAAGTCTATCTGGCTCACCAAAACCAGTTCTATCCTGTGTGCCAGGCACACTGCAGGATGTGGAGACAGCATTGTGAAAGGCAACCACAGCCAAGTCAGTTGTTAGTGACAACTCCTCCCAACACTCTAGTCTAAGCAGATGCATCACAATAGGTGGGAAACACCGCAGCTCCCCTTTGTGTGACTGTCTAGAGTGCATGCACAAAACACTCCCTGTCAGCTACAAACCAGATGTTGATTCCACAGGCAGGCAGAGGCACAATATGATTAACAAGAAAATGCCCACTTTCTAAAAGTTGCATTTTCAAACACACAATTTAAAAACTAACTTCACTAAACAATGTATTTTTAAATTCTGAGTTCAGGGACCCTATAAATCTCTATCACTTCCCAACTGAAAGTTAAACTTGTAAGATCTTACAAGGTAGCTCCAATGATAACACAGGGGAGAGAAAGCATTTAAATAGTGAAAAATGAAATGCACAGTATTTCAATATTAGGACATGTAAGACACACTACTACATGTCCTTCCTTTCACATAAACCGCACCCTTTCCATTGGGGTACCTTGGGCCTACCTTAGTGGTGACTTGTAAGGCAAATGGAGGTTAGGCCTGACAAATGGGTGCACTTGCAAGGTCGACATGGTAGTTAACAAACTGTGCACGTAGACACTGTAGTGGCAGGTCTGAGACACATTTGAAAAGCTATTTGTGTGGGTGGCACGATCAGTGCTGCAGGCCTACGAGTAGCATTTGATTTACAGGCCCTGAGCACACACACAGTGCACTTTACTAGGGACTTACAAGTAAATCAAATAGACCAATAATGGATAATCAATCATAATCACAATTTGCGCTTTGGCACTCATCAGCAGTGGCAGAGTGCCCAGAGTATCTAAACCAACAAAAACAAAATCTAGCACACAGTCATAAAATACAGGAGGTACAGGCAAAAAGACAGGGGAAACCACGTCAAGGATGCCAGGTGTAACATGCATTATCCAGGAAAAGATCAAAACCCTGCTTACTACTTCTCATGTGTACCAATACTCTGTCATGGCAGCACTCCTACAGTGGCTGATGTGTATGTTAACTTCATTGTCAAATCCAGTACCTCCGCTGCCATATCAGTGGAACAAATCATTGCTGCCAGGACCACTGGCAGAGATTTGCTAATACTCAAAGACATTATTACACATCAATTTTAGAGAAAACATACTCAACCTCTTCATGATAACCTTGAATACCAGAAATACAAAAATGTGCAGCAAGCACATTCAGTTACCCCAGAAGACATTATACTACATGGGTCGAGAATTGTTATACCTGAGACAACAGGTCATTGAACCGGCATATGAGGGACATCATAGAGTTGTTGCTACTAAACGAGCTCTACGTGACCGAGTGTGGTTCCCTCGTCTTGTCCTCCAAAACGACCTCATATCCGTTAAACATGTCTGATCTTCCAAATGCATGCATGGGAGAAGTTTGCAATTGATTTCTTGGGTACCCTTGAGAATGGTCATCATCTACTAGTAATTGTTGAGGAATACTCCTATTTTTCTCTTGTGGAGGATCGGTCATCAATCACTCATGATAGAGTCACTGAAAGATTAGAAATCATTTTTGCAACATAGAGTCTTCCTTCAGTTTTGGAATCTAGCACTGAACGGCCTTTCAATAGTTGAGAATTTAAATTTGAAAGATTTTCTCATTCACCAAAATGTGAAGCATTAGAAAAGCACACCTCTCTGGCCCCACGCGAATGGTGTAATAGAGCGATTTATGCGCACTGCCAAGAAGATTGTGCTGTGCACTGTGCTGGAACGACTTGAACTCAAATAATCTCTTCGCTTTAATCTTCGTGGATGAGAAAATGGACCACTGAAAGATCTATTGGCAATGCTCGGATTACTGTGTACAAAAGAGGAGACCAAGTCTTCTTCGGCAGAAGCGGAAACGCAAGTGTGATGCTCCTCTTGGTGCTGACCAACTGAGGGTGTTGACTAACACAGAACACATGGCCCATCACAAGAGATGCTTCTTATTTCAAACACCTGCCGCAAGGATCATTGATTTCAGACATTCAGAGTGAGACCCTTCCATTTGGGAGTTAGGAGAGCCCAAAGACTGCACTTGTGACTGTGTCATCTGTGCCTGCTGCAGATGCCTCTCCTATGTCTTCTCAACCTACCTCATGCAACGAGATCTGGAAGATTGATTCAAGCACCTTGATGACTCATTTAGGAGTAATGATGTATATGTTTTTTTTGTCTTTTTGTATTTAGGAAGAGGGAGATGTAGTGTTGTGCATGTTAGAGATACCCAGACCCCTCTGGTCCATCCATGGCGGGCTCTGTAGAATAGTGACGTAAGTGATGGGGTGTGGTCAAGAAAACTCACAACATAGTATGGGCAGTAAACCGTTACACTCTGAGGAATAAAGATGAATAGTAACCAGCTCAGTGTGTGGTGTGATCATTTACATGTACCCGGGCAGGGAAGGATGCTAAAGAAACATCTAAGGGTGATACATCCAAGGAACATTGTTCAGGCAGAGCTACGTAAGAAACAGCAGGAAAAAGACCAAGAAGCCTCAACTTTTGCTGCTGGACAATCTGTTACACCAAGAGACACTATTCAAGTAGAACTACTCCAACATCCTACTGACATTGTCATTGAATACGAGAACATGACAACATTCTGTGACTGTTGTTAACTGTTGTCTCTCATGAGAAGAACATTTCTTAATAGAAGAAGCTTATCGTGCAGCACAAGTGCCAGCCCGGAAGTAGTTTTTTAAAATTCATTTAGAAGTTCAAATGCCCTTTTTAGGTCTCGCGCCTAGCGTTTCAGTGCGCAGCTTTGCCCGTGCAGCGCGAGACATTTAGTACCTGAAAAATGGGGTTTCAGCACAGACCTAGGAATTGCACACGCTTGTGCGTGTGCTTTTCCTTTTGTGCTACCTGATTTGCCTTTGCGTGCGTCTTTTTATAAAAGACTGCACGCAATTGGCCAAAGGCGGGTGCATTGCTCCGCCCATGGCATATTGGTGTCTATTACACGCTTGGTGCGCGTAATAGACACCAATAGGCCATGTGGTTTCAATTATCGTGCCCAGACACGGGCGTGATATTTGAAAGCACATGGCTCGCAGTGGCGCGCGCGCGCCACTTGCGGGCTTCTTTGTTTTTCAAGCGAAAGTGAAAGCGAACGCTTTCCCTGCTGCTTGTTTTATATTAAGTTAAAACAGAGGATTTGTTGAGCCAGGCAGAGCCGTAATCTTTTTTATATTAGTGCCAGTAAAAAAGATCAAAAAATACACACCTTACAAAATCATTAAAATGTGTACTTAAATTTGGTCCTTTGAAACATAACTTTACAAAAATAAATACAAGAAAACACTTCAAAAACAGTTTAGAACTCGTCAGTCAACTCATAAATGAGTAGTGAAGCAAAGAGCGTCTGCCTTTAAAAATATAAATAAATAACACGATCCGCAGTACCCTTGAACATGTATTACCTCATGCCTCACATGCAGGGTTAAGCGTTAAAAGCCTTTAACGCAGTGTTTCCACGCGGCCTATTTGATTAGTGATGGGGCTGTGTGCGCTGTAAATAAAGCCTCAGGCAGCACAAGGTGAACCAGTGAACTCACCGCACTGGAGCCTGTCTGCCGTTTTAGGGCAGCCTGAGGAGTTCGGCAGCCTGAGGAGTTCTGCACAGACCGACATATTCTTCCTACGAAATGAAATATGACCCGACATTGACACCTTATTCAGCTCGGGAACCAGATCAGCCCGATTAACAGGCTGGACAGGAAATGTAAAAAAATATATCCGAGAACCCTTTCAATAAGTGGGTGGAAGGGCACAGGGTGGCAGAAGAAAATGGGGCGGGTCTGACAGTCAACTTGCATATGTATGCTTAAATACTCAGCCCCAAGCTCAATGCAATACTAAAGCGGTTCTAGCTTGCTTAATTGCTGACAACAGACTGCCTTTTAAAATATCGTTGGTGTTAGGGTAGAGAGATATTTGCCTTCACAGCAATCTCCAGGAAATAGTAACAGTAAGATAACTCAGGTGGTTAGTGCACTTGCTGAAGAAATATGTGGATGATCTGGTCACAGGTTTGACTCTTCACAAAAAAGAATAGAGGGTTCATGTGCCTGTCGTAGAGCAGAACGTGTTAAAACAAAAAAAAGCAGGTCACCGATTTCTATTTCATAGATAGCTCAGAGGGATGCTGCTTTTAATGCAGACAACTATCTACCTGTGACCTGCAGGCCACAAGTAACAATTCTAATATAGCATCAAAGAGCTGCATACAAACTGCAACGCATAAGTGCAGAACCTTACTGCTTTTTTCAATTTTCCGTTACTCTACTGTGATTTTTTTTTTTTTTTTACACCACCGCTTTCTCTTTCCCCACCCCACTGCTGCTTCCTGGGAGCAGTTCCCACTGGTTGCTCTAAACACAGTGCAGGAAAAATGTGGGTGCCGCTGACTTTGTTCCAATGTCAACATTTCACTGAGGCCAGCCCAGAACTGGCTCAGTAGCAGCAGTTGTACCTGCGATCCAGATGGACACCCTCATTTCTAGCACAGTAAACAGGTGAACTGGCGACAGCACAGTCACTTAACAAACTTATTACAAATAACACTTCCGTCATACAGCTCTTTAGTCTGTGGTGCACATGCAGAATCAAGAGGAGCTTATAGCAATATGGGGTCCATGTTGCCCCTCTAAGGGATGTACGTCAGGGTTCCACGTCATGAGGCAAAACCGGCATGCTTGCAGTAGATCGCCTCAATGGTACCTCAAAATCCAACACTTCCATTACAACTGCCTCTGGAACTTTGGCATTCCAGACTTGGCCCGACTACATCATGCTACCTCTGCCCTAAGTATTTACGGTAAAAAACTAGCTCTAGTGGACATTTTTTCCCGCAAAATGGGTACTGTGCCATGGACTTCATTTTTTGCAATTCACTACAGGTATGAAAACCCACAAAATGTCAGTTTGTGGATATTTGTCAGCTCTACCGGCAGGGTGGTGGGGTGGGGGTGAGTGTAACTTCTGCGAGCCCCTCAAAATTCTTAAAAAATATTGCCCAAATAAATACATTATTTATTGTTGAAGAGAGATGAGTTAATTATTACCTAAATACAACCTAAAATCTGGAACAAAGTATTACAAATTGCAGCTATGAATGAAATGTATATAACAATAAATATAATTATAAATAAAACTAAATAGAATAAAAGGAAACATTTATGAATAAGAATATATGGGAAAGATGCATAAATACAATTGATAAATAATCATAGTCACAAAATGCATAACATTTAGCTGGTAACTTACAACTATAAATAAGACATATTTGGCAATAAATGCACATAAATTAATCGGAATAGTATAAACTTAGAAATAAATAGCAATAGAAAGATGATTGAACAGAAAAAAAAGTGAAAGGAAAAAGTAATTGAGAAGGAAAAAGAAAGATAATAGAATGGATAATGAAATATCAAATATATGCAAACTCAATAATAGACAGGTACAGAAATAGGGTAGAGAAAGGAGATTAGAAAAGAACAAATATATATAAGATACGGAAGTAGACCTAAATATGAGAATAGATAGGAACATTATTAAATAAATAGTGAGAGGAATATGAATACATTAAGACATACAAGAATAACTAGAGACAGTATCTAATGCATAGTGAAGACATATTTAACAATGACTTAGGTATAGGGGAAAGTGAAGGCTGATAAGGCATAAAGGAAGTACAGCAAAATCTCTATATTACTATGGATAATATACAATAGGTATTAAATACATAACATTTCAAAACTAGACATATAAACTAAGTTACAAATAGAAATAAAAATATTAATAAATAGATAATGAGAAGCACAAAATGTGCTAATAGAGATAACATCTAATATATAATAGTAACATATTCAATATAAATTAATTAAAAGGGAGGAGATCAAAGCTAATGAGGTGTGAGAGGCCGCAGTAAAATCACTATCATTCCAAAATGTAAATACAAGTAAATACATTACATATTGAAATTGAACAATAGGTCAGGGTAAGTAATATGAAATATAATAATAAATAATCCTGTAACCATTCTAAATTGAATGAAATGAAATGAAATGAAAGCAGGATTTGTATAGCGCATGGCTGCCCATGAGCGTCCCAGCGCTGAGATTGCATATACAGCTGAGGAGAGGAAAGGGGAGGGGAAAAGGGAAAAAAGAAAGAAGTTTTATTGTGGGAAGAGGTGCGTTTTGAGTAATTTTCGGAACTTCATGTGGTTGGGTTCGGCCCGAAGCTGAGTTGGAAGCGCGTTCCAAAGAGTAGCGGCTGTAACCGAGAATCGGCGTCCTCCAGTGCGGGCTTTCTTTGCTCTGTGGACCGTAGCCAGGTTCCTTTGAGAGGAGCGGAGGGGCCTGTTGGGTTTGTAAGGGTATATCATGGTCTTCAGCATTGGTGGACCTAGGTTTTGCAGGGCCCTATGGGTGGTGCATAGGGCCTTAAATATAACTCTTTCTCGAATCGGCAGCCAATGGAGTGCTTTTAGTGCTGGTTTGGCAGAGAGTCTCCGAGGTGTTCCTGTCAGCATCCGAGCAGCGGCATTCTGTGTTCTTTGAAGAGCATTAAAGGTAGCCTCTGGGGCTGCCAGGAAGAGGGCGTTACAATAATCTAACCTCGATAGTATAAGTCCCTGTATAAGTAGTTTTTGAGATTGTACAGGGAGTAGAGGGAGAATTTTCCTGGCTGAGCGGAGTAGGCCGACACAGGTGCCAGCAGTTTTTTTGGCCTGTGTCTTCATAGATAGATCCTGTTCTATCCAGAAGCCTAAACTCTTTAGTTCCGTCTTGGGCTGAGGAAGGGGACCTAGGCAGGAGGGCCACATGGCGGACGGGAGAAGTGACAATTGGTGACCCAGCAGCATAAGCTCAGTCTTGGAGCCATTGAGTTTTAACCTTGATTTAGACATCCACTCGTAGATTCCCTCAAGACAGTCATGGAGGTTTTTTATTTTTTCACCTTCAAGGGAGAAAGACACAACCATTTGGGTGTTGTCGGCATATGTTACAGCTTTTATCCCAAAGGGAGTTACCACATCCTCCAGGGGGGCCATGTAGGTGTTAAACAATGTAGGGCTCAATGAAGAGCCCTGTGGAACCCCACACTGGAGGTGAAATGGGTCCGATTTTATATTGCCTTCACAGACCTGGAAGGTTCTATTCTTCAGGAACGAAGAAAGCCAGCTGAGTGCTTTGTCTCTCACCCCCAGGTTGAGAAGTCGCTGGATCAAGATCTTATGGTCCACCGTGTCAAATGCAGCGCTTAGATCCAGGAGGATCAGTAAAACCGATCCCCCTGAATCCAAGATGCATCTGGCTTCCTCGACTACCTTTACCAGGGCGGTCTCTGTCCCCTGGCCGGGGCGAAAACCTGTTTGTGATGGGCGTAGGAGATTGTTGCTTTCAAGATAGTTAGATAGTTGCTGGTTGACTAGTTTCTCTGCAATCTTACTCATACCTGGTAAGAGAGAGATTGGGCGCAGGTTCGAGAAATCTGAAGGGTCCTGGCCTGGCTTTTTTTGAAGGGCTTTGACGATCGCATGTTTCCAGTTTGGGGGAACTATTCCTTGAATGAGGGAGGCATTGATAAGATTTGTTGCTAGGTGTGAAATGACAGGGCCAATTTGTTTGAGGATACGGATGGGGGCAGGATCGGTGGGTGAGCCACTTTTCATGCTTGAAAGAGTTTTCAAGAAGTCTTCATTGGACAGTAGGTGAAAGCTATCTAAGGTCGGGCCAGTTGAGGGGAGCACCTGTTCCTCAGGGGGTTCATAGTTTGTTATGGGTGGGAGGGTTTGTAAAATATTGATGATTTTATTCTGAAAAAAGGATGCAATTTGATTGCATCTGGAGGTTGTGGGTTGCTCAGAGGAGGGTGGATTAGGGGTTTTGAGTAACTCTTTAAAGATTTTATAGGTCTCTCTGGAAGAGTTGGATGCATTTTTTAATTTTTCATTGAAGAAGGATGATTGTGCTGATTTTCGAGCTACTTTGTAGGTTCTTATAGCTTTTTTATATTCATCTTTAATAATAGGGTCCCAATTTTTCCTCCAGTTCCGCTCTTTGATCTTACAGATTTTTCTAAGGTTTTTCAATTCTTGAGAGTACCATGGGGATTTGAAGGTGGTGGTTTTTTTAGTTATGATTTTTTTGGGAGCAACTGTATCCAGAGTGGATGTGAGCCATTTGGTGAAGTTTTCGTCAGCTTTTATGGGATCGGGGAGAGCAGTGGGGGCCGAGCTTATCAATTCTTGAGTCCAACGTTCAAGTGAGAGTTTGGACCAAATTCTGTCATGTTCTCTTATTGATGACATTAGGGGGGTGTTAGGGTCAATTTGCCAGGTAAATGGAATGAGGAAGTGATCCGACCATGGTAGTGGAAGAGTTGGTCGTATTTCTATTTTCGGTAGATTGGAGAAAATAGGGTCTAAGAGATGACCTTTGATGTGGGTTACCTCCGAATTTAAGAGGTGTAAGTCCAGTGATTTGAGTTCGGAGATAATGTCCTTTACGGTGCTGTCTGATCTATCCTCAAAGTGGAGATTCAGGTCACCCAGCAGGATAAGATTGGAGGTTGTGGTGCAGGATGAGGTCGTAAAGTCAAGGAGAGAGCCTACAAAATTACCTAAATTACTAGGTGGTCGGTATATGAGGGTGCCCGAAAGGGATTTATTAGGAGTAATTTGGAGGGAAAAGAGTGTGCTTTCGCAGTCATCGATTCCTCCTTCTTGTATCCTGCAATTAATGGAGTTACGGTAGACAATCGCTATACCGCCTCCTTTTCCCTTAGGTCTATTAAGATGTTGTATCAGGTAACCATTGGGTAGCATATTCACCATGTCAGCTTCAGAATGGGATGTAAACCAAGTTTCCGTAAGGAAAAGTATGTCCAGATTAATATCTTGGATTAGGATTTTGATTTCTAAAGAGTGTTTACAAGCGGATCTGCAATTGAGAAGGGCTAGGCTAAAAATGTAAGGTGAGTGACAAGTGACTGTCTGGGGTGGTTGGCACGATGGCGGGGGTGAAGGGGTAATGGTAGGTGAGGCTGTATCGAATTGTAAGAGGTAGTCCCGAGAGTGAACAATTCGGTGATGATGGAAATTGGGCATAGTGGATGGCCCTGTGCCCGGACTGGCCCGGACGGGCCCAGACGGGCTTGCCTCTGGCGCGCCTCCGGCGCGCCATCGGCGCGCCCGCTGCGCCCGCCCGCTGCGCGGACGAGATGAGGACTTCATTTTGTAGTGGTTGGGGCCAAGTCGCCCAGCCACTAGAGCGCTGTCCAATCCCCCTTCAAATATGGCGCCCGTGAAGTGAGTGCCTCGAGGGGTGTTGCTAAGGGAGACCGGGAGCCTTGAGAAGCTTCAAGTCATGCAATTATTCTGCATGAGAAAGCGACTCGCTCCGGTCAGAAGGTGCAATTTGGCTTCTGCCACAAATTAAACACAATAATCACAGTGACACGATTAAAACAGCAAGTAAAGTGTTTTTAAAAGGCGCTAAGCGCTATTAAAAGCGGCGCTTGTCAGTTTCAGGTAATAGTTTTAGAATCAAGGGTTTGGCCTCCCGGCTTCCGCCTCAGGAGAGATGCAATCAGGGAAGATAATTACGTGAATAAAACAGAGAGATACCACTATAGTAGGTAAATTCTAATATGAAAACCTAGAAAATAAATATTTAGAAGATATGAAACCTCAAACATATCTGTATCGAAGCATGGATGCTACAAAGGTCATGCGTCATCCGAGGCAAATTTCAAGGAAGTTATGTAGAACACAAATTAATAGCACATTGGAATAAATTACAGATGGTGAGTACTCCTACAACCAATCAGAAGGTAATCTCTGATGTGTAGAGCTAAAAAAGAGCTATAAAGAAGACGTGAACTGTAAATCATGACAGTAGTAGAATACTAACATTATGATAGTCATACTTCTCCTGAAGAAGATTTTAAGGGAGATCGGGATTTGTCTCTATACAAACCCTGTGTGAAGGCAGATACAGACTGAAGGGCAAACATTTTGTCCTCACGACTATGGAGTGATCGTTCAGTTTCTCTGCCTCTATGGCGAACTTCGCTAGGATTAGGTTGCCGAGTGTCTGACAGCAGTGAAAGATGTTGAGATCTGTAAGAAGACTGTTCAGTAGAGGTATGTTGAATTTCCATGTGTTGAATGCGTTGTGTATCCACAAAGTGTTTTAGGTCATTAGGATTGCAAAAGTCTTTGGATTCGCCATTTTTAGTGATGCGAAAATGGGCAGGATCACACAAACCATATTTGATATCCACACTCCGCAGTTGTGGCCTCATAGAGAGGAAAGCCTTTCTCTTTTCATTAGTTTCACGTGAGAAGTCAGCTGCAATGCGAATTTCATGACCATCATAGATGTATGAGCCTTGTGTGTATGCAGCTATTAATATTTGACGCACTTGCTCATGTCTCAAGAGACAAGCGATGAGGGGTCGTGGCCGAGAATCTGAGGCAGTACGTGGAGCGCCTATACGATGCGCACGTTGGATTTCCAATGGCGGACTGAAGGATATGCCCAGAAGCTTCGGAAGAACATTACATAGGAAGAGTCTGGCAATCTGATCCTCAATCCTTTCAGGAAAACCAAAAAAACTGAGATTGTCTCTTCGGCTGCGGTCTTCTAAATCAATGAGATTACTGCGTAGAAGCAAGAGATCTTGATCTTTAACTTGTGTGGAGTTGAGTTTGAGTTCTACCATTGATAAGCGTTGGTCTAGTTCAACCGTTTTAGCATTAAATTGCACAATCTCTGCTCGGATGGATTTGGTCTCTGCGGCGAGAGAAGAAATATCTGTCAGACGATGGCTGATAGTGGATACTTCTTGCAAAATCCAATCCATTATTTCTCCTGATATTGTAGAGGAAGTGGCCACGGACGGGTTGGACTTTGATGAGGTTGAACCTTTTGTAGCTACACTTTGTGATTGCTTAAGGACTTGTGCAAAGAGAGGTTGCTTAACATTTTTGTTCTCAGTCTTATTATTAGGCATTTGGAAGGTTGTTTGTTGATGCTAGTAGAAAGAAAAGGGTAGTACAGGATCTCGTACCTAGATTATAACAATGGTATATATCACATATACGTACAATTACTGTACCCTCACTTTATCAATAGCACTATTGCTTTTGTGACTCAATAAATGTAATTGTTACATAACAGAATTAGCACAATGTATTAATAAAGTTTCATACAAGAAAAGACATAGCAATTGTTAATATACCATCAATATGAAAATTACTGTGGCTGTCAGCATAGTGTGCATTATATTAGGAATAGCCGCATGAGGAGACACTGCAGGTGCAACAAGGTGCAAAAGGCCTCAAAATGATGGATGCGTCACAAATAGTTGACGCAGGAGGAGCAGTTATTTAATGCGGTGTATTAAAGATCCAGACAAGCATGTACATATAAAGGAATGCCTTATGTTAAAATATTGCTGGCAAAATTGAATTAATAGGGCTCTAATGAGGCATGCAGAAGCTTGTCAAGGAATAACATAGTTGTGAGCAGATTAGTCTATAAAGGAGCATATCAGAGTTCTTGGTGTTTTCCAGTCACAGTAAAATGACTCCATGTGAGGTGAAAATGGTGTGCTTCAGCTCTACCAACACAGTAATGAGCATATGAGTTATTGAGAGGCCTTTTCAGGATGTAGCGTGGAGCAAGAGCCAAAGAGTGTGACTGTACCAGCTGCGCGCTCGATTATATGGGCCCCACATGAAGATAGAAAGGAGCATATCAGCTAAGCAAAAGCCGGGGCTTCGTCTGTCAGGTGAGCCGAGCACGCACCCCTTGAAGAAAATACCCTGACAGAGAAAACAGACAGTTAGCGAGTACAAAGACTTGCGAAAATCAGCCTAGCAGCCACCGTCACATTCCGCTGAATAAAAACGTTAGTGCTGAAGTCCTAGACGCTTTGAAGAAAGCACCGCCTCCATCTGAAGTTCCACCCTCAGCGGAGCTCAACGTTCAGGCGGCCATCTTCCTGTGTGGCCAGACCACGCCCCCAGCAGAGCAAGCACTGTATTTGCACTTTGTAAGGAACACTATAGTAGCAGTGACACATCCAATACAAAATTATATATCAGAAGTAGTTCAGAGTACACTACATAAGGAAACACTGATGACTATAAGATGCAAGAAGCCCAAAAAATTGAAAATGTTTCATAAATAAATGGTCATATCAATACATTGTAAATGTTTTGCAAAGTGAATGGGCACAAATAGGTGGAAAAAAGACACCTCAGTCCAAAAGCTATAAGCACCAGAAATTAATAAAGCATTGTATAAGACAACAGTAGCAGCACTGCTAATAAATAATCCAGAAGGAGCTCTGACCACAATGAATGAGGGTTGAGACGTCTTAATTATTTCATCAAATAATGACGTTAATATGAGGAGCTGTAGGTTAACTAAATTATAGTAGCCTGAGAGAGTAGAAATCTCAAAGATGGTGAGTATGACATTCAGTGTCTTCAAAAGAGTCTGTTTAATGATAGACTGAAAATAAACCCCTCTCAGATGCTGTGATAATAAAGTTTCTGTTTAAAATATTGTCCTTTCATTTTCCAGAAGAGCTCACCTTTTATTTTCCATGTATAGAGGCTGCCAAGACGAGAGGAAAGATCCTTTCAGAGCAGTAATGGAAGAAAAACAAATATGACAAAGAGGTCACGTGTTTAAAAATCCAGAGGCAAAAGTATGTTGTCTCCTCAGCCTTGATACAGCATGATGACAGAAGCTGGGCAGCCAGGTGACAGATGGCGCGCACCAGTCACGCAAGGGCCAGTGATTCGAATCGCTCAACAGGGCCCAGCGGGCGTTTGACTGGTAAAATGCCTCTTCAATTAAATGAACTCAGAGAGAGTTCACATTGCGACGAAAACCGGTGAAACCACTACCACCACACTAGGCTCTTCAATTACGATGTTACAGTGGTCCTTGGCGTGCTAAGGAGAGCAACGCCTCCGTCAGAGGTTCCACCTGTTGCGGAGCTCCTCTCCTAGGCGGCCATCTCCATGGGTGGCCAGACCAAGCCCCCCCCATACCCAACCTTTTAATAGACTCTTTACCATCAGCAATTCTTTTTGCAACATCTCTACACTCAGCAACATCACCAAAATGTTGTCCAAATAAATTATTAATCAAATACCTCTCTCTCTCAAAAAAGCCACAACTATCTTCATCACCTTGATGAAACACCAGGATGCAGAAGATAGGCCAGAATGTGAAACAAGTACAATCAATTCCTCCATCTGAACTGCAGAAAGGTCTGACTGTACTTTTCTATCAGTACTGTAAAATATGTGTACTTTAGACCCAATCTTACCAGCCAATCGTCCTTCAATAGCATATCCCTTAAAATATGGGTTCCCTCCATCTTGAAATGTCTGTAAACAAGAACTTTGTTCAACTCCCTCAAATTCATCACAGGTCTCCATCATTTCCTTTTTTTCTCTACCAAAAACGGAGTACTCACAAATCCTTTGACTTCTTCCAAGCCAGCAAAAGTGCTTCTTTTTCCAACATCAATTTTATTTCTCCATCTACTACAACCTGCTTTTCCTGGCTCAAAATCAGTTCCCTTGGCTCTCTCTCTTTACTTAAAGCCTCCAAAACTTCTATTTCAAATCCTTTATTCATATCCACAACCCAAGGATCTTATGAAATCTTTCCCCACATGTGAACAACATTTTTCAAACAACCACATACGTTTACTGCGAAAAACCCAATAGGAGTAATTGCACTCACCCTGGAATCCTGTACTTCCTTGAATCCATCCACAAATTGCTCTACTCCTTCTAGCTTGTGCTTCTCCTAGAAAAAAACCCTGGTCCAGCCAGCTAGCCTCTTCCAAATCCTCTTTGATTGAAATTATAATGGGACATTTGCAAACCTCGGCCAGCAGAAAGTCTCTTTCTGCCAGCCCTCCCAAAAAACCCTCCTTCAAAAACTCTTCTCATATTACTATGAGCTTTACAAAGGCCACAATGGTCGACATATACTTAGGCTCTTTACCAGGCCCTCTCCAAAGGGTACATTATTTGCATTCTTGCTTGCCTCCTTTCCAGCCACATCCACTAAGTTTGGATTTATCTTCATAAGAAATGTGTTCCACATTTCGGCAATCAAACCAGCATTAGAATTGCCTTGAAAAACTAAGGCTCTTTGGCTCCAATTTCTTTTTAATTTCAAATCCACTGGTATATCATTTAAATATGCCTCCTCTGCCATATCCAAAATACAAGCCTAAGGGATTAATACATCTAGGAGCCTCGCTTGACATCGTTTTAAAGATTTCTCTAATCCATTGCAAGGATCCTTTTCCAATTTATATTAAAAAGTTATCATTTCTGGATCTAAATTTGAAGTACTACAAACCTTATCATCAATAACAGGGCTTGAGCCCTCAGCCCTTAAGACACTACTCTCTTTCTTTGTAATGATTTCCTTATCCCTTCTTTAATAAACCAATCTGCATTTCTTGGATGCCTCATATTATATGGGGAAAACATCTCTTTTCCCAAAAGATTTTAAATTGTCTCTTTCGATTAAGTAGCTTTCACTACATCCTCAAAGAGATCATCAAAAAATCATTACCTTTTTTCATCATAACTCTTTTCTGCCTTTCTTCTTAAACACAATCTAGGCTCTCTTCTTCCAAATCACCATTTGATATGCCTTGCGCGCCACTAAGAACGCCTTTTCTTTTCTTGGTGCTTTGGCCCTCTATCCCATTTTTGCTTATTTGCTTCTTCTCTAATTGTCTAGGTGTACTCTTTGTTTTCCCTATTGTCTATGTCCTTATCAAACAATGACCAATACTAATTTCTTGATCCCTGATTCTTCTTCCTCTTTCCTATCTTAAACTCTATCGCCTACTGAACGGGAGACTGCATTTCATGCTGTATTAATTTTCTTATTATCTCCTGATGTATTCTTCCCTCAGGAATCTCCTCAACTTCTCTTTCCTGTTCAGATGACATTTCTCTCTATAAAAAAACTCAATATCTCTTAAATGGTCACCAAATTGTTATCTGACTCGAAGGCACTCATCTCTATCTCCCAAAACTTTACAATTCAGTCAGAGGAAAGGGCAAAAATTACATCTTAATGTGTCTCAAATGCGCTAGCATACCCTTATTGATTAACTTGATATACTGACCAACCCTAAATGGCAGCCAACGTATGCAAGACGATCACATTAATACGTATGTCATGACTCAACTCACACATTTCAACAGCTCTCCTCTATTGTCGGAAATCCCTATAAGCCATAGTGCAAGAACCCTCAGCTTGAGCTTCAAAAATTCTTTCAAAACAGGGGGTGCAAGGAAATCTGATAGCAAGGTAATAGCGCGCCCGTTAAATATCTAAACTACAGCTGGTGCGTCCATTTAAAACGAATTAATTAAATGAAACTTGGTTTACCTCAAACTCAGATGCCTTTAATTCCTGACAATACACTCCCATATCTACACCTCCTAAAACAAAGCCACAGAGGCCCATGAATGATTTCCCATATTCATTTTACACAAACTGTCCCAAACTCAGAAAGGCAGAAATCTGAAAACAGGCCGCATCCATGACTTGGAAGTGATGACACTTTTAGTTTCTCTATTATTATTAATATTATTATTATTATTATTATTATTATTATTTTCTTATAAAGCGCTAACAATCATCCTGATTAGGATATCACGGCGCTGTAGCAGCTATAATGAGTGAAATAAATAAAATCACACACACACCAATAGCGAAAAGAACGTAAATAGTACTTATCTGACACAGGAGCATCATTTAAAAGAAAGAACATTTTTCTATTATACCCATATTATTTATGGGTTAAGGAGGTTCTAATTCGAGATTGATAATTCTGGTAATTCTGGTGGTTCTTTAAAGTGCTACAGGAGTGACGTTAAAAGATGTAAATACATAATGACAGCCTCCAGTTTTGTAATGGAATTAAATACCACTGCCTTGCCTTCCACACACCCACCCGACAACTCCGCTCCCCCAACTAACCTTGGCTCCCCTCCTCAGGCAATACGCGTCATTGACACAGTTCAGTAAGGACCTCAAAACCTGGCTCTTCGAATGAACCTCCACACCCAGAAGGACCAGCACCCCCTCTCCCCCAAGCGCCCTGAGACCCTCATGGGTGAGTAGCTGTGCTATACAAACACCTGATTGATTGATAGAAATACTTAGAGCATCCACATGGGTTTGCAGATGTGCATCGACACTACCATAAGCCTTCTTTAATACTCAGTACATGACAACATACTCTAATGTAATATGTATATGTGCTAAAACAGAGCAGGTGTTCTTCAGAATTGTATTGTATGTAGCTTTTTGACAACTTGAACACTCATTCTTCACATCAGTATTTCATGACATTAGACTTTTTGACTCTTTTAAAAAATCATTTTTAGGTGTATTCCCTACTTTTTAAATGTTTACTTTTTTATTACAATTTTGCATCTACTGCAAACTCAACTCGTGCAGCAAAAAAGGTATCCCAAATCCCGTTATGATTATTAGTATGAAAACGATTGGCAATTAGTATAATCCAAACATGTTTTACGTGGCCAACTACATAAAATGTAGGGGCATATTACCAACAACTAGCGATAATTTTTGTCTCTAACTTGTTTAGAGACGAAAATTATCGCCGCACATCGGCGATTTTTATCGCAGATAAACCTTGCTATTAGCAAGGTTTATCGCAAATGCGATAAAAAACGGCCGCAATGCATGAATATCGCTGAAAAGTCAGCGATATTCATGCATTATCGAGCAAATGCTCTTAGCCATGTTATCCACCTCCCATTGGATAACATGGTGAAGAACTGCTCAGGGCAGGTGTTAGCTTTTGGAGATATTCGCGCTTAGCGCGAATATCTCCAAAAGTTGGTAATAGGAGATAGCGATGTTAGCGACTGTTTCCAGTCGTTAACATCTTAGCACGCCCACTTTGCATGTCATTAGTGATAAATATCACTGACATGCAAAGCGGGGCCCAAGATGGTCGCTATCTCCTATTAGCTGTCACTAACTGGTGTTAGCGACAGCTTGGTAATAGGGAGATAATTTTATCTCCGCTTTCTTGGCTTTTAAAGCCAAAACAGCGGAGATAAACCCCCTTGATAATATGCCCCGTACTCTCCAATCTATTATCCTTATTTCTGTCCTGTGTTTAAATGTCTTTTTTGGGTCTTGTATTAGTGAAGATCATTTTATATTCCTAAAAATATATGTACAATATAAGTATTTATTTCGGCATTCAGTACTTACTTGGGCTTTCAGCCAGCCCTCTTCCGCTATTGGTCTGTTGTTGTGCCATTCACATTTTACTTTCACCCACTGCAGCATAAAAGCTTCGATCAGAGGGTCAGCCCACTTCAGCCATTGGCTAACTACTCTGTGCGTGACTACACTCTGCCCTTCCACCACCAGTACATCCACACACAAAGGCCCACATTACAAGTGTCCCAGTATGTTGATGTGATAATTATTGTTTACATCACCATAATCCTCATGCACCGGCAAATTCCAGCAGGTGTGACCTGCATCAGATAATTACCAGTGCAATAAACTTTGAATCGCTTCCAAAGCAAACAAAAATGTGTTCGTGAATCAATAGCAATTTAAGGGGCCGCTCATAAAGAAGGTCAAAGTCATTTTATTTAATGCCAGGGACTATTATGGCAATGTGTGTTTTTGAGACCGAAACTATTTTCTTTTTAGCCACTTTTTTTCTTTTGATCTATGAGGGTCTATCTGCTTCTTCAACAATATAGTTTTGCAAAAAAACTAAGATAAAACAAAGCAAGCATTGGTGAAGTCACAAAGTTGGTGCCCAGCAGAAACCTATGGGCTTTGCTCGTGCATGTTAGTGGCATGTAGTAGATAGCCCCTGAATCAGCCACTCCACTACCTGCCTGGTGCCTGCCTGTCTTTCCTTTTTCTGCCTCCCCCCACTCCCACTCAAGAGTAGACGTGCACAGACTAAAAAAATGAAAACCGGAGTGGGAAACATAGTAAAATACCTGCAGCCTGTGCATGGAAGGCTCGGCGCCCTCTACTGATCTGGTCCCTGGTGCCACTGCACTGGCTGCACCAATGATAGCTTTTAGGCATTTAGGATTGGAAAAACACGTTTAAAATACTTTGAAACTGCAATAAATGAGCCTGTACAGCTTATTGATGGGAAAACCATCTCCAAGTTTGGGACTCTCAGCCTGATTCATCAAGGGGCCGTTTTGCGTGGCCCTAATAGCGAATCATAGCGACTCGCTATTGAGGACACGCAAAACGGTATTCATGTAGGAATTGCTAAATAAATAGCGATTCCTACATGTTCTCTATTTGCGAGTATCAATTTGCTACTCGCAAAAAAAGGAAATAACTCCCCATTCATTCCTATGGGCCAAAAGGCCCATAGGAATGAAAGGGGAGTATCCCTTATTTGCGAGTAGCAATTTTCTACTCGCAAATCAGATAGCGATTTTAAGGGTGCCAGGGGTGTCCAAAGGACACCCTGTGGCACCCCTAAAATGCACATTTGAACAGGTGTTGCGCACACACATGTCCAAAGGACATGTGTGTGTGTAACATGCAAAAGAAAAAAATGCACTAAAGTGCTTTTTACACTATTTACGCAATTTACCACCAAGTCAGACCTGGTGGTAAATTGAGACCAAATATAGCGATTTCGCTATTTCAATTTGGTTGATGAATTGCATTTAAGGAATCTCTATTAGAGATTCCTTAAATCCAATTCCTCGCAAATATGCGAATTCTTGAATAGCGATTTTTGCATTTGGGATGATGAATACCAAATGCAAAAATCGCACTCGCAAAGGGCCAGATTCTCAGAATCTGGCCCTTTGCGAGCGCAAATCAGCTTGATGAATCAGGCTGTCTATCTAGTTTTGGCAACTTTCACTCATGTGGAGCCTGAAGGCAAAGAGGCTTGTCACTGTTCAGTGCTTTATGCTGCTCTGTGAACAGCCCCGATCTTTGCTCAGCAAAGGATTCTCAAATCCTTTCCAGAACAAAGGCTCTTTTCACTATGAGGCTCAAGCTGTCTGCCCCATTAATATTAGTGAAGCAGGGATTGGCTTTGAACCTCATTGGGAACAGCACGGAATGCTCATAGGACTGCAGGCCAGCAGGGGGCAGGAGACAGCATTCACAATGCATCAGTGTTGCAAACCCTGGCCCTGAAGGGGAAAGGGGGGCACACCATCACAAATGTCGCTTAATGTGAGTAGGACATTGTGAGGAACATGCAGCACACTGGAACCCCTTTCTGCTCCCCCAATATCAGCCTCCTGCTCACACTTTTTAAGCTGTCAGTTGCTGACCCTTGGCAGCGGGTACCCTTTCCATGCTTTGTAGCCAAGAGCAGTTACAGACCACTGGGCAATTTTCTTGTGAATTCTCCTTCGCGCCCCTTTTATACTCCTTAGATTGCGATTCGCAAGCAGGGTCGTAGCTGTCAGTGGTGCACCAGGTGCAGTGGCACCGGAGTCCAAAGACCAGAGGGGTCACTGAACCGTGAGTAATTATGTTTATGCTACCGGAGTAAAGGGGCAATTGTATTTACTTGCTTACGAGCCCATGAGGGCCGCACTGGGAACTGAAACCGGCCCTGGCAAACTGCTCGTCCGGCCCCCCCTGAGGGGGAGGGGGGAGTGCGGCACAGCTGTTTGTTAGGGCCGGTTTCTGCCGATTTTGTTACCAGGGGCTGATATTGCCGGCCCCGGGTAACAAAAATGGCCCCAGGGGCACAAAACCAGCCCCCATCATGGCAGCCCACCGGGGAAATGCCCGGTGTCCGTTATGGCCAATCCGGCCTGGAGCCCATGGTATCCTTCCTACGTCACAGCTCGCATGGGCTTGCAACCTGGGCGCAGCGATTTCTATCAGCAATTATGGCTACATTGCCAGTCGGGAAGTATGCTGTGTTTTGTACATCAGGCCCTGGATGCTGTCCTTAAAAGGCCTGCATTCAACACAGCAGCAGGAATGTGATGTGTTTTCGCGTGGAATGCAGTGAACGCCCTGGAGGAAGATAGATCAGATTCTCTAAATGCATACCTTTTGAACTGCAGTCTACAGGTTTTGACTGAATTCCGTTTAAGTGCTCTCTCTTTTACATTGAAGTCGGGTCGGTTACCTAACTGAAAGGAGAGGGAAATTTAAAAAACACATTAAAAAGTAAGGGGACCAATTATGAAAAAATCATGCAGTGCAGCTCAGCAAGTCACCTTGCTGCGCTGCGTGACAGGGAAAGGGCAGGAATGCGCTGTATTTAGGGCAATATGTTGCTTTTTTGCCCTTTCCTCTGTGCTGGCGCCCGTTTGGCAGCTTAGTGCCAGCGCAGGCACTCTTGCACCATGGTGCAAGAGTGCCTGTATTGCATGCAGGATCATTTTTGAGCTGGAAGAGGCACCTTTTTGCACAAAAACAATCCTGAGTTACATATTCCTCTTTCTATGTGTGCTGCCGACAGCAGTACTAATAGATAGAGGACGTATGAGGAGAAGTAAGGATATTTCTCCTTGTTACCGCTCTGCTGGTAAGGTGTATCTTTTTGGCGCAGTCCCAGATCTACCAGTTCTGGTAAATCTCGGAATGCATTAAAAACCATAGGAGTTGGGTGGAACACCCACTCAACGCCAATTGAATGCCTTCCCAGGGCAGAGTAAGGCAGTGCAGCGATTAGCGCTGCAATGCCTTACTCCAGATTTATGGAGCCACTCAGGGCCATGAAAAGGCACCTTGTGTGGCATCATAAATCTTACTTAAGGTGCAAACGCGACGCAAACCATCTTGTAAATAGGCCCGAGTGTGCTTGCTGTTTCAATAGAAAGGTTCCTCTTCAGCCTGTACAGAAACTCTTGTGATTTCACCAATGATATTGATAAAAGGATCCCCAATGCACTTGCAATTGTTGTACTTGGATTTCGTCATAATTAGGTCTCGTGACCTTAAATGCGCGCAAGCGCATTGAGGAACGAGAATTCAAGTGCTCAAAATGCTCATGAAACCACCAGCTTTTTGCTGGCGTTTTCATGCAGTTCATGTGAACCACGTGTTCAAACATGAACGCGCATCAGCCTCCCTCCATTTGCCGCACAGCACATCAAAGGGCTTCGCCCAGCGTGCACTCTGCGGCTTCTCGGCTTCTCCTCCCCTAACTTCCTTGCATTTCTCCTCCCCCTCCCCAGCCAGCTTCCCCCAGGCCGTGTTCCCTCATCCCTTGCACCCCCTCCAATGATCGCACGTCACGACCAAAAGATTTGTTTTTTTAGAACAACCTCGTACAGCTCCTGCCTTGACTTTTCTTGCTCCGTCTCTTCTCCAGTGTCTTCCTTCTCGTCCATGTCTCCCTGGTCTTGTTATCTGCCTTTTTTTTTTAACCTCTACTTGTAATTGCACACATGTCACTTTTTCCTCCTGTAACGTATCGCTTGCTACCTCTTGTATTTTGTTTGCTTTTGGCACATGCACAATTGTCATCTTTGCCTCATGCAATGTAACGTTTGCTTTTGTAACACGTCCACTTGTAATTTTCTCCTCATGTAACGCTACTGTTCCCATTGTGAAGCGCTTTGACACCTTCGGGTAAAGTCCGTGCTATATAAAAACGCATAAAGTAAATAAAAAAATAAATCAAATCTATTCTCCCTTTCAACAGCTGTCAACGTCTAGCAGGTACAGCACAGGCAGCAGCAGTGCAAGCTTCCCTCACGCATAGGACAGGTACAGCACAGGCAGCAGCAGTGCAAGCTTCCCTCACACATGGAGCAGGTACAGCACAGGGAGGAGCAGGGCAAGCTTCCCTCCCACACGGAGCAGGTACAGCACAGGCAGCAGCAGTGCAAGCTTCCCTCACACACGGAGCAGGTACAGCACAGGGAGGAGCAATGCAAGCGTCCCTCACACACAGAGCAGGTACAGCACAGGCAGCAGCAGTGCAAGCTTCCAACACACATAGAACAGGTACAGCACAGGCAGCAACAGTGCAAGCTTCCCTCACGCACGGAGCAGGTACAGCACAGGCAGCAGCAGTGCAAGCTTCCCTCACACACAGAGCAGGTACAGCACAGGGAACAGCAGTGCAAGCTTACCTCACACATAGAACAGGTACAGCACAGGGAACAGCAGTGCAAGCTTCCCTCACACATAGAACACGTACAGCACAGGCAGCAGCAGTGCAAGCTTCCCTCACACACAGAACAGGTACAGCACAGGCAGCAACAGTGCAAGCTTCCCTCACGCACGGAGCAGGTACAGCACAGGCAGCAGCAGTGCAAGCTTCCCTCACACGCGGACCAGGCACAGCACAGGGAGGAGCAGTGCAAGCTTCCCTCACACACGGAGCAGGTACAGCACAGGCAGCAGCAGTGCAAGCTTCCCTCACACACGGAGCAGGTACAGCACAGGGAGGAGCAGTGCAAGCTTCCCTCACACACAGAGCAGGTACGGCACAGGCAGCAGCAGTGCAAGCTTCCCTCACACACGGAGCAGGTACAGCACAGGCAGCAGCAGTGCAAGCTTCCCTCACACACGGAGCAGGTACAGCACAGGCAGCAGCAGTGCAAGCTTCCCTCACACACAGAGCAGGTACAGCACAGGCATCAGCAGTGCAAGCATCCCTCACACACAGAGCAGGCACAGCACAGGCAGCAGCAGTGCAAGCTTCTCTCACACACGGAACAGGTACAGCACAGGCAGCAGCAGTGCAAGCTTCCCTCACACACAGAGCAGGTACAACACAGGCAGCAGCAGTGCAAGCTTCCAACACACATAGAACAGGTACAACACAGGCAGCAGCAGTGCAAGCTTCCCTCACACATAGAACAGGTATAGCACAGGCAGCAGCAGTGCAAGCTTCCCTCACACACAGAGCAGGTACAGCACAGGCAGCAGCAGTGCAAGCTTCCCTCACACACAGAGCAGGTACAGCACAGGCATCAGCAGTGCAAGCTTCCCTCACACACGGAGCAGGTACATCTCAGGCAGCAGCAGTGCAAGCTTCCATCACACACGGAGCAGGTACAGCACAGGGAGGAGCAATGCAAGCGTCCCTCACACACAGAGCAGGTACAGCACAGGCAGCAGCAGTGCAAGCTTCCAACACACACAGAACAGGTACAGCACAGGCAGCAACAGTGCAAGCTTCCCTCACACACGGAGCAGGTACAGCACAGGCAGCAGCAGTGCAAGCTTCCCTCACACACAGAGCAAGTACAGCACAGGCGGCAGCAGTGCAAGCTTCCCTCACACACGGAACAGGTACAGCACAGGCGGCAGCAGTGCAAGCTTCCCTCACACACAGCAGGGACAGCACAGGCAGCAGCAGTGCAAGCTTCCCTCACACACAGAGCAGGTACAGCACAGGTGGCAGCAGTGCAAGCTTCCCTCACACAGAGCATGTACAGCACAGGCGGCAGCAGTGCAAGCTTCCCTCACACACGGAACAGGTACAGCACAGGCAGCAGCAGTGCAAGCTTCCCTCACACACAGAGCAGGTACAACACAGGCAGCAGCAGTGCAAGCTTCCAACACACATAGAACAGGTACAACACAGGCAGCAGCAGTGCAAGCTTCCCTCACACATAGAACAGGTACAGCACAGGCAGCAGCAGTGCAAGCTTCCCTCACACACAGAGCAGGTACAGCACAGGCAGCAGCAGTGCAAGCTGTGCAAGCTTCCCTCACACACAGAGCAGGTACAGCACAGGCATCAGCAGTGCAAGCTTCCCTCACACACAGAGCAGGCACAGCACAGGCAGCAGCAGTGCAAGCTTCTCTCACACACGGAACAGGTACAGCACAGGCAGCAGCAGTGCAAGCTTCCCTCACACACAGAGCAGGTACAACACAGGCAGCAGCAGTGCAAGCTTCCAACACACATAGAACAGGTACAACACAGGCAGCAGCAGTGCAAGCTTCCCTCACACACAGAGCAGGTACAGCACAGGCATCAGCAGTGCAAGCTTCCCTCACACACAGAGCAGGCACAGCACAGGCAGGAGCAGTGCAAGCTTCCCTCACACACAGAGCAGGCACAGCACAGGCAGCAGCAGTGCAAGCTTCTCTCACACACGGAGCAGGTACAGCACCAGCAGCAGTGCAAGCTTCCCTCACACACGGAACAGGTACAGCACAGGCAGGAGCAGTGCAAGCTTCCCTCACACACGCAGCAGGTACAGCACAGGCAGCAGCAGTGCAAGCTTCCCTCACTCATAGAACAGATACAGCACAGGCAGCATCAGTGCAAGCTTCCCTCACACACAGAACAGGTACAGCACAGGCAGCAGCAGTGCAAACTTCCCTCACACACGGAACAGGTACAGCACAGGGAGGAGCAGTGCAAGCTTCCCTCACACACAGAGCAGGTACAGCACAGGGAGGAGCAGTGCAAGCTTCCCTCACACACAGAGCAGGTACAGCACAGGAAGGAGCAGTGCAAGCTTCCCTCACACACAGAGCAGGTACAGCACAGGCGACAGCAGTGCAAGCTTCCCTCACACACGGAGCAGGTACAGCACAAGCAGCAGCAGTGCAAGCTTCCCTCACACATGGAACAGGTACAGCACAGGCAGCAGCAGTGCAAGCTTCCCTCACACATAAAACATGTAAAGCTCAGACAGAATTTCTACTTGTTTCTTCTCTCTCACACTCACACACACACACACACACACACACATGCACAGATATAGCACAGGCAGCATCAGTGCAAGCATCCATTGCATAACCGGTGCAGCACAGGCAGCATCAGGGTGCGCGCGCACACACACACACACACTCCCCCCACCCCAACACCATCCCCTGCATAGAGAACAGTTACAACACAGGCAGCAGCTGTGCAAGCTTCCCTCACGTCGAATATTCCAGCACTGACAGCAGCACTGCTTGTTTCTCTCACACACCAGGATACAGCACAAACCGTAGCAGACAAGCTTCCATTAGTCTCAGTACAGGAAGAGCCTCCTTCATATTAATAATTATAATCATTATTAATGCAATTATTTTTAAATGAACATTCGTATACCGTTAACAAACACTACCAAAACAAAATCTCTTGGTGCTATTAAGTCAACAAGGACTACAAGTAGAAAGGGCGTGTTTTATGCACCGCTTGCAGGTTGTCAAAACACAATTAAAGGCATTGTCATTTAGAACGCCAGTAGCTCTCAAAATCTCGCAAATACGAGACCTATTGCATTGCAAATGCTTGTTCAATCAATCAATCAATCACTGCATTTGTAAAGCGCGCTACATACCCGTGAGGGACTCAAGGTGCTGGGGGGGGGGGGGCGCTGCTACTGATCGAAGAGCCAGGTCTTGAGAAGTGTTCTGAAGGCCAGCAGGTCCTGGGTCTGTCGTAGGCTGGTAGGGAGAGCGTTCCAGGTCTTGGCGGCGAGGTAGGAGAAGGATCTGCCGCCGGCGGTGGTCTTCCGGATACGAGGAACCGAGGCGAAGGCAAGGTTGGTTAATTCACATTTTTATACCTACCAGTATGTTTCTGCTTCCCAAACTTTCAGATCTCATCTGTCATGCCAGCCCCTCAGGCATTGACAGATTGTCCAGTGGGCCAGTACGACCCTGACTAAATGCCATCATTGCTTCGCAAAATGTGTTCCCTGTTTGGCAATGAGAAACTAAGGTAGTACAATGTAGTAGCAGCATATCTTTCAATATCACCGTCCCTGGTGATTTTAAATACTTTCTCCCTCACGTCCTACCCAGCTTTTATTTCCATCTCTGAGAAAACACTCCAAATCAGGATGCGACCGCAACTGCCGCGGCCGCATCCGTATGGCGCATTGCCGCCATGGAAAGGTGCCTGGCCACACACATCCTAATATGGCGGACGGTGCCTGTTAGGCACCACCACCATATTAGTGGCCCTACTCCGCCCCCCAGGCAATCAGCGCTATTGCCACCGGTGGAAAAGTGGCGCACGGACTTTGCATCCGCTGCGATACCCACCGCCATCCTAATATGGCGGTGGGTACATCTCAATGTGATGGTGGAACGATTGCCACCGCCGTCCCGGCGTTGGTGATCATTCCGCCATCGTAATGAGTCCCTAAATTTCTCTGATCAATGTCTGTCTATCACAAATGCTTTACAAGCACTCTGACTGACTGTAAGGTCACACTACAGTGCTTTATAAGACTCTGCAAAGAAATTAAAAAATAAGTCTGTCCATGCAACACTCAGCAGGTATAGCATACGGATTACTTTTTCTACAGTCAATAAGTTTTCGTACGTGACGTTTAATAACCATATGGGCTGCAGCCAGTGGAGGAAATGAGGGGGATCGAACTAGATCCCTAATCCAGCAGCTTTTAGGCAGCTGGACCTTGTTAACCGCAGTGAAATATAACACCAGGAAACATCCAAGGCCCCCCTCATGTTGTCTACTTTCTGTCCTGAACATGACCCTGCAGGGGGTGAGTGAAGTTTCTTATTTTCACTTCCATCTGGACCCAACACAAAAATCTGATTTAAAGGGCTAGCACCCTTCTTTTGTTTGAGTATCATCCTACTTGGGAGCTATCTGGAGCTTAAAACCTAGATGCCAAGGCAGTGAGGGGATACAAGTGCACAGAGCTTTTTATCAATTCACAAGTGCCTAAGAGAGCTATTATTTTGATATCTAAAAGATGTACTTTAAGAATGTCAGATGTTTTTGTCTCTATGAGCAATTACACACATGTCGATTTGAATAGCACTTAATAATTTGTATTTATTTAATTATTTTCTAGCTGTACTTATCCCAATGTAGTGTCAGAGGACTTTCGCCGCTCACACACAAATTATTCCGAGACACAAACTCATAAAAGTGTTTAAATCAATGTACAGGAAATGTTAAATAAGGCATTGAGGGTTACAAGGTGTATAAGTCACAATAGACCATACTGGTAGCCATTGTATGATAAAAGTGCAATGTCAGGAGAAACACAAAGTCCGGATTTAATATGTAACACAGTGGTTAGAGCTGTCTATACTAATAAGGCTTTATTGCTACCCAAAGAAACCTGTTTTAGGAAACTTAGAATAACAGATGTATAAAAAATAACAATATGGTTAAAAACCCATGTCTTGTCGTTGGCATGCATAGCTATTCACAGATCCCTATGCTATGTCAGAAGGATTTCAATTTATAAATTGCAACTAACAAAGCATATTTGTGTTAAAAGCACTAACCCATTTGCCTATCTATATAAAAAACAAAACTGTGATCTACAAGTTTGCGTTGTGCTTGGCAGCAAGTGCATTAGTCCTCTAGCTACTGAATGCCTCAAAATTGTGACGTCAAAACACAGATCTGTCGAGTAAGTGCATTAACTACCAGCATTTTATTACCCTTTGAAAACTGTTGGGACCACATAGATCTCTGCAGCATGCGCCTTAACCCGCTAAGATATTTTTAAGTGCAGCCTCTTTCTGACTAATTAAGTAGGTCGGAACAAATTTACTGTCACGTTTGAACTTGCTGCCAATTTCTTTGCGGCAGAGTGTTAAAAAAATGTTATAAGTCGACTGATGGCAGATGTGGTGGCCGGCGGACATGTCGCCTCCGAGCCAGTCTTCGCAGGTAGCGAAGAATCTGGGGGTCAAAATTGACAACGGCCTGACCCTCAGATCTCAGATCCTCACCCTCACAGGCACATGTTTTGGACTTCTCCGCATGCTGCGGAAGTTTTTTCCGCTGCTTTCAGAGGATCACAGGAGGATTACGGTGCAGGCCTTGATTGGTTCAAGATTGGACTATGCTAACATCTTATATCTTGGCCTGCCCGAATACCTCCTGCAACGGATGCAGGTTGTCCAAAATGCGGCTGCTCGCGCCATCTTGGGTCTGCATAGGCGAGCGCCTGTTTTTGGCCTATTACAGGCACTTCATTGGCTGCCTATCCGACAGCGGATAGCTTTTAAAACCTTGACCCTTGCGCATAAGGCCTTCTATTCCACCGGGGCTAAATACCTGCAGAGGAGGTTTAAGCAATACTGTCCGTCGCGATCTCTGAGATCAGGATCGCAGTTCCTTGCCATTGTTCCCCGTGTGAGGAGGGCCCGATTGGGAGGTCGCTCTTTTATGCTTCGGGCTCCTCAGCTTTGGAACTCTTTGCCCTTCGTGTTACGAAGCAATTCCAACATGCTATCTTTTAGGAAGGGCCTAAAAACCTGGTTGTTTGCCTCTTAGATTTTAAATTTCCTCTTCCCCTCTTTTTTTCTTTTGTGTGTTATGTTTGCTTTCCAGGATGTTAATAAAGCGCCGGGACACTCTTTTGAGTAGCCGTGCGCTATAAAAGCCACAAAATAACATAACATAACATAACATAACTGTCAGACTATGCGTTTCATGACTTCAGCCCTCCTGACACCACAGCCTTTCCACTGTCACACCCTGACTTCCAATTTATGGGTTCCCGAGTAAATGGCTGGAGGTTTTTTTTTTTTTTCACCAGAGGTCTCTTTTGTACATTAAAAAAAATGAAACCAAACACAAACTTCTTGCTATTTTTCTATGCTCTCACAATGTGGTCAATTGGGTGGAAAATGCTAAGCTGTGGACGCAACAACGAGGGAGAATGTGTTCTGGACATCTCATTGGCGTGGTTGTACCGGTACCCAATGACGTGAAGGGGACACTGCGTCAGAATTAAGGATGCCTTTTACTACACAATTGAAGAGCACATTTGGCCGACATGTATGAGAGCTTTTTTCGCCCTTAACACCTTGTGTGCTCATGACGGATCCCGGCCATCATGAGTCACAGTAGTCATGTGCTCATGACGACCAGGAGTCGTCCGAACCTTGCTGCTCCGCCCACATGTGGTTAATTTCCCGCCTGTGCGGGAGAACTAATCAGTAGGCGGAGTTCGGACGGCTCCTGGCCGTCATGAGCAGACGCCTACTGTGACTCAAGACGGCCGGGAGCCGTCCCCAGTATGGCAGCACCACGCCCAGCCCCGCCCCCTCTCGCACCGTGGGGGAATTTGCCCTGCAGCGAAGGCGTTAAGGTGCTATTGGATAGCTGCCAACGAACCAGTGGTGCCGCTCTAAGCATGAGACATATTTTGCTTGTGGGGTAAACCAAGGGCTTTAAGTGGACCACGTCCCTCCGGGTCCTAGACCCGGTAGTAAATAGGGGGAGTGGGGGAGTGCGGCACAGCTGTTTGTTAGGGCCGGTTTCTGCCGATTTTGTTACCAGGGGCTGATATTGCCGGCCCCGGGTAACAAAAATGGCCCCAGGGGCCCAAAACCAGTCCCCACCATGGCGGCCAACCAGGGAAATGCCCAGTGCCCGCTACGGCCAGTCTGGCCCTGGAGCCCATGGTATCCTTCCTACGTCACAGCTCGCATGGGCTTGCAACCTGGGCGTAGCGATTTCTACCAGCAATTATGGCTACCTTGCCAGTTCAGAAGTACAGTGTGTTTCATACATCAGGCCCGGATGCTGTCCTAAAAAGGCCTGCATTGAACACAGCAGCTGGAATCTGATGTGTTTTCGCGTGGAATGCAGTGAACGCCCTGGAGGAAGATAGATCAGATTCTCTAAATGCATACCCTTTGAACTGCAGTCTACAAGTTTTGACTAAATTCTGTTTGAGTGCTCTCTCTTTTACATTGAAGTCGGGTCGGTTACCTAACTGAAAGGAGAGGGAAATTGAAAAAAACACTTTAAAAAGTAAGGGGACCAATTATGAAAAAATCATGCAGTGCAGCTCAGCAAGTCACCTCGCTCCGCTGCACTGCATGACAGGGAAAGGGCAGGAATGCGCTGTATTTAGGGCAATATGTTGCTTTCTTGCCCTTTCCTCTGTGCTGGCGCCCTCGTTTGGCAGCTTAGTGCCAGTGCAGGCACTCTTGCACCATGGTGCAAGAGTTCCTGTATTGCATGCAGGATTATTTTTGTGCAGGAAGGGGTGCCTTTTTGCTCAAAAACAATCCTGAGTTGCATACTTCTCTTTCTAAGTGTGCTGCAGAACGCAGTACTCAGGCGGGCAACTAGAGCCAAATTTGGGGGGGGGGGGGCTGAAAAATATTTCGGGGGGGGCTAATTCTTCCAAACATAGACAGAGTGGCTGTAAGAAGGGGCGAACACACAACAAGAGCCTCATTTTCAATTAAATGGTCTTTTAAAGACCTGTAAGTACTCGGTTACGGCTGCAATTAAATGCTCGCCAGCCCGCGAAGCTGTCTCCGGCACACACGACGGGGGGGGGGGGGGCGTGAAGCCCCGTGAGCCCAATGGGTGTTGCGCTCCTGGTACTCATAGATAGAGGAAGAATGAGGAGAAGTAAGGATATTTCTCCTTGTTACCACTCTGCTGGTAAGGCGTATCTTTTAGCGCAGTCCCAGCTCTACCAGTTCTGGTAAATCTCAGAATGCATTAAAAACCATGGGAGTTGGGTGGGAACACCCACTCAACGCCAATTGAATGCCTTCCCAGGGCAGAGTAAGGCAGTGCAGCGATTAGCGCTGCAATGCCTTACTCCAGATTTATGGAGCCACTCAGGGCCATGCAAAGGCACCTTGTGTGGCTTCATAAATCTTACTTAAGGTGCAAAAGCGACGCAAAACATGTTGTAAATAGGCCCCTGAGTGTGCTTCCTGTTTCTATAAAAAGGTTCCTCTTCAGCCTGTACAGATACTCTTGTGATTTCAACAATGATATTGATAAAAGGATCCCCAATGCACTTGAAATTGTTGTAATTGGATTTCGACATAATTCACATTTTTATACCTACCAGTATGTTTCTGCTTCCCAAACTTTCAGATCTGATCTGTCATGCCAGCCCCTCAGGCAACGACAGATTGTCCAGTGGGCCAGTACGACCCTGACTAAATGCCATCATTGCTTTGCAAAATGTGTTTCATGTATGGCAATGAGAAACCAAGGTAGTACAATGTAGTAGCAGCATATCTTTTAATATCACCGTCCCTGGTGATTTTAAATACTTTCTCCCCCACCTCCTACCCAGCTTTTATTTCCATCTCTGAGAAAACCCCCCCTCAGCCACAAACCACACTTAAACACAGGGTAATATCAGATGTGTCTCAGACAGGGATCAACACTAAGGGGCATATTTACAAGCCCCTTGCGCCACCCTTACGTCACTTTTCCCATGTTATAAATGACGCAAAAGTGGCTCAAGGGGCTTGTAAATCTGCTCCTAAGTTCCTCTGATCAATGTCTGTCGATCACAAATGCTTTACGAGCACTCTGACTGACTGTAAGGTCACAATATAGCGCTTTATAAGACTCTGTAAAGAAATAAAAAATATGTCTGTCCATGCAACTCTCAGCAGGTATAGCAGACGAGTTACTTTTTCTACAGTCAATATGTTTTTGCACATGACGTTTAATAACCATATGGGCTGCAGCCAGTGCAGGAAATGAGGTGGATAGAACTGGATCCGTAATCCAGCAGCTTTTAGGCAGCTGGACCTTGTTGACCGCAGTAAAATGTGCTGAATTTGTTCTGCTGTAATTGGCCAACACCAGGACACATCCAAGGCCCCCCTCATGTTGTCTACTTTCTGTCCTGAACATGAACCTGCAGGGGGTGAGTGAAGTTTCCTATTTTCACTTCCATCTGGGCCCAACACAAAAATCTGATTTAAAGGGCCACCACCCTTCTTTTGTTTGAGGATCATCCTAATTGGGAGCTATCTGGAGCTTAAAACCTAGATGCCAATGCAGTGAAGGGGTACAAATGCACACAGCTTGTTATCAATTCACCAGTGCTTAAGATAGCTATTATTTTGAGGCAGGATTTTTGACTTTGTTTAACCAATATCTAAGAGATGCACTTTAAGAATGTCAGTTGTTTTTGTCTCTTTAAGCAAATACCCACATATCGATTTGAATAGCACTTAATAATTTGTATTTATTTAATTATTTTCTGGCTGTACTTATCCCAATGTAGTGTCAGAGGACTTTCGCCACTCACACACAAATTATACAGAGACAGAAACTCATAAAAGTGTTTAAATCAATGTACAGGAAATGTTAAATAAGGCATTGAGGGTTACAAGGTGTACAAGTCACAATAAACCATGCTGATAGCCATTGTATGATAAAAGTGCAATGTCAGGAGAAACACAAAGTCCGGATTTAATATGTAGCACAGTGGTTAGAGCTGTCTGTACTAATGAGGCTTTATTACTACCCAAAGGAGCCTGTTTTTAGCAAACTTAGAATAACAGATGCATAAAAAATAACAATAAGGTTCAAAACCCATGTCTTGTCGTTGGCATGCATAGCTATTCATAGATCACTATGCTATGTCAGAAGGATTTCAATTTATAAACTGCAACTAACAAAGCATATTTGTGTTAAAAGCACTAACCCATTTATCTATCTATATAAAAAACAAAACTGTGATCTACAAGTTTACGTTGTGCTTGGCAGCAAGTGCATTAGCCCTCTAGCTACTGAATGCCTCAAAATTGTGACAAGACAAAACACAGATCTCTCGAGTAAGTGCATTAACTACCAGCATTTTATTACCCCCTGAAAACTGTTGGGCTCACATAGATCTCTGCAGCATGCGCCTTAACCCGCTGAGATATTTTTAAGGGCAGCCTCTTTCCGACTAATTAAGTAGGTCGGAACAAATTTACTGTCACGTTTGAACTTGCTGCCAATTTCTTTGCGGCAGAGTGTTAAAAAAATGTTATACGTCGACTGTCAGACTATGCGTTTCATGACTTCAGCCCTCCTGACACCACAGCCTTTCCACTGTCGCACCCTGACTCCCAATTTATGGGTTCCCGAGTAAATGGCTGGAGGTTTTTTTTTTTTCACCAGAGGTCTCTTTTGTACATTAAAAAAATGAAGCCAAACACAAACTTCTTGCTATTTTTCTATGCTCACACAATGTGGTCAATTGGACGGAAAATGCTACGCTGTGGACGCAACAACGAGGGAGAATGTGTTCTGGACATCTCATTGGCGTGATGGTACCGGTACCCAATGACGGGAAGGGGACACTGCGCCAGAATTAAGGCGGCCTTTTAATACACAATTGAAGAACACATTTGCCCGACATGTATGAGAGCTTTTTTCGCCCTTAACACCTTGTGTGCTCATGACAGATCCCGGCCATCATGAGTCACAGTAGTCATGTGCTCATGACGGCCGGGAGTCGTCCGAACGTTGCCGCTCCGCCCACATGCGGTTAATTTCCCGACTGTGCGGGAGAACTAATCAGTAGGCGGAGTTCAGATGGCTCCTGGCCATCATAAGCACACGCCTACTGTGACTCATGACGGCCGGGAGCCGTCCTCAGTATGGCAGTGCCACGCCCAGCCGCGCCCCCTCTCTCACCGCGGGGGAATTTGCCCCGCAGCAAAGGGGTTAAGGTGCTATTGGATAGCTGCCAACCAACCAGTGGTGCCGTTCTAAGCATGAGACATATTTTGCTTGTGGGGTAAACCAAGGGCTTTAACTGGACCACGTCCCACTGGGTCTCAGGCCCGGTAGGAATTAAAAATGGACACTCATAAGGGTCTCAGTTGGGCCTTATATTTTTGTCCTTAACCCTAACGTCAAAACACTGAGGGGCATATGTACAAGGACTGGCGAAAACTACCACTAATGCTAGTTAGAAGCAGTTTACTTACCGCTATGTACCACTGAAAACTATCACCTTGTTAGTGACGTATTTACAAGACATCGCTACATGGCGATAGCTTCAGGGATCAGCGGTGAAAACTGTTGCTAACATTAGCGTGATGGTGATCCAGCGGCCTATAGAAAATATATCATAAACAACGCTACCCAACTTCATAACATATAAACAAAATTCTACACTATCTTATGGACCCATTCATAAACCTGACATATTAGGGCCTACTGAATCAGGTGGTCAGATCAAGTCTATATATACCCTATTTACAAACTATATACAAATTTATACATCTGTGGAAAGAAAGTTGTCATTATAACAAATCCTAACTATTTAAACGACCACCATTGGCGACGTGATCTAGCTAATGGTAACCTACACTTCTGAATAATCAAGACCAGCTTGTTTGTCAAAAGTAAGATTTTATTTACTAATTATGGTATTTCAAAATTGTAGTTTTATAAATGTAATTTTATTAGCATTAAAGTAAGCATGTTTGAAAAGAATCATGAGAAAAAGACAATTTAAGCATGTGAATCAAAATTTAAGTAAGTATTTTAAAGTTTAGCATTTCTAAAACCTAAATCCCTAGCTAAGCTAAATAAATGGAAAATAAAGTAAAGTTATTTGAGGATTCTTACGTGCTCCACGCAAAGTCCGACAGCACTTCACCCTCATCGGAAAGTCAGAAAGCAGCAGCCAGCCCATCCCTAAGGGCATGACTTTTTATACCTTTCTATGCTAGCTAATCTAAGCGAAGGAAAGTTTTCATAAATCCACGATGTCCCATTGGTTGAGAGTGACAAGTGACATGTCACCCACATTTCAAAACTTCCATTAGGTCACATTTCTTAAGGACCATTGTCTTTTCCGAATGCAACCAAGAGCTTCCTTGGTTTGCAACATTTGTAAATTAATGTTCTCGCAGCGTTCATTTTACTTCCGCGGGTGCCAAGTTAGAGCTGACAAAATTGTCCTTTATCACTTTTCCGACCTTGGCCACGTCCGACAGAATGATGACAGCACATCAGTTTTTACTTTGAGAATGCAGCTTTGACGAACACTTTTTTTTCAGAATGGGCATCTCGTGACTTTTGTAGAAGTAAATTTCAGCTTTAGCAAACTCGAGCAAACTAGGCCCAAAAGCAGGCAACTTATGCTTTCTAGTAATAAACAAACACAAGAAAAGTATTAATGTAAGAAATAATGTTGATTCTGTATCCACCCTAGGTTTACTAATTTATTAACCCACCCAATTAGTCTAATGTTACCTAGCAAATGCAAACAAATAAAGCAGCGTTTATATCTACCAGTCTTCATGAATCCATGAAACTTATATGCACCTAGAATAGTAGAAATGACATCACATAGACAAGGAAAAGCAAAATAAGCACATGCTTCTTTAGGTTTGCTGCAGTTAGTAATGACAAAAACGAAAACAACAAATTATTTTATTATTTTGCACGAACAAAAAGATGCAACACTTATGCACGTTTATGAGCACACATGTTAGTCCCCCCATGTGTAAAGTTTAATCTAGGTTATATTAACACAACACATCACAAATCATTAATTTTATTATTCATGTTATGGAAGTGTGACTTCGCGAGTTTAAACTAAATTTTATTTTCTATCTCGCTCCATCAACTCCCTCATCTGGTGATTAACAAATCACCACACCACCACCCAAAATTTGGTAATTTAAACTTCCGAGAAATTGATTCAAATTCATTTGTGTCAGTAATCCTAAAAACCAGTGTCTGCATAATCCTCGGAATTTGCATAACGTTCTCTATGTAACTCCTGTAACTCAATCTCCCTTTCTTCTTCTTTTCTAAGTTTATAGATCCTTTTCTTTTCTTTCAACTGCTTCTTTCTTTTATGCAACAAACAACCTATTTTGGTCAAAATAAAAATGAATACTATTATAATCAAAGGTGCCAAAATCTTGCCAAGAATTGAACTTCCAATGTCATGAAACCAATTTCTGATTGCCTGGAATCTTTTTGAAAGTTTTTCTGTGAAATCATCTTCTTCTAAAGTAATTATCTCTGAATGCATCTGTGTAATATTCTTAATGTACATCTCAATATTCTTACTTTCATCAGGTATATATGTGCAACAATGTTGTACATGTAAAATGCCACAGACTCCTCCCTCTTTTGCTAGGAGTATGTCTAAAGCAAGGCGATCTTGAATTACCATGGATCTAATTGCAATTACTTCAACATTCACTAATTGGAATCCATCTGCTGTGTCTGTTGACAATCTATCAACAATTGTGGACAATTTTCTGATTCTCCCTGCATTTAGGGTTATACCAACAAAAGGTATCACTGCTTGAAAAATATCTCCTAGAACTTCTGTGAAAGTTTCTCTTTTGACTCTATTTACATAATTATGAATTTTAAACAATCCTTCTGAATCTCTGTCAACATGAAACACTTTAGGAAAAACAATTCCCACATAACAAGTTCCATACCAGTGGTCTGGAAGGTTGTAGTAGGCTTTGTCACCACAAACAAAATAAATCCCAGGAAAGATTGGATCCTTTCCACCTTTGAATCCCCAACCTCCCAGAATCTGATAAGTATCTTCACAGTTACTTGCACCTACGAAATAATTATCAAAAAGTGTATTATCTCTTCTAATGCAAAGCTTTCCACTAACTGGTTTATCTATGTGAATTGCAACATTTTCAAGCATCTTGCCATTTAACTTCTCATCCTCTTTTTGCCAGAATCTTGACTTAGTCTGCTTGACTAATTCATTCCTTTTGTAAATTGCTCTCCTCTCCTCAACCATATTCAAAAATTTCTTTTCCTCAGCACTTAATTTGCAAGTCAGATTATTCTTATAAGCATATTCATAAGTGAGTTCATTAGTAACAAGGAAAAATTCCCTCATTTGTTTAGCTTTCTTATGTTTATTTAAAGCATTCTCAATCTTTACATTTGCAAAAATCTCGTCAAAATCTGAATAGTAATATTCTAAGCGTCCAGTTTGATAAAATAAGCTAATTAATACACTACATGTTACACCATAAGTAAGAGGAAGCATATTGTATGTTACTCCCTCAGAAACAGAAGCAGGTAACTTGACGCAGACGTAGCAGTCTTTTGCATCCATTACCTTAACATATTCACTTAAAAGCTTTGTGAATGTATTGCTTGAAAAATCACTAATAGATTTATCTTGATGAATGTTAGGCTGATGATCAATAACTTTTGCAGATGCACTATGTTTAGTTTGGCTAACCAAAGCTTTGCTTGTCATGTTAACTTTGTGTAATTCTCTGTTCATTTCTAAAGGGATAATCACAGCTAAAACTAACCAGAGCAGAATTAAAATGAGCAGACACACCAGAGTCATCTTACAGCATCTCTTAAAAACAGAACACCTTGAAGTGCTCTCCTTAACATAAGGCATTTTTTTTTTTGTTAGTTTATCCTCAAAAATAAAACAAAAATTATTTTAAAATCTAAATTTATATTTACACCCCCCTTTTAAAATATTTTTTTTTTAATTTTTTTTTTTTTTTTTAAACCCTAGACAAGGTTTCTTCGACCTTATGTCACATATAGGTTTCCTTCAACTAAACAGTTTTTCTTCGACCTTGTGTCAACTAACAAAGTTTCTTCAGCCTTTTGCCAAATTAAAATTTTCGTACTTCAATCATTGTCACTAATTTCCTCTATTTCGTTTTCCTCTTCACTACTACCGTAAATGTCAACAACAGGTGGAATTACTAAATAAGTCCACTCAGGAGATTTGTATTTCTGGTTTGGTCTTACTATTCTTTTTCCTTTTCTTGACAATACTTCAATTTTCCTTCCAACTCCAATTTCCTTTCCAGGACTCTTTTGACTACTGATTTCTTCAACTTGCTCTTTAGGTTTCTTGATCAACCTAACTCTCAATCTTCCACCAGGCCAGTAGTCTGCTTTTCTCACGTACTTCTTCTTTGGTTCAGAATTATTTGATTCTGACTTCCAAGTCCTTTTCTTTCTATTTTCACTTTCACCATCCACGTCACTTTCTTCAGTTTCGTAGTCTGAAATTTCAATTGACTCAGGAACTTCTCTATTCGGCAGTTTTACTCCTTCAGGAACACCACTTTGTTTTCCAACACTGGTACTTGGTAATTCGTCTTCCTCTTCTTCCTCAATTACCTTCAACCTCCCAGATTTTGGATTTCTGTTCCTTACTCCAGAGCTTGTTTTCTGCTTTTCGATACTCTCCTGGTCTGAAACTTCTTTTTGTTCTGCTTCTCTGTCTTCAACAGAAATAACCGAATCCTCAGTTATCTTTCCTTTTAACAGATTCTCTTCACCTTCAGAATCTATTTCAATAATTTCCAAGTCTTTTCTTGTCAAATTTCCATTCACGGACACAGGTTCCAGATGTCGACTTCCCTGTCGATCTTCAGAATCTGGATTTATTTCACCTTCTGCTTCACCTTCTGCTTCAGAATCAGAATCATCTGTGGTATCACTTTCAACATCAGAACTCTCAGGAGTTGGTACTGGAATAGTATGACTAGGATGAATCCAACGTTTCAATCCTCTGCATTTTACAGCATTAGTAGTGATCAAAATTATTTGTCTAGGTTTTTGCCATCTAGGAGCCAGACAATTTCTTCTCCGATGTACTTTTGTTCTGACCCAATCACCAGGCCTCAGATCATGTGTCAAAACCTTTTCATCTGATTGTGCTTCAGTTCCCACCTGATTAGACACAGAAGTCACCATATCAGATAACCTTTTACAGTAGTCCAAAATAGCACTGTCATTTATGCTCAACAGTTTACCTACAGGTACAAAAGCTTGCCTCATAACTCTTCCCATTAAAATTTCATGAGGACTCAAACCTGTCTTTTTATCTGGTGTACTTCTTAATGACATCAAAACAAGTGGAAGAGCATCTGTCCACTTTACACCTGTTTCAAGACACATTTTTCCAATTCTGTTTTTAATTGTTCCATTAATCTGTTCAACTACCCCAGATGCCTCTGGTCTGTATGCACAGTGTATCTTCTGCTCAATGCTCAAAGCTTCACAAATTAACTTCATCAGTTTGTTATCAAAATGGCTTCCTCCATCACTCTCAATAGTGACTGGAAAACCGTACCTTGGGATGATTTCTCTGAGCATCAGTTTTGCTACTGTAATTGAATCACAATGTCGTGTAGGAAAAGCCTCTACCCATCTTGAAAATAAACAAACAATCACAAGAACATATTTTAAGCAATTGTGTAAGGGCATTTCAATGAAGTCCATCTGTAACCTGGTAAAGGGACCACCCTCTCGACCAATTATTCCTGTCCCCACCACTGATTTTCTGTTTGGATTCATTTGTTGGCATGACAAACACCTTTGACAAAAAGATTCTGCAATTGTTCTGAATTTAGTATTGAACCAAGTTTCTCGGAAAAGTCTAATCATAGAATCTCTTCCAAGATGTGCTGGACCATGATATAATCTGGCCATATCAGCAATCAAGCAATTTGGTAAGACCACTCTCCCATCTTTGTAAACCCATACTCCATCTTCATCACGTGGTCTACAATCTGATTTTAACCACTGATCTTTCTCTTCATCATCTGCTTCATTTTGTAAATCTCTAATCTCATGCCATGTTTCTACAACTGTTGTTAGCATTAATGAATTTGAATCAGTTTCTTTACTCCTTTCCCGATTGTATGCATAACCTTTTCTTGCACAGAATTTTGCCGTTTCATCTGCAAAGGCATTGCCTTTGGAGATATAATCCACTCCTTTTGTGTGCGCTGCACATTTAACAATTGCGATTTCTTTCGGCAATTGTATTGCTTCAATTAATCTCCTAATGAAAACTGCATTTTTAATCGGTGATCCTGCTGATGTCATATAGCCTCTCTGAGACCAGAGTTGTCCATAATCATGCACAACTCCATATCCATACTGACTATCGGTAATGATGGTAACTCTTATATCCTTTGATATTTCACATGCACGAATCAAAGCAATCAATTCAGCCACTTGTGCTGAACGAACTCCTTCAAGGCATGATGCTTCTTCTACGTCTGCAACTGTACAGACTGAATATGAGGCTTTCAAGACACCTCCTTCGGATCTTAAACATGATCCATCTACAAAGTAGACGAAGTCCGATTCAGACAAAGGTCTATCTTTGATGTCTTTTCTTGGTTTAGTGCAGAATTCCATGACATCTAAACACTCATGTTCTATTTCAATGTCATCAATGATTTCAGAATCAGGCAGTAATGTAGAAGGATTCAGATTTAAACATCTCGAAATCGAAACATTATCTGCTCCTAGTATGATTTTCTCATACTTTGTTAATCTGCTACTTGTCAAATGTTGAGTTTTACCTCTTGTCAGCAATATTTCAACTGAATGAGGCACAAAAACTTTCACAGGAAATCCCATAATGATTCCCTCACTTTGTTCAAGACTAACACTTGTAGCTGCAACTGCTTTCAAGCAACCTGGTAATGCTTTTGCAATGGGATCAAGAACTGCAGAGAAGTATGCAATAGGTTTCTTTAGATTTCCATGTCTCTGTATCAACACAGACAATGCACATCCTTCTCTCTCACTGCAATACAGCTCAAAATCTTTCTCATAATTCGGCATACCTAAAGCAGGAGCTTGGCATAAGCTCTTTTTCAGGTTCTCAAAAGATTCCATCTCAGCATCATTGAGAATAATTGGATCTTTTACATCAGACTTTGTCAGTCTTTGTAGTGGTTTCGCAATTACTGAGAATCCACTTATCCATTGTCGACAGTAACCAACCATTCCCAAGAACATTCTAACCTGTCTCTGTGTCCTTGGAGGTAGCATTGCTTAAATCATTTTTATTCTCTCAACTGTTACCTGTCTTTTTCCCTTTGCAATTCTGTGACCAAGATATTTTACTTCTTGCTTGCAGAACTGTAATTTTGCTGGGGACACTTTATGTCCCTCTTCTGCAAGATGATTCAACAGTATTATTGTGTCTGTCACACAATTTTCTCTTGTCTTTGCAGCTATCAACAAATCGTCAATATACTGCACCAACGTAGACCTACCAGGTAAGTCTAGGTTTTCCAAAGACCTTTTCAATAATTCATTAAAGATTGAAGGACTCTCTGTATAGCCCTGTGGGATTCTACACCATCCGAGGGTCCTACCTTGAAATCTGAAAGCAAAGATTTCATAACTATCTGGATGCAAAGGAACCGTAAAGAATGCATTGCAAAGATCAATGACAGTGTACCATTCAGCATCATGTGGAATTTGGTACAGGATTACTGCTGGATTTGGAACCACGGGACAACATGGAACGACAATTTGATTAACCTTTCTCAAATCTTGTACTATTCTAAATGTTCCATTTGACTTTTTAACTCCCATAATTGGTGAATTACAAGGACTACTCTCCATTTTTTTTAATACACCTTGTTTGATAAATTTTTCAATTATAGGCGTAACACCTTCAATTGTTTCTGCTTTCATTTTATACTGTGGAATGTTTGGAAATTCTATTCCCTGTTTCAATGTAATTTTTACTGGATCTATGTTTTTCATCAGACCCATCTCATTCCCAGTAAAATCCCATATTTCAGATTTCACTGTTTCTCTGAGCTCTTCAGGCAAATCTTTCTTTTCCAATGCAGGAAACAATTTTGTTTCTTCTGCTTCCATCATCATCATTGTCATCCTGTACAAACCATCTTCCTCCATTGTTTGTAACTCAACCCCATCAGGAGAACAATATATTCTGCAATTCATTTTACACAGAATGTCTCTGCCTAATAGATTCACTGGACTACTATTACAAATCACAAATCTGTGTTTGTCTCTGTAATTTCCAATTTCAACTGGAACTGGATCAGTTAAGTCAGTTTTAATTTGCTGATTACTTACTCCAACAACTTGGATGGTATCCCCAGAGAGAGGTAGGTTTTCAATTTCCACTGATCTAACAGTAGAACGGGTAGCACCAGTGTCCACTAGAAAAGTGATGTCTACATCATTAACTTTCCCGTTTACAAATGGACCAGACTGGTCAACCTCAAGAGTGGCTCCAACAACACACTCTTCCTCCTCTCCTGGGCACCGTCAGCAATAATCATCAGAATCACTGTCTTGACTTTCTGTTAACAAAAATTGTTGTGAAGCATTTTGCATTTGCACTCTTTGCTGCTTTTGCTGTTTTTGCGGTTTTATTACCTGTTCATTTCCCTGAAATCCCACGTTTGGATTATATTTTTGAACTCCCCCACAATTCGGAAAAGGTGGTTGTGGCACTTGATCCTGACGATTATTCACCTGTTGCTGTTGCTGCAACTGTCGCTGAATGTTTAGCTCATTTAACCCCTGTTGCATCTGTAGCTGTTGCTGCAGGTCAACACCATTCTGCATCTGTGGATTCAATAAGGGATTCTTTAAATTTTTAGGAGGTTTAGGACACTCGTCTCTCCAATGTCCAAATTCTCCACAATTAAAACAAGGTAATCTTTGTTTCATCTCCTCAATTTTTGGGCTAAATTTTCTCGGAAAAGTATTACCTTTAAGCTTTCCTTGAATCTGGTTAGTATTTCCAGTTTGAACAAAATTTGTGTTCTTATTTCCCATGCTGGCAATCTGTTGCTCAGCCACTTTTACCTGAGCCCACATGGCTTTCTCTTTGAGCTTCTTTTGTCTCACTTCCAACTCATCACTGCAATATTTAGCTTTTCTCAGAATATCATCTACAGAAAGTGATTGCCATCCTACAATGCTATTTCTGATCATGTCTACAATTTCAGGTTTTAGTCCATAAACAAATCTATAGACAAAATGACTCATATCTTTTTCATCCAGCTTTTCATAGCCACTGTATTGTTTAAAAATTAACAGTAGCCTCTCATAAAAAGAATGAACTGATTCTTTTGTTTCCTGATTTGTTCTTTCTATTTTAACCCAATCAACTTCTTTGGGTGGAATTTTGTTTTTCATCCAAACAATCACTTTTTCGTAAAAATCCATTTCAAGAGGATTTGGGGCACCTGTTTCTTTGATTCGCTCAGGTTCTGTTTTTGGCCAACTTATTGATATTTTGCATTCTGTCCAAAGATCTGATGGAACGACAATGTCGAAAAATCCATCTAAATCAATCCACAGAACTTTTGACACTTTGATAAACCTATCCACTTGTCTATACCACTCTACTGGTTTCTCCCTCAATTTCGGAAAGTCATTTGTAAACAACAGTATGTCTTGTCTTGACCAAGGGACATGAACATATCCTCCACCTGCAATCTCTCTCATTGGAAATTGTTTTGACAATTTTTCCAATCTTTCATCTTCCTTCTTTTTCGTCCATTTCACTCTCCACTTATTGAGTTCTCCCAGCTTTTTGATATAAACAATTAAATCTTTTATATGTAGTATTCTTCCCATTGAGTTCAAACTCTCAATGTCACTTTCTGAAAAGTCTAGTCTTTAATGCTTTGCAAAATTCTTTTGTTTACTCACATCAATTTCTAGTTCTGCTGCTAGATCCTCTAATTGATCATACTTATTCTTTGTTTTCCACTGAATGCTTTTACAAATGAACAGTAGTTCATCATCTCGATAGTAATTTAAACTATCTGGACCAATTGTTCCAATTATTAATTCTTCAATATTTGCTTTTAATTTGGCCACATCAAGTTTTGGTGAGGTCACCCTGACTTCAGGACTTCCTACATCTGATATAGCACCCATTGGTGTTTTTGGAGATAAATCCTCATTAAAGGTTAAATCTGGCATTCTCGATCTAGAAGAGTTTATTTCAGAAATGTCTGAATAAAATTTTTCAGCAACCTTTTGAATTTCTGCATTTAAAGGAATAGTTAACCCTGTCTTGCTTGATTCTCTTAGGTCAAATACAGGTTGAACAGGACCAATTGTTACTGGAACTGTCACAGCTTCCATGCCTTTTGTCATTCTTTTAATTAATTCTTCTTTGGATCTTAAATATTCAGCAGAATCAACAGCTTCTACATTTCTTGCCTCTCTTGCATAATCTTTTGGAGCTTCCCTTGCTCTTGGAGTCATTGTAAAATGTCTACCTTCATTTCGAGCATTATCAAATTCTGGTCTTCTAGGAGTTTCAATAATTTCACAATTATTTGGATAAAGTTTAGGAGATTCATTAATTGGGGGTGCACTCGGTGAAGTTTCTGTAGAAACCACCGGAGTAGACCATGATCTAGGAGGTCTCAAAGGCTGATTCTTTCTAGCTGTAGTGTATATTTCTTCCATAACTGCATCTTCAGATTCACTTTCTATAGATTTGCCAGCAGGAGTACCCATTACCATTTCTTGAATTAAATACAATCCTTCACTCATGTTTCCCTGCCTCCACATTCGCAACCTGTCTTCATGAGTATCTCTTCTCCAAGCTGGAGGTTTAGAAGGTCTTTTAATTCCACTAGCTTCTTTTTGTAACTGATACATCTCATCTTCCCACTCAACTAAAGCTTCAAATTGAGTTGGTCTCGGTTTTGGAATAAGAGCATTCATTTTCTCTCTTAAATTTCTTAAGACTTTTACATTAAATGAACCATCATCAGGCCAAGTTAAAACACCGTAGTTCTTTGTATAGCGTTTCCAGCTATCAAACCATATAACAGTATGATATCCATATTCGCCTTCCATGTACGCTGCAGGTGTTTTATACTTATGAAGTAATTTACCACCTCGCGTTTCGATTTTCTTGTCAGGCGAAAATAAATTTTTAAATTTCTGAAATAATGTTGGCTTTTTCTCAACATGTTTAAAATGATAACTCATTTTTAAGAGTTAAATCTAATTCACAAAATCGTTCGTAAATTATTTCCGGGTTGTTCCGCAAAACAACCAATCCGTGCGCGAAACACACCAACAAGCCAATGACAGTTGAGCTACGTCACTTTTCTGCTCAACTAATAAAAATGGAGTTTTCCTGAAGAACCAATTAGCTTACAGGTCGTCAGAGACTCAAGAGCCAATCAGAGTATAGTCTGTGACGTAGGTCACCCAATCCCAGCGCGGCTCTGTGACGTACACAGTAGCTGCGGTTTCTCGTTTCTCACTCCTGGCGCTTACCCCTCCTTCACAAAATCTTTTCACAGCGCCATTTTAAGAACACTTTTCAGTGTAAATTAATTCTTAACAATGACAATAAGGACTCATCTGTTTGTTTCACTATTTAGGATAGTTTACATACATTTAAGTATCCACACTTCGGAATAGTCGGCGCTATTCACACTAAGGATAATTTTCAATTGTTAGTAGAGTAACTCTTACCCCACCCTTCTAACACATAAAATTATGAACTCGTTTTCCTCTGAACGCACCGCGAAGTGACAGTTCTAAGAGTTCCACTTGAACATAAATTACAAATCAAACTCGCACTTTCACACGGAAAATTCCCTAATTTCAAACACACATGAAATCCGTACAGGACTCTCACCTGTTTATAGAAATCATGCACCGTTAGTAAAATAACGACGTTATCCGTACAGGACTCTCACCTGTTTATAGATATAAAACATGTACCCCTACAGGACTCTAACCTGTTTATAGATAATCATGCACCGACGCTACTCTACCCTTCACTCAAGCTCGGGTATAACTAATACTCTTATCACAGTGAGTTTTATGGAAGGCGCTTTGTCCCTATTCTCATGCTGCTCTAATTTCTTAGAAAACCCTCACTATACAAGATTCATACCTAACCCTAACTCTGTGCTGCACGGTGACAACACTATGGTACACGGCGATACCACTTGTGATACTCGGCGATATCACTGCAAACAGAACAGATGACTTGCGTGACTAATTTCTCGCCACACAATCTATACCGGTATAGCTTACAGATAGCACGAAAAACAAACTCAACATGTGTTAAAACATCGATCCTATTTCCATACCATAACGCCTTAGTAACCCTTAGCAACCAACATATTACCTTGGTTACCCTTAGCAACCATCAATTTCTGCTACCAGAGAATTGATCCAGCGGCCTATAGAAAATATATCATAAACAACGCTACCCAACTTCATAACATATAAACAAAATTCTACACTATCTTATGGACCCATTCATAAACCTGACATATTAGGGCCTACTGAATCAGGTGGTCAGATCAAGTCTATATATACCCTATTTACAAACTATATACAAATTTATACATCTGTGGAAAGAAAGTTGTCATTATAACAAATCCTAACTATTTAAACGACCACCATTGGCGACGTGATCTAGCTAATGGTAACCTACACTTCTGAATAATCAAGACCAGCTTGTTTGTCAAAAGTAAGATTTTATTTACTAATTATGGTATTTCAAAATTGTAGTTTTATAAATGTAATTTTATTAGCATTAAAGTAAGCATGTTTGTAAAGAATCATGAGAAAAAGACAATTTAAGCATGTGAATCAAAATTTAAGTAAGTATTTTAAAGTTTAGCATTTCTAAAACCTAAATCCCTAGCTAAGCTAAATAAATGGAAAATAAAGTAAAGTTCTTTGAGGATTCTTACGTGCTCCACGCAAAGTCCGACAGCACTTCACCCTCATCGGAAAGTCAGAAAGCAGCAGCCAGCCCATCCCTAAGGGCATGACTTTTTATACCTTTCTATGCTAGCTAATCTAAGCGAAGGAAAGTTTTCATAAATCCACGATGTCCCATTGGTTGAGAGTGACAAGTGACATGTCACCCACATTTCAAAACTTCCATTAGGTCACATTTCTTAAGGACCATTGTCTTTTCCGAATGCAACCAAGAGCTTCCTTGGTTTGCAACATTTGTAAATTAATGTTCTCGCAGCGTTCATTTTACTTCCGCGGGTGCCAAGTTAGAGCTGACAAAATTGTCCTTTATCACTTTTCCGACCTTGGCCACGTCCGACAGAATGATGACAGCACATCAGTTTTTACTTTGAGAATGCAGCTTTGACGAACACTTTTTTTTCAGAATGGGCATCTCATGACTTTTGTAGAAGTAAATTTCAGCTTTAGCAAACTCGAGCAAACTAGGCCCAAAAGCAGGCAACTTATGCTTTCTAGTAATAAACAAACACAAGAAAAGTATTAATGTAAGAAATAATGTTGATTCTGTATCCACCCTAGGTTTACTAATTTATTAACCCACCCAATTAGTCTAATGTTACCTAGCAAATGCAAACAAATAAAGCAGCGTTTATATCTACCAGTCTTCATGAATCCATGAAACTTATATGCACCTAGAATAGTAGAAATGACATCACATAGACAAGGAAAAGCAAAATAAGCACATGCTTCTTTAGGTTTGCTGCAGTTAGTAATGACAAAAACGAAAACAACAAATTATTTTATTATTTTGCACGAACAAAAAGATGCAACACTTATGCACGTTTATGAGCACACAAGTTAGTCCCCCCATGTGTAAAGTTTAATCTAGGTTATATTAACACAACACATCACAAATCATTAATTTTATTATTCATGTTATGGAAGTGTGACTTCGCGAGTTTAAACAAAATTTTATTTTCTATCTCGCTCCATCAACTCCCTCATCTGGTGATTAACAAATCACCACACCACCACCCAAAATTTGGTAATTTAAACTTCCGAGAAATTGATTCAAATTCATTTGTGTCAGTAATCCTAAAAACCAGTGTCTGCATAATCCTCGGAATTTGCATAACGTTCTCTATGTAACTCCTGTAACTCAATCTCCCTTTCTTCTTCTTTTCTAAGTTTATAGATCCTTTTCTTTTCTTTCAACTGCTTCTTTCTTTTATGCAACAAACAACCTATTTTGGTCAAAATAAAAATGAATACTATTATAATCAAAGGTCTGCATTCCATACTATGATCCACCACTACACCGGGGTGCACGGAGGTTTTACCAACGGTGGGTGCCATCTCCCTGCATCACAGGCCGGATGATGTTGCGCTAGTCGGTCGCTATGGAGGGTAAGGCCCCTGAACTGCGCCGAACTTGTGTGGTGGGAGGGTTGCAACTTCACGCCTATGAGGGCCCTGCTGCATCAACTGCATCGGGAGGTTTGCGCCCATGCGCAGCGGGCTTACCACTCGTGTGCCAAAGGCACATACGTAGTTCCGACACATGCCATTACAATGCATACTAATACTAGGCATATTGTAATAGTAGGGAAGGTGTTGCATAGTGGAGACGTAAAAATGACTATTCCCACTTCAGTGAGTGCAACCCGAAAACTAACCTTTGCACCCCAAATCAAACCATGAACCCTAAAATCCCTTTTTGAACCCCCAAAAGACACCCAAAAATCACATTTGACCCAAATGCACACCCCCATTTTCAGAATTCACCGCAAAACACAATCCAATTTTCAAATATTACCCCGGAATACACCCCAAATTTCAAATCTGACATTCGAAACCCAAACCCATCCGAGAAACTTAAAATGACCCCATTACTCACCTCACAGTGCGTTGTAATTGAATACGATGTAAAGGCAGCTGAGTTGTCGGAGTTGCGTTGTTAACGACGTAATGCCTGCGTTGTAATGGATGTCTCCTGTGCCAAAGGCAAGCCCCTGGACCACGCTTACCACCAAGGCCCCTTCGTCTTGGACACTCCACCGCTACGATGCCAGCACCCTCCTCACCATCAACCCTGGACGCCCACCTCCCCTGCCAGGACCAACCTCTGCTCTGGGCCGGGCATCGCCATCACTGACGGCTGCGGTATGACCCGCAAGGACCACCCCAACATCAGGAGGAGGCCTTGCCATCACCTACAGAAGCATACTCCTCCGACTGACCACGCACTCTAATGACCCAACTGCGACCCTTGACCACCTCAACTCTTAGATCTGGACCAACCCCAAGCCCATCCTCTGCAACACCCTCATGTGCAGGCCCCACAGGCCATGGCCTCCTATTCTCCAATACCATTGTATACCTCATTGCCCCCCAGACTCTCCCATCCACCAACAACATCCTACTCAGTGAACTTAAGTTCCACCTGGGCAACCCCAGTGCCCAGAACACCACCCCTCCTGGGGAAGGTCCCCAACATCAGACACAAGCAGCAAGTCACCGCAAAAAGCCACAGAGCAGGACACATGGTCGAGCATGTGACCTCGGCCAGCGGGAACTTCAACTACAGCCACAACACCGGACTCTCCTGGATGATCATCATTGTACACATCACATCTTCACCTTGCCCTCTGGATGCCATCATCCTCCCCCCTCGTAGATGGATCAAGGCCACGAAGAACGTCTCGTCAACTCCCTCCGCACCACAATTCTGCCAACACGTGCAAACGATGACACTTCAGCGCGCAACCACCACCGATGGATCTCCAACTGCTCTGACACCCCTCAAGAACGGCCCTGCATCAGTACTTTCCGCCTGCCTGATGGCAGGCGTGAGGATGACGCAGTGCCACAGGGATAGGCTTGCCCATGCATTGCTGGAGTTGCGTCATGGTTGTGACACAACTGCAGCAATGCATGACTTTAGCTCAGACAGATATGTCAGGATTCCAGACTTCTGTCATTACTTGCGTCATGGAGCGCTGTCCAGTGAATACAGCGCATCCATGGTGTCGCAAGAAGGGCGCAGTGAGAAGTGTTGCAACGCTGTCTTGTCACAGCGCTGCAACACTTTTCATAATTGAGGTCCAGGAATGCACACTGTCTTATTGATGGTGCGCATTCCCGCCCTGTAGTTTTGTCGCAGGACAGCGCAGCAACATTGCTTTCAGTGCTGTCCATAGCCTGCAGGAATGAGGCCCCATGAGTTATCTCAATTTTTAAGACCAGCTATTTTCTGGTCTTAAATCCCAGTCACTAACGTTCTTTAGCAGCTTTTTTTTAACGTATCGCGGGTCCGGGCAATCGTTGTAAATATCGTGAAGTGGAGTTAGCGTGCGCTTTTGCATGGGAACGCCTACCTTGCATGTCATTAGCGATAGTTATCGTAAATGGGCGGCGATGCGGAAAGCGGCTGGTTTCGCCAGAAAGTTGGCGCTAACGGCTGTTAGCGACAGCTTGTTAATAGGGTGATACAAATTACGCCGCATTAGTGGCAGAAAAGTGCTTACCCGGCTTTAACTTGTTGCACATATGCCCCTGAGGGGCTTATTTTAAAGCCCTTTGCGCCGCTGGTGTGTCACTTTTAACATGGGAAAAAGTGACGTACCGGCGGTGCAAGGGGCTTATAAATTAGCCCCTGGTCGTTTTCTGAACAATGAATGTCAAAAACGTTAAGGTAATCCTGGTCAGGACTTAGTTCCTGTTTAATTTAACTGTGTATTTGCATTACCTGAAAGTGTAAGCTATTTCAAGGATGTTGTGCTTCTGTATTTTGTATTGCATATAGTCCATACTTTACTGAGTCCGCTGGAGCTGTTTATTACGGGCTACAATTGAGACTGCAGGAGTTGAAGTTGAAGGAAATGCAAGTTTTTCACAGCGCCTGTCAGTAGGTCAACAAGATTTTCGGAATACCTGATCATCCATTGCTTGGCTTCTTTGCAGAGTACACAGAGCAATGGTCACACCTTCCAATTGCAATTGTGATTCTGTGCCAACGTGTGTGAAGGAGGTACACGCTCGTCAAAATATTGACAAAGTGAAAACAAAACGCAGTGCTTAGAGGTGAGAGGGGGTCGTTGTGAGTTGGGGCGGGGGTGAAGCGATGAAAATGTGAGGAAGCGTATTCAAAGGGTTGTGAAAGGAGCATGATGAAGAGCATAGAGATGAGATTTAATATATGGAGATAGATGAGATGTGGAGAGAAAAAGGGTATGCCTCACAGTGAACATAACAGGAGTGATTGAGACACTTTGAGGGCCACTACACCTTTCACATGCCCCAGTAAGGCTTAATTCACAATGTCATAACTCAAACATGTTCAATATTATTTATAACGAAATCATTGCCCTTATTCACTTGTCTCAATCAGCTATCAGCCATTGACAAAGTCGATAGTCCTGGCTGGTGCTAGGTGTGACAGTTTATGTGGTATATATCTGGATGCAATTACAGAAAGCTCAGAGACAAGCACAATTCCTGTTGGGCGGGGCCCTATGGGACTCACAGCCATTCAGTTTGCATGTTTCAGCCGTAAACTTTTTCAATCCCCTTTAAAGCCCCAAAATCCAGAGGAGACAGCGGAAACACCTACCTTTGTCAGAGAGCAGTCGTTTCAGAAAGAAGGGTGGCACACGTGATCCTCTTCACAGGTTGTTGCTGCTTGGGCACACTGGAGGTGTTGTGTAAAGTATGTGGAAATGCGACCCATCGTGGGCGTGGCGTCTTTAGCTTGTATTTCAGGATATTCGTGTTCAGCTTGGTGAGAGCTGAACACAAGGTAGCAAAGTTTTTTTTGTACTTTTTTTTCTTCAATATAACAGATGTTTTCTTTTTTTTTCTTCATATTTTTATTGGTATTTACACATTACAGAAATGCGATTTGACATGTAACATATATCAAGTTTCGCGGGCATCAGGATAGGGTCCTACGATGTCGTGGTTAGAGATATGGTCCTACAATGTCGTGATTAGAGATATGGTTCTAGGATGTCGTAATTAGAGATATGGTCCTAGGATGTCATGATTGGAGATATGGCCCTAGGATGTCATGATCAGAGATATGGCCCTAGGATGTTGTGATTAGAGATATGGTCCTAGGGAGTCGTGATTAGAGATAATGTCCTACGATGTCGTGGTTAGAGATATGGTCCTACAATGTCGTGATTAGATATATGGTTCTAGGATGTCGTAATTAGAGATATGGTCCTAGGATGTCATGATTAGAGATATGGCCCTAGGATGTCATGATCAGAGATATGGCCCTAGGATGTTGTGATTAGAGATATGGTCCTAGGGAGTCGTGATTAGAGATAATGTCCTAGGATGTCGTGATTAGAGATATGGCCCTAGGGTGTCGTGATTAGAGATATGGTCCTAGGATGTCGTGATTAGAGATATGGCCCTAGGGTGTCGTGATTAGAGATAAGTTCCTAGAATGTTGTGATTAGAGATATGGTCCTAGGATGTCGTGATTAGAGATATAACCCTAGTATGTCGTGATTACAGATATGGCCCTAGGATGTTGTGATTAGAGATATGGTTCTAGGATGTCGTAATTAGAGATATGGTTCTAGGATGTCATGATTAGAGATATGGTCCTAGGATGTCGTGATTAGAGATATGGCCCTAGGATGTCGTGATTAGAGATATGGTCCTAGGATGTCGTGATTAGAGATATGGTCCTAGGATGTCTTGATTAGAGATATGGCCCTAGGATGTCGTGATTAGAGATATGGTTCTAGGATGTCGTGCTTAGAGATATGGCCCTAGGGTGCCGTGATTAGAGATAAGGTCCTAGGATGTTGTGATTAGAGATATGGTCCTAGGATGTCGTGATTAGAGATATGGCCCTAGGATGTCGTGATTAGAGATATGGTTCTAGGATGTCGTAATTAGAGATATGGTCCTAGGATGTCATGATTAGAGATATGGTTCTAGGATGTCGTGATTAGAGATATGGCCCTAGGATGTCATGATCAGAGATATGGCCCTAGGATGTCGTGATTAGAGATAAGGTCCTAGGATGTCGTGATTGGAGATATGGTCCTAGGATGTCGTGATTAGAGATATGGCCCTAGGATGTCGTGATTAGAGATATGGCCCTAGAATGTCGTGATTAGAGATATGGTCCTAGGGAGTTGTGATTAGAGATAAGGTCCTAGGATGTCGTGATTAGAGATATGGCCCTAGGGTGTCGTGATTAGAGATAAGGTCCTAGGGTGTCGTGAGTAGAGATAAGGTCTTAGGATGTCGTGATTAAAGATATGGTCCTAGGATGTCGTGATTAGAGATATAGCCCTAGGATGTCATGATCAGAGATATGGCCCTAGGATGTCGTGATTAGAGATAAGGTCCTAGGATATCGTGATTAGAGATATGACCCTAGGATGTCGTGATTAGAGATAAGGTCCTAGGGTGTCGTGATTAGAGATATGGTCCTAGGATGTCGTGATTAAAGATATGATCCTAGGATGCATTGAGTAGAGAGGCGCTGCAGTAATGCTCTCATACAAAAGTGTTGTACAAACTTTATTGCACATTCATTTAATTACCTGTGGCTTTCTTTCCCATTTTCCTTAAATCCAGAGGCACACGGTGAGCTTTTAAATTGACGAAATGTACATCCCAGGACAAAACTGCAGCAAAGTAAGGGATGTGATAGAGGACTCATCCAAAGAAGGTTTCGAAAAAATATGCTCGAGTTTGCATTTACAGCACAGCTGTCCTTAAACACTGGTTCAACAGACAGTCTAAAGGATAATCCCATGAAATATCCAAACACTTCATGGTCTACATACACAGTGACTCCTGGCCTTCGAGTCTGAAACACCATGAGTATTTTAGAGGATGCTTTTTTAAAGACATTGAGAACAGCCCTTAGGGATGTATGATTTTTAACAGTATTGGCAGAGTGTGAACCTAACTAGATAGTAATGGAGCACGGAACAAGGGTGGGAGCCCTGAGGTACGATCCAGGATCGTTTACTATGACTTGAGGAAGAATAGTTATGGGTGATGCGTTCTATCGTGTAGCGCTGCAGAGATCTCTGCAGAGGGGAGTCTTCTTGTCATTTCTGCATTGCTGGAGTTTTGGGACGTTCTGAAACTGACTGGGATTTTGTTCCAGATCCTGGGAGCATACACGGAGAAGACGTGCCTAGACAGGGGGGTAACAATACATTCTTGGCTTTGCAATTGGGTCTGGAGGCCCAGAGTCGGCTCTGGTATGTCTGTGTTGGTCTCTCTCATTCTCCTGATTTCACTAAGAGATTTAGAGAGTTTCACTTGTTCATTTTAAGGATCAGGAGCTTAAATATATAAATAAATACATAAATGATATATATGATCAAGGCTCACCCCTGAGCCGAAACGCGTCAGGACCGAAGCAGGCAATACAAACCAGGAGCGACAGAGTTTTTTCATATATATATTGCCATTCTGATTCTTATCACCAATCGGTGTCTGATATGCAGGTCCAAAATACATCTTTGGTGTCCCTTTTTCTTTGACATATACCCTCATGAGTTGGCTCGCCCTAACACCTCAGTAATGCTAAATAATTAACCTTTTGCTTGCTAATGCTACCGTTCATGGCGTATGCATACCTAATCGAATCTATAATGCAGGGATCAACCTATTTTTGAAAACTTTCAATTAATATTTATATAGTGACTGGTTTATTTAAAAAGCAGTAAATCTGAACCCATATAAGTATTCCCTAAACAGATCCAGCTTTACTACTTTTTGGAATTCACAAACGTTGGCATTAGAGGCTCAGAAAGCTCTGCCAGTCTCAGGTTTCCAGGCATACTACTGGGAATCAAACAACCAAAATGTGATGGGACGAATGCTTGAAAATAGTCTAACCACTGGAATTTGCGTGGGGTAGCATTCCAAATCATCGCTTTTTGCCCACTGTGTGATCCTAGACAGGGGGCCAGATTTAAGATTTGGTGGATGGAGTAGATGCAAATAGGGTGGCAGAAAACTTAATGTTAGCCACTCTGCCTTTACTACACCCACATAATTCAGAGATGACCGTAAGCCCTGTGGACATCTATGTACATTAGCAGGAACCACTGTCATTGCAGTTCCTGTCAATGCAGGAAAAGTTTGATGGATGGCTCATTCACATATAACGGTGAGCCATCAAACGTTTTCTAAGTTTTTTAGTTTAAAAAAGTAAATTTCCTGGGTCATTAAATTCATGACCCCAGGAGAGATTATTTAATTTTATAAAGCACTCCCAGCTGGATCTCTATTCTCTTCAGCCGGAGAACAAGGCCCTCTTGTGGTTGTTTTATGACTACATTTTGTGAGCTTAAAAACATTGTTTAAGACAACCACTTTAATTAAAAATTGCATTGTTTGAAATAATGAAATAAACATTTGAGTATAGTTATTGGTGATGATAGGTCTGCTTTATATATGCTGATATGCTGACTCCTTGATAAAGCCAATAGGACCACTTTTTATATTTTGATGTTGTGAACCTTTCACAAAGTCAGTATATGTGCCTCAATTAAAATAACACCCTTTACACTGTAGCATCACATAGTCAGCCTGTGGAGTTGGGAACAGGGCCTAGCTACAGGCCAGGGCCGCCATCCAACTGCTGCTGCACACAACCAAAGGCTGTGTGCAGCAGGGATAGAATGCCAGCGAGGGGGTGAGCCCTTCGCCCAACCCCACGCTGTGCATGGCCAAAGCAGTGTATTGTGGGCGATGAAAGACTGCTGGCAGAGGGTTGGGTGCAGGGTCTGGAAGTCCCAACACAACACTAATCACAGCTATCACAATCTTAGTTTAGGTTAAATAAAATATAGACATTCATGGAAAAAAACAAAGGTTAAAATGACATTATAATTAGGGCTCCCGGTTTTATGGTATTTATTTTTTTACCATTTCCGTCTGTATTTATCCATATTTATTTTTTGCCCACTTTATCTGTATTTATCCATATTTATTTTGCGTATAAATGAAGTAGTAAAACTGTACATTTCCATATTTATTTAACTGATAGACGGGCACACATACTTTGATGTCCGTCTGTTTTCGCTATTTCAGCTGCCGCATATTATATAACAAAACATCAACTGGTAAATATTAGCATTATACCACAAATGTATGTTGACACATGGCATTATTTAATGAAATTGCATCTTTTTTAAAATTTCCCGTGCTGTCCATCTGCTCAGCTGTTGGCATATAGTTAATGAAAGGCAGCACAGAGTGACTTAAAAGAAGCCCGATTTTCTGTATTTATCCACTTTAAAAAATAAATGCAGACAGAAAACACATTGTTTTCTGTCTGTATTGATCTGTAAAAATCTGTAAAAATGGAAAACCGGGAGCCCTAATTATAATTAGGAATTATAATAATATGTTACTTTATTTTTAAAATAACATTACAAATTCATTGAAAAAAACGAAAGGTTAAAAGGACTTTATAGTTAGGTGAAAACGTCAGTTAAATCATATAGTTTTAAATTAGCAAAACCACAAAAATACACCAGTTATCATTGTTTCAAGTATCTATGACTCATCCCCTAATGTAACTATAATTCGCACCCTTAAAATGCACTGCTAATTACCTTACATTTCACATCATTCATGACACATTCTGTGTAAGTTAGGTTATGTTATATTATATGTTGATTTGTATAGTGCACTAATCACCCCAGAGGGTATCGAGGCACTTGGCCAGTTGTGAGTGTGTGGTCCCCAAGGTGCTTATGCGAAAAGCCAGGTTTTCAGCTTCTTGCGAAACTCAAGAAGTGAGGACGAGGCTCTGATGTGTTGAGGTAGGTCGTTCCATATCTCGGGTGCAATACAGGAGAATGAGCAACCTCCTGATTTGCTTTTGCAGATGCGGGAGCATGTGCGAGTAAGAGTGAGACAGAGCGTATGTGTCATTGATGACAAAACTGCCAAGTCTGAAATGACATCATTTATGACAACATCGTGCATGGTGAGGGCACAAGCTATTTACTTCATGGCACAAGTTAGAGTTATTTGAGATTACTATAACTGGCAAATGTCAGTGGTTTTGTTTGTTTGGTGGGAGAGGTGTGGCGCCGCGGCCAGGGCGACTGACACTGGAATCTGGGGATCAGAGTTCGATCCCCGGCTCCGGCGGCAGGTTAGCCCAGACTCTGGGCAATAGCTCGCTTAATCTTCCCGACGGCCCCCAGCGCCTAGAGACCCTTACGGATGATTGTGCGCTTTACAAATGTGGATTATTATTATTATTATTTGTTTGAAATGGTGTGTTTAATCTGACATTTTCACCTAACTACAATGTCCCCTGTTATGCATGGTCAAAGGCTGTGCACATTGGACATGGCTGCCCACATGGTGTTGCGTGCTGGCCAGGCCCTGAGGCCAAACCCCTAATCGGTCATTTGCAACTGCGGCATGGTCACCTGCGGGGAGGCTGTGTTCCGGGGGGGGGGGGGTAAATGGCCTAGCCACAGGTCATAATATGTGGCTATCCCCCTGCTGCACATGTCTGCAAATGACTTTGTGATCAGCTACCTGCTTGTCGCAACACAAACTACGTCACACTCTTCTCTAACAGACAATAATTTCCCAGAGTCCATGCACAACAGTCCAATCCTTGAGTAGGAACCGTGTAGATAATCCTGTTGTACTCCAAGAACATCTACTGCAGCTTAAACATTTTGGAAATCCACTGAAGCTGTAGACGGTCATCTGCATCACATCTCCATTTTGCCCCATTTTAGCAGGAATGCCATGCTCTAAGGTGTTAAAGCATTCCGAAATCCCAAAATAATATGTTTTGCCAGTCCCTTGGCTAAAGTCTCTCTTGCATAAGCTGCAACATATAATTTTGGCCAATACTTTCTTCTCTCCTTCAGGCAAAGCAAAGAGAAGAACATCCACACTATAGATTGAGGATAGTCCTCCCCTCGACTTCTTCTCCCTGAGGCTCCTGATGTTTCCTTTGGTCGCCTCCTGATGCCAAAATTATTTCTAAATATAGATAACCAACCCAAAATGGAAAATTACCAGGAACAACGAAGCAGAGTGCATTAAATGTGAACACCCTCAAGTCCAGATCTGCATGTAATGAGAGAAATGAGGTAAGGTGAATGAAGTCAGCGATAGCAAGAAAAATGCTTTACTGTGAGTCACTACCATTTCTGGATACAGTGGTACCTTGACATTTAAAAATACAGGAATATCACTAAAAACTGCAGGACATCTTGCTTATTTGTGGCTGTGAGGAAACCCTAGGCTCAAAGTTTATTTAAAATGACCAATTCATAGTAAACACAGCGTGCTCGTGTGGGACTTGGAACAAGAGGTAACACCCGCGCAGTATGCCGCTGACCGCGTGACACGCAGGGGAGCATGGGCGGGACAGCGCCCTGGTCCCACACGACGGGCGAGCAGAGCTTGTAGCGCGTCTACCCCTTTGAGCCGCCCTCCTCGCCAACAGCCAATAGGGAGGGCTCACCTGGGGAAGGGGGCGTTTCTTGGAGTATAAAACAGGCCCAGCAACTATGCTCGGCCTCTTTTTCCCGCGCCTGGTTCCCTAGGCTCTGCGCTGATCGGTCGTTTGCTTTCCGGTCGTCCTGCGCCTGCCTGCCACGTTGGTCTTGCGTCGGGTTTTTTCCCATCGACGTGTTTTGCGGTGAGTGCTGGTGTTCGTGAGCCCGCTTGCGGGCGTTTTTGATTGTAGAGGGGCACAGAGCGGTAGGGGCAAAGAGCGGAAGTTTTGGGGACGTTGGTTGTACCCGATGCCGAGCAGCAGTTTGGGTGGCCTGGGGTGCCGAGGGAGAGCGTGCACGGGATGGTTGGTCAGGCCGTGTTCATCGAGGGTGCTGCATCTGTTAGAGGCTGTTTGAATGTCTGGACTAATTTTCAGGGTCGTGTGAAAGGGGCCGCGTTGATCTTGTCTCCCGCGAGCAGCGTTTGTCAGGCGGTGTCCAACGGTGGGAAAGATCGGACTAGGTTTAGGTAGGCGGGGTGGACATTTCATCCCCATAAGGGGATGGGTAGCAGCGACGCCTTACAACGCATTCGCAAACGATCGGTTTGCAAATGAATAGGATACACGGCGAGGATGGGTAGCAGCGGCGTGCACGTTCCTCCTCTGCACGAAGTTTGCTAGGCCAGGCTGTTGGCCCGAGTGCCCCTGGTCCGCGGGTCACCAACACGACTTACAGCCGAGTCAGCCAGTCTGCTCGGAAGTCGGCTACTATAGGCAATTTTAGGAGGATGGATTCTGGCTCCTTGTCGTGAACAGGAATCCGCCTGTGCAATTGACTATGATGGGCAGGAGAGCTTTAGTTAATTAAGGGGTAGCATCGCTATGTGTCTAGCGAGGTCGAGGGCATGGCGCGGAGTGCCCCTTAGCGTGTGCAGTGTTTACCTCCATTGTGGTTGGTTTTCAGGGAGAGAGGGTGGCCTAACAGTTAGGGCGGTCGACCGCGGAGCTGGGGATCCGGGTTCGAGTCTCGGTAGGGACGCGCAACATTACGTGATTAATTTCTCCGTGCCTGACTAAAGTGTGAAAGATTGTATTGCAGGAACAACTCACTTTGCTCTGACAGTAAAATTCTTCGACCTAAAGTTAGATCTTGTTCCTACTGTTCCAAAACACATGTTTTATCCTGGCTCTAGCAGCAAGCTTTGTATTAGATAATCTGATGATTATAGTGCAGAATGTATCGCATCTTCCCTCACAGCGTTTATGTTGTCTGGGAGTCACACTGTACATTACGCATGACTGCGTACAAGTGAACTATGTCAAAGACACAGTGACATGTTTTTCTCATGGAAACTATTTAAGGTTTTTAATTGATTCAGGTGGCTTTCAGATCTAATTCATTAAAATGCAAGCAGTTTTCACTATTGCCTTCATTTTCCCACCAGAATTTCCCAAAATGTAGTTGATTATAGACTTTAAAAATCGTTCAATTCAAATGTAAGTTTAGTTCGATTTGAAAGAAACGTGAAACTCAAGAGAAACATCCGACCGGCTGGGGGGTTATGATGACAAACAGTCGGTGCTGGGCGCATGGGTGGCTCTTAATTGTGCAACTTGGTTGTTGATATTTAGTCAAGTGGAGTAAGGTTGCTGGATTGTGGAGTCGGATTTCGGGGACACGGAGACGTTTACATGCATGCGGGGAAAGCCACGAGGTGCATCGAATTATTGTGCGTGTACGGGTACAAACAGGCGGGTGGGCAGAGCGAAGCGTACGTATTCTGTATTATGGCCGGGCAGTGTTGATTCGGGCGGGTGACGGGAGTGTCCATGCCGCCTCGGTGTTTATGGGTCATGGCGTCCACATGTTTCCCCGGCGCTGGCTGCGGGAGGATTCGTTTTTTCTCGGATTTGTGGCCCCATGTGCGCTGAGCCAATTCCAACATGGCGGATATTTGCTATTGGGGTATGGTAAGGAATTGCGGATTGCAGTGGTGTTGTGGAAGAGTGTCCCGTCCGCTGTCGTATTAGGCGGCCACTAGCATGAAGCGAGTGCACCGGCCAGCTTAGAACAACCAGTGTTCGTGGGTCGCCTATTGAAGGTCAGCGAACGATATCTCGTTTCCATTGTTTCCTGACCTGTCCTTTCAATTTGAGGAGCTCTAATTTCAGAGAACGTGTCTTCTTTGAGTGAGGAATTCAGAAGCCCGTATCACATTTGTTCAAAGTGTCCCCTCCTTGGGCGTTACGCTTCTGTAAATAGGTCGCAATAGAACTATACAGGCTGTCTCTGCCGAAGTCTGGCCGAAGTCCTCAGAGATGCAAGAAGTAGGCAGTAAGATGTTTTAGCTCTCTCATCGTGGTTTCCTCGTTACACGGGGACGTTTTCATTGAAGCCACCTTTCTTCATAGTACGCGATGTAGTCCAGGAATAGGTTTCGGCTGCTTCAGTGTTCAGCTCTTTCATTTACGGGTCGGTGCTTTATGAAGCGTAAGCTGTTTTCCTTTACGCACAGCAAAACTCTGAACAAGGAAGGTGCAGGTTTATACCCACTTCTTCCAGGTTTACAAATGCGACATGGTCATTGGCTAGCTGACAGCCGTGCGCACGAGAAATTCACAAACATGAGTTTGCACTGTTTTGGGAGGGCGGGTTGATGACGCGAGTTTGATAACGCGAGCCCCGGCCTTCCAAGCACATGAGGTCGCATGTGCTGTGCATTCTGGGATTTGTAGTTCTGTGGCTCGGAACGCGCGCGCGAAACGTGGAGCACGGCGAGCCCGCTGACTGCGGCCCAACCAAGGGCGCACGTAATCCCCAGCAATTCGAAGTCATTGACTTCCCAACTATGGCGAGGCGCTTTATCGTTTTACTATAGTCATGCACACCTGAATATCCAGACTATCCCCTGGTACGGCGCGAGTGATGTTTGCTGCACACCGCAGAGTGAGGGCTTAAGTGTGAATTAATGCGTTCTTGAGCGATGGTCATTACTAAGTCTGTCTATAATGTGCGCAACGCCCTGTTAGCTGATGCCTGCATCAGTAATTTTCCCGAGGTCGCAAAATCGAGCGCGAAACCGCGTGGCTCCTGCTTTACAAGTATTTAAGACAACAGCATCCCATACTGTAGCACAGACACGTTCTGACCCTAGCGCTGCCATGATACAACCTGTGCTTAGAGTAGTGTGCGCCCGACTGGTAAATTTGCTGCTTCTGTTATTGCATCCAGCTATATAATACAAGTAACATTACACCTACAACAAGCCAGGACTATTGGCTTTGTCGGTGGTTGTTAATTGCACAAGATAAATAAGCAACGACCGTGGCTTTATCTATAATATTGAAAATGCGTCAGTGCTGAAATGGTGACACTGTGAAAGAACTATACTGAGTCCCTTGGAAGTTACAATAAAGGCAGCGAAGAGTGGCCCAGCTTCAGAGTTAAGATCTTTTTCCATCCTGAGGGTGAGGAAAAAATAGCGAGACAAACAGAGACCCGTCTCATCATCTTCTTGTTATTAATGGCAGTGCGGAGCACTGGCAGGACCCGGCCCACTTAAAGCCCTAGCCACATCCTTAATTACATAGGCACGCCGCTTTTACAGACCCCGCTTTTTTCACCGGGGAAGTGGTGTCCTTCGCTCTCGTTGTCTGGGGGGGCGCTGTGGATTCTGTCTTTCTCGAGTCTGAAGCTTGCTGCGAGTGTGGATGTAGTGTGGCATCGGTCAAATGTTGGTAGTTGGTGCGTCATGGCAACGGCATGCTTTCTTGGGGCTAGCTGCTGGAGGATTCAGTTTCACACTTTCTCACGCTCGCTTTTCACTAGCTGCGTGGGCGTCGGGCGGTTTCGATCAGTCAGGTAGGCAGGGTTTCGGCGCGCCTACCTTGGAGCACTACCTACTCCATGCTTTTTCTGGTAGCAATAAAGCGCCAGCTGTAAAAGGTTTTCAGAGCGCTTCCATGCATATATTCCTTGCATGCTCTACAGTCTATTGATAGATTCCTGGGCCCTGTGTTATCCCTGTGACGCCTCCCAGAAGCTGCTTGCACTCTCTGTCTCTCCATAGTGCCCGCATGTGACACCAGCTAGCTCCAGACACCTGCATCACTCAGCAGCCGCTTAAAACCGCCTGCGCCACGATATCACCCTTTCAAACTCCCAGTAGGTGGGGCCTTTAATCCGATACTAAAGTTGCTGAAATTGGAGGTCAACAAGTGGAGCGTGACCAGTCAGCACCCGCAACAGGCCCAGCGATGTCATGAGGGGTTAAACTTCACAAGTGCGACACGAGGTCACGCATAGGTTTCCACGGGGGAGCAACCATTAAAATTCGGAATTAAGAGTATCCCCAATGTAAACATAATTTACCAAACGGGTATTTTGAGGGCCTTGAGTAATCCCCTCAGTAAAGGGACTGGCATCATTGTTTATAATGTCACGCATGTTTGCCACGGGGATTAAAATTCTCTCCCTGACTTGTAAGCTGAGGTGCACATCTGTGATACAGCCTTCATCGGTATGATGGAGAGTGAGATATGAAACCTTAAACCATCGCAGCGTCTTTTACACTTTCCCTACCAATAAAATCTATCTGTTGTGAAGTTCAACTATGCGAAGTAACTTCAAGCAATAAAACTTGATAGATCGGGTGAGTGAACGCAGCCATAACGGATATTTAAGACAACGGACAGCTATGGTGTAGGACACGTGGAAAAATATTTTAAAGGGTGATTAATTCTGCAGGCATGAATCCAAATGTGTCTAAATCACACATGTAATCCTAAAAGGCACCGCAGTATTATACAGTAAACCACATCACTTTCAGGATTGTCCATTCCGGATGTTTTGACATATTAATGCAATATCATTCAACTAAACGTGCCAACATTCGGAAATAGCACTCTATCCTTAAAGTATATTTTGCCCTTATTTTAGTCCAGGTCCAATGCCACTGAAAGCATCACAACATCCACTAGGTAACCATAATGACGCAAAGGTGTCATGTTTTAAAGGCATCATAAAGTTAAGTTTGGTATAATTCATACTAAGGTCAGTAACACAGTTACTAAGACTTCTACTATTGATTTTCTGTAATGTGAGATGACTGTTGTGACCTATGCCCTTAACATTCTGGCGCCGAACGGAGCTGGAATTAAGGTAATGAATAGTAACAAGCGAAGTGTATATGGCAATTCAGGCTAGCTTATGTGGCTTCCTAACTAAGAGAACCATTACTGACTAACAGTTCCATCGTTAGGTCGGGGCGAGTTTATGAAGACATTGAGAATGCATCCATTTGTGGGAGTGAGCTCGGGTCGGTACATACAGGGCAGAGGGTGCGGTGGAGTGACATGGAGCACACAGTGACTGTATACGTTATGTAATAGATTATTAGTTAATATATCTGGTTGTACTAGCAGGCACAGACAGGCTCAGACAAAGTTGGAATTATGGTCATATTAAAAATGTTGTTTAGGGCGCCAGTCGAAAGAGCCCCTGAACTTGTTTCCATCCCGACAAGGCTTCGTGGTGAGCAACTATATTAGCTCACTGTCGCCAACTCTGGCTATCTGGCTATCAGCCCCTTACAGAGAAGGAATTTGTTGTAACACACATATATTCAAATATGATAGTAAAGATTCTGAACACCAAGTGCTCTAGCAGGCCGCACAGCCCCTTTCCTGGCTCCCACTATAAACATCGATTATGCAATGCATGGTCGATAAGCACGTCATCCTGAATTTGCCCGAGGTCAACTTTTGTTCATTTAATCAATTATGCGTTTTTATATGGCACGGACGTTACCCGAAGGCATGAGCTCTTCACAATAAGTACAAGAAATGACAGGTAATAATCGTACAGTGCATTGCAGAAGGGATAAGTGATAAGTGTGCAGGTTGCAAGAGAGACAAAGTACAATTGGAGGTAAAATACTGCAACATGTGCTAGACACTCAGGCCTAGAACAAACGTAATGTAGGCGATGGTGGCACTTGTGCATGCAGCAAAGGCAAACAACGGTTACAAGGGAAAATACAGTATAATTAGAGGTGTAATACTGCAATACAACAGAGAACTGGGAATGACGTTTGACGGCTAGGGCAGATGCTAGTTTGTGCCCTAAACAATCTCAAATGACGATCTTGCAGTGATTTGCCAGGACATTCACTGTCATGATTAGTACAGCACTGTACACGACTTTCATAAGCCCACCACCTTGCTTGTACAAATATCACTGGTTTGCCATTATCAGCAGATACAATAATGCAAATAGTCACCTGCCGATCCCCCGTATAATATGTCCGGACAAAAACAACTAACCGCCAAGGAATCTCTGTAAGAGGTGGGCTTTTTAACTAAGGGCGTGGCCTAAGAACCGTATCTACGCAATCCCCATTTGAGGTGCGGCTTATGTAACTAAGGGCGTGTCCCAAGAACGGTTCTAAGAAATCTCCATAGTGGTGTGGTGAAGGGGACTATGATAGAGGTGCACTAAACAGCGTCAGAAAATAGCTAGGTGGGTGGGGGGCTCTGTCATCGACAGGGGCCTCCTCCAGAGCTGTGGCGGAGTACAGGGCGATCTGGAAGCAGATGGACAGTAGGGATACCTCTGCGGCAGAAGGATACAGTCTAAATACCTCTGCCTGGCACAGTAAGGGTGCCTGAGCCAAGAACCTGGAGCCGAGGGGGTTCCAGGAAACAGCGTCGGCGCCCCGTTAGTCCTACGGGCGGACGGGGGGCCTGAACCGACCGGGGGTGTGCCTCATCGCTCCGCCCTGACAGGGGGGGCGGGAGGATAACGAAATAAAATGGTAATTTACTGCACCGTCAAAGCATCGACTCGCCGTGCAAGATGGCTCCTTAGGCATGCGGGTCAGCGAGGGGCTGCCGCATTGGATCGCCTGTAAGATGACCCACCTTATCAGCTACCTGTTGTACGAAATAAACCTGCAACAGTGCTTTCCCACAAATATGTCTCGTGAGTTTTCCTTGGTATATAAGTGTTAATGTGCGCAGAGCGGAGCGAGCGCTGGCGGTGTGGGCACTATGCCGCTGACCGCGCGACACGCAGGGGAGCATGGGCGGGACAGCGCCCTAGTCCCACACGACGGGCGAGCAGAGCTTGTAGCGCGTCTACCCCTTTGAGCCGCCCTCCTCGCCAACAGCCAATAGGGAGGGCTCACCTGGGGAAGGGGGCGTTCCTTGGAGTATAAAACAGGCCCAGCAACTATGCTCGGCCTCTTTTTCCCGCGCCTGGTTCCCTAGGCTCTGCGCTAATCCCACCCTGAACCCTGACCCAGCTGCAGAGCGGCGGGCGAAAGTTGTGAATTTGTTAATGGTCATGTTTTGTGTTGCAGGCGGAGTCACAGGGCAATCTGGAAGCAGATGGACAGTAGGGGTACCTCTGCGGCAGAAGGATACAGTCTAAATACCTCTGCCTGGCACAGTAAGGGTGCCTGAGCCAAGAACCTGGAGCCGAGGGGGTTCCAGGAAACAGCGTCGGCGCCCCGTTAGTCCTTCGGGCGGTCGGGGGGCCTGAACCGACCGGGGGTGAGCCTCATCGCTCCGCCCTGACAGGAGGGGCGGGAGGATAACGAAATAAAATGGTAATTTACTGCACTGTCAGAGCATCGACTCGCCGTGCAAAATGGCTCCTTAGGCATGCGGGTCAGCGAGGGGCTGCCGCATTGGATCGCCTGTAAGATGACCCACCTTATCAGCTACCTGTTGTACGAAATAAACCTGCAACAGTGCTTTCCCACAAATATGTCTCGTGAGTTTTCCTTGGTATATAAGTGTTAATGTGCGCAGAGCGGAGCGAGCGCTGGCGGTGTGGGCACTATTCCCACGGCACTCTCTAATTGGCTTTGTGAGTCCCACTGGAGTACCTTGGGAATTAATAGAGGGGGGTTTTAAAAAACATTTAATTTATGCATCCATTTGATTGACCGTTCAAAAAGCAATGCTAAAAAATCAAGGCCACAGGCTTTAGAAACAACCTCAAATAATGTTCCTGACCACCATTACTGGATTTGTCTTTAAAAGCAGAATGTTGTTGTAAATGCAATCCAAATCCATCATGGCCTCAGACAAAAATGGCCACCATTAAACACAAAGGATACCATCCTCCAGGCCTTTCACAGGTGGAGCATCAGAAGATGATGACATTATTAACATTCCATCCAGTTCTGCTGCACGCCAACAACTGAGGCGTGAGAAAGAATCGGGGGAGTGGAAGTTTTTCAAACTTCCAACTGGTCAACAAAACAATAAGTGTGTAGGAGGTTACATGCACTTTGTGAAAGCACGTGCTCAATGTAAGAAACTTTTACAGATTATTAAATTAGAACCAGTGGGATATTGAAGGATCTGAGGGCTATGCATCCTAGCAGCATAGCTTGTCCTGAGATGCAAAAGAGTCAGACAGCTCAAGGACAAGTGGAAGAGGTGTGGTTCAGCGGCCAGGGCAGCTGACTTAGGAGCACAGGGTTCTCCGTTTGATCCCCGGCTCCGGCGGCAGGTTAGCTCAGCACCATGTGACTCTGGGCAATAGCTCACTTATTTTCCACGACGGTGCCTAGGGACCCGTAAGGGTGGGTAGTTCGCACTTTACAAATACACATTTACATATTTTTTTTCAATGATTTAATTTTTTTTTACAAAGCAATAGTTCTAAAGAGTAAAAAAATACAAATAAAGTGTGAAAAACAACACCCACAAAAAAGGAGCATAACACTTTACATCCAATCCCTTCTATACCATATGGGGTCAGGTTAGGTGAGAATTCCATGCACAGTTGGGGTCTGGACACCAGTGTAGGGGTTAATCCCCCTGCTTCACATGGTCTACGGATGTGATCAGTGGAGGAGTTTTCTGAATACATTTAAAGTGAAATTATAGTTAGGACTTGAAATAGGTGCAACATTAACATTAAAAAAACACAAAAATTCACTAGTTAAAATTGACTGACCTAATTATGGTGCGGGTGAGAGTTAAACTTGAGTTAGTATGCTATAGTGGGAGATTAGGTGAAGGTAGTTGCTTTTTAGAATTAGAAACTCCTATTTCTCTTTTCACTAGTTTAACAAGGGGATTTTGTTGTTTGTTTTGTGTTATGTGTTGGTATATGACTGTGGATGTGAATCGGTATGATAGCAAAAGTATTGGTGTGTTTTGACAACTGATGGCAGGTGTTTTGGCATGATGGTGAGCTTGTGGACAAATGATTGTGGCTTTGAAGGTGCATAATGATGGGTGGAAGGCCGTAATGGTGTGTGGGAGCTCAAAAGAGGATGGGTTTGGTTGAGTGTAATGATGGGTGTGGTGGTGTATGATGGCATGTGTCTGGACATATGAACATATGATAGTGGCTGTGTGATTGTGTGTATTTATTTACGCCAGTGAATAGGTTTCTGATGGCAGGTTGTGTGGGCATCAAAGGGTGTATGATGGTTGATCTGTGGAAGTGCGATGTGGATCTTTGGACATATGATGATGGGTGTGTGATCAACTGACGGACGTGTGGGTGTCTGATGGCGATTATGTGGGAGTATGATGGTGGGCTTTCGTATGTGTGATGATGGTTACAATGAAAAATGTTTAGCAGTGTCCCAGTGCACAGAGTCAAAATATGCCAGTGCTTCTGGTTCCATAAAAGGGAAAAATCTGGGGAGGTTCCACAAAAAGGTGAATTCTCTATGGTGTGCTAAAGTGCAGCTCATAATGTTTAAACAAACTGCATTGTACCTTTCAACCAGCATCAGACAATGTTGAGAACACAGCCTAACCAGACTTAGACATTTGATTAATAAAAACAATCACGCTTTTAACGTTGTGCATCAGATCACATTTTGCATTTTTAAGTCCATTAGCATCACAAGGGTTACTATTGCCCAGTGTATAAGTACTCGGTTTACTGGCCTCCGAAAGATGTAAGGTTGACTCGCCCTTGCCAAGATTTCAGCTGAAGTGTGAGTCCCACTGGTCTCCATGGGCTGCTAAACCCACTCCCTTTAAACCATTTATTTATGGACCATGAGGTTCTGCAGTTTGCAGGCAAATGGTGGTAAATAATACTGTTACCGGATATTATGACAGAGGCCTGTGGAAATGAAGAGAGAAATTATGAAAATAAAGAACCGCGGAGAGAGAGGAAAATAGAAAGACTATCTGTACATTATTGTTTGGTTCCCCCATGTTGCAAGACACTTCTGGAATCGTTGCTTTTCACAAGACTGAAGACAAGGCCTCTTTTTAGGTGTTAAGTTTGAAAACAGAGCCCTTGTTGAGGCCAAGAAGCCTTCTTTGGTTACATACTTGTCCATTGCCTTCCCTGTGAGCTTTCAAATGTACCAGCCCCAGGTAACAAGTAGGCAACATCGCTTCCTTTAACAAGGTTGTGGTTGGGGATAGTGTACCGTCTTTTTTCCTTCCCCATTAGGGACCAGTGGCACAGGGACCTGGTACCATGCCCTTGTGAAGGTATTTTGAAACAGAGCACTCAGCACTTTATGCTATTTTGTCATTTTTACGACGGTTCAAGGAATGTGCAGGACATCTAACCTGGGCTTCTATTGGAATTCTATAACGCATATTAGCAAGCCCATTATCGCCGTTTTCGTGGCAGTTTCCTGACGATAAAACGGCGATAATTTTAACGAGGTTCTTGCTAATATGCCCCTATATTCTGAAACTGATTTTGTTGTGCACAACATCAGGGATTACAATGCTGACCTATGCTTCTTGTGTGCCTTGGAGGCCTCTACTTTATGTTGTAGCATTGCCACTTACATCTGACGAGCGATTCGAATCAGACAAAGTATTTGTATCTAATTGTTGCACTTAATTTGTATATTTTTATTAAACATTATGTGAGTGTTTTTATAGTTTTTATCTGTTTTTAATCTAATTCATGTGCTGTATTTTATATTACCTGCTATTTTATCGCCTAATGTGATTGTGTCTTTTCGAATCGAATCGGAAAGAGTGAGTGAGAGAGATACAAATAGAATAAAAAGGTAAGGATGGGGAGAAAAAAGATGAGTAGATGCAAAGGGGGAATAAAGAATGAGAGGGGGAGGAAGGGTGAAAGAAAGGATGAAAACGAAAGGAAAGAAGGGAGATATTTTGAAAGGAACTGAGAGAGAAAAGATGAAAGGAAAGAAGGAAGAAAAGAAAGTTGAAAGGTAGGATAGAAGGGTAAAAAAAGAAAGCAGAAATTATCGGATAGCAAGGTGAAAGGATTGACAGAATGCAAAGATAAAAGAATGGATGAAAGGGTTAAAAAAAAGGTGAGCAGGTGGACTGAAGAGTGAAAGGATCAATAAGCAAAAGTCTGAGTGTATGGAACAATGGGCATATAGGTGAAAGGGAGGAAAGAAAGTATTGATGGCAAAATGGATAGATACATGGATGTACTGATAATTAAAAGAATGAATGTATATATGATACGGTGAACGGGTGGATGGATTGAAGATTGTATAATTGGATGGATGAGTAGATGGAATGGTGGAAGGAAGAGCAGATGGATGGATGGAAAGACGACAGATGGATAGATGGCTCTTCTAAGGAGGGTCGGCTTCATACGGGATTGTAGCCCAGCAAATAATCTGCAAGAACATATGAATGCCCTTTGTAACTTGAGCCAATCAAAAGTTACATTTTAGGCATATTTACTCGAAAGTATAAAACAGTTTAAGCATGACAGATTAGCTCTTCAGCAAAAAACAAATGGAACATACCTTGCTGGATCCTCAAATGAATTTTAACGCCTTGGGAGGTCAAATCCAATTTGCTAAGAGTATCATCTGTGCACTGAGTCCTTAGCCCAACTTCTACATGTGTGTGTGCACGCATGAAAGTGTCGTGTCCAGCCTTCAGAGTGCCCTTTACCCCAGCTGTATATAGCAGCCAACCTCATGTTTGCTACTTGTGTTTGCAGCGCAGATCCATTTTAACAGAAGCATTACAGTGAGTGACACCCATTTGGGAGGTTTACCCAAAGCAGCGGTCCAATAACCAGAGGTCTATAAAATAATCAAACCTGAGGAGTTTCATGGATCAGTACCCTCTATCCTAGATGGCATTTAATGATGTGCCTCAGCTCTTGATGGGTTGTGTCTAATTCTTCTGACAATCATTTTGATACTTACTTTTATAAGTGTATTTATCCCGGCCATTTCCCTCACTCTGCTGCAGAGGGGTGCCTTCCATTGACTTGACTTCTTGCATAGAAGCATCAAATGATCGCAGAGGACAGAAGCCTAAACCCCAGATAGAGCTGAAAGCGTTCAGCGTTCTTATGAGAAGAGCTCAGAAGACATTGAAGTAAATACAAAGAATGTAAGCTACCAGACTCTGATGTAATGATTTGAGAATTCTAACTTTATTTTGCCAAGCATGAGAAAGAGGTTAAATATGTCAGATGCTCTGTGGCCTGCAGAGCTATGGTTCGCGGGAGTAAATAATATGGCACCGATTAGAGTAATACTCATCGACTATCATGGTAATGTCAAAGATAAAGCTGCTGATCAGAAGAAGTGAGATGTGATCCTATTTCCTGGATGTACGATGTTACAACGCAATCAAAATGATCGCGGTACATCACAACGCATCTGTTACAACGCAAGTCGTTACCACGACTTGCGCTGTAGGGTGCTGGACTTAGCAATAGTAAGATTTACTATTCCAACTCCAGCCTATGTACAGTAGGGAAGGTGTTGGAATAGTAAATCTACTATTCCTTAGTCTAGAGCCCCCTCCAGCGCAAGTCGTGGGAACGACTTGCGTTGTAAAAGACGCATTGTAATGGCACCGCGGTGTTTTGACCGCGGTGTAAAGGTTGTAGACCTATTTCCTCAATGAGAAGCGAGATCCAGTTATCTTTAACAAGTGTATGTTCATTCCAGACCTCAGTTGTTTCTGAGTCAGAACATCTGGAGGCTTCATCAGTTAATTAATGAACTAATGGAATTTCTATACACATCAATGTTTGCAATAATGTTTTCTTTGAAGCTTTGAGAGATATCAAGTCATTACACACAAAATAAACATTTGCGTCAAAACTCAAAATTTTGTGGATAAGCATGATAACATCACCTCAATATTTTACGTCTGGTGTATTGCAGTGTGTTGTATTGAAACATTCATATGGCTCTTAATAGCCCTACGTGGGGCACTGAACCACTTACTTACAAGGGTATCACTACACCGTGTAGAGTGTGTGTGATTGTAGGGTGTCATCTTTGTTTTGCTCCTATGTGGCTAGTGTTTCTATGTCATTTGTGATGACCACCAAGGGGCTGTTAATGAGTTATGTGGGGGGGGCAGCATCTAGCAAAGTGATGGATGAAGAAGTAGGAGCAGTAGGTGCACAGTGTATGGTTCTCAGTAAGCTGGTAGCTTTGAGCATATACTAGTCCCTTTATGGTGTCCCTTAAGATCACATACCAGTTAGCTGGTCACTTCACTTAGCTGTCCATTCTGAGACTTTTTGTTAAAAGGTAATGGTCCACAAGAGGATTAGGTATAAGGGAGAGATGCTGGGGAGATGAGCTAAGAGGTCTTTGTTTCATCTGCTTGCTGTGATGGATTTTTAAATATTATGTTCCATCTGCAATTTACTTCTGGGTCTCCTGTGTTTCCAGCTTCTTTTTTTCATTATCAATTTGTTTATTTAGGCATTGTTTTTTTTAAATATTTTTTTTACCAAAATTGCAGCTGCTGCCCTCGCCCTCAGCCTCTGGACATCTTTGATGCAAAGTAAGTTTAATTGTGGATGTTGTTGTGCCACAGCACACCCCTCTGACATGTTACTGAGAGGCAGCAGGCCTAACCGAGCTGCCCCCTATCAGATCAGCATGTCCAGTGGGGGTGTTTGTACCACTGAATGTGGCACAAAACTAGACTGGTATTCTCCTACCACAAAGTCCAGCTTTGCTGGGCAGAAATTTTTGGCCGGAAGGAACACCTTCTGCAGCACCTGGGCCTGGAAGCCCAGAGATCAGCTGGTAAGCCAGTTGTAATATCTGTCATTTAAAAAAAGATATAATTATACAACTTGCAGTTCATTCTATTTGTTTTAAACATTCGCCAGCTTCACAGTGCTGCTTGCGCTACTGGCTAACCACTGTCTCAGATGTATTACTGAGGAAAATATGCTCCTTCTTGCACCTTTGCAAGTATTTCTCTTGTCTGAGGCTGTATGTGTATATGATAGGGAGTGGAGTAATGAGATATTTGAGATCTATTGCTATACTAACAATGAGAAGGGTTGCTCGTAGGTTGAGTATGGTTAATGCAGTACTTAATTTGAGCCGGTGGTTACGGTGCTCTGCACAGGCACTTGATTGTCAACACTGCACTTATGACAGTCTGCCACATGGTGGCGCTGTTCATCTAATTTAGAGATGAGCAGAACACCGGTTCACTATTAATAAAATACACATCAACAATTACTAATACCTGCCTCCCAAGCCATTCCTTTAGCTTTGGGGACATGGAGTAATCTGAACTGTCACACTTGCAGGCGAGAGAGATGGTTAGCAGTTGCTTTGGTACCGTCGTTGGCAGCGTGAATGGGGTAATGGTTGGTGTAAGCTGCAGAGGATTCTTGGTCGGGGCCCTGACATTTATTATTTTTACAAATTAAGCACTGCTACTGGTTGAATGGGCTTACTGATCAGGTGATGTCTGACCAGCATTGTTTTACCTTCTCTGTGTGGGCTCGGTACACTAGGCCAAAACTAATCTGTGCCTTTTGCAGGGGACCCAAAATGTGGTAAGTCATCGGTATTCGGTATTGATTTCAATTAGCAATCAATGTAATAATGTAATCGGTTTTCAAAATGTATCGTCATAGCATCCCTCTTCCTTGTAGAAGTTGTTGAGCAGTGCGCTACACAGGTTCACTTATTGTACATACGTTTGCCAGTTTCGCAGAGTGGCACAGCTGGCAGCGAGGCTGTAGCGTGTCAGCATCCCCTCTGCCGCTCAGCGCTGTTTCCCCGTGTGGGCCCCACCTGACGTCACGAGGAGTGACGTGGAGCTGCATGTTTCAGATCCCCCTCATGCTGAAAACATTGTGGATGCGGAAACATTCTGCTCGTCACGCTCCTGCCGGTGGCAGATGAACTGCCCTGAGCTACTCAGTGCTTGATGCCAGCTTTGGTAGCCAGTGAAACGATTCCCAGCAGCTCCAGTTCTCACCGTGGGAATTCAGACTCCAGGGACATGAGCAAGGGACCGTGTGCTACAAACCAATGTAGTTAGGTACAATTGTTCCTTCTCCACAAAGAACACGTTTTACAACACCACTAAGGGCCTGAAAAATCAACAAACTGTCCAAAAGGTCACCCTGTATTCCATTCAACCTTCCTTTCTTAAGGTAGGAGGTATATAAATACATTTAAGAGCATTTTTTTTTAAATGTGTCAATATTATTGCGTTATGGCAGAGATGGTAGCTCAGTGGTCTCAAAATTATATCGACTGAACTGATTTGTGTTTGACACAGGCCCGGCTCCAGGAATTTTTATTTGGGTGGGCCAAGGGTGCATTTGGGTGGGCCACTGCGGCAGTTGCGACTCGCGGGAGAGTTGTGGAGAGCGGACTGGTGGGTTGGCGGGGGGTCGCGTGCAGAGGTCTGGTGGGGAGGTTTTCAATTTATTAATATTCATTTTAAAAAACAGGAAGCAGGTAGCCAGGCTCCCTCCCCTAAGCCAATCACCACAATGCTGCAAGCAGCGCTGTGATTGGTCAGTATGCCACCCAGCCAGGGGCCTATGTGGCCCTGCCCTGCTAGCATGTACAAACGCTAAGGTGCAAAACGGTATTAGGTAGGGGCGGCCCTTCCTGATAGCGAGCAGAATTTGTATGTATCATTGTTTTGCGACCATAATTAAAGCCACAAAACACTCGCAGTTTGCCACCTACTCCAAGTAGGTTGTAAGCCACTTGGAAAGAAGAAGGGGTCGCCAGGGGAGCCCTTCCCCTTTGTGAAAGGATGTGAAAATATTTTTTAAGAGCAAGCACTGGTCCCACGGACCGCTGCCTGCTCTTAAAAAATGAAACAGACGTTTCATTTTTCTTTTTAAAAGGCATCCCATGTAAGGACCCTTTGATGAGAAGAGGAGGTTTCTAAGGTGGGAGTATCAGGCAAGTAACACTACTCAGCCTTCCTCGTTGCCAGCCTTCAGAGAGAATCTCTCTTCATTACTACTGCCAGCTAACCCCGTACTCTGCAGCACCCTCCCTTCCATCCCTGATTATCCATTTTCTGCCATCCATCTCTTGTGCACCTTACCTCACAGCTGACCTTGGGCCCCAGCCCCATATCAGCCACCATCTGGATCCTTTTTCATTATTGCTGGTAAAAAACATTAGTATAATCCCCCTCAAACATAAAAAATTAAATAAACCAGTAAATATAATTAGAACACACTTTAAAATGTGTTCCAGAGTGGCCCTAATGACCCGAATGCTAATTAAATAAACAAAAACAGAAAGGCCATGACAGGGCCGGCTTTAGCACTGGTGTAAAAGTCTTCATTGGTGCTCCACTGCTGACCTCTTTCTCGATATCTTTACTACCACCCTCCAACAGTGCCCGTCATCTCTCCGTAGCCTCTCCCCCTCATGACCTCCTCCTCAGACTCTCACATTACCACCCTCCAACAGTGCCCCTCATCTCTCTGTAGCCCCTCCTCCACCGCAGGATGTCCCGGATTCCCTCACTACCACCCTCCACCATTGCCCCTCATCTCTGCGTAGCCCCCCATGACAACCTCCTCAGATTACCTCACTGCCACCCTCCAACAGTGCCATCATCTCTCCATAGACTCTCCCCCTATTGACCTCCTCCCCGAATGTCCTCATTACCACCCTCCAACAGTGCCCCTCATCTCTCTGTAGCCTCTCCCCCTCCTGACCCCCTCCTCATACTCCCTCACTACCACTCTCCACCAGTGCCCCTCATCTCTGCGTAGCCCCCCCATGACCTCCTCCTCTGATTAGCTCACTGCTACCCTCCAACAGTGCCCTCATCTCTACATAGACTCTCCCCATATTCACTTCCTCCTCGGACATTGCCACCCTCCAACAGTGCCCATCATCTCTCCTTATCCACTCTCTCATATGCTTTTCATTTTTTGTATAGCGCTACTCGTAGTGTAGGATTTCACAATACTTTATATCACGTACACATTATGCAGAAACAATGAATCATACAAATATGTAAATCAGCCTATAGGGAATGTCACATAAGCCAATGAGGATTACCAGGTGTAGGAATCACATATCATCCATACTGAGGGGCAGTATGTTTTAATAGGGATAGGTCTGGAGAAGCACAAACTCAGGATTTAAACCATACCCCAGTGGTTAGGGTTTGTCTTTACTGATAAAAATGTATATCTGCCCAAACAAACTCTTTATAGCAACATCAGAATAATGAAAGACTGGGGAAATTCTAACTATATCGCAGCACACAAAAAAGTTCTAATTATACCATTCCGGTTTGTATGCAGCTCTTTTAATACAGTTCATAGGCCACTGTCTTATGTTAGATCTGCAACTTCAGTACTGCAAGTAACAAAAGGTTCTCTGTGTCAAAGGCAGTAGCCCACTGACCTATCCACATAAACTACAGTTTATCTGCATTCCAAAACTACAGACAAAATATTGCTCTCCAGCAGGACCATTAACCGCATGCGCGCTAGCGGTTTTCCCGTTGTGCGCTGTGTTTTTAAAAAAGCCGCGTTACATGACGAGCTCAGCTCGTCATCAGCGTACGACAGGCGTACCTCATGACGAGCTGAACTCGTCATCTGCATCGAAGGGGTTAATCACCTGGACATTTGTACTGTTGTCTTGCATTTGTGGCAGAGCCAGTCATGAAAATGATACAAATAATTTAAGTGAAATATACACGGCATACACAAAGTATGTATCTTGCTGGGCCCTCACAGATTTTAAAAATATGAACAAATAGCCACACCTTCTCGGAGCATACATGAAGTGTGTATCTTGCTGGGCCTTTGCAGCAGATTTTGTAAAAAACGGAATAGCCACACATTCTCTTACCTGCTGGGTTGGAAATCTGTCTCACAGCCTGATCAAATAAGCAGCTGAAGGGGGTCAGGAAAGGTGAATCGGGATAAACAAACTCTTTTTCTCCAGCACTGAAAAGAAGGAAATATCCAAGCAGCGCGCAAAGGTCACCTGGTGCCAAAGAAGGGATGTGTCCCCTTCGGCATGCCCCTATTCTACCTACACGAGTGGTCGGGGACTCAGCTCACCTTTCTAAAGGAGATCCGTGATTGGGGATGCCTGTGAGAGAGCCCAGGCCCAATCACACAACTACTAGGAGATGATAAATTATGTTCAGAGGAAAGTTTTAAATTATAGTGCAAATTTTCTGCTGCCTTCTTGGCGTCGCTGCAAAGGCCAAGATTCGTGTTTGGGTGGGCCAGGCTCGTGTTTGGGTGGGCCTGGCCCACCCGGCCCACCCTCTAGAACCGGGCCTGGTTTGACATCTTGGTCGCATGCTCATATACCGGCCGGTCCACAGAGCCTTCAATCATTCCGTGCTTGCAGTAGCAACTCCTCGAGGGAGTGCTGCAGGGCGGTGTGGCGGAGCGGGGGAGGGGTAGGGTGGGGGTGCGGGGGCGGGGGGGTAGTAAACTCCGGCATACGGCCGAACGGAGGTAAGTAGAGAAATAAATAAATTAAAGGAATTACAATGCGCGCGCTGCATGCATCTTCTGCTATCCCACTCTGTTCTGTGCCCTCTTTGCCTCTTTCTTTCTCTTGTTTGCCTCTTTCTTTTACTAGTTTCCCTCTTTTTCCTTTTCCCCTTTTTCTCTTTTTAACTTTTTGCCCCTTTTTCTCTTTTTGCCTCTTTCCCCTTTTTCTCTTTTAGCCTCTTTTTCCTTTTCCCATCCTCGCTCCCTTTTCCCCTGCTCCCAGCCACTGCTGCCCCTGCGCCCCCCCCAGCATGACGCTTCCCCCTCCCAGCTGACCGCCATCACCCCAACCCCTACTTAATGGCAGCTGCTGCGCAGCAAGAAGAGTAAGGGCTATGATCTCCTGATCAGAGTCACTGGTCTCCCGTTGTGCAGCTCCACCGTGAAGGGTCTGCCCTTAAGCTCCAGCCCGAGCTCCTCTCAGGTAGATGTTAGAGGCCCTCCTCCACTGAGCCTCATCCCTGGTGGTTTAGTGGAAGAGAAGGCTGCTCTTCTGCTATTCCTTTCTGTTCTGTGCCCTCTTTGCCTCTTTCTTTCTCTTTTTTGCCGCTTTGCCTCTTTCCTTCACTTGTTCCTCCAGCCCGAGCTCCTCTCAGGTAGGTGTTCAAGGCCCTCCTCCACTCTCAGGCTTCTGCCTGAGCCTCATACATTGTGGTCTAGTGGAAGAGCAGCCTGCTCTTCTGCTATTCAGCTCTGTTCTGTGCACTCTTTGCCTCTTTATTTCTCTTTTTGCCTCTTTCTGTCACTCTTTGCTTCTGTGCTCTTTGCCACTTCCTTTCTCTTTCTTGCCTCTTTTTCCTTTTCCCCTTTTTCTCTTTTTGCCCCCTTTTCTCTTTTTGCCTATTTTCCTTTTTCCATCCTCGCTCCCTCTTCCCGCGCTCCTCGCTGATGCAGTTCCCGTGGCCCTTCACCCCAAGCGGGATGCTCCCGCCTCCCAGCTGATCGCCCCCCCTTTGACCCCTACTTAATGGCGGCTGCACTACCGGTGCACCAAAGGCGTGCCAAAGGAAAGCCCGTCTGCGATAGAGAGCGGCAATGCATGCTTGGACCCTATACATATCCAGTGCCGGTGAATTAGGATAAGAAGAAGCTTTATTTGCATGTCTGACTATAGACTCAGCTTTATGGTTAATGGACAGAGAGCTTTTTCCTTTCTGAGCTGCACAACTAGTGGAGTCAGACAACCTCACCCCTAAAAAGTAACATTGTGTCACCCAATCTAAGTTGGCTCCATCTAGAGCCACCTTCCCTTTTGCTTTCCTTCTATGTGTGAATATCATGCATTTTGTTTTAGACTTGTTTATGTCTAGGCCGTGGTCTTTAGAAAATTTGTTGATCTTCCCTAAAAGGGCATTGAGACCCATAGCAGTTTTGTATTAGAGAAGTATGTAATCTGCGAATAGCAGACCTGGAATTTTGGACCAGCCAATTTTGGGAGCATCATCCAAACAGTTTATTAGGTAGGGTATACTTTCATTAATGAATAACAGAAATAATGTAGGAGCAAGGACACATCCTTGACAAACACCACATCCATTGGAAAGTTCTCTATCACTAAATTCCAAATTTGCCCATCCCGAAATTTTGCATAATTACGCAAAGGCAAATTACATGAAATCCGCGCACCCTTAGTTCAAAGTGGGGGGTATTTAAATTTTCTGGCTTCTCCATTGGTAGTAGGATATATGATGGAGCACTGGGATGTAAGTGACTATCTCTTTCTTAACTAGATCACCCTTTTTAATGCAATAATAAGTATATGACTGATTCTGACTCTACAATGTTAGATAATGATTGCTGAAGTAAACAGAATCTATGTCTCCTTGCTAGAATCCAAGCAGCAATTTTTACTTCTCCTCAGGATATGAAAAACAGACACACCCAGGTACTCGAAAAAAGACTAAAGAAAGTAAAGTTCAAATAAAGAGCAACTTGACCTCAATACATCCTTGTTACCAAGACTATTGAGCAAGTCCAACACCTGCCTCTGCTTTGTGAAGGAGGTGAAATTGAAATGTATCAGTGATGGGGAGTATGAAGTAGGACAATTTGGCCAAGGAACTATTAGCAGATTACTGAGACAAAAGTTTTTGTTTATTTAAAAACATGTTTGCGGGTTATTACTTTGGGAGATTTTAAATTCATTAGAGTATATGTTTTTCTTTTATTTTGGAGCAGTACTATGAGACCCTACTGCTGTGGAGAGCCACGACAGTACTACAGAGGGTGGTGGTAAGTCATGTTCAGTTTTTCTTGATTTTGTAATTAAGTAATATCCTAATTTAACTCTGGTAAACTCACTCCCCTGACTTTTTACAGCATTAATCAGGCTAGGCTTTGTTGGTAGAGTGCTACTTCACAATTTTAGATATTGTTTGAGCTTCAGCAAGCTTTTCAGATTTTTACTGGCAGATGTTTAGAAAAAGTAAGTAAAATGTGTCTTTGTGACTGGGTTGGAAACTGACGTGTGCTGGTGCTGTCATGGATGGTTGCAAAAAGTAATGAATGGGATGAGGAATGAGGATGAGCAGGTAATGTGGTTTATAAAAAAGGAAACAATGGGGCACATGCATCAAGCATTTTACCGGTCGCAAACCTATTCGCTCATTTGCGACCGGTAAAATGCCTTTTCCGATGCCTCAAAGGCATTGCATTCGCGAAATAAGTAATTGCAATTTTTGCGATTATCTAATTTGCAAATGCGGTGCATGTAGCATTTCCAAAATGCTATTTTGCATTTATGAATCACAAATTACCTTCAACTTTAAGTTGATGGTAATTTGAGAAACCTTTGAAAAATGCATAAAAGGGCATGTGTATGCGCCACATGTGCACACTCAGCTTTTTTGGGGATGCATCGGGGGGGTCTTAGGCCCCCTGGCACCCTTGCAATTGCATTTGCAATTTGTGATTACCAATTTGGTATTAGGGAATGTTAAGGATCCACAAAAATATTTGCTCATCCTTCATGCATAGGCATTTGCGATTACCAAATAGCGAATCCTTAACATTTGCTATTTGGTAATCGCAAATGATTACCTTGATGCATGTCCCCAATATGCCTGTAATCAGAGTACAGGACTGAGAGGCATTAGCTCCTGAGTGGTTTCAGTTTTAGCTGCTTAAAAATCAAGTTTTCCAGCTTCTAACAAAATCTAATTGTGGCTCACCTTGAATAATTTTTGCAAAGACATTGTTATCTGCCTTAGCTGGTATTAACTTCAGGAGTTGGGTGCCTATGAAGGTCACCATATCCCTCATTCAAATTCAGCAGTTTAATTCTTCTTTACTGCTATGACGCATCGGCTACTAAGGGGCCGATTCTGATGTCGGATGGACTCAGGTCCGTCCGACATCAGGCAGGAGCCGTAACAGACCAACCTGCTGTCATCGGTTACGGCCCTGCAAGTACGATGTGCGATGTGCGAAGTGCGAGTGCGACCGAACAGGGTTCGGTCGCACTCGTATACCTCACAATGGGAGCATGCATTCCGAGCGGAATGCATGCCTGCATTGTGAAAAGCAGGGGTGCAGGTCATCCCTGCACCCTGTGGCCGGCATCCCAAAGTGCCTGCCACCGGATGCAGGGATCAACAGAGGGGCACCATAGGTGCCCCCAGGCCGCCTTTCCGCGGCCTCGCACCCATGGGGGCCCTGCTGGGGGCCCCCAGAGACAGTTTCTGACTGCCTTTTTTTGACACGAAAAGGCAGTGAAAATTGCCATCGTACTCCCTCTGTCGTAAAGAGGCGACTGGGGGAGTACTGAAGGATTCTGGACGGTGGAGGGCTCTCTGAGCCTGTCGTAAGCCATCCGGAAATTCGAGTCGGATTCCTTTCTGACCTAGCCCATCGGAATAGCTCGGTCGGGAAGGAATCCGGCCGGCACATTCCGATGCGGTCGGAGGGGCTCCGAACATCATTCGGAACCCTTGTTCGGAGCCCTTCCGACCCAGATCAGAATCGGGCCCTAAGTGGTGCAAGGGGTGTACTGTGGTAACAGTATTGCAATCGGTGTACACATATTAGATTTATTTGCCTCTTACTCTCTCCCTGTTTTTTTCTTTCATCTAGCTCCAGGACTCCTTCTTTGTATCCCTCTTGAATCTGATTCCTCTTTTTCTTTTTCTGATTTTTTTATTTTTACGGCTCTTTCTTCTCCCTCTTATATCCTCTAGTATCTTTCTCACTTTCATGTTTTTTGGAAGGTTACTGATGAAAGGGGTAACATTCTGCCCTATAACTAAGGGAATTTATTGTGCCTCAGATAGACTTTATCAGATTTAGAGTGGTTTTAGGTTAGCTATATTTTTGGATCATACTTGTAAATGATATGAGTGTTGAACATTCAGTGGTGTGAAGCTAACATTGTCTTTGACCAACACAGAAACTATTCTGGATCCAACACAAATGATTAGCTGAACTCGATAGGTTTCAAGTAGTGTCCTATACTGGCATCTTGTGGAGTAATGCAAAAAGACAGAGATCCTTGCAGAAAAATGCTCTGGTGAGACACACCCGTATCTCACAGAAATGGATTAGCTTGGAGCCGAATGAGGCCCGCTTTAAGATGCAGTGAGAGGGCCTTGAAGGTTTGACCACCCCTGAGGGTTGGGCCACCCCTTGCACCTGGGGAGCTACACGGTCCTCTGTTATTCTGTTCAGACGGTAGCCCTGCCGTGAACACTCAGATACTTTGCAGTTTTGTCAGGCTATGCAAAAACAACCACAGTATGCCCAAACCTTTAAATGAGACATCAGTGGAGAGAAGTGGAGCACCCCCAGTGAAAGTATAAAGTTCAGTGCATTCATGAGCTCTAAATCTGAAAATAACTTCCTTACTAAAATGTATGATGGGCCTGTGCTTGACACAGTCAACTCACAAAATAAAGATGGAAGAGCATGTTGCTTAAACGTTGGTCTTTTGGGTGCAAACACCTGCACACCAGGACCTGTATTATACATAAGGCGCACAGTGCCAGTTAGTGGCACAGAGCACCTTCCAAAAGTGCACCTGGCGCAGATCGGGATAGTGCATCCTACTGTGACGAATGTGTTGCCCCCAAAGCAGTCGAGAGCTCGCGCCTCCTCTAGGGCCAGCATATTCAGTAAAATACGGAGTGGCTGCTTCAAAACTGCCCTATGATTTAATTGCAGGTGGCAGATTCTACTGCAGGTGTATGCAGTGAATGACTGCACCCGTCTGAAAGGGGATATTTGGGGTTACTGAAACCACCCAGAGGGATTCCTCAGATGGTGAACTAACAACATTCCTCAGGTGGTGAACTAACAATGTACCACCTTTTTGTGGAGCACTTTAATTTTGCCTTTTAAGGGCCTGTTTACCTCTACGCCTGCATTCTAGCCTGTCTGATGAAGGGTGGTGCCCTGAAACTGGTCCCAGGATGCTTGTTTCCGGTCCAGGGAGGACCTGGCTAGGCGGTTCGTACTGGACTGTTCCCACAAGGAACAGGGTCAAGACTGATTTGCATATAACTGGGTCCAAACTGGGGTGTTGTGGTGAGCAAAAGAATGACCGATTTTACTCAGATCCTTGTGACTGGGGGTGAATGTCTGCATTGTCCAGCATTCCGTCCATCAATTGTTTCTTTTGCATATGGGGGCAGAGGTAAAGTGATTTCTTACCTGCTACATGTGCACCAGTGCTATCAGTATTACAGAAAGGGCAGCACAAACATCTGTGGCTCCTTCTGTAATACCATAGTACCTCAGGGAAGCAGAAAGCAGGAGCACATGCCTTTTTTGCCCCACTGCACTATATGTAATACGGCCCCAGGAATATATTGCATGCACACTCACACATTTCTAATTCACATCTGTTGTAATCAGTTTTGAAAAAGTTTTGTGGGAACACATTCATTGTTGATTGTGAGCGAAGGGGAGGAGTCCTGGAGGGTGGATTCAAGTGTGCAGAATGAATGACAGACAGCTGGCCTGAAAGAAAGTGGCACCAATTATACATGCTATTGTTAAACTCTTCTGGCTTACTTAAATTGTCATAAAAAAGAGTACATTTTAAGCTGGTTTAGGTTGTTCAGCCATCTTCTGCTGAGATTATATGCAGCCAGCAAGCTTCAGGGTATACTAGTATTAGGATAACCATGGAGGTTAATTCAGTTTTAATCATGTGCAGTGTAAACAATGCATTACTAGTGTGCTTGCACACTTTTGGTTGGAAGCGCTTTATTGTTAAATCAAACAAGCCTAATTCTACATTCCTTAAATAGAGAAGGGCATGAAAAAGTGAAAAACTGCTTAAAATATCTGTTTATCACTTAAATGTCAAAGAAAAATGAACCATCTGCAGCAAAGCCCACTGAATTTCACACCGAGGGGCTCATATATGAGGAACTGGCATAGGGCAGTGCACAAGTCTTCTTGCTGCACTGCTCTACTCAATGTGAAAGGGCAGGAAGGCACTTTTTTTTATGACATATGGTGCATTCCTTTTCTTTACCCATGCACTGGTGCGCAATTTGCTGCCTAGCGCCAATGTGAGCACTCTTGTACCATGGTGCATGGGTACCTCTGTTGCAAGCAGGATTGTTTTGTGTGCAGAAAGTGGCACCTTCCTACACTAAAACAATCCAGGATAACGTTTTCCTCTTTCTAAGTGTGTTGCAAAATTTAGCACGCATGGAAAGAGGAAAAAACTAGGAGAAATACAATTATTTCTCCTTGTTACGCATACTCTGGGAAGGCGTAAGGTTTTGGTGCTGCCCCAGGTTTAGAAGATTAAGTAAATCTGAGGCAGAGTCAACATCAATGGGTGCTGCATGGGAAATCCCACTGCAACCCCCATGGAACACCTCCTTGATGCAGAGTAACGCAAGACAGTGATTTGCTCTGCTTTGTCTTACTCCATATCTATGAGACCAGCCATCAGTCTGACCACCGTCTGAATGCCTGACGAGACAAAACATACACTGACCATAACATTTCCCGATTCAATAAAGACGGCCACAAAGGGTTTTTGACTTAAATGATAATCCTCCGATCAAGAAGTTTTACTCAATCTGTTCATTCGCCACAAAACCATCTACCCCAAATCTTCTAATTGTACTTATTGATTTTAATATTTCTTTTACTGTTTGACTGGAGTGGAAATGTGCCTGTGCCTTGTTACAATTCCTATAAACATTTCTACCCTTGACAAATTTAGCTTGGTCTGTGTCCTTTTAAGTATTTTATTTTGTTGTATCTTGTTAGTTTGCACACATGAATTCGACTTTGGTTCTACAATATGACATTGGCACAATGCAGCCATTCAGCCAGGTCTGTGGAAGAAATGATTGTAAAATGCTCTGAGGATCAGTCTTCAATCTTGTCACATCTATTCTTCTCTTAATTTGATTTTGTTTCTTGCATGCCTTTTAGCTTCCAAGGGCTCCAAATACAATCCAGCTTTGTATCTGTAAAGGCTTTGGAACAGGTAAATCTCTCACTACATAAAAAGAAATGCACACAGCAAGAATCTGTCAGACTGCTACAAAAACAGCAGGCTAATGCATCATTTGGAGTAACTTTGGTCCCAGCTCATGGTTGGCCAAGTGAAAATATGCAGATTACGGTAAAAATGGTATCTACTGTGAAGGTAAAAAATTTAAATATTTTATTATTATCTCGTCTATTGGTCCAGGCACAATTATCTGAAGTGCCTGATGGTGGAATAGCTTGTGAGCTGGGTGCTACAAGGAAGCTTATACGAACTGCCAACCAAGAGGGAGATAGGGGTGCTAGGATGCTACCATTGTGAGCCTACTGTAGAAAGTGGTTCTGGGGATTTAATCGGTGGTGGTGGAAGGATGCTGGTAACCAGCAAAATGGTCTTTATTTTAGTGATGATGCTTGTCAACTTGTTTGTATTTTATACACAGAAAGAATTGTGTATATATTTGCTGATATGCTGATCATGGAACAGCACTTTGCTGCTTACTCTTCTCATTATACTAGAACTGCCTTCAATTTGAAACTTGAGTATATCACTGCTATTAGGGAAAACCTTTTTTGAAAATACGAATGGAGTGATTTACAGGACTATTGGAACTGCTAAATAGGCACAGAGGAAGCGAGTTCTATCGTGAAACACATGTACATTTATTAACAATACATTTTTCTTTTTGCCACTTGCAATTCTTTCTGTGTATGATATTTTGTTATTGTGTTGCTGGGGCAGCAGTCAGGCATTTGTTGCTATTTTTAGTGAACGTGGCACAGTTGTGAATAGGTTTCAGGGTTTATTAGACTATTAGAATGCCTAATATGGCAAAGAACACTCCTTCATGATCTTTGACCTCAGTTTAAGTAAACAAGATTTTCTATAACTTTTTATTTTCTAGATTGGTGATTTTCTCAAAGTCACTCGGAGGTTACTCGGATTCCTGATAAAAAATAATAGGGATTAGACAGCACAATTTTGGTAAATCCTGTCTCCATTCATGTTCCCTGAAATTGTTATAAACATGCTCGGTAGATTTCCTAAGCTGCAAAAGGAAACTGCAACCTTTCTGGAAAAAGGAAACTTGGCATACGTTTTGCACCCCTCCCACTGAGTTATGCTCATGTGGATAAGAGTGTTGAGAGTCAAACAAACCTATCAGAGCTCTCTCATCTTCAGTAGATTTTACAGAGCCCCGCCCCAACCAAAAAATCAATATACACACAAGCAGTGGTATGTTGTAGTTTATTATTATTTGTTATGTACTGTTCTGAGTAATAACTGCCCTCAGCGAACACATTAGTCCAAAGTCCTACATGATAAACTAATATCTGATTACAGCTATTCTTATTCCAAGGTCATTTGCCAACAATTGAGTAAAGATTCGAGAATCATTTCTCTCATTCCTCTAGCAACCTGCCCATCTGCATTGCCCCTCACTAAAGTCTGGTATGGATGTGCTCCTTGGGAAAAAATCTCCTCGGGGAGAGGAGTTGGCCTAACGGCTAGGGCGCTCGACCTCGGACCTGGAGGAACTGGGTTCAAGTCTCGGTAACGACGCCAAACATCCTGTGATTCTGGGCAAATCACTTAATCTCCCCGTGCCTAACAAAAAATGAATGTGCGTCCTCATGTAACGTAACTGGTGCTATGTAAAGTGCTCTGATACCCGATTCGGGCCTAGTTCGCGCTATATAAAACTCAGCAAAAAAAAAACAGTCTTGTCTGGGGAGGCTCCAGTCCAGTTATAGCAACCCCTATCCTTCCTCCTTTCTGAGAAACACAAGATTCACTATGTGGTAAAATGCACTGATATCAACATTGCACTAAAATGGGCCCACGACCCTCCCTGGTAATGCTGATTATATGCTTGTGTAGGTGAGCATTTGAGTTTGACCTTTTTCAGTGTTAATTCTGTAACTTAAGCTTCTGGACCATGGGAGCCATCATCCTTGTGAGTGGCTGCTACATAAACACTAAGGGGCCCATTATTATGTCGGGCGGATCGCTTCCGCCATGCTGGCGGTGGCGATCCACTCGCCATCCTTGCCCGCCCGCCACCCATTTCCCCCCTCGCTATATTACTATGGCGGGGGGAACGCCGCAGACAGAAAGACCATCGCCGGTTTTCCGCCCCGGTCGCCCTGCGAGGTGGGGGGTGCACATGGGGGGTACCTCTGGTATCCCCCTGCATTTGCATACACAATGCGGCAGGCACTGCGCGGTGCCTGCCGCTTTGTGCATGCAAATGCATTATATGCATTTTTAGCATTGTGGCGGGCGGAGAGCACCGCCTGCCACAATGTTAAAAATGCATGATTCGCCCACCACTGTGGCGGGTGCATCCTAATAGCCTCCACGGGACCCCTGCCCTTAGGGCGGGCGGTCCCGTATTCCGATAGGATGGCGGGCGGACTAAGTCCGCCCGTCATCCTAATGACCCCCTAAGTCCCTTGCGTCACTTTTGCATCCGTTTTAACATGGGAAAAGTGAATTAAGGGTGGCGCAAGGGGCTTGTAAATCAGCCCCCAAGTGGTCCCTGAGCATTCCCTCTATCCATGGTGGTGGATTCTACATGGTCAGACTCTCTAGCATGAAGTAAAGATTTCTACACTGCTCCTGACACTTTCTGTATCTCTGGATGCTGTCTCCACACAGTGGACACAAGTATACTAGATGCATAGCCAAAGCTGGCAAGTGTGGACCTCACCTTGACAGAAAAGAAGAATGGCTGGCAATTTAAAGCCTACCTACGTATGTGGTAATTCATTTCTTTATGATTAAGACTTTTGGTTTTTCATTTCTACTGATTTTTACAGATAATTCAGACAAAAAACAATGTGTTTCCTGACTGTATTTATTTTTAAAACCGGAAAAATACTGAAAATGGTGCCTATTGTGAGAGACTCTCCATGCCGTCTTTCATGAATTCTAGGCAACAGATGAGCAGATTGACAGCATGGGGAGTTAAAAAACAGGTAGAGATTTCCTCAAATAGGCATATGTGAACATATATTTGTAGTATAACACTAAGGGGTCGATTTCGATCCTGGGAAAAAAACGTCCATAAGATTCGTATCCGGAGCCCTCTCCGTACGAATCGTAAACATACCGTATGACCCGACAAGTACGATCCGGACCGGGGTATGAGGACGCGATTGGTACGGTCCACGTCAGGTAAGGGCGATTCGTACGGTAAAGCACACAATCACATACACCTCGTACGGTCCGTACACCCCATGATCGTGGGGATACGGTCTGTACCCCTGCGATCGCAGGGTGTACGCACAGTATACCCAGCGAACATGGGGTACGGTGCGTACACCCCATGATCGCGGGGTACGCACCGTACCCCTGCGATCATGGGGTGTATGCAATGTACCTGGGGGGGGCCGTTCTGTACCTGTTTCGAGGTGAACTCTGCTTTTACGGCTGTTTTCAGCTCCCGTAGAAAAAGGGTCGTAAGGTGCGTACCCGACACAAATCGTACTTGCTGGGTCGGAAAAACCAGCCGCGAGCCATATGGATGTCGTGTACAGCGAGTTCCAAGGGAGATACGTACGGAGATTTGAGTCTTACGGTCCCTGTACGTTTCGTATGGAGTCCAGCTCCTGGTACGAATCGTACTTCATCGTACGTATGGGGGACGTTGCAGGTACGATTCGTACAGGAAAAATGCTCCGAACGGCTATTCGGAGCGGTTTTTCCCGAATCGGAATCGACCCCTAGGATGTAGCTGTGAGTGTAGTGTTTTGGTAAACGTGGCTGCTTAATTTGCTAAAATGCGACAGGCATCCTTGTATGAGTGCACGCCCAACAGTTAAAGAAACGTGGAAATATACCATTTTGTGGCTCCATTTATTCTCAAAACACAAAATAAATATGGACAAATACCAATAAGATGGCCAAGAAATAAACATGGATAAATACAGACGGAAGTGTTAAAAAAATAAATACCATAAAACCGGGGGCCCTATTTATGATACACTAGCCACTGTAGGGAGCCTCATATGTTTGATTTGAAGACTGTCATCAGGGGGGATGAGACATGATGATCTATTTAAGAGCCAGACACTTCTTCTCCAAAATTGCAAATTACAATTCTTGAGCAAGGAGCTTCTAGCTGAATGAGATAATAGGGTGTAAGCCATCTCTAACGTATTGGGTTAAACTGCAAACAAGCTTATCCCAGATGCATCTGTCTGTGGTAAAAATGGAAATAAAGTGTTAGTGAATCTCAATTCTGGTTCAAACATGAGAGTGGCTTTCAAGTTTTGACTTGTTTTTCACTTTTGGGAACCTTATTATGCACCAGATTCCTTAAGAGATCTGCAAGGGTTACTTTGCAAAAGGAAAGACTCATTGATAATAGTTGACAAAACCTAAGTTATCAATCTCTTACTTGATCAACGAGATGGGACGAGCCCTAAGAGCATCAACATTGCTGATTTGTGAGTGATTGATTCCGCTCCCCAAAATATATAAAAAGTACTTCACTTGTTTGGCTGCAAGGACACATTTAGCAAGCTTAGCTGTGAAACCCAGAGAACAGACAGTACGGTTTGCAGGTGATCTAAATGGTATAACCAGGGGCAGAAGATGATAATTTGTCCAAAAGGCTGGAGTGCAGGAACCCTACAGCTTCAACAGTTTGTCCATGAGCCGCTGAAAGGTAGTAGGTACCTCATGAACACCAAAAGGTAAGATATTTTTAGTATGTATTTGGTAGAGAGAAGGTGGTCTTAGGGGAGAGCCAGAGCTGGTGACTTTGGAACTGGGGAACCAGGTTCACATCTCTGCCTCGGTTAACATCCAGTGATTTGGGGCAAATCACTTAATTTCTCCATGCATAAAAAAATTATTGCGATTGTGTGGAATTTAACAGGTACACATGTGAAGCAATCCAATACCTAAGATTGAGTTTGCACTGTATAAAACTGAGATAAACAATGCAACCTGCCAGTCAGCGTTGCACCTGTCCGTAACACTTAGGGGCCAATACCGATCTCACTCGGAAGGGCTCCGAACACGATCCGGCCGGACAAAAAGTACTAGCCGGACACGTGTTTTCCGACTGACTCGTACAGCTGTATGAGCAAGCAAGTACGATGCGAGAAGCGCTAAATCGCTGACCAAATCGTTTCCGGGTCCGAACTGCTCCGCATGTCTCGTCCGTAAGCAAGCCGTGCAATGGAGGCGATTTCCGACCGAGCCAGTACGATGCACGATTCGGACAGCCGGATCGAGTCGGAGCCTCTGTCATGTAAAGCTCCGGGAAGCGGACTTCGGGGGTCTGTGCAGGACCCCACAACACCCGCAGTCATACGAGTTGATCACTGGGGGGGAGCCAAGGGTCCCCCTACACATGCATGTACGGTGCGGGTGGCATAGACACATCCCCACTACAGGGTCACCCTTGTGCTCAACGTACCTTTTACGTCAATCGGAGCCTACGTATGCGTCGTACAACAGGCTCCCATTGACTACAATGGGGCTCCGAGCGACCCTTGTCCGTCAGTGCTTGTTTGCATCGTACTCGGGCGCTCAGAGCCCCGGAGCACGAGTCTGTAAGAAAGCCCTCCAGATCAGAATCGGACGGAACCTTCTCCCAGAGAGATCCGAATCAGCCCCTTAGTCGGATTGATTTTATTGATTACCTCAATTTTATTTCATTTCTCTATCAATTCATTTACTGTTGAAATTGTGCATGTCAAACACACAAAAGGTGATGGAAAGAATGCTTGCAATTTGTCTAACTACTGGCAATTGCTTGTGGTAGCATTCCAACCCATCATTTTTTTTACTAACATGTCTCCTTAGTTTGTATGCAGCCATTTGCAAATCAGTCATCATTCTGCTTCTATAGGAACAGTCCAGCCAGAACTGCCAGCCCAAGACCAGTTTCGGCCTTTTTCAGGCTCTTGAGTCAGGTGTAGCTTAGTTGCGGTCACACAATGAGGAAGGGACCCGTGTCTGGACATACCCCTGCCGCTTAGGGCGGTACATCAAACACACAAAAAATGATAGGAGGAATACTTTCAATGTGTCTAACCAATGCCAATCACTTGGGGTAACATTCCAAACCATCATTCTTTTGTCACCTCGGTTTGGACTCAGCCAGTCTTTATATTTGTTTACTTGTTTGAAGTCAATGCAAAAGTGGATAGAAACTTTGGGCTTTAGCACTAGTATTAAGGTGGGGGTCCATTCTCTGTCTTAAAGCTCAGTCTTATCCACGGTGAACATCGCTTCCCCAGCTTGTCTTCATACCTCAGTAATCCTATAGGCAAATTCCCCAAGACAGAGCCTCAGGGTTTTCAAGTTGTAAGAAAAATCCCCCTACCTTCATCGTTAGATAGATGGTGTGCAGTCAAAATATCAAATTTTTTATATCGACCTACACTAATATTGACTTTTTAATATCGTAGGGACAGAATATCGATGTCAAGAATATTGGTGACCAGAATATCGACATTAAGGTAAGTAATATCGTTTTTTTTATATCGAAGTAAGTAATATTGAAGTAAGTAATATCGTTAGCAAAAATATTGTTGTAAATAATATCGATATTTAAATTAGTGTTATGTATTTTAGTATGTATTTTATATGTATGTTTAACATTTTTTGTAATGTATTTTTATTATTTTTAAATATATGTATTAAATGTTTAGAAATTACTAATTTCTTTTAAAGTAAATTTAGCATTTTAGTATCAGAGCAGGTTGTGGGTTTATAGGGGAATAGGGTGGGAAGTACTTTAATTATAATTAATGAAACAATATGTTTTTATTTATTATGTCTGATCATTAATTTATTGTTAATTAATTATTAATTGGTAAATAATTTATATTATTGATAAATAGATAATTACATTAATTATGTTATTTTTTATGTGTAGTGGGTTGTGGCATTATAGGGGAATACGGTGGGAAGTGATTTAATTATAATCAAGTAATTAATATGTTTTTATTTATTATTATTTATTATTAATTTATTGTAAATGAATTATTAATTGGTGATTCATTTTTATTAATTTAAAATTATATTAATTAATAATTAATGTATTATTCTTTTTTTATTTATTGTTAATTAATTTATTGTTAATTTATTTTTATTAATTGATTAATTGATAATTACGTTAATTGTGTTATTGTTTATGTGTAGTGGGTTGTGTTTTTATGGGGGAATAGGGTGAGAAGTAGTTTAATGTTATTTAAGTAAATATTAATTTAATTGTATTGGTATTTATGATTATTTTTTTTATTTTAACCCCTACGCTATCCAACACTTTCCCTACTGTTACACTCACTGGAGTGTGAATAGTAATTTTTACACCTTTGCTATCCAACACTTTCTCTACTGTTGCACTCCCTGGAGTGGGAATAGTAATTTTAAACCCTACCCTATCCAACACTTTCCCTACTGTTGTACTCACTGAGGTGGGAATAGTAATTTTTACCCCTACGATATCCAACATTTTTTGTATTATTTTAGCTAATGTAGTATATAATTAATTTTAAAAAGATTAAAAATAATTACATTTTTATTTATATTATTGTTTTATGTGTGTAGATATATTTATAATTTATAAGGTTTTTTAACAAGTTATAAGTTATTAAAATAATTACAAAAACATATTAAAAAGCATATATATTATATATTATATGTATATGTTTAATTTATTTTTACATTATATATATTACTTATAATTTGTATACATTTTAAAATAGTTTTAACTATGTTTATTTTAATTATATTTTATTTACTTTATTTTACTTTTTTTAACTTAAATAAAAACGATATTTTTAGCAACGATATTTTTGACATCGATATTTTTTTCCTGATATTTTTGTATTTACCTTAATGTAGATAGGATGTCGATATTCTTGACTTCGATATTCTTGCTTCGATATTTCTGTAGGTCGATATTCTGACATGACACGTCACGACAGTACTGATGCCTGGACAATCATCTGTCTGATGGAAGGGTAAAAAAAAACAGCAGAGGTTTAAACCCATGCAGGATGCCAAAACATGGTGCTGCCACCTTCTTAGTCTGCGTTTAGAAACTCAGGGCCGAATCCACCCAGACCCCAAGGTTCTTCACCACCTGTTTGGGGGTGGATGCAAGGCCCAGAGTGGTGGGCCACCACTATTCACTACATAGCTGAGGATCTTTCCCGACCAGCAAGACCTCAGACTTGCTGGCGTTGAGCTGGAGACAGTTGGCCGTCATCCACCCAGCGACGTCCGCAAGACCGCGCCAGAATTTTGCAGCACCATTCAATCATCGGAGAGGGCGACTACTAATTGTGTGTCGTCAGCATATGATACTAGAGTCAACCCTCTCCTCTTGGCTACCGCAGCAAGGGGCTGAACATACAGGTTGAAAAGCGTTGGACTTAATTCAGAGCCCTGCTGAACTCCCTGTTTGATAGAATGGAATCTGGAGGTGAAAGGGGGTGCCGACACCTGGAAGGACCTATCCGAAAGAAAGGAGATAAACCAATCTAGGGCGAGGCCCATTATGCCAACCTCTTCAACCTCCGTATCAAAATCTGGTGAGAGACCATATCAAATGCGCACTGAGATCCAATAGGATCAGTGCCGAGGTGCGTCCCTCATCCAGTGCTACACTCAAATGTTCAGTGCAGCTAGGAGGGCAGACTCCTTGCTCAGGCCCGGGTGAAACCAGCACTGGGAGTAGTCCAGTATGTTATTATCCTCTAGGTAGCCTGACAAGATAGAATTAATATAAGCTTCTGAGATCTTAGAGGCCCAGGGAGGCAGGGAAATAGGGCAAAAGTTCTCCGGTTTAGCTGGATCGAGTGTGGGCTTCTTTAATAGTGGCACTACCCTGGCCTGCTTCCATAACCTGGGAACCATGGCCATAGACAGAGACATGTTGATAACCTGTCCCACTGGTGTGAGTAGCACAGGTAGCATCTCATATGATGGTCAGGCTTCATAGGGTAAGCCGGGGAGCCAGATTTAACCTTTCCACAAAGTACACGTAGTACATCCTCGGTAATTGGCGGGAAGATGGCCAGGGTATGGACAGCAAGGGGTGCATCCCCAGGATCGGAGCCCATGGTAACCTGAGGGAAGGTCTTATAGATGTTATCCACCTTATTTCTAAAGAAGGTGGCAAGGTCCTCACAGTGTTTGTCAGACTCGATGGCAGACGTCACAGGTGCCCCAGCATTTTAAAGATTTTTAAAAAAAGACAAAATTATTTTAGAAAGATTGTGGCTGTTTCTGATTTCATCAGCAAAATGTGCTGCCCGTGCTTTCTGGACAGCCCTATGGTATTTCTTAACGGCTGACTGATAGGAGCTCTTTAATATGGGATCAAAGTCTCGCCTCCATGCCCTCTCCATCCGTTTACATGCTTTACGCATATTGGTAAGGTTGGTGTTATACCATGAGTTGAATTTAGTGCTCCCACACTTAGATTGTTTGGTAGGGATCATATCATCCAAAGGAAGTCATAACCAGTCTGATAATGCTTCACTGGCGGCATCTAGATCTTCCGGCCAGCAAGGCACATTCGAGGAGAGGATGGAACTGAGATGATCAAAGTTTAATTTGTGCCAGGGGCGACGGAGCAAGAGCACAACTACTTAGCTTTCGTAATCCAGAAAAAGCAAGGGTGATTTTGTTTTTTCCCATTTCTCCTACAAGTTTACATGATAAACGTGATGTGGAAGTTTCCTGTCAGATTTGGAGACTCAGTAGGTCACAGGTCTTAACGATTCCACCTTTTTATATGATCCATATGGCTTGTTGTCAAATGTTGGCAGCAACATCAGAACGTTATCTGTTGGTGAGAACTAATGTAGTCAGGCACTACAATTGTATTACCTTTGGCTTTCTTAAGTATTCTGGACCTTTTAGCATGTTTGAAGACTTGTCTCTCGGATTCGTGCAGTTTCCCTTGTTAATCAAACACACAGTCAACCAATTATATGGTGTCAACCTGCACTGCAAACACAAAGAGATAATGGACGGAGTACTGAAACTTTTCAAACACTCACCCCCAGTCACAGATCTGCGTTGAATCCATCATCATTCTTTAGCTCACTTGCCACCCCAGTTCAGACACAGCTATATGCAAATCAGTCTTGACCCTGTGCATCATGGGAACAGTTCAGCCCGAACTACCAAGCCATGTCTTCCCTGGATGGGAAACAAGCATCCTGGGACCGGTTTCGGCGTAACAGCCCTCATCAGCCAAGCTAGCTTGAATCCAGTGGCAAAGTGAGTAAGGGACCCACATCTGGCCATACCCTGCCAACTTAGGGCGAACAAAGCAAACACAAAGAGATGATGGACGGAGTGCTGAAACTTTTCAAACACTCACCCCCAGTCACAGTTCTGGGTTCAATCCATCATCATTATTTAGCTCACTTTGCCACCCCAGTTCAGACACAGTTATATGCAAAGCAATCTTGACCCTGTGCCTCATGGGAACAGCCCAGCCCGAACTGCCAAGCCATGTCTTCCCTGGATCGGAAACAAGCCCTAAGTGGGATGGGTATGCCTAGACGTAGGTCCCTTGCTTACTGTGCCACTGGATTCAAGCTAGCCTGGCTGAAGAAGGGTGACATGCCCTGAAACCGGTCCCAGGATGCTTGTTTCCGGTCCAGGGAGGACCTGGCCTGGCAGTTCATTTTGGTCTGTTCCCATGGTGCACAGGGTCAAGACTGATTAGAATATGGCTGGATCCATACTGGTGTGGCGTAGTGGGTAAAAGAATGATGGATTTAACCCAGATCTTTTGACTGGGGGAGAATGTTTGCATTGTCCGCATTCCGTCCATCAATTGTTTGCTGTCAACCTGCACCAAACAGTCTTCACTTTCGTGATCAAAGATGTCCCTTGCCTGCTGGCTGGATAAAAGTTTAAATGAGCTGAACCATGTAGAGGATTGAGGCAAAGAGCAACCAGGACCTGCAGCAAGACCTTGAACCCAGATTCCTCCGCAATGGTTGTTTTTCACACCATGCTTAAATGTCTCATTGTCAATGCCTTATTAGGGGGGGGTGATAAATCATGGAACAAAACTTTAACATTTTTGGAATTCATCATGTGTTTGTGGAGTTGAGAATTGAAGTTGGTGAGTGAATGAATATAATTTCTTCATTTAATACAATATGTGAAAAGAAAAGGAGCAGATTGTCGATGTGGTGAGCTCGGGCGATTCCACACTTTGGGGCGATTCCGATCTGGGTCGGAAAGCACTCCGACCGAGCCGGATCTGGGGTGTTTTCGAACCGAGCCGGAGTCCTGCAGTCCGACCGAGCGAGTACGATGCAGCCGTATGCTATCGGACTCTGTTCGGTCGGATTACCATAGAAGTCAATGGGAGCCAGTCGTAAGGCGCGTACATGGGCACCCATTGACTGAATGGGTACAACGTGGACAAGTGCGCCCCCTATAGTGGGTACGCGTCGGTGCCATCCACACCGTGCATGCTTGTGTTGGGTGTCCGAGTCGCAAGGCTGCTGGTAACAGGGGTCCGACGCGGACCCCCGAAGTTCGACTCCGGGACCTATTGCGAGCCGGACGCTCCGACTCGATCCGGCTGTCCGAATCGAGCATTGTACTAGCTCGGTCATGAAACGTCTCCATTGCGCGCCACGGTTTGCTTGTGACCGAGTCGTACAGAGCGGTTGGGACCCGGAAACGATTCAGACGGAGATTTCTCTCTTGTTCGCATCGTACTTTGACGCCTGGACCCGCGTACAACTCGGATGGAAATCCAGCCTCCGAATCGGATCCGCTAATGCCGAACCCGATTCGGTGCCCTTCTGACCGAGAACGGAATTGGCCCCTCTGTGTAGACACCAGGAAATAGTGCAAGGGTTTCTCCGTTGGTGCTAGGCAGCAATTTTTAGCGCCAGTACCAGGGTAAACACAGGGGTGCACCACATTGTTGTAAATACAACTCATCTCTGTATTTAGGAAATGGCAGTGCGTGGCGCTGCAAAATTTGCTGCAGCTCTGCGTTTCATCATTTCTTCATAAATATGCCCCTCGGAGTGTAAAGGAGGAGAAAACTCAAGTAAGTGCATAATGCCTTCAAGCGGTGGCACTCCTCAAAAAAATCATTACTAAATATCACCAGAAATTAGCACTTGTTAATTATAAATAACTTTTTACATCAATTAATGATTTTACATTTACACCTTCCGTCATTCGAGGAGGTGTTTGGGCTTAAGAGGTGAGTCACATGAACAATATTTCCCGATTCTTCCACAGCGCTGGGTTTATATCCATATTCTTCAGCTCTCCCACAAGAAGAGCCACAAGGATATTTTGAAAGGACGCTGGGCTGTCAAAGACACAGATGCTGATGCCAAGGCTGAAATATGTGATGGCAGAGTAGTCTCATATTAGTGAGGATTTCAATCGTGATTTCCATTTACAATCCACGATGTGCAGGCAAAGTGTGGATGGGTAATTTCATGGAGGATGGTACATTACCCACAATCATGTTTCAAATTCTAATCTCTTCCATTCAACTAGGATGCACTATTCAATGCCACGCTCGCACACATAGAACAACATGAACAATTTTCCAAGCTCTTCCACAGAGCTTGGTGGCACTATTCAGCAACTGCAGCAAGCCTGATGCAGGGATGTTTGACCTGGCTCTCATTATCAGCTCTGTTGGCCGTTGGCCATACCATGGTACATCTAAGGGCCAAGCTACAAAAGAAAGGCTTAGACTGTACTATTGTAGGCCATGATTGGATACCATTGCACAATCTTTCATGAATTCATGTAGGGAGATCGTTTCTTTCAGGTAAACATTGGTTGGTCGTTAAAACACCAGTGAACAACATACCTTGGCAGATGGCACCATGAAAGAAAATCACCATTGATTTCTCAGAACTTTTTAAGGGAGAGGTGTGGCATAGCGGCCAGGGTGGCTGACTTTAGAGCGCAAGGTTCACGGTTTGATCAGTGGCGGCAGTTCAGCATCACGTGACTCTGGGCAATAGCTCACCTAATCTCCCCGATGGCTGCAAACGCCTTGAAACCCTTAAGGGGGTGATTTGTTTGCGCTTTACGTATCGGAATTATTATTAGTGTTTACTCATTATGGGGCAGATTTATGAAGGCCTTGCGCCGCCGGTGCGTCACTTTTTCCCATGTTAAAAATGACGCACCGGCGGCGCAAGGCCTTCATAAATCTGCCCCTATGTGCGTTACTCAATTGTGGTGATTGCTTATTACTCCAAATGGAGTCATTATTCATTTGAGAGTGTGACCATCAGATTTTTAAGCAGAATTTTTGCATTGGAAATTTTAACCAAAATAATGGGTTTGGGTAACAGTCCCAAATGTATTCATGAAACAATTAGAATTTGGGGTGGCACTGGGTGTTGTACAATTTTAAGTTCTACTTTTTGACCACAGATACATACAAAATAGCATCTGGCATGGATGTAGAAGAGATCATCTGGAGCTACACTAATACACCATGTTCTGCAGCAGGTATTCCACCTTTTACATTATTATTTGCTATCGCAAAGGTTTTTCCCTGTTGGCTGGGTGACCAGAGGTGAGGATTTCAGTGACTCGTATGTCAAATAATGTAGGAACAAAATGTTGGGGCTAGGGACAAGTGACTGAAGACATGTGAATGCGTCTTAGAAAACCAGGGTTCTTTAGCAAAGGAGAATGTCAGTTTACTTGTCCAGGACAGGTAATCAGAGTAGGTAAAATTCAGTATTATTAGAAGACATTGGGTGGTGAAGTTTAAAAAAAATTGTCAAGTTATAGGATTCACAAGGTAAAGTGATGAGTAATTCTCGTGGTGTGTCTGGGATGGGAAGTCATTTGTTTCCAGGTTTTGTTGAGGAAAAGTTGACAGCTGGTTCAGAGGTCGTAGATATTGGTGTGTCACAGAGCAACTTGTGTGAGGATGTTGCTCTGGTGCCTGGAAATACACAAGGGAGCATATTCACAAGGACTTACCTCCGATTTATCACCACCTTAATGCATCAAAAGTGGAGATAGAACTAACACCCCATTCACAAGCTGGTGCAAACAGCAGACATCATCAGAATTTCCGCAATAACAGCCCTAAAGCCTAACACCACGGCGGACACGACCAACCAACGCTAATGAAATGCAGAGTTGGCGTTCCCGTACAGAAACACACAAAAAAAGCAACACCATTTTCACAACGAACTGACAGATCCGCGAAGCGAACCGAAAACATGCGATAAGCCGCGGTAGCCGCAGGTATTTAACACCTGCCTCAAGCAGTTGTAAAGACAGACCACTTCCTGCAGTAGGCAACAGAACCCCGCACACAGCCACACCCGAAGAACAAATGACACCATGGAGCTACTCATCATGCAGCTCGTAGCCCCAACAGGGCCACAACACCCATTCCACTACCCCCAGGACCCGGACCCACCCCCCCCCCTCCGGACCACCACAGAGGCAGTGCAAAGTAAGACAGCGAACCTACTGAAAATGCACCACTCTCACAGACCTAACACCCAAGGAAGTCTTTGCCCACTACAGGCTCAAAAGGACAACCATTCACCGCATCATGACCCACAGTCTGACGGTCCCAACACAGCAAAGAACCAACATCCCTCCGCAGATAAAGCTGCTGGCTGTGCTGCACGTGTTGGCCTCTGGTACCTTCTAACGAACAACTGCCAGAGTCAGAGGGGTCTCACAGCCAGCCCTATCAAAGTTCATCACACCTGTCCTGGATGCCATCCTCAGCTTCATACCCCAGTACCTTCACTTCCCCAACACTGGGAACAGCGCAGGAACAGCTGTAGACAAAGCCAGGCTTCTACGCCATAGCCGGATTCCCGGCCATGTTGGGGGCAATCAACTGCACACATGTCCCACTTGTGCCCCCCTGTGGATACTGCACACCACTACCGCAACGGAAAGCACACACATTCCATCAATGTGCAGGCAATAGTGGACTACCGGAGACTCTTCACCAATGTCGTCGCCAATTACCCAGGCAGTGTGCATGATTCCTTCATCTTCCGACAGTCCGTCATCAACCAGCGCTTCCAGGAAGGCACATATGGGACAGGACTGCTCGTTGGTAAGTACCGAGTCAACACACCACACATCACAGTGCCTCCAAAGCACAATGCATAACTGTGGGGATGCATATGTGACCAAACCACATTCAACATGTCAAACTACACGACCACCTACCAGACATGACCGCACCACTCCATGGTCATCCTGGCCTACCCCTGCACCCAATACAGACATTTCATGGCACCACAGCCACACAACAGTTGAACATGTGGAGATGCGTAATGCAGCCATAACATATTTGAAGCACTGCTATGCCCACATGACCCTACCCCAGTCCCCCGCAGGTCAGCATCCCGTGGCGGTGGGCCCATGTGGTCCGCTGTGCATCCGGGGCCACTAGCTCTGTGCAACTCATGTCATCCCCCTTGTAATTCTGACATTGCATGCCTGAGTGCCTGATGACTGGTGGTGTAGTTGCCTGCATCAGCTACTCCCTGTAGGCTGGATAACACTCACCCTACACACAGCCATCACGGGCGTAACTTGCTTGGTGGACCTGCCATCACATTCTGCCGAACCAAGTATTGACTCTTTTCTCCTTGCCCTGTCACAGGTGATCAAGGATATGCACTCTGCCCTTGGATGATGACACCCCTCCGAGATCCGAACACACCCTCCCAGCGGCAGTACAATGCATCCCACATACGTACCAGAGGCATTGTTGAACGCACATTTGGTGTGTTGAAGTCATGTTTCAGGTGCCTTGGCGGCACAGGTGGGAAGCTCCTGTACAGCCCAGACATTTTGTGCAAGCTGATCGTTGCATGGTGTGTGTTGCACAACATCTGTGTTCACACCAGGGCCCCATGGATCCCAGTTCCAGAGGTACCGGCCGATGATGGTGGTGATGGGGCAGGTGGCCCACATCTCACTGCAACAGCGGCAGGAATGGCCCGTAGGAATACCATCATTGATTCTTACTTCTCATGAGCAAGTCACATTGTGACCATCCACGTCAATCAAGCGACAGTAGAAAATGTCCAAATGCACTGCATGTGTGAATAAAACATTTTTGCAGGTTTCAGCTTGTACTTGTACATTTTGATGTTACGTTTCCCTGCGATTTCAGATGTGATTTGGTAGGTTGTGCACATTTTCCGAACCAGTTGTGTCCTGTGTTCAAATGTGGTGAGGGTGCTGTTTGTCCCGTGATGTTGTCAATGCCAGGGTGCACTCCTAATTATGTGCGTATGCTGCACGGTGGGTGTGTCGCTCTTGCGGCTCTAATTTGTCTGCCACTGGTCTCTATGGTGCGGTGTGCCTCTCGGTTCTGTTCTTCCACCGTGCTTGGATGTTGTGGTGTACATTGTCCTCTGCAGTTGGCCAGGGTGCATCCGTGGTACTCCGCTGTTGAAGATTGTAGTTCAGTGACATTTTCCATATTCTGTTCTAGTACTATTTTCCCGCATTGCACATGAGCATTGCTGCCCTCGCGCTGGTTGTCACTGTTTTCTTATTGCGCTTTTGCCCAACGCAGGTTTTTCTCATTGGGGTTTGTCTTATTAACTCTGTCGAGGTGGTTGTTTCGCGGACATTGTCTATGGTGTCATCAAACTATCGCATGCTAACGCTGTGTTGTGAATCCCACGTTGTCACTGGGTTATTTTCCCGCAATGGGCTGCGATGTTGAAAGTTGTGTTATTCTACTCTTGCTGTAGTTATCACAGGTTCTTGTGAATATACCCTAAAGAGTGGATGACAATTGTTCTGAGGTGAATATTGGTATTCACGTGGATGATGATGATGATGGTAAAACTGGTGAAGGATCATGTACAGAGGGCTCTGCAGAGTGCCCAGTGGTTAGTAGAGTTATTGAGAGCCACAAAATGTGTTGTTACCTAACAACTATCAGGATTTTATTATCTATTGAGTTTTCTTTAAATTAGGGGAGGTGAGTTGTATCTGGGATTTATAACATACATAGATGTATATCAGACAGAGTTTATATAGTGTTGACTCTGCGTTTATCCTTTAAGTGTATAATGCTTTCTTTGAATGTTGCTGTAGTACCTAGCTCCAGAAAGTGCCACGGTACTATGGGGCTTATTTACAGGCCCCTTGTGCCGCCATTGTGTCACTTTTTTTATGCAACGGTGACGCCGCATCTGCTGCATTTTTACATGGCTACAGACGCGTCACCCTTTTACAGGCTGCGTCGGTTTTCACCTGCGTGAGAATCACCTGCGCCGCCTCAGTTTGTAAATTATGCAAGGTAGGCATTACGTCGGAAACGCCTGCCTTGAAACTGAGGCAGTGGTATTTACCATTTTTTTACTGTTACGGGCCACTGCACTACTAATGGGTCACAATCCCTACGCTTGCTAAACTGAGGCGTACGGATGATACATTGGCTCTGCCCAAGGACCACACAGGCTGCAGTGACTTGATTGCAATATTCAATCAAGTCATGAAGTAAGCGGGCCACATATGGTAAGTATGTGCTTGTAATGTCACAATTTATGACATCACGTGCTGATGCCAGTTATTCAAGTGGGCCCTATGCCCACTTGAATGCATCACATCCAGAGCCAATATGTTTGAGCGCGAGGTGACTTTGTCTCCTTTTCACGCTCAAACGCATCGGTCCCTATTCAGTAGGCGATGCGTCAGTTAAAACTGATGGATCACCTCTGTATTTTTACGCATTGCTGGAATTTCGTTGGTTTCCCCACCAACTCCAGCAAAACCTGCGCCATGGTACGTCGTTGTGTAAATACAGCTCATCTATGGTGGCACAAGGGTTTCTGCTGTAAGTGCAAGTGAACTGGCCCATCACTGGTTTAAAGCAGCGATGCAACACTTCCTTGTAAATGAGGCCCCTATGTGTGTAATCATTCTGAATGGTATGATGTGAGTGTCAGTCGGTGGTGTCAATTTGGTATGGCGTTAGTGTGGGTGAATCTTTCCCAGCTTTGGCTCTGCATATCTCGACTAAACTTGCCTCACCAGCGTCATCGTTGTTTACTGGTGAAACTCAGACCACAATAATTTGTGACCCTTGATGGCAGGAAGACAATAAACACATTTTAGCCCTTCCAATGAGCTGGCCACACCACAATTGTCATGTATATATTTTAGATTTGAACCTTTACCGAACTAAGAAGGGTCATGAACTAACTGATTTGGGCAGAGGTACCACATCTGGTGAGAGAACGTATGTCCGCTTTTAATATAGACGTGCACAAACCTTTTTTGAAGGTGAACATGGCTGCTTTTTTTCTGCACCTGCATAGGTGTCCTAAGTAGACTGATTCACTCTAGACAAGAATACTCTGCAGAGAAGATGGAAGGAGTGTTGGGTTCAGAGGTGAGTTACCTGGTGGCTGTTGGTTGGTTCATCCTTTCCACATGTGAAGAGATATAATGCTATACCATGCGGCAAGTTCTGAGCAGACCTTTGTGTTTCTGACAATAGCAACCTGAGAAGCTGCTTGCATAAAGTAGAAACATCCGGTTGTTTTCGGTGTTGCATAGCTGCGCCTAGCAAGTGGATTTGATGGACACTTTCCTTTTAGGTAAGTCATTTTGGCAGTGGTGCAATCAGCTTTCACATAACCTAAGACTCCTCAAACCCAAAGTGTCACATGCCCTGGCACAAAGAATACTTACCTATGCACAGACTCAAATGTCCAGGCACACCCACAAATACTCATGGATACACTTCCGATGCACAAATGCACAATTGTATGCCCAGAGGTCCAGGTTCATCCTTAAATGTTCTTATGCAGTCTGACCCAGTCAAGTTAAGCCTTTTGTCCACAAGCACAGCATCATGTGCCTTCCCCTGCCTACTGATTTTTAGCTTAAGTGGCTCTTCTGCCCTCATGCCATGAGATAGCACAAGGAGGAAAATATGAGGCCATCCCCATCCTGGCACTACTGGTGTAACCCAACTTGCTACCTCAGCATGTGGAGAGACCATTTTAGAATATTTATTTTTTGCAGATTTATATAGCGCGAACTTGACCCGAAGGTATTGGAGCGCTTTATATGAGCACCAGTTATGTTACACAAGGACACATTAATTTTTGTTTTTGGTAGGCACGGGGGGATTAAGTGATTTGCCCAGAATCACAGGATGTGGAGTCGACCCCGAGGCTCGAACCTTGGTTTCCCAACTCCAAAGTCGGCAGTCTAGCCGTAAGTACACATCCTCTCCCCTAGTTATTGGCATGTCAACACAGGGAAACGAAGCAAGGAAACTTGCTGTGCTGCTTGACACGGAGAGAGCAGGAATGCGCCATGCGCCATTCGCCATATCTACTAAGATATGACGCATTACCGCTCTCTCCCTCTACTGGCACACTGAGTGCTGCCTAGCACCCACGCAGGCACCAATGCACCATAATGCAAGGGTGTCTGTGTTACAGGAAGTATTGTTTTTGTGCAGGAAGGTACACCTTCCTGCACAACAACATTCCGTTGAGCCATATTCCTCTTTCTAAGTGCGCTGCAGAATATAGCACAGGTAGAAAGAGGAAATAATGGGGAGAAATGAAGATATTTCCCCTTGCTCCACCTCAGGTTTACTACCCTTAGCAAATCTGGGAATGTGTCAAAATCCATGGCAGATTAATACCAATGCAGACTAAAGCAAGGCAGCGATTTGCTCTGCCTTGCATTACCGTGGATTTATTAAGTCACGGAGAGCCACGCAAGGTGGCTTTGAGTAACTAAGTAAATGTCACTTAAGCCCTTACGTTGCCATGAGTGATGCAAGGGCAACGTAAGGGCTTCATAATCTGGCCCCAAATGTCTGGTAGTCGCTGGTGGAGCCACACAGCAGAGAGTCTCTGGGTCTTTATGCTAAACATGGTGTTGAATAATGCAGCTCTCCACCACCCTTGCATTCCACCCGCACACTCACCAGACCATGATGTGGTACAGTAGGGAAGAATGAAGTCTTCCCTCCTGTGCCTTCAACAGGTAACTGTAGATGGAGCTGTGGAAGGACAGAAACAGCAGAAATTAAGGATGTCTTTAGAAGAGCCCCAAGCCTTCCAAACCTGCGTAAATGTTTACAGTGAGATTCAGTACACTAGGTTTTTAGCATATGACCAAGGGATATCTAGGCCTCAGAGATGAGTAATTTTAAAGGGTATTATTTGAAGGTTCTGCTTCTCTTTTACTATCTAATTTCCACATATAGTAGTGGTAGTAGAGCCACTAATAGTACAATTGCAGACCTAAAAGCCTATTTACCAACTTTATTTTATAGTATGTTTTGTAGTATTGCAGTAGACTACTCACTTACTACAAAATGCTATTCACATCCCTACCTAACGAGGTCTATGACTCTGCTATCTTTTCTGTGCAAAACCCTCCATCCCGCGTGCAGAGTCTCTACACACGTACACATATGTTTTTGTAGTAAATGCGGGACGGAGACAGGATGACTGTCAAATGGGGCAAATTTACACCTAAATGTGAGGGGTTAGGGAGGTATAACGAGGGGTTAAGGGAGGGATAGGGAAAGGTTTAGGGTGGGACACACACCCAGCCCAAAAATTCCTTTCTTTGGATATGCTCATTTTATTGCATTGGTATTGAGTAAATAGTAGACTTTAAAGCCTTTCTGATCTTCTGTAAAGATCAAATTATTAAAGAACTCATCTTGTCAGAATTGTAAACAGTTTCGTCTGACAGGACAATGCTGATCTAAGTAAAGCTTTCCTTAAAATACATTTGACTTGATGTTTGCAACAAGGAACTAACCATTATTTGCTAAAAATCCATTTTAAAATGAATTACAGTTACTTGTCACTTTGGAGGGGAAATTTAGGGAGACAGTTCCCCAAATATGTTTTTGCTAAACAGAAGGAAGTACACAATTGCAAAGCCCCGTTCTACAGATTTATTGGTCAGACAGATGAACTTCTATAGACTATTGTTATGGCAAAGGCTATCATATATAACAATAGCAGAAAAATAACCTCTGTGCTTTTGAATACAGCCTCTACTGTTCCATACATTCTACTGAATTTGGCAGTGTGTTTTTCCCTAGATGGCCACAACACAAACGCTTGCAATTGCGGCAGAGCTAGCTAATGCATGGGTAAAACAGAGGATGATAAAGGAGTTAACAGAGTAAAATGGGATAAAATGGGAGAACAGAAAGAACAGAACATCCCTTCTACATATTTCCCTTTAGTTCGGACAATCCCTCTGTTGGTGTTATGTATGTAGTGTATCCTTGTTTTGAATGCATTCAACTCACTACTCACCCGTGAGGGTTTCAATGTGCTGGGGTGGGGGGCTTCTGATTTGTCTGGGCGCTGGGGTTCAGTTGAAGAGCCAGGTCTTGAGATCCCTCCTGAATTGGGTCAGCGAACAGGCTTGCCTGAAGTGGAGAGGCAGGTCTTGGTGGCGAGGTAGGAGAAGGATCTTCCTCCAGTTCTGGTCTTGCAGATCTGTGGTATGGTGGCCAGGGCCAGTTTGACATAGCAGAGGTGTCTGGTAGGTAGGTGGAATGTGAGGCGGTGGTTCAGATATGCTGGTCCTGTGTCGTGGTGTGCTTTGCAGGCATATGTGAGGAACTTGAAAGTGACTCTTTTATTGACTGGGAGACAGTGGAGGGGGGCCAGTCTGGCTGTGGTGTTTTGAATGTTCTGTAGTTTCCTGATGAGTTTCTGGTGATGCCGGCATAGTGCATTGCCGTAGTCGAGTCTGCTGGTGATGAACGCATCAGTGGATTTGGTTGTAATCCATCTGAAGGTCTTTTGAAGCAGGCGAAGTGTGTAGAAGCACGATGAGGAGACAGTGTTGATCTAGCGTGTCATTGTGAGCAAGGACTCCATTATGATGCTGAGGTTTCTTGCGTGGTCTGTGGGGATGGGGGGTGTTCCTAGTGCGATGGGCCAGCTCGAGTTATCCCAAGCAGAGGGAGTGGGTCCCAGGATGAGGACTTCGGTCTTGTCTAAGTTGAGTTTGAGGCAGCTGTCTCTCATCTACGTGGTGACGGCCTTCATACCGTTGTGGAAGTTGTCTCTTGTGGCTGTGGGTTCATTGGTGAGGGAGAGGATCAGCTGGGTGTCGTTGGTGTAGGAGACGATGTTGAGTCCGTGGTTCCTGACGATGGCTGCAAGTGGGGCCATGTAGACGTTGAAGAGGGTGGGGCTCAGGGATGAGCCCTGGGGCACTCCACAGATGATAAATGTGGGTTCTGAGAGGAACGTGGTAGTCTGACTCGCTGTGTTTGACCGGTGAGGAAGAAGCAGATCCAGTCCAGGCCTTTGTTGTGGATGTCGGCATTGTGGAGTGTCATGCTTAGGGTGCAGTGGGAAACTCTGTAGAAGGCTGCCGAGAGGTCCAGGAGGATGAGGGCTGATGTTGCGCCCCAGCCGAAGACGGATTAGATGTCCTCCGAGGTGGCGAAGAGGGTAGTCATGGTGCTCGGGTTGCTTCGGAAGCCGGATTGGGAGATGTCCACGATGTGGTTGGCTTCAATGAACTCGGAGAGTTGGGCGTTCATGGCCTTTACGATGAACTTGGCTGGGAAGGGGAGCAGGGACATGGGTCTGAAGTTCCTGAAGTCTGTTTGGTCTGCGGAGTGCTTCTTCAGCAGGGGGTTGTTCTCAATGTGTTTCCAGTCATCGGGGAAGGTGGCGTTCTCGATGGGGCAGTTGATGGTGCTGCATAGCTCCGGGGCAATGGAGGTAGCTGCTCTGTGGAAGATGTGGTGCAGTTAATGGTCCGAGAAGGCGGGGGTGCTCTAGAGTGGAGGCTGCTCATGGTCTTGAGCATGTCGTCCGTGGTGAGCGGGGTCCAGTTGAGCAGGATCTGTTGGGGGCGGCATCTTTGGGTGTGGAGGTGGCAGGAGTGTGGTGGGAGAATCTTAGGTGTTGCAGCTGTCATAGATCTGCTTGATCTTGTGTAGAAAAAGGTGCTGAGTTTGTTGCAGAGGTCATGGGAGGGTGGGAAGTCTGTGGTCTGGCTTTTAAAGTTGGCAGACTACTTGACAATGACAAAGTGTTCTGATAGCATACTGATAGCAAACCAGATTGTATACTTTCTAATACAGGAGAAGGAGAAAAATGAGGAGAAGAGGGCACAGATGGTCAATTGTAATACCATACAAAAACATTAGGTGAATTACCACTCTCTCCAGACATTGCTGTAATGTGAAGAGAGAAAAGGGTAAATGGAACTGTTTGACTGTGGACCAACAATAAACAACTTTGTTTAGATGTAACAAGTTAAATGAGCACATGGTTACTTTCAATCGCCAATTGTGCTGAATGTAGTTTTTCCACTGGTCTAACACTGCAGGGTGGTAATTTTCTTTTTTTTGTTTTGTATTGCAATTCTTTATAACGTTCACACAAAATACAAAATGCTAAAGTGGCAATTTTGAATGCACGCTGACACCTGGAACAACAGCTTTATTAATCCTACATATAAATCAGACAATTTGGTAAACACAAAAATTAGACATGTTACTTTACAATTTCACGTATATCAAATAAAAATTAATTTATATACGAAACAAAAACATTCGAGGCCTAAGACCACATCTAAGGACCTCCTTACATTTGAACTGGTAAGGCTAAATCAGATTCAAAGAGGTGTGTGCACATCAATTGGAATTATACATTTTGCACCATTTTTGCAAAGACCCACTATTTAGTTCCATAAATTCCACATTGTGCAGGGGAAACACAGTTCTTAACTGGTAAAAATCGCAAGTATTACTGGATTAACCTTAATTCTGACCTATTGGATACAAAATGGAAATGTAATATTGCACCAAAGACAATTCCAACGTATCTGCATTTCCTCGAGTGGTATTATGGCAGGGTAGTTCACAAACTCTGGAAAAGAAAGTCTTAGTTATCATTTCTACTGATATAAGACCAGTCATTTAATATAAACAAATAATGTAGACAATGTTGTGTGTTGAATATACTGAACATAAAATGATCAGTCCTTTCTTTTCATAATTGAAAGTTCTTTAGGAGTGGAGCAAATTCTTAATTGAGGGATGCCAGTAAAGGGCTAGAGTGAACATGTACATAATTGCAAGCTGGACACATAAGCTTAAATACCAGAATCAGAAACAAAATTGGATAATTCTAAATTCAAGGTTTTTTATTATCATGTTAGAGAATATGATTATGCGGGGAATATAAATATTGTTTTCTCTGTTTTTCAGTAACTTAGAAATGGTTCATGTCAGTCGATTCACATGGAAAATGTATCAGTATTTCTCTCTGGCTTTTAATGACTCCTTAAGAAACCTATTACATCTCAGTAGTAACAATCTGACCTCTCTAAATCAGCTTTCAAAATAATACTTGCTTTATAAACGTATCCGATATCTGAACTCAATGTCATGAGTTGGCTGCATGGAACCAAATCCCCATCGCGTTTGGTCGATTGGGGGGATTTCCTCTTTAGGGTTAAGCAGCTCAAATTCAAAATAGGTCAACATTAAGAATACAAATTGCTTTAGTTCGTTTACGGCAAAGAAACGACCAGGACAAATCGTGGTTCCTGCACCCCAAGGCATTGTGAAATATTTCACCTTTTTCCCATTCTTGTAGAAATCGACTTTTTTTGTGCCGTCAGCATTAAGAAAGCGGTTGTACTTGAAAACATGTGGTTCGTGGTGGACCTCTGGGTCCATTTGGACAGCAATGTAAGGGAACAGGGCAACTCTGTCTCCTTTGCGGATAGCGTACGCTCGACCATCTGCCATCTTGAGATTCATGTCCTCCAACACTGCTCTTATCAGAACTGGAGCAGCTGTCAGGCGTAGAGATTCTTCCACTGCACTGTCCAGAACAGGTGTCTTCAACAGCATGTCCCTAGTGAGGTTCAGTAATGGACCACCTGGCTTTACCGTTTGACCAGATGATTTAATTACCTGGTCAATTTCTTCTTTAATTGCCTTCATTGCTTCTGGATCCTTCATCAAGTAAACGAGAAGCCAGAAACTAGAAGGTCCAGTGTTCCCTTGTGATGCCCAAAGCAGGAGGAACATGAACCTATCCTGCATGGGCTCTGGCATCCCAAGTTCCTCCCTGAACTGCTGTTGATCAGCGATCCAGCCACTTATATTATCTTTGTTCATGCAGTTCTTCACAGACAGCTTATTCCAGAAGTGCCTTTTCAGACGTTCAGCTTCTATTTTATCCTTGGGTGGTAGAACGGCGTAAGCCAAACGAGGGAACAGGCGGTCATACTTTCTGAACTCATTAAATAATTCCTCTGAGTGAAGTCGATCTATTTCCTTAGCCTTTTCCTTGCTTCCTACTGTCTTTGCCGACTCATTTCCAAACAACGCAAGATATCCAGCCCTGAAAACAATATTATAGCTGAAATGGAAAAGTCCATCTTGCTGCCATGTGTTCTTCCCTTGCCCTGAACCAATGCTGTGAAGCATCAGATTCTGCAAGTTCTCCATCATTGCCTGCGTCATGACCACAAGTCCATCCCCCATTAAGTATTTCGTACTTGATGTTTGGAGATGCTTATGGTCACCAGATATATTATGGTAGCTGAAAACCCTAGCCACCAATTCATGTGCAAACTCTTCAAAACCCAGCTTCGACCGTGCCTCCTTCACCACTGACCCAAAAGACAGAGGGTCCATCAGAAAAGTGAAGTAGTAGCCTCCAATCTGTGCAGTGAAAATATCACCATGCTTCTGCTGCATCTTTTTTAAAAATTGAGCACTGTTATCTCTAAAATCCAAAGCATAACCGAGCCATGGAATAACACCTTTGTCCAATGGAGGCTCATTGGGTCTTCTCCGACGAAACATTCCCAGAAGGTAAAGTGCACCCAAAACAGAGATTATGAGAGTTAAAAGAACTGGAACAAAGAAAGCCATCTCGGAATTTTTTTTGTGCAACCAAGTCAAGACTGAGAGGAATCCTGAAAGACAGAAGAAATGTATGAAAACTCTATTTACTAGAATCATCCAAAAATTTGTTTCAGAAATTAACACGATATAACATACAAAAAAACAGATCATATCACTTTCCTGTATGTATTCAATAAAAACATTGTTTCATTAGTAGTTAGGGTGAAACTCCTCTTCAGAATATACATGGTTTTACATACAGGTACATATTTTGGCTATTTCAATACAAACTAGCAAGTGCAAAGAGGCACTTTCCTATTTCCAAATTACCATGCTTACAAAACCTTTCTTGAACATGTAGTTGAGCTTGTTATGGACTCATCGATGAAATGATGTCACTAATTTGTAATTATCAAGTCAATAAGTTTGACAGCTCTCTAGAAACATTAGACTTTATTTTCACTTCCAAAAGGTTGTAAATACAACAATAAAGCAAATGATTTTAGTTCTTTGTTCAGTAGCAGCCATTTTGAGATTCCCATTGTTATTTTCTCTCTCATTTTAAGGGACAGATGACATATAGAAATCTACATAGTGAGTAACCTTTTTTCCTTACATATCTTTATCCCATAACTTGGATAATGGGACAAGGAAACTAGAGAATTGTCTAATATACCAATGACAGAACAAAAGAAAAGGGATCATATGTTCTAATATGTCAGGTTCACATGAGCATTTTAAACAGGGATTTGGTCTTTGGGTTTAGTCCTAGTTATTCCTCATACTTGTGATGACCGGGCCAATTTGTTCATCCAAGCCATAGCGCTTGGAATTCTCTCATGGCAGCTACTCGCGAAAACAAGGCATGTTTCTCTGTACTCTGCCACAATAGTTGGAATATATGCTAACACTTTTTTATTTCAACCTCTTGCTTTTCATGTAATGCTCATAATTCTCCACCAGGTTCTACTTTGCATTATTAGGTAACTTATAATGATCCTAGTATAAGGATCCAAATCCAATCCTTGCAATACGTCTCTCATGTAAATAAATCATACCTGTTTTCAAAAAGCCATCAACATCTTTGCCAGTTACAAGCTATTCATCTCTGCTGTACAGGTAGCACATTTTAGTGGCTAAATCTCAAGTAATTCTCTCAGTGAGTTCATATGAACAACCTGCTGCACAATTCAATTACTGTATTTACTAATGCTTTTACTAAATATAATGCAGCTGCTGATGTGTGTGGTGTTCTCCACAAACAAAATAACAGACAACCTCAGGGGATTTATGCTGAAGCAGGTCATTGTTGCACCTCATCCATCAGGCACTTTCAAGACAACCAATGACATGTTGTCACCCTGTCACAGAATGGAGCTGACGCTGCTGCACTGTTAACGGCCTGTTTGACGGAGGTGACCCAGTGGATGGACCTTAGTTGTCTCAGCTAAATGCTGGGAAAAGTCCTTATCTTGGGTAACCAGCCATCTATCTGGTTCTCTGCCTGGAGCCAAGACATGTTTGGCCATCAGCCTCTGCCCAAGCTGAAAGTAAAAAACCTATGCACCTGGTTCGATACCAAGCTTTCCTTTGGTAGTCAGATCCCAGCTCTTGTAGGCAAGTGCTTTGGGATCCTAAAATCCCTTAGCAAGATTCTTGGACTCCTCTCTGAGGTTGCCAGAAAGACAGTAGTTCACTTCTTGGTCATTTTAAGCATAGACTACTGTAATGCCATTTATCTGAGAATAACACGGTCTTGGTTGATGAAACTTTAGCATGTACAAAATGCGGCAGTTCGCCTGCTATTGAATCTCCCTAGGCGGTCTTCTTTGGGACCTCTTCTTTCAAACTTGCACTGTCTGCCACTTGAGAAACAACTTACTTTTAAAGCTGTGTGCTACTGTCAGAAGATCCTCTGGAACAAGGACCCCAGCTACTTACACCCCTTCTTTAAGCCCTATGTACCTACTAGAAGGTTAACATCTGCCAGGTCTTTGCTAGCATTAGTTCCCATTGTTAAAAAGGCACAAATTGGAGGTTGCTCCTTCAGTTTTCTAACAGTCAAACGATGGAACACCCTACCGTTGCTACTTAGACAGGAACCTTCAGAACTACTGTGCCACAAAAAGTTAAAGACTTGGCTGTTTAGGTTAGCATAATGTGCCAGGTTTCATCTATAGTCTTTTTTTGGGGATATGGGTCACTTTATCTAGCACTGGGACACTTTGGTGCAAAGTAGCCATGCACTGTACCAATGACACTATTATTATTATTAAAATTATTATTGTCACCAGTAGAATCCCCACATTCCCTTAAACACAAAGTAGAATAGAATAGAAAGTAGAATACCCACTGTGATAAGGTTCTATGACAGAACATCCCTATGTCATACTACACTTCGCCTCCTTTTAGAAAAGAAGATAAACTATAAAACTCACTTTACATATAACATAACCTAACACACCAAAGAAAGAGAATTTACAAGTTACACAGATAATCCACGATGTGCACTGGCATTTTACTTATTCTTATACTTCTTTCTCTTGTGGAACTCTGATGTAATTCCCTATGAATGCAGCAGGTTCATTTTTAGCAGAATGAGCACACCCATTCTGATGATCGACAATGCCACACTGAGGCTGAAGGAACACAACGTGACCATTGTTCCAGTCCTTCCATCGTCTTTATTAAAGGCATGCTTGAACAATGTATTCACTTTTCTCTTTCCTGAGTACTTGGACTATGGTTGACACCCCACTAGTGCTCTTATTTTTACCACATCCCTTAGGACAACTTGATTATAAGCTACACATTTCCTTCTATCAAAATATTCTTTCCTACACTCTTGGTGTCTTAGTTCATTACATTTCCATTCACCAACTACATTGCACTTCAAGCCTTTAACCCATCTCGTCCACCCTGGACACTACTTAGAATTTGCCAGTTCAAATGGGGTATCTTGAGTAGTAGTATGAAGTTACATTCGAAAAGCTGTTATTCTGTCCTGTAGAACTATCCTCCATTTCAAATTGTTGCTCTCCTTTAAGGTTTTGTTAATCCTCTTGACAGCACCATTTGTTTCTGGGTGATATAGAGAACTTCCTTTATGGAGAATACCACAATCCTTTAAATACGTATCTATTTCACTAGAAAAAAACTACTGGGGACAATTGTCAGTTAAAATGGATTTTGGGTAACTTTCCCTCTTGAGTATTTCTCCAAAAATGTTATCACAATTGTAGTGGAAACATCTTTAGCGCTTGTAACTTCTGTCCATCTAGAAAATAAATCTATTATCACTATGAGATATGGAGTGTGATAGTCACTGTGTAATGTCACTGTGTAATGGTCTCATAATATCAACAGCAACCTTATCCCATGGGAATTTCGGAAGCTCTCTACACACCATAGGCATTTGTATATTTCTCAAAATGTAATTGCTCACTCTGCACTGTATACAATTTCTCACCAGTCTTTCCACTTCTGTTTCCATGGCTGGCCACCATAAATGTACCCTTAACCTTTCTTTAGTTTTACCAATACCCATGTGCCCTTCAAGTTCATAGTTAAACAATTTACCAAGCAAACTAACTAGTGGCACAAGTTTTGTTCCTCGAGTGAGCATTTTATTTAACACAGATAATTTGTCTGTGATCATGGACCAAGGCGTATCTAGTAATTTACATGTTTCTGCTAATACAAAACTCAGCCACTCTAGAGATCAACTGACCCTTGTCTACTTTAGCCTTCCACTCATCTTCTCTTATGGTTCCCAAAATGACCTTACATACACTCAACTCATCATCCAAGAATGTGTCTAAATTTTCCTCAACCTCATCCAAATCCACCAAACACGATAAACAATCTGCCAACCAATTGTTTATCCCAGGAATATATTTAAAAGAGAAACAATATTTTTGTAGAAAAATGACCCACCTCCTAATTCTTGAAGAGATGGTATTCACACGTTTTTGAAAAACCTCTTTCAAAGGCTTGTGATCCAACTGTAACTTAAGTTTCATTGCATATACCAGATTTCTGAACTTTCCCAGCGCCCACTAGATTGCTAACACCTCCTTTTCAATAACTAAGTAATTAAACTCAGATCCCTTTAGGCACTGAGAGGCACAAGCAATCAAATGCTCAACTCTACACCTTTTTTTGAACGAACATTACTCTCTTGGCACTAGCATCTGTTATTATGCATGTCTACAAACCAATTGCGCACACTTTTAAACAAGGAGCATTCTTAAGATCATCCTTCACAGAATTTAATTCTTTCTGGCAAATTTAAATCCTACTCAAACTCAACATTCTTGCCTGACAACTTCCCTAAATGCACCACCGAGTTCCTTTCTTTTAGGAAAGGGCTGAAAACATGGCTGTTATCCAAATAATCATCTTTGTCTGTCAACCAGTTAGGCAGTGTTCAGCACCAGGACACCCTGGGGTATAAGTGCGCTTTAAAAGCTTCACTAACATAATTTAGTCAAATATGTTGCATAATTTGGTTGCCTCGTGCCGCATAATTCCATTGACCCTAGTTATACCACTGTGAGTTTCACAAGGAACAAGCATGCACATAAAGTTACAGGGTCTACTATGTGAATGTGTGCTTCTTGAGATCAAAGGTTAATTTGTAGCTTTGGGGAATTGCTTTTATACTTGCAAATGCCCAGCAGTACCTCCAACAATAAAGTTTTGCATACGTCACATTAAAAGTATGCTGTGATATTGGGTATGTGGCAAGGTGAAGTAATACTGTGTCTTTTTTGTGTTTTTTTAGTGTCTTTAGAGAGAAGATAAGGTAAGTTGACTTTGTATTTATTTACAGTTGCACACATCTCACACGTATACACCCACCAACTGTTCTAGAATAACAATTCTGCATTCCACGTAGGACAGTGTTTTAAAAGAAAAGTTGTAGCCAGTAGCAGAGATGGCTTCTCAGTGGATTAATGATGCCCAGGCGCTAACTCGGGTTATGAAGGACAGGTCTGAGGCAGGATCAGAGACAGCATCTGAGGGAGAAGAAAATGGAGCAGATGCTTTATGTGATTATTCAGTCGACGGAGCTCGATCCGACAAGTCATCTTCCAGCGAATCCGAGGGGGCACAAGGATGACAGTTGTGCTGTCCCTTTGCCAGCATTGTCGTGCAGTGAGGCAACTGTTGCAGATTAGACCAACCCAGAGAGCAGGCACGTGTGATGGCAAGCACAGACGGAGTGCTCTCTTGGCAGCCCCCAATTTATTTCAGCTCCAAATTCCGCCTTTCACTGGTGATGCTGAATGTAATATTGTTATACCCATTATTTTGCCAATTGACTACCCCCATCTCTTTTTGGATGTTGACTTCCTTGAGAAAATTGTACAGCAAACAAATTTGCATGCTGAACAATTTCTAAAGGAGTATGGAGGTTCTTTAGAGCCTTATTCTAGGGTAAACCAGTGGACTCTCACTTCGCTTGAGGAGTTGAAGATATTTATTGACGTTACGCTCAAAATAGGGTTAGTGCAGAAACCAACCTTGCAGTCCTACTGGTCTACTCACATGGTTTGGGTAACCCCCATCGTCCCACCGTGCATGAGTGTTGATCTTTTTTTGCTATGGCAGCATATGCTGTATTTCAGTGACACTTCTGATGCATTGCCCTGGTACCATCCAGACCATGCCAGGTTTTTCAAAATTCGGCCTTCTGTGGAACATTTGTCTGACAGGTTTTCAGAGATTTATACTCCCGGAAAGAATATAGCCATTGATGAATCCTTGATCCTTTCCAAAGGGTAGCTGTTATTCAAGCAGTACATTGAAAGCAAAAGGCTTTGTTATGGCATCAAGTTGCACACGCTGTGTGAGAGCTCTACTGGCTATGTGTACAGCTTGAGAGTGTATACAGGGAAGGACTCCAATCTAAACCGTGTAGGTTACCCTCCCCACCATGAGTCACAGGAAAGAATGTATGGGAGCTTGTCCAGCCACTCCTTCGCAAAGGTTATAACCTTTATGTAGACAATTTCTTTATGGGGGTAGAGCTGTTGAGTGAGCTGTACAAAACTGGCACTGTGGCATGTGGTACAGTTTGTTGTCACCGCAAAGGGTTCCCGCAGGAGCCTATTTGTAGTAGAGTCTACTGTAAGCAGGGAAACGGGCAGGAGAGTCATGTTTACTGTCCCCAATGCCCATCTCAGCCAGCCCTGTGTTTTCTTACTTGCTTTATGTTGTACCATACAAAAGTGAATTATTGGGAAATTGACTGAGGTGGAGCTGCCATTAGGTAAACTATTCAATGGCTGTGATTGGATACCTACCTTCCATGGTTCACTACATCAGTAGGCAAGCAGCCATTGAATTTTAGTTTCTCTACTTGAAGAAATCATGCACTATAGCCTGCTCAACACCTTTATCTGCAATCAAAACGTGGTAGGTGTTCTGTTCGCCGATTGACACGTACATTATGGTCCCCACACTACACAAAATGGTAGACAGAACATAAGCCAAGATGTGACAGAGTACCCTCTGTGGCAAATGTTTTAAGGCTTGACTATATTTTAAAGTGCTTTTTAGGGAACTTAAGTATTCAAAACAAGAACCACCCTTATTACCTACGAGAACAAGAGTAAGTGTAATAAGTCAAACAAATGTCTTGTGGGACTTATTCACCAACATTTCTACTTGGTTTGAAAGTGTACAAACTCAATTACTAACTTGTATCATGGCCAATGTTATTAAAAAAAGGGTACAATATATTCTATGATGATTGTTTCCACATCTTTAGTATAAAGACAATATACATTTCCTTATGTATCCAAATTAGTGCAGACGATGCAGTGAACAAGTACATATACAACAAAATAGAACAAGACACTGAAGAGATACCAAGGTTGCATAGGATTTCATATCAAACAAACATAAGTGTAGATACTTTCTGTTCATGTATGGTATCTCCTATCTATGTCTATGTAGGAGATTTATAAAGCCCAACTGTTACTCTAAAGAGTGTCCTGGTGCTACTGCAGAAGGAACATCAGCTAGCCGGGAAAGGCGGGAACTAGGGGCAGGAGAAAAGATAGGTCTTAAGTTTTTTCCAGAATAATGGTGTTGCCCTAATGCACCTGAGAGACATCAGAAGCTTTGTCCAAAGAGAAAGGCCCAGGAAGGAGAACGATCTGCCCCCTGCCTTTGCCTTTCTAATATGAGGAACTTTGGCTAAACAAAGATTTTCAGATCGGAGGGTTCTTTGGGGAGCATAAAGCTTATCTCTGTTTTGTTGATAGTGTGGGCCAGTTTCGTTTTTTGGGTAAGGAGCAGTATCTTAAAAGTGATTCTCTTCATGAATGGGAGCCAATGAAGGCGTTGAAGAAGGTATAAAGATAACAAAAAAAGGAGTATCACCAAAGGAATCTAAGAAAGATTCTGAATGGGACATGTTAAGAACAAAGAGAATATTATCTTTTTGTTAAGAAACCCCTCACTCACCAACCTGGTTGGTGACATGCTTCATCATTGGGGTCCACCCTGATGACCGAGTGCCATCAGGGTGTGCTGCGACACCTGAACTACAGTGGAGCTGTTTTTTTTGTGATTGTGATTTGAAGCCCAGGTTTTTTACCACTTGATTTTGAAAAGAGGGAGGGGGGCATTCTTCGGCCGGAAAGTCTCCCATGGTGTCATGTCCTCTGAACTAATATAGAGGAGCGCAGTCTTCCCTGCATTGCATTTAAGTTGGTTGCTGGATAGCCAAATGAACGTTGCATTCAGACATTTATTAATTTTCTCCCCTGAAAAGTCTTGCCGTTCCCCCAGGAAAAGAACATTTGAGTGTCATCTTCATAAGACACAATGTTTGCACCCAAGGATTCTACCAGAGAGGCCAAGGGAGCAAGATAGATATTAAATAGCGTTCATTGGACTCAGAGCTGAGCCCTGCGGTACTGCTACTCTTAGCTTATGGGAAACATAAAAAAAAGGGTTACACCAGACCTCTTGTCCCCGATCCACCGAAAATGGAGCAAGCCACAGTCAAGCCCACCCTCTATTTCCCACTGAAAGTATACAATCTAGAAAGATGGAGTGAGAGATGGTGTTGGGCGCTGACGATAAGTCGAGTAACACCAGCAACGCTCTGTCACCACTGTCTAGACTGATCAGATACTTCCAGCAAAGCTGATTCAGTGCTATAGTTGGGCTGGAAGCCAGATTGGCTGGTTGTTGCTTTCTAAGTACTCAGAGATCTGTCGGTTGACGTGTTTCTCAAGTACCTTTGCTAGAGCTGGAAGGAGAGAGATAGGTCTGTAATTGGTTGGGTAATTTGGATCCGTCTGGGATTTTTTTTTAAACGATAGATTTTCGCCTGTGACGTAGTAAGTACTTGATGCACCAGCAGATTTATAACCTCTGCCTCAAGGTAAAATGAAGGAAGGACCAGGATCAGAGGGCGAGCCTATTTTAAGGCAACTTAGGGCTAGAAAGGAGCCTTCCATTGAGATGGGAGAAAGAGAGTCCAAGAAGCAACCAAGAAGCAATCTTTGCTTCTGAAGATGAACACTGATGGAAAGGAGTCACCCACCTTCCTGACTCTCTATGACCCACCCAGCAAATGTCAGCACTAGGCGGTGGGAGGCTAGTCTGAATTGAAGTTATTTTGACATAGAAGGTACAGGCAAGTTTCTGGGATTCGAGTTTGTAGTTAGTCTCAGCCTCCCACGAGGTAAAAGACTTACCAATTTAAAAAAATTCCTTAGAGCAGTTGCCAACCTCAAAATATTTTTTTTGTTGCTAATTTTAACTCTTTATGATACTTCTTGAGAACTTCTTTGTAGTCTGTTTTTGCCTTTGGCCAATATGTGACTCTCCATTGCCTCTATGCGTTTACACTCCAGCTTTAAGCTTTTCAACGCCTGGGAGTACCAAGGACTGGGCAATTTAAGGCAGCGTTGCTGAACAATGAATTCCTTCCTGGGGCAAAAGCTAGAATCGCTGTCTTAATCCAGCTATCAATCCGGTTTAAGTGTTCATCAATATTGCTGGAAAGAATTGGTTTATCTTCTGCTAGTGTGGAGCATAGAACATCCTGTTGAACTTTATGGAAGGCTCTTACCGTACTGGATAAGTTGCCATTCCTGGCCGGGGGGTCCCCAAGCTTTGGCCAATTGAGCCTAAGCAAGTAGTGGTCGAAACAAATCCAGAGGAATAGGAGAATCAACTTCCAAAGGACGGGAAGTGAAACTTTGGTCAAGATTATGACCAGCCAGATGAGTAGGGCCAGAGATAGACTGGGCAAGGCCCATAACCGCTAAATTCTCCAAAAGCAGAGAGCTTTCTCATGCCTCTGTACAGTCCATGTGAAGGATAACATTCCCCAACACCATCCAATGCACATATTTATAAATTAAAGGGGTTAGGACATTGCATAAAGAGGAAATAAACTCTCCTGAGGGACCAGGAAGCCTATAGATAAGTGTCCCATATACCGATTGTTTGGTTGAGAGGGAGAGAGTGAAACCCAAAATCTCTGCACCAGCTTGGTCCATTGGGGGTAGAGGGGCCAGAGAGTAGCACTCCTTGTTAATAACTGCAAGTCCACCCCCCTTCCCGTATCGTGGTGCTTCCTTGTGATCTTAAAGCCTTTGGGGGCAGCTGTCCAAACATCTGGACCAGAGGAGTCTGAGAGCCATGTTTCTGTTAAAAATACACATTAAAGTATTCGTTACACAGTAGATCATGAATATTCTCAGCGTGTTTTGGAAGAGAGCAGGAGTTGATTAAGCCTGCAACAAGATGTGGACTGGAACGTGATAGTGCCCTTAAAGGTTGGCCCCTGGCGTTAATGCAGACGTCACATGATCTGCTTTTAGTTTGAGTAAGACCAAGGGTGTAGGGATTAAGAGGGGTACACGTGGATGTATGGGCCAAATCCCGAAGTTGTGATGGGTTATAAAAGATACTGGGAGTCCCTTTCCTGATAAAACCAGCATAGTGGCAGGTGCTGGTCTCTTCCGGGACGCTGACGGGTGCAGATGGGCTTGTCTTTGGCACGCCAGCAGTTGGCCCGCTGCGCGCAGCATCCCTGACTAAATACACGGGGATGCGAGGTAAACTAGAGTGCGCACTTCCAAATGGCCACTCTAGTCTTTCCCAAGGAGGAGAAATGGCCAACAAGCACTGAGACCTCGGTCCGGCTAGAGATGAAAGCTGTTCCCTCCCTCGCATTCGCGGAAATAACCCCGATTCCCAACTGCTCAGGTCAGTAATACCCCAGGATTACAACAGTCAAATTCAAATTCAATGTTAAACACTTTTTTAAAAGAACGATGCAGTTCTTAAAAGAGCGATGCAAAGAGAACAGTGCCACAGATAAGTAAAAAAAACAGGAAGGACGGATTGAGGCACAAGAGTCGATTTGCAAGCGTTAAAAACACAACAATTAACTAGAGGGAGTTTAAACCCACCAACGTCCTGCTACCCTATCCTGGAGAATCATAACATGGTTTTAAAGCAACTTAGGGAGGGAATGTCGATGTTTCAACCTGTAGTCGAAAGAATGAAAGCCATGTGTGTGGTGCGTGAATGATGTGTGAATGCACCATAAAGGGCTGGTGAATTGAAGCAGCTTTATGGCTCACCTTCAGAAGTCTTGCTTTCAATATTCAAAGTATTTGTGCTTTGAAGCTTGTATTTCTAGAGGTGCTAAAACCAACCAGTGTAAGTAGTGGATTAACTTAAAAAAATTTGTACCAGATTTATATTTGTGGCGGTAAGGATAGTACGTCACAATAGCATCAGAGAATTCTTGCCCCTTACAGTGAAGACAATGGTCTAGCCACCCAGTATATATGATATATATGATATATATATATATATATATATATCATATATGTGTATATATATATATATATATATATATATATATATATATATATATATATATATATATATATATATATATATATATATATATATATTCAAAAACTATGCAGAACACCCTTTTGAGAAATCGGAGCCACACGAAGGTTGAAGTACAGTCCCTTTAATGATGAAAGACAGCCTGCCAGCAGGCTCATTCAGGAAAGCAAAATGTCCATAAGTAATAACGCCAGACGCGTTTCAGGAAACATCCTTTCTTCAGTGGCGTATCGTGGCACAGAAAGGCTGTAGGCGCTGCTGAAGAGCACTCAGTGGCTGATCACCTGCTCCAAGTGGGCGTGGCCTAATGCAAGGCCTGCTGGGCGATGTAGTGTTCTTCCAAATAATCCCCAGTGGGCGCGCCTGCACCCTTTCTTTTGATCAAGCCTTAGTGAAATGCTGAAATCCATAATAGAACCTGCCCTGCTTTATGCGCTGTCAAATCTGGAACTTGGAGCTGGTCTCCCTGCACGATTCCAGCTCCCCTTCGTTTCATGGCAGGCAGCACCAGAGAGTGCCGCCTTGAACTCGTTGTTGCGAGGGGCTCCTTCTTGCGACCGGGACGGCCGCTTAATATTCAAAAACTATGCAGAACACCTTTTTGAGAAATCGGAGCCACACGAAGGTTGAAGTACAGTCCCTTTAATGATGAAAGACAGCCTGCCAGCAGGCTCATTCAGGAAAGCAAAATGTCCATAAGTAATAACGCCAGACGCGTTTCAGGAAACATCCTTTCTTCAGTGGCGTATCGTGGCACAGAAAGGCTGTAGGCGCTGCTGAAGAGCACTCAGTGGCTGATCACCTGCTCCAAGTGGGCGTGGCCTAATGCAAGGCCTGCTGGGCGATGTAGTGTTCTTCCAAATAATCCCCAGTGGGCGCGCCTGCACCCTTTCTTTTGATCAAGCCTTAGTGAAATGCTGAAATCCATGATAGAACCTGCCCTGCTTTATGCGCTGTCAAATCTGGAACTTGGAGCTGGTCTCCCTGCACGATTCCAGCTCCCCTTCGTTTCATGGCAGGCAGCACCAGAGAGTGCCGCCTTGAACTCGTTGTTGCGAGGGGCTCCTTCTCGCGACCGGGACGGCCGCTTAATATTCAAAAACTATGCAGAACACCCTTTTGAGAAATCGGAGCCACACGAAGGTTGAAGTACAGTCCCTTTAATGATGAAAGACAGCCTGCCAGCAGGCTCATTCAGGAAAGCAAAATGTCCATAAGTAATACGCCAGACGCGTTTCAGGAAACATCCTTTCTTCAGTGGCGTATCATGGCACAGAAAGGCTGTAGGCGCTGCTGAAGAGCACTCAGTGGCTGATCACCTGCTCCAAGTGGGCGTGGCCTAATGCAAGGCCTGCTGGGCGATGTAGTGTTCTTCCAAATAATCCCCAGTGGGCGCGCCTGCACCCTTTCTTTTGATCAAGCCTTAGTGAAATGCTGAAATCCATGATAGAACCTGCCCTGCTTTATGCGCTGTCAAATCTGGAACTTGGAGCTGGTCTCCCTGCACGATTCCAGCTCCCCTTCGTTTCATGGCAGGCAGCACCAGAGAGTGCCTCCTTGAACTCGTTGTTGCGAGGGGCTCCTTCTCGCGACCGGGACGGCCGCTTAATATTCAAAAACTATGCAGAACACCCTTTTGAGAAATCGGAGCCACACGAAGGTTGAAGTACAGTCCCTTTAATGATGAAAGACAGCCTGCCAGCAGGCTCATTCAGGAAAGCAAAATGTCCATAAGTAATAACGCCAGACGCGTTTCAGGAAACATCCTTTCTTCAGTGGCGTATCGTGGCACAGAAAGGCTGTAGGCGCTGCTGAAGAGCACTCAGTGGCTGATCACCTGCTCCAAGTGGGCGTGGCCTAATGCAAGGCCTGCTGGGCGATGTAGTGTTCTTCCAAATAATCCCCAGTGGGCGCGCCTGCACCCTTTCTTTTGATCAAGCCTTAGTGAAATGCTGAAATCCATGATAGAACCTGCCCTGCTTTATGCGCTGTCAAATCTGGAACTTGGAGCTGGTCTCCCTGCACGATTCCAGCTCCCCTTCGTTTTATGGCAGGCAGCACCAGAGAGTGCCACCTTGAACTCGTTGTTGCGAGGGGCTCCTTCTCGCGACCGGGACGGCCGCTTAATATTCAAAAACTATGCAGAACACCCTTTTGAGAAATCGGAGCCACACGAAGGTTGAAGTACAGTCCCTTTAATGATGAAAGACAGCCTGCCAGCAGGCTCATTCAGGAAAGCAAAATGTCCATAAGTAATAACGCCAGACGCGTTTCAGGAAACATCCTTTCTTCAGTGGCGTATCGTGGCACAGAAAGGCTGTAGGCGCTGCTGAAGAGCACTCAGTGGCTGATCACCTGCTCCAAGTGGGCGTGGCCTAATGCAAGGCCTGCTGGGCGATGTAGTGTTCTTCCAAATAATCCCCAGTGGGCGCGCCTGCACCCTTTCTTTTGATCAAGCCTTAGTGAAATGCTGAAATCCATGATAGAACCTGCCCTGCTTTATGCGCTGTCAAATCTGGAACTTGGAGCTGGTCTCCCTGCACGATTCCAGCTCCCCTTCGTTTCATGGCAGGCAGCACCAGAGAGTGCCGCCTTGAACTCGTTGTTGCGAGGGGCTCCTTCTCGCGACCGGGACGGCCGCTTAATATTCAAAAACTATGCAGAACACCCTTTTGAGAAATCGGAGCCACACGAAGGTTGAAGTACAGTCCCTTTAATGATGAAAGACAGCCTGCCAGCAGGCTCATTCAGGAAAGCAAAATGTCCATAAGTAATAACGCCAGACGCGTTTCAGGAAACATCCTTTCTTCAGTGGCGTATCGTGGCACAGAAAGGCTGTAGGCGCTGCTGAAGAGCACTCAGTGGCTGATCACCTGCTCCAAGTGGGCGTGGCCTAATGCAAGGCCTGCTGGGCGATGTAGTGTTCTTCCAAATAATCCCCAGTGGGCGCGCCTGCACCCTTTCTTTTGATCAAGCCTTAGTGAAATGCTGAAATCCATGATAGAACCTGCCCTGCTTTATGCGCTGTCAAATCTGGAACTTGGATCTGGTCTCCCTGCACGATTCCAGCTCCCCTTCGTTTCATGGCAGGCAGCACCAGAGAGTGCCGCCTTGAACTCATTGTTGCGTGGGGCTCCTTCTCGCGACCGGGACGGCCGCTTAATATTCAAAAACTATGCAGAACACCCTTTTGAGAAATCGGAGCCACACGAAGGAGCCCCTCGCAACAACGAGTTCAAGGCGGCACTCTCTGGTGCTGCCTGCCATGAAACGAAGGGGAGCTGGAATCGTGCAGGGAGACCAGCTCCAAGTTCCAGATTTGACAGCGCATAAAGCAGGGCAGGTTCTATCATGGATTTCAGCATTTCACTAAGGCTTGATCAAAAGAAAGGGTGCAGGCGCGCCCACTGGGGATTATTTGGAAGAACACTACATCGCCCAGCAGGCCTTGCATTAGGCCACGCCCACTTGGAGCAGGTGATCAGCCACTGAGTGCTCTTCAGCAGCGCCTACAGCCTTTCTGTGCCACGATACGCCACTGAAGAAAGGATGTTTCCTGAAACGCGTCTGGCGTTATTACTTATGGACATTTTGCTTTCCTGAATGAGCCTGCTGGCAGGCTGTCTTTCGTCATTAAAGGGACTGTACTTCAACCTTCGTGTGGCTCCGATTTCTCAAAAGGGTGTTCTGCATAGTTTTTGAATATTAAGCGGCCGTCCCGGTCGCGAGAAGGAGCCCCTCGCAACAACGAGTTCAAGGCGGCACTCTCTGGTGCTGCCTGCCATGAAACGAAGGGGAGCTGGAATCGTACAGGGAGACCAGCTCCAAGTTCCAGATTTGACAGCGCATAAAGCAGGGCAGGTTCTATCATGGATTTCAGCATTTCACTAAGGCTTGATCAAAAGAAAGGGTGCAGGCGCGCCCACTGGGGATTATTTGGAAGAACACTACATCGCCCAGCAGGCCTTGCATTAGACCACGCCCACTTGGAGCAGGTGATCAGCCACTGAGTGCTCTTCAGCAGCGCCTACAGCCTTTCTGTGCCACGATACGCCACTGAAGAAAGGATGTTTCCTGAAACGCGTCTGGCGTTATTACTTATGGACATTTTGCTTTCCTGAATGAGCCTGCTGGCAGGCTGTCTTTCATCATTAAAGGGACTGTACTTCAACCTTCGTGTGGCTCCGATTTCTCAAAAAGGTGTTCTGCATAGTTTTTGAATATTAAGCGGCCGTCCCGGTCGCAAGAAGGAGCCCCTCGCAACAACGAGTTCAAGGCGGCACTCTCTGGTGCTGCCTGCCATGAAACGAAGGGGAGCTGGAATCGTGCAGGGAGACCAGCTCCAAGTTCCAGATTTGACAGCGCATAAAGCAGGGCAGGTTCTATCATGGATTTCAGCATTTCACTAAGGCTTGATCAAAAGAAAGGGTGCAGGCGCGCCCACTGGGGATTATTTGGAAGAACACTACATCGCCCAGCAGGCCTTGCATTAGGCCACGCCCACTTGGAGCAGGTGATCAGCCACTGAGTGCTCTTCAGCAGCGCCTACAGCCTTTCTGTGCCACGATACGCCACTGAAGAAAGGATGTTTCCTGAAACGCGTCTGGCGTTATTACTTATGGACATTTTGCTTTCCTGAATGAGCCTGCTGGCAGGCTGTCTTTCATCATTAAAGGGACTGTACTTCAACCTTTGTGTGGCTCCGATTTCTCAAAAGGGTGTTCTGCATAGTTTTTGAATATTAAGCGGCCGTCCCGGTCGCGAGAAGGAGCCCCTCGCAACAACGAGTTCAAGGCGGCACTCTCTGGTGCTGCCTGCCATGAAACGAAGGGGAGCTGGAATCGTGCAGGGAGACCAGCTCCAAGTTCCAGATTTGACAGCGCATAAAACAGGGCAGGTTCTATCATGGATTTCAGCATTTCACTAAGGCTTGATCAAAAGAAAGGGTGCAGGCGCGCCCACTGGGGATTATTTGGAAGAACACTACATCGCCCAGCAGGCCTTGCATTAGGCCACGCCCACTTGGAGCAGGTGATCAGCCACTGAGTGCTCTTCAGCAGCGCCTACAGCCTTTCTGTGCCACGATACGCCACTGAAGAAAGGATGTTTCCTGAAACGCGTCTGGTGTTATTACTTATGGACATTTTGCTTTCCTGAATGAGCCTGCTGGCAGGCTGTCTTTCATCATTAAAGGGACTGTACTTCAACCTTCGTGTGGCTCCGATTTCTCAAAAGGGTGTTCTGCATAGTTTTTTAATATTAAGCATCCGTCCCGGTCGCGAGAAGGAGCCCCTCGCAACAACGAGTTCAAGGCGGCACTCTCTGGTGCTGCCTGCCATGAAACGAAGGGGAGCTGGAATCGTGCAGGGAGACCAGCTCCAAGTTCCAGATTTGACAGCGCATAAAGCAGGGCAGGTTCTATCATGGATTTCAGCATTTCACTAAGGCTTGATCAAAAGAAAGGGTGCAGGCGCGCCCACTGGGGATTATTTGGAAGAACACTACATCGCCCAGCAGGCCTTGCATTAGGCCACGCCCACTTGGAGCAGGTGATCAGCCACTGAGTGCTCTTCAGCAGCGCCTACAGCCTTTCTGTGCCACAATACGCCACTGAAGAAAGGATGTTTCCTGAAATGCGTCTGGCGTTATTACTTATGGACATTTTGCTTTCCTGAATGAGCCTGCTGGCAGGCTGTCTTTCATCATTAAAGGGACTGTACTTCAACCTTCGTGTGGCTCCGATTTCTCAAAAGGGTGTTCTGCATAGTTTTTGAATATATATATATATATATATATATATATATATATATATATATATATATATATATATATATATATATATCATATATACTGGGTGGCTTCTGAATTCTGTGTTTTTAATAGGACACTGTGTGTCCTTTTAAAAACGCAGAATTCACACAAAGCCCACTGGAGGGAATAATTGAGCGTCAAAATGGAACCACAAGTTCCGGAATGCTTTGCAAGGAGACCATTAAGGAAGGCACACCGGAGGCCTAATTAATTTTAAAGCAGGAAGTTGGAACTGTGGCAGCGCGCAATCTGTTTGTGTGTTCTGATGCCTTTGAGAAAGGAGCATGAAGCTCTGAAATGCATTAGGCGAAAGGATTGAAAAAGATTGGAATGAAATGCCTGTTTCCTTTTGTAATAAAGGATTGTGAAAATCACCGGCTGTGGAGTGTGTCCTTAATGCAGGGCATCTTTTGGAAACATATATATATAGATATCAAGAAATCCAGAAACTCCCCAACCTCCAAACGGCGATGGAGAGAAACACGAACTCCAATTGATGTGATTCAGTTCTTTTTATTTTCTGCTTCTGTGCTCCCACAACCTGCCATTACGCGTTTCGGCCAGTCAAGCTGGCCTTGATCACATGTGTGCATTGGTGTAACCGTGGGGAAGAATACTCCATCTGTGGCATTGTTTGCAGTCTTCCCAAGTCCTGATTGAGTAAGGGCCATCTGTGACTGACCTCTGTGTCTACCCACCTAATTTAAATGTGCAGACATACAGGTCAATTTTCACTGCCTGTCAACGCCTGGAAAACCATGGTGGTAAAGGGAAGTGATAACTGTCTAATTCACCCCTTGCTGAAGGAAATAACTCCCATCTTCAGTGTGGCATTTTTTTTTTTTCAAAAACAAAATCCAAATTTGCGTTTTGTTTTTAAAAATTGAAAATATAAATTGTTGGGCAGCTCCATCATGTTGTGGGCGATCACACCCGCAGCAAGACAGCGACACCGAGCACCAGCGGCCAAGGGGTTTGATAACAAATTTGTCGAGTAAAATCTTAAGCCCAACAGAAGAGCAAGTCCTAGAGAAAGGGCTAGGTTTTGTCCCCACAGCCAGACCGGACAAATTTAAACTTCATTGCGAACTATCCGAATTCTTTAGGAAGCTTAAATTAAAAGCTTTCTTTGAGGCCAGAACAGAAACTAATGACGAGTCCCCCGCATTTGACACCAATTTCAGAATAAAATCCACTTTTGTCCCACCGCCCCATACTGTCCCTGCTGAAATAACTGCCTTTGAACAAGCAGTTTTTAACGACATGGAATCACTACCAGTAACAGCACCATTCAAGAATTTCTCTGCAGCTGAATTTCAAGCATTAGAGATACTGAAGAATGATCAAGACATAGTAATTAAGCCAGCGGACAAGGGGGGCGGTATTGTCATCCAAAATACTGATGACTATGATAAAGCATGCCGTACTCTGTTGGATAATAGAGTTAATTACAAACCACTCACGATGGACCCAACATCGGAACTGAAGGCACGCATCCATGACTTGGTCAAGGAGGCAGAAGAAAATGAGGACATTTCCAAGCATGAGGCGGCTTTTCTTACGGGAGGGGGAAATTCAATCCCTTATTTTTACACTCTCCCCAAGACGCATAAGAACATTGATCCACCACCAGGAAGGCCGATAGTTTCTGGCATTGGTTCTGTGCTCGAACCTCTCTCCACCTTCTGTGACCACTATTTAAAACCTTTGGTACAAAATACCTCTACGTACCTTAAAGATACCAAGAATCTTCTACAAATGCTCGGACAAGTTACCTTCACAGCGGACTCAATTATCTTAGTGACACTAGATATAGAAAGTCTATATACTAGCATTCCACAGGATGACACCCTCAGAGTGATGGAAGGAGCTCTAGACTCCATTGAGTGGAATTATGTCACCCCAAAAGATTTCATTGTCCAATGTGCCACTATGGCTTTAAAAGAAAATTATTTTGAATACCAAGGTGAACTCTTCCTACAATGTACGGGGACATCCATGGGCAGTACTTTTGCTCCAAGCATAGCAGGACTCTATGTCCATGATTTTGAGATGAGACATATCCTGCCTACTGACAACCCCTTCCACTCCTCCATAAACTTATGGACAAGATATATCGACGATATCCTTCTCATTTGGAAGGGTGAGGTTGATAATCTAGAGCAATTTCTAACCTGGATAAACACCCGAGACCCCTACTTAAAATTTACCAACCATCACAGTAAAGAATCAGTGGTGTTTCTTGATGTCATTATCACAGTCAGCGGGATGGGCCTAACAACCAAAACCCACTATAAACCTACGGCAAGGAACAATTTGCTGGCTTTCTCCAGCTTCCACCCAAGACCGTTAAGGGAGAATCTCCCTTACGGGCAGTACCTCAGAATACGGCGCAACTGCTCAGACATAAAAGATTACAAGATCCAAGCGTCAGATCTCACTGGAAAACTCGAAGCACGTGCCTACCCGAAAAAAATCTTGGATAAAGGACTAAACGGGCTAGAAATCAACCACGAGAGTCCCTTCTCGAAGACACGGTCAAAGAACCATCTGTAATCCCCTTAACATGTGTGACCACATACAGCTCTATTTCTGACGCAATGAAAAAATCAGTGAACAAGCATTGGAAAATTATAACAAGTAACAACAGAACATGGGAAAAAACACTTTTTTCTTTTAAAAAAGGAATAAGCCTAAAAGACTCTTTGGTACATACCCGCCCAAAAATGGACACTTCAAACACTAGAAGTGTAAGGTCCATCACGAGCGCTTGGGGGATGCCCCCCGTGACTGGCCATTTCCCCTGTTCCAATTGTAGCGTCTGCCACCTGACAGCGCACACCAAACAACTTTCACTCGAGACAGGCAAAATATGGATACAGAGGAATCATACCAATTGTAATTCGACCAATGTCGTATATATGATCACATGCCCGTGTCTTAAGAGGTACATTGGGATGACCACAAGAAAAGTGAAGCAACGAATCTGCGAGCACCGGAGTAACATCAGGTGCCGTAAGACAACCACAAAAATGAGTGAACACTTCCTTCAGAGGAACCATACCACCAATGACCTCCACTGGACAATAATAGAGCAGATCACCACAGAGAGAAATACTGCCAACATCCTATTTGAAAAAGAGCAACGTTGGGTATACAGACTTGGTACCCATATCAACGGGCTCAATGACCAAATACCTTGGGCCACGGTCTTAAAACGCTGACCTGCCTTGTTCCCACAGTCAAGCTCTAGTAACTTTTACTTGTGAAAGTTAAATACAATCCACCGCTTTGGAGCGCCACTATGAACACATCGTTGCTGTATTACCAACTTGACATATCTCTAATCCCTTGAGAAAAGAATTCAACCTTCACTGATAATCTGGTAACAGCCAATTTTTCCCAATCATCAATGTGCCATTAATGGCCAATTCCTGCCATTAGTTCTGGTCTCGTGGTAATTAAACTTCCTTTTGTTATTTTATTTTTAGTTGATCTGCGAATCTATACATAAATAGCTAATGCACCCTGATTGATCACCAACTGATGGCCCACACTCCGAGCCTCATCCCCTCCTCGACTTTCCCGTGAAGTTTTGCTTCTCAAGCCTCACTTTGGATATGACATCCCAATTAGTGCTCGAGACGTACACGTCACGCACATGCCCCTGAATGAGTTGGGACACGCCCATAGGCCCGCGCTTGTATTCCAAGCCACTTCTCCTGCTCTGGTTACTTCGTGAAGGCTTGCTTCCCAAGCCTCACTTTGGATTTGGTCCTCGAGACATGCGCGTCACGCGCACGCCCACTATCGACTCTGGGCACGCCCCCATGCCTCGCGCCCTCCCGCACTTCCGTACTTAGCGGGTCGCTTTCACCGGAACACCCATCCACGGGGTCCGGCAGAGGAGATCGCTAGGTGCCGAGCGGGTGTTTGGCGTTGCGGGCGTAAGGCCTGTCTGTTGGCGAAGCACAATCTGCGCACAGCTAAGTACCTTGTTTCTTGTTGCTCCTCGTACTAAGCAGGTCTCTGTCCGTTTTAACCCCATGCAGGGTGTGCCATTGTCGCCACCACCCCCCTCCCGAGACCCATGAAGTGTGGATCATTAAACTAACAAGTGAGAATTTCGCCGTGCTTTTTACGTTTTAATTTTATTTTTAATTTTTGTGTTATATATTAGTTATCACCACATTCCATTTGGGTTTCATCTCCACTTCAGCCCCCCATTTGGGCGCATTGATCCCAGTATCACGAGTGATATAGAAACCCAGATAATTCGACCTAGCGAGCAACTGTCCTCCTTTCCTTGTTTATTGCATGCCCGGTCACGGCCTGATTCACTTCTCTAGGCATAAAATATGGCTACAGTCCACTGGCATGCTCCCAAACAACCACAGCACAGAACTTCGAGATCAGTGTATGCAAAATACGTTCCAGTCCAATTACTAATACCATCACCATTGTCTTTTATGTGTGTTTGTCATTTCTTTACAGACCACAGGTTTCGCATTATTTTTGCGAACCACCGCTTTTTGGTTTGTTTTTTTGCACTACCTTTTACACTTTATTTTTAACTTTCACGTCCTCAGGCAAGGGTGGGCCTTAGCGCGCCCATACCACCGAGGTACACGATGACATGGTCCTGACGAAAGCCCCGTAAACCATTACGCATAAGGGCAGAAACATGTTGACCCCACTCTAAAGGGGAAAACACCCAACACAATAGTTGGTAAATTTCCCGACACATTGATTTTATCCCATGCCCAGCTAACCATTGAATAAAGTTTTTTATATGGTATAGTCTGTTGGCATTTTTAAATTCACCATATTTTTTGCACATTATTGTCACACAACCAGCTCCGCAGTAATCTGGTGTTGTAGCACACCAGGGAGGCATTCGGCTTCTCCTGGTGGGCCCGATGATGAAGCATGTCACCACCCAGGGTGGTGAGTGAGGGCTTCCTAAAGAATCCCTAAGTGACTCCTTCTTAGGTCGATTCCTTTCCTTTCTCGATAACCTGTGCTGGATATCCTTTTTCCTTATGCAGACACTCTTTTGTTGTTTATAAATAGAACCCGGGGGACTGAGAGTGTCTCTTCCCTCTCTCTCTTGTTGTTGGTATTGGAGTTGTATGTCTAACATAAAAAGGCATTGACAGGAATTGCAGTTTCAGTGGCTCCTGTTAATGTTTTTCAATTGACTTCCAATTTAGCAGTCCTTTCTAAATTTGGAGGGTGGGGTAGTCTCACCATGGCAGACATTAAGGCCTCATTTACAAGGCCCCTGTGCCACTGGAATGTCACTTTTAATGACGCTCCAGAAGCACACATTGCAGTGCCATATCTTCAAGGCCATGTAATGCCACTCTGCGTGACTTTTCATAGTCTTGTAGATATGGTGTGAGGCAACACAGCGCAAGTCACTGCATTGTCTCGCACTGCGATTGAGAGGTGTGCCATTGGCATTACAGTGGGTGTTCCCACGTAACACCCATGGCATTTTAAACATTGCCAGATTGGCAATGTTCTGTAAATCTGGGAATGTGTCAAAAGCCTATGCCTCCCCAGGGGAGGGGCAGGGAAGGCTCAACAAGGAGAAATAGTTTTATTTCTCCTCGTTTATCCCTCTTTCTATGTGTGCTGCATTCGGCAGCACACATGAAAGAAGGAAATCTCTCCACTGATTGTTTTTGTGCAGGAGGGTGCCACTTACTGCGCAAAAACAATAATTCCCACGATGAACACAGCCTTGCACCATGGTGAAAGGGTACCTGCATTTTGAGCACCAGCATAGGGAAAGAGGACAGGTATGCACCCTATCTGATAGATAAGGCCAATTACTGCCCTTTTCTATTGCCATAGGTCAACACAGCAGGAAGGCTTGTAGCGCTGCCCTATGGCAAAATATTGTAAATGAAGCCCTAAGTCCTCCGCCAGGATGGCGGAGTCTTCTTTATCAGCCAAAATGTAAAGTTGGCCCTTACTTAGAGCTTCTTGTTTTTTGTTTCCAGTGTGCGCAGCTGTGATTTTGTGCCCTAGGTCAGCTGGCACCTAGGCAAACCTGCACATATTTTTAAACTAGACAACCAGGAGAGCCCAGGGGTGCATGACTTGCGTGGCTCTAACCCCTAAGCCCTTGCAAACATCAAACTTTGTTAAGAAACGCACATTTTCATCACATACATGTGATGGAAAGATAGGAAATATGCTGGAAGTCACAGGCTACCTACCACCCTGAGATCCCACACGTCTCCCGACAAGAACAGTACCCTTCTTGTGTGTGTGGCCCAAGAGAAAACAAAATTAATCGCTATGTTGAGAGATAAACAATAGGGGTAGATGCTGTATTTGGGGCTGTGCTGTGGCGCCACCCTGGCGCCACCCATGCATATCTACAAACCTTAGACATTTTTGAAAACTAGACAACCAAGGGGATCTGAGGTGGTGTGCCATGCACGGATCCCACAAGGTTTTTTTACCCACTGATCTGCAAACCTCAAACTTTGACTGAACACACACTTTCCTTCCATTTCTGTGATGAAAACTGCCAGAATCTGTAGGAATCCACAAAATTCCTACCACTCTGCATTACCCCACTTGTGCCAGTAAAAATGCTGCCCCACTGGTGTGGCTGGGCATAAGGCCCGCTACAGGAATGGCTGAAACCAAGGTCAATATAAGCCCTCACCAGGGGACTCCCATTGACCTTGGTTTGATCAGTTTCTGTCACAGGCTCTAGGCCTAGCCACACAATTGAGGTTCCATTTTTATCGAGAGATTTGGGGGAATGCCAAGTGGAAGGAAGTTTGTGGCTCCCTGCAGATTTCAGAACTTTCTATTACAGACCTGTGAAGAAAATGTGTTTTTAGGTCAAATCTTTAGGTTTGCAGTGAATTCTGGGTCGGAAAACCTGGTAAGAACCATGCAAGTTAGACCACCCTGGATACCCCTAGGTGTCTAGTTTAAATAAATGCACAGATTGGCTAGGTTTGTCTTGGTGCCGACTGAGCTAGGGTCCAACATCTACAGGTTATTGTTGTAGGGAGATAGTGGGCTGTGTAGCTCCAAGGGTTGTAACTGATAGAGCCCCTTACTACAATTGCCGAGATGTGCAGATTCTCTCTGCGCCAAAATGCGTAAAGTGTCTTGAATCATTCTATATTGCAGTCAGAGATCAGCGTATCTGTATGGCGTACAACACATGGAGCTTCACACCCCAATATCTCCATACAACAATAACCAACAAGTGTTCTGCTTGAACGACTCATTAAAGGGTCTTTGTTCTTCATGTGAATTCTATGTCCTGAAAATGGTCTTATAAATGCACAACATAAAAGACCGAACCATCGACATATCAACCCATTTTCCAACTTGCTACAGAAATTTTGTGATTAGGAAATGGATGTCTTATATATAGGCTGTTTCCCTTAAGATCATGTTTAATGGGTTTTAGTACAATGGTGACAAGCATAAATTATTTCATGTGATTGTGGTTTTCTGTTAGCTATGTATAGGAGATATATGTATACACTTACATTTCTGTTTCTGATCATAAATATAGAGAAAAGGAATACACCCAGATCTTTTACTTTAAATGTATTAACTACAGAATCTTTGGATTTATGTTGACATTTTTTATTTTTGATGCTATTATCAGGCCATTTGCGAGCATAGTTAGAGTGAATTAAATTGTTAAACAAAATCCCTTGTAGGTACTTTCACTTGACAATTTCTATTACCCAAGCCCACAAGGGATACTGGGTTGCCCAATCTTTGTTAGTTTTAAAGAGATGTCATTCTTATGCTCTTAGCCCTATGTGCCTGCATCCTGTCTCCAATACACATCTGGGGTGAGTGACTAACAAACTTTGTGCATTCCCTCTAGACAGCCACACACAAAGGGAGCTTAAGTGTGGCTGAGCGGCCATCCACATCCTGGTGGGCTATCCTAGGCAGGATGGGAGGGAGGAGCTGACACTTACCCCTGAATAGCCTGTGTTCTATCCCCACACAAAAGAATGCATACACCCTGTAGTTAGTCTGGAGCAGGAGCTGGGAGGGAGGACATCTGTTCACTTTAAAGCCCCACGTTGAAGTCACCACCAGGCACAGCTAGGTATGGGTACTGGGTCCATGGCATCATCAAATCAGACTCTACTGGATCTGTGAAGAACTATGCTTGGAGGAAGGACTTCTGTGAGGCTACAAGGATTCCCATTTTGCTGTACTGCTGTTCTGTAAGAACTGCTTTTTTTGATGTGCGGCCCTGTTACCTGCTACCCTCAGCCAGGCTGAGGAAGGATTGGACTAGCTTGCTTGTACCCAGAGTGATCTCCAAGGGCATGCTGGCTTGCCTCCTGTTTTAGGACTCAGGGATATCAAAGTCTTACACTCTGCCCCTGTGCCTGGTCCATTTTAAGTGGATCCAGGTGCTTGCTCCAGTGGGACCGACGCATCCTATTCTGCATGAGAAGAATCAACGCATCGGCGCTGTTGCGGTAAAAGAACCGGCGCATCACACTTGGAACCAGAGCATCGCCATCAGAAACAATGCATTGGAAGCTTTTCATCGGAGACACTGTCGACACAGAAGATCGATGCGTCCCCTTGACTGCATGGAGAAACCTGGCACATCGGCTTTGGAACTGGCATTCCGCCTTTGGAACCTGCGCAGTACCATTGTTGCGGTACAAAAGGGGGTGGTGATGGACGGAGCATCTGAACCAATCAAACACTCACACCCAGTCAAAAGATCTGGGTTTGACCCATCACCCTTCTTTAGCCCACTCTGCCACCCCAGTTCAGACATGGCTATATGCAAATCAGTCTGACCCTGTGCCTCATGGGAACAGTCCAGACCGAACTGCCAAGCCATGCCTTCCCTGGACCGGAAACAAGCTTCCGAGGACCGGTTTCTGGCATTACAGCCGTCTTCAGCCCGGCTTGCTTGAATCTAGTGGCAAAGTGAGCAAGGGACTCACGTCTGAGCATACCCTGCCACACTTATGGCGGCCAAAAGCGGTACAAAAGGGGGTGGTGATGGACGGAGCATCTGAACCAATCAAACACTCACACCCAGTCAAAAGATCTGGGTTTGACCCATCACCGTTCTTTAGCCCACTCTGCCACCCCAGTTCTCTAATCCATGCAGTGGAACGCAGGTGTGTTCCACTGTGCGCCGATCACACAACTGAGGTCCAAAGCTTCAATAAGACTGCTCACCAGCCACACCAGAGTGGACCACACCTCCATGCTAGTCGGGACGACTTTCCTCTCTTCACGCGGCTACGAAATCGGCTGGCAAGGTAAGAACTGATTTCATAGTGGGTCCCTTATGAAATACGATGTTGAGGTGCATTCATCCACAAAAAGTGCATCCCATCCTCGTCACCAAAATATGTGGTGTTCACCACAAGCAAAAGGGCAGACAACCTCAGGGAGTTTATACTGAAGCAAGTCCCTATTGCACCTCATCCATCAGGCCCTCTCAAGTCAGCTGTCACCATTAGAATCCTACAGGAACAGTCAGTCTTCTTTAAGGGCTGAGAAATGGTGGTCACTCTAGGCTGTCGACATATTGACAACCTGCCTTGCCCAGAGGAAGGAGTGGCACAATACCCATTGAGGCCTCCCCACTTTCTTAGCTACCCATCTTTGAGTACCACTGTTAGAATTGGGGGTCTCTAGTTGCCAGTGGCGTACACCCTGTTCAAGTAGGGAGCCTTCCTTCTAGTGAGGATAAAGGAGTTACACACCAAAAATAACTGCTCACCCCCTTGGTAGCTTGACACGAGCAGTCAGGCTTATCTCAGTGGCAATGTGTAAAGCATTTGCACATAACACACAGTAACACAGTGAAACAATACAAATGGACACATCAGTTTAGAAAAAAAAGTATCTTTATCTAAATGGGGAAATGATCACATTATTCATGCTGGCCCGGGCTCAACTGCCCTTAGAAAAACGTTTGCAGCTAGTTCTCATGTATTTGTTTATACTTTAAACTTTGTCTGAAATATTCCAAGTGCTCCATTGCTGCAGTAACCCCTGAGCTTTGGCAGCCTCCTGGTAATACATGAGTTTTCCCTTGAAGGTTGTTTTCAAATTAGCAGGCTCTAACAGAAAGTCTGTCATTCCAGCCTTTGTGATCGATGGTATTAGTCAGCAAAGGTGCCATTCAGCTGCTTGATATATAGGCTGTCCCAGAATATAGTTTGCTACATGTATTAACAGAGCACTTGGATGTTGACTAACTAGAGCATTACTGGTCTGGCGAAAAGAAAATCAATGTGTTTTTCCACTTGCATTCTATGTCCTGTAGTGTAGTTCCTATATTCCCAATAGGCTCTGCGCATTGGAATAATATATACTATAGATTTGACGTAGGACTGAGGTCGACTGGGTCTCTATCGAATATATTAGGCTTACTTGTGAGTGCCAGCTAGCTCAGAGGTCACTAGAAACTTTCTCGAATGAACAAGAAGGGATTAGTTTCTGACAACCGCATAAACATGACAACTTTTTTCCCAAGAATAAGAAATATATCTCAAGAGTCGCGGAAACAATAGATATATATTTCACTCAGTCAATTGTGCATGCTTCGTTCCACCAAAGGTGCAGAGAAATAGAGAGACAGGCGTTTTCAATAAAAGTATTTATTGAACAGTTTCTTTCTCATGCAGAGGAAATGAACTGCTACAATCGTAATACTGGTTGCAAAGTACAATGCGTACAGTACGAAGAGTATTATAAAATAATACTGTAAAAGCATGATATGGTTTCTAAGCCATATAAAATAACATAGAATACATACATTAATAAATAAAAACTAAGAAGTACTCAACTGGTGCTTCTAAAATACGCCTACCCCTGTGTACCTAACATAGGTCTAGTACAAGGGAAGAAGTAAGTGAGGTGTAGCTTAGTCTCAGTATTCTTTTGCCAAGAACCTATCCAAGAATTCTCTAAGGGTCTAATCAGCTCCGTACCTTGGTTTAGAATGAAGGAGGTCTGGTATCTCTCTCTCTCAGGACTCGATTTCCCAACAACCCGCAAGGGTAGCTTGGAAACACTGGAGCTGGATATCCCAGCAAGAGAAAAGACAGCGTCTCTCTCAGTGCGTCTGCTGGAGGGTCGGCTTCCTTCAGGCACTTGCTGCGGCGAGCTGTGTCATGTAGGTAGATAGTCGAACTGCTCCAAACCACCGTGTGTTTGCCTGGGCAAGTGTGGGCATATTTATACCTTGAAGGTGCCAAGTTTGACGTAAGGTTGGACATAATAACGTCATCAAAGACTCAGTTCTTTGAAAACTCCATGAATTCGTGGATAAATTAATATTCAAGCAAGGGGAAGTCCCTGTCTGCTGAAGGCGGGTTTTTCCAAGAAATCGTTATGGATTTTCGGAACTAGTGGAAGTAGCCATGCCGTATTTGGACTGCATAGGCTAAGTCTAAATATGGTTATGATTTCTATGCCTATATAAGGATAGAGTGATTTATACCTATATATGGGCATGAATTGGGAAAATTACACTAGGGTCCTAAATTCATATACAACAGTCCCAGTCATTAAATTGGGGAAATGTTTGTTTAAGGAGATGCTCTACATAAGCTCTATGATCATCTTTTACCCTTTGGTATGCCAAGAACTCGCAAGTTATTGCTATGCATCCTGTCCTCTAAATCTTCCATCTTCAGAGTTACAGTCTATATGTTAGTCTCCTGCTATTGTATATATGGGGATATTTTATATATTTAAATGTTGTGAATGTTATTTTTAATTTTATTAAGTATCATGTATACTACAATTAAAGACAGATTGCAGGCCCAGGTATCATATATTTATAAAAGACGTTTTGGATGTCACTGCAAATAGTCCCTCCTAGAGCTCTGTGACAGATATTTGAATAGTGAGAGCTCAATAGAGGTCTCTCTCTGTTCACAAAGCTTAAACTTTGCGTTAAATCTAAAAGAAGACATTGGAGACAGTCAGGTCTTTAGCTCAACTGTCAACTTTTATGCTTAAAGATAGCTTTCACTTGCTCTCAGACAGTTCCCTAATCAGATTATCTACAGTTGTACACTATCCAGTGGCTTTATTTATCTGGAGTCTAAGGGGTCATTTAGAGTTTGACAGAGCGGTATTAAGAAATTTGTGACCAATAGATTGTGTCTGCTGTATCAGCGAAACCTATGAAAGCAAAACACTCTCCGAGTACAAGAAGTGAACAGCTACCTAAGGCTCATTTAATGGGAAGCTCTGATGCCTCTTTTCCATAAAACATTGGTGAATGGGGAATAAACATTAAAACTGAAACCTCTGTTCAATTGCCATTCAATGCTGGACCCTGCTTGCCTGAAATATATGGCCAAACTTACAAAAATGTAGACATGTTCTCATAGCAAAACCTTCTTAGTATTAACATTTGCTGAATGCATAACTAGGAAGGTTGAGGTAAAGACTCCTGCACAAGTGTATGCAAGATGATATACAGGGGCTATCTACACTGTATACAAACTCAGAGAAATTTTTGCATTTCTTTGATGAAACTTAAAAGCTAGAAACAGGATCAGACAATGCAATGATTTGAGCCATAAAAGATAGGCCCTGGTCCAATGTGACACCCAGGGAATTCACCTTTGCTTCCAGCAAGACAGCCACACGGCATTTCCAAACTCGATCAATTTTAACCAATCATCAGCATTTCAATTTTATTGACTTTGAATATACGAAGTTATGGCCCATTCAATGCTGAAAAGCAGACAGTCTCACAGACTCAGGTCTAATGTAAATACATGCTTAACAAGACGAATGAGAAACTACCTTTAGTTTCTCCTACAACTATGCTGTTTATAACAAGAGTGTCTTCTTGTTGAAAGACAAGGTACTGAACTCTGTTTTTTGGAGTGGCTTATGGGAGGCTTCTTGTGTTAACATCACTGCTCTATAAATATGACACATCCAGCAAATCATAGCACGTAGCAAAAAGTATATAACACACACCAGAATGAATATCACATAATTTAAAAGCAATGTGAGATATGGCAGAATCAACATTCCATGTGGCAAAACAAATAAGATACACAGCAGAATTATTACATTTACTTAGTGAATGATATGAAAAATTGCTAAATTGAATAAGACATACTCAAAAACATATGTCAACCAAACTGAAATTAATATGGCCCTCAAGGAAAATAATATAGCAAGCAATGAAATGAAAACAACTTGCATAAAAAAAAGAATATGACATTCACTAAAATGACTAACAGTTTTAAGAGGAATATGACACAAAATGAAATGGATATTATAAGCTGAAATTAATGTAACCATCAAAGAGATGAATAAGACATACATTAAAATATATATTGCATTCTGAAATGAATATCATACAAGTTGAAATAATATGAAAAAATGTGAAATGAACATTACACATATTATAATGAATATGACTGGTGTTGAAATGAACATGACCCACACTAAAATTAATGGCTCATATTCAAATTAACACTGCACTCTTTCAAACAACTATAGCTATATTAATATGAGAAATATTGAAATTAATATGGCATGTGTTCAAATGAATACGAAATTTGCTGAAATGTGCATGAAACGTATTAGAATGATTATTACCTACAGTAAAATTAATTTAACATGCGTTGATATGATTATGGATGCATTCATAGGAAACTGAAACAGTTAAAAATGTGTTTTCATTGTGTCAAAATGAATATGAGATGGATTGAAAATATATGAAACACTTTAAGATAACTAGGACAATTGCTAAAATATATTTGATCTATGCTTAAATGAATAGGACATGCGTTGAAATTCATATGAATTACGTAGAAATACAAATGACATATATTGAATTGATTATAATATATATTAATATAAATATCACCCCTTTCAGGAGAAATCTAATACTCAGTAAAATCAATATGGATTATGGTGATATGATATGTGGTGAAATGAAAGTGCCATGCTTTGAAAGTAAGCAAAAATAACTATGCATGCCTTAAAATGAATATCACCTACACAGAAATTAATATAACATAACATTTGTTGAAATGAATATGGCTTGCACTAGAAAGAATATGACAAATTCTGAAGTGAATATAACATACATTGAAATGAATATCAAAAGGGTTAACATTAGCCCTTTGTGCTCCCAGACATCTTGGAATCAGGTCAGGGAGGAGGGGAATTCCAACACCATATCTGAGGGGGCACTCTAGAAGTGTCTTCCTCTTCAGTGGGCATACAATTTGGATCCTTGGACATACTCTTCAGTACCCTCCTGGACCTTTGGATACTACAGAAGGTGAACCACTCGGCTGCTTGATGCCTGCCCTGCTATTTGAGAAGAAAGACTAGTCCTGCTTCTTTCATCCCAAGCTACTTGAAGGGACTCCAAGGGTCAGCTGATTGACATCCTGTTCTGGGCTACAGGGACATAATAAGCTCTAGAGGCCTCCCTGCAAGTGCCCAGCTGATCTGTTGCACTGGACAAGCCTGGACTTGCCATAGCCCTGCTGGCCTCTGCTGGAGTGGGTGTCTGATCCCCAAGAGGTGCCTCCCAAGTCCTTGAACCTTGGCTTGTTTATCAGTTGAGCTCCTCCTGGAGATAAGGGAAAATCCTGATGTTTTTGGCTCTTTGTGACCGCAAATGGGCCCGTTCATGCCTTGCTGCCCGCGATGACCACTAATACAAAGCTCTGGTGATGCCCACTCTTCGTGCTATGGCTACGGCCAGCGCCAACTGGCAATGCAAGATCTGCACTTAGGGCTATAGCATTGATAGCCCGTGGTGACTGCCAACGCATAGCTCCAACAATGACTGCCCGTGGGTCTCGACCTCCATGATGCACGGTTCTCTCTTTAGCTAACAGTGATGACCTTCCACAATGCTCTCAAATAACCTTGCAGCCTCCTCCACCGTGAACTTGGCAATTAGTGCCGAATTTTAAGAAGGCAACATTTTCATAGGGACTAACTTGGTCTCTGTATCAGGCCTGCTCTCCATCGTTGTCGGCCTGAACTTGTGACTTTCTCCCGGTCAGTACGACCAGATGACCCCTGGTAGCGCTTTGCACTTTTAGGCGCTATATCTACTTCTTCGAAATTGCATACCTCTGGTTCTACCAATTGGACGTTTTTAATTTTGGTGTCCAATAATCTAATACATTTTATTCTATTTTTCAAAGTTGGTGTGGGGTTTTTATTGTGTTGTGTTTTCACTTCATTACTGTTTGAGTGCTGCATAAATGCTGTCACTTCAAGTGCCACTCATCTGAAATCCAGATTTCACGGGAGAGTAGATTAGCCACCTACTCACCCTCAGACTAAGCCTCAACACCCGGAAGGAAACGAGTACGGGCGATTAGTCTTTAAGGGAGAGGAGGAAGGGGAAGTGGAGAGAGGGGAAGAGACGGTACACCTTTCTGCTGCACAAATGAGTTCCTGACCTTGATTGCCCGTCTACACCTCAACAGGAGGGAACACCTTAATAAAAATTGAAAGACAATATGACATACACTTGTACAAGTAGGGCATGTAATACACAATACACGCTACTCTGGGTCCTTGTGATTATACACACATGATTCTAATAACTCAATGAAAAGTTAGAAGAAACTCTCAGGTTTGCAGATTCGTAGTTAAAATGCACAACAGGATTAGCTACAATGCAATGTTTCCAGTCTTTTGTACACAAATCATTAGGTTAGCAGATAAATCTCTGGTTAGCAGTCTTTAGTACACAAATCTGTAGGTTAGCTGGAAATCTCTGATGAGCAACCTGTTCACTAGATTAGTTACATAAACAGTTAACTTGCTGCTCAGCAGTGCTATCAAAAACATTAGTAGCATCACATAGTTTTCTAATCCTTTGGCAAATCTATTACTGCATAGATTGTGTTGCTTCTATTTGTTCCGCACCTATTTCTTAGCATAGGCTGAAGTGTGGGTTAATTACAACTGCCAATGTATTTTAAGCTATTTTCACGGTACAGTGCACTGGCCTTTGTTTTGGTTGTTCCAGGCGTTATTGAGCATAAGCGATAGTTGTGGTTTTTCTACTCACAGTTACTTTTCTTTTTGCCAATTTTTAGGTTTCGCCTAGCGAAGACTGCGCTTGCGCAGTCTCACTGGGAGAAAACTGATGTTTTAGAGAGTGGGGCTTGAACCCGCCCCTCTTCTCCATTGGCTGGCTTCCTAAACGGAGGCCAGCCATTGGAGGAGAGGGGCATCACTCCGTTCAAGCCCCGTCTTTTTGGGATTGAGGGATGTGTTTTTTACTTTCTTTCTCTTTTCTTTCTCTCCTCTTTCCATTGGCTGGAATTTTACCTTCCAGCCAATGGGAAGAGGAGAGAACGAAAAACACGCCCCTCAATCCCAAAATGAGGCTGCGTTTCTCCGAGGCATTTTTGCCTCGCCTCGGAGAAACGTGGTCGTGTGGAGCCCATGGTGTGCCCTGATGGCGTCTTGGTGTGGTGAGCGAGGGCAAGGGAGTGACTCAATTTCAGGTAATTCTGTTTATACTTTAATCCAACAGAGCATTGCATTCTGGGAGTTGTAGTTGCACTACAACTCCCAGAATGGGTTTAAAAGACCCTACTACAAATCCGACCCTGGGAAGTGGGCTAAAAAGCCAGGACCGCCTGAGGGTGGCAAGTAAACTTCAGCTAATTCTGTTTTTATTTGTATCCAACAGGACAGTGCATTCTGAGAGTTGTAGTTGCACCACAACTCCCAGAATGGGCTACAAATCCGACCCTGGGAAGTGGACTAAAAAGCCAGGACCGGCTGAGGGTGGCAAGAAAAAATGGCGCCGGGCTAGCGCTAATGTGTCCCATTATTGGTGGAAGGCGCTACACGAGTGATGTCTTAACTCTGGGCTGCTTGGCAGCGAGAGCCCCGAGCAGGAATCTGCGAGGGGAACCGAAGATCAGCGCCGGGATTACGTGGCTTGTCCGACACATAGCGCATGAGATGTGAAACTCGAAGCGCCTCTCGCTAATGGGAAGCGTCTGCAGGGCAGGGAGGCTGCCAGGAACGCATTCATCGCGTCCCCGGGAAGAAAACCCAGAGCAAAATAATAAACCCGTCCCTTTCCTTCGCTGTTTGCAGTTGAAAGAATTTCACTCGGGGGGGGGGGAGTCGCGGGCGCCTAAACATTTCCAGATGGTGTCTGTAGGTTTCGGCTTTCCAAGTGGAGGGCGTGGCCTGGTGACCCGGGGGGCCTAAATGGTGCTCTTGTAACGTCAAAGAGTGCATTTTTATGTCCACAACAAGCCCACCCCAGACGACAACATCAAATTCAGATTTATTTGATACATTCTGAGTGAAAAGGACAGTTCCGCGGTGTACATCTTGTGAAGAACAGCTACAATAAAGCGCTTACAAATGTATGTTTTGAAGTGCTGCACGTCTGTTTCTAAGCACTGTCTCCCTAGTGCAGGATGTCCAGCACGAGTCTCAGAGGGCTGCATTAAGCCAGATTTTTACATTAGATAATTGTGCAAACAATGGCCACACATTTTATATTTTATGTAGTGAATAGTTATCACAATGGGTCATGAGCCCGTGGATCACACCATTCCATTGTTTTGAGGTCATCAGGCTGTGGATTACTTAATCCCATCAATTCCGTAATGGCCAGAGCTGCTGACTTCGGAGCTGGGGGGGGCTCTGTGTGTGTGTGGGGCTCTGTGTGTGTGTGGGGCTCTGTGTGTGTGTGGGGGGCTCTGTGTGTGTGTGGGGGGCTCTGTGTGTGTATCGGGGGGCTCTGTGTGTGTGTGGGGGGGCTCTCTCTGTGTGTGGGGGGCTCTGTGTGGGGGCTCTGAGTGTGTGGGGGGGGCTCTGTGTGTGTGTGAGGCTCTGTGTGTGGGGCTCTGTGTGTGGGGCTCTGTGTGTGGGGGGCTCAGTGTGTGTGTGTGGGGCTCTGTGTGTGTGTGGGGGGCTCTGTGTGTGTGTGGGGGCTCTGTGTATGTGAGGGGCTCTGTGTGTGTGTGGGGGGGGGGCTCTGTGTGTGAGGGCTCTCTGTGTGTGTGTGTGTGTGTGGGGCTCTGTGTGTGTATGGGGGAGCTCTGTGTGTGTGTGGGGGCTCTCTCTGTGTGTGGGGGGCTCTCTCTGTGTGTGGGGCTCTCTGTGTGTGTGGGGGGGCTCTGTGTGTGTGGGGGGGCTCTTTGTGTGTGTGGGGCTCTCTGTGTGTGGGGGGCTCTTCTGTGTGTGTGGGGGGGCTCTCTGTGTGTGTGGGGGGCTCTGTGTGTGTGTGGGGGGCTCTATGTGTGTGGGGGGGCTCTGTGTGTGTGGAGGGGCTCTATGTGTGTGGGGGCTCTGTGTGTGTGGGGGGGGCTCTGTGTGTGTGGGGGGCCCTGTGTGTGTGGGGGGGCTTTGTGTGTGGGGGGGCTCTCTGTGGGTATGGGGGGAGCTCTGTGTGTGTGTGGGGGGGCTATGTGCGTGTGGGGGGATCTGTGTATGTGTGGGGCTCTGTGTGTGTGGGGGGGCTCTGTGTGTGTGGGGGGGCTCTGTGTGTGTGCGACGCTCTGTGTGTGGGGGGCTCTGTGTGTGCGGCTCTGTGTGTGGGGGGCTCAGCGTGTGTGTGTGGGGCTCTGTGTGTGTGTGTGGGGGCTCTGTGTGTGTGGGGGGGCTCTGTGTATGTGTGGGGCTCTGTGTGTATGTGGGGGGGGCTCTGTGTGTGAGGGGGGCTCTCTGTGTGTGTGTGGGGGTCTCTGTGTGTGTATGGGGGGCTCTGTGTGTGTGTGTGGGGGCTCTCTCTGTGTGTGGGGGGCTGTGGATTACTTAACTTTTTAGATGTAGTATTTATTTGTATAGTGTTAGGGTGAAAATGCTTTCATGACAAATGTCGAATAAAGCTTTTGAATTTGATTTGATTACTTAATCCCATCAATTCCGTAATGGCCAGAGCTGCTGACTTTGGAGCTGGGGGGCTCTGTGTGTGTGTGTGGGGCTCTGTGTGTGTGTGGGGGGCTCTGTGTGTGTGTGGGGGGCTCTGTGTGTGTGTGCGGGGCTCTGTGTGTGGGGGGCTATGTGTGAGTGTGGGGGGCTCTGTGTATGTGGGGGGGCTCTGTGTGTGTGTGAGGCTCTGTGTGTGGGGGGCTCTGTGTGTGGGGCTCTGTGTGTGGGGGGGGGGGCTCAGTGTGTGTGTGTGGGGCTCTGTGTGTGTGTGTGGGGCTCTGTGTGTGGGGGGGGGCTCTATGTATGTGTGGGGCTCTGTGTGTGTGTGGGGGGGGGCTCTGTGTGTGAGGGGGGCTCTCTGTGTGTGTGTGGGGGGCTCTGTGTGTGTATGGGGGGCTCTGTGTGTGTGTGGGGGGCTCTCTCTGTGTGTGGGGGACTCTCTCTGTGTGTGGGGCTCTCTGTGTGTGTGGGGGGGCTCTGTGTGTGTGGGGGCTCTCTCTATGTGTGGGGCTCTCTGTGTGTGGGGGGCTCTGTGTGTGTGGGGGGGGGGCTCTCTGTGTGTGTGTGGGGCTCTGTGTGTGTGGGGGGCTCTATGTGTGTGGGGGGGCTATGTGTGTGTGTGGGGGCTCTATGTGTGTGGGGTTCTGTGTGTGTGGGGGGGCCTGTGTGTGTGGGGGGGCTCTGTGTGTGGGGGGGGGCTCTGTGTGTGTGTGGGAGAGCTCTGTGTGTGTGGGGGGGGGGCTCTGTGCATGTGGGGGGATCTGTGTGGGGGGATCTGTGTGTGTGGCGGGGCTCCATGTGTGGGGGGCTCTGTGTGTGGGGGGGCTCTTTTTGTGTGTGTGGCTCTGTGTGTGTGTGTGTGGCTCTCTGTGTGTGTGTGTGTGTGTGTGGCTCTGTGTGTGTGTGTGGCTCTGTGTATGTGGCTCTCTGTGTGTGTGTGTGTGTGTGTGTGTGTGTGTGTGTGTGTGTGTGTGTGTGTGGCTCTCTGTGTGTGTGTGTGTGGGTAAGTGTGCAAATGCAATAGGTCTCGCATTTGTGAGAGATTAAGCTATTGACATTGTAAATGACAATGCCATTTATCTGTTTTCAAAACCAACACATAAATAACATTTTTGTCATTTACAATGCCAATAGCTCTAATTTTGGCAAAGGCGAGACCGTTGCATTGTAAATGCTTGTTTTCTGTAGATGTCGGGCTGTTATGCAGCGGGAGCCAGACGAGAGAAGGAGTCATGCAGGCGGAGCCAGGCAAGAGAAGGAGTCATGCAGGCGGAGCCAGGCAAGAGAAGGAGTCGAGCAGCAGGAGCCAGATGAGAGCAGGATTTCTGAAGCTAAATCGGGCAGGAAACAGAATCATGAGAACAGGAGCAAGAACCTCCTCCAGGGAGGCTCGATGAAGCTAAGTAACTCGGGAGGCACAGGGTGCTGTTTATATAGGCTGCACCCTAAGATAGCCACTGAGTAGAGTTGAGATCTCGCGTGATCTTGTGTCTCTAGGCCCTGCGGCACACGGTGCGGGAAGCGGGGGCTGAGTTTTACTGGTTGGCAACTTGTTCCAAATAAAAATCTTATACCACTGCATGATTGGCACAGAATGTATGTTGTCTCACGGAATCCTCTGCGTCTGCTGTTGGGTGATCCGCAAGGTGGAGGGTGGCTGTGCAAGGGGATCAGTAAGTGACTGCCTCACTGGTGGTAGTGTGTTTTTTGGGGTCAGGAGCATAATATGACAACTAGTCACTGGGGCAGTTCAGAAGATGTAGTGTGCAAATCATGCACAGTGTACGAGTCGCGTCAAATGCTTTACACATTGCCTCTAAGTGCTTTTGTTCCAAGTTATGAGAAGGTTAAACATTGATTAATTTAGAAACTTTTGTCAGGCTCACCCTGACATGGATTGTGGCTGCAGCTTGAGAATGGCTCACACCCCCTCAACCACTCACAATAGTGCTCAGTGCTGGGACCCATAGTTGTGTTTGTCCAGTGCCATTCAAAAATGTTGTATAACACTAAAATCCCTTAATAAATAATTTGATAGCAGATTTATCCTCCTTTTAAATTCTCCATTATTGCTTTTTCCGAATTCGCTCCCATTCTAACCAACTCTCTGGGCCTGTGACTCTATCTGCAAGCATGGAGTTTTAGCTCCACAGTCTGGAAAACTACACAGCAACGGAGCTCAGAGGATTCTGCAAGGAGAAGAGCATTCCAGAAAATAGGAGCCCCATGAAGCAGGAGCTCCAAAGGGCCCTCAGATACTGGAAGGAGGCCCACCAGTTGCGAGCCATGGTAGAGGAGGAGGAGGCTATAGAGAAGGAGCACCCTCTGAGCTGCAGCCCCCGAGGACGAGGGCAGCTCATCCCCAGGTGATGAGCCCTAGTCAGGGCAGAGAGCAATGTATTTTGTCTCTTTCTGAAGAGCTGGAAGACAAAAGAACTGAGAGGGAGTTCTGGCTGCAGCTTGCCAAATTAAAATTGGAGGCAGCTATGGAGGAGGCTGCTGCCAAGATGATGGCAGAGGAGGACAGCTGCATGCTTGAGGAAAAGATGCTGGCAATTGAAGAAAGGAGAACGGCTCATGAGCAAGCAGAGTCCGGCAACAATGGTGGCAGCGTACTTTCAGTGTCCACTGGAGAGGGGAGAGTCTGCATACCACAAGGCCTGGTATCCAGCTATGTGATGGGGGATGACACAGATAAATGGGTTTCTGCCTTAGAACGCACAGGGTTTCAGAGGGCTTGAGAAGCAACGTTGTGGAAATACATGCCCAAAGTGGGGAAGGACAGCCTTCTTACACTAGAGGTGGGAGGCCAAATGAAGTATGCTCTTATAAAAGCCATTTTGCTTGCCAGGTTTGGGATGACCACTGAAAAGTACAACTTCAGATTCAGTGACATCCAGAAACTGCCAAACCAGTCTTGGGTGGTGGATTACTTAAACGTTTCCATCAAAGCACTGAGTGGTTGAGTGAGAGACAGCAAGGTGAATGATTTTATTGGGCTGTAAAATCTAATTTTGAGGAATCAAATGCTCAGTACCTGATTTACAGAGCTGCACTAACACCTAGTGGATAGTAAGATCACTTACCACATGCAGGTTCCCCATGAGCAGAGTGAGGGGGATGTCAAAGGTGACAGACGAGTCTCTGAGTAATGTGAGGGGAAAGAGTTCCCAGGCCCCTTCTGAAAAATAGGGGAGAGTTTCTAGTGGGTGATGGCCCAGTGTGCCTAGAGATTAAGAGAATAAGAGAATAATTGTGGTTAAAGGGCTACTGGGGGAGGTATTAATAGTTGCCAAACAGATCAAGCACATGATACATTGTGTGAAAGAAATAAAACAAGATGATGCGGAAAAGCCTAAAGTGAGCAAGATCATAGACAATTTGGGTGAGGTGTTAGTAGTCAAAGGTACCAGGGTGGAGCCCAAGGATGACAAAAGTTGGGGGGGCCTTTATAGGCAATTGCTATTAGTGTGGGAACATGTAACACATGGCCAACTACAAGGATTCCCCAGCTTTAAAAGTAGTATGCAATACATGTGGGAAAAAGGGCCATATCAGGATTTGCTGCAGAAGTAACCAAAATAACAGAAAATATCCTAAAGGTAGTGTAACACAAGCTTGTGATGAGATCATTTTACAGGTTACGGGTCATAACGCAGAAGCGATGTTTGACTGATGCTCAAAGTTGACAATAATTTCTGAGAAAATATTTAAAAAAAATGTAAGGACAGAGAACATTGTTTAAAATGGACATCAAACCAGGAGGGTATTTTGGGCAACCCATACAGATGAAGGGGCACTTTGGGGGAATATAGCTTACAAGTACATATTCACTGTCACCAAAGTGTATGTTTCACATAAGGGGGACAATATTCTGGGATGGCCGGCACAAAGGATCTTGGAATATACCTCAACCCCAACAAGGATCCTCAAATACTAGTCTAGAGCATAGACATAACATAATTGGGTGTAGGAAAGGAATATCCTGAGGTATTTACAGACCAACTATAGTGTTTAAGACACTATGTACACAAGATAAAGCTGAGGGAAAACTCTCAACATATATCAGCCAGAGTAAGAGGCCTAACCTTATCAATGCATGAGGCAGTGAGGGAAGAATTTGAGAGACTGTGCAGCAAAGGGATGATAGAACCAGTAGAAGCCAAACAGTGGTTGGCTCCAATCATGGTGGCCAAGAAAAGTGATGGGGTAGTTCGTCTTTGCGTAGGCCTAAGAGCACTGAACAAAGAGGTGGTGGTGGATAAATACCCACTACCCACCATCACAGAAATGATGACCAAGGTTGAAGGAGTTACGTTTTTTCCACATTGGACCTAACGTCTGCGTACTACCAGATCAGACTGCAACCAAAGTCCCAACAACTAACAGCATTCATTACTCCCATGGGGGCCTACAAGTTCAAATTCATGCCGTTTGGACTTGTGTCGACAGCCGCTATGTTCCAAAGAATAATGACCAGCATGCACAAAGGGATCACAGGAGTGTTCGGCTACCAGGGTGACATATTAATTTTAGGGGACAACAAGGAACAACATGACCACTAAATCAAGCTAGTGTTAAGGAGGTTCAGTGAGCAGGGACTAACAGTAAAAAGGGAGAAGTGCAAAATTGCCTGCCAGGAAATAGACTACTTGGGAAAAAAGATAACAGCAGACGGCATACTGCCCAAGGCTGAGCTGAAAGCCTCCATCATGAATCTGACAACCCTTAAGACTAAAGAAGAGGTTACGTCCTTCTAGGAAAGCTAGAATTCTACAGCACGTTTGTCCATTATTTTGCAAAATGAACGTATCACATACGGAACTTAATAAAAAATGGGGTACAATTTGATTGGTGCGAGAAGTGTCAGGCAGAATCTGAGGATGCTGTGTTAGCTACAGCTCCCAATCTAAAGGCATTCATAGCAGGCAGACAAACAGTAATAACAACTGATGTCAGTTCCAAAGGCCTTGGTGCTGTAATGGTATAAATAGGATGATAGGTTGAGAAGCCTTTGCATCTCCATCATTTAAGGAAGCTGAAATAACTATTCAGTGATGGAGAAGGAGGGGCTGGCTGTACACTGGGCAATCAATAAGTTTAAATATTTCATTTGGGGACAAGATTCTCTGTGAGGACTGACCACAAGCCACTCAGGGAAGTGTTTACTAAAAAAAGGTTTAGATTCCATTTCATGTATAATCAGGAGGTGGGTGGTTGCTCTCCATTTTGCCCACCCCTACTGGGAGGGCAAAATGGTCAGAATGCACAAAACCAATGAGAATTGTAAAACTCTTCATAAATGTGGTGAAACCCCAAGATGGGAGAATTTGGAACATGGGAAGTGTTAGGAGATGCACCACTCCTGGGGAAAATGTGACCACAGAGAAGGGTGACAAAATGCTGCACCAGAAAGAGTCAGTGCACCTGTAACACCTGACAGAGAGAGGGTCAGAAATCTGATTAGGTCAAGTGGGAGGAGAACATGCCGTCTGAGTTTTCTTGAAGACTATGTAGTCACTTCCACAAGAATCCTAATGTTTATGTTTTCCCTCTTGAGGGTGTTTATCTGTAAATGTTGTTATCAGCTTTCCTCATCATGTTTTTATTTTATGTCCTCCTTTTTTTTTCCTACAAGAAGTACGCATAAAGTTAGGAAGAAGGGGGATGTGGGGTATCTTCCTTAATAAGTGCCCTCCCTTTCCCCTCCCTCTTCCTCCCCTCTCCTATTGGTCTTAATGGTTTTGCCAGAGCACACATTGTATGCTGGGTCTGATGATGTAATTGGAATGCTGGCACCAGGGTGTTCTACCTTGAACTCCTCTGAAGCACTTGAGGAGCGACAATTGATGAACTGACAGCTGTGGCTGAGGTGTATCCTGTGAGACTTGCATAAAGCTAGTCTCATCTTCCAGAGCCTCATGTGTATGCAAAGGCTAGATTTCACCGGGCGCCATTTTCAGCCTGGTGGTTTGATTGTTCTAAGTTAGGAAACAAGCAGAAGGTCTCTGTCTATCCTGGGGAACCACCCACTGGTGGGACCTCTAAGGAGATGGTCGGTGTGGACTTAGTAGGAAGTAGTCCCCAGGGTCAGATGGTCAAACATGTTGTTGTCTCACTTTGGGCCTGATTCTGATGCGGTTTGGAAAGCTTCCAGAACAAATGGGTTTGGGAATGGTTTCCAACTTAATCAGATCGGGAGAACCCAACCGACTGAGTACGATGCATCCGGATGCTTCCAGATACGATTTGATTGAACTCCCATTGACTTCAATGGGAGCCTTTTTTCTGACTGAATGCATAGGCTCCCATTGAAAAAAGGGGTGGCTGGAAAAAAATCAGGCACCCTGTGGTGGGCACCCCCTGGTGCCTGCCACACTGTGCATGGCTGGTAAGGGAAGACACATGGGTACCCCCACAGGCCCGATTGGGTAGGCTCCAGGTGCAAAGTCTGATCCTGACTGCTGATTCGAGTCAGATGGCACGATTTGGAAAGGCTGTTCAAATCCAGCATTGTACTCAGTCGTTCGGAAACGGTGCCCCTAGAGACATACAATTCTGCTCTGTACAGCTCGGTCATTCCAAATGCAGTCAGGTTTGGATTGGGATATTCCTAACTCGCATTGTATTCAGTCAGTTGGAAACCTTTCCGAGTCGGTTGGAAAGACACATTCCGGATCTGTTTTGGACAGAGCAAATGCCATTAGGAGGCCTTCCTAACTGCATCCGAATCAGGCCCTTAGTTGGGGCACAGACCCAGAGGGTGAGCTTGGGATCACTGAGGGTGGGAGTAGTAAGGTTCGCGAGGTCACAGAGAATGGGATCCCTGTGACTGGTCTGAGGGGAAACAGGGCCAGTAAGACCAAGGCAGTGGAAAGACTGGTTTCCCCAGAGCAGTACAGCAGACAGACGTGTAGGGTAACTCAAGCCCAGGGGCAGGACCTTTTCCGCTACTGTGGCTCCGGTATTCCTGTAATGGGTGGGGCAGTTACCCGCAGGAGGGTCATATTTAGTCCCCAGATTATGTAGCCCATTGATTGCATTCTAGGAAATAAGTTGCCACTGGTATTTGGAGAGCTGTGAGGGGTGGCTATCTAGGGTACCCTGAAAGCTCATGTTTCTGGGGATACCGCTCGGAAACAGAGAGCACAAAGGCAAAGATGAAGGGACAAGAAGGAATGGCTTACTCCTGACACTGTCCAGCCTCAGGGTACAGGACCTACAGGAGTGGCTAGTCTCAAGCTACCACACAAGTACTAGTGGGAGGTAGAGTAGAAGAAGGTTGCCCAACATCCAGGACTGCTGCCCCAACTTTGAGAAACTATTAGAGGCCTGGAGATCCTTCACAGCAATTAGGGAACTCTTTGTCAGCCCCAAATAAAATGTTCTCTATTTTCTAACTTAGTGTGAGATTTTTCTTGTGTTGTATTTGCACTTTATCACTGTTTGAGGGCTGTGTAAATACTTTGGGCCCCATTAGGATGTCGGGCGGATTGCTCGCCCGGAATCCTTCCCCGCCCGCCACCCATTTCCCCCGTCATATTACTATGGCGCCCGGTCAAGGAGTTGACCGGGCGGAAAAGGGTTTCATATGGTGGCGGTGGCAGTTAGACACCGCCATCCATATTAGGGTGAAGGCGGGGACATGCTGCCACGGAAAGGCATGCGGGAATGTCTTGTGGGGGCCCGTTGCGGTCCCCCAGGGACTCCGGGGGGTGGGGGGTGCACATGGGGGGTACCTATGGTACCCCCCTGCACTTCACTGTAGAACGTGACAGGCACCGCATGGTGCCTGTCACGTTGTGCATTGAAGTGCACAATGTGCATTTTTAGCATTGCGGCGGGGGGTGCTTTCAGCACCACCCGCCACAATGTTAAAAACGCGGGATGCGCCCGCCAGTGTGGCGGGCGCATCCTAATGGCCCCCACGGGACCACCGCCATTATGGCGGGCGGTCCCGTTTTTTGTCAGGCGATCCTAATGGGTCCCTTTGTCTGTAAGTTAAGCCTGAATAGTGTTGTGCCAAGCTGTCAGAGGGTTAAGCAAAGGTTAGTTTAGTGACTTTTGTGTTTCACCCTGACAAGGATTTTACTGCTGCTTCAGAAGGGCTCACACTCCCCTCAACCAGCAACCCAATTTCTCACAGGAGGCATGTGAAAGAGAGGAGGAGGCGGAGGGGAGAGTAGGCAGTACTGGTTCAAATTCCAGCCTGTTCAGTTCCAGGCAGCATTTACAACTCAAGGCTCTCCAAAACAGGTATGTGCACCTGGAGGGCAGACATCATGACAAGCTCTCCTTGGGCAACTTGCATTATGCCCACCTGTGCCTGAACCATATATGAGCTTGAGTTCCATTGACAGCTGCTACCATGTATCTCATCCCTGGCCAGTTAGCTCTGAGGTCCTGATGTCCATCCTCTTTTGGGTTGTGTGTCTAAGTGCTCATAAATTCTCTCAATTCTACACCTCTTCCAGCTCACCAATGCTTCTATTAATTTCTGGCAGTACTGTCTGGGGAGCTGGTTTGGCCCCAGAATTATCCCGTAAGGCATAATGTGACACTAACAGGGCGGCGAAGATCTGTACAATATATTTGAATTCCCTTTCCTTCCTGTCAAAGAATGGACTTTCTCAGTAGCGTCTCTTATTGTCATTTTGTGACATCCAGAGGGAGCAAATGCTGGGTGCCTTCCTATCTCTCCTGGCTTACTCCCAACTCTACATTGCTTGGCTCAGAAGTAGAAAGTGAGCCCCTCGCAGGGCTCTAAAGGACAGATTGGTGGGATCAGATAAACTGGCCATGGATGCAGTGGTGCCTGAGGCAGGGGTGGTGTCAATGGTGAAAGATGTAGCATTTGAAGTGGGGGCTCAGATGCCACTGCATACAACACTTTGTTGTTGCTAGTAGTTTTCAGCTACTCATAGTTGTAAAGTCCCTTTGATTCTGGTCCTCCTGTCCATATGTGATATACTACACCTACTTTGGGAGAACCTTTCTCAAAGACATGTGTGCAAGATTTTGTTCATTGTTGGTGGTCTACACAATGTCTTTTTGGAAAGTAACTGTTATTATGCATTGATGCATTAATAAGCATGACCATAGACTACAAAACATAACTTAAACATGATATAATTGTGTTCAAGTATGTATGGAACAACTTGTGATGTCCTTAACAACTGTCGTTTTGCTACTATGATGGTGAATGCTGGTAGGCACTTGCCACGGTCAGTGTCGCTTCCTGTAGTAGTTGCACTTAAATCACTTAAATCCCAGAACTGGCACTTCAGGTCATTGAACCATTTTCAATCCTCTGCTGTTGAGCCATTAGAGGACATCACATTCATATTGTCTGTAATTGGTTGCCACAGTTTGGTCCATGAGGTGTGACTGCTCCATGCCCACTTCCTTAGCAAGGATCTGGAGCTCACACCCTGAAAAATCCATCTTCTTGAGTTTTGCCAAGGCCATGTTGATGTTCTGAGGTGGGATTGCTGGAAACATGGCTTTTGTAAAGAGAGGATTGTACTGGATCCTGTTCCGTGGTGCAACAAGTGTCCAGATTTCACAATATGGCTTCACACATTCCTGCTTTTTGCTCTAGAGTCAGACAGGCTGTAAAGCTATTTGTCCATGGTAAGAAATGGTTGCTCTTTCTTTCTGGGAAGGCTTTTTGAGTTTTTGGCCACTCTTGATTATGTTTTTCCTTTTCACAGTAATATTGGACCAATAATACCGGTATTACCAGACCCAGTAGTTCCAGGCCTGATATTTCCAGCGCTGGAATTATAAGGCTTGTCTTGCATCAGGTAATACTGGATGCAAACGGAAAATTGGTAATTCCAATACCACCGCACCATGTAAACATGTAATTCCTGCTATTGTGTGTGGAATTACTGACATTTACTGTTGACTTTATATTACTAGCCCTGTTAGAACTACAAGATCATTGGTAGAATTGCAGGACTGGTAAGCTTCACCTGAGGACTCTGGCTGTAAAAAGCATCTGAAATCTCCAGGTGAAATTCATGGCAAAAATGACCAGGAGAATCAGACCTGGAAATACAGATTCTCTCTGTAATTCTAAATCAGAATTACATGTGACACAACTTGAGGTGGCTATAATTAAAATTACAGTTACAGTGAAGAACAAACACTTTAAAACAATTATGAATGTGAGTAAAATGAATAGATATGAATCACTTTTGAGTGAATAGCACACTCCTTGAAAGGAGTCCAAATGTGAATAAAATGAATCAATATGAATCACTCTGGATTGAATAAAACTCTCCATGAAATAGATAAGAAGCTGAATGAAATGTCTACAGATATGGTGAATTGCATGTATAACACATACCAAAAAGCACTTGACCCTGGCAGCTAATCACAGTCACGTTCAATGAAGATGGAGAGTCCAAATATGAACATGACTAAGGCCTGATTACGATGGCGGTGAACCCGCCACCGGCAGGCTGCCATCGTAATGCCATTCCCTGCCCGCCAGATAAGGATGGCGGGCGGAAAGTATGTCAGCCATGGGTCTGACTGAAGCAATCATTACAATTGCCTGTCAGACTGACCCCGCATCCCTAGAATAGTGGCAGAGGCTAGCAGGAACCGCCCACCACATTAGGATGCAGTATCCGACCAGCCTTTCCATGGCGGTGCAAAAGAAAACACAATTTATAGTACAGATAAGTGGATCATTTTACAGATTGTATGTTACGATGCAAGCAACATTTTTGTAAAGTTGAAAAGACACACTTTTCCTTCTATGTAATATATACAGCCGCAGAAATCTCCGTTAATATATTAATAAATACATACATTTTCTTGCTTGCATTATGGAGAACAGATAATGCAGGTGTTGTGAGTTAGCAACTTTGAAGAAGTTGGAGGTAACTTAATCTGCATTATATTTCCTGTGGTTGCCTATGGACTGGGTAATACATTTTTCCTATTTCAAATCTGAAAACCTTAACTAGGTTTGAGGCAAAACAAGTATAATAATTTCTTTGCACGTCAAGGCTTTTTTATAGCTCCTAGTCTTCCATTGAACGGCCTCGTAGCACTATTTCAGATCTGGACATCTTACAAACGTATTCCAAAAATTCATTCACTGTCAATGTATTAAATTGTTTCTTTATTCTCCGAAACAACAACCAGGTTGTATTGTGTTAAAACTGATATTACATGAGTGAAAAGATTCGCATGGTGACATAACATACATTTATGCAATGCTTTCGGAGTTTGTTTACTCATTTTGTGCAGACCTTTTTGTTATAAAGGTGTGCAGACAGAATATCGAGTTAGAATTGCCAAACTACAGAAATATCAAGTCCTAAATATCGTGAGTAACAAATATCAACAGCAAGAATATCGTGGTGAAGAATATCGATTTTAAGGTAAGAAATATAGTTTTTAAAATTATAGAAGTCATTAATATCGTTTGCAAGAATATAGTTGTTTAAAATATCGATTTTTTTAAATTAGTGTTATGTATTTTAAATAAATCTGATGTATTATTTTTGTATAAGAACTGTTTATGTTTTTAATATATGTGTTACATTTTTAGTAGTTATCAATTTTATTTCAATTACATTTTGCATTTGTTAGTTCCGTAGCGGGTTGTGGGTTTATAGGGGAATAGGGTGGGTGGTAATTTAATTATAATAAATGAATAATTATTTTTTATTTATTAATATTGATTTAATTGAGATGTTATAGTGTTAATTGTGGAAAGTAATTTATTATTAATTGATTAATTGCTAATTAATTATGGTAATTGTGTAATTTATTTAGGTGCGGGTTGTGGGGTTAATAGTGCTAAAAGGTGGGAACTAATTTATTTGTAATTAATCAATAATAAGTTGTTATTTATTATTCATTAATTGATTGAAAAAGAATTATGGAAATTGTTTAAATATTTTTAGGTGCAGGTTGTGGAGTGTATAGGGGTGAAAGGTGGGAAGTCATTTATGTTTAATTAATTAAATATTTGTTAATAAATATTAATTATTTAAATGTAAATTAATTATGGAAATTGTGTAGTTAATTTTAGGGGAGGGTTGTGGGGTTCATAGGGGTAAAGGGGTGGAAGTAATTTATGTTTCATTAATTAAAAATTAGTTCTCAATGTTAATTAATTGATTGAAAATTAAATATGGAAATTATGTAATCAATTTTAGGTGTGTATGTAGGGTTTATAGAGGTAAAGGGTGGGAAGTAATGTATGTTTAATTCATTATGAATTAGTTGATCATTAATATTAACTAATTAATTGATATTTCATTAGGGTAATTGTTTATATTTTTTTGTGTGTGAGTATTGCTTTATAGGGGTAAAATGTGGGGAGTAAATTAATTTTACTTACTTTATAATTAGTTGTGATATACTATTCGTTTTTTAATTGAAAATAAGTTTTAATTGTGTAATTATTTTTTTACAGTTTCATTTTAGCTGTGGTTTGTGGGGGTTCTAGGGGTAAAGTGTAGGAAGTTTATTAATTGTTATGAGTTTTAATTTGCTTTTTAATTATTGACATTTATTTCATTGGCAATTAAATATGTTAGTTATGTAAGTAAATTTTTTTTATTTAGATGTGGATTGTGAATTGTGTGGTGTTATAGGTTAGGAAATACAAAATTGTAAATGCATGTAATAATTAATGTTTCAGTTTCTAAATAATTTCTAATAAAAATTATGTATTTGTTTGAACATTATTGTGTATTTTATTTAATATAATATTTGTAGGTATGTGTGATATGCATTTAACATTATAATATGTTTTTTTAAATTTGTAATATTAAATGTATTTGTATTTTAATTTTTAACATATTTATATATGTTTTTATTTATTTTGTTTCTAAAATATTTTTGTTATTAATATGTTTTTAATTTTGAACTGACTGGAGTGAGAATATTTATTGTTATCCCTCCGCAATCCAACATTTTCCCTACTTTTGCACTGATTGGAGAGGGAAAAGAAAATTTTAGCCCGCCGCTGTCCAATAATTTCCTTACTGTTGCACTCACTGGATTTGGAATAGTAATTTTTACCCATCCGCTATCCAACACTTTCCCTACCTTTGCACTCATTGGAGTGGGAATAGTAATTTTTACCCGTCCAGTATCCAACACATTCCCTACTGTTACACTTATTGGAGTGGGAATAGTAATTTTTATTCCTCCGCTATCCAACACATTCCCTATGATTGCACTCACTTCATGGGAATAGTAATTTAATCCCTCCGCTATCCAACACTTTCCCTACTGTTGCAAGGACTGTAGTGGTAAATTTAAGTTTAAAGATTTGTAAATAGTTTAATGTGTTAATTCATAATAGAATGTTTTTAAATAGATTTTTATGTTATTGATATATATATATATATATATATATATATATATGTGTAAATTTGTACAACATTTTAAAATAAATTAAAATTAATAGTTTAATAATTGTTTTAAATTAAATATATATGTATATATATTTATTATTATTATGTGTACCTTTTTTTAAATTAAGTTTATTTGTTATATTTGTTATAATGTATATTAAATCTACATCATTACAAAAAATATTATTTGATATATTTAATATTTATTCTTTCATTTATATAGAAAAATCAATATTTTGTACATCTATATTTCAACATCGATATTTTGGGGGGATATTTTTGTACTTACCTGTTTAAGTGTAGGGAGTCAATATTTTTGCATTCTATATTTTTTCACCTATATTTTTTTACATCTATATTTTTGACATCGATGTTTTCTCACTGAACCCCATTGGTAAGTCACGTGTGCAGATTTAACAGGGCCAAATTCGGAGAACTCATATTGCGGCTCTAAGACCTGCTTTAGGAGGGAAATGGGGGAGAATTCCACCACTCAAAGAAAATTGCAATACAAATTGCACTGTCAGAAGCATTTCACAGCACAATTTTGCAAAGAAATTGGCTAAAAGGCACAGGGTGTACAACCACATTGTAAAGCTTTTTTTGGGACATCACCATTATTCGCTTTTCACTTCCCATTCCTTACTCATCTCCCAGTCCCCCTGCTTCTCTTCTCTTCTCATCCCTTTGTCCTTACCCTTCACTCTGAGAACCTCATTCCTCGTCCTTTATTCTTTATCTTTCGTTACCTAACCCTCACCTCTCATCTCTTCACTTACTCTTCCATCGTAACCCAATAATCCCCATCCCTCGCTGCTCAACTCTCACCTTTCATCCATCCCTCCATATCCATTCCCCTGTTCTCTCCCTCCCAAGGCTTCACTCCTGATTGCTTACTTATCATCCCTCACTCCTTATCCTTCATCTCTCACAGAGTTTGCACATGTGCTCTGGCTCATGTGCTTTGGTCAATTAGCTCCTAACACCTCATATTCAGAGGTGTAGCTATTGCTTTTGCCGCCCTGGGCGGTCCCTGACTTTGTCACCCAGTGACGGCCGGTGCAGGTAAGAGTGGGGGGGCTAGATGTAGGTAATTCCCATTTACAGACTCTTAAATACCGAGTTTTACCGATTCGGTATTTAAGAGTCTGTAAATGGGAAGGGGGCAGATGTAGGTAATTTTAGAATCTGAATTTCCGAATCTGTAAAATTCGGTATTTACCGATTCTGTAAATACAGAATCGGTATTTCCCATTGATTCCTATGGGCTTTGAAGCCCATAGGAATCAATGGGAAATACCGATTCTGTATTTACAGAATCGGTAAATACGGAATCCTGCAAGGGTGCAGGGGGTGTCACTTTGACACCCTCTAGCACCCCAAGTACAGGCTTGTGTGCAATGTGGCACACATACATGCCCTAAGGGCATGTCTGTGTGTCACATTGCACAGGTGTGCATGTGCATGCACAGATGTGCATGCACACCTGAATTCGGTATTTTACCACACAATAGGATTGTGTGGTAAAATACCGGCTCTTAAGGGCCTGTGGCACTGTAAACTGTGCCACCTACATTTGTAATTACAGAATCGGTATATTTACCGATTCGGTAATTTACCGTATCGTTAATTTTACCGAATCGGTAAATATACCGATTCTGTATTTTTCAGCCCCCTACATCTGAAAACCCTAATACCGGTCGGAAACGGCCGAAATCGGCCGTTTCCGACCGGTATTAGGGCTCCTACATCTGGCCCGGGGTTGGGTGAGGTGACAGACGACGCCGAGGAGAGTAAAATACAAAATAAAAAAAATGACCTTGCGCTCGCCACCGCTCCCAAAAGAGTGCCGCCCGGGACGAACCGCCCCATCCCCCCCCCCACCACAATGGCTACGCCACTGATCATATTGTATATCCAGGAGTCATAATATTTTTCAAGTGTGTATCCCTCTACAATCACTACATATCATTAACACTGCACTGCAAGTCAGTATACTGTGGTGCTACATGCCGCACATTTATGGGATCCAAATACAGAGTGCCTCGAGCTATGTCCCCTATGCTTAATCTCTTCACAAGATCTATTTGCAAGCACCACATTCCCCACACTATGGTCCTCATTATGTTTTTAATGTCTATAGAATTAACAATTGTTGTGTGCATCAGTAAATTGGACGAACAGTGCCACCATGTGGCTGGCTTTCATCAGTCTTGGTGCAGACGATTAAGTGCTGGTGCCGAGCACTGAAAAACACTGGCTCAAATTAAGCACTGGCTAAATCTAGAAACAAGCCCCAGAATTTGGAGTTTTTTTCCAGGCCCCACAGAATCAGAAACACTAAGCAGTATTACCAAAGCCAATATATTTCATACCTTGAATTATGTGTCTGTATTATCAGCCTGGATTATCCCACATTCATAGGGATACCACGTCACCAAGAAATGACTTCAAGACAGGAAACATGCCCTCTTTGCTCGCTGGCTTCACTGCCAGTTTGTAAGACATCGAACTACACCCCTGAGGTACCGAAGAACAGTACAGGATGCATCCTTCATACCTGAAAGCCAGCTCCAAATAGTATGTCTCCTGGCAGTTATTTTAAATATTTTCAAACCATTTCAATCTTTCTCTCAAAACTGCCATCCTCTCAGCAAACCATCCATCTACCATGGTCTCTGACCACATGATAATGTCCAACTTCAGTATGTCTGAACAGCAGGTTGTGAAAGAGGAGCCAGGCTCATGGTCCATTTGCTCCAAAAGGCCATGGATCAGCTGAGAGGGAAGATCTGGTAGCATTTAATTGAAGATTTTAAGAAGAGGTTGTATGACATTGAACCTCGTGTCCAGACTGCTTCTCAAAATGCAGACCTAAGAGTTTTGCAACAGAGCTGAACCTGATGCCCTATGAGGAACAGATTCCCAACAAAGTAAGTCTGACCAGTATTGTGGGCATAGAGGGCATGCCTGAAGCAAGAAGAATTGATAATCTATGTGAGTGCCTGACATACCGGCACCGTTTCAGGAGGCCAGCTGTCAGGAAATTGGTGGTGGCCAGGATTAAACTAATTTTCAAGGAGAGCTTCTTCTCAGCAAGGATAAGGTAATTGTGGAGGAGCCATTCTGTAAACACAAGGCAATGCCTGAGGTTTGGAAAGAAAAGGACAAGGCAGAAACTGTGGACTGGAACAGGTCAAAACCTGCTGTGATTGGGACCAGGGAACTGAACTGGGTAAAGTAAGCCAAAACAAAACTATACAGTCAGTAGCGTAACACAGGCCCCCGCAGCCCCCGCGGTGCGGGGTGGCCCAAGGGGGGTTCCTTAGCACAGTTCTCTGGCAGAAAAGCTCTCAATTGAGTCCGGAGGGGGGTCCTCCACATACCTTGCAGGGGGGTGGCCCTCAAGTTTCATTACGCCTGTGTATACAGACAGGAAATATGTGGAACAATACACAATAAGGAAAGATGATGTAAGCACAATGATAGTTTGTATGCTACTTGGACATGTATCTCTCTGTGGGAGGAAAAGATCATACAAAAGGCAAGGAGCAGTTACCCTCATCGGTCTGGTAAGTCACCAAGCAGCTCTTATGGGAGAAAAGTGCTAGGTGATTCTTTGCAAGAGGCACCAAGCCTCAGAATCTCATTGGCACTCTTAGTAATAGTAACCAAGATATCACCACAACCACAAGACAGCAAAATAAAACAGAGCAAGAAACACTGAAAATAAGAACTGGCCCCAGGGTAAGCAGGACCGAATTCTTAGAACAGAATCAAGGAGCAAGCCTGAAATCAAGGCAGCAACACAGAACAGGAACAGTTGGGTGCTCAGCAGAAAAGATTGTTGCAAGTCCCAGGGCACTGAGCTTCCAGGGCAGAAATAGCTGAAGGCAAAGTGGAAGAGCACAGAAGCAGAGAGTGAGTGAGGCATAAATCATCATTCAGGTGACAGGATTCAGGGAAACACCAATCAAAGGAAGGCTAAGCAGGAATTTGGAGAAGAGAAAAGAACGAGGAGGGAACCAGAGAAAACAGTAAAGGAATGTGGATTGTAACTAAGAGCTTGACAAGGTGAGGAAGCAAATCTCAAGACGTCAGTATACTTCTAGGGGCTATCAGCAATGATGCTCATCAGACCTCAACTCTTGGACAAGATCTGGATATGGTTTAGCAATGGAACAATGAATTGCACAATGTATCAGGATGGTAAAGTGAAAGAAGGACCGGAACGTAATGTGAGCAAGGTGTTCCATGTGCTGGAGTGTATGCTGGCGTGGGTAGGTCTAAAGGCATGATCTCACAGGACTTACTTGAGTGCCACCTACAGGCCATATGACCAAATCCTTACACCATCTTCCCTGATTTTTGAGAATGTCTCAGCTCTAGAGATTCAGGAGGAATCAGGACTCCTCTCAGCCCTTCCTAAGGTGGCAGGAGTATGCCTTTCGCAGCCGTGTATGTTTTCTTCACATTGGCCCGCATTATGAATTTCAGATTTAATCGCAATAATCCCAGTAGTGAAATTTGCCAGCACTTGAGTCTAACATTATGACTTTCCCAGGCCCCCTCATGTTAGTTTTCAACACTTCATATGTTTATGGTCAAATCTATTCCAGAAAGCCCTAATTCAAAATGATGAAAGGGAGTCTTGACCTGTTTTACTCTCTGAGCTCCATAAACTCACTCCTTGGTTTGTCTATTCTTCTCAATCCCCTTCTTTTCAGAGATTTTTTCTACATCTGGGCTCTCTATACTTTTACCACCCTGGGTGAAAGGAGAAAACATGTCTCAAGAGAGTCCTACATCGGAGCCCTTCCTTCTTGACCTGGTCCTTGGAATGTGTGGTAGGACACCAGGCCATCATGCCTACCCTCTGTGGGGGACCTCTGGCTCTCCTAACCACCTACGCATCTACGACAACTTCGACGAAGACAACCAACACACTGAACCCTCACCAACCACCCCCGACACCCGGAAACCAGCGATTGATGACTGGACAGCCCTCACCACCGAAGACACACTGAAGACAATGAAGTCAATCCACTCAGGGGCCCCCACGGACCCCTGCCCCCACCACATCTTCAACAGAGCCGCCAACACCATCGCACCCATGCTCCGCCAAACCATCAACCGCTCCCTGGCGACCGCCTCATTCCCCGACGACTGGAAACACGCCGAAGTCAACCCCCTCCTAAAGAAACCCTCAGCGGACCCCACCGACCTCAGAAACTACAGACCCATCTCCCTGCTCCCGTTCCCAGCGAAAGTCATCGAGAAAGCCATCAACAGCCAACTCGCCACATTCATTGAAGAACACAACATCCTCGACTCCTCCCAATCCGGCTTCAGAAAAAAACAGAGTACGGAAACCGCCCTCCTCGCCGCAACAGACGACATCCGCACCTTACTGGACAAAGGAGAAACAGTAGCCCTCATCCTCCTCGACCTATCAGCGGCGTTCGACACAGTCTCCCACCGCACCCTAATACGCAGACTCTACGATGCAGGAATCCAGGACAAGGCCCTCGACTGGATCTGCTCCTTCCTCTCCAGCAGGACGCAGCGGGTCAGACTCCCCCCTTTCCTCTCGGACCCCACACCTATCACCTGCGGAGTCCCCCAGGGCTCCTCCCTCAGCCCGACGCTCTTCAACGTCTACATGGCTCCACTTGCCCCCATCGTCAGAACCTACGGACTCAACATCGTGTCATATGCAGACGACACCCAGCTCATCCTCTCCCTATCCAACGAGCCCAACACCGCCAGACGCAACTTTCGAGAAGGCATGGAAGCCGTCGCCAAATGGATGAAAAACAGCTGCCTACAACTAAACACCAACAAAACAGAAGTACTCATCACGGGCCCAAACCCCGACGCCTGGAGTGACACCTGGTGGCCCACCGCCCTCGGAAACCCGCCAACCCCACAGACCACGCACGCAACCTGGGAATCATCCTGGACTCCGAGCTCAAAATGGACCGCCAGATCAACTCTGTCTCATCTTCCTGCTTCCACACCCTCCGCCTCCTTCGTAAGACCTTCAAATGGATCCCCCTCGAACACCGAAAGACAGTCACTCACGCCCTGGTCACCAGCATACTCGACTACGGCAACGCACTCTACGCCGGAATAAACAAAAACCTCATCCGCAAGCTACAGAACATCCAGAACGCCGCCGCAAGACTGGTCCTCAACCTGCCAAAACACTGCCACATCTCCCAGCACCTGCGCACACTCCACTGGCTCCCCGTCGATGCGAGAATCACCTTTAAGATGCTCACCCACGCACACAAGGCCCTCCACGGCACCGGACCAGCATACCTGAACAGCCGACTCAAATTCCACGCACCCCAAAGGACCCTACGATCAGCCCAGCTTTCCTACGCTGTGGTCCCCCGCACCAGAAAGACCAGATCGGGAGGCCGCTCCTTCTCCTTCCTCGCGGCCAAAGCATGGAACGCCCTTCCGCTCCACCTCAGACAGACAACATCGCTTCCCATCTTCGCAAGAAACCTAAAAACCTGGCTCTTCGACAGATCCCCTCCTTGATGGAATGGAACCTGCACCCACCCAACCCCCCCACCCCTAGCGCCTTGAGACCCTTACGGGTGAGTAGTCGCGCTTTAACAAACTCCTGATTGATTGATTGAACCACCTGATGGTAAAAGGGTGGTATTTGCTGGTGAGAGAAACTCTTGTAATCCTGCTGCCTGTATCCTTTTTAGGTTTCGACTGGAGCACGGAGCTTTTAGCTCCGCCGCCAGAGAAATCTGTAGTCTTCAGTAAGGGACTCTGGAATACGCCCTCTGTTCCATTGGCTAGCTCCATAAATGGAGGCTAGCCATTGGAACAGAGATCTGTCCGTCATTCACGGACCAGATTCGGGGGCGTTCCCACGATTTTTTCCCTCTCCGCCTCTGCGATGTCGTCATCGCGGCGGTGGGCGGAGTTTCGTTTTTTTTTTATTCGTTTGTTTGCCTCATTCCATGCCGACCACGGCCGCCGGAAGAAGTACAGGTGAGTGCTTTCCCGCACCCCCCTCCAACGGAGGAAGCCTTCCCGACCCCCCCCGTCCGTTCCCGCCCCCCCCGTGTGCTTCTCCCCGTTCCCGCCCCCCTCCCGCTGTCCGTGTCCCACTTGTAAATGCTTGTTTCCTTTTAGGTATTTCAGTACTCCTGCCGTACCCACCCACAAACTTCACCCAAAGATCCACGGTGTGGTGCAGGCTTCCTTGTAGAATCTTGCAAACCCCGGCAGGGCCCTGGGTGAAGCTTGAGCAGCGGTTCCTGCGGGAGTACGGGTGAGGTACCGGTGACATCCATTTTTTTTCTTCTATTTTCCCCTCTAAGCTACTTCCCCCGCGCAGCCCACAAGTAGCCTGCGTGCCAGGTACATATGCATGAAGTTAAGTGAGAGAACCTATATTTCCCTACATAGTCTCACCGTGTCGATATTTTGGTCCGTGACATTTTTCTCACATTATTATAGTAAGGCTGCATTATTGAGACGATTCTTAGGTGGAACACTTAGTGATGTGTACAGAAAATGCCTTGCAATAGGAGCTCTGTTGTGGTCGTTGAGCGGCCTCTGTGTGAAGCCACAGCCCCCAGAAGCCCGAACAGACAGCTTCTGTGGGAGATCACAGCGCCTGCAGCAAGGCTGCCGGACTTGCACGGCTGCACAGGCGTGGTGCAGAAACACAGGAAGTGCCTCGTGCATCGCGGAAGTGCATCCCACAACCCCAGTGCGGTTCCTGGACTTCATACATGTAAAAAACACTTCTAAGACGATAGAGCGTTCCAAGAATCTGCGAAAACACCCCAAATAGGTTGCATGCCGCAAGGAGAAGAAGCGAGGCTCACAATATGTCTCGAGCACGGTCCAAAGGAAACCACAGCTGGTTGTTGACATGCAGATGTGTCTAGTTTCCCAGTCCCTTGTGGATGTGAAACACATGACAAACAGCGTGTTCATGGAAATAATGAAACCTTTACAACATGTGAGTGCGCAGAAGTGTGCCAGCCGACACTGGTGTCACCCCCGTCCCATAGGCCGCTCCTTCAGGGGGCAGAAGTGACGTGACGTTTCATGCCCACGCGCACAGCGCTTGCACCCTTCAAAGCGCTAGATTAGAGAGACGCGTGCCTAGCACGGGTGAAACTTGTAATGCAACCAGCAAGCACGCACAGCTGGCGTTGCCCGCCCTGTCCCATCGGCCATGTCAGCCCCCGAGGTCTCCGCTTGCACACACTGCCTCAAACCCCAACAGCCGGGCTGGACTTTGGCGCAATGTAGCCTGGGGGGCTCGCCCACCTGCTGCTGGCGAATCTGCACCAGCCGCAGAAGACGCACCTTGGCGGGGGTGGCAAAGCAGTGTGAGTTGTGTGATAAACGTAGAGCGCCCTGAGTATTTCAGCCTTGCAAAATAACGCGCTATAAATAGTTACGGGGTCGACGCCTCCCCACTGTCCCCATGTGAGAACCATATAAACAGCCCCGCCCCCCCCCCCCACGCACCACACAGCACACAGTTCCTGCCCCCGCAAGCCCCATCCTCCGTCCCTCGCCCTGCTGCCCCTTGACACCGAGAAGAGGGTGGGGGCATGTGAGGGCGGGGCACGCGCCCCACCCGTGCTGCTCACTGACTGAGCGCCTTCATGGATGAGAGGCGAGCAGCCCGTCACTCGGCGCTAGGTCCCTGCTTTAAATCCCCCCCTCCGTCCGCGGACAGCAAGACATGCTCTGTCGTGTATGGCGTCTGGTTGTCACCTCCTTTTAATTCAGCCCCCCTCTCAGCACCCTCCCCCCACGCCTCCAATATATTCCCTTGCATCCATGCCCGGGCGGTAGTGCCCTGGGGCGGGGGCGGCTGGTGACATTTGAAAGTGGTGGGGCGGAAACTAATTTCCATATTGCACCGCAGCGAGCAAGCGCAGCGAGCGAGCCCGAACCACCTTGCATCCATCCATACATCATTCATGCATCCACCCACCCACCCATCCTGCATCCATACATCATTCATTCATGCATCCACCCATCCATCCATCATGCATCCACCCATCATGCATGCATCTATCCATCCATCATTCATGCATCCATCCATCCATCATTCATGCATCCACCCATCCATCCACCCACCCATCCTGCATCCATACATCATTCATTCATGCATCCACCCATCCATCCATCATGCATGCATCCATGCATCCATCATTCATGCATCCACCCACCCACCCATCCTGCATCCATACATCATTCATTCAGGCATCCACCCATCCATCCATCATACATCCACCCATCATGCATGCATCCATACATCATTCATGCATCCATCCATCCATCATTCATGCATCCACCCATCCATCCACCCACCCATCCTGCATCCATACATCATTCATTCATGCATCCACCCATCCATCCATCATGCATGCATCCATGCATCCATCATTCATGCATCCACCCATCCACCCACCCACCCACCCATCCTGCATCCATACATCATTCATTCATGCATCCACCCATCATGCATCCACCCATCATGCATGCATCCATACATCATTCATGCATCCACCAATTCATCCACCCAACCACCCATCCAGCATCCATACATCATTCATTCATGCATCCACCCATCCATCCATCATGCATCCACCCATCATGCATGCATCCATACATCATTCATGCATCCACCCATCCATCCATCCACCCACCCATCCACCCACCCATCCTGCATCCATACATCATTCATTCATGCATCCACCCATCCATCCTGCATCCATACTGCATCCATACACACACAAAGCACGAACCCCCCCCCACACACACACACACACACAGAGCCCCCCACGGAACAGAGGGCAAGGAAATCGGGAGAAACTCAGAGGGCAAGGCAAAGGAATGCAAAGAGGGCAAGAAAAACGGACTAAAAGCGGGCAAGAAAAACGGGAAACATAACATTGCAAAATAACCACAGAGCCCCCCCCCACCCCCACACACACACAAAGCACGAAGCAAAGGGCAGTTCCACTGGGACTTAACTTTGAAAAACAAAGCGCTTTAATGCCTCATCAGGGGAAGCAAGCGCTACATAAATACAATTACAATTCCCGCCAGGTTTGAAATTATGCTTTTAAAAGTTACATTTAAGAACGGCCGGTGTGCAAAATAACCAAAGGCAAACGAATGCAAAGAGGGCAAAAAAACCGGATTAAAAGCGGGCAAGAAAAACGGGAAGCAAAACATAACGCATAATGCTCTGTGGCCTTACCTGGCTGTACGAGCTCCAGGCTAGATGAATTTAAGAGTGGAAGTTACGTTACAGCGGCGGCCATCCCTAAGTCACAGAGTGATTGGCCTGCACGTGGACCACTGGACCAGCCAAATCCTGGCGCTGCATACAGCGCCAGGATTGGCTAGGGGGGCACCATGTCTGCTCGCCCAGTCCCCTTTGCAACCCCGGGGGCTGCGGCCAGCCCCCTGCTCCTCTCTCTAAGGGGAACTTGAGCTGGAAACCCATCTGCGCATGTGCGGGCATGTCTGTGCCCAAACATTCACGTGCGCAGTACTGCTGCAGCTGAGTGGACTGTCACTCAAGCTGCAGCAGGCCCAGCCCCCTATTCGCACTCCGGAAAAGTCGGGTGTCTCCCGCATTCCCGGCCGGCAGGTAGCGCAATCATTAAATATTTGCATTTTTATTGTAGCGACGACGCGGTGGGTCCATGGGGCGTAAGGGACTTAGGGGGGCTACGCCCCTGCGCCCCAATGGACGCACCGCGCCTGCCCTGGGGAGTGCAGAGTGACTGGGGAGTGCAGAGTGACTGGGGAGTGCAGAGTGACTGGGGAGTGCAGAGTGACTGGGGAGTGCAGAGTGACTGGAGAGTGCAGAGTGACTGGGGAGTGCAGAGTGACTGGGGAGTGCAGAGTGACTAGGGAGTGCAGAGTGACTAGGGAGTGCCAGGGAGTGCAGAGTGACTAGGGAGTGCTAGGGAGTGCAGAGTGACTGGGGAGTGCAGAGTGCAAGGGAGTGCAGAGTGCAAGGGAGTGCTAGGGAGTGCAGAGTGCTAGGGAGTGCAGAGTGCGAGGGAGTGCGAGGGAGTGCAGAGGGACTAGGGAGTGCCGAGTGACTAGGGAGGGCTAGGGAGTGCAGAGTGCTAGAGAGTGCAGAGTGACTAGGGAGGGCTAGGGAGTGCAGAGTGCTAGGGAGTGCAGAGTGACTAGGGAGTGCTATCGAGTGCTAGGGACTGCTGAGTGACTGCAGAGATTAAGCTAATGACAATGTAAATGACAATGCCATTTATGTATCTGTTTTCAAAACCAACACATAAATACAAATGTTGTCATTTATAATGCCAATAGCTCTAACTTTTCCAAAGGCGAAACCATTGCATTGTAAATGCTTGTTGATAGTGAGTCCACAACTGTCACCAAAATTCCCACTCTCTCTCAAGCAGATTCCTTTTAAAGGCATGCTTCCAACCACTGGGAACAGAGCTCTGGGTTCAGGGGAAGGCTAATTATAATCATTGCAGGAAGCTTTGGCCCAGGCATGGTTAACCCAGTCCAGGAAGCGAAAAGAACAATCTTTTTAACAATTTGATTTGTAACATGTGGCCACTTAACCTCAGATAACCATTGAATTAGAAATATTGCCAGGAATGTATTTGTATCTGGTTCGTAGACCAAGATGTGTAAGAGTACAGTTTTGAACACAACGCAGGTTTGCTAATGGAAAGCTGCCTCCAGTCTTTAAAGTAAGGCATATTGGTGTTGCTCCTACTTAAAGACTCATGTTTTACACAACTTGCATGTTTTACTTCTAAATATTATGCACCTGTGCCATGCATCTTCAAAATGTGCCTCATTTAAAGTCAAAGATATATTTAAATATTTAAAGTTAGGTTGGTATGCTGGCAGTGCGGTTTTGCCAGCAGTGTTACAGGGCTTCCTCTGCCATCTTCTTGTTGTTAAACTCCCACATGTGTGCTGTATCAGCATATACAGTGTCCAGCACTGGGTATTTAACTTGTTTACCACCTACGTAGTCAAATATGCCGAGTAGTGTTTGCCAGTCATATACAATATTTAGGGGTAGAACAGATATGGTTATATGACCACTATTGCTCCCTTATTCTCCAAGGTCAAAGTGTGCCAGACATTTAATCAACAATACAGGAGAGCAACTCAAACAGATGCACTTTCCTATAGATGTGTGTATGATATACTATCTGTAGAACACCAACTTAATAACAGTCAACGCTCTTTCCTGTCCGACCAACTTTCCCATAAAAACCGAGGAGTTGTGATCAATTTCAGGGTTTATATTAACATTCAGCCTATTTTCCCTCTTGGACTGTCTATGAATAATCAATCAATGAAGAACCTTCTCACACACACATTTCCCAGAGACATCTCTTGAGACTTCAATATTTACTATAGTAATACCTGTAGTTAAAATATTTTGGAAGCCTCCATTTCTGCATTCTATGATCTCCCATCAATCACTTCGGGAAGTGAGACCCCCAAACGACCTACTCTAACTCTAGCAGTTAATTTACATTTTTGGAAAACAAAAACAGATCTCGTCGGTGTAACAGAGTACAGCAGATGTAGTTTGTAATGATAAACAGCTAACAGTGTGGGGTGCGGGAAGCAGAAGATGAAAGCTATATGAGATACACTTTACGAAGGCTGAAAGGAGTTTGTAGGCACCCTGGTTGAGCAAGAGAATAGAAAGTATTAACATGCCATTTAGCAAGCAAAGAACAGAAAAGGTGCAAGAATATGTCAAAGCACACTGCCTAGAAAGACCTTAAGGAATAAAACCAGTTTACAACCATGATGCACATTGCTCGCACTTTCTGTATACTCTGAATGCTGGTCGTGTTTTCCTATTTTGAAATATTGCAGTGCTATCAAATGGTGGAAAGGTGAAATGTCGGCGCTGTGCCACTCATTAAACATCTATATATATATATATATATATATATATATATATATATATATATATATATATATATATATATACATATATACATACATATATACATACATATATACATACATATATACATACATACATATATACTCCTTTTTACTTTCCTGTTCTGCCTTCACTTGCTATCTCCGTCTGTACTTTTACCCCATATCTCCCTTCATTTGCTCTCTTTATCCTCACATCCATCTTTCCCAAATTTTCCTTCAGATCTCCACATCTTAATTTAAGTCCCCTTCTCACGTCCACTGATTCTCAAACACTCACATACTTACTTCCACTCTGTAGGGATCAAACGTTGACCTTGTGGCAGTGTACAAAATGGGGAAAATGACTAAAAAACAAGACAGCACAATATAATTCCATAAGGCAATGCTATGCATTTATCTCAACTCACATAAACTTAAGCCTAAGCGTTTCAGCATTGAATCCTGCACTTGGCGCATCTTCCCATGCTCATTCTTGGGAATGTTTGTGATTTCCAGACAGTAGTACATTTCCATTGCACTTTGGTGTAAATCTGAACGAGTTGATGTACTACTTTATTTGTGCATCAAGACCACCAAACACAGCTATGATAACTTCTCAAGATGGCTGTAGGCTTGGAGCAGGCTGGCCCTTAGCCTCGTTGGGCAAATGCCATGTTGGTTGGATTCATCAAAGCGTCCTAGTCTGGTTCCCTGTTCATTTAGAGCTTTATCAATAATGTGATAAGCGTTATTCATAGTGCTGCATATACGAAGGAGCACTTACGCGCTCATTCATAAGTTCTCACTTTTTCATTGCCATCCTTTACATATGCAGTATAAATTACACTCTCTCACTTAGCGATAAAGCCCCATTTTACCCCAGCCTAATGCGTGTGACAATGTTAGTGATACAACAAAGACCTAAACAAGCTGAAATAGACACAAAATATTTTTGTGATGGTAATGCACATTTGCACCACAAAGTGCAAAACTGGAAGCAAAAATCAGTGCCATACTGACATGGTTCAATATGCCACTGAACGGCCACGATTCCAGTGGTAAATTTCACTCTCCACACCCTCACCTTGAAGTACCTGAATGTCCAGCTGTTCTTGGCCTTGTAATAAATTAACCAAACTAGATCGGGAGTCTGTGATTCTTAGGAGTCGTGGTAATTTGGAAGATTGATTGGCTAGCGATTTCTCTCCCCTCCCTGCTTTCATGCGGACAAAATGAGCCAGCGACCTGGGGTTCCAGAGCAGATCTAGAACGTGGAACGTGGAACCCGGCTCCTTCACAGATTCCAATGCGAAAACACAGTTCGAAATATATGGGAAGGGGATTCATTCTAGCTGATACAATCACACGGGATGTGTTGTACCCAGGACCAGTTTCCCATACCTTACCCGACCCTCAGGCGAGCCACAGGGGAACCCTGTCAACTGACATTTTCCTCTTCCCTCTCCCACCCTCAAAAGCCACCTCCCTTCCCTCAGTCTTCAGGCTGCAGAAAAACCCTCAGAGACAGTCACCACCTGCAGTGAGCAGGTGATAAGTGTATGTATTAAACCTCATGGATTCAAGAAAAGTGTGTGGAATATTGTCTAGAAACACGGTTCCACTCATTTATTGCTTGTTTTGTGGAGTTTTAAACTCATAATTGCAGGAATTCCCTGCTGACATTAAAGCTGTATCAGTAATTCCTACCACTCATGCCCTCTGCGTTGAATTCCACATTAGACGACTTAAACTATGCTTTTGCAGCATACCACAGGTGCTGTTTCTGTAATCCCACTCCACTCCTGTCAAACATGCTTTCAAGAAAAGAGGAAAATGTTTAACAGAATATGTGCATATTACTTACTGAATCTGTCGGTTCCTGTGCAAGGCGACCAAAGGCATGCACAGTGGACGGCGGCTCTCCCCTTAGTAAAACCTGAACCCTTGTATCTTCTTAGGTGCAATAACAGCGTTGACGTATGTGAAGTTCTGACCTTTGCTCCTTCACCATCGACCTGGAATATCAGGGTGGAACTTAACTCTTTGTTTCTCCTATTACAGGCCTATAAAATGTCCCTTCTGAGTACCCAGTCAGTGTGAATGCTGCAAAGTAGTGCAAATATATTATTGAATCCTGAAATGAATAAATAAAAGAAACCATTAACAAAACAAATCTTTTTCTGGGGTTGCACATCAAAATATCAAGTTTTACATGTCCACATAGAAAAAGATCACGTTCAAAATATCGATTATCACTTTAACATCAAGGTAAGTATAGATTTACTGTTCTTAAATCCACGTACATATCTTGACAGTATAGGAATGCATGGGTGGAGTTAAGAAGAGTGGTAAATCTATACTTACCTTTTTATACTGCCAAGCTACATAGAGGTGGAGTAAAAAAGAGTAAATCTGAACATAACTATTTATACTTGCCGTAAACATCATATTGCTAGCCAAGATTCTAGATTCATTATTTCTTTTAGGATGATATAGAAAAGTAGATATTTTGATCTACTACAGCGCAAATCAAAAACAAACAAATTGAATGGGACACTTTAGCCCATGCGTTACTCCACAGTGCCATTACCCAGCAGTTTTTACAACCGCAAAATCTTTTAAAACGCAGGGCTTTAAATCGCAAACTATTACAACGAATTCCCGATTACCACGCAATTTCGCATTGTAACTCCACTGTGGCGTTACTTTGGGGGATGCGTTGTAATAGTTTGGGTGTAAAGCTCTGCGTTGTAAAAGATCTTGCAGTGTAAAAACTGCGGGGTAATGGCATTGCGGAGTAACGCATGCGGGGTAAAGGATGTTTCCCAGTTCAGAGACCTGATCATGCGTAATTCAAAGATCATTGTTGTCTATACACACCTTATGCACATGGACAGAAGCATGATATCAAAAATCACTGCAACCATGAAGTCCATTTACTCATGGGCCTCTATCGGACCCTGGCCATGCCTACTGTGGAGGACTGCAACCCATCAACACCATGCTCACACCCACTCTGAATACCTCCATCTCTTCGGTAACCTTCCCAGAAACTTGGAAACACACAACTGTCCACCCATTGCTTGCTGAAGAAACCCTAAAGGTCTCTTCCACACTCACCAAGAGTAGATTGATCTCCCTGCTACCATTCTCGGTCAAGGTCTTAGAGAAAACCATCAACAAATACCTGACCAAATACATCAATGACCACAGACATCACAACACCACTCAGTCTCACCACTGCATGGAAACTGTCCTTATCGCCATCACGGATGACATCCACATGACTCTGAATGGAGGATACACTGCAGCCCTCCTCCTCCTGGACTTCAACGCAGAACTTGACACGATATTCTACCCTATTCTTGGCCAATGCCTACACAACATTGGAATCCATGTACATGGACTCCAATAGATCTGCTCCTTACTGACTGGAAGAACTCAGTCAGTCAGCCTCACACTGAACAACTTATCTGAGGAGTTCTGCATGGATCCTCCCTGAGCCCGACCCTCTCCAACACATACATGATTCCTCTAGCCAGCCTCATCCTCTCTCAGGACACGAACGTACCACAATGTCTGCTCCTATGCCAGCGACACGTAACTCATTCTCTTCCTCACGGACAAGATGCTCACTACCTGTATCAAGTTCAATACCTGCATGAAATAGCTAACTGGATGAAGGCCAAATGTGTGATGCTGAATGTCGAAAAAGACAGAAAACATGATATTTGGGAAGGACACCTCACAGTGGGACTCCACCTGGTGGCCAACAGAGCTAGGATTGACACCCACTATCACCGCCCATGCCAAGAACCATGAGATCATCATCGACAGCAAACTCGACATGACTGCCCAAGTCAACGCCATAAATGACTCATGCCTCCATACCGTAGAGATGCTGAGGAAGATTTTCAAATGGCTGCCAATCAACACCTGGAAAACCATCACGCACACCCTTATCGCACAGAAGCTGGACTACAGCAACACCTGCTATCCTGGGATGAATAAAAACCTCACCAGAAGGCTGCAGACTATTTAAAACTCAGAGTCCAGACTCAACCTCAACCTCCTAAGCCGCACTCACATCCCAGGTGTTAGACCTGGCCCTGTCTGCATGGTCTGCCTCAAACCTTTTTCCTTTACCCTCCTCATTTCTGAACCTATTTTGTGTTGGCTTTTAGGACTCTGCACACTTTACCACTGCTAATCAAGGCTACAGTGCTGGTATTCTCTCTTTAAATCATGGTAAGGCTGGCTTCTACTCAATTGGCCCAGGGCCTGTAAATTAAATGCAACTAGTGGGTCTGCCGCACTAATTGTGTTACCCACTTAAGTAGCACTTTAAACCTGCTCCAGGCCTGCCAATGCAGGCTGTGTGCAGTATTATACTGCCATTTCAACCTGTTAAAGTAAACCTCTTGCCAGCCCCAAACCTTCCTTTTTAATACATAAACTCAACCTTAGGGTAGGCCCTGGACAGCCAGAGGACAATGTGCAATGTACTTAAAAAGTAGGAGATGTATGTTTAAGTTATACATGTCTTAGTAGTGAAAAACTCCTACATTCATTTTTCATCATTGCAAGGCCTACCTCTCCCATAGGATTACATTGATGTTACATTGTTAGATTTTATAAGTGCCATTTCCAAATGGGAACAGGTAACCAGTTCACGTTTCGTGTCTTTGAAACTTTAATGAAAAACCCTAACTTTTGGTGAAGTCGGATTTCAAATTGCACATTTTTGAAAATAGCATTTTTAGAAACTTGAAATTTTTCTGCCTTAGCCATTTGTTGGCTGCAGTCTGTTTCTGAGTCACATGACTGGGTGTAGTCAAGAGTTAGGCTTTGTGCATTTCTCCTACACAGCCACACACAATCTGGAGCTTAGGTGGAACTAGATGGGCCATCAGTGCCAGGATGGGAGGGGGGAGCTGGGCCCAGACCCACCTACACTTGATTAGGTTGTGCCCAGCCTCCACACAAAGTCTGAATACCCCATGTAGTTAGTCTGTAGCTAAGGCCAGGATGGAAGGGTACCTGTGCACTTGAAAGGCCTGACTCTAGAAGCTTCTCCCCACTTCAGATGTTCAAATGGGTATAAATACTGGACCTGTGGATACTCCACCAGCCAGAAGGACAGCTGTGCTGCTGAATACTCTGAAGGACTGTGTCCCGGTCTGCTGCCCTGCTGTCCGTTGCCCTCTTGCCTGGGTGAGAAGGACTGGACCTGCATCTATGAACCCAGAACCCAGAGTGACTCCAAGGGCTAGTTGGCTGGCCTCCTGATCTTAATCCACAGGGACACATAGGCTTCCAACCACCATGCACCTGCCATCTGTGAGTCTACCCTGCCAAGTGAGGCAACCCCAGTCCTGGACCCTTCGAGGCGGGCTTGAAGTGGTCTGCCAGCCATTGTTGATCCAGTGGAACTGAAGTATCTCCTCTGCTGCAAGGATTTGAACTGTCACAATGACCTGAATTGCATCGCAGTCCATCAGAACTGCAGGTGTGTGATGCATCCTCAGCCCAGGCCCTTGTATCCCTCCTTGACAACAGTCTTGACGACAACTCCAGACTCCGCATCGCAGCTTCACAGCTCCTCAGAACCGACGCATCGCCCTGACTTCTCACTGCATCCTTGATGCCAGACATCCTCGTTGATGATACACGTCCTCGCTTTGCACCTCACCACATCTCGGAAACCGAGGCATCACTTAGGCTGCGCGACACATCTTGAAAGCGGAACCCCTAAAATCTCTGCAAATCAGGATTTAAGGTACTCTGTTCAGCAGGCTTAACTGGGCCCCTGTAGCCGGCTCTCACTCAATTCAGTCGGCCCCAACTTGTGACTTTGTCTCAGTCCAGCACAATCAGATAGTCACTGTTGATGCTTTGTGCTTTTTGCCACAATTTCCACTAAAATCTTTAAAATTGCAAGTCTCCAGTTCTACTGATTGGCTTTTTTTTCAATTTGCTCTTGTTTTATTTATTAAAAGAGGGCCCATTTTCCTGACTTGGTGTAGCATTCTAATTCTGTGGTGTTTTCACTTTATTACTGTTTGAAGTGTTGAATAAATACTTTACACATTGCCTCTATGTTAAGCCTGACTGCTCTGTGCCCAGCTACTAATGTAGTGTAGTTCCTATATTCCCAATAGGCTCTGCGCATTGGAATAATATATCCTATAGATTAGACGTAGGACTGAGGTCGACTAGGTCTCTATCGAATGTACTAAACTTAATAGTGAGTGGCAACTAGTTTAGAGGTCACTAGAAACTTTTTCGAATTCACAAGAAAGGATTAGTTTCTGACAACCGCATAAACATGACAACTTTGTTTCCCAAGAATAAGAAATATATCTCTAGAGTCGCGGAAACAATAGATAAGTATTTCACTCAGTCAATCGTGCATGCTTCGTTTCAACAGAGTTTGCGGGGAAATAGAGAGATGGGCGTTTTCAATAAAAAGGTTTATTGAACAGTCTTCTTTCTCATACAAGAGAAGTGAACTGCTACAATCATTAATGCGTCCAGCGAGAATAGTATTATAAACTAATACTGTAAAAGCATTGTATGGTTTCTAAGCCATATAAAAATACATGCATAAATAACATTGACTAAAATACTCAACTGGTGTTTCTAAATACGCCTACCCAAATGTACCTAACCTAAGTCTAGTACGCGGAGAGAAGTAAGTATTGTGTGGCATAGGTTTAGTTGTTTTTGCCAAGAATCTACCAAAGGTTTCTCTAGGTGCTAATCAGCTCCATGCCTTGGTTTAGAATAAAGGAGATCTGATATCTCTTTCTCAGGACTCGATTTCCCAACACCCAGCAAGGGGAGCTTGGAAACACTGGAGCTGGATTTTCGGCGAGAGAAAGGCAGCCTCTTGATCAGTGCGTCAGCTGGCGGGTCGGCTTCCTTCGGCACTAGCGAGCTGCGTCGGGCAAGTAGATAGTCAAACTGCTCCAAACCACCGCAGTTTGCCATAGCAAGTGAAGGTATATTTATACCTTGAAAGTGTTAAGGAATGCCATAGATTGACATAAAGTCAGGCATAATAACGTCAGGAAAGAACCCCTAGAGAATAGTTTTCCTTGCAAAGTACATGATTTCTTGGCAAATCAATATTCAAGCAAGGGGAAGTTCCCTAACTTTTTAAGCCAATTTTCTAAGAAATCGTTGTGACGTTTGGTACGGGTGGAAGTAGCCATGCCCGTATTTGGTCTGCATGGCCTATGTCTAAATAAGGGAATGATTTCTATGCCTATATAAGGGTAATGTGAATTGTACCTATATAAGGGCATGAATCGAGAAAATTCACTCGGAGCTCTAAATGCCACACAACACCCACTCCACTTTATTATATACAACATTACTAAGTTCTAAACACATTAAAACATATCTAAACATGATGTGTCAAAATCCACGCATTGATACTGGTTGTACACTAAAAGCATTTGTGCTGTACGCATTTAAAGCATTGTTTCATTCAAAGCATATAGATGACATTTGAAAATGCTCTCCAAATAAATCATGTAAATACGTTTATGAAATGGCTCTTATTTACAGAAGAAAAAGTGGGGACCATTCCATGGCGGATTATATAAACTGGTTGAACGTGGACAAGGTCAAATATTGTCTCTTGGAAGTTTTTTCAAATGATTCTAGTTGTCTATGAATAGTTCTACTATGAGCAGGTTACTTTGTACCAAAAAATAAATATAAAAATTTGGAAAAAGAAAAGCTTGATCATAGAAAAAATAGAGTTCCAAAGTTTGTTTTGAAAAAAATTGAAGGTCGAATTCAGAGTCTCTCAGAACACTGTATGTCAATTCAAAAGTCAGTGTTATTGTTTAGAGAAAACATCAAATTTTCTAAGTCTCAAAATAATTTGTCTACCATTGTAGGTGAAAGTTGGATTACCTCGTTAAGAATAATTGCACAAAGATGCGAAGCATCGCCGTCCGCGTTGGTCATGTTAGCAATGTTCGAATTCGGTACCTGTTTGCCGCTTTCCTCTCGTACCTCACCGTCGGCATTTTGCATCTGTGAGATCTAAATGAATTCCGTCATCAGAATCGGTAGCCACTGGGGACAACACTGCGCATGGGCCTTTACCGGGTCCAGCAAAGCATCAACATCTGTTGGCATGACTGATGGGAGTGTGAGACAGATGTCTAACACGCATTCTTCTCCACATAGCAGGCATCGTAGAATAGGTAAGACATAAACCATGTGGTATTTAATTCTCTTAAACGAGTTAATCCCAAAATTTGGACTAGGCGCTCATGACACTTCATCGACAGAAGAGTGTTCTCCACGGTTTATACCCTGACATAGGAGAGAACCGCTTAGTGCGTTTTCACAATTATTGCCACTAAGAAATACTTCTTCCCCCGCACTCCAACATCTGTGTGTGTAAGGTAATTCCCAGTATGTCTTGATGTATTCTTTACCCAACCTTTCATATAGGCTTTAAGCAATACTAAAAATGGAAAATTGTAACAGCCAGAGTGATTGTACCGTGTATTATCCATTCAATTGCTGGTTTTTCAGCGACTGTAAATTGCAATCTTTCCAGTTTTTCAATGCTCAGCACCGTATAGTCTGCTCCGCTCTGCGCCAATTTGATTTGTTTATCTGTGAGATTAAATTCACAAAAACAATGACATTGTGTTGATTAAACGCCGAGGCACATAGCCTGAACAAAGGTTTTGTATCGTCCAGCCCAATAGCATTATAGAACGTAATTGTGACTAACCATGTTGCAACATGGCCAAGTCCTGTTCCATTATGTCTATGGCAGAGGATACTATGCTGTCCAAAGAATATATTCTGGATGACAGAGTCGGTAACCCATTGTCAACTACAGAGAGAGATTTCTCTAAATTAATACGATCAATTTATTGTATTCATTCTATAGTTTCTGCATGCGAAATCTTCCATGCTTCATTATATAGCGCATAGATAACGGCGTATATAAAATGTTTATGACGCAGTTTTTTAGGTCCTTGCAAGAAGTCCCTCAGGTCAGCGCCATCTTTAAGTAAAGATAAGTGCTGTTTTACTTCCTTCAGTGTAGACTTGTGTAGCCACTCAAGGCACAGTATCCCTACACTGTATGATGTTACTATCCATGGATGCTGTCTTTGAACATATCCTGGATCTGGCCTAGTGAATGTGAACCCTTGTGTCTTATTCAGGAATCTATCTTGACAGGTGTTTGTGTCTGTGGGCCAAATTAACCATTTATTCCAATCTGGAGCTGTTCTGTTGTGAAGCAAAATAGTATGTACGTCGACCACCCCCTCTGAAGTGTTACTACTATCATGTGTAGGTGTAGGTATGGACGGTTTGTTTAAATCTTTCATCTTGGCTAACCCAAGACAAGATGTCAGCAGAACAGTGTCATTCAAAAACATTATTTGTTCTGGGATTATGCAGGCTCTAAATAAAGCTTCTAATCCCTGCACTTGCCAGTCTTTTGTGCCCCAGACAGTTTATATCTCAATGGTGTCTTCCCAAAAGTCAAAACCTAATGTGGAAAGCTTAGCATAAAAGGCCGCAGAATAAATTTGCTTTGTATTTGTAAACATACTTTTCATTCCAGTCCTATTAACATTTTTAAAGTAAAATGATTCCGGATTTGAAACATTATACCCTGAAAAGTATGGAAATTTGCCATTAAATGTTTTGGAGCTACCCTTTGGTGGCGTAGGACAATGTTCCCATTGGTAATAAGTAAATACATTTCTAGGATTTGCAGATTTATGCAAGAAATGATGACCATAGTGATTAAAACAATTCATTTGTTCATAATCTGATGAACCTTCTAAGCATTTATGATTTGTAAATTTTGCAGACATTTCTAAGTCTGACATCATATTATTAACAGTCTCGAAGTCCCAATTATCAGAAAAGGTACTAGATGAAACAAAGTCACTCAAGGAAACCTTGAATTGGTGTAGAATCTTCAACAGCTCTGCCGGACCAAGAATGTCGTATTCAGTTCTGTGAATCCACAAAAGAAGACTGCAAGTAGATTGTGTTCCTAAAGGTATCTACAGAGTTAGGGGGAGATGCATTGCCAATGGGGGCATCTCATAAAAAGACCAAGCCCTCTAAAAACTTGGTTTGATAGAGGGCATGTTATAAAGGGTCGACATGTTTCTGCTAAAGTGTCCCCGAAGGGTACGCAGCATTCTTCAGGACCAAGGAGAGGTTATTATCTAGAGGTCCACTTCCCGGCACCTAGTGTCAGAAAAATTGACCTGCTACTAAAAGTCGACCCTTTATAACACGGTGAAGGGAGATTAATGTCCCATATCACCGACCACTTCTTTTAACCCCTTCCATGCTCATGACGAGCTCAGCTCGTCATGCAGTACAGTGCTCCTGTGCTCATGACGAGCTGAGCTCGTCATGACCACACCCAGTAGTATTGGTCCTCAGCACAGGAGGAAAACATGCCTAGCAGCGATGTGGTTAACTACCATACCTTTGATCCCTGAATATTCTTAGGATATGGGCAAGGGTAATGGTTTTTAATACACGTTTTCACTCCCCCCACATCCATCACTTAGATTTAGAAGTACATCCCTGTCTCCAGGTGTATGCCCACCCTCTATCAAACCAAGTTTTTAGAGGGCGAGGACAGCTGATGATGAAGTATGACACCGGGCGGTGTGTGAGGCCAGTCCGTAACTTTTAATGAGATGCCCCCATTGGCAATGCGTCTCCCCCAAACTATGTAGATACCTTTATGAACACAATCTAGGGGCAGTCTTCTTTTGTGGATTCATAGTAGAGTGGAGGCTGGCTTGCCCCTTAGCCCCGAGCCTCTGGTTCCCACCCTTGGCATCTGCTTAGGTTAGTGTCTATGTATATTCAGTTCTGTCCCAAGCTATACCACCTGGTATAGGAACGGCTATGATGTTCACTGATGACAAGTCTCTTTGTTCACTATGAGATGAGTTGATGTTCTTACTTGCTTTGCCCTTTTTAACATATCTTCAATTTATCAGCATTCCCAAAGCAAATACAAAAGTCAACCAAATTAGAAGAAAAAGTACACCCAACACAATCCAAAGTTCAATCCATGGTGAAACCAGATAAGTCTTTTCCAGTTGATGAAAACGTCCTGTTGCTTGTTCTTTGAAAGTTCTTTAAGCTGCCGTTGTTTCAGGTTCACTGGGATCCTCGGAAAATGTATCAAAGTTAATGAAATAGCCAGAGGCAGTTCTGTCAATTGTAGGGATTTCATCAGGAATTGGTGAAATCGCTGGAACCACTTGATCACGTGTTACATTCTTTATAGTCAGTTGTTATTTCATTGTAGACAGGCGTTTCTTGACGAACTGTTATTTGGGTCTCAAGAGGTACAAGTTCCATGGCTTTGTTGCATAGTCCTTCTTTTCACACAGCAGATTCTTCAAAGGTGATGAGTCTCTCAGTTTGAACCTCTTGGATAGTAGCCAGATTCGGGCGTCTGCTACATATTTGGAGTCCACTTGGCCTACTACTTATGATCGGCCACATGATGTGGTTTGACCAGGTCAATGGACATGAACCTGTTCTCTTTTTTACCAGCAAGGGGCGGCAGTAATACTGTTCTTGATCCGTGGATGGCTAGGACAGGTACTGGTTGTCTGTAAGAAGACCCAAATTCCTTCTTGTCCGCGATCTTTTCTCTGACTAGATCCCCAATCTTTGGAATCCAGACAGGTCTTGCCCGGGATGGATGGTTTCTCTTCAATGGTTGTTGGCTTCAGGAGTACGTTACTTTGTCTGTTTCTTATTTCATTTAAGTCCTGCAAAACAGCCAAACGATCTTTGATATCAAAGGGTTTTTGTTCCACCACTGAAGTGTGACAATCGAGGTCCTGCACAATCATTCTAGTTCTAAAAAGGATTTCATATGGAATGATACCCCCTAGAGAACTTCTTGGCAGATTGTTAAGACTACGTTGGACACTTATTAGATGTTTGACCCACCCATCACCCGAGCCTAGTACCCTAGCTGTTATAGATTGCTTTATGTCCCATTTTTTTCTCTCCACTACCGAATTTCCCTCAGGATGGAATGGACTAGAATAATGCAATGCAACGCCCATGTTGGCCATGGCCTCTTTGTAAGCTCAAGAGCTAAATGCAGGACCCTGGTCAGAATGTAGCGTGCCGACTGCGTATGTGCTGATAAAGACTCGCAAATCTTTTATAACAGTTTGGGCGTCAGCCGAGTGCTGAGGCCACATCCAAATTAATCTTGTCTTAATATTTGTGGGACCGCATTTGTCCACAGGGACATCTGCGTGTTGAAAGTCTAATGCTGTCTAACAATGGTGTCTGTACTGGGCTGGCTACACTGTAGTCAGGTATCTAGCGGCGTTCTCTGCTGCGATATCTGTTGCAGTCATGGTAAATAATTCCAAATGTGGGAATGTGACCATTCATCCCTGGCCACCAGTACGTCTCTTTTAATTCTAGTATAGATTTAAAGATCCCTTGATTTATCAGACCCTCTCCCAAATGTGCTATGTGTATCAAAGCTACTCTATGTTTCCTGTTTGGAAAAACTCTATCCCCCACTCCAGGGTTTCGAGCGAAAGGAACAGAGTTTGCGTCAATTATGTATGAATATTTGAGTGGATAATTTTGAGGTAAAGCTGCACCACTGCCTTTGCTTGTCGCATTGACAGCTAGCATTATTTCGCCGTCTATTTTCATTTTTGAACAAGTGATTGCAGCTATGGATGCCGTTTGCACAGCTGCCTTCGTGGCTTCATCAGCCAATGAATTCCCTGCAACGTGAACGCCATCACATTGATGACTCAGTGTATGGATCACGTGAGCTTTTTGTAGTTCTTGTCGTAACTGTACTACTTGTTCCCATAGCAACATATGCTTGATTGTGCCACCTTTTGCATCTTTGTTACCGTTTTCAATCCAGTTCTGCAAGTATTCATTGTAAGATTGAAAGCAATAATACGAATCGCACACTATGAGAGTGGGGAACTCGCGATCAGTATTTTCAAGCGCCATCTTGAATGCTTGTAGTTCAGCTCGCTGAGCTGTACAATCTCCTAGAGATTGCGTTTTAGTGACCATAGGTCGGAATTTGCCATCTCACCAGCGACCTTTAACGATTGCGCACGCAGCACTATATACTTGTTCACCCCCAATAGCGGGCTGTGATGATCTGTCAGTATATATGATACATTAATACTGTTCTAGAGGCAGAATGTCAGTAGGCAGAGGACATTCTTGTTCATCTTGTAGAAATTCTTGTGTTTTGAAATAATGGTCAAAAACGTATTCAACGTCTGTTGCAGCAAGAGAATTAACCCATTGTATCCATCTCGGATGTAAAGCCTTAGCATTTGGAATGCTCGCTTTCGTCACTGCCTCTAAGGCAGGTACAGGAGTAACGACCATTATGCGCCTACCCTGTGCGAGGTCTCTCTCTTTTGCTACTGCAGTTTGAACCACTGTCAGATTTTTTTCTGTAGAGGTGAATTTCATTTCTGCTTGTGTGTACAAGTGTGATTTGTAAGCTATTGGTGCTTTTTCTCCTTCATTAAAGGTTAAGTACATGAATCCCGATCTTCCTGGGATGATTCGGATTACTAAGTTGCGTACATTTACGCTTGTTTGCAAATGTTTTGTTGCCAACATGTCCATTTGGACTGAACGCAAAATTTCTGTGTGATTTTGAGTCAAAATAATTTGTTTGAAATCTGGTTCGATTAATTCGTAGAGAGGTTTAACCCTTTCTGGTTAATTTAGAATGTAAATTCTTCCAAAATTTTGTAAACCTAGAATCGACTGTAAGTTTTTCAGCGTTTTTGGAGGTTGGAGCAGCGCACATTTCTCTAGAAAGTTTGCTGCCAGGCTTTTGCCTTCACTTGATAACTCGTATCCTAGGAAAAGGACGATGAGGTGGGCAATTCGTGATTTCTTAACATTTAATTTATACCCTTCAGAGGCGAATCCCAAAATAATGGTGTTCACTCTGTTCAAGTGCCTATCCAAGTCATCGTCTGTTAGATAGATGTCATCTACATATGATAATGCCTCATCATCATAGGTTTGTAGTAACTCTGTTACTCTGGCGGAAAATAAGCCTGGACTATTCTTGAATCCCTGGGGAAGACGACAGAAGTGACACTGTTTCCCCATGATTGAGAAAGCGGTCAAATACCTACTTTCATGTGCAATGTTTTGACAGAAGAAACCATTAGAAATATCTAATGTGGTTTTATATTTTTTACGCACAATGTTATTCATTAGTGCTGCACGGTGTGCATTTTGTACTGCAAAAGTTTTGCAACAAGAGTTTAAATGTCTGTAATCCAAAACTAGACGATATGTATTGTCTGTTTTGGAGACAGGAAACAAAGGATTGTTCATGGATGAGGTGCATATTTCACCATTGGTATTCAAGTTGATCTAATATCTCCCTAACTTGTTTTTTAGCTTCTTGCTTAACTGGATACTGCCTTTGTGCAGTTGCTTGATTTTTTAACTGGATTTTATGTTGAGGAGAATTCTCATCCCATCCTACATGATTTTAATATAATGCAGGAGCATGGGCTACTGCCCATTTCCTGGCATAGGTATATTTTTTATGAATAGGAATATGATTGGAGAAAGATGGCATAATGATGTCTTCGCCATGTGAGCACTCCCTGACAAATTCAGGTGGCCAGTCTTGTTCAGCTAAAAGAATGTCATAACCCTGAGAGAGCTTCTCCGAAAAGAGTGCTCTTATTTTTCTAGTTATGTCCCCCTCCATCAGGAGTGTTACCTCATATAACTTATGTGGGACACTAACCCTGGTATCTGCAGTTTCAATGTGGATGGACTCATTCAAGTCCACTGTCTCCAGATGATCCTTCAAGTTCTTGCGAGCTATGGTGACTTCTGCTGCGCTGTCCAACATCGTCTGAGCCCATTCCCCATTCTTGAGTTGTGTCCTCAAGATCCTAGGCATGTCTGATTTTTAGACCTGCTACCTTCTTTTTGGTGAATTGAGTTTTCTTATTTTTTGGAATGTGTTGATCGTCTTTGGACTTCACGTGTTCTTCTTTTTGTTCTGATCGTCCTCTTCTTTCCGATTTCTGTGAGGAAGTCTGAAAGGTACGAGAGGAACGTGCATCAGTATCTTGATATCTATCAGGTTTTCTCAAATGATCCCTATTCCTGAGGTTATACCTCCTTTCAGAGGGTTCCTTTTGAGGAAACCTGCCTCTGGATCGAGAACGCTTCTCTTTAGAAGTTTGTTTAGTGTTCTCCCACTTCATTTTGGGAGGAGTACGAATGTTTTTCATGAAGACGTTTTCAGGACTTTCAGTCAGTTGGGGTTTCACTGGTTTACCACCCAAACTGTCTCTTCCTATTTCTTCATAGGATGTTTCAATTACTCTGGCCAGTTCATATGGTTGCTCAGTCACATCAAATTCTCTTAACTTTTGGCGGATCGCCACGGATGCTGCTTCACCTTTAATATTAGCTAATATTATTGTTGGGACCTGTTTGAAATCTTTCAGTAATTTCATACCTCGATTTAAAGCAGGCTTTGCCCCGTATTCATTTTGAATCTGTTTCAGGACATCTGGTATAACAGCCATAGACGGAACACCATGTGTTTTGGTGTAGATTGCAGCAAAGACTGTACCCCAAGTGTCGCAGTCCTCCAGGTGTGGTGCGATCCCCATTGGTAAACAGATTGTTAGAATCCTGTGTTTCTCATGAGGGGTAGTATCAGGAAATACTGCCTCGATTTGAGTAATTGTTTTAGCTATCCAAAATGGAATTTGTTCCCGTTTTGCGGGTAATTTACCAATGACTGATTGTATAGGCTGTGGTGTAATGTTATTTGTGTTCCCCTGGTAAGGGATGTGTTGTGGAATCATTATTGCTGTTTGGACAGTAAAGGTCCGCATGACATATTGAACCAATTGAATGTGGATTTTAATTAGCATTTTTATTTGAACTAATAGTTCCTCATCTGTCATATTTTCAATGGCAGGATGTGGTGCATAGCTGGCTAATAACGGCCATGTTGCTCCTGGTCTACCTAGTGGATCACGTCTTGTAATGTGATGTGTACATTTTAGAGCGCCTTTAAACCAGAGTGCATGCTCTTGGTATGTTAGTGGAATTTCAACATCCTCGAAAGAAAACTTTCTCGAATTCACAAGAAGGGATTCGTTTCTGACAACCGCATAAACAAAACAATTTTGTTCCCCAAGAATAAGAAATATATCTCTCGAGTTGCAGAAACAATAGATAAGTATTTCACTCAGTCAATCGTGCATGCTTTGTTTCAACAGAGTTTGCAGAGAAATAGAGAGACAGGCGTTTTCAATAAAAAGGTTTATTGAACAGTCTTCTTTCTCATACAAGAGAAGTGAACTGCTACAATTGTTAAGCAGACTGCAAAGTATAATGCGTCCAGCGAGAATAGTATTATAAAATAATACTGTAAAAGCATTGTATGGTTTCTAAGCCATATAAAAATACATACATAAATAACATTGACTAAAATACTCAACTGGTTTTTCTAAATACGCCTACCCAAATGTACCTAACCTAAGTCTAGTACGCGGAAAGAAGTAAGTATTGTGTAGCATAGGTTTAGTTGTTTTTGCCAAGAATCTACCAAAGGTTTCTCTTGGTTCTAATCAGCTCCATACCTTGGTTTAGAATGAAGGAGGTCTGGTGTCTCTGTCTCTGGACTCGATTTCCCAACAGCCCGCAAGAGGAGCTTGGAAACACTGAAGCTGGATTCTCGGTGAGAGAAAGGCAGCCTCTGGACCAGTGCGTCAGCTGGAGGGTCGGCTTCCTTTGGCACTTGTTGTAGCGAGCTGCGTCGGGCAAGTGTATAGTCGAACTGCTCCGAACCACCGTAGTTTGCCATAGCTAGTGAAGGTATATTTATACCTTGAAGGTGTTTAGGCATGCCATAGATTGATGTAAAGTCAAGCATAATAACGTCAGGAAAGAACCCCTAGGGAATAGTTGTTCTTTGCAAAGTACATGAGTTCTTGGACAAATCAATATTAAAGCAAAGCGAAGTACCCTAACTGCTTAAGCCGATTTTCCAAGAAATCGTTGTGACGTTTGGTACGGGTGGAAGTAGCCATGCCTGTATTTGGCCTGCATGGGCTATGTCTAAATAAGGGAATGATGTCTATGCCTATATAAGGATAATGTGAATTGTACCTATGTAAGGGCATGAATCGGGAAAATTCACTCGGAGCTCTAAATGCCACACAACACTAGAGGGTTGAGCACAGGTTAATTTAGGGTTGCCTTGTGCATCTCCATGACAAGGCTTGTGGTTGCTGCTTGATCAGGGCTCACACCCCAGTCAACCAACAACCCAATTTCTTACAACACCACACTTGAAGGAGCTTTCCTGGCCCATATACACAAATGAGGGTGCACAGTCAAAATATCGACTACAAAATATCGACTGGACACAATATCGAGTTTTAAATATCGAATGGACAAAATATCGACTGGACAGAATATAGACATCAAAAATATCGTTTTTAAGGTAAGTAATGTAATATCGAATGTTAAAAATATAGACATTTAAAATATCGAAGTAAATATTATAGGTTAATAAAATTATCGAATTTTTTATAATATTGCATTTTTATAGTGTTTTTTATGTGATTATATGTGTTAAAAGTGTGTATTTATGTTATAAATAATTTTAATTAATGACATTTTTATTTTTTATTTTTTGCGTAATTTAATTCTGTAGCGGGTTGTGGGTTTATAGGGGAATAGGGTGGGAAGTAATTTAATTATAATTAATTAAATATGTAAATGTATTTGTTATTCATTTTTAATTATTTGTTAATTAATTTATATTTGGTAATTAATTAACTTTTAATTGGCAATTAATTTTAAATAATTCATTAATTGCTAATTATGTTAATTTTACTAATTTAGTTTCTGAAGCGGGTTGTGGGTTTATAGGGGAATAGGGTAGGAAGTAATTTAATTATAATTAATTAAATATGTCAATTTATTTGTTATTCATTTTTAATTATTTTTTAATTAATTTATATTTGGTAATTAATTAACTTTTAATTGGCAATTATTTTAAATTAATTGATTAATTGCTAATTAGGTTAATTTTACTAATTTATTTTCTGTAGCAGGTTGTGGGTTTATAGGGGAATTGGGTGGCAAGTAATTTATTAATAATTAATTAAATATGCTAACATATTTATTGGTATTGTTTTAGAATTAATTGTTAATTAATTTTTTATGGGTAATTAATTAAATTAGAATTGCTCATTAATTTTATTTAATTGATCAATTGCTAATTTATTTTCTGTAGTGGGTTGTGGGTTTATAGGGGAATAGGATGGGAAGTAATTTATTTATAATTAATTAAATAAAACACTTTATTTAAATGTATTTAATTTGAATTTATTGTAAATTAATTTTTAATTGTTAAATTATTAATTGTTAATTAGTAATAATTTGTATTAATAGTTAAATAATTGTAATAATTACTTTTATTTTGTAATTTTAATTGATTAATTATTATATTATATTAAATTCGTAATTACTTTTAATTAATTTTTGATAGATATTAATTAATATTTACTGAAATAATATAAGAAGTATTTAATTTCACTACTGTTGCACTCTCTGGAGTGGGAATAGTAATTTTTACCTCTACGCTATCCAACGCTTTCCCTACTGTTGCACCCACTGGAGTGGGAATAGTATTTTTTACCCCTACGCTATCCAACGCTTTCCCTACTGTTGCACTTTTTGGAGTGGGAATAGTAATTTTAACCCCTGCGCTATCCAACGCTTTCCCTACTGTTGCACTCTTTGGAGTGGGAATAGTAATTTAAACCCCTACGCTATCCAACGCTTTCCCTACTGTTGCACCCACTGGAGTGGGAATAGTAATTTTTACCCCTACGCTATCCAACACTTTCCCTACTGTTGCACTCACTGGAGTGGGAATAGTAATTTTTACCCCTACGCTATCCAACACTTTCCCTACTGTTGCACCCACTGGAGTGGGAATAGTAATTTTTACCCCTACGCTATCCAACGCTTTCCCTACTGTTGCACCCACTGCAGTGGGAATAGTAATTTTTACCTCTACGCTATCCAAAGCTTTCCCTACTGTTGCACTCTTTGGAGTGGGAATAGTAATTTTAACCTCTACGCTATCCAACGCTTTCCCTACTGTTGCACTCTTTGGAGTGGGAATAGTAATTTAAACCCCTACGCTATCCAACGCTGTCCCTACTGTTGCACCCACTGGAGTGGGAATAGTAATTTTTACCCCTACGCTATCCAACGCTTTCCCTACTGTTGCACCCACTGGAGTGGGAATAGTAATTTTTACCTATACGCTATCCAACGCTTTCCCTACTGTTGCACTCTTTGCAGTGGGAATAGTAATTTTAACCTCTACGCTATCCAATGCTTTCCCTACCGTTGCACCCACTGGAGTGGGAATAGTAATTTTAACCTCTACGCTATCCAACGCTTTCCCTACTGTTGCACTCTTTGGAGTGGGAATAGTAATTTAAACCCCTACGCTATTCAACGCTTTCCCTACTGTTGCACCCACTGGAGTGGGAATAGTAATTTTTACCCCTACGCTATCGAACACTTTCCCTACTGTTGCACTCACTGGAGTGGGAATGGTAATTTTAACCCCTACGCTATCCAACGCTTTCCCTACTGTTGCACCCACTGGAGTGGGAATAGTAATTTTTACCCCTACGCTATCCAACGCTTTCCTCACTGTTGCACCCACTGGAGTGGGAATAGTAATTTTTACCCCTACGCTATCCAACGCTTTCCCTACTGTTGCAGCCACTGGAGTGGGAATAGTAATTTTTACCTCTACGCTATCCAACGCTTTCCCTACTGTTGCACTCTTTGGAGTGGGAATAGTAATTTTAACCTCTACGCTATCCAACGCTTTCCCTACTGTTGCACCCACTGGAGTGGGAATAGTAATTTTTACCTCTACTCTATCTAACGCTTTCCCTACTGTTGCACTCTTTGGAGTGGGATTAGTAATTTAAACCCCTACGCTATCCAACGCTTTCCCTACTGTTGCACCCACTGGAGTGGGAATAGTAATTTTTACCCCTACGCTATCCAATGCTTTCCTCACTGTTGCACCCACTGGAGTGGGAATAGTAATTTTTACCCCTACGCTATCCATCGCTTTCCCTACAGTTGCACTCTGTGGAGTGGGAATAGTATTTTTTACACTTCTGCTATCGTACGGTAATAATATTGGATAATATTTAATTATATTATGTTAATATATATATATATATATGTTTTAACAAATATGATTGTAAAAAATTTTTTTATAACTTTCATTAATTATTTAATTATTATAAGTTAATTTAAGTATTTTTAAGTATATTTTAGTAATTAATTTTTAATTTTAATTTAATTTAACACTGTTTTTAATAAAGTCGATATTTTTTAAAACTATATTTTTGTAAATGATATTTTGTACTCGATATTTTTGTACTTACCTGTTTGTAGATACACACTCGATATTTTGTCTGTCGATATTTTTTCCTCGATATTTTTGCAAGTCGATATTCTGTCAGTTGATATTATCTCAGTGATTCACAAATGAGTACTACACAATAGTGGCTGAGGGTACCTTAACAATCAAGTCTGCTTTCACAAACATTCCAGATGCCTCTGCTTGTCCAACTCCTACTTGCTAGAAACATCCTTTACAACGCAACTTTTACCACGCAGTGCTTTTACATCGCAACTTTTACACCGCAAACCATTACAACGCATTGCGCTGGGGGGCGCTCTAGGATAGGGAATAGATTTAATTTACTATCCAACACCTTCCCTACTATCCACGGGGACTGGAGTTGGAATGGTAAATTAAACTATTCACTATCCAGCACCCCAAAGCGCTATGCGTTGTAATGGTATGCGTTGTAAAAACTGCGATGTAAAAGCATGCGTGGTAAAAGCATGCGTTGTAATGTCATACATCTCCTACTTGCACACATTCTACAGATAAGGAAAACCAGACATGGCAGGCGTGCCTCCTATTTCATTCCTAAAGTGTGGAAAGACATGTCGTTACACCTAAGAGCCTCCTGATTTTCATTTCTTGAATTCCAAACAAAGCTGGAGCCCTGGCTTTTCAAGTAGTCTCACTAGGCACCAAATTTGGCTAGACTCACACCTGCTCAGTGCCAGGATAGCCGCCCTGGTGTTAATGTGTTCTACCAATCGGCATGACATTAACATTAACACAACACAACACAACACAGCACAACACCTACTCATGCAAAATAATACAGAACTTGTAAACCCCAAATTAAAAATGACCTGCTGTCCAGCAAATTCCAATGCAGTATTTAAAGATGCAAACACCCAATCCTAGAGTAACACCACTGATCCAACCAACCACAGCCAGGGGCACACAAACTGAACAACCAATCTCAGTGCAATCCCTAATGACTTAATTTTTCATCACTGCACAATGGGCCTGATATAAATCCTGGCGGGTGACCCATAGGTCCGCCAGGGCAACAGAGTAAATGAATCCAATGCCCTGATGGAAGGACAGCCAATCCGATTTATAAATGACTGCCATGCAGGTGGTCATTTATAAAAGCATTGCCAGGAACTGTTGGGACAGCGATTCCTGTCAATGCATATTACTCTCTGCTACTGGGCTGCAAGATGTATCCGTGCAGCACAGAGCATTTTCATTTTTCTTTTCAAATAGAAAATCCTGAAACTAGATCATTTTTCTGAAGAAATAAAATATAATGCTCCCCTCGCCATGGGAGACATCTTCCATGGCAGAGGGAGCATTACAACGATTTTGCTGGCAATAAGAAACAGTAAAAATTACCACATGTCTGCCCATCTAAATTGGTTACTCCCCAGGGCTGTTGGAGAAGTTTGGCCATGGCAGAGACAGAGTTGTCTCTATTGTGATCAAACTTTAGGTTCGCCCGACATTAAATTTGGTGGGCGAACCCTTTATATTGTTGGGGAGGGAACTCTGTCGCCATTGTGATGTAGTATCCTCTCCACAAATATATGTCAGGCCCTATGACTCGGACTTCACTCCAATCAACTTCACATGAGTAAAAATTAAACAACTCTTGTCTGTTTACCTAAAGAAAATTAAAATTAGCAATCAGACTAAGGGAAATAGAGTATAGTACCCACCTGGCACTATAAAATACACAAAGCGAGTAATAGACAGGCTGTAACTCTCACTCAGACTAATACTACACCTGTGCTTGAAGGAACATCCGAACTTCAATCTCAGTAAGTGTAATCTCACAATAGAAGTTCAATGCGTCTCTATCTTGGTGATGTCATGGCACCTCACTGTCCAACACCTCACCATAACCTATAAGTCAAAGAGCACCTAAATATGTCTCTATCCAGGAATCTTGGTTTGCAACAAATACGATCACCAAATTTCAGCTTTGAACAATTAGCACATTAATTTCAACAAGCACAAGAGATATACGTGAAAGGCACTTCAGTTTTCAAGTTCGGCACAAAATTCCCTCTTGTGACCAATTTGATACCACAACTCAATGCATGATAAATCATTAAAAATATAATATCAATCAAAATCATGTAAGAAGAGAACAAGCCAGTATGAGATATTTTTCTCAGTTAAGGAGTAGTAAAGTTAGGAGTCCTAACTTTACTACTCCTAAACTGAGAAAAATCCTAACTTTAAGACTTTCCGTATTCACAGAAGGCATTTAGGAGTCCTAAAGTTAGGACTCCTAACTTCTGTGAATACCGAAATGAGTAAGTGCCTTCTGAAAATACCAAAATGAGTAAGTGCCTTCTGTGAATACCAAAATGGTAGTAAGTTTAGGATTTTGTCTTAAGTTCGTTCTGTGAATTGGGCCCTCCATGACTAGCCCAAACAAAATAAAAACTTCACCTAGGAAAGAAAGCAGAAGTACATGCATCCGATAATTAGGACTTCAGCTTCTTCTGGAAGTAAAATGTACACGTCACAAAGCAGGATGGCAACCAACGTTAGCAACTTTACAATGCAGGCTTATCTTAATTATGGTCAATCTAAATGTGAAAAAACATGATCACGTTCTACAAATAACAAATGCATGTGCAACGTGGTAACGTTGTGTTAATGCAAAAACATTTAATATAAAATCCTCTTTCATTTGTAATCAGGCCCCTCAGAGGTAATTCCATTTCAGGCAGTAATGTGAGTTTCCACCCAATTCGGGACTACAACAGTAACAGTAAAACCCACACTACTTTGACTTCCTGGGAATATCCAATACACCCTTACCATCTCGGTGTATCCTCACAAACCAGAACATGCACCAAAAAAGTTTTCCAGCACTACCATAGACTTAGTCCAAGAAAATGGACACCAAAGTGTTGTGAGAAAATATATACATATTCTAACATAGTGATTTCGATTGGTGAATATTGCAGTTGTTCATGGCTTCTTCCAGTAGCATAATACAAAACTAACCCACCCCCAGCATCAAGTGATGAGGGGCCCCTGATTCCATGTGCCCCGGAAGTAGGAGTGCGTGTGTGCTGCAGCACTCCTAAAATATCGTTGCTGGAGTTCAGAGGGTGAATGAGCATTAAAGATACCTTTAAATGCTGTTTATATCTTGTCACAGAGGTCAGATGCCATTCTATGCCTTCTGACAAATTGCTGCTTAGCCATTTAATATGGAGATTATTGTTTACTTTTTATTCACTGACTGGAAAGGGAGAGGAAGTAACGGAATATGTGATAATCTTGTTGGGTTCAGGGAGTGTGAAAGGAAAAGCTGTAATAGGCCAATTTGTTTCTAACACACAACAAAACGTAAATACCTGTAAATGAACTGTACAAATATTTCAAAATATATCAGCAGTTAGGAAATCAGATATAAAGAACACTTTTTTTTAACTGTAAAGTGTGATCGAAACAAAGATTTTAATATGATCAAAACAAATCAGGAGACTTTACTTTGTGATGTGCAAATGATAAATATTCACCGAAACCCAATTTCCATTTATTATACTTGATCAGTAAATTTGCTTTTGTAAACAGCATCTTGCTTTGGTAATATATTTGTGACAGTGTGCTCCGAAATGCACCTCTTGCTACACATCAGAGCCTTGCCGCCATCCTGCTGCATGGGCCTGACTCATTTGCTACACTTGATCCTTGTTTAGGGTTTGGATTTTTCACAATGATTAGGACTTTTGTGATTCAATATAGATTGTTGCACCCCCACTCAGAAAATTGTTCCAGCAACACTCCCTGTAAATCAAGGATATTCAGAGGCTTTTGGTGGAGTGGGTGCTCCCTGAAGGTTGAGGCTCCCCAGCCCAGGAGAGGCAGGAATAGGATTCACTCTGTCCCTGCCTTCTTCGCTGCTGATAAACCAAACTCGTCACATCAGCAGTAGTGATATCCTTGTTGAAACAAAGCTATGAGTCGCTGATTGCTATCAGGATACTACAGTATCAGAATGCAGTACCTTGAAATTATCTTTGCAGCAATAACTACCAGGCAAAGGGCCATGAGTGACCAAGGGTCAGTGTATAATGCAGATTTTATAGAAGGTAACTAAAATTCATTGCTGTCTTTTAGCCCACTGATATCTGCTGCATTCAATAGCAGGCTTGCACACACCAGGTAGTAAATTCCGGGTTCATCTGACCCAAGCACAGAGGTAAACAAAGCAAAACGCAATCATATTTTACATGCATATATGTGCACCCAGAGCATGTAACTGAAATGCTACTAGTGTGCCTGCAGCACTTATTATGCCACCCACTTAAGTAGAACTTTAAAACTTGTCTCAGGCCTCACACTGCAGCCTGTGTGTAGATTTAAACTACTAATTCAACCTGGCAAAATAAACTTTTTGCCAGGCCTAAACCTCCCTTCTTAATACTATAAGGCACCCCTAAAGTAGGCTCACAGCAGGCCAAAGGGCAGTGTGCAGTGTATTTAAGTTTGGCATGTATTTTTACGTTTTATATTTATCCTGGTAGTGAAAAACTCCCAAATGTATTTTTAACTACTGTGAGGTCTACCTCTCCCATAGGATAAGAATGGGTTACCTTACTTCATTTAATAGGTGCTATCTTTTGACTGGTGTAGGTAGAAACATTGTGTTTGGTCTCAAACTAATTGTTATTTAAAATATTATTTAATGGTAAAGTTGGATTTTAGGGCACAATCCTGAAAATTCCACTTTTAGAAAGTTACCATTTTCTTGTCCTAACCATTTGGTGCCTTAAGCCTGTCTACTGGGTCACATGGCTGTGAATAGTTGGCAATTGACATTTGTGTATTCATCCCAGACAGTGAGACTAAAGAGGGACTACGTGTTATCAGAATGGGTCATCCTTCCGGGATGGGTGGGGTGGAGCTGTTCCCTGTTGCATGTACATTTCAAAGGGCTCCCTCCTGCACACTCACAAAGGAACTTGAGGCCATTCTATTGTCACCCTAGACCACATGGAACCTAGACAGGGCAAAGAAGGACATTTCCAGAACCAGATGGGGGTATAGCCTATATGGTTCTCCTACTTCAAAGGCTGGTGCCAGGTATAAATATTAGAACCTCAGACCAATTCCTCAGGTCACTCCTGGAACTGCAGAGGACCCCCACAAGCAGCGCATTGACACTTCAGTGGATTGCCCTACTTCTTGAAGCCTGCTTTGTACCTTAGAGGACTGCCCTGCTGCTTGAAGCCTGCCTTTTATCCTCAGAAGACTGCCCTGCTGTTTCAGGCTGGCCTAACTGCTTAAACCCAGGGCTACAGGAGTGACTCCAAGGGCTAGTTAGCTGGCCTTCTGTGTAAACTACAGGGACACTACAAGCTCCAACAATCGTGAACCCTGCGCTTGGACACTGCATGAAGTGAGTCCTGCCCTCCAAGTGATCTCCATCCAGTTCTGAACCATTAGAAGTACTGCTAAAGCTGCCCAGGCAGCCAGATTCTGAAACTTAAGACACACAGAAAGGGGCCTTCAAAACCGACAGGAGACCGGGACCTAACAGCTCACCAATCCACCAAGGTGCATCACTGGTTGGCCTGACTTTGCGTTAGCTCTCGCTACGTTAGTCACCGTAGCACCATAGGGTTTGGCTAGTGCGGCAGTGAGGAGGAGGCAGTATTTCCCCGCTTGCAAGCATGGAATATGGCATGCAACCAACCGAAGGAGGAGGCAGTGGAGCAACGACTTAGCAGAAGCAACAATGGAAGTCGCACGGTACATCTCCAAGAGTGGGCGGCCAAAGGACCGGTGAGCCGGACAGGCCAGATGTGAAACACCCATTGAGGATAAGGAGCTGCAGAGCCTCTTCGAAAAAGAACGAGGCATGGCCGGGGTTCCCAGCCAGTATTGGTTTCTAGCACAACTCTTGAGCCCCACCCAGGACAACAGCGGGAGCAGGGACCGCAGAGTTGAGGTGCTGCACAGAAAAACACATTACCTGGGGACACCCAGCCCAACACCCAAGGATTACAGCAACCAACTGGTGAGCAGAAATTTGCAGGGTCTGCATGTTTCTCATTAGGGTTGGGCAGCTGGGGTAAGTCCACCATCGAGAGCGCTACATGAGGCAGGAGGAAGCACATATCATGGTATCCAAAACTAGGACATGCAGGTAGCGGTTGTGAACACCACCATCGCTAACCATCCTTGACACCCCCAGCAGCGGCATGGCAGGGACTAATCACAAGGGTAGTTGGCAAAAATAGCAGCGGGAAGACATGCGGGGTGGCACTAAGGTGTATTTTCTCATTCACACCTGGCATCCCTGCATCTCCTCTCACCAATGCAATTGTGGGCTACTTACCCTCCTCACCTACCTTGTCACTTGGTGGCTTACCTGCCAGCGAACACAAGCTATTGGCTGGGCTTGGTGAGAAGAATGAATCGACAACTCCCTCTCAGAAATCAGGAAGGCTGGCCTTGATCTGAAGACCTACAATAAGAAAGAGGAGGAAATAAAAGATGAGCCCAAACCCAGGATTCTGCAGAGAGCAGCATCACGATGGCTTTATGACAAAGAATCTCACTAGGCGCAGCGCATATAACAAGGTGATGCCTGGTTAAAATATGACAGAGCTTCAGGGAAAAGATGCAAACATGACCAATGTACAGTGGAACCACAAGAATGTGGCAGAGTATACATAGGTAATTGTGGCAGTTAGAGAGGATGAAAGTAGATTAGATGATCCTTTTTGCCCTTCCGAAAGGGCTGGACCCATCAAGATGAGAAGTCAAGAACCTACTCTGGGAGCAAACCTGGAAGAGGGACGGCAGTCATCTGCTGGTAGAATGACAAGAACAAATGCAAATGGGGGCCACCATGTAAACTCTGGCATGCCTGTGGGGACTGCAGGTGAGCACACCCGCTAGCGAATGCTGGAAGGTGGAGGGGAATGGACCGACTGAAAAGAAGAACTCACAGAAGAAACAGCAGTGGGGACTGAGCTTGAGGCAGGTGCTTGGAAGTAGAGAAAGCTAAGCACAGGGTACCCACACCTCTTAACACAGCCAGACTTTGCTAGTAACTTAATGGCTACCACAGGCGGAATGAGGCCCTACTTTTAGCGATAGGATCTGATAATGTATGCTTGATACAGTATGTGGGCCCGCACATGCTTGCCGCAGTAAGAACCTGAAATCTATTGAGGATCATGGCTAAATAGCAGAACAGAAAGTGGTATACGAGCTTCAGCTGGGCAGCGCTGCTGGCCTGTTTCAGAACCCACCCCTCAAGAACTTCGTGGTATCCCCACTGGGGATGCTCCAAAAAAGAGGTACGGAAATTCATGTTGTCTTACCCGGAGGTGTTGGCCGTCACTGATGGTTTGCATCAGGACCAGAATTGGTCTCCTACTGGACACTCAACGATGCAAGCAACATTGCCAGGAATGCAGGCAAAGCAATACTGATGGGCAAAGCAGGCATAAAGTCCCTAGTGTGGCTGCTTCCAATTCACTCAAATAGCTTCCACTTGCTGGGCTTTCAGTTGGAGGGGCTATACTATTTGACCAATACTTGCCCAAGGTCTTCGTGATCTCATGCTCCTCCTTCAACATCTAATGAGTTACACCTCGGGGGTGGAATCTACACTACTTAGATGTCTTCCTGTTTGTGGGTGAGCTAGGATCAGGCCAGTGTCAGGAGCTCCTAGATCAATTTGTCCACGTAGCTGAAACGCTATGCATACCACTAGCTCATGACAAAACAGCGGGCCAACAACCAAACTGACCTATTTGGGTATTGAGCTTGATTTAGTTTCAGAGGTCTGCAGACTGCCGAGTGAGAAAGTAGCTGATCTGAGGATGGTCATGCAAGGGCTTGTAGCATAGCGAAGGACACCTTAAGGGAGCTGCAACAGCTGCTGGTAAACTTACCTCTGCAGTCACAGTAAGTCCAGCAGGGAGACATTTGCTAAACCTCTAGCGCGCAAGACAACCGTTCTGTCTAAGAAGCACCAACGAATCAGGCTGACTGTGGGGGTGATGCAAGAGCTAGAGCAATGGTTTGCCTTCTTGGCCAAATTAAACAGCACTTTGAATTGGAGGAAACCATGAGTAACAGCAGTGCAAGAAGAGTTGTTCACAAATGTGGCTGAGGGAGAGGGGTCTGTTGCAATAGTGGGCAACATCTGGTGCATGGTTCAGTGGTATCTAGAATGGCAGCAAAAAAGGTCATGTAGGGCATAACGCAGCAGGACTGGTGCAGATGGTAGTTGCATTCACATTGTGGCAAGACAGGCTAGCTAACAAGCAAGTGAAACTCTGCATAGATAACCATGTGGTGGTGCAATTGATGAACTACGGCTCTGCGCCCTGTCCCAGGGACCTGGACCTCCTGCGACATTTAGTAGGCTGCAAACAAAGCGCAAATTTAGCATTCAGAGCCAGGGACATACAGAGATGTGATAACCCCATTGCTGATGCTATCTCTCGATTTCAGTGGTCCAGGTTTCTACAGCCTGCCCTGCAGGCAGACCAGGATATGACTCCATTCCTGAACAAGCATTGGGACTTGGGAAACCTGACCTGAAAATTCTTATGAACAGGGAACTGCTACAGAAGACGAGCGCTAAATATCATAAGTGCTTGGAGGTTTTCCAGCGGATAACGGGTGTAAGATATTTTGGAAGTAGTCCTGGGTGCTGTCTCTGTGCAGTTTATCCTGTGGGCATTTACTGAGGGGAAAAGCAAGACATGTGTCCAGGTACATTTGGCGGCGGTGGCTTACATCTCAAAGCTCGCTTTGTTCGCCCTAAGTGTGGCAGGGTATGCTCAGACGTGAGTCCCTTGTTCACTTGGCCACTGGATTCAAGATAGCCTGGCTGATGAGGATTATGAATCCGAAACCGGTCCCAGGATGCTTGTTTCCGGTCCAGGGAAGACATGGCTTGGCAGTTCGGGCTGGACTGTTCCCATGAGGCACAGGGTCAGACTGATTTGCATATAGCCATGTCTGAACTGGGGTGGCTGAGTGAACTAAAGAATGGTGATGGATTAAACCCAGATCAGTTGACTGGGGGTGAGTGTTTGATTTGTTCAAACGCTCCGTCCATCATCCCCTTTTGTATCGCTTTACATCTCAAAGCTTCAGACAGGGAACGACCCAACCACCAGCTTCTCTTGCCTGGCTGCCATGAAATGATGGGGGCACTTGCCGGCGACCCTGAAGGATGACAGCCTTCCCATCAATTCTGACAAGCAAACTGCTATGCACCAGATTGTGCACGTTATGTGCAGCAACACATTCATAGCAACTCTCTTCAGGGCTGCCTTCACAGTAGCATTATTTGATGCTTATAGGGTCAGTGAGGTAGTAGCCCTCTTGAAAATGAAGACGTATCTACCCCTCTGCAACTTAGCTGTGGGTAATGGCTGCATGTCTACATGGCGCTAAGGCCCAGGCGATTGAAAACGGATCAAAAGGCAAGAGGTAGGCAGACACGCATTAATTGTCTACCAACAGGGGAGCAATTGCGCGGTATACGTGACCCAGGAGTACTTACAGCTAAGGCCCCAGGTGGGTTTGCCTTGTTCATCCACCATGAGATGGGCACAACTGCTGCCAACTCTGAAGCGGGCCCTGGGAACTAAAAGGGGAACAGATGCCATTGTGGTGGACTTGGGGGGAAAACGACCTTTCAAAGTTAGGCGGACTGATGCTATTGATAGAGATTAAAAAGGGATCTATCCCAGGCTGCTAGGCTTTTGTAGCCAGTGGACCTTCTGTGCTCGGGTGTCACAGGCCACTTCCAGTGGAGGGTGGCAGAGAACCTGAGAGCAATTGAAAGATCCAGAAAGAAGCTCAACATCTCTAAGAGCAATTTCTGCAGGGTTATAGGTTGAGAGATTTAAGACAGGGATTCATCAATCTGAAGGTGCTTGGCTACTACTTAGAGGACGTGGAGGCGGCCTCGAATGTCACCCAATGTCACCCAATGGTACCAAAGGTAGCCTAGAAGCTGCGACACGCTACCAAAAGAACCTTCACATCCAGCACACGGACCTTAACTGTGCATGATCACAGATGATATACGGTATGTCAAATTGAATTAGGACTGCATGTGCTGATTTATAATCATATGACTGAATAATGGCTGTCTTAATGCTTGGTTTATGGTGCATATTTATGATTGATTTTGTTGTGACGATTTATGCCATAAAATCTTGTGTTATCAAAAAGTTCATGAAAACTGAGCCGTTTTACCTCCGCTCGCTTTTTGGGGGGGGGGGGTCAGTCAATTGGAGGGAAGATGGCTAAGACTAGAGGTCTCAAGGGAGGACTAACTTGCCAGACTGGGGTTGGTTTAGCATGCTAGCGGGTTCTGGTGATTTGGGTTTTCAGGAAATGATGGGGGCAGATTTACAAGCTCCTTGTGTCACTTTTGCGACGCTGTTGCATCACTTTTTTGATGCAGCGGCGGTGTAAAAGTTGCGGCCCATTTACAACGTGATTCATCTAGGGAGATGCGCCACATTTTAAAGCCCTGCATCTCATTATACCTGCGGCAGGTATAATGTATGCCGGGTGGGCGTTCCCATGCAAAAAGCCACATAGAACTGGCGCAGTGAAATTTACAAGATTTCACTGCGTCATGCTACGCCTTCACTGCATTAAAATCCCTATGCCTGCTCAGACCAGGCGTAAAGATTGACTTAAGGCATTTTACATGGGACCTACCGATGTTTTCTGGCGCATTGCCGGAGTCGCGTCACTTTTGTGACAAACTCCAACAATGTGTCACTTTTCCTCCAACAGATGCTGCAGAATTTCTGACGCATCTGTAATTCCTTGCACCATGGTGCCCTGTATTGTAAATACAGCGCATCCATGGTGGCGCAAGGACATTTGGAGGTGACGCAAGGAAACTGGCACATTTATGCATATGCGTCAGTTCCTTGTAAATCTGCCCCCATATTGCTTAATCAAACCAGACCCAAACAATGGGCAAGCACAATATAGCTTGATATTCCCACGCTTAACACATAATTTAAGCACATTTATACATATTGTGCAGCCTTTGCCAATTGTCATCACTTAGGGAATTTTACTCGAGGGCAGAGCAAAATTCCCGTGCCATTGTACAATGCTTAGCGTTACACTTAAACAGCATTTTTTGCACGACTTCCGCTGGTGACATCATCAGCTTGTGATTCTTACTGAGTTAGTGCACTTGCACTAAATCAGTAAGAATCACAAGCTGATTCATTTACGCAAGATAGTGCTGCAATTTTTCACAGAGCACTCCGCTGCGACAATAATGGTAAATCTCGGCCAGCACCTTTTTCAGTGACAAAAAACAAATTTCAACTAAAAGCAAAATACATTATCGTCGCTAGGAATTCAGGGACATATTATCAAGGACAGGCGATACATTATCGCCGCTTTTATCGGCAGGAAACTGCCGATAAAGCGGCGATAATGGCCTTGATAATATGCTCTATGAATTCCAATCGAAGCCCATGTTAGATGTGTTCACATCTAACATGGGCTTCGATTGGAATTCATAGAGCATATTATCAAGGCCATTATCGCCGCTTTATCGGCAGTTTCCTGCCGATAAAAGCGGCGATAATGTATCGCCTGTCCTTGATAATATGCCCCTTAATTTTCCTGTGTAATTATGCATATAATGGGGAGGAAATGTGGCTGCTGCTAACTTTGGACCAAGGTTCGAGTCCTGGCGTCAGTTTAACACCCTGTGATTCTGGGCAAATCACTTAATCTAGCCGTGCCTAAAATCATTATTCTGACCTTGAGTAATATGTTCTGGTACTCCTGTACTGCCCCAATGCCCTTGGGCTGAGTTTGCCCTATATAAACCTCTAAAAAAATGCAAAACTCAAAAGCCGAGATCATGATATAAAATTGAAAGTCAACATCCACACAACTTCTGAAGCATGGATGATTTCTGTGGTTGTCATATTCGAGAGCACAAAAACACAAGGCACCAGCTTGAATATCATGTTAATGAGTAACTAAAGGTTGCCTTCCACCTCAAGGTTGTGGCCTTGTATCTATCTGCGCAAATCAAAGTGATCTCTGGACCTTCCACTTCGGATTCAGGTATTCTTTCATTGTTCATTAACCAAGACCTTGTTTCTGCTGGCAGTGAACGTGCCGTTCTTTATAAGCCGGGGCAGATTGCCGAGTTCACTGGCGAAGAACAGGCTTTACTAACGGCATGACTTGTCCATTTCAAGAAATCAAGGTTGGACTTTTGTTTGGCGACATTGCACTGAACTTGTAGGCGATTATCTCAGGTGTCTGTTTTAAGGGAAGGCATGCCTTGTGTATAACAATCATGCAATTCAGAACCTATCACAAATTTTCTGTATAAACCAGTCTCCTGCAAGCACAGATCACGTGAAATAAATTACTGCAAAATATTAAGAAATTTCACACCATATGAATTTTGTGAATGTCGGAATTAAATTAGCAATTCTCCCAAATCGAATGTCACAAGTATATATAAGCAACCTCAGATTTCAGATACCCTAAACAGTCTCCACCTTTCTTTTTTCTGCCTGCTACTAAAAAAATTATATTTCATAGCATCTATGATAGTAACGTGTTTTTTTAGTTGGAGGGTCACATTGCAGCTTTATACTCATTAAGCCCAGTATTAATATTACACAATTTAATGAGCTGGAGATTACTATGGTTTCATGCACAGAGCTTCATTTATAAAACAAATATATGTGCCAATGCCCAGGGTATTTCTCGAGAGGCCACTGTGGTTGACACAACCCACTGTCCTTGCCAGCATTTCCAAATACTATTAGACAATACAAGTGTGATATTTTGGGCTAATCCAGGTAACCTCAAGCTGTAGAGATGAGTTGTGCCCACTGGTTGTATGTTGTTTAATGTTAAACACTTTTCTCAAGGTCCATTGGCATTGTCCATGGGATGGATTGTCTTGAGTAAGTGCCAGTGTTTTGATACAAGTGTTGGTGCCAAGCACCGGCAAACACCGGCACAAATTAAGCCCTGCCTTATATTCTTTCAATCTTCCTAGAATGAAGCAAAAACAACCCTTCACTGAACATCCACAACCCAAAATTTACAGAAATCTATTTAAGCTCAAGTTTTTTATTTATTGATGTAGCCTTTCAGTCGTAACTCGACACTTGATTAACAGATATTCTTGTGCAGGTGATAAGTATGCCTGAGATTTAGATTGTCACCAGTGTATCTTGAGTGGCATGCACACTTGGTGAGGTAGATTGTTAGCGCTGTATCTAAATAAGCAGGTCAGGTGACTTTCAGATCAAATTCAGAACAGTGAACATGTAGGAGGGGCATGAATGTTAGACACAGCAGGGTCAGAAAGTCCAGGGGAAAGACTCATTGAATAAGGTGAGCTTGAGGGCTTTCTTGAATGAATGGAATGTGGGCAAGGCCCTCAGCAGCATCCAAGACATTCCATAGTATAATGACCTGTGATCTCAGTTTTCCCTTATGTGTCTACGTTTTTAATTCAATGGGTCAACATTTAGATATCTGATTTTAGGTTATCCACGAACTGTAAAGGGATGCGAGGAGGGTGATTGTCTAGAAATATGCCCAAAGCCTTAAATGTGATTCTCTGTGGAGTTCTGCAAGCGTTGACTGATGGTGCAAGGATGCCTGCGTAGTGGGGAGATTCTTTTTGACACCTTCCAATACAAAAACAATCAATTGAGGTGATTTCCTCTTCCAATGCGTGCTGTAGAATGCAGCATGCATTGAAAGAGGAAAACAACGAGGAGAAATGAAACCATTTCTCCTTGTCGCACCCCGCTACGCCACCCCTAGGGTGGCGCAGCATTGTGACACATTTCCAGATTTACGATTGCTTGTAAATCTGGAAATACATCAGTGGACATGGGGGTTGCGTGGAAACACCCACAGCAACACCCATGTCATACCCCTAACACGTAAACTGTTGTGTGAAAAGGGGTGATATTTACAAGCACAGGTAAAGCCAATCGCTAAAATATCTGACCGCTGTACCTGGTTGAGGGTCTATCCCCAGCACAGGCCAGGAGTAGAAGCACCTTCTCTTTTGGAGCCAATATCAGCCACTTATCTAAGTAATAAAATGAATAAATTAGAGCTGCTTTCATTTATACTAAATATTATTAATTTCACTAGTCCGTGAGAGCTCTGGGTGGCAAAACGAGGGTGCTGTATGACTAACGGAAGCAGGAAAAATGGACGCAGCCCTCTCTGGTTAGATGGTTAAAGACGTCCATGATTGAGATGCAGTTGGATACACAAACCTCTGGGTCCCGGTGAACTACACCTCCTGCACTAATAATAAACTGCCCTCCCCCTCCCCAAAAGCTTTTCTTCAAACCTTTTTAAGAGAAAAAAATCTGCAATTTTTTTCCATTTTGATATTTTGGATTTGCCAGACCGTGGTAGTTATAGAGTTTTGAGCACAAATTGCTCTATTCACTTTTAACATCTTAGCCTTTTCGATTCTTTCTGCTTTAGAATGTGTTCAGTACACCTACGGGGTTCCTACTCTGACTACTTTTTTTAGTTTCTGTATCGAAGGGCAGTGGTGCGCCTCCTCAAAGGCAGAGGAGCGTCGCCCACTACCAGGAGCAACAACGAAAGGAAAAAATAATATGATAATAATGGAATGTTAGATTCATTTTATTTTTTACTCCTGCTGTGGCAGTGCATGAGGGGGCTGGCGGAGCTGTGGGGGAGGAGTGGTAGAACACTCCTGTGCACAGTGAGTTTTTGGTTTGCTCTCTCGGGCCGCCAAAAACAGTCATGCGCACTTCCAGTTTCTCCCTGCAAGCTGCATTACAGCCTGCATGGAGCACATGCCCACTCTCCAGCACCTGGCTGAGCATCGTATCATGGTGCTCAGACCAATCACAATTGCAGCGTTGTGATTGGATAGGGGTGGGAGGCTGGCTGCCTGCTACCTGTTCTGACCTGGAGTCAGACACATACGAGCAGAAGAGAAGAGGCGGGACCTGGCGGCAGCAGGGTAAATTTGATTTATTTATTTTAAAGGCAGTCCGCGCGATGCTCGTCAGCCACCCCGCACCTGCCCCCCCCCCCCCCACCCCACCGCGAGCCATGCCGGCCACCCCTGTCGGAGGGGAAAATTCAAGATTTTGCCTAATATTCCATTCATGTCAATGTCTGCCTGTTTTTGTACAATGCCATTCATGTGGCAACCCTTGCTGTCACATTCGTGTGCCCGTCACAACAACTGACCTGAACAAATGCCTTCCATGTTTAAAAGAGCCACCAAGTGAAGAGAAATAAAATTCTCTTTACCCACCTGCATCTCTAACAGTCACCATTAGGCATTCCAGAATTTAATTGTTGGTCAGCTTAGGTTTCTTTTGAGTCCTATTGTGATGTCATTCGCCAGTTAGACCCTTTAACAAACCTTGAATGCAGCACCAGATAGATAACTAACTGCATTATAGAGAGTGTTACACAAAAGAAACAATTGATGGACGGAATGCTGGACAATGCAAACATTCACCCCCAGCCACAAGGATCTGGGTTAAATCCATCATTCTTTTGCTCACTACACCACCCCAGTTTGGACCCACCCATATGGAAATCAGTCTTGACCTTCCTTGTGGGAACAGTCCAGCCCGAACTGCCAAGCCAGGCCCTTCCTGGAATGGAAACAAACATCCTGGGACTTACAGTAAGTGCCACACAGCTGTGTTACAGAGTGGTGTAAAAAGGGGGCGTGGCCTTGGACCACATCTCTGCAACGCAACTCCCTGGCACTTACTGGAGGTACCTGGTGGGCTAGTTGGTCCCCAGGGACCCTCAGGATTCAAGAGGACTTAATACCCCAACTTAAAACCCACCACAGGTCGCATATTAATTATTTTAGAAAAACAAGCCCCGGGGGGTGGTGATCCCCGGGGCAGCGGGAGTGCCATGTGCCCCGTGAATATTTAAGAGTAGCCCCAGGGGTGGCAGTCCCCGGTGCTTGGGGGGGCCTTCGAGGCCCCCCATAGATTAATAAAAAAGTAGCTCCAGGGAGGTGGTGGTCCCCGGGGCTGCGGGAGGGCCGCGTGCCCTCCCACATATTATTCACATAGCCCTGGGGAGATGGCGGTCCCCCGGGGCTATTATAAATTATGATTTGGGCAGTGCCCTCGGGACCTGGCCCACCCGGGGGCCTCATTTAAATGAAGTGCGGGAGTCTGTGCTTCATTTTCTAAAATAATTTAGACGGGATTCGCGACCCCAGCTTGAATTCCGCGAACCCTCCGCTGCCTTAGATATTTTAGATATTATATTCTATACATTTCTCAGGAACTACAGATTTACACCATTTAACAAAGAGGACTCTTTCTGAACCAAGGGCTACCTTTTTGCCAGCAGTTCAGGCTGTAGCATTGTCTAAGGTTTCCTATGGAAAATAACATGGGGAAAACGTGTTTTGGGACCCCCTTTTTTCTCAGCCCCCACTTGACGAATCACCACGAAACTTTCAAGACAGGCGCTGCCTGGAGCTGGCCACTAGTTGTGAAAATTTCACGAAGATTCGTCAATCGGTGCCAAAGTTATTAGGAAAAGAAAAAAACGCTTTTCCTATGGAAACTAGGTCCTAACTATAACTACCTACTGGTCTATCTTTATAACAGGCTGCGGCTATTTAGCCGCCCAGTGTATAAATAGTGAACTCTCTCTCAAATAGAAGATAAACTGCACTTTTTACCCTTCCGCTGACTAAATAGTAGTGATTAGGCTCTGTTTGGCTGGTGCCTGTGCAAATAGCAAGGAAACATAATTCTTGTCCTGGCTGCTGGCTATGGACCAGAGATTATGTACTGTCTGGCTAGAAGCTGTTCATATACCAAAGAAGCATTACTATTTAGCTGGCCTTTGTCTAAAGAGCAGACATTGTGTACTGTTGAGCAAATAACAAAAAAGCTTCACTATTCACATTGCCATAGCAAACATTATGCACAAGTTGCACAGTGCCATGCAAATTGACAAGAAACGTAGGGCCCCATTACGATGGCGGGTGGACTCTGTCCTCCCGCCACCATAACGATAAATGGGACTGACCGCCAGAGGTGCGGTGGTCCTGCTATGGCAATTAGGATGCGACCGCCACCCTGGCGGTAGCATCCCGTACCTTTTACATTGCGGCGGGCTGTGCTGTCAGCAGCACCCGCTGCAATGCAAAATATGCATGTTGTGCATTGGCATGCATAACGTGACAGGCACCGCGCAGTGCCTGCCACCTTGTGCATGCCAATGAAGGGGGTTACCATGGGTACCCCCCAAGTGCAGGTATCCACCCCCCCGGGGGCCCGCAACGGGCCCCCAAAGGCATTCTCTGCATGTCTTTCCATGGCAGAAAGGCATACACACCGCAGGCATGCAGGCACCGCCACCATATTGTCTGCCTTTTCCGCCCAGCCGGCAATCCTACTGGCAGAAAAGTGGCAGACGGACTTTCCATCTGCCGTGGTACCCCTCACCATACTAATATGGCGGGGTGAAAAAGGAGTTTTGGCGGGTGGATCGCCACCGCCGGGCAAGCGGTGGCCACTCCCGGCCCGGCGTTGGTGATCCGCCAGATATCCTAATAGGCCCCTTAGCTCTTTGACCGGCTACTAACACAAAAGCAGACATTATGCATACTTTGGTTGCTAGACATGTAAATAGCAAACATACTTCATTATGTAACTTAATGTTACTGGCTAGATAGCAGAAACTATGTACTATTTGGCAGTGCCCTTGCAAATAGCACAGAAATAACACTATTGATCGGCTGTAGGCATTATGTACTATTTGTAAAGCAGCCTTGCAAATAGCAAAGAAGCTTCACCATTTACCTGGCTGCTGGCTAAAAAGCAGACATTATGCAGGAGATGGCCAGTGGTCACCTGACCACAAGCTAAACCACTAGCTAAGCAACAAACAGTAAGCATAAGATTGGCTTGAATGTGATTTATACCAGAACAGCAATGTCTAAAGGTCCCCATAGCCATTGAAGAGAATGTTTGACTATTTTCAAATAAATTTTGCAGACATTGTACAGATTGCCACTCCGTTGTTCCAATGGCAAAGACACAGTCACTTGCCAAAACTCTTTCTCTGGTCACGCCACCTCCAGTATGTCATAGGATGGGGTGGGGTTAACAAGGCTTTCTAATCCCATCACACTCTGTAATAACTTGAGAAATTGTGAGGTTACTACAGGAGGAGTACGGGGAGGAGTGCGGAGAATCAGACTTCTGTGTAAAATGCTGACTGTCTCATTTCTCCTACTGTCTAATGGAGCACAGCCTCATCTGCAGCCCGCACTGCTCTAATTCCCAGTGTGTACCAAATACCAGCTGTCAAATGGATCTCTGCGAGAATTTAAAAGAAACACTGGTGGGTAACTGTAACAAACTGGGTTACTGGTTGTGTGTGGGGGGGGGGGGCTGGTGAAACCCTTCTCAAGCAGCAACCATAGTTCTTCTTGGGGTGAAGCCACAAGAAAATCCCAAATTAGCCTCTGCTCAGCCCTCGATTAGCTTGGTACAGAACAGTCAGGCTTAACTCAGAGGCTATGTGTAAAGTATTTGTGCAACACTTCAAAAAGTAACAGAGTGAAAACACATCACAAAAGGAGCACACAAATCAGTTAGAAAAATTAAGTAATTTTAAAAAACAAAGCAAGACCAAGGCAACACAATTCCAAACAGTATAACCAGAGATAATCAATTTGGAATATTGTAGCAAAATTAGTGCCAAAAGGCTTATAAAGCACCAACTGTGGATATCTGGTCGTGCCGGACCAGGACAAAGTCACAAGTTCAGGCCGACCATGAAGGAGTACTGGCAGCAACACAGCAAGGCGGAAATCCAGCAGAGTGGCAGTCCTTCAGCAGCACAGTAGCCCTCCTCATTTGCAGAGTATCCAAAAGTCTAGGAGTGTATTGAAGTGGTGGTGTCTGAGGTCCAGTATTTATACCTAGTTGTGCCTGTGAAGTTGTGAAGAAGCTTCTAGAGGTTTTCCCTTTGAAGTCTCCAGGCATCCTGCCTTCCCTGTACTGGCTCCAGACTAACTACAGGGGGAATGCATCTCTTTGTGATTGTTCAGGACACACCATATTCAGGTGTAAGTGGGGCGGTGCCCAGCTCCTCCCACCCATCCTGCCAGTGATGGTCCATCCAGGCACACCTAAGCACCCTATTGTGTGTGGCTGTCTAGGAGGAATACACAAAACCCAACTGTCAGCTACACCCAGGCATGTGACCAGAGACAGTCTACAGGCACTAAATGGCTAAGGCAGGAAAATGCCAACTTTCTAAACTTTTTCAAAATCGCAATTTAAAAATTGACTACACTATAAATTAGGATTTCAAATTTGGTTTCCAGAGACACCAAACATAAACTGGTTACCTATTCTCATTCGGAAATTACACTTATAAAATGTTATAAAATGTTATAAGGTAACTCCAATGTAATCCTATAGGAGAGGTAGGCCTTGCAGTAGTGAACGAGGAATTTAGGAGTTTTTCAATACTAAGACATGTAAAACTTAAAAGTAAATGTGCTACCTTTCAAATACACTGCACGCTGCCCTCTGGACTGCCCGTGGTCTAGCCTAGGGTTGGCTTATAGTTATAACAAGCATTTGCAATGCAATTGGTCTCGCATTACTGAAAGTGTGAGCTATTGGCGTTGCATTATTATTTGCAACTCCTATAGCTCAAACGTTTAGTATCGCGAGACAATGTGCATTACAAATGCTTGTTTTTACTCACTGCTTCCCATGTGGGTGGTGGGGCAGGAGCCCATTTTGTTATGAAGCTCTCCGACCTCTGTTTAATGTGTCTGGAGCACACTTACCCTGCACTGATATTTGGAAACCCTGGAAAATGTGTGTTTGGGTCTACAGGAATAATAGGGGTAAAAAGCAAAATCCTACACGTCCAGGTTTATGACACGTAATTGTTGGAGAAAGTTGGCCTGCTGTGTAAACTGAGAAGCTGTATGTTTCTTGTCTATACCGCACTTTCTGCTGTATCTATAGTATAGCAACGCAATCACTGGTAACGCACTCACAGGGAGAGACACAGGGAGAGACACAGGAGAAGGTACATGTGTGACCTACAGTTGTAAGTCTCCCTCAGACAGGGCAGTGAAGGGTGGGGGCTGTCTCCTGTTGCAAGGATTGTAGGCAGGGTACACCTCCATAAAGGTGATGAGGGGGCACAGTCACTTGCAAGTACCACAACTACAGAGAGACACAGAAGCACGTTACGAGGATATCTACTGTTTATGCCAGTGGAACAGACACTAGAGTCTGCATCACTGCTTTGCTTTATCATCAGTGTATTAATTGGTATTTTATCCAGTTCAGGCCTCAAGCTGCTTGAGTGGCATCACTGTTGTCCTGCCACATATAGTAACTGACTTCCAGGAATTTCCCACGGGGTCTGCACAGCGTGTCCGTCTCAATCTGCTGGGAGTTCTGCCAGGCAGCCACTGTCGGTGCCCTGGGCTTCAACGAAAGAGTACTTTAGCCTGTACTCCTGATTCATATCAGGATCCCTCAGCTGCTGCCAGAGGCACAGCTAGAGAAAAATTTCGGGGGGGGGCTAATAAAAATTTGGGAAGGGGGCTAATTCTTCCAGCAATAGGCAGAGTAGGGATCGGAGGGGGCTCTAAGAAGGGGTGAAAAAACAACAAAGCCTTGTTAACAAGTAAATGGTCTTTTAAAGACCAGTGAAGTACACAAAAACTGTCTGTGTGTGTGCCCGGGAAGCTGTCTGAGACCAGGCTGACATGCACAAGGGGGGGGGGGGGGTTGAAGCCCTTTGAGCCCTAGGGGCGTTGCGCGGCTGCCTGCTGCCAACACCTCGGCAAGGCTATTTATTTTTTATTTATTTTATTTAATGCAATTTTGTATAGCGCAGACTTTACCCAAAGGTGTAAGAACACTTCACAATAGAATCAAGTACGTTACAATGAGGGAATTTGCTTATGTACACGTTACAGATACAAACGAGATAGATGAAAAAATAAAAAAATAAAACAATAGGTGGCAGTTACACAAAAAACAAAAACAGATTAGGAATAGGATCATACAGGCATAGATTACATATTTACAACATTGTTAGAACTTCCTTGAGGGACATGAAAAGGGATTTATTAATTCTGGAAGTGTCTTTGGAAGAGGAGAGATTTGAGGACAGTTTCGAAAGTCCGGGTAGAGGTGGTGGTACGGAGTAGTGGAGTAGATTCTATCCGCATTGCCTGAGAAGGATTGAGCCATCAATCTTTCCCTTTTGAAGGTGGGAGTTTCAAGCAGTAAATTTGGGTCTGGCACGTGGCCCACACTAAGGGGCCTATTAGGATGTCGGGCGGATTGCCCCCGCCAGGTTGGCGGAAGCCACCGCCAGCCTGGCGGGGGCAATCCGCCCGACATCCTCACTCGTTTTCCCCCCTCCATATTAGTATGGCGGGGGGGGACCTCGGCGGACGGAAAGGCCGTCCGCCGCTTTTCCGCCCCGGTCGCCTTGCGGCCGGGGTGGAATAGGAATGATATGGTGGCGGTGTCTATCAGACACCGCCAGCCATATTATAATGGGCATTTTACAATGCCGCCACGGAAAGGCATGCGGTCTTCATTCTGGGGGCCGCCTGCGGGCCCCCAGAGTGAAGGAGGGGTGGGGGCTGCACACGGGGGTACATGTGGTACCCCCCCACATTTGCATAAACAAAGCGGCAGGCACCGCGCGGTGCCTGCCGCTTTGTGTATGCAAATGCTGAAATGCATTTCTAGCATTGTGGCGGGCGGTGCTGAGAGCACCGCCCGCCACAATGTTAGAAATGCAGGATGTGCCCGCCACTGTGGCGGGCACATCCTAATGCCCCCGACGGGACCCTCGCCCTTATGGCGGGCAAAGTCCGCCCGCCATCCTAATGACCCCCTAACAGCGCATGCTGGAGATGCAAGAGGAAACACGTTGAATTCCCTGCACTCATGCTCACAGTTCAGAGAAGAACTGGTCCAGGATGCTCTGCAATTCTCGCTAAAAGGAACTGGGTCCTAGCAGGTTCCTAGGCCATGGTTTCACAGGTGTGTGCTTTATTTTCAAACAAGTAGTTTTGTAGATTTAAACAGCCCGGAGTGGTGGTGATAGCACTTACATATTGCACTATATAATAGGAGGACTCGGTAAGTGGATTTCTGCTGCTTTCTGAAAAATTTGTTCAAGTAAAATGGCATGCGACTGGACACAGGCGTGCGCAGCTTGCAATCGTGTGCAATGGACTTGTTTTTCTACTTCCCCAATGGAGCTTTCTGGTGGCATAGGGTAGGCAATTTCACCATCTTGGGGAATTATTTAGAACCTCCTGGTGAAGTGCCCTAAATGAAAATAGCCGAAACATTGTCTTAAAAGATAATTTTCCACTACATTAAATTGTAAATGTTACTAGTAATATTCAAGAACCCACCCGTAATATCGAAGGAGTCTTGTAAAATTCGGTATTATCCCTTAAGCCATCACTTGTAGTTCTCAAGTGCCTTGCGCCAGGCGAGTGTTCTTGACTATCTAAGAGGGGAACACGAGAACTGAGGCTGCCCATGGCACACGCAGTGTGCCACCTAAGATGGCGGCCACCTTAGTGCACCTTAGGCACGTCTAGTGTCATGGACCCCCCGTGGGTACCCAAAGTGCTGCGCAGATTCATGTGTCATTTCCGGATCGTGTGCAGGCGGGGGCAAGGTACATAGGTATGCCTGCCCCTGCTCATCTGGCCGTCCTTTTGGTTCCTCCTGGTCACGCCGTCTGCATTATCGGAGGTACATGTTCTTGTTCTTAGAGCCCCAGCAATGGTTTGCACACCCCTCATAATTTTCAGGTGTTTGAGCTTCTCAATCCTATACTGCTGAGGGCTGAAAATGTGCTTTGCATGAGTTAAATTTATTCTTTTTAGAGGTCCAGGCAGTGCTATTCGAGCAATGTTCTCATCATTGACATGCCTTTAAGCACCTGCATATTGTGACAGAGGGGGTGTAAAGCCATGGGTTAAAAAAATTAAATAAATACAAAATTAAACAAATTGTTACCTTGGAAGTTCTAGAGTCATGAGCCATATGGCCTCACTTTTCAGGGTGCATAAGTCCTTGGTGTGTAAGGCCTACACCACTAGAGCAATCCCTGCTACTTTGGGGCCAAGTCCTCATCAGTAGTCTCCAACAGCTATGCAGTAGTTGGCAGGGATGTACTGCCAGTCACTCCAGGGGGAGCACCTATGTCACAGACTGGAATAAAATGATACTTGCAACAGGCCAGGACACACCCTTTAATGCAATTTGTAGTCGCTGCGTTGTAGGAATGGCCCCTAAACTACCAGCAGGCAACCCGTACACACCTGGGGGCATTGTGCTCGATTCTGTCCCACAATAGGAACATGGCCGGGCAAAGCCAATAGTTTGGTATTTCACATTGCTGCAGGACAAACCCATTACTAGATGACCCCCCTCAAGTCAGAAGCAATTGCAAAAAAGCTATGTAAAAGGTCCTGGCCATCCAAATGTTAGCAGATGGTCCCCATAGAGCCGGGTGCAACAGATTGTATCCTCTCCTAGCAGCAGTGCACCAAGTTGTTTCTAGGTGTCTTTCTTGAGTGACATACAAGTGCGTTAAGTGAAGTAGCTATGTTTCACTCAGTGAGGCAGAGGGGTCCTTGCAGGGCCCTCAACAAGGGGGGGGCTGCTTTAGAACATAAACTGGGAATCTTAGATTCTGACATTGATGTCATTGGAGCACCCCCAATGTTAATATTTATACAGCCTGGGGAGTGTGAACAGAGCTGTACAGTAATTTGCTGTACGTGGGGAGGAGAGGGTAATTCCACCACATCCAAGCAACATTTGGACAACTTATCCACACTAAGCGTCTGGCTGAGTTCAATTGGGTTTACTTATCATCCATATTTGGTTCTGTTTGATGCACGTGCACTGATCACTCGAATTGATCGAAGGCGTCCAACTTAACTTGACGGACATGTCCAAAATGTGTCACATTACAATATGTGTGAAATTTTCAATTGCTGATGCATCGTTTTATTCATATACACTGTTTAAATTAATTTAAATAATTAGTGAATTAACTAGTGTGAGTAATGGACGCTCGCATTCTAAGGCATCGGCAGCAATGAGTGTTGCTATGCTGTGAGGATATGAAGGTTAAATAGGACCTATGAGAAACAGGGGGAGAAGGAGGATTAATGAGACTAGGTCGGCCTCCTTGAGTTCAGTACAAAAAAGTGTGGATCCCACCTCTAGGATCCTTGGACCTAGCTCAGCTTTAGGTGAATGATTGCATTGAATCAATATACCAATCAAGAAAGAGAAATTTCTTTCTAGTGTCCCCTCACTCACCGGGGTTTCCCCACGGTGACATGCTTCATCATTGGGGCCATCCCAGTTCTCTACGAAAAGGGGCGTGCTGCGACTCACGAACTACGCAGGAGCACTTGAGAGTGAATGACTATGTGTGGTGCAGAAAAAGTGGTGGAGTGGGTGTGTGTGAGTATTTAAAAATACCGTGCTTAGTGGGCCTAACTGTTTTATTGAGCTCCTATGCAGGTATATTAAAAGTGGGGTTAATGTCACTGTAGGGCAACCTATAATGTGATTGACTCAGTGATCGATATGGTCGACATGTTTCATGCTACCCCTAGCATTTCTTCGGGACCATACAGGGACCAGCCCTGTATATGCCACTCCTATATCCCAAACTCTGGGAACAGTGAATTTACAACAATAAAATAATAATTTTAGCATGCATTCATATTAGAAATACATACGTTCCTCTTAAATAGATGGTGCTGAAAAATAAAGCATATCATTAAAAACAAACCTTCCCTGAGGGAAGGCACACATAGTATATTCGCATGCCGCTTGCATTCTGTGCTTAGAAGGATGGTTTGCACCATAATGGCGCGTGCAGGCTTACCAAACTTAGTCCAAAACGTTGTGCTGTATGTCCGTGAATTCACACAAATAAACAAGACAGGACTTAATGTGACCAAAACACTTGACACACATAACATATAATAGGTACACAGAAAAAGAGTCTCCAATAGTTACTTATTAAAGTGAAAAATGACACTTCATGGTCTCGCTGGGGGTCGATTTCATTTATGGGACACACTGCTGTGAAACGATGAATAAATACAATGTTTGTTAGGTCGATATCGATATGGCCCTAAAGTTCGTAATAGTTTCAGTTTGTGCCGTTTTATGGACTTGCTTCGTCCGTTTTTACAGACGTAATGTACTTACTTCCTAGCTTGTGAAATCGCACCAAAGCACCTACTTGGAACCTCCCCGGGACCTCATCTTACCCGGCCCCTGACCGCGTATTGTTTTGTAAGCCTCAGCCTCTAAACGGGGAGGAAGACGCCCACCGGAACTAGACTGTTCCTTATGCGGCGGCCATCTTAGGAGTATGCCATTCTATCACGAGTAATGGAAATAGAAAACGGGGTGTAATTCCTCGGATTTTCCGAGAAATGGTTGTTTTTTGATCATTGTAAAGCGGAAAAACAGGCATTAGGTTATAAATGAAACTAGGGTCTCGTAATTGATTATTCTTTATTCTCAATTCTTTCCCCTATGGTTCGAAAATTACAGGGGAGATTAATTGAAGATTTTATTGGTGGTTGTATCCACGGTAAAAATAATAAATAATAAATGATAAATGGTGGTTTCATTGGGGGTTATCTTAGTTAATGTTCTGCATTTATCTGCGATAAAATATATAATCAATGCATGTTCCATTGGGGATTATAGAGGTTCTGATTTGATTATAGAGCTACGGCTGGAATAGATCCAGTATATCAGAAAATCAGAATATAGGAAAAGGAAAAATATAGAAAAAACCATCCATGTTGTTGTCCGAACATTATGATGTTTGTTTTTGTGGCGAGAATAGTTCATGTGAATGCACCCCAAGGGATGTCATCGTTCAAACCGTGCGTATCCGTGCGTAGTTTGAACACCCATCTTTGTTCGCGCTCATGAAGAAGCCTTTCTTGATTTTCTCTGGTCTTGGCAGTTTCCAACACTACCCATCTCATATCGTTGGGAGTGTGATTCATTTCAATGAAATGGTTTGTCATTCTTGTAGTAGTCCTTTTGCACCTGATGGTGCTCCGATGCTCCACTATCCTGGTGCTCACCTTGCGTGTGGTCATTCCGATATAATGCAAATTGCAAGTGCAGGTGATCATATATACTACCCCACTTGTATTGCAATTTGACATCTGTCTCAATTCCCATTTTGTTCCGTTGTTAAAATTCACGCTTTTTGTGCTGGTTGTGAGGTGGCAAACACTGCAGTTATTACATGAATAGTGGCCCATGGGTAGAGTTTGCTGTCTGGCAGGAGGGTAATGGGATTTAGGACGAGTGTGGACCAAATGATCACGGAGGTTCCTGGCTCGACGGTGGCTAAACATTGGAACAGGTATAGTTAGTTCTCCACTGTTGATGATAGGCCAGTGCTTCTTCACTATTTTTGTCACTTGGTCTGGTACTTTAGTGAATGTTGTGATACAGATCGATCTTGTATTCTCAGTTGGATTTCTCACTTTTGGTTCCAGCAACGCATCCTTATGATTGTTAGATGCTCGTTTGTTCGCATTTTTTACTATCTTCTTCGGATAGTTCCGTACCTGTAGTTTTTTACTCAGATCATCTGCTTGTGCTTGATAGTCTTCCTTACTGGAACAGTTTCGGGTTAAATAGGACCGCCAGGTCCCGCTGGGATGCCTGCCACTTGGGCACTTGCAGGTTAAATGGGGAGTTCAAAGGGCATAGAAGGGGTCATGGCAAAAGAAAACCTGGACCGATTCATCTGCTGGGTCTGGTGGTGGTTTCGACCTCTTGGTCCTAAGAGCAAACCCCGTTGGGTCTACCAACCTTTCATCCTAGAAAGTATGGTGATTCCACAAGATTTTAATTTGGTTAAATTAAGCAAGGGACTGACTGACTTGGTGAAGCACAAAAGACAATTTCCCATTGGTACTGGATAATGACACAACATTGGTTCAATAGAGTGGTATCAATAAATCGGATGAGGTGCAAACTTAGTGGCCAGGTAACGGCAATGGGCCTCAGCAAAACCAGTGGGTACCACAGGGCGCTTTTGATAAAAGCATGGAATCCAAGAGAAATTGGAGTTGTTGAGTAGCTTTAATGTACAACCATCAACAGGAGACAGAAACAGCAAACTGAACATTTCAGTAGTAGAATGTCAACATTCTAACAGTGATGTAATCAACTAGGAGGAAACTTTAAAGATACAGTGAACATAACACATCCCCCATACATAGTAAAAGAAATAAAACAAGACTTGGAAAAACAATGTGGAATATCAAAAGAAAGAGAACATAGGAGATGATTAACTTATAACACGGAATACAATTAAACTAATGCAGAATATAATCATTGAATTTCCTAGGAAGCTGTATGGATCTCCTAGGGGTAACTCTCTGGTAGCTAGTAGAAGGAACACTGTCTGTTTAACTAGAACACTGTCACCTACATTCCATTTCCTGAGTTTGACAACCATCTTGGTATCATAGCGTTGTTTATATTTTTGCTGATAGTTAGTCAAAGCTTCTCTCCTTCTTATTGCCTTTTCAACACTGTTATCACCTTTTTTCTCAGGAAGCCATGTGGGATTGAGCTTAGAGCAAGCCAATCTTCCCCTCAAAGCTTCAAAAGGCGATCTCTGCATGACAGCATTGGGATTTGTGCGATGTGCCCACCACGTCTCCCTCAAGACACTGGTGAAAGAAACCTTGGACTCTAAAGCCCTCTGTGCACAACTCTTCACTACTCTATTCATTCTTTCAGTGAGACCATTCGCTTGAGGAGAGTAAAGAGCCGTCTTCTGATGTATGATCCCCAAACTATTAAAAAAACAATTCATTTCATTGGAGGTGAACTGTACTCCGTTATCAGTGAGTAAAAACTTAGGCACACCTTCAAATACAAATACTTCTTTTAAAAATTCAATCACAGTCTTAGAACTAACAACACCCATGTACTTTGAAACCACCCACTTGGAAGTGTAATCCACTAACAACACAACAAATCTCTCATGAGAAGGCATCAGTTCAAACAGACCAGCAATATCCAGTCCTAACTTGGTCCAAACAGTAGTTGGCACTTCAACAGGAGAAAGTGGAGCCTGACTGGTGGTGTTTGATTTGTCATTGACTGCACATGAATGGCAATCTTTGACTACGGACTCTACCATTCGGTCCATGCCAGGCCACCAGTATCTTTCTCTCAACCGGGCCTTCGTGAGATTCCTACCTAGATGTCCTTCGTGAGCAAGATTGACCACCCTATCTCTCAAACTATTTGGAGGTACAATTCTGTCACCTCTCAAAAAATTACTCTCGAAAAAAGACAATTCATCCTTCACAGTCCAATAAGGCTTCAAAACAGATTCAAGGGTATCATAACTTGGCCACCCGTTCAAGACCACATTCTTCAACAAGCGAAACACATCGTCATTCTCAACACATTGAAACCATTCTTCCTTGGATATGCTAGACTCCAACACCCAATTTATACATGTTGTGACATCATCAACAACACAATCACTTTGGATGGGAAGACGTGATAAACAGTCAGCAGGTTTATTATTCTGGCCAGGAATATACTGCACCCTGAAGTTATACTCTTGCAAACCTTCACTCCATCTTTTTAACCTAGGTGTCATATGATCACTCTGATGACACGGCTGTGTGTATCGGCGTGAGACGCATAGCCTTTGTAGCCAAGGAGACATAAAAAAAAAAAGTTGCTAACGCGGTGATCCACGCGTTGTGTTGAGGCAGAATGCGTAACCAAGGCAACCTAAAAGATGGCCACCAACGCGATGACGTTGCACGTTGCGTTGGGGCATTGTGTGAGAACGTCAGACGTTCGTGGCTCCAGTGACAGAGGCTGCACTCGCGCAGGCAGAAACTTCCGAATGTTGAATGGAGGTCGCGAAGAGGAGATCTCCTGCATGCGACGCGAGGCAAGTTCAACGTTTTATTTTAAAAGTTAACAGGGTTGTAAAAATTGCTGAAAGTCAAAATTAAAACCCAGAAAATGCGCAAATTGTCCGAATTTTCCCAGGGCAAGTAGCGATCACTTCTAGTGTAGCTAGGAACAGTTGATATAGGAAGTATGTATATCAAAATAGACCAAGTCAGTTTTTTGTCATTCTGTAAATCCACATATAATATTTTGAAGATTTGAAGGAAAATCAGGCCAAGTAATCCAAATGTACAAGTGGAGATAAAAGTCCAGAATAATATAATACCTGAATGAGTCCAAGAAGAGGTCTAAATCCAAATGAAAGTATCAAGTTCCATATTTTGTCAAAATTAAGTCCAAATTCACATCTAGGGGAGTTGATGGTTGTGGGATGCCTGTCCCCAATCAGGCCTTGACCCTCGTCGCCAGTGATAAAAGCATTGAATCCAAGAGAAATTGGAGTTGTAGAGTAGCTTTAATGTACAACCATCAACAGGAGACAGAAACAGCAAACTGAACATTTCAGTATTCGAATGTCAACATTCTAACAGTGATGTAATCAACTAGGAGGAAACTTTAAAGATACAGTGAACATAACAGCTTTATTTATTGTTAGAGACTGGCTGCCCCATGGCTGGCCAGTCTGGTGTTGTAGGAATGGTTGCCCTGTAAAGGGGGCAGGGTCCTCAAGGTATGGGGAAAACTTGTTGGAGGACTCTGGTTGACAAAGTGTATTAAAGCTATGTACATTTCTTCTCCTGCATCCCGGCAAAACTGGTAATCTGGGGTCTGACAATCCACATCGGGGTGGGTGTGCCAGTATGGCAACACAACCATTTAAAGTCCGCAGTTAGACTGGGATTTGATTCTATACAGACTGTCCTCCTCCCGTTCTCACCATACATGTGTTGGCATCCTGGTATACATTAGCAGAATTTTGGCACGGGGCTACTCATGCTGGGGTGGGGACATCAGCAGAGTGACTCAGCAGCTAAGGATCGCAGTCAGACGGTGATGGGCTAACAGGCAATGATGACATGAAGCATAGTACTGTAAAGAGGAGTGTGGGTAAAGGGTTCAGGCAATTAGCTATTTACCCTGCAGCCCTTCAGCCAGGTGGGTTGCGTTTGTTTGGCATTCCACCAAGTCTGCTGTGGCTTCAATAGTGTCGAGAAATTGGGTTTAGACTGATATGCTCATTATCACCAGAACCCATCTTGCAATCTTAGTTAAGAAGGTGCAGGCAATCTTTGTTCATAAGTTTTACCCTTGTTTCTCACTATCCAAAAGCTTTGGCATCTTTTCTGCACACTGGTTTAACTTTAGCAAAAGTCAGACTATGGCTACATATGCTAGGGTGGGGACACCAGCATGGCGACACAGCATCTACAGTTTGCAGTCAGGCTGAGGGGTTTTGCAGGCAATAAGGATGTGATATGTAGCAGTATATTTGGAGTAAACCTGGGGGAACTCAGGCCTCACCCCTGTTTTTATTTCCACGGTGCCATGTTTTAGGAGGTAGAGGAGCACCAGGCATCCTCATAAGGACATAACACACGTTAAATTCGATCCAGGTCTACAGGTTCACTTGCTGGCATGGCACTTGATAATCAGCCTAAACCCTTATATTAGGATCTTCCTAGTAATGGGGGCAACCAAGGTCTTATGCAACCCCCAATGAAAAGGCATATATTTGCACACTGTGCGCAATGGATTGTATCACACAGATCTGTGGTTACGAAGAGTGTTGCTTTATAGCCCCAAGGGGTCCTATTCTTGGCAGGTGCTACCCGCCTGCACGTAGGGAGGTCAGGGGATAAAGATGGGGGTATGGTGTTGGCCACAACATTAACTTGTTTAAACAAACATGATTGTGGCCTTGAATGGCAGACACCTCTATGACTATCAGTGAATCCTGAAGCTGGGGCCTGGGCAGTGAGGGGTAAATTCAGAGCCCAGAAAATTCCTAATCAGAATATCCAGTAGCACAGAGGGACATATTTTGGAACTGGTTAAAGAGGTGAACAGTAGTTCCCAACTTCCTGTGAGTCCATCAAACTATGGACTGGTAAATTAAGCCAAGTACGAGCCCGCCAAGCTGGATGGCTTAGTTCAACCCAAATTCAAAATCAAATGAAATAAGAAGGTCTTGTTAAATTAGGCATGGCCTTGTTAGCGCCAACACAACAGGGACCCTGATAGGGGCGGGGCACAGCTGCCAGAGGTTGGTAGGGAATTGGTCCAGCTGTAAGGACTGGTATCTGAAGGTTGCAGGAGACTTTGGAGCCTGCCAGAGTGGGGGGGCCCCCGGATATGACGGTGGCCACATCCAGGGCGTCGTGGAATTACAGGGCGACCCAGAGGCTGAATGGTACTTCAGGAGCACAATAGGGGTGCAGAAGCCAAACAATCCCAGGAGTCTTTACAGCAGGACCCTGGAGGAAAGCGATGGTGCCCCGCTAGTGCTTAGGGCGCTTGTAACCTGAGCAACCGAGGGCTTGCCTGGACACGCTACGCCCCTAAAAAGGCATGAGTAAAGGGATGGACTGGTGGTTCACTGTCTTTAGGGGGATAAATCCCACAAAATGGTAGCACCAATTGAGTTGGCCACAGTGCAGTTGGCTCATCAAGTGGGCAGGGCAGCTTAGGTTAGTCACCGCTGCCTGCCCTTGGATCGCCCGTAAGTTAACTCACTACGTTGGCATAATTCTTGTATGAAATAAAACTACAGCAAATTGTTTTCCCACAAACTCGTCTCATGTGGTTATTATTGCTGTGCATGCTATTTCTCCATGTTCGGGTGAGTTGCCTTTATTGGCACTGTGAGGGTGCCACCTAAGAAGGCGGCCATCTTAGTGCAAATTATCCACGACCCTGTCTAGTGTCATGGACCCCCCGTAGGTCCCCTAAGTTCGGCGCAGATTAATGCCTCATTTCCGGCGCGTGTGTAGGCTGGGGCAAGGTACTTATACCTGGCACGCTCATCTGGTCGTACTTTTGGTTCCTCCTGGTCATGCCGTCTCCCTCCCTACCGCATACCCGGCGTGCTGGCTGGGGTGCGTCGCCAGGGAACAAACATGTTAATTTGTGTTGCAGGCGGAGTTACATGGCGATCCGGAGGCTGGAAGGTACATATGGGTACCCTCTTAAGGAGCCCAATAGGGGTACAGAAGCCAAATAACCCCAGGAGTCTTTATGGCAGGACCCTGGAGGAAAGCGACGGTGCCTTGCTAGTCCGTCGCGCGGTTGTAAGCCTGAGCAACCGGGGGCTTGCCTGGACATGCTCCGCACCTGAAAAGGCGTGAGTAAAGGGATGGACTGGTGGTCCACTGTATTTAAGGGGGATAAACCCCACAAAATGATATCACCGATTGGGTTGGCCACGGTGCAGTTGGCTCATCAGGTGGGCAGGGCAGTTTAGGTTAGTCACTGCTACCTGCTCTTGGATCGCCCGTAAGTAAACCCACTACCTTGGCATAATTCCTGTATGAAATAAAACCTGCAGCAATATGTTTTCCCACAAACAAGTCTCATGTGATTATTTATTGCTGTGCATGCTATGTCTCCATGTTGGGGTGAGTTGCCTATATTGGCACTAAGTGCTTTCGATGTTCGATTTCCCATGCATTCTGATAAGTGCAGCGCTTAATTTATATTGTGTAAACGGGATGAACTACTCACTCCAGACAGGAGCCAACTAGAGATGTGGGAGCCTCTGACGTCACCTATATTGCAGGATGTAGTCGCCCTCATACATCCACTGACCTGCCTGTCTGGGAGTGGCAGGGAGTGGGTGGAGCCTAAACCACAACAGTATAGTCGAGGGGCACCCATCTGCTCCAAACTCATCACAGAGGATAAAAGGACTCGCCTGGCCCTTGTCATGACTGCAGAAAGTTCCAGCCAAAGGGACCGGACACTCATCTGGTCCCAACCTGCCTGCTTCAACCAACATGAGTGAGTAAGTGCACTCCACACATCCAGCCTGGAGCCATCTTGCCACTCACTAACCACACCACATGTGGGGAAAGTGCAGGCACACAAAATAACAGCAGCCCAAGAACTACAGCTCTGTCTCACTCCATTACCCTGGGCCGGGCTGCCAGCGTCACGGCACAAGCTAGTCTCTCCAGCCCCCATAGACACCGGGCCATAACAATGAAATGTTTTCAATGCTGCAAAGGACCTGGGGGTCTACGGCCAACACCATATAAGTTGGGGGTGGGAGATGGGTTGGGATACATTCGTGATTACAAACATGGAGCGAGAGTTGTCCAAGGTTTCTCACACCGTTCTTCTTCGCATATGGGTACTTTTACATAGCCTGTTATAAATCCACGACTACCAGTACCAGGCGCGCAACACCCATAGTGCCTATATAGGCAACCTTCCCCACCCTTTGCAAAGTTAGCATGCACAATGGAATAGATAAATACACAACACAATTATTTGTTGGGAAAATATTGCTGCAGGTTTATTCCATACAAAAGTATGCAACATGGTGGTGATCCAGCGGCGTACCAGCAACAGATACTCCAATACCATATACTCACCTGGGCCCATAAACACAAAAACGCACAGCCTGGTAAAAACCACCGGAGTCAAAGTTTATGATTTTCTACCATTCCAAGATGAATCACCTCTTCTTCTCAACTAATCTTTCACTGATCAAACAGTTCTTTCCTCTGGTCGATGGACCATTAGTTGAACTAGTTGATGGTGAAATGACATAAATGATTCCTCTTATAGTAATGAAATAACCACAAATTTGCATGTGAGCCACCTCCAAGTACAGTACAGTCTCCGTCACTCATAGGGAGGAAGACTCAATTAATCAATCATTACATTCATATTTCATACTTTTGCAATGACTTATGCTTAGATAGGAGAGGACAGAGAGAAAATAACATCTGCACAATCACAGAAATAATAATAGTTACCTAGGATGATGTGAAAACCAACCCCCTGGCCAAGTAGCTGGTGAGGGTCCCCCGGGAAAGATCAGGCGACAAAGGCTTCAGGACATGATTCAGGACAGGATAGATGACCTATCTAACAGCGACACTTGCATAGCACCCCTCTCTGACACCCTCTTCCTCCTCGAGATTCTTCCTCGATCTTCTTCTAAATCAATTAATTTAAGATAGATGGTTCTGCATTCAATTCTTCATCCGCATTTCTCAGTACTCCGACAGCATCCTGAGCTCTGCAGCATTCAGCAAATCTCTGTCTGACTAACTAACTAAGACTACCTCAATTATACCCTTTGATATTCATGTACCACCCATTAATGTTTCATTATCGTAAAAATACTAATTCTGATTTGACAGGCAAGGGGGGGAAGATCATCACACCATGCTTAAGTGTTGTCTTAGTCTATCAACCCATTGTTCATACATCCAACCCCTTAATTTGTAGTCAAAATCTTTATTCCCGCCATATTCACATCTTATTAGAAACATTTGTTTAACTTTGTAATGAAAATGTATTCATCCAGAGGTCTTCAGTGCTTGTTCCGAGGGTATGTAGCTTTTGTGTCCTTGGATCACGTTCAAGAGTATCGTCACTCTTCCAGCTCTTTTCAACAGGCATGTGTGGAGGTCACATGTCTAACCAGTTCCAGACACACACGAAAGGGACAAATGCGTACTACTAAGAAAGTCTGAAAAACACATGTTAATTAAAAAAATATATGGTTTCACCGTTTACCACCCATGCCTACTCTAATCCCATTTATTCAGTAATGCTTTCCCCACATTAGCATTAGTAAAATAGCTTGATTTAATTTCAGCAAAGCAGATGCCAAGCATGTGAGCTTTCAAGCCGCCATTTTATTAGCTTCTGCTCATGCGCAAGAATTTCCCTCCAAGCGACAGCTCGTCATACAGCGTAGATGCAGTTGACGCATGCGCAATAAAGATTTCCCGTTAGCAACCACTTTAGAACTTTGCTCGAGTTACTTAGTAGTAAACACATAAGCAAGCTTCTCTGTATCTTATGTTTAATGTGGTGCATATTAGTTTTACACAATACGTGATTAATACTATGTTAGAAGTTAAATGAGAGGATTGCTTCCAAGCAAGTCTCTTTTCTACGAGTCCTTGCTCCATCAGTGGGTTAACTTACAGGCGATCCAAGGGCTGGCAGCGATGGCCGCCCTTTTAGGTGGCCCACTCCGTGAGGCGCGAGCAGCCACATTGGGCTCAAATGGCTTCAGGCTCCCCCGTCAAGTGTGTCAGTCCGGGCTGAGACAGCTTCCCAAACTGAAACACAGACATTTTTAAAGTTTATCGCAGCCACACCCGAGTACTTCACAAGTCTTTAAAAGACCCTTTACGTGTTAACTAGGCTTTGTTGTTTTTTCACCTCTCCATCTCGACTCTGCCTATTGCTGGAAGAATTAGCCCCCCCCCACCCGAAATTTTTAGTAGCCCCCCAACCCCCCCCCCCCCCCCCCCCCCCCCGGAAATTTGGCTCTAGTTGCGCCTCTGACCAGTACGAGGACGCAGTGGAAAACAGGACTAGACGCTCCCTTCACACTGGATAAGGAAGATTTTCATAAACTTTCTCTACAAGTACAACTATGCACTTTACACAAATGGTGTAACAGAACAAACATGAGGCTCTTTGAGGCCTCAGTAGAAACCTAGTTCGAGATATCAGAGCCATAGATAAAAACTGGTGGTAGCAGAGCCTGCGATATCCCATCCACCTGGTGGGAAACAGACCCCCCGCTCTTCCCAGTGGCATGCTCTGTGCACGGACACTGGGGCAGCATTCACCGGGACATCATTGCGGAGTTAGGACGACGGTGGGAAGGTAGGATGTATAACATTCGGTTAATCAAATGATATTTGAATCTCCCAGCAGAACATATAGGTACTGGAGTAAGTCTTACACTTGTTCCGTTTTATTCCCTACACTGGAAATAGAAGGCTGGTGCGGAGGGATTACAGCATTCATCCTTATTCTGTACACGCCGAACAGATCACGCTTTTCACTTCCTGCCCACCCCCATAAGCCAGCACGGCTCTTCCAGCAGGCAACTCTCAGTTGGACTAATAAAACACAAACACAAGGGTGTATTGAACTTAATGCACAAATCATGTAGGATGTGGGTCCCTTTGATCACCTGCTGCAAAACCACGACTACACAGAGCTAGAGGCAATGTCAGAAACTTTCACAGCTCCCCCAGAGCTGACCTTGTGCCAACAGAGGTCTGCGCAGATCCCCATGAAGAGGCCCCACCCCTCCACAACCCCCTCTCACATTTCAGCTGATGAGACAAATTATTTACAAGAGCCTCTCTTGGTTGGCAGCCAACATTGCATAGAGGATCTGTCTGTGGGACATTTTTCACTAAGCACCGAGCCCTGCCATGGACAGGGCCAACAAAGTATTGTCATGAACCTTGGAGAGAGGGGACAGGAATAGGTACCTTCACCACGCACCCAAATACCAGTCATCCATCAACTAATATGCCCTGAGGCATGGTTCTCAAATGGCCGAAGGCGTCAATAGCAATGCGCTGTTGTTCTTTTTTTAATTTGTTTTCCTTTCTGGTACTTTCAGACATGCGTCAAGATGGAATTATACCAGACTGCAAGAGGTGTTAAGGATCTTCTTCACACTGCCGGGATGTGGCTTAATGGCTAGGGCGGCTGACTCTTAGTCTGGTAGGAGGCTCAAACATCCAGTGATCCTGGGCAAAACACTTAATCTCCCTGTGCCTAAAAATAAATGTGTCCATCTATAAAGTAACTGGTGCTCATGTAAAGTGCTCTGATACCTTTGTGAAGAGTTCCACTATATATATATATAAAAATATATATATCAATAGTGGTGCTACGCTTTGCTCACCTAGTGATAAGTCTGTCGGCACCATTCATGTGGGAACACAGTATTCTCTTTTTTTAGGAACAGAAATAACCACGCCTCTTACGTACTTACGAACAAGAGTTGCCCCTATCAGGGTTGTCACTCGCAGAACATCTTATGCCCAAAGTAGTATATTCTTCCCTTGGGACATGTTATCAGCTATTCACTTGCAAGACTGTCTAGCTCAGTCCGGGCCTTAGGGTCCGACCGGCACTGCACAATTAAACATAGTGAACACTCCCAGTGGAACAGGGCACACCACTCCCCTGAAGCACACCACAGCAGGGTGCATGCCCCTGGGTATGGCTGTCATCACCACTCGCACAGTACACAGTAAGAGGTAGGAAACGCTACTACCCCTGGGACATGAGTGCCAGCCCCCACAGAGTACTGTCACAAGAGCTGGGGAAGGCAAGGTGTCAGTGAAGTTGCTATGCCTGTAGCAAGAGTAATTAAACAAAAAGATAAAGGCACGGAAGGAGACTGTGAGTTCCTGCTCACTCCTGCGGCAATACTCCATGGGAGTGAACTTGCAAGAAAAGTTGGGACATGAACCCACCATTAGCCATTTTCAGGCTACGATTTTTAAAGGACAGACACAAAAGCCAATCCAAAGCGTGGGAGGAGTCAGCCCCAACAAAGTACAGACAACAGACAGCCTGCTGTTTAGGCTGGAAGTAAAAAGGAAAGGCTTGGGTCAGGCAAAAGGACTGCTTTGCCAGGTCTGTATGACAGTACAAAACTGCATACACAGGCTGAAATGGCAAACCTGAGACATGTTTTAAAGGGCTACTTAAGTGGTGGGTGGCACAATCAGTGCTGCAGGCCCATTAGTGATTCAGAAAAGGGGGTGGTGATGAACAGAGTGTCTGAATTAAGCAGACCACTCTTACCCAGTCCAAAGATCAGGGCTTGATCCATCACCGTTTTTTAGCTCACTGCCCCATCCCAGCTCAGAACCTGGCTACATGCAAATTAGTCTGTTCCAGGCCCATTAGTAGTATTTAATTTACTGGACACTTTACTAGGACTTACAAGTAAATTAATTATGCTAATTGGGGTGTAAGCAAATGTTACCATAGTTTAAGGAGTGAGCACATGCACTTTAGCATTGGTTATCAGTGGTAAAGTGTGCAAAGTCCTAAGGCCAGCAATAAGGAGATCGGCACAAAGTTGGGGGGAAGGCGACCCTAAGGCTGAAAGGTCTAACAGTGCCCCATTATTGCAGATGAATTTAAAAATGACAGGCATTATTGCTGGGTTTTTAGACTGAGGGTTTAATTTTTCTTGATGTATATTTGTTCTCCCCACGCCCTCCCCCTTCCCTTTTTGTGGGGTGTATAATTTTCTATTCGCTTCTGTTCAATAAACAGATATTACATTAAAAAAATGACAGGCACTTTCAAAGACGTTTTCCGCTGGAATGGTCAATTTTGATACTTCTTGACATAGGCCTCGCCCTTGGCGCAAGCAACTATTCCGAATGGGAGGGATTGATAGGGGTTACAACTACAACTGATGGTTCATTAAAAAAAATCATGGTTGTGTTAGTTCACCAGAGGCCTTCAATGTTTATCTAAAATTCAAAGCATGCGAAAGATAAACGTGACTGATTTGTCATACAAAATACTAGAGTAATCCTTTCAAGTTTGTATGAATTGAAAATGAGACAGTGCTCTGTCACGTGTTTCCCTTTCAGCCCCCGCTGTCTTTTAGCCAATAGCCGGTTACGTTCTGGGACTTATAGATTTGCTTATATTTCTGTAGGTGTGGGCTCAAGATTTGCAGCCAGCAGGCAAGCGTTTGCTGACTAAAAAACAGAGCATTTTGAAGAAGTCAAACTTCCCAGCTATGATTACATTTTATTGGAAGGTAGTTTGCCCCATTTACCATATTTTTATTTCCTGTATAAACGGCATCAGATACTCTACTCTGCCCATGTGGCACTTGCTCTTTGTGGTTTGCAATTTTATGTCCTGGTACCCCAGCAAGTCCTGTTCTTTGAGGCAGAAGCATGCACTACTGTTACCTGTGTCAGCCCTGCTGTGTGTAAGTTTGAGAATGGTTGTTCAGCAATCTAGTTCGATTGCAGCCTACTGGTGAGAAAAGCTTACACTGATGCTCCTTATACTGCATTTGTTGTGCGATTTATAGGCATTGCTGCTTGAACTCTTGGAACAGATTTACTACATTTTTGTGCAAAGCTGCTTTGCATTTTGTAAGGGAAAGAAAGCAGAGCAGAGCCATACTTACTAAAGACTGGCCTTCTGTTGCTCTCTTCCCATGCACTCACCCACAAACACTCTTCCTTGTGCTATGGTCAACCTTTGCACCATGGTGCAAAAGGTGAGGCCATGATGTCTAGCATAGGTTTTGTACTAAAAGTACAAAATCATATGCCTAGACAATTTTGATAACATTCCACACATTGGATATGTGCTGGTGCATACAATGTGTAAAATGTTGGGCAGAATAGAAAATGTCTCCAGCATTTCCACTACTTCAAGGTGGTGATCTTTTTTGATGCAAAGACCTGTCTCACAATCTCAGTAGATCACTCTGTCCACAACATGGATGCTTGCGCTATAACTGACAGGACTACCCATGTAACACCCCCTTGATGTAAAGTTCTGCAACACAGAATCATTTACACCAAAGAAAGGGCAGATACATTTTGCACTGAAAAGTAAATCCCATTCCCAGATTTTGTGCTGCTTTGCACCACTTTATATGACTTAGCAGCAGTGCACTGTCTAACTCAATCTGCCTCTACGTTTGTGTTTGCAAGACTTGATATTCACCTGAAAACATTGATTTGTAAAAGCTAAGACCAGAATTGGAAAAGATGCCTTTCAGTAACATAATGCCATCTGATAACCTTTGCCATGTAGGAGTCAGGGTGATCATTTTTAAAACAAATCCAATTGCAAACGACCCCTTATCAAAGTGACTAACTAAGTATCATTAAAACGTTTCATTCCAATCTCAAGACAGAAGGAAAAAAAACTACAAACCTTAAAAAACTAAATTGGCACCTAGCCAATTGTCAGTCCATTTTTTGTCAGATGCGCCTTTGTTACGTTTGGCAAGTAAATACTGTCTAGACACTGTGTGCTTCATGATTACATTGCCATTTTGGTCAAATTCCGTTGGAAAGAGCATCAGCATAATATAAGTTTCCAAACATGTGACGCCTCTATGCGTTGCCTTTATTGATCTTTTCACACACTTGATATTCCAAACTTGTGCTATTGATTATACATGTGAGAAAGTGGTTCATTAATTGGGTTCCACCATATGAAATAAAGGCACTATCTTGTTGAATCAGGTTAAAAGTTTCAGTAATTTAAACCTAATCCCAATCTCTGGTAGCTATGGCACAGAGCAGATAGGCTTAACCTCGAGAAATTGTGTGAAGAATTTAGAAGTTCGTTCTAAAACAGTTAAAAAGTCAAAAACACAATTCAATAAAAATCCCACTCCAATTTATAAAAATAGAGTACAATTTAATGAATACAATTACATAAAAACCAAGAAAATTCAACAAGAGGAACCACAGATTTGGATTTTTAAAGATTTAAGGAAAACTTGCACCAAAAAGCACAAATTGCCAATGGTAGTCAATGATCATGGTAGACAGGGACCTAGACACATTTCAGGCCAAGTGCAATGGAGTGTGGGTCTGTTACACCAACTAGGCTCAACCTGATCATATGTGTTTGGTGAAGTAAAACTAAAGCCATTGGTTTTGGTGGAAAAAGCTCCAAGAGGGAGAAATTCAAATTTCACGCCTGGGGAAGTCCTCTTGCTAGTTTGATACTTTTGGCCCCTGCCCGGACAACATTTTTACTTACAGCCTGATTTAGAACTTGGCAGATGGGTTATACTGTCACAAAGGTGATGGAGTGATGCATCTGCCAAGTTCTAAATCAGGCCCTTAGTCTCTTTTTGGAGCTCGTAATCCTTCAACAGGGCAAGACTTCAGCTTTGAGTTCTACGAGGCCAGATACCTTCTTAACGCTGAATCGGATTTTCTGCTTTAGAGAAAGTTTGAGTTGGAGAAACCTGATTTGTTATCTTAGTTTTCTTAGCCCAGCAAGATCACACCTTGGTTGGATAAGCTTTGGTGGTTTCTCCAGGTCCTAAGGAGGTCGGCAAGTCCAAAAATGCTCTACGCCTCACTTTTTCAGGAGTGGCAGGAGAAGTCCAGTTATACTTAGCCATGGGTCCCAGGATCTCAAGAACAGTACCCAGTGGTCAAGAATCACTTCAGCAGAGGCCATCAGTAGAGTCTAGGTCCAGCTCAGTTGGTGCTGGTAAGCTGGAAACTTCAGAAAAATTCCTCTTGCAGCTTTTGGTAGCAGACCATCCATAGCTATCAACCCATCACTTATTATAGTGTTGCAAGCCCTGAACATCTAAAAAATCAAAGTTGATTAAGCTAATAAACCATCAATCCTTCAAACAACAATTAAAGGGCCCTGGCCCCTGCCCAGGTCCAAAGGACAGCAGATACAGCTGTGGACATAGAATATGATCCCCACATATATTTTAGTGGGGACCCCATTATGGGCGATCAGCAACAAAACGAGGCCGCCACCAATAGAGTGCCCCAACCAACCCTCCTGAATATAGTCACTAGAGCTTTCCCGTTTACTCATCTCCAGGTTGTGTTTAGCAAGAAACACCATCCCAGCACTTTAGGGAGGAAGGTAGGCATTTATAGTAGATTTTCACCCTGAATTAGCTGGAGGCAACGAAGAAGCCAGAGCCTCCCCAAGATTTTTTTTGCTCCTAAATATCACTCAAGAGGGCCTCATGACATTCTGAACAAGAGCAATATTCCTAAACAGATTACATCAGTCCTGGTTTTGGAGCACATGACATCTAAATTTTGTTAGTGGTGAGATTTTGCTGCCTGGCAAAAAACAAGGAATGTGAAATAACTGAATTTTGCATGCTTAATACACGACCACCCAGATATACTTTAAAATTGGGTCACAGAAGTAATCTCCAGCATAGAAGAATCTTATCCAGTAAACCTGGATGTGAGAAGTTGGCCTGGCATATGCTGTCCACTATACTAGTGGGTACCTTGCACCTGCCCAAACGACCCCTTATTGATGGTAGGTTAAAGACAACCTTATAGAAAGCTATCCTAGTGGTAGCTGTGGAGATCAGCCTTCAGGCTAAGTCTGGAAGGAATGTAAAGCAGCTTGTTTTACCAGTCTAAATCTAATGTAATGACCAAATGAAAGGAGAACCACACCAGGTATATATATAAAATATATGTATTTATTCTAAACACACCCCCCTAGTCTCTTTATGAGGCTAGTGGCAAAAGTACACAAGTAAACTTATTTAGCACAATATATGATTAGCTCTAGGGGCGTCACAAACCATATACTAAGAAAGTGGTATAAGAACCATGACTGACATAGATACAAGACCTAGAGGGTTTAGAACTGCTGGGGCCACCAGGAACCACCCAAGGTTGTGACACAGGGGACCCACAGGGGACGCGTGCAATGTCTAAACACAACCGCGAATCACCCTTAGCTTCTATGGGGAAAGTCGCGGTTGGAAAACTTACAGATTAAGGACACTTAGATGTGGACTTGGAGCAAACCCCTTTAGAACTAGGCAGTTCTAGAGTCAATACCCACCGGAGTACTCGAGTTACCTCACCCAGGGAAGCTGGGTGCATAGGTGTCTTTTGGTGTTGGTCTTCGTTGTCATTTTCAAAGGCGAGCTGCTGAAAAGTGCTGCAGGCGACCAAGTGGAAATTGTCCGGATGGATCCAAGGGTGGATTGATGATCTGAAGAACCTGAAAGCAGAGGGGACAGAGTCTGGGTCACTAGCCAGTGACCAGGAAGGCAAGGAGAAGATGCCAACCAATGTTGGGTGATTTCAGGTGAAGAAGGTGAAGCTTGACTCTTCAGCCACGAGGACCAGGAGGTGTCGACGACAACCAGGAGCTGGATTCGAGCTGTCCCGCAAAGTAAGTCGAGTGATGCAGCGTCGGTATCCGGATTGGACCCAACAAGCCTTGGCAACAGCAACCAATGCAGAAAGCAAAGATTAGCTCCGGTGCAGACCAGCAAGGTCTGAGGGACCCTTTGGAGGGGAGTCAGAGCACACCTGGAGCAACCAGGAAAGCCCAAAAAAGAGAAGAGTTACCTTCGTGGGGACCCACCAGTTAACGGACAAGGGATCGCGAAGGAGCCTCAAGCTGAAATGCTAGAAGCAGGCCCACGGAACACTCGTGGAATATAGGCCCACATTATTACTGTTTAAGTAAGTGTGTACATGTCTTCTCCCTCTAGAAAGGTGGAATTCTACCCCCGCCACCAGAACAGGATTCCAAAGTGTTTGACACCAAACACGACATGTTTCCATGCAGCCATTCCAATGTTAGCATTAACTGCGAGGTTATAATGCACTTAAGAGTATATGGTCTGGCTGTATCACAGAACAGCTACAGAGAAGTGATTCCGAAAGCTGCAGAGGGGCTCAGCTCATGCTTGATTATCAAACAGTGAGCAACCCAAAATAACCCTTGAGGGCTTGGGTAATGTAGTAGAGGGGTAGAGGTGCCTTCAAGGGATATAATTTAAATGAGGTATAAATTATAACTTATAATTAATTCAAGCAGGAGAAATCAATCGTCCTAAAGTGTAGCTAATACATCAGAATTGAATCGATCAAAACCATGAAATCACATGTAACAAGTTGAAACACATACATAACATATAAACAACAAAACACAAAGGTGTATATAAAAAAATGAATTTTATCAAAAGTTTTTTTTTTTTAAATTCAACAAAGCAGAAAATAGGAGATGCAGGTACACCAAAGTTAATGTCAAATTAATGTGTGTCACAGCAAAACCTAAAGAAACATCTATCCCAAATCAAGATGAATTAAACATTGCAGGGATAAGATGATAATGTCGACGTTTCGGTCTCTTAAAGCACAGTTTCCGAGACCATCCTCAGGACTGATGTCACTTATATGCTGCTAAGAACTGCGGTGTAATCTGAAACATAAATGTTTACAGTTACACTTCCATCTTAATTTACAAAAAATCATACACCTGGGTGACAAACTACATAGATAACTAAATGACTAATCTAAATCCTACAAACATATTAATAATATTTACAAAGGACATAGACAACAATACATTTGTAAAATTCAACAAAACATAAATAAGATCCTGTTTTTCAAACAACTTCAAAGTAGCTGATGAGTCTGTACAAAACGCTGTCGTTTACACATAATTATGTCCAAGAGCAGGTTTGGAAAATATTTGTGCACATGACCTTTAGTCAAAACGAACATAGGTGACCAACTCAAATTTTGAATGGCTCATTAAATCTTCCGTGGTCTGATTAGTTAATACTTCATTAAACATTTTTTACATATCTATTCATGTGCAGGTAGCAACATACATCATTATCGTTTGAGATTTGCACGGAGTTCCAGACATTGATCAGAACAATTGTCAGCAATATTACACTGATTGAGTTATTTAAATATAAGCCAATACTTACAACTTGGCCTAATCTGAATAATTACAACGCATACACGTGCCTAATGCACTCGCTTTAGCACAAAAAAGGTAAACACGATTGTTATACCAACGTACCCAGAATAAGGATATTATAAATGTGTTGCTGGGACTTGGGGATCCAGGATCGAAGGATGAACCTAAATATAACAGAACTCAGTTTTTAGCCCCGTATATTTCTTAGGCATTGTCAATGTTTTAGATTAATTCGGATTAGAGGTTACCTAGTGATGCAAAGATTACGGGCCTTCTGTAGGTGCTGAGAAGCTGCTACGAACGTGAGCGACGGACGTACTGGGTGCTACTCCGGTAGGGTATAGGGGTGAAACACTAAAGAGAAATGAAAGACCAGTCGATAGAAGTCTAACAAACACATCCTGGTTTTGAGGGTAGTTATTACATAATGAATCATAACGCACCTCTAGCTTGAAAAAATGGACTTGAAGATGAAAGCGTCTCTTCACATCAGGGGAGTATTTAAAAAGATGTAGTTTTGACCTACAACAAAGACATATAAATGATATACTAGTAGCACGGATGGGTTTAGCCAAGAAACACCATGCATATAGAAAGGGAATTTACCTTTTAAACTCTAGCAATATCTTGACTTGTAGATATGTTAGGACTGCTCGGCTCAATTGGTAGGCAGATCCTGAAGTATGGGCGCTATTTTTGCCCCAGACATAGCAAACATCTATGTTGCCGCATTTGAAGATCAACATATCTGGCACTTATCTAATCCATTCGCTGCGAATATTTTGAAGTGGCTACGTTATATTGATGACGTTTTTATGGTTTGGAAAGGATCCATCAACCAACTACATGACTTTCATGTTTGGCTTAATTCTAGAAATGTTAATTTACAGTTTACATTGGAACATCACATTGAAGAAATGCCATTTCTGGATATCACAATTAAAGTTGACTCCAATAACCATTTATACACCACTTTATTCACCAAAAAAACTGCAAGAAATACCCTCTTGCGTTATACCAGTCATCACCCGCAAGCGTTAAAAGACGGATTGCCTTTTGGACAATTTCTTCGTCTCCGACGAAATTGTACATATAAAGATGACTATTTTTGCGAGGCCAGAAAACTGAAGGATAAGTTACAAATGCGTGGTTACCCTTCAAGACTTCTAAGAAAATCAATGAAAAGGGCTTGGTATAATGACCGAGAGGCTCTGTTAACTGTTAACAAACGCCCAAACAAACCTAACATTGTATGTGTCACTACATTTGGGACATCTTCGAATGCAATCAAAAAAATTTTATCCAGACAATGGAATTTACTTCACTCGTTACCAGAATTTGTACAAAAACCGCTATTTGCCTTTAAACGGGGCACAAACTTGCAGGATAGATTGATTCATGCATATGACAATACCCCTCAAGACAACATCGTTGAAAATATGAGGCAATTGATTCCATTAACTGGCCATCACAGATGCAATAATTGCGCTGCTTGTGCGACTACCAAGACTGTGAAAACTTCCACAATCAATGGCATGAAATTCACAGCCAAGAACTTTTCGAATTGCAATACCACAAATGTGGTGTACTGCATTCAATGTCCGTGCGCACTACATTATTTGGGCAAAACTATACAACCAATCAAAAAGCGTATTTTGCAACACCAGTCGCGAATCCGTTGCAGAAAAGAGAATGCCCCATTGGTTGAACACTATCAACAATTGGGCCATAAAGAGACAGACATGCTGTGGTGGGTGCTTGAAGTCATCCGTCCTAACATACGACAAAATAATGTGGACAAGATCCTCTCATTGAGAGAGGGCAAATTAATTTGCCTTACTGATACAGTTAAAAAAGGCCTCAACTCTGCAACCGAGTGGCATGCCTTGGCATGTCTTTCTTAAAGAATAGTAGATTTGCATGGTCTTCAGACCTGTGATTCCAGTTATCTGAGTAAGCTTATAATAATTTTTGCATAGTTAGCTTCCCTTTTTCCTTTGTATTGTGTAGCTTTGTATTATGTAGCTTATCTGTATTTGTTCCAATATATAAATGGTATAAATGTCACGGATGCTCTACCAACATGAATACCTGTCTCTCGCCAAACTCACCCCATACATATTTTTCGAGGAATATATAATAAATGTCCCATAGAGAGCTTGAACAGATTAGTTGGTCCTATCTGTAAGGTGCGATAAACAACTCAATATGATAGCCGCCCATCTGTATAGTTAGATCTGAGTGCCGATTAGTGCCTTTTTAATATTCACCTATGACCATTCAAAGATGGCGACCCAAAATCGCGGTCAGTCAGAAAGGAAGTGAAGTCCTGTTTCGCGCTCCAAACAGCGCTTTAAATGAGACGGCTGGAGTCATCCAAGGACTCTGCCTCAGCCTTGCTGTTCGTCAGATTGATTTCGACGTGCACAGATACAAGCGGTAAGTCTAACTGAGCCGATTGAATGTTTCCATACAGCTAGTGTAGCCTTAACCTTAGGCACCCGTGCTGATAGTTATTTTCCCTCTTACTTCAGGATCTGCCTACCAATTGAGCCGAGCAGTCCTAACATATCTACAAGTCAAGATATTGCTAGAGTTTAAAAGGTAAATTCCCTTTCTATATGCACGGTGTTTCTTGGCTAAACCCATCCGTGCTACTAGTATATCATTTATATGTCTTTGTTGTAGGTCAAAACTACATCTTTTTTAAATACTCCCCTGATGTGAAGAGACGCTTTCATCTTCAAGTCCATTTTTTCAAGCTAGAGGTGCGTTATGATTCATTATGTAATAACTACCCTCAAAACCAGGATGTGTTTGTTAGACTTCTATCGACTGGTCTTTCATTTCTCTTTAGTGTTTCACCCCTATACCCTACCGGAGTAGCACCCAGTACGTCCGTCGCTCACGTTCGTAGCAGCTTCTCAGCACCTACAGGAGGCCCGTAATCTTTGCATCACTAGGTAACCTCTAATCCGAATTAATCTAAAACATTGACAATGCCTAAGAAATATACGGGGCTAAAAACTGAGTTCTGTTATATTTAGGTTCATCCTTCGATCCTGGATCCCCTTTGCCAAGTCCCAGCGACACATTTATAATATCCTTATTCTGGGTACGTTGGTATAGCAATCGTGTTTACCTTTTTTGTGCTAAAGCGAGTGCATTAGGCACGTGTATGCGTTGTAATTATTCAGATTAGGCCAAGTTGTAAGTATTGGCTTATATTTAAATAACTCAATCAGTGTAATATTGCTGACAATTGTTCTGATCAATGTCTGGAACTCCGTGCAAATCTCAAACGATAATGATGTATGTTGCTACCTGCACATGAATAGATATGTAAAAAATTTTTAATGAAGTATTAACTAATCAGACCACGGAAGATTTAATGAGCCATTCAAAATTTGAGTTGGTCACCTATGTTCGTTTTGACTAAAGGTCATGTGCACAAATATTTTCCAAACCTGTTCTTGGACATAATTATGTGTAAACGACAGCGTTTTGTACAGACTCATCAGCTACTTTGAAGTTGTTTGAAAAACAGGATCTTATTTATGTTTTGTTGAATTTTACAAATGTATTGTTGTCTATGTCCTTTGTAAATATTATTAATATGTTTGTAGGATTTAGATTAGTCATTTAGTTATCTATGTAGTTTGTCACCCAGGTGTATGATTTTTTGTAAATTAAGATGGAAGTGTAACTGTAAACATTTATGTTTCAGATTACACCGCAGTTCTTAGCAGCATATAAGTGACATCAGTCCTGAGGATGGTCTCGGAAACTGTGCTTTAAGAAACCGAAACGTCGACATTATCATCTTATCCCTGCAATGTTTAATTCATCTTGATTTGGGATAGATGTCTCTTTAGGTTTTGCTGTGACACACATTAATTTGACATTAACTTTGGTGTACCTGCATCTCCTATTTTCTGCTTTGTTGAATTTTTTAAAAAAAACTTTTGATAAAATTCATTTTTTTATATACACCTTTGTGTTTTGTTGTTTATATGTTATGTATGTGTTTCAACTTGTTACATGTGATTTCATGGTTTTGATCGATTCAATTCTGATGTATTAGCTACACTTTAGGACGATTGATTTCTCCTGCTTGAATTAATTATAAGTTATAATTTATACCTCATTTAAATTATATCCCTTGAAGGCACCTCTACCAGCTCATGCTTGGGCACCCTCTCACACAAAACCAAGCACTCTGCCTTCAAGATTGTTAAGGCCTGCCATAGGAGTGACTTATAGGTTTATATGTGTCAGTGATATAAGGTAGATATAGGTAGCCTATATCTTAGTAAGGGGTGCATGCACCACCTTACCCAGGCTGCAGTAGCAGACCTGTGGTGCCATTTTGGAAGGCTTCCCAGGGGTGGCATAATACATGCTTCAGCCCCTGGTAGGCCTATGAGGTACCTATGCCCTTAGTACCTAAGGAACCATATACTAGCCTAAAGCCTCTGCTGTGTGTGAGACCGTCGGAAGCGCCGGAGGGACGCGGCTCAATTAGCTTGAGTAACTACACCAAGCTACTGAAGGATACGTGATCGGAGGACTCGGGATCCGATATATGGTTGCCGGTTCGTTCGGACATGGCAATCAGAAGGTTTTATATACATATGAGTGTGATGACTACGAACCAAGAACCCCAGTTCGCCCTGATGAAATTGCTGAAATTAGAGCAATGAACTTTTATGGTATATGAGTAACCATTTTTAAATTCAGAAAGGCTTGCAGCACCTGAAAAAAGAAAGAGAGCAAGCAACCCTGACCATTGTCATTTTAACCATTTTGGATTACACTTTTTACACTTATTATATTTTTTTGGGGTGAGTGGTGCACCTTTACAACTTTGTATGCACCCTGGTATTAGATTTATTTCTTTATCACTATTATGACTACCTACATATGTTATTGTTGTCACTTGGTTATTTTCACACACTGCACACAGAGAGAGTGACCGATGATGAGAAGTGGGTACACTGGATATTATTAAACCAGGAACCCCCTCGGGTGTTACGTCCGTGAGGCACTCTCTCTGTCCTCACACACTTTTTTCTGGTGGGTGCAGGGAATCTGTATCTATTGTTCATAACTACATCCTTGACCTACGAGATTAGTGCTAGTTAACACGTCAAGATGTTCTAGATGGTGTATCAGAACATCCGTTTTGGTCTATAAGGTTGGATGTTTTGAATTAGGTAAGGCGCTTTTTGTTTACAGTGTGTGGAACGGAGCTGCTGACCGCAACACAACACAACAGGAGGAGCCGAGAACAAGCTGAGAATGCAGACGCAAGGTTGACGCTGCCCTCGCCGATCGGGTTCGTGAGCTCGTGCGCTTCCTGGACAATCGGAAGAACCAGGGAGCAAGGAACGAGGCGCGAGGTGGAAGATGCGGCGGCAGGCAGAGAAGCCCCCCAGGCTGCCACGGGTGGTAACGGTACCGAGTAATGGTACCGAGTACAGAGCCATTTGCCCATGTTTACAAGGCTAAGCAAAGAAAGGCAATAAGGCTAGAGATGAAAGCCTGTGGTTCAGCGGGCCTGCAGTGCGTGGGGCAAGGGAATTGTGCCTGAGAAAGCTGAAGGAATCCCCTGGCACAGGTGAAATCAAATGACAAAGTGGTGATGAAAAAGAAGGGAAGCGAATTGAATTAAATCGGTCAGATCAGCCTGTTCACGCACAGTGGAGGTAAGTGGACCAATAACTGTGTTTAAATCGAGCTATATATAAAAATGTTAACCAAATTTGGTACTAGTTTATAAGATATAGAAAATTGACATCCCCAATTATGCTTACAAGAAGGGTGGGGTTGGAGCAAACAGACAGCAGCGCAATACTCTGGTGGAAAGGGCACTAAATACAATACAGCCTAAGTAAGAAAGCATTTCTATCTAAAGTTGGAAAGCCAAAGCCATTGTTGATGGCACCAAAAGCCATAAAGGACAAAAAGAGCCGGATAGCCCCATTAAGGAAATTGTGCCTGAAAATGAGTCTTGGGGAGAGAGCATGGAATCATCTAAAGGCGTGGCAAAAAGGTCTTCTAAAAGAAATAGAGATACAAGCGAAGGCACCCAAGGAGGATTAAAGGGAGGTGCACAAGTAGCTAAATCAATTAAAGACTTTGTAGGAAAACGTTTAAAAAAATTGCAAACCCCAGTGAGAAACACGGATTTGAATAAAGAACTATTGTATGAACAAATGGATCTGCAGGACTGTGTAACCAGGTCAGATTTACCCTTTAGTAACCAACTGAACCAAAGCCCAATTGAAGTCACCCCGGAACCTAGACTATCCTCCTCACCTCGGATTTTCTCTCTGTCAAATGGCATTGATATGATTTTTGAAGGGATGAAATTAACCAAGTCTAGAAGAGAACAGAGAAGTGAATTTCATCAGATTATAATGTCCACGACCGCAAAGAGCATGGAGCAACATGAAACTCAAGGAGCAGAATTTATAGAAAATTCAGCGCTTAACTATACTTTGGGTACAGATATATCAGCGACAGCTTCGGCCTCAATGCTAGATATAATGTTAATGCTACAAAAAACCTTGCAAGGGTTGTTAGAAGTGGCGATGTTAAATAATAGTATTCTAAAAACCCATGAAATCCAATTCAAGAAGATTGTAGGGAAATTGCAAGGAATTAGGGGGCTGATGCCCAAGATAGTGAGACCGGCTCAGACCCCGGCGCTCCCATTGCAGGTAGAGGAGAGGGATTGTGAGCAAATGATCGACCATCAGGACGTCTATATATTGAGATGCCCGATGTTGGTAAATAGATGGAAGGATCTATTGTGTTATTGGCGATATAACAATGGGAGAGTAAAGAGAAGAACAGCGCCCTTAAAGAAGTCGAAAGCAGTGAAAAAAAGGCTGGAAGGAATCCCAAACGTTGTGAAGAAAGGGAGTAAAGAAACTGTAATCCCCCAAGAAGACAGAGCTATAGTAAGAAATAGGAGGTCAACGAAGATCCCCAAGAATAGTGCAAGGGTGGGGGAGAGAGTAACGGCGAAAAGAAAGGAGCAAACAAAATTAGCACCATCAAATAAAGGAGAGGTCAAGGTGGTTAATTCATGGAAATTACCCCAGGGGCAAATGAACATGAACAGAATATTAGACAGGAGAGAGGTCTCAGTAAAAAGAGGAAGGCAATGGAATGGGATGGAGGGGGAGCAACCTGGTACTATTACTGCAAAAGATGTGGATAATCTGTGGCTATATTTTGAACCTGTCGAAATTGAGAAAGGGAGAAAAAAAGGAAGGAAGGCTATACCCCTAAACCATTCCCAACTTGTATATTCCTTCTCTAAATGCCCTAGTCTGAGGGAGTTGGGATCAAAGGATTTAAAACAAGTAGGTTTCAGTAATAATAACAATGAGAAAGAACTTACTAGGGTATTATTGTACTCAAGTTTGGTAAAAACAGCAACTGTGAGGGCAGAAAAAGAGATAGCAAAGGAAGGGATAAGGTTGGTACCGGCTAGAGAAATAGAGAAGAGGAATCAGCACGACAGAGTCTTTTTAGCTTGTCATTCAGGCTTGGGAAGAAGGCAGATAAGTCTGATCCTAGGTGAGGAAAGGGTTGGAGACAATATGAGAATGGTAGTTGAGAACCACGAGACAGGTATCCCTTGGGGCGATTGGCCCATCAATGATAGCTGGCCCCATATGGGCACAATACCGTTGACGACCATCTCAGCGATGTCGATTAGGGAGGAGGGGTGTCGCATAGCATGAACTTGTTATCCTGGAATGTAAATGGGCTAGGAGGGGCGATAAAAGTAGAAAGTATAAAAACCCTAGCCCGAGGTTTTGAGATAATAGGTTTGCAGGAAACCTGGCCTAGCAACAATACCCCCGTCTTTGAAGGTTTTGTGCAACTACATAAGCCAGCAAGAAGAGAAAGATTTGGTCGCCCCGCTGGGGGCATTAGGACTCTCGTCTCGACTAAGATAGCGAAAAGGGTCTTGATTGTAAATAAGATATGTAAATGGTTACTGGTCAGTGATGTATCCCTGCTGGGCTCAGAAGAGTTGTATGATCACATGATAATTGTAAATGTATACATTCAATGGGGAACAAATGAAGAATATGAGGTAGAAATGTGACGTTTAAGAAAATGATCTAGATACATTGTGTGAAAAATCTGAAAATGATTCAATAATTGTAATGGGTGATTTTAACCATAAACTGAACCCCTTGAGATATGACTGGTAGTTTAAAGACCTCTTGAGCTCAAATAATATATCCCCAGCGATCTTTACAAAATGTACTATTTCTAAACAAGACGTGAAGTTGGGCACATTTTTGGGGGTAAAAGGATTGTGTTGCCTAAACGGCAGATGGGAAACAGACTGGCTGGCAAAGCAGACCTTTAAGATAGGTTCCCAACTTTGCCCAATTGATTATGTATTCATTCATGCGTGGAATTTTGTCCTTATCAAGGGGTTTCAGATAACCCCTTGTGACGGTAGTGACCACAATATTCTGCAATTTGTATTAGCAAGGGGACCCCCAAGCTCTAGAGAATTAGTTCTCCCTCAACAAGTTGAGTAGTAGTACCCTAAACGTCTTAACTACCAAAAAATCCCTGTACCCTGGACATTGGTTAGTATTCATCTAATAGGCATGAAAACATAATCTGTTGGAAGTAATACTGTTTGAGTCCAACATCACCCCCTCTACATTTATGGTTAGGTGTATGTTCTCTAATGCCTGACCGTCCACATCAAAACACTGTTTGTAACTGCAAGCGGGAGATTCCGGGCAAAGTTCAACTCGACACATCCAATGATGTCTGCCCCACCGAGACAGTACATCCACCCACACTTAAATGATAAACAAACAAAAAATGTGTGGTGAAGAGGAAGGCACCTCATGGGCGAACAACCCTCGGGGAGCTTGGCAGATGTTACCAATTCTATGCCCCTTTCTCATCATCGTCGCCATTCCTTTTAAAAAAGAAAATAGTGTCCAAAACATAATTGTGCAGAAAGATAGGTGCTGAACAAGAAGCTGAAGCAATCGCTCCTTGATGTGACAAACAAAGTGATTAAAATCAACAGCCACACCAATTGTACAACTTTATTACTAAATCTGGAGTGTGCTGGTGAAATAAAAAGGCTGGTAGCTTACTGTCGCATACCAATACCTGGAACCGACATGTTTCACTGCCCTGTGAATTTTATGGCAGATTCATCAGGGTTCACCAATCGGTCACTGCACCAGTGTTGGACATCTTTATTTTGGAAACCTCAACCAGCCGCGTCCTCTCATACCAGCTGGGTGGATGTACTGTCTCAGTGGGGCAGACATCATTGGATGTGTCGAGTTGAACTTTGCCCGGAATCTCCCACTTGCAGTTACAAACAGTGTTTTGATGTGGACGGTCAGGCATTAGAGAACATACACCTAACCATAAATGTAGAGGGGTCGATGTTGGACTCAAACAGTATTTCTTCCAACAGATTATGTTTTCATGCCTATTAGATGAATACTAACCAATGTCCAGGGTACAGGGATTTTTTGGTAGTTAATTCAGTTGAGTGGAGGGCTATCCCATAGGTACCCGTATCTCCCTCTTAGCTCCTCTTTGTATTATACCCTAAACGTCTGACAAGACTAACAGAGCAATATATTGAAAAGCTAGCTGGATTTCAACAGGAAGTGGGTTTGGAAGATGCTAGGACTAAGAAAATGTCTTGGTTCGAGGAAAAATAAAAGAAATGCCGCAGTGCCTTAAAGTAGAACAAAAGTAAGGAACCATGCACAATCTCTAAGCAATCAATGCAAGGCAAACAGCCTATCTGGTTTAACGGGGACTGTTTAACTAAGAAAAGAGTAATAAGAAGAGAAGAAAGAAGCCTAAGGAAAAAACATGATCCAATAAGGCACAAAAATCTAAGTAATGTGAGGAGGAGTATAAAACGTTAGTTAGAAATTTAAATAGGGCCTATAAAGAGAAATGCTGGGTAAACTTGTTTGAAATTATTGAATCTAAAAACATGCGTAAGTTCTGGAATTTGATAAAGGAAGCATCAGGACAGGCTAATGGGGCTATGCCCTGTGTAGTAGAGGAAGCAGCATGGGAAGAATATTTAGGTGAGTTATACGGAACAGATGTTGAAGTGGCAGGTGGGTATATCTGTTCCTGGAGGGAGGCTGTGGTAGATCTAAAACCTCTTTTTACAACAAAAAAGGTAAATAAAATCATAAGAAGCTTAAACCTAACCCGTGCCGCAGGACCTGATAATCTACCAGCAATTATCATAAAATCCCAGCAAGATTGGTGGGCGGAACTTTTCTCCTGTATGTTTTTGACAGTATTGGAGTCAGGCCAGATCACTAAAAAGTGGAGGGGAGCAGTAATCAGACCTATCCACAAGAAGGGAAACAGAAAATCCCCCAAAAACTACAGACTTATTAATTTACTGGATACTGGGGAAAAATTATTTTCCAAAATAATTCTGGGCAGTTTGAAAGACTGGGTCAAACAGTGGTCGATCGTGCCAGTGGAACAAGGAGGTTTTAAGAAGGGGCATTCCACGATTGATCACTGTTTTGCACTATGGACAGTGGCACGGAAGTCTATGGAAAAGCAGGGGAAGCTATGCTGCTGCTTCTTAGACTTCTGCGCGGCATTCAACCTAGTGGATAGGAGATGCCTTTGGGAGTCCTTAAGAAAATTCAATATCCCAGAGGGGCTCTTGGTAATTATCCAGGAGCTACACCAACATAACTAGGCGCAAGTCATCAAAGTTACAGACGGAGCCTTGACACCTAAAACATTGATCAAGAATGGTCCAAGGCAGGGATGTGTATTAGCCCCCTTATTGTTTGCAATATATCTGGCTGATCTCCCAGCCACCTTGGAAGTGAATAGAAGTGCCAGCCCTAAAATGAATGGGAAACATCTTTCCTGCTTGCTGTACGCCGATGATTTGGTAATCTTCGACCATACGGAGATTGGTTTGCAAAGGAAGTTAACTGCCTTTAATTCATTCATTTCATCTTTATTTCAACAATAATTGTCATAAAAGAGATCACATAGATAAAACAGTTAAAAATTGATAAAATGCATTTGAGTACACCATAAAAGATTAGAATGACGCGTAATCTAACAGCTTATCATTACACCAAGTAGATAACAGAGAACATAGATAAGTAAATGACCAAGTAGATCGCCTTGCCCAACTAAAATTTAAGGTCAATCTCCAAAACATTTATACAGATATATCTTCTAGAACCCATTTCAGACAATGTCCACTTACGTCCTTCTTGTGTTCCACATAGCTGCTAGGAATTTAGTTACAGCAAAAACAATTACGGGTGAAAGGTCCGTTTTAAGTATTCTGTAACCTTGTGAGCAATGCATGATCCCCACATTTTTGCATAGGGGAATAATCCACCTCTTTCTAGATTTTTGGTAGGCAGGCAAAAGAACACAACATGCAATTCAGTTTCTAGCTCCGAAGTGCAACCTGGACAATTTTTAGGGGAAGTTGGACACCACTTACTTGTGAAGGCTCTAATAGGTAAAGAGTTGTGTCTCCATTGGAGGTACAATTTTCTAAGGACAGCAGGGCTAACATCGTCTAAGACAGGCTCAAATTGGTAACAATCTTTGGTCATTAAAAACGTGGATGACAAAGTACCATTTTGGGGATTCGATATAAGAGCAGTTCATTTACTTTGGTAGTATATATTGACCAAATACTTGCGAGAGATTTTAATGCAAGCATGCTCCGGGTCAGACCACATTGACGAGAGACCTATTCTCACAAATTCCTCTCTTACATACTTCAGCCAGGGAAGTTTCCCCGCATTCGGGAGCCTTCAGACATCCGAAAGCTCATGCCTATAGTCCTTAAGCTCTGGGGTGACCCAAAGTCTCCACCAGAAAGTTAGAGGTTTGAGGCCCAGTTCCTCATCTATAGGTCTGAGACCCAAGTCAAACCTTAGCGGCAATAATGGTGTACTAGGGGGCAGCATTACCAGTTGTCTTAAAAATGTGTTCTCCATGATGGCAATCGCTGAGCCGCACTTGTGACCCCACAGTTCTCCACCATAGATTACTGCCCCCCGTGCCTGCAGTTTGTATATTTCCAGGGGTGGGCCAAATGGTTTAACCGAGGATTTGTTTAGAAGCTTAAGGATGCCCCCCGCTATTTGAGACAGCTTGAGTTGGGATTTTATTTGATGTTGCACCCAAGTCATGCTTTCGTTTAGGGTGAGCCCCAGGTACACTAAGGTCTGAACTCTTTCTAGTCGGTCTCCGCCTATCACCGGGTTTGGGCGTGTTGTTGCCGGGGGGTTAAAAATCATGAATTTCGTTTTCAGAGTGTTTATTTCCAGGCCCCGGTCCTGGCAAAAAGACACAAAACCATCCAGAACTCGCTGGATGCCCATAGGAGTCTTTGAAAGCAATAAGGTATCATCTGCGAACATGATCGCAGAGATCCTACACCCAGCAAGTTTAGGCGCATCACTATTGGGTACTGCGTTCAGGTGTGTGATTACCCCGTTGACATAAAGGTAAAACAGGGTGGGTGCCAAGACGCACCCCTGCCTTACCCCTCTGCCAACGGGGAATCTAGCTGACAGGGAGCCATTTTTACCACAACTGACCTGTGCGAAGTTTTCGTTATGAAGTCGGATTATCATGTTCAGAAGAGGGGAAGGAATGCCCAATTCCAAAAGCACAGTCCACAGTTTCCGGCGCGGTACTAGGTCGAAGGCCGCACGAAGGTCCACAAAGATAGTATAAAGTGAACCACCCTCGATCTTAACGGTTTTCCAAAAGAGCAGGGTCAATCGAAAAATCTGGTCCGTAGTGGATACGTTCTTTCTGAACCCTTCTTGATAAGGGCTTAAAATGGAGAACTCCTCCATCCATTCTAAGAGGCGATCTAAAATCAGCCTCGCGAAGAGCTTTTGGGGGACATCAATAAGGCTGATCGGCCTGTAGTTGGCTGGGAGCAGAGGTGAGCCCTTCTTGATGATGGGGACTATCTCAGCTCCCAGCCAAGTACTAGGGACCGCCATGCCCCCCAAAATTGCATTGAAAATAGCCGTCAAGTAAGGCGCCCAGACCCTAGGTTCATGCTTTAAAAGGTCGCCAGGCACTTTATCCAACCCTGGCGCTTTGCCGGATGGAAGTTTGAGGATAGCCGCGCAGACTTCCCTCTCAGTAAACTCAAGCTCAAACGTTTTGGTAGAAGAGCTAGGAACTAATCCCCCTTGATCCAAATCATTGGTAGGGTTGTCCCCCTGCTACAAAGTGTGAAAATGTTCTTCCCACACATCCGCAGCGATATTAGGCGCTACTGCCAAAACTGGGTCGGCCGACACTAACAATTAGCCAAAACTTCCGGGCATCTCTTGTTGCCAAAGCAGATGTTAGATTGGCCCAGTTCTCGTTGCCCCACTCCACCTTGGCGTGATGGGTTAACTGCCTATATACTGTCCTCCTTTCTTTTATCAGTGCTCTGTTATTATTTTGTTTCAGGGCCTGGAGGAGTTCTATTTTTGCCTTCCTGCAGGCAGTGTTGAACCAGGGAGGTTTGTTGCCCGCTCTTCTCCCTCTAGACCCTGGAGGGTTTATGATCTCTCCTAAACTATTAATTAGTTCCTTGTGAAGATCAGCTAGCTTTAAATATACTTTGGGAGAGGGGTGCTGCAGGGTTAAGGCGCCGACAGCGTCCAAAACCAGAATTACACGCGCATATAGCTCAGCCACTAGCTCTGGATGAGTAATCAATTTGTCCCATCTGACCCTACGCCTATTATTTGATAGAAATGCCATATTATCAGGGCCGCTCTGTGCATTAGAAGTATCTGAAAGGGTACAAGGGGATAGGAAATCGAAGATCAATGCATTGTGGTCACTTTCACCCCTAATTACCACCTTGAAATCAAGGACCTTGTGCCAAGCACAGCACTCGACAAATATATAGTCCAAGCATGACTCTTGACCAGGTTTATTGAAAGTGCATTTTGAGGGGTATCAGATTTTACACAGCCATTACAGGTCCTAATTGAGTGGTTTAGGGTCAGGGCCATGATTTGGAGGGCCAATGGCGCCCATGACCTAGGCGGGGGGCCCACCACTTGAGGTATATTCCAGTGATCGTCCTCGTCCTGATTTACCCCATCCACAAAACCCGCAAGCGGCTCAAAATGAGAGTTGAGATCTCCCCCTACCACAAAAGTAATGCCCTGGGGAAGCACATTTAGAAAGGAGGAGAGCTCTTCAATGGTTCGAGACTCAGATGTAATACTCACAGGTCTAGAATAGATATTGACCAAAGCGAGTCTAGAGGCATTCGGCCACTCCAGCACCACACATTGTACGTCCTCTGTTGTAGTATCCATAACCCTGGTAGTGCAGCCCAAGTGGCTTCCTACCCAGATTGTTAACCCCCCGAAGGTCTACCCTTCCCCCCCCCACTTTGCAGGAACTGAAAATGAGGCGAATCCACACCGCTATTGTTCCTCCCTTGCCCAAGTTTCTTGAAAAAGGCATACATCATTTGTATCTATGAAAGAACCCCAGTCAGGGCAGGCCATTTTATTGCCTAGACCTGCCACATTCCAGGACAAGATTTTCAATGGTGTAGGGTCAGTTATAGATCCTCGGATTAGCAAGATAGGTTCTATATCCCTAAGTGTAGTATTCGCAGTGTACAGATTAACTTGCCCCATGTCAGTGGTAGGCCCGGGTGAAGCAACCGTCAATGTCCCTGGATGATTATTCAACGCAGTACCCTTTTCCTGGATGCTGTGCTGGTTCGGAGCTCCCATCCCACCAACTCGACCCCCAGCTCTAAATTCATGCTGTAGTCAATCTACCTGATCCAAACAGCTATACCTGTTGGTATGAGAGTAGTGAGAGGGCATGAAGGTGTCATACAAATTTGTCCTGGATCCTCTGTTTTGTCCCATAGGTCCCACCCTTGTCCAGCCCTCTTCATAGCCTGGTTCAGAATAAGTAGTAACAGGTGGGTAAAAGAATGACAGTGGGAGAGTCTGTATTACGGTATCTGCCTTGTTGCTCGGCCAGTTGCAGATGTGTGAGACTATCGCAGGGTTCCTAAAATTAACCAGGATACAATCCCCCTTAATATTTTTGTTGGTTTGTCCCACCCACGAGGCCCTTCTGACCATTAGAATTTCACTTGAAATATGGGGGGGAAGGGGTCTATGAGTGTTCAGCCAGATTGCCGCTTTGTTCTTCAAAGAGGGATACGATTCTACTGCTGACTTGCTAAGCTCGGGAACACCAGTTAAATCCACTACAAGAGGAGCAGCCTCAGGGGGTAAGTTAACTACCTTTTTCAGCCTCGCTCTGTTACCTTCGGTGTTAATCGGCTCTTCAATCTCATTGGTCTTTCTAACCATCCTGGTAGGGGTAACCGGGACTGCAGACTCGGTATTATGTGTTAAAATAGGGAGAGATGTTGGGCCAGGGATATTTACAGAAGGGGAGAAGTTAGATATTAATGCACCCCCCCCCATTAGTGTTAGTATTAGACTCCCTCTGTGTGGTTTCCAAAGATTTCAAATGGTCCACCATAGCCCCAGTGGCCGATTCTAATATTTTCAGCCTAAGGTCGATACGATCAAGTTTATCAGCCAAGGGGTCAAGCAAAGATTTCAGAATACTGCCGGGTGCAGAAGTAAACTGGTCACCCCTGGCTTGTACTATATCCCCCAAGCTAAATGCAGTACGCTGGATCACAGTCGGGATTTGGAGGGGTAAATTAGTAGTGCCACTGTTTGCTAGAGGTACTTCCCTAGGAACTGTAAGGCCATTAGGTTCCTTATGAGGGGGACAGTTCTCTAGCTTTGCCTTTTTTCCACCCCTTGTCTGCGCCCCTGGTTTTCTTTTTGGGACAGCCCCTTCCCGAATTCCCTGTGATTGTGGGGTATTGGAATCCTGCCTACCATCAGGTGACACAGTGTTGTCGAGTGAAGGCACAAGAATAGCCTCAGGGATAGCCGGGAGAGAGTTTCTATGCATTCCAGGGCTACCCCTGAGATCTTGCAACACAGTTGTTATTGTTTGGTCAATACTGTTTAATAAAGCATTTGGGGAATCCACAGCCCTTTCCGGTGTTTTGGCATTGGCTAATAGACCCAGTGAGGATCTTCTAACATTTTCGATTCCCTGGGAAAGTCGTCTTTCTAGAATGGTTAATTCATTAGACATAATTGAGTTTGCTCTAAGCAGGAAATTGTCCAATGTACCTGCCACCATGGTGCTCGATGCCGTGGCTTTGCTTCTGGTCTCACGGGTCGTCATAGTCCTAGGTCCACGGTGAGCCTCCACCCAACTATAACTAGATACCTTATAAGCGCAGGCTCACTCAATCCAAGACCACGGGGGGTGGCCCGGTCCGGTCTTGCACGGTTTGTAACGGGCTAGAACGGGCCCGCCCTTGGCCCGGGCTTCACCCGGCGCCCACCCGCGCGCTTCCCGCGTCGTGTGAAGATGATGACAGTGTTATCCTCCCAGGCAAGGGGCGTGGGCGCAGAGGGAAGAGGCTACAGCTGCGGGTGAAATAGCCTGCTGGTTCTCGCAGTCCCTCCGTTAGAAACGGCAACCCAGGTCAGCCAAACACCACCACTGTGAGCGGACCCCGCAGAGCGGGGGCCGCGAAAAGTTATCACGAGTCCAGGCAGGGGGCAGGGGCGCAGAGGGAGGAGGCTACAGCTGTGGGTGAAATAGCCTGCTGGTCCTCGCAGTCCCTCCGTTAGAAACGGCAATCCAGGTCAGTCAAACACCACCACTGTGAGCGGCACTGCCTTTAATGAATATTGCTTGGCTAAACGCCTGACTGTAAATATGGATAAAACTAAAATCCTATGTTTTGGGGAAAAAATCCAGAATTTTAATTGGTATCTGGGTTCTATTAAATTAGAAATTGTGCATGAATATGGATACCTTGATATTTGGTTCAAAAAGTCTTTAAAATGGGAAATCCATCTGGTAGCCCAGAACACCAAAGCCCATACATCAGGATGTGGGCTAAGGAAATGTAACCATATCTATGGGGATATGTCACGCAGACCACTATTGAAAGCCTATTAGGCAATGATACCCCCACAAGTGCAGTATGGGGCCGAAGTATTGTATTTGAATGGGAAGAATAGTTGGGACATTGAGGAAGGGAAATGTCTAAAACCATTGATGTCACTACCTGGCTCCTCCAGGCAATCCGATTGGAGCTAGGATTGACATCATGGAACGTACAGGTACAAGTGGCCCTTTTACGATTTTGGAATAGATTAGGATCTGAGGAAGTTACAAAAGTATCACAATGGTGTAAAGAGGATGTTTTGCACAGTGACTAAAATTGGGCCAATGAGACCAGAATGAAATTGTGCGCAATGTGTAAAAACCTAAAAGTAAAATTTGACCAGGCGACACTCTCGGTTGAAGCTTCAAACGGGGAGCTTAGAACAGTAGGAAGAGAAGTATCCAGGCAAAATGACATGATACACCTGAGAAAGAAAGTATCAGTGCATTATTTGATTAATAGTTGGGAGAATGAAATGTAGTACCCCTATTTAGATACACTACCTAACACTGGCTTAAGAGCCGAAGTGCTCAGATGGAGAATAGGAGTCAACCACTGGGTATCTCATGTAAATAGGAAAGCAGAAATGGTACAATCTGACGGTAAATGTCGCTGTGGATTAGGTACCAAGAGTGACAATTCGCACATTTTATTAGACTGTCAAAAATTTGTGCCACAGCGGAAACCCATCTTTTTAAAATATGGTATAACTGAGCGCCTGCTAGAAATTAAACTACTTACTGACATGCCAAACCTTGATATAGCAATCGCTAAGGCAAAATATATGAAGGCAGTAAAAAGGACCCTGTTGGACCAAATATGATTGGATAGAAATTGGCATGGAAATAAAGTGGGGCATGCTCAAAGTAAATTGTGTTTAGGCTGTAACACTAGTTTTCAGTTATATCTCGAGACTGTGTTTCTCATTGAAATTTTATGAGTATTTTTATACGAAACTTGTACGTTGTGGGACGGAGGTAGGAATTGCCCTTTTAAGGTATTGCCTTTTTAAAGTATTAGCGAAATTGTTTTGTATATGTTTTAAACTATTTATTGTAATATGTTTCATGTTGTTTAGAGACCAATGGACTAAATAAACATGCTTCTACCACTGATATACTAGGGACTCACACGGGTAACCCAGTAACCATTCTGGAGTGTACCTAGTGTACATGCAATCAATTTAGAGAGGAAGCAGCTAGGCTGGGGTCCTGGTTAGCAGAGCCCCAGCCAGACTATAGTCGAAAAACAGTGAAACACCAGCAAAAAGTGGGGGTAACCATAGTAAGCAGATCTTACTCTCCTACACCCCCCCCCCAATGTAGGGACATTAAACTAACCTTGACCAGTTGAGTCTTCATGTTCTAAGTGGAAATATCTGGAGAGTCCATCTGCATTGGCATGGTTACTCCCAGGTCTATGTTCCACTGTATAGTCGATCCCCTGTACGAAAATGGACCACCTCAAAACATTTTGGTTTTTTACCCTTCACCTGTTTTAGCCATAAGAGGGGCTTATGGTCAGTCTGAACAGTGAAGTGAGTGCCAAACAAGTATGACTCAGCTTCTTCAGAGCCCAAACCACAGCAAAGGCCTCCCTCTCAATAGTTGACCAACGTTTCTCTCTAGGGGTCAGCCTTCTCCTAATAAATGCTACTGGCTGGTCCTGACCTTCATAATTCAATTGTGATAGCACAACCCCTACCCCAACTCAGATGCATCTGTTTGGACAATGAATTCTCTGGAGTACTTAGGACTTTGCAGAATTGGTGACGTGCACATGGCCTGCTTCAGGTCATCAAATGCCTTTTGACAGCTCACTGTCCACTGAACTTTCTTAGGCATTCTTTTAGAAGTTATGTCATTCAGGGGTGTCACAATGGAACCATACCCCTTGACAAATCTCCTGTAGTACCCAGTCAGGCCCAAGAATGCTCTGACTTGAGTCTGGGTAGTTGGAGCAACCATGCCATTATGGCTTGGATTTTGCTCTGCAATGGTTGAACCTGGCCTCCACCTACAAGGTGGCCCAAGTACACAACGTGACTCTGCCCTATCTGGCACTTAGTAGCCTTGATAGTTAGGCCTGCTTTATGCAAGGCCTCCAACACATTTCTCAGGTGGACCAGGGGATCCTCCCAGGTGGAACTAAAGACAGCAATATCATCTAGATATGAGGCACTATAGTCTTCCAGGCCTGGTAGGACTTTGTTCACCAACCTTTGAAAAGTGGGTGCATTTTTCAGACCAAAGGGCATTACCACAAATTGATAGTGCCCACTAGGGGTAGGGAATGCTGTTTTTGGCTTTGCATCATAAGCAAGTCTGATCTGCCAGTAGCCAGCTGTAAGATCAAATGTGCTCAGAAATTTGGCAGAGGCCAACATATCTATAAGCTCATCTTCTCTTGGAATTGGATGGGCATCAGTCCTAGTGACTGCATTGCGACCCCTGTAGTCAACACAAAACCTCTTCTCTCTCTTACCACCATGGGTGTGAGGTTTGGGTACCAAGACTACTGGACTAGCCCAAGGGCTATCTGAGGGTTCAACAACTCCCAAATCCAACATTTTCTGGACTTCAGTCCTGATACAGTCCCTGACATGATCAGTCTGCCTGTAAATCTTATTTTTAACAGGCATACTGTCCCCAGTGTCCACTTCATGAGTGCACCAGGTAGTATGACTTGGAGTCAGATAAAGCATATGTCTGAACTGTTGGAGAACTTGTCTGCAATCAGTGTGCTGCTGATCAGTGAGGCTGCCTGCCAAGGCTACTTCATCCACTGACTCATCATAAGGGTTCTGAGAGAGCAGGTCTGGGAGAGGGTCACTCTCTTCCTCCTGTCCTTCATCAGTAGCCATGAGCAAGCCCATGTCTGCCTGTCAACATATGGTTTCAGTCTGTTGACATGAAGCACTCTATGGGGCTCCTGGGAGTTCCAAGATCTACCAAATAGATAACCTCTCCCTTTTGTTCAACAATAGTGTGAGGTCTACTCCACTTGTCTTGGAGAGCTGCTGGGGCCACAGGCTCCAACACCCACACTTTCTATCCTGGCTGATAAACAGTCAGTACAGCCTTTTGGTCATGCCAGGCTTTCTGTAATTCCTGGCGAGCCTCAAGGTTTTTAGTTGCCTTTTTCATATATTCAGCCATCCTGGAGCGGAGACCAAGTACATAGTCCACTATGTCCTGTTTAGGGGGTTTGAGAGGTAACTCCCATCCCTCCTTCACCAGACACAATGGGCCTCTTACAAGATGCCCAAACAGAAGTGCAAAAGGGCTGTAGCCAACCCCTTTCCGAGGAACCTCCCTGTATGCAAATAAAAGGCAGGGTAGTAGGGTGGCCCATTTCCCCCTAAGCTTTTCTGGGAGACCCTTGATCATACCCTTTAAGGTTTTGTTGAATCTTTTAACTAAACCATTGCATTGTGGGTGATAGGATGTGGTGAATTTGTAATTCACTCCACACTTCTTCCACATTGCAGTCAAGTAGCTAAACATAAAGTTTGCACCTCTGTCAGATACTACCTCCTTAGGGAACCCCACTCTTGGGAACACTCCCAAGAGGGCTCTTGCCACAACAGGTGCTGTAGTGGTCCTAAGGAGAATTGCTTCTGGGTACCTAGTGGCATGGTCCACCACCACTAGGCTAAACATGTGCCCAGATGCTGTCTGAGGATCCATTGGCCCAACAATGTCAATCTCCACTCTTTCAAAGGGAACCCCCACCACAGGTAGTGGTATCAGGGGGGCTTTGTGATTCCACCTGCCTTACCACTGGCTTGACAGTTTACACAGGAGCGACAAAACTCCTTTGTGTCTTCAGACATGTGGGGCGAGTAAAAGTGAGGGACAATTCTGTCCCAAGTCTCGTTCTGGTCCAGGTGTCCTGCTAAAGGAATATCATGGGCTAGTGTCATTAGGAAGCCCCTGAACTGCAAAGGTATAACCAACCTCCACCAGGCTTGGGGTCCTAACTCTCTGAATACAGGAATCCATCTTCCCAATAAATCATATGGGTGCCACTAGCATTCCCAGCAGCCTCAGCAGCAGCTTGCTGTCTGAGGGGTTCAGGAGAAGGGTAGCTCAGCTGCTCCTGACTCAGATCTGCCCTGGAAGGTCCCCCTGTGCCCAAGAACTCAGCCTGATCAGGCTCAAACTCATTTGGGACAGTTCTTTCTTCAGGTTCACAATCAGCTCCCTCAAGAGACTGATCATCACTCTGAGTCAGGGGAGAAGGCACTGCCTTAACCCTACTGCTCCTTTTCTTGGAAGGCACCTGGTCCCCTATTCCAGAATCCAGGGCCTTTTCAGTGTTAGACTTTCTGACCTGTGACCTAGTCACAGCAAACACATGTGCAGGGATCCATAACATTTCTGCATGGGTCCTCAACTCCACTTCAGACAAGGCTGAAGTCTCTAAATCATTTCCAAGCAAGAATTCAACAGGGAGGTCTGCACTAACCACAACTTTCTTAAGGCCAGTTACCCCTCCCCAGGAGAAATTAACAACTGCCAGGGCATGGTTGGTCCTGACATTGCTAGTATTGGTCACTTGGTAAGTCTGCCCAAGTATGATCTGTCCAGGGTCCATAAAGTCTGGTGTCACCATTGTGACACTTGCCCCTGTGTCCCTGTAGGCCAAAGCCTCTTTTTCATTTATTAAAGGCTGTTGTCTGTACTTGCTCAGATTACTGGGACTTACAGAGGAGGACATATCTATGCCTCCATCACAGACTAACACAGCCTGAGTTGGAATTCTGACTAGGCCAGAGCCCATCTCAGTACCCAGGGTTAACCCTACTACACCCTTCTGCTGAGTACCACCACTTGAATCTGAACTAGGGGGAACAGTTGCCTAAGGGGCAATGGTGGCTGGAATTGCATCCTTCTTGGTGCAATCACTAGTCCAATGGCTATTCTGTTTACAGATTTTACACCATGGTTTCTGTTGGTCTTTTCCTTTCTTGGAAGATTAGGAATGCCCATCAGTAGAAGATTGTTGGGGGCCTTGTGAAGATTTCTGGTCTTTACCCTTCTCCCCACCCTTATTAGGATCTTGCTTCTTCTGGTCACCACCTTGGTTCTGTAACTTCTGCTTCACCCTAGTTCTGACCCATTTGTCGGCCTTTTTCCCAATTCTTTGGGAGAGGTCAGTTCAGAGTCTACCAGGTGCTGATGCAACAGCTGATTCTGACAGTTTGCAAGGATGTGCTCCGTCATAATCAAATTATACAATCCTGTATAGTCACACACTTTACTGTCCAGTAACCAGCCCTCCAGAGCCTTAGTAGCACAATCAACAAAGTCAACCCAGTCCTGAGTCTGTGCCTTTTGAGTATCTCTGAACTGTATCCTATACTGCTCAGTGGTTAGGCCAAACCCATCTATAAGTGCACTCTTCAGGACTTTGTAATTATCAGGTGACCCTCCTATGAGAGGAAAAAGAGGTTCCTCCTGATGAGTCAGAATGATCAGATTCCACTGAAGGTGATCTGGGTCTTCTGGGCCCACCACCAACTCTTCCTGGAGGGACAAAGAGAGGGCCCTTCTGGCCATCTTCATCTACAGTTGGAGCTGGGTTCTCCAGGTCTAGGTCATTGTCACCTCCCTGGTCAACTTCAGAGTCTGAGTCCTATGGATTGGTACCACTGGCCTCTTCCCCTTCAGTTAAGTCCACCCCACTGCCTACCTTTTCAGGCTCTGAAGCCTTTCTCTGGTCATCAAGCAACAACACCTCTCTGAGATGTTGGGTGGTTGCATGTTTTGGTGTCTTTAGTTTCCTCATAGTACACATAGCCCTCAATTCAGAAAAAGGGAATGTGTCATACTTGGATGTCTGAAACATACTGACATCTGGCAGGGACACACTAGGTCCTGCTCCTAAAGACATAACTAGTGAGGTGTGGTGTATGCACTACCTACTCTAGTTGGGCACCTACTGGACTCTCTTGAGTTGTACTATATTTGAAAGAAAGGGGCCCCTGCCTTATAGGATGAACCCTAGCAATGAAACAGTACTTTTGGAAAAGGGAGAACAAAAATGCACCGGGTTATGTGCCAATGGTACTAAAGTGAAGAAGAACTGTATGCTAATGACTGCACTCACACAAAATTTTTTTTTGCTAATATATTCTGAAAATTGTATTTGTTATTATATCAAACTTTTTTGTAGAAATTATTTTAGTATAGTTATAAGTTAATACATACAAGATTATAGTACATGTGACAAAGATTTCGTGAATGATAACAAACGATCAAATACTTTATAAAATACAGAAGTGCATTCCCATTTCAACGCGTTTCGGCGTGAGCCTTCTTCAGGAAGTCTGTATTCATGCTCAATTACGTTAACTATGAAACAAAAATTAATGTCATTAGCAAGGAACAGCGTCTTCATTGATCACATGATTTACATTTCATATCTCTTGATAATTTATTCAGTTTAAATCGATCTCTCTTGACACCCGGTAACAGTAGAAAAACTGAGCCAAAACTTCCATTTCTATACATGTGAAATTAAAACATTAAATACATTACATTGTCTATGTACAGTGCGTAATAGTCTCTCACCAAGAACCTATTATAATCTATACAATATTTACATATATAAATCCGGTTAATAAACCTGACTAGCAAATGGTAGAGAGCACAGGAAATAACGCTATATGCTTATAGATGAAACACTCGACCAATTTATATTGAACGTTCCGAATTGATGTGACAAAAACGTGAAGTGGTGGGGGGGGAACCCAGAGATAACTAAATTATGAATCCTATGAGTGAAATAGATTCCAGCGGTAAGGTCTACATGTATATAATGTGAATATGAGTACCTGCTGACAAGTACTACAGGATTAAAAACAGGTCTGTCCCTGAAAGAGATGATAAGCTGATCTAAATAGCTATTTATAACTAGTCTAGTCAACAAGGTCTTAGGTATTGAAAAAGTGACGGTACCTTAAATTTGGAAATACAGAATGATTGACTGGGATCCGAAGGTGTGTCAGGTATAAAAGTCACCACAAATATATTGTCTTAAATCTAACAACACTAGTGGGAAAAAAAGTGACAACACAAAGGTACGGTTAGTCTCGATGTATGTATACTGACTGCTTGATTGGTATGTAGCGGCACTAATTGTAATTGTGTACCTTATAAGAAGGGACTCCTGCTTGTATAGATATGACGAGAGGTAATTGCATTAGTTGGTGGATGAAGACGAACAGGAGCGCCCGCTCAAATTCAATGGAGCACTAAATTGATAGAAAAAGACAAACAATCTATGAGTCTCCGATCTTATATGGTTGAAAACTGGTAGCAAACCACAAAGTTAAAAAGGCTCTTCGTACCTTAGTAAGATAGTTAGTCCTAACCGAACATGGGGTTCTGGTTCTGCTTAAGATATTTGAAATCCGTCATGCTTCCTGCATGAGCACCATTAAGGGGAGATGATAGATATATTCAATTACAACTGCCTAGTATCGATACAGTAGAACAACACGGTAAACTATGCCCTGTGATTTAAAGGCAAAGACCAATTATTTAATAAGGTCGCCAAAACTAAATGTATCTGATAGAAATTCACTGGAGGTATTATTGCTGATAAAAAAGCGACTGAAGAACTGGAAAGGAAACCAGGAAACTGTTGCTACCGCAAGAATTAACGATAGGCAGAAAGTAATTAAAACTGCCGCTTAAAGGCTAAAGTCCCCTCTCATTAAGATGGTGGCGGTATCTGCAATCTGCGCAATTGACGGGGAACCCCACAAGGCAAGATTCCACACTTACTTAGAGACGTGTGACTGAGTCCGTGAAGCAGGCGTCTTCCGTCAAATCCCTCGTACGGCATAACCAATCTGAATGGTCCATTTTAAAGCACAAAAACTTGGCGCGCAATTGGTTAGGTCTCCCGATATTACGGAAGTAAACAAACAGATGAATTTGTGCATGGCGGCACTCTGAGACGTAGAGAAAATATAAGCGGCATCTTGCAAGGGTTCAATCTGACTGTAGCGATATAGCGATCGTCAGAAACATATATATAGGTCACGGATCCTACTTGTAATGGCTGGTAATGGAAAGTCGAAGAATGACTGAATTACAAAAACTTACAGAATCCCTGATGTTATATGTCCTGCTGTTTGTGAGGAACAATTCTATTGGGACACATTACTAGTGGTAAGGGGAATATGGGCGCCATCTTACCAGGGTGGAATCTATGATTATGGAGATAATTGGAACCGAACTGCACATATAAAATGGTATAGATAGTGAACTTGTCACTGGAAAAATTACAATCTACGAGTTGCAGAATGGGTCGTGTCTGGCATATGAATGAGAAAGGCATAGACAGGGAGGGTGTAAGTAGAAGCAAGACATAAAAACGGGAAGGTCATTTATGCCAGCAGGGAAAACAATTAATAAAATCCTGTTGTTGTACCCTATGTAATTGATTAGCCCAAAGTCCCAATAGTGTGCCAAAAACTGGCAATCCACTTGATACTGTTATCTGAAAGGTCAATATGTGTTGAATGTATCATCTTTAAGCCCAATTCGGTTACAGCACATGGGAAAATCTATGCAACAAGAATTATAGAAGGACATCAAATACAATCAGTGGCCATGTTTTAAATTCATATTATGGCTTGATCCCACGGTATTTCTGCATTTAATCCTGTTACTGCTGTCCCCAATACAAAGATCCAATATACCTCCCGTAGTTTCCTGATCTTATCTAGGTCTAAACCTATCTTCGGGCGTATCCTCTCCAGGATATACCAGGACATGTCGTCAGGTTCATGGTTCTGCTCTAGGTAATGGGTGACCATGGGAGCTGTTAATTTGCATGTCCTGATTGTAGATCGATGTTCTGTCAGTCTAACATTCATGGCCCGGCTTGTCTGTCCCACGTAGCCTTTTTGACACGGGCAAATGATTAAGTAAATCACATTGTAACTCTTACAGTTATTAAGATCTAAGGGTTTAATCAGTTGTTTGTTAAATAGCAAAGTGGGTCCTTGCACCACTGAGGTGCATGATTTGCAGTTAGAACAACTGAAAGTGCCTGTAACTGGTTGTGTATTGGTCAGTGATTTTTGCCCACTCGAGGTTCTTATTGCCATGCGGGATCGTACTATATGATCTTTTAACGATTTATTCCTTTTGTAGGCAAACATGGGTTTGGGTAACTGGTTCTCCTTCCGTGTATTCACATTTAGAATATGCCAGTTTGCACAAACAGTTTGTCTAATTTGTTTGTTTAAAACTGAGTGTTTGGTGATAAACACTAAGTTGGGAGTTGTTTTGTCTTTACTGGGTGTCAACAGATGCTGGCGGTCATAAAAGCGGGCCCCCTTATATGAGTCACAAATTATTTTTTTGGGATATCCTCTGGACTGAAATTTGGACTTCATCATGATGGATTTTTCATCATAGTCCGATAAATTTGTGCAGTTACGTCGTAACCGAAGAAATTCACCGAAAGGGACACTGTTTTTCTGTATGGTTGGATGGTAACTGTCATAATGAAGTAATGTGTTTCTTGCAGTGGGCTTAACGAATAAGTCCACAGCAAGGGCTCCATCCTGATGTTTAATTATGACATCTAGATACTCTACTTGTGTCCTGTCTACATGGTGAGTAAACTTGATGTTATTGTCGCACAAATTCATCCATAGAAGAAATTGATCCAAATTGTCTTCATTGTCAACCCAGATGAAAAATACATCATCTATGTATCGTGACCAGTTGGTCACAGATTCATAGAATGGTATAATTTCATTGAATATGAACTGGTTTTCAAATAGCGACATGTAAATATTGGCAATCGTCAGAGCGCATGAAGCACCCATGCTGACTCCTTGCTGTTGCTTAAAAAGATTGCCGTTGAATTCAAAGATGTTATCCATAAGCAATATTTTCAGACATTCTAGAACAAACAAGGTTGGACAAATGATGTTATATTTCTGTAAAAACCAGTGGGTTGCCTCCAAAGCTCCCATAATGGGAATGTTACTGTATAGTGCTTCTATATCCATAGTGACTAACAGTTGGGAGGTATTGCAAAATTGTACTTGTTCCACTTGGTTGATAATATGTCTGGTGTCCTGTACATATCCGGGGATACGGGAGATGTGGGGACATAAGATGGCGTCCACATATTTAGCCAAAGGCTCTGTTACTGAGCCAATCGTTGTCACTATGGGCCTTAATGGGGGGTCAAGACTGTTTTTATGGACCTTCGGGATTCCATAAATGCTGGCCAATTTAGGATTAGTTACATTAAGATATTCCCATTCCTTTTTACATATCTCACCATCCCCCAGCGCTTTGTCTGTGAGTTTTTTTTATTTTGTTCCTCGTCTGAATTGTGGGATCTTTGGTTATTGGTGCATAGAAGCGTGTGTCGCTCAACATGTCTTCCATTTTGAGAACATAGCTGGAGGTATCATAGACTACAATCCCCCCTCCCTTATCACATGCTTTGACTGTGAGATTCTTATCTGCTTTGATGTCTTGTAGAGCTTTATACTCTGCTGCAGTGAGATTGAAAGGTGTCTTAGGAGTATAGTTGGTAATGTTGGTAAATTTGTCATAAATGATCTGTTCAAATATGGCAACCTGAGGAGGTAATTGGTCTGCTGTGGGGGTGAAAGACGATTTAGGTCGTAACCCTGACCGATTAGATACCTCTGACGTCTCTTCTTGTCCCAGAAAAAAGAATTTGAGCCTAATCTTACGTAGAAAGGACTGCAAGTCTCTAAATAGATCAAAAGTGTTAAGTCCAGAATGTGGTGCGAATGTGAGTATTTTAGATAGAACAGAGATGGTTGAATCTGATCAATTTGTTTAGCTTAGATAAAAAATTGGAAGATGATCTAGTTTCTCCGGTATCGGTTGTTTCTTGTCTCTAGATACTGGTTGTACATCATAGGTTGATGTACTAGGAACTGACTGAAATCCGGAGTCGGAGCATTCTGAAAACGAGTTTGATATTGTGGCCTCCAATTGCCAAGCATCATTTGGCGATTCCCTATAAAAGGGGGTCTATTTTGATATCTGGTGTTTGCTCTACCTTGTTGGTAACTGTCTTCATAATATGCTCCATCACCATCAGAACTGGATGATTCAGAGAAGGTGTTAATCTCTTTTGCCAAATTTGGATGGTCTATTTCCCCAATTATCTATTGGACCTTCAGAATTAGTGAAATAATGGTCAGAAAGATAAGGGTATGTGGTCTCTTTTTTGAAGAAGTGGATATCTTTTTGTAATTTATCCGTTTTTCTTTTAATCAAATAGTCTGAATAAGAGTTTAGATCTTTTTCTACATCTTCCAATTTTGCTCTACCTTGTTGGTAACTGTCTTCATAATATGCTCCATCACCTTCAATGAAGACGCTGTTCCTTGCTAATGACATTTATTTTTTGTTTCATAGTTAACGTAATTGTGCATGAATACAGACTTCCTGAAGAAGGCTCACGCCGAAACGCGTTGAAATGGGAATTCACTTCTGTATTTTATAAAGTATTTGATTGTTTGTTATCATTCACAAAATCTTTGTCACATGTATTATAATCTTGTATGTATTAACTTATAACTATACTAAAATAATTTCTACAAAAAAGTTTGATATAATAACAAATAAAATATTCAGAATATATTAGCAAAAAAAAAAAAACATTTAGTGTGAGTGCAGTCATTAGCATACCGTTCTTCTTCACTTTAGTACCATTGCCACATAACCCGTGCATTTTTGTTCTCCCTTTTCCAAAGTACTGTTTCCTTGCTAGGGTTCATCCCATAAGGCAGGGGCCCCTTTCTTTCAAATATAGTACACTCAAGGCTGGTCCTCGAGGGGTTGCTCTCAATGTTATCATTTGATCTGATGGACAAGTAAAAAATATAGAATCATACATAGTTGATCTCCCTCTTTTCACCTAGGTCTAGTGGTTGGGCAGAGCCAATATTGTTCATCTTAATTATTTTGTAATTTTTATCACTTCTCTCACCTCCCCTAGTGGTAATATAAAAACTTTTTTCAGCAAGTCTGACATTATGGCAAAATTACCTACGTTCGGCTTTTCAGACAAACTATTTGCCAACATGGTAGGCAGCACTGTCTCCTTCGGTGATTCCTCCACCTTAGGACAGGATAAAAATGACGAAATAAATACCTTATTAGGGCTAAGAAAAATACTCAAGCGGATAGAACAACATGGACATTTCATGCTTCAATACTAGAAAGCGGGAGTCACCCCGCAGGGCCTCAGGGTACGTAACATACCAGGTCTATTTGTGCACATCAGGGAGTTCTTGGAACGCTGGGCCTTAATATCCAACCGTTGTTCCAGAGACTATATGATGTTAATTGTAGAAACATTCAAAGGTATACTACAGCAATGAGCACAAGAAATAGCAGACCTGGAAGAGAAAATCAAAAGTTAAGGTATAGTGCAGGATGTGCAGAAAAAATTGGAAGATGTAGAAAAAGATCTAAACTCTTATTCAGACTATTTGATTAAAAGAAAAACGGATAAATTACAAAAAGATATCCACTTCTTCAAAAAAGAGACCACATACCCTTATCTTTCTGACCATTATTTCACTAATTCTGAAGGTCCAATAGATAATTGGGGAAATAGACCATCCAAATTTGGCAAAAGAGTTAACACCTTCTCTGAATCATCCTGTTCTGATGGTGATGGAGCATATTATGAAGACAGTTACCAACAAGGTAGAGCAAACACCAGATATCAAAATAGGCCCCCTTTTATAGGGAATCGCCAAATGATGCTTGGCAATTGGAGGCCACAATATCAAACTCGTTTTCAGAATGCTCCGACTCCGGATTTCAGTCAGTTCCTAGTACATCAACCTATGATGTACAACCAGTATCTAGAGACAAGAAACAACCGATACCGGAGAAACTAGATCATCTTCCAATTTTTAATCTAAGCAAAACAAATTTATCAGATTCGACCATCTCTGTTCTATCTAAAGGACTCACATTCGCACCACATTCTGGACTTAACACTTTTGATCTATTTAGAGACTTGCAGTCCTTTCTACGTAAGATTAGGCTCAAATCTTTTTTCTGGGACAAGAAGAGACGTCAGAGGTATCTAATCGGTCAGGGTTACGACCTTAATCGTCTTTCACCCCCACAGCAGACCAATTACCTCCTCAGGTTGCCATATTTGAACAGATCATTTATGACAAATTTACCAACATTACCAACTATACTCCTAAGACACCTTTCAATCTCACTGCAGCAGAGTATAAAGCTCTACAAGACATCAAAGCAGATAAGAATCTCACAGTCAAAGCGTGTGATAAGGGAGGGGGGATTGTAGTCTATGATACCTCCAGCTATGTTCTCAAAATGGAAGACATATTGAGCGACACACGCTTCTATGCACCAAAGATCCCACAATTCAGACGAGGAACAAAATAAAAAAACTCACAGACAAAGCTCTGAGGGATGGTGAGATATATAAAAAGGAATGGGAATATCTTAATGTAACTAATCCTAAATTGGCCAGCATTTATGGAATCCCGAAGGTCCATAAAAACAGTCTTGACCCCCCATTAAGGCCCATAGTGACAACCATTGGCTCAGTAACAGAGCCTTTGGCTAAATATGTGGATGCCATCTTATGTCCCCACATCTCCCGTATCCCGGGATATGTGCAGGACACCAGACATATTATCAACCAAGTTGAACAAGTACAATTTTGCAATAACTCCCAACTGTTAGTCACTATGGATATATAAGCACTATACAGTAACATTCCCATTATGGGAGCTTTGGAGGCAACCCACTGGTTTTTACAGAAATATAACATCATTTGTCCAACCTTGTTTGTTCTAGAATGTCTGAAAATTGTGCTTTTGGATAACATCTTTGAATTCAAAGGCAATCTTTTTAAGCAACAGCAATGAGTCAGCATGGGTACTTCATGCGCTCCTACGATTGCCAATATGTACATGTCGCTATTTGAAAACCAGTTCATATTCAATGAAATTACACCATTCTATGAATCTGTGACCAACTGGTCACGATACATAGATGATGTATTTTTCATCTGGGTTGACAATGAAGACAATTTGGATCAATTTCTTCTATGGATAAATTTGTGCGACAATAACATCAAGTTTACTCACCATGTAGACAGGACACAAGTAGAGTATCTAGATGTCATAATTAAACATCAGGATGGAGCCCTTGCTGCGGACTTATTCGTTAAGCCCACAGCAAGAAACACATTACTTCATTATGACAGTTACCATCCAACCATACAGAAAAACAGTGTCCCTTTCGGTGAATTTCTTCGGTTACGACGTAATTGCACAAATTTATCGGACTATGATGAAAAATCCATCATGATGATGTCCAAATTTCAGTCCAGCGGATATCCCCCAAAAATAATTCGTGACTCATATAAGCGGGCCCGCTTTTATGACCGCCAGCATCTGTTGACACCCAGTAAAGACAAAACAACTCCCAACTTAGTGTTTATCACCAAACACTCAGTTTTAAACGAACGAATTAGACAAACTGTTTGTGCGAACTGGCATATTCTAAATGTGAATACACCGAAGGAGAACCAGTTACCCAAACCCATGTTTGCCTACAAAAGGAATAAATCGTTAAAAGATCATATAGTACGATCCCGCATGGCAATAAGAACCTCGAGTGGGCAAAAATCACTGACCAATACACAACCAGTTACAGGCACTTTCAGTTGTTCTAACTGCAAATCATGCGCCTCAGTGGTGCAAGGACCCACTTTGCTATTTAACAAACAACAGATTAAACCCTTAGATCTTAATAACTGTAAGAGTTCTAATGTGATTTACTTAATCATTTGCCCCTGTCAAAAAGGCTACGTGGGACAGACAAGCCGGGACATGAATGTTAGACTGACAGAACATCGATCTGCAATCAGGACACGCAAATTAACAGCTCCCATGGTCACCCATTACCTAGAGCAGAACCATGAACCTGACGACATGTCCTGGTATATCCTGGAGAGGATACACCCGAAGATAGGTTTAAACCTAGATAAGATCAGGAAACTACGGGAGGTGTATTGGATCTTTGTATTGGGGACAGCAGTAACAGGATTAAATGCAGAAATACCGTGGGATCAAGCCATAATATGAATTTAAAACATGGCCACTGATTGTATTTGATGTGCTTCTATAATTCTTGTTGCATAGATTTTCCCATGTGCTGTAACCGAATTGGGCTTAAAGATGATACATTCGACACATATTGACCTTTCAGATAACAGTAGCAAGTGGATTGCCAGTTTTTGGCACAATATTGGGACTTTGGGCTAATCAATTACATAGGGTACAACAACAGGATTTTATTAATTGTTTTCCCTGCTGGCATAAATGACCTTCCCGTTTTTATGTCTTGCTTCTACTTACACCCTCCCTGTCTATGCCTTTCTCATTCATATGCCAGACACGACCCATTCTGCAACTCGTAGATTGTAATTTTTCCAGTGACAAGTTCGCTATCTATACCATTTTATATTTGCAGTTCGGTTCCAATTATCTCCATAATCATAGATTCCACCCTGGTAAGATGGCGCCCATATTCCCCTTACCACTAGTAATGTGTCCCAATAGAATTGTTCCTCACAAACAGCACGACATATAACATCAGGGATTCTGTAAGTTTTTGTAATTCAGTCATTCTTCGACTCTCCATTACCAGCCATTACAAGTAGGATCCGTGACCTATATATATGTTTCTGACGATCGCTATATCGCTACAGTCAGATTGAACCCTTGCAAGATGGCGCATATATTTTCTCTACGTCTCAGAGTGCCGCCATGCACAAATTCATCTGTTTGTTTACTTCCGTAATATCACGAGACCTAACCAATTGCGCGCCAAGTTTTTGTGCTTTAAAATGGACCATTCAGATTGGTTATGCCGTACGAGGGATTTGACGGAAGACGCCCGCTTCACGGACCCAGTCACACGTCTCTAAGTAAGTGTGGAATCTTGTCTTGTGGGGTTCCCCGTCAATTGCGCAGATTGCAGATACCGCCACCATCTTAGTGAGAGGGGACTTTGGCCTTTAAGCGGCAGTTTTAATTACTTTCTGCCTATCGTTAATTCTTGCGGTAGCAACAGTTTCCTGGTTGCCTTTCCAGTTCTTCAGTCGCTTTTTTATCAGCAATAATACCTCCAGTGAATTTCTATCAGATACATGTAGTTTTGGCGACCTTGTTAAATAATTAGTCTTTGCCTTTAAATCACAGGACATACTTTACCGCGTTGTTCTACTGTATCGATACTAGGCAGTTGTAATTTAATATATCTATCATCTCCCCTAGATGGTGCTCATGCAGGAAGCATGACGGATTTCAAATATCTTAAGCAGAACCCCATGTTCGGTTAGGACTAACTATCTTACTAAGGTACGAAGAGCTTTTTTAACTTTGTGGTTTGCTACCAGTTTTCAGCCATATAAGATCGGAGACTCATAGATTGTTTGTCTCTTTCTATCAATTTAGTGCTCCATTGAATTTGAGCGGGCGCTCCTGTTCGTCTTCATCCACCAACTAATGCAATTACCTCTCGTCATATCTATACAAGCAGGAGTCCCTTCTTATAAGGTACACAATTACAATTAGTGCCGCTACATACCAATCAAGCAGTCAGTATACATACATCGAGACTAACTGTACCTTTGTGTTGTCACTTTTTTTCCCACTAGTGTTGTTAGATTTAAGACAATATAAACTTTATTCGTGGTGACTTTTATACCTGACACACCTTCGGATCCCAGTCATCCATTCTGTATTTCCAAATTTAAGGTACCGTCACTTTTTCAATACCTAAGACCTTGTTTACTAGACTAGTTATAAATAGCTATTTAGATCAGCTTATCATCTCTTTCAGGGACAGACCTGTTTTTAATCCTGTAGTACTTGTCAGCAGGTCCTCATATTCACATTATACACATGTAGACCTTTCCGCTGGAATCTATTTCACTCATAGAATTCATAATTTAGTTATCTCTGGGCTCCCCCCCCCCCCCCCACCACTTCACGTTTTTGTCACATCAATTCGGAGCGTTCAATATAAATTGGTCGAGTGTTTCATCTATAAGCATATAGCGTTATTTCCTGTGCTCTCTACCATTTGCTAGTCAGGTTTTTAACCGGATGTATATATGTAAATATTGTATAGATTATAACAGGTTCTTGTTGAGAGACTATCACGCACTGTACATAGACAATGTAATGTATTTAATGTTTTAATTTCACATGTATAGAAATGGAAGTTTTGGCTCAGTTTTTCTACTGTTACCGGGTGTCAAGAGAGATCGATTTAAACTGAATAAATTATCAAGAGATATGAAATGTAAATCATGTGATCAATGAAGACGCTGTTCCTTGCTAATGACATTTATTTTTTGTTTCATAGTTAACGTAATTGTGCATGAATACAGACTTCCTGAAGAAGGCTCACGCCGAAACGCCTTGAAATGGGAATGCACTTCTGTATTTTATAAAGTATTTGATTGCTTGTTATCATTCACGAAATCTTTATCACATGTATGCCGCTCGCTTAGAGGAGTCTTCCTGCCACAACCCTGTCCGTGCTACTGGAGTAGCTGTCATCTGTTCCTGATTGTGTTTTTTGCCGGTGAGAGGAGCTTTCAGCCGCGAGGCCGCAGAGGAGGCGAGAGGCGCGGCCCCGGGACTGCGAGGACCAGCCTACAACATCCTCAGCTGTGTCCTCTTCCCGGGTGAGCCGCGCCCCCTCCCAGTGCCCGCCCCCACCGAAGTGCTCTTCACTCCTCGCGGCCCCCGCTCCGCGGGGGCCGCTCGCTTAGAGGAGTCTTCCTGCCACAACCCTGTCCGTGCTACTGGAGTAGCTGTCATCTGTTCCTGATTGTGTTTTTTGCCGGTGAGAGGAGCTTTCAGCCGCGAGGCCGCAGAGGAGGCGAGAGGCGCGGCCCCGGGACTGCGAGGACCAGCCTACAACATCCTCAGCTGTGTCCTCTTCCCGGGTGAGCCGCGCCCCCTCCCAGTGCCCGCCCCCACCGAAGTGCTCTTCACTCCTCGCGGCCCCCGCTCCGCGGGAGCCGCTCGCTTAGAGGAGTCTTCCTGCCACAACCCTGTCCGTGCTACTGGAGTAGCTGTCATCTGTTCCTGATTGTGTTTTTTACCGGTGAGAGGAGCTTTCAGCCGCGAGGCCGCAGAGGAGGTGAGAGGCGCGGCCCCGGGACTGCGAGGACCAGCCTACAACATCCTCAGCTGTGTCCTCTTCCCGGGTGAGCCGCGCCCCCTCCCAGTGCCACGCCCCCCCTCCACCCAGGAGTCTATCAGCAAGCCCGGTGACGCGCATCGCGGGACGCGCGCGGGCCGCAGCCCGGGGCGAAGCCCGGGCCAAGGGCGTGCCCGTTGTTGCCCGTTAGTGACCGGTAGCGACCGGGCCCGGGCCACTCCCCTTGGCTCTGGCTTTCAACAGCTTGTAACTCACCTCCAGAGCCTATTATTCCGTAGCATACTTGTATCATGCTTACCAGAACCAGAAGAAACGCCAAAACTAACTCCAAAAATGCCCAAGCCGTAGCTCAAATAACCGGACCCATTGACCTATTTATTTCACGGACCCATGAGGTAATCGACCAGAGCATCTCTCTTCTTGAAAAAAGAGTGTCGCTGGACCTTATGAATGCGAAACGCTCGTCACTGGGCACTATAGCAACCGCAACTTCTCCCATTCACCAAACTCTCCCAAACTCTTCTCTCCCCGTGACTGTGCTTGCTCACGACACCAATACAATCCTGTCTACAGTCGATTTATCTGTAACTCAATTTGAGTCTGACCTATCATCATCGTCAGATAATTTAGAGGCATCTCCCGACTTAGCAGCTTGTCAAACACTCGAAGGTTCTGACACTAACATAGATATCTACCTTCGAGGGGTAAGAGAAGGAGCCATTCCCAAACAAGGTAGTACAAATCCCATTGACAATGTAGCACCCACGGCTTCTTTCCCCGGTCATGCGACGGAACTGGGGGGGGAATCACTAAATCAAATCACAAAATCTGTTCAACTAATCACAACAACCCCAATACAATCCAACCTTATGCTCCCTACCACCTCTATCGAGGCTACTGACAAACCCTGTAGTACTTGTAAAACCACTTCTTACATACTAACTGCACTAAAAGACCTCCTGCTACAGCACCTGAAACCTATACAATTAAGTATTAGGAATCTTGAAGCTCAAATGGCAATCCTTTCCACCACTCTTCATGCTACGAGTGCACATTCTGTAACAAAAGAGCCCCGTAATGTGATTCAGCCTTCAAAAATAATTCATCAATCACAACTATCCAAAGTAACAAACCAACTAACTCTGAATACTCCTTCCCTACAAAACCCAAAACATAACGTCTCAAAGCAAAATTTGCAAAAAGTAACGTCTCAAACACAACAGGCCAAAACAACTGTGGTGACGAATCAACATACACCTAACATTGGCCCGGTAACTCCAGGTACAACAGGGGCCATACCAGGAAATGTGATTCCAACTCAAAACACAAAAAAGACAACACCCTTACCATCTAAATCAACGGTCCGTCCCCAGTTTTCATCTAAAAAGATCCCAAAAAAAACACCAGGAGTTAGGCGTCCAGTCCATCTGCCCCCAGAGGCCACGCCATATACTTTCATACTCACTGGTGTACCCGAACTAACGGAAGACATCTCAGAAACTGCCTGGTCACTCAAAAACAAGGTCATGCAATGGCTAAGCATTAACAGGCCACTAGAATCCCATCACTCTGGAGGGATCTCCACAGTCCGTAGGGTAGCTTGGGTAGGTAAAGCACCAAAGTCGACCCACGGAGACTGTATTATCGTATCCTGTAGAGACCCTTCCACCGTGGACCACATTTGCTCTTGGCCCTCGTTGGAGAAAAAGGGAGGAATTGATGCCCGTCATCTCTCTTTCTTTTATCCTCCAACAAAACAACAACACTATACCCCAACCTGGAACTGGCATCAGCCCCAAAGTGAACAGTGGAAGCAGGTGGGGTATACCTATGACCATGGAAACAGAAACATACCTAGAGATTGGCCAAGGCAGTACTGGCAGGATAGACCCTACCAATCATATGAAGGCTGGCAGGGCTTCCCTACACAAAATCGCTTTGACTGCCTAGAGATGGTGGATTGACCGTTTTGTTCTGAACCAAAGAGTAAGAACACTAATATCACTTACCCACCAGTACATCTAACTCAAGAGCGACCGTCACCTAAATCTGTTTTGAAATTAAAACAAACTCCCCCTATCAACATAAACCAAAAGTCAGGGACAACCATAGATGTCTCCCTCAGTTCCACAAATGTTACGCTCACCATATCCACTGATCCCCTGGGGACTAGGCCCGATTCACATTTTCATCAACCAAAAGCTTCAAGAGATCCTATCAACTTTCCCCAGACTCAGATAGGGTACCCGATAGACACCCCGACAGTGAGTTCCTCGAGGGAACTACCCCCTTCCCATATATCCCCGGAACCCACTGATCTGAGTCTCTCCATTACATACTGGAATGTCGCAGGTCTGTCCTCTAAAATAACATCAGAGCCTTGGCTTGATACAGCCAGGGAACACCAGATCCTCTGCCTGCAAGAAACATGGTGCACATTCCCGATGCACCTAGCGGGATATAAAACCTTCTTCACCCCAGCAGTGCAGGGAAACATGGGCAGGCCAAAGGGGGGGCTTATGATCTATGTTGCCAATACTCTTCCCTTTAAATCTACAAGACTGTTAAAAGAATGTTCAACATATCAAATCATGCAGATAATCACCACAACTGGTAACATCTATATTCTTATCAATTATTATAACAACTTGGGCCCATCGGATTGTAGGCCAAACTTAATAGAGATTGCCACCTTTTTAGCAACTTTCCAAAACGAAAACGACAAAAACACAACACACTTTATGTGGGGTGGTGACTTTAATTTCCCTCTATGCCCAAATCATAAAAGAGGAATCTGTGGGCTGGAAAACGAACTGGCCAGTCCCATACCCCACTTCGTACATTCGTCTTGTGGTAGTAAGCTGAATGACATTATATTCTCCTTAGACTTGGATTTTGTGAACGAACTAGTAGATCCGCAGCAGGACTTCTTACCAACCTTCCATGCAAGAGGCTTCCTAACAACTATAGACTATATAATAGCCTCCCACTCACTTAAAGGGCAATTAGTACACTTTGAAACTGGGACTAACCCAATAAGTGACCACTATCCACTCAGTGTAAGAATCATCATCAAACTGGCAAATGACCATCCTGCAAAGCCGAGCCTTCTTAATCAGCATTCACTTACCATGAACAAATTAAATGGCTACACGGTCAAATGGGCCAAGATTGACCCGGAAGAGATAACCCAGCGGGTCCTCGGAAAATCCGAGCATTGGATATCTGAATGTATGTCCCTGGAGGCATCACCTCAAACAATCGTTAGTAGTTTCCAAAGTATCCAAGAAACAATAAGGGATGAACTATTTGTCAAGCTAAAATAGAATAACAACCCACCTACCACGAGATGGTTTGATACCGCTTGTCGAAAGGCACTCTCAACTCTTAAAGAAGCTCTACATAGACCTACGAGAGACCTTCTAGAAATCTCTAACTTAAGAAAAGCATATAACTCTGCTAGAAGGGACCGTAAAAAACAAATCAAACAAGAACTTTGGTTACAACTGCACGACAGCTCCCAAAGAAAGGACAGCGCCCTATTCTGGCAAGTCATAAGGTCCCCATTCCTGACAAATAGCACAGAAACCAATCACCTAGATGTGGCAATAATGGAAGAAGATTGGGTCACCCATTTTTCAAAAATCTTTAGCCCCCCTGCGGACCTTGCAGCAGAAAACGGTACAGGAACAAATGAGGTCTATCTACGGGAAAACAACATCTATCCGATAAACATCCACTTCCATCTCAGTGAAGTTATTAAAGCAATCAGGGCATCAAAATCTGGCAAGGCTTCTGGCCCTGACGGAGTTCCAATGGACATCTTCCTTCACAATGTAGACTTCTGGTCCCAGCTAATTACTCGGGTCATGTCAGCTGTAACTTCGGTCGGGCTTTTCCAGTCGTGGTCGACATCAGTCCTTTTACCCATCTTCAAAAAAGGCGACCGCAACGACCCAGCCTGCTACAGACCAATCTCTCTTCTGGACTCCCTGGGTAAGATCGCGGGTCGAGTGCTCCTGGACCGTTTACAATCATGGGCCCGAGAGAACAACATCATCACCGACCTACAATATGGTTTCCAGAAGGGGCTTGGGACTGTGGAGCAGGCTCTTAACCTTGCCCTTCTGGCAGGGAAATATGTTGGCGCCACAGGAGGTAACATCTTCCTCGTCTATGTCGACTTAAGTGCGGCATTTGACTGCGTCCCACACTCAAAACTCTGGCAAATACTCAGCGACCTTGGAGTGGACCCCCCATTAATAGCTTTTTTACGTGAACTATATTCTAATGCCTCAGGGCGCGTAAGATTTGGTATCAGTGGTGAACTGTCCCGTTCATTTCAAATAACGAAGGGAGTAAGACAGGGATGTGTACTGGCTCCCTTCCTGTTCAACCTTTACACAAATGGGCTTGAGCAGGCTATGTTGGAAGGGAGCCAGGACTTACCGCAGATAAATCAGCGTCCGATACCAACACTCCTATACGCTGACGACTCAGTTATTTTAGCACGGACTCTGAACCAACTCCAGATACAAATCAACAAATATGCCACATTTATGGACTCACTCGGCCTCAAAATAAACATAAAGAAAACCTTCATAATGCATATTGGTCCTAGGGTCAAACACCCTAAACCGATAATGGTCGACAAAATGAAACTGGAAAAAACGTCAGTCTACCCCTACCTGGGAATTTTAGTGGACGACGCGGTAAACTGGCGCCAGGCAATTGACGCCAGAAACCTTCACTTTCGTAGGGCAACATCGGCCTTGATGTCGTTCTCGAGGAAATTGGGGAAACCAGCGCCACCCGAACTTTTAACCATATATTATGCAAAGTGCCACAGTGTGGCTACCTACGGAGCAGGTGTTTGGGGTTATGGACGCATAGATCAACTACAAATAACAGAGAATGGCTTTATTAAATATGTTCTAGCCCTCCCCCAAAGTTCCCCGATACTAGCTTCGCATCGTGAGCTAGGTATGGAGTATATCGTAGACACTATCCGCTCCCAACCAGTTTTATTGTGGCACCGAATATGGACCAACCCTGAATGCCATCTAACTTGCTCCCTTATCACAGACTGTTTAGCCCTGTCAAATTGGCGAAAAATTCCCTGGTTGACTTACATCTGAAACTTTTTTAATGACCTGGGCCACGAATCTTATTTTGAGGATCCCGCTACAATCGAAGACATCTCCAGAAAAAAATTGAAATCAATGTGTTTGGGCCACCTGCGAGAACTGCGGAACCAAGCTGAGATCTTAAAACCCTCCAACGAAAAAATCTGTGCACAACAATCCTGCAAAGGCATACAACCATATCTGACGTATTTTTTATCAAATCATGAGAAATTTTTACTAACAAGATTTCGTTTTAACATCTTTTTTCGTTTAGTTTCATTTCCTGATACACAAAATTGGTCCCACAACCTGATAAAATGCCCTTGTGATGGAATTTCCCCACAGTCAACGATCCACGTTATTTTATTTTGTAAATACTATAAACTTGCACGGAAAACGTGGATCATTCCATTTCTCCGATCCAGTGGCTACAGACAATGCAATACTGCGTTCCGCTTCATGCAGTCTCTGAACACGCCCCACGAAGCAAAACTTATAGTGACGTTCCTTAAAGCAGTTATCACAATACGTCAAAACATTTCAAACTAACTAGAAGTAATTAAAACTGTAAACTTTATTTCTAATACGTTTTTCTCCTTTATCTTGATGTATTTTTTAAATTTATCTCAGTGCTGGAAATGTCTTTCTCTATGTACTTTTTATGATTATACAATTGATAATCGAATAAAAGTTTATGAAACTGAAACATGTATTATAATCTTGTATGTATTAACTTATAACTATACTAAAATAATTTCTACAAAAAAGTTTGATATAATAACAAATAAAATATTCAGAATATATTAGCAAAAAAAAAAAATTTTGTGTGAGTGCAGTCATTAGCATACCATTCTTCTTCACTTTAGTACCATTGGCACATAACCCGGTGCATTTTTGTTCTCCCTTTTCCAAAGCTCTCTTGAGTGGTAGAAAGGGTGTGCTCAAGCCTTTGACACACAACTCTAAGTTCAGTAGAACTTACTGTATTCAAGCTTGTATTATATGTACCTCTGGTTCCATTCGTGGTTTTCAAATGATCACACACTGAGATTTTCTGGTAAAACAGTGGCAAGCTGGAATCCCACACGCTGCACACCAATGTGAGAAGTTGGCCTGGCATAGGCTGTCCACTATTCTAGTGGGCACCTTGCACCAGTCCAAACGACCCCTTATTGATGGTAGGTTAAGGGAAACCTTATAGAAAGCTATCCTAGTGGTAGCTGTGGAGAGCAGCCTTCAGCTAAGTCTTGAAGGAATGTAAAGCAGCTTGTTTTACCAGTCTATAATCTCATGTAATGACCAAATGAAAGGAGAACCACACCAGGTATATATATAAAATATATGTATTTATTCTAAACACATCCCCCTAGACTCTTTATGAGGCTAGTAGCAAAAGTACACCAGTAAACTTATTTAGGGTCGTCACAAACCATATACTAAGAAAATGGTATAAGAACCACGACTGACATAGATACAAGGCCTAGAGCCTTTAGAACCGCTGGGGCCACCAGGAACCACCCAAGGTAGTGACACAGAGGGCCCACGGGGGACGCGTGCAGTGTCTAAACACAGCCGCGAATCACCATGAACTTCTATGGGGAAAGTTGCATTTGGAAAATTACAGATTAAGGACACTTAGGAGTAGACTTGGAGCAAACCCCTTTAGAACTTGGCAGTTCTAGAGTCAATATCCACGGGAGCACCGGAGTATTCGAGTTACCTCACCCAGGGAAGCCGGGTGAATAGGTGTCTTTTGGTGTCTGGTTTCGTCGTAGTTTTCAATGGCGAGCTTCTGAAAAGTGCTGCAGGCGACCAAGTGGAAAGTGTCCGGATGGATCCAAGAGTGTATTGAAGATCTGAAGAACCTGAAAGCAGAGGGGACAGAGTCTGGGTCACTAGCCAGTGACCAGGAAGGCAAGGAGAAGATGCCAACCAATGTCGGGTGATTTCAGGTGAAGAAGGTGAAGCTTGACTCTTCAGCCACGAGAATCAGGAGGCATCGACGACAACCAGGAGCTGGATTCAAGCTGTCCCACATGGGTTGTCGAGTGCTGTAGCGTCGGTATCCAAATTGGACCCAACAAGCCTTGGCAACAGCAACCCACGCAGAAAGCAAAGATTGGCTTTGGTGCAGACCAGCAAGGTCTGAGGGACTCACCCTTTGGAGGGGAGTCAGGGCACATCTGAAGCAACTAGGAAAGCCCAAGAAACAGTAGAGTTAACTTCGTGGGGACCCACCAGTTGATGGACAAGGGATTGCAAAGGAGCCTCAAGCTGAAATGCTAGAAGCAGGTCCATGGAACACTCGTGGAGTGTAGGCCCACAATCTTTGGTGCAAATGGTGCACGGGTCTTGGACTACAAGTAGCCCAGCGCACAACTTTGGGATATCTCAGGTAGTTAATGCACTAGCAAATGTGCACGGTGTCCAGGGGTTCTGATTCCACGTCTCTTGTGATGGATGCAGGTCTCAGCTTTGCTGTGATCTCGTGTCGACCTCGGAGATGTCTGGAAGTCTGGGTCTTGTGTTGCAAATCCTTCGGGATCCGGTGGGAGCCTTGGAAATGCAGACCGGCAAGATGCTTCTTTGGTGCCTGTTTGAACAGGGGAGTCACTCCTTGACCCCAAGGGAGATTCTTCCGTCTTCTAGTCGAAATAGAATGTCGAAGTTCCAGGATATATGTTGCAGAGTATCGTCCAGGGTAATCTAAAGTCCTAAGGAATGGGTTCCTATACTTATACTAAGTCCCCCAGCACTGTCTGAAAAAGCATTCTATGAATGCACCCACCCAGCCCCAATACACTAAAGCCTATCTGAGAGGTGGTTACACCTCCCTGTGACAGGAAACCTATTGTCCAGGCCTCCCCTGCCGGAGTTTCATCCAGCAGTAGGAGGTCAGACCCGTGTCTGTGGCTGTGAGATCCATTTTGTGATGCCAAGGCTCTTTAAAACTATTACCAGTTTAAGTAAGTGTGCGCATGTCTTCTCCCTCTAGAAGGGTGGTATTCTACCCCCACCACCAGAACTGGTGGGGGTTAGGATTCCAAAGTGTTTGACACCAAACACGATATGTTTCCATGTAGCCATTCCAAAGTTAGCATTAACCACGAGGTTATAATGCACTTAAGAGTATTTGGTCTGGCAGAATCACAGAACAGCTACAGAGAAGTGATTCCGAAAGCTGCAGAGGGGCTCAGCTCATGCTTGGGCACCCTCTCACACAAAACCAAGCACTCTGCCTTCAGGATTGTTAAGGCCTGCCATTGGAGTGACTTATAGATTTATATGTGTCAGTGATATAAGGTAGATATAGGTAGCCTATATCTTAGTACAGGGTGCATGCACCACCTTACCCAGGCTGTAGTAGCAGACCTGTGGTGCCATTGTGGAAGGCTTCTCAGGGGTGGCATTATACTTGCTTCAGCCCCTGGTAGGCCTCTGGGGTACCTATGCCCTTAGTACCTAAGGTACCATACACTAGGGACGCACAAGGGTAACCTAGTAACCAATCTGGAGTGTACCTAATGTACATGCAATCAATTTAGAGAGGAAGCAGCTAGGCTGGGCCCCAGCCAGACTAAAGTTAAAAAACGGTGAAACACCAGCAAAAAGTGGGGGTAACCATAGTAAGCAGATCCTATTCTCCTACACTGGAACCCACAAATCTGGTAATTCATCCTACTTAAGTAGCTACAAAATAGCAAGTTGCATATAGATCTGCCCAACTATAAACTACTTGGCAGAAGAAGATCTTTGTTGTATATAAATCAGCATACAACAATAGGTGGAGACTACCAAGCACCTAATAATAGATGAGTGGGACCCAAAATTATATTTGTACTCAAAAATCATAGTTTACAAAGATCGGTTGCAAAGGCCACATGTCATTCAAATAAGTTATTGACTCAAGGAACTCCCATAGGCCACAGGCAATGAGGAACCCAACTTTTCTAATCTGCTGCTACTCAGCCGGAATATAACTGGGCTACCAGCAAAGCTAGAGGACAAACAATTGACATAATTTATAGTGACATACAGTTTGCTGCCTTAAGTAATTTCAGGCTTTGGAACCAGTAGAGCTTGATGGATTTGTAGCCTTTAGTGTTTCAGGTGATAAGTCAAAAAGAGTGAGACCAAGGGAAGATATAACTGTCTGGTTTCCACAACCTTCGACACCTAAACTAATTAGTGAACTTTACATCTTAGATATCCTTAACGTCTAATTTTTAACTGCTAAAAGCACACTAAGCTATTTATGTTAAATTAGCTTGAGGAGACCATTAGAGTAGTAAGGTATGATTTTAAACCTGAACAGCGAGGCACGTTGAACAACAAACTAAAGATAACGTTAATCTGCAGCGATTTGAGCATCTCTCAACATAGGAACCTTCTGAGGCAAAAAACAAGGATCAAAGAAGTCTCTTTGAATTTGCCTGGAATAGCATAAGCTGCTACAAAGATACTGAACCGGGAGAAAAATTGACTAACTTAATGTCATCAAATGCTCTTTGCAGCTTGAACGGCTGCACGATTTCTGATAAATCGGCCAAAATGTTTTATGCTGGAGGGAAATATTCAAGTTTAATTGATTATCTGGCACATGCATCAAGGTAGGCTTTTGCGATTCCTTAATTGCGATTATTAAGGAATTGCAATTAAGGAACCGCAATAGCCTATGCATGTAGGAATCACTATAAAAATAGCGACTCCTAAACATTCCTTAATTGCGACTCACAATTAAGGAAAGCCTTCCCATTCATTCGTATGGGCCTACAGGCCCATACGAATGAACGGGAGATTGAATGCGCAAATTGCGAGTACCATTAGGTACTCGAAATTTGCTCATGCAATTTCAAGGGTGCAAGGGTGACACCCTGTTGCACCCCTGAAATTGTGATGTGCACATATGTTGCGCACAGACATGCCCTAAGGGCTTGTGTGTGCGCAACATGAAACTTTGAAAAATGCACCAAAGTGCACTTTTCAAAGTTTTTGCAAATTACCATGAAGTTCAACTTCATGGTAATTTGCGCCCCCTATTAGCGAAATCGCTCATTTTTTTACTTTAATGCATTGCATTTAGGAATCTCAATTTGCGATTCCTTAAATGCAATCGCAATTTAAGTAATCGCACATTAGAGATTACTTAAATTGCGATTTTTGCATTTAGGATGATGCATCCAAATGTAAAAATACCGGTCGCAAAGGGGAAGATTCGGAGAATCTGCTCGTTTGTGACCATTTTTTCTTTTGATGCATGTGCCTGTATATTGTCATCAATTTAGAAGCATGGTACAGTGTTGCTGGAGCACTGGGCCCAAGGCCGGCGCTGGGCATGCATGGGCAGTGTGGGACGCTACCCAGGGACCCGCAGTCAGCCCTCCAACTTGGGGCCTCGCACCAAGTGTAACAGTCAGGCCACAGCATGAAAGGTGCCACCTTGCAAGTGCACCACCTTAGGGGCCCACCTTCCCTGGCCTCACTGCTATGGTGTAACGAGGCGCATGAAGGGTGGGGAGAAGTCCCACTTGCAAGAAGGCACATTCCTGTTTGTACTACAATTAGGCCTCCTCCCCCCACCCATGCAGAGGAGCAGCGGGAGGACTATTGTCCAGCTGTTTAGCTCCCTGTCAGTCCCTTAACCCCATCTGGAGATAAGCAACCCACACACCTTCAGCCATTTATGAGCTGTTAAGAGGTGCTTGTAGGTGGCTGAGAGGGAGGGGCTGCAGCTTCAGGAGCAGCAGAATCTACTGAGATGCAGACAGCCTTGAATGGGTCAAGTCTATGCAAATTAGAGGGGCCTCGCACATTCCCCTTCTGCAAAGGGTCCCAAAAATCCTAGAACTGTCCCTGAGTGGGCCAATCTTACCACTTACCCTGTGATTAACGTTTCGAGATTTCTGAGAGGTAGAGGGGAGTTAACATCCATTTAACAAATTGAAATTACAATGCAGCCCATTTGGCCACACAGTAAGGACCAGGAATTGGTCAGTAAGGTTAAATAAGATTTTATTACAAATTAAAAGCCAAACTGATGTATATAAATCTCAAGAACATGTTGTAAAGCTACATAATTATTACTTTGTATTTACAAAGCTACATAATCGCCACAGGATATCCAAAGCGTTAAATTCAATTAAGTCTGTACAGCCTAAGACATACAAGAAACTCAGTTTAGCAATACAAAGGATCAGGAGTAGGACCTGGTGATTAGTTTACAGGTTTCAGTCTTCCTTCCTGGGCATGAATATAGCTAAAGTTGTCTTAACTAATCCTGACTAAAGTTGTAAAAGTTAGGGAAACTCCAATTGATCAAAGAAAACAGGATGGTGTCAACATTGCGGAGACTTCAGTAGAAGTTCGCCACATCAGGAAAATTGCATAGCATGAACTCACAAAATGAGAAAATCAGAGAGAGATCTGCACCCCTCAGCGTCTCTAGGGAATATGTTCTCAGGACTAAAGCGTGAAGTTAAACCCACAGAACATCTGAGAGTTCCACGTGATCAACTCCAGGAATTTTGCACCTTCGAACAGTAGGAATTGGGATCCTCACTCAAGTCAAAACAAGCTTTATTCGATTACATTTAAAATCATAAAAGCAACAGACAACATGTATTTAAAAATTGATTTACAATTTGATAAAATTCATTACAATTTGATAAATTCATGTGGGTTACAAAAACAGAACAGTTCAGTAAAATTCATAAAGGTTAAAAAGCAAGCCGGGAATCATAATAATAAAATCACCCTTCCAGTTGTCTCGGGGATAGCATCCTGGACCTAGTGCGCATAGCGGCGACCAGGAAGCTAGCAACCCCGAGAATTGTCCTGATGCTGCCTAATAACTGAAGGTAAAGTAGAGCAGGCCGTACCTGAACAAAACCTGCATCTCTTAAAATGGGTGCCAAAAACCTCAACCTACTCGCTTTGTAGTGGCTACAAAACATGATGAAATGCATGAGGGTTTGGTCAGAAAAATTGTCACAGCTACACGGGGTAGATTCATCAGGAACACCCCACACGGGAAGATCGCCCAAGGAGTATTGCATTAAATTGAACCTAAATCTAATAAGCAGGTGACGATGGTAAGGTCTGCTCACGATTTTTAAATAAGGTTCAATTTGGGGCGAGGTCAGGAGTAAGAAGTTGGCTCTGACTCTTGGTTTAGTTAGTTCTTTCTCCTCCCGTGTTTGAACTGCCCTCCTCATGAAGTTTTCTTTGATCCATTTCAAATCTCCCTTGAGTATAGTGTTTGGGTGGCTGTATAGATTTGGTCTGCCGAGTCTGCCCATCTCCCCCTTTATGTATTCTAGCCATGGAATTTTTGAGGCATTGTCCAAGGTCATGCAATCCCTGAGGATTTTGTGGTTCAGAGCAATGTCCTTGTTCAGCCAAGTTTTAGTCCAACACATAAGGGGCGCTAGTTGGAGTGAGTCAGTAAGATAACCCAGCCCTAGTTCGGTATGTATTGAAAGGACAGGTGTGGATTGTGGGACACCCAACAAGGACCTGAGGAAATGATTTTCTGCTATTTGTAGTTTGCCACAGTTTGCGTGGCCCCACAATGGGGCTCCGTAGGAGGCTATAGATAGGCATTTGGTTTTGTAAACCTTCAATAATGCCTCCATCGGTCGAGACCCAAGACGCTTGGCGAAACTCAAAAGTGCAGAGGTGGATCTGGTAACGGCTAGGGATTTCGCATCCACCTGTGGGGACCATGAACCCTTCTCTTCAAATATCACTCCCAGGTAGGTGAACACTTGTACTCTCGAGATCCCCTCTCCACAGCAACTAAAAGATTTCAACTTTTTTGGCCTTGGACGCTTCCCTGCCAGCATAATATGAGATTTTTTGTTATTGACCAGCAGCTCGAGCGAAGACATAAAATGACCAAATGCATTAAGGAGCCTCTGTAACCCCACCCCTGTGCGGGCTAGAAGCACCGCATCGTCCGCATAGAGGAGTACGGGAACTGCAGATCCCCCCACATAAGGAATATCGAGTGTGGACCCCTCCAGGGCTTTATCAAGGGAGTTGATATAGATGGTAAACAGGAGTGGGGCTAAGATACAGCCCTGCCTGACACCCCGTCTGGAACTAAATGGTCTGGTGGTTTTACCATCACGGGTAGTTCTGATGTTAGCTGAAAGATCTGCGTGGAGTGCGGCCAGGAAGTCTACTAGAGGGGGGTCAATCCCAATACCAGCCAGTATGGTCCATAGCTTGGCCCTATTGACCAAGTCAAAGGCCGAGGAAAGGTCCATAAAGGCCAGATATAGATGACCCTCCTTGGCCATGGTGTATTTACTAATCAGCATGTGGAGGTTCAAGCACTGCTCTATTGTACCTCTTTTCTCCCTGAAACCATATTGCAGGTCAGAGAGCACCCCCTTCTCCTTAATAATGTTGCCTAATCTGTGTAGAATGACTCTGCCAAGAATCTTTACGGCAGAGTCAATTAATGAGATCGGCCTGTAGCATGCCGGGTCCGATCTGGAGCCCTTTTTAAATATAGGGATGATGGTTGAAGTGGACCAGCTTTTTGGAAACCCCACGGTGACAGTTGTATTAAAGACATTTGTGAGGATTTTGGCCCAGAATAGTGTCTGCGAGCTATATAAGTCTGCAGGGACCCCGTCTGGGCCCGGTGCCTTATGTTTAGTCATCTCTTCAATTGCCCTGATAACCTCAAATTCAGAAAAGGACAAAAGGGGGGGTTCGGTAGGTGGCTGATGGGAATGGGGTGTGGTTAAAAGATCTGCACTGTTATAAATTTTACTAAAGTGGTTCACCCAGTCATCCTCTGGTATCACACAATCCAGCACAGTGTTGTTGGAAGAGGCAAAATACGGATGATTTAAAATCGACCAAAATTGGGAACTATCTCTCAGCACGCTGACCGATGTTAAACTGTCCCATGCCTCACTTTTTATAGTTTTTTTGCGTGTCTCGATAGCCTGCCTATATTCTTTTCTGAGCCGACCCACCAACTCCCTATCTCTGGGCTGATGTTTAAGAGCCTGTAGTAGGACATTATGTTTTTGGGAGCACTCCCTATCGAACCATCTAGGACTAGTAGAAACCACTTGGTTTTTTGTGGACGTCAGGTCATGGCTAATTTGTGTACATATGGCGGTGAAAGAGGTAATAATGGCCATTCCCTCACTTGTACTCTCCATACAGGTTATGATGTCAGCTTGTCTATTCTGAACAAGATTGTCCATGAAGTTCTCCGGGACAACTTTTGCCCAGTTTAATCTACGACCCTGCTCCCTAGGGATGAGGGCGTCTCCACCGGCCCCCAGGCGCTCGACCTGGGTCGCAGTGTTGTCGCCCATATCCAATGTCAGGACTACAGGGTTGTGATCACTAAAAGGGGAGGTGCACACATCATAGGCTACCGCCATGCTTATTAGGCCGGGAGTAATGAAGATGTAATCGATAATTGTACTGGCATCCCTGCCTACAAAGGTTGGTGCCCTCACTTCACCCCATGACCCTTCAGCCTCGTATAAATTTAAATTGGCAAGTAGGTGTTCTAAGTCCGCCCCATGCGCAGTGTGCTCAAAGTGGGTACTAACGGCTCCCAAAGGGCCCAATACCTCCCTGGACAAACAACCCCAGCCACATGGATGTACATTAAAATCACCCAATAACAGGATATCGAATGAAGCACGTTGCTTTGACTTGTATGAGGATAAAAACAGAGAAAGGGACTTCAAATGAGAACAGTTACTATCCTTTGAGGGGGCATTATAGAAATTAATTATGAGAATTAGCGGGGAGTTTGGCCTGACCCACTCGATGCAGAGGATATTATCAGAGGTGCAATCAATCTTAGTGGTAATCCCTGCCAATTTTAAGGAGAAGAGAATGAGCAACCCTCCTTTATGCCTTCCGCCCTCCCCTGGGGTTACCTTGACTGAGAAACTCCGGAACCCGTCCAGGAAAAAGTTGTCTCTGACGTCCCACGTTTCTTGGAAACCCAAAATCTCGTATTGGGACACAAATTTTAACCATCTAGCGTCCATGACTTTCTTCCCTAACCCAGCGATGTTCCAGCTTACCATTGAGATGTGGCAATTCCTACGGACAGTGGTAGCCTCCATGAAAGGGGGCACATTGGGTGGTTGTCAATCGTTGGAATCCAGAGGGGAGTCCGGAGAAAGAGGGGAGAACCTGTTAGTAAGTAAGATCCCTGCCCCCTGGATCCCCTCTCCACAGCAACTAAAAGATTTCAACTTTTTTGGCCTTGGACGCTTCCCTGCCAGCATAATATGAGATTTTTTGTTATTGACCAGCAGCTCGAGCGAAGACATAAAATGACCAAATGCATTAAGGAGCCTCTGTAACCCCACCCCTGTGCGGGCTAGAAGCACCGCATCGTCCGCATAGAGGAGTACGGGAACTGCAGATCCCCCCACATAAGGAATATCGAGTGTGGACCCCTCCAGGGCTTTATCAAGGGAGTTGATATAGATGGTAAACAGGAGTGGGGCTAAGATACAGCCCTGCCTGACACCCCGTCTGGAACTAAATGGTCTGGTGGTTTTACCATCACGGGTAGTTCTGATGTTAGCTGAAAGATCTGCGTGGAGTGCGGCCAGGAAGTCTACTAGAGGGGGGTCAATCCCAATACCAGCCAGTATGGTCCATAGCTTGGCCCTATTGACCAAGTCAAAGGCAGAGGAAAGGTCCATAAAGGCCAGATATAGATGACCCTCCTTGGCCATGGTGTATTTACTAATCAGCATGTGGAGGTTCAAGCACTGCTCTATTGTACCTCTTTTCTCCCTGAAACCATATTGCAGGTCAGAGAGCACCCCCTTCTCCTTAATAATGTTGCCTAATCTGTGTAGAATGACTCTGCCAAGAATCTTTACGGCAGAGTCAATTAATGAGATCGGCCTGTAGCATGCCGGGTCCGATCTGGAGCCCTTTTTAAATATAGGGATGATGGTTGAAGTGGACCAGCTTTTTGGAAACCCCACGGTGACAGTTGTATTAAAGACATTTGTGAGGATTTTGGCCCAGAATAGTGTCTGCGAGCTATATAAGTCTGCAGGGACCCCGTCTGGGCCCGGTGCCTTATGTTTAGTCATCTCTTCAATTGCCCTGATAACCTCAAATTCAGAAAAGGACAAAAGGGGGGGTTCGGTAGGTGGCTGATGGGAATGGGGTGTGGTTAAAAGATCTGCACTGTTATAAATTTTACTAAAGTGGTTCACCCAGTCATCCTCTGGTATCACACAATCCAGCACAGTGTTGTTGGAAGAGGCAAAATACGGATGATTTAAAATCGACCAAAATTGGGAACTATCTCTCAGCACGCTGACCGATGTTAAACTGTCCCATGCCTCACTTTTTATAGTTTTTTTGCGTGTCTCGATAGCCTGCCTATATTCTTTTCTGAGCCGACCCACCAACTCCCTATCTCTGGGCTGATGTTTAAGAGCCTGTAGTAGGACATTATGTTTTTGGGAGCACTCCCTATCGAACCATCTAGGACTAGTAGAAACCACTTGGTTTTTTGTGGACGTCAGGTCATGGCTAATTTGTGTACATATGGCGGTGAAAGAGGTAATAATGGCCATTCCCTCACTTGTACTCTCCATACAGGTTATGATGTCAGCTTGTCTATTCTGAACAAGATTGTCCATGAAGTTCTCCGGGACAACTTTTGCCCAGTTTAATCTACGACCCTGCTCCCTAGGGATGAGGGCGTCTCCACCGGCCCCCAGGCGCTCGACCTGGGTCGCAGTGTTGTCGCCCATATCCAATGTCAGGACTACAGGGTTGTGATCACTAAAAGGGGAGGTGCACACATCATAGGCTACCGCCATGCTTATTAGGCCGGGAGTAATGAAGATGTAATCGATAATTGTACTGGCATCCCTGCCTACAAAGGTTGGTGCCCTCACTTCACCCCATGACCCTTCAGCCTCGTATAAATTTAAATTGGCAAGTAGGTGTTCTAAGTCCGCCCCATGCGCAGTGTGCTCAAAGTGGGTACTAACGGCTCCCAAAGGGCCCAATACCTCCCTGGACAAACAACCCCAGCCACATGGATGTACATTAAAATCACCCAATAACAGGATATCGAATGAAGCACGTTGCTTTGAATTGTATGAGGATAAAAACAGAGAAAGGGACTTCAAATGAGAACAGTTACTATCCTTTGAGGGGGCATTATAGAAATTAATTATGAGAATTAGCGGGGAGTTTGGCCTGACCCACTCGATGCAGAGGATATTATCAGAGGTGCAATCAATCTTAGTGGTAATCCCTGCCAATTTTAAGGAGAAGAGAATGAGCAACCCTCCTTTATGCCTTCCGCCCTCCCCTGGGGTTGCCTTGACTGAGAAACTCCGGAACCCGTCCAGGAAAAAGTTGTCTCTGACGTCCCACGTTTCTTGGAAACCCAAAATCTCGTATTGGGACACAAATTTTAACCATCTAGCGTCCATGACTTTCTTCCCTAACCCAGCGATGTTCCAGCTTACCATTGAGATGTGGCAATTCCTACGGACAGTGGTAGCCTCCATGAAAGGGGGCACATTGGGTGGTTGTCAATCGTTGGAATCCAGAGGGGAGTCCGGAGAAAGAGGGGAGAACCTGTTAGTAAGTAAGATCCCTGCCCCCTGGATGCCATTGTGGTGTGCTTGGGTGGGTGGGGCTACTACGGGATTGGAGCTCACCCGCAGTAAGGCCTGTTGAGTTTGATAAGATATATTTGAGGGGGCCCTTATCCAGCCGGCTTTATCTGGGTGTGGAATAGGGGGGTGGGAAGATCTTATCTGGGGGTGTATGGGAGGGGGATAAAAGTACCCTAGTGGGAGTGGTCTGATACCGTCACCGACTAGCTCAGAACCATCCCATAAAAGAGTGTCTGCCAGGTTACCTCTGTCAAAATTAACAATAACACAATCCCCAGAAATACATTTGGCCCTCCTTCCCACCCATTCCACCCTCCTCGCAGCTATGATGTGTTTGCCCACATCCACACTCCCGCTGCTGAACTGTGAGCACCATTTTCTAGTTCTATTTAAAAGCTCAGGTTCAGTTTCGATCTGTAGTGGTTTGAGACGCGGGATCCCAGTCAAGATAACAACTAAACGGGCAGCGTCCGGAGGAAGATGCACTGCCCGAGACGGTCTTTTACAAGAGTCAATGAGTTTGTGCCCCTGTGTTGAAGAAGTTGGTGCCGCACTTGTTGCCCCATCCATCACACTGGCCACTGTTTGAGCCCCCCTCAATGAAGCAGTCTTGTCGTCATGTGCTATATCCATGGCGGTGCAGTTAGTGCTAGATGTTTGCATGCGTGGGCCAACTAGCACAGTGGCAGTGTCATTAGTTGTTAGGGGTATCCTCCCTTGTTGGTCAGGTATAAGATTGTTTTTATGGTGCGTATCACAGTGTACATAGCGCTCATGTAGGAGTTTGTCGATCTTGTCGCACTTACTCATGATGTTATTCACGCATGTTTTGAGAGTGTCCACGATATCTTTCGCTATATTTACTAGCAAAGGTTCCACCCGAGATTCAAATAAGCCCTCAATTACCTCGATCATGTGGGCGTGTGCATCCTCTGAGATCGATTTGTCCACACCACCCGAGTCACCTTTACGGGTTGTCCTACCTCTTTTGCGTTTGGCTTTAGCTGGTATATTATTAGCCTGTTCATGATATACAATTTCACTACTGGATTGAGGAGGATGGGTAGTGGTCAAAGTTGCTGGGAGAATGTTAGGAGCCCTTACAACAATGCTGGGTTCTAGTGGAATCTGTGAGGCTTGCTCGGGAGCAACTGTGTTATTTAGGTCCCCCGGCTCTGTGATAGGCTGATCTAGACCCAGTTCTTTTTCGGCATTTGCTATTTCATCGTTCAGAGCACCCACCGCAGATGTGAGATAAGATATTATTGACTCAGCTTTCCTGGGTACCTTGGCATTCTTACCTTCGCCCGTGTTCACAGTCAGCTTGCGTTTCCCCATTCTGAGGGGCAGAGTCACTGGCCCTGCCCTGCCTCCTCCTGCCAACGACTGCCAAAGACTGTCCCGCCCTTGTCCCGGGCTTCCCGCGCGCTCCCGCGTCGCGGGGGGAGGTGCTGCACTAAATGCGCCGCCTGGCGCCAACTCGCGGTGTGCGGCTTCCGGCCGCTCGGGATGCTGGGGATTGAAGTCCTTGCTTCCCCGCTCCCTGTTCTCCGGTGCCCGGTCCGCGGCGGCGCTCAATGGCAGAGAGCGCCGCTGCTGTAGTCAGGCTGGCTGGTGGTGGCCCCTGGTGAGTGGCTTGAGTCCCCCGCTCTGCCGGGGGAGGTGCTGCACTAAATGCGCCGCCTGGCGCCAACTCGCGGTGTGCGGCTTCCGGCCGCTCGGGATGCTGGGGATTGAAGTCCTTGCTTCCCCGCTCCCTGGTCTCCGGTGCCCGGTCCGCGGCGGCGCTCGATGGCAGAGAGCGCCGCTGCTGTAGTCAGGCTGGCTGGTGGTGGCCCCTGGTGAGTGGCTTGAGTCCCCCCTCAATCCTCCTCATCCCAGACTTCCAACTTCAGGACGTCCTTGAATGTCTCCTGTCTCCAGATAGGACATAAATAGGTGTCCTCCCATATGGTTCGGTAGTGCCTCTCATCCTTGCCAAAAGTTCTCCTCCCAAACCTCACTATCTCTAATACTTAGTATGCCTTTCACTAGCTATGAGATCATGTGAACGCACCTGTAAAATAAAAACATTGCAATCCAAGCAAGCTTTCACGTTGAAGGTTAAACACTGAAAAACAAACTCTTAGGGCCTTTAGTTAGGCTAACTTAATAAAGCAAACAATGGGCACTTTAAATAAATGACTATATGTGCACATACAATTACAAAAGAATGCAAGATGTTAATGAATACATTATTAGATGAAAAGTGTGCTTTAGGTATATGCACTATAACTCAAAATACACTGTTGTAAATGTGTATGAGGAATACAATCCTTTGCATGTAAATGAAACATTACTATACAAGTTCATGAGATTGTATAAGTTCTACAATAAATACACTTCATTAATATATTTAGTGCTTCCCTTCACATTAATAGGATTGAGACACACAGTGAATATTTTATGGTAATGCAGGTAAATATTGCGCTTCAGTGACATATAGGAGTGGAGCTTAGATTGCGTGTCTCAACTATCATAGATAGGAGAATCAATAAACCGATTTAAAGTGTCCACATTCCTTTAGTCACCGATCTTTGCTTTTCTGTCAAAATACAATCAAGAAGAAGATGATATGAGAAATGAATCAAGGCAAACTAAACCTCAGGCCCAATCTGTAAAAAAAAAATTCTGGGAGTTCACCACAACCATGTCCTGGAAGATGGTATCCAATAAAGAACATGCAAATCTTTAGAAACAGAAATACAGTGAAATTCTTGGTCTACGCAAACAGCAGGATAGAAGAGCTGGGCAGGAACTTGATCACCCTCTGACTTTAGAGTGAAGAACAGGGAGCAAGAACTTGGAGCAATCTGACCACTGGACTACCTACCAGAACTGGTGATAAAGTAGTTTAACTCAGAATGTTTACTTCAGAAGAACTTATTTCATTCATTAAGACGGAGGCATATCCTCAGGAAGGATGATAAACACCTGAAAAAACTTTAGAAAAAAGTATAAGCCCTAAACAAAAAAGGCCCAACAAAAAACAATGCATGGTGGCTATTGCGATCAGTGAGAAAAATGCAACAATATTCTAGGACCTGGCTAGATGGTGGGAGCAAGAACCCACAAACAAAATAAGGAAACTGGAATCAACTGCATGGACTGCATGAACCATTTTGCTTCCTTGTATCAACATAAACCAATGGAACAAAGAGAGGCATGCGCTTTAAACAATCTACATGTTAATCCTGCACCTAAGCAGGCCTTTTCTACATGCAAAGCATCCATCCACGTATATACCATAGAAATTTAATCTGACCCCTGATTTGAACTTCAAGAATTCACTCAGGAAGAACTATGCAGTGGGATTTTAAGTCATAAACCCATCAGGCCCTAAGTGTCCTCTGATGTCTTCAGGAACACACTAGCCACATGAACCCCAGAGCTAACTTCTCGTTTTAATACTATCTGGATGTATAAGGAAATATCTACATCATGGGTAAAGGCTATCATAATTTCTATCCGCAAAAAAGGGCTGCACAGGCAATGAGATCCTGTCTGACCTCCAAGCTGGTTTCTGGAAAGTTCTAAGGACAGTAGACCAGGCTACAAGGCTTTACCTCATACCTCATGAAATACACACTGACCAAGAATCCTCCCCTAATTATGGTCTTCATCGCCCTTAGATCAGCATTCGACGCAGTGGACAGTCCTTTACTTTGGGCCGCTTCTAGAGCACAGGGTGTATCCGAAAAGTTAACATCTGTCATACAGAATCTATACCAAAAGAAAACAGCAATGGTCCTATATCTCATGAGAGAGGAGTTAACTTGAGAGATAAACATCGAACAATGAGTTCAACAAGGCTGTTTCCTTGCTCCCTTGCACTTCAAAGTCATCAAGATATGGACAAAACACTCATCGAATTGGATCTTGATGTCCCTACATTAGGAATCTCCAAATGCCTATTTTACTATTCCATGATGCAGTTTCTTATTTTATACCAGACAGAAAGATCAATGGACCAAATACTTCGGAGTTTTGAGAGACACTGAGTCTATAAAATATTGTTCATAAACACCAACAAAAACAAATGTTATGGTGCTAAGATCATCAAAGAATTTAAAATCAACCACCAGAAGGTAGTCCACCATATCTTTTGAGCATTGAAATTGACTGAATGTATCCGTCTTCTTCAAATTGGTGCACATATCAGACCATTGCAGAACCTATTGTGACCCAATGGAATATGTGTGTTAATGCTTTTTTACCTTATTTTGCTACATGTGCACTGACTAGCATATCGTTTTCAATTTTTGTCTGACATACCTTTGTATGGCCCTAGGACTGAAATAAATAAACTGTTTTTACTATGCCCTGTGACCACACGGAAGGTTAGCTAACTTACCCTCTGAGTCAATGTCTTTGTTGTAGATACAACTGGGGCAGGTCCAGACCTTCAGGGGTCTTCATAGGTTACAGACAGCAGGTTTGGTCCTCTTCTCTTCTTCAGCATATCCAGAAAGTATTCTGAAGCGGGTGCCTTGGGATGGCACATTTTGCCTAGCCCTAACCAGTGAGAGGGGGTGACTCCTGTCCTCTCCCTCCCTAACCCATGGGTTAAAGTTCCCAAGGGTAACCCTACCCACTGTTGTAGCAGCTCTTGGTGCCCATCTGTAAACACTCACTAAAATCCAAGATAGGGAGGTCCTTCTCCCCTTGTGCAGAGCCTTTGTACCCACCCAGAGGCATGGCCAAGGTATTGAGCAATGCCCGCCTCCTTGGTCACTTCAACCCAGTTCTAGGGACAGCGTCCTCACATGAGGTTTGGCGTCTGCCTGACTGTGATGGCAAAAGCTGAAGCCTTTCGAAGTGGCACCTAAAGCATACTCGCCACAAGGAAGGCCAATTGTAGGTAAATTAAGTTCTTGGGTACACCTGACTGGTCCTCCTACCAGGGAGGGAGAAAACACCTTCCCATGCCCAAACCATGTTTCCTGCTCTTGGTGCCGTTTTCACACCTCATGCGACATAGCAGGCAAGAGAATGGAGCCTAGGGTGGTGGCTTCCAATCCAGGGTCAGCTGGACATCTGATCTGTGGCCCAGTCATAGCTTCTTAACCCAGCCAGGCATAATCACCCTGCCTGTGCCTGCAGGGCCCAGTCCTTGCTACAAGTGCCATGGCAGGCCCAGGAATAGAGGCTCTGACATGTGGCCCTGTCAGAGCTTCTAAACCTGCCCAAGCAAGTGAGCCCTCCCCAGTGCTACAGGATCACATCCTGGGCTCTAAGTCATACGGCAACTAGAGAATGAAGTCATGGGGTGGAGGCTTCCATACCATCGGTCAGCTGGTGCACTGACCCACGCCTGGTCACAGCTGAGCTTCTTAACCCTGCCAACCAGGGAAGCCTTCCTCGTGCCTGTGGGAACCCAGACTCAGGTATTTTGCGATAAAGCGATCTGAAAAAAAGGAGCCCTTCACCAGGGGATTCCACCCCTGGGCCAGCTGGAGCTCTGACCCGAGACCCAGTCACTGCTTCCTAACCCAGTTAAGCAGGGGGGGGGCCTGGTGCCTGTGGGACCCCATCCTGGGCACTTTGTGACATAGCGGGCCACAGAATGGAGCACAAGGCTGAGGGTTTCCGCCACTGGGCTAGCCGGATCGCTTAACTGGGGCGCAGTCAGCAGAGGTGCTCTTTCCTGGTCTGCAGAGGCCCATCTTTGGCACTTTGAGACACTGCAAGCTGACGCAATGACCCCAGGTCCTGGGGACCTTACTCGGGGCCCGCCAGAGCACTGACCAAACCCAGTCTGGTATTTTCGGCCCACCAAAGCAGGACAGCCCTCCTCAGGCACTCTGCAACACAGCAATCCATCACATGGATCCCAGATGGGCCCCACTGGAGCTCTGGCATTGAGCTTTGGCATACCTTTCCACCTCTCTGAGAGCAAAGACTGGCCATGTGGTCACATGTATGAGGCTGCCAGAACCCTTGCACAATACGGGGAGAGCAACCAGATCGGTAGCAGGCCACACACACCTATGGAAGTCCACAACCCTTTCTTGTAATCCAAGCACAGTAATTGACAGAGATGAACTTTTGAGTGAATGCATCAGACCTCCTGAGCCCTTCCTGAGCTTAAACCTTTGGGACTTCCAGTGCAGCTCGGAATTCTGAACACTGAGCCATGCCCGGAAGTGACGTGTTATTTGTATTCATTTTAAGTACAAATCTGAAATAGTGACAATGGCAAGAAGCATTTTGCGCCACCCATCTGTGTGTGGTGAATGTCTCAAAGGAATAATTTCACACACCTTTAATTGTAATTTCGCACACCCCCGAGCCATGACCCAGCATCCAGATCTGAAAGACAGAATTATGGTGAACCAGATTTTTCTGCAAATATTGAGCATTTGTCACGGCACAATACTCAGTTTCCCAATGTCTAACTTGATGTTTCCTACGGACATTGACCCATCAGTGGCAGTGATAAGTACAACACAAGCTGAAGAAATTGGAGGTCTTCAGTTTGGGTGGGGAGATGTGTACATAAGTGTGTGTCTATTTCTAGATATCATACCTTCTTATTTATCTTCTGTCTTTGTTCCCCTTTGTTGAAACTGTTGGAATACTCCAGACTAATATGAAGGTATAAAATGAACTCGGAGAAGTCTGAGCTCCATGTCATTCAACCATCACCAGCAGCAACAGGAGCTCTCCACGTGACAACCACTTTTAATATGATGGAATGACTCCTGAAATATTTAGGCATATACCTTATCCAACATTTTCCCAATCTCTTCACAGCCAACAAAATATCACTAATAGAACACTACAAGCAAACCTGCATGGATTGGACTTACTAAACATATTATAGTTAGGTAGTGAAAGACAGTTAAGATTGTTATAGTTCTGACATTACTCAATGTTTTCCAATTCTGTATGAAATAAATTACACAAACCACTTTTGAAAGATTAGAAAGGGCAATCAAAGACTTTGGGGTATACTTACAAGAAATGGCGCTCTGCTGTTTTGTCACAGTGGAGCCCAGAAAATGGTATTTACTGCTGCGTTACAACACTTCCTAACACCATGTTAGCGTCTTATTTACAATCTGGCGCTACATGCGTTAGGAAGGTTTAGTGGCTGAAAAGACAGACATTGAAGTCAGCATCAAGTTGCTAAAATAAATCATGCTGCGGTACAAAAAGTGACATTCAGACAATTAGCGGAGAGAAAATACATGCTAGCTGGCCTACTGTCACTTACAGTCACCTAGCGGGGAAAAAACCCCACAAAAACGCTGCTATGAGAAAAAGAAGTTACCTTTACCTGAAAGCAGCTATGGAACAGCTAGGAATGAGCACAGCACAGTACAACAACCCCCCAATCTCAATACCAGCCAGAGTCCCAAGGGAAGAGGAAGAGGAAATGCAAATTCGGTCAAGAGAAGAATGGAATCTTGTTCATAGAGGTGACGGAGCACCAACACCAGTTTTCCTCAGCTCCACAGTGTCATTGGGGAGGAAAAAGGCCATATGGCAGACCAGTGAACAGGGTGAACACTGTTGCTGAAGTCAAGAGATAGTGACGGACTGTAAGAAGCGATGGTATGCACCCAAGCACAAAACTAGGGCAAAACTGGCAACAGATCTACAGGCAGCAGGCAGCATTGCAGACCGGAGGTGGTAATCCAGCACCCCAGGAGGAGCTGGATCCCTTGGAGGAGCAGGCGTCCGCTGTTATCTCTGAGGAGTCGGTAGTTGGAGTTGCAAGACAGGACAGTACTGACTGTGGCCAACTACATCACCAACATGGTAAGTCCCAACAAGGGCCAATGTGGTTGAACCACGTAATGTTGCGCAGTCCAGGCAGTTATGTCCCTGCGCTCTGTGGAACTGTCTGCAGGACAAACAGTAGCCACCTGCCTCATCCATGGCCATACATGACATCAATGGAAGGCTCATGGGCATTTGGATCATATGTTGAGGTAGGGAAGGCTTCTGGGCATTTGGATCATATGTGGAGGTAGGGCAGCATCACAAGCCTTCTAGCTGTGCTATCGTACCTAAAAATGAAAGGGCAGTCCATTTCCACAAGATACAGTGCATTACTGTTTTAACTGCCTGCACTGACACACAATCAGCAGACATACACCAAAACAGACACCCCTGCACCATGGTTGAAGGGTACCTGCGTTGGTGTTAGCCAGCAAAATGTGCACTAGCAGAAAGAAAAGCACAGAGATGTGTTGGATCCTCATAAATACTGCACAACCCTGCACTTTCCCATTCACAACGCTTGGTTCAGCAAGATAGTTCTTTGCGCTGCTCAGCACCTTATGTCTATGAAAGATGCCCCTCTGTCTCACCTGGGCCCATGTACATTAACCTAACCTCCAAATTCCTAGCATAGAATTGGTATTTTACAGGAGAAACAACACACCTGAGTGGGGGATATGTGGGTTAGGAGTAGTACCTACACATAGAGGTATTTCAAAGACTCACGTCCATACTCCCCCAGTTCAAACTAGATGGTACTCAGCTGTTCTGGTATGCAGGCCTAGACCACACAGGTGTCAGCTGCCATGGTATGGACCACCTGAATTCCTCTTATCTACATATATGACTGGGTGTGTGGAACCATGGGCCATATTTAAAGTGAAAAGGAGCAGGGCGTCAATGCTAACATATTTGCAGCGCAGAGCTACATCATTTCATAAATGCATTGATGGGGTATATTAACAGGAATATATGCCAAACGTGTGCACCCCCCTGCACCGCTGCAAAAATAACAGCCGTGAGCCAAAGCAGGCACCCTTGCACCATGGCGCAAGGGTGTCTGTGCTTGTGATTGATTGTTATTATCAGTACCAGCGCAAGGGGAAACACATGGGGTGCGCTGTATCCTTGTGAATATGGTTCTTCCCTGTGTCTGTGGAATGATGCAGGGTGACACAGCTAAAGTGCTTGCACCGCTGTGTTGTGCCATTTCTATGTGAACATACCCGTTGGTAGGTACATTCCCAGCACTACTACCATCTGGAGTGCTGCCTGACACATGTCACTCTATAACAGCCTGCCATGTCAGCCCATTGGAGATGGCCACGCATAATGTAGGTGTTATAGGCACATTAGAGTGAGTGTATGTTCAGGCTTCCATCACTGTTTGGCAGTCAGTCTGCTACCATGACCAAATTTGGAAAAGGCAGAGGGGGCGTTAACACATAAAAGTACATAGGTCTGTTGAAAACGATGTGTGACACCCTGCAGATAACCAACTCTGATCATGATGAAATGGCATGAACGACAGTGATTGGAATCTGACAACTATGACAGGGCCCGTTAACTCAGAGTAGGCACACAGTGGTTGTGATGGCAATACAGGGATTAAGGGCCCGATGTAGGTAGCCCTTTACCGATCGGAATCGGCCGAAAATACCGATTTTCGGCCGTTTCCGATCGGTAAAGGGCTATCGAGATGTAGGGGCACATTTTCGGTAATTTTACCGAATCGTTATCATTTCCGAATCGGTAAAGTTACCCAATCGGTAATATTTACCGATTCGGTAATGATGACGATTCGGTAGAACTACCGAAAATGCAATGTAGGTAGCCAATGTTCCATCAGCACATGGCCTACAGAATCGGTATTTTACCATGGAATACAAATCCATGGTAAAAAAACGATTCCTGTGTACATGCACATCTGTGCATGTACACATGTGCCATGTGACAGACAGACGTGCCCTTAGGGCATGTCTGTGTGCCACATTGCACACATGCCCGTTTTGGGGGTGCTAGAGGGTTTCAAAGTGACACCCCCTGCACCCTTGTGAATTCTTTAATTACCGATTCGGTAAATACCGAATCGGTAATGCCTATTCATTCCTATGGGCTTCAAAGCCCATAGGAATGAATGGGCATTACCGATTCGGTATTTACCGAATCGGTAATTAAAGAATTGTTAAGGATTCGGTAACGAATCCAGATGTTGGGACCTACATCCCATTTACCGATTTTTGAATACCGATTCGGTAGGATTCGGTATTTCAAAATCGGTAAATGGGATTTACCTACATCGGGCCCCTAGTCATTTGAAAGATAAATACAGTGGTATTTGCAATCCGTACATTTGCGTAACAGCTGTCCTATGCATCAAAGATGAACTGAAAGTGTAATGTAATGCACTTTGGGGGATATTTACAATGAAGTGGCGGAGCGTGGCATTAGCCTTTTTGGCTTAACGCCACGCTCTAGCACTTACTTCTGCACCATATTTACAACAATATGGTACAGCCATGCGTTTCCCCCGGTTCTGGTGCTAAATTTAGCCGCCTTGTGCCAACCCAGGTATCCTTGCACCACAGTGCAAAGGTGTCTACGTTGAGGGGAAGATTTGTTATGTGCAAGTAGGTGCCCCTTCCTGCACATACACAATTTTTAAATGGTGTTTTGTCACTTCTGTGTGTGCTGCTTAATTCAGCACACATAGAAGTTAGAAAATGTCATTTTTTTTAAAAGGTTGTTTATGAGCAGGAAGGGTCACCTTCCTACACATAAACAATCAATGTCCTTTTGCTGTTTCTATGTATGCTGCACAATGTGGCACACATGGAAACATCAAAAACAAGGAGAAATAAAGCATTTCTCCTCGTTTCCCATGTTTAAGACCAGGTTTGAATTTTTACGCTGCGCTTGTAAATAGGGGGCAGCGTCGAAATCAATGGGTGTCACAGAGGATGCCCACTGCAACACCCATTGCCTGCCCCTTTCACGCTAAGTATAGCATGAAAGGGGGCCTTATTTACAAGGCAACGTTAAGCCACATTAAGTGTGAATAAGGTGAAGCACATATCGCTACAGGAGTGTTACTAAAAGTGAAGTTCCTGTGGTGATAGGGACTTGTAAATATGCCCCTTTGTTTGTCTACTACTTCAACCATGTCAAGATGCAGAAGACATCACCAATAGTATTTCCTCATCTCATTGCATCGGATAAACCCTCACCTCCTCGCCAGCACCCTGTCCCAGACATCAGTGATGATGGCGATGATGACAACCTACCTACCATTGACCATGACCCCCTTCAAGAACTGCTAGACTCCATTAGGACACCATCTCCGGACACGGGGAGGGTCAGCAGCGTCATGGCGTCTCCACATCCTTCGCCTACCAACCAACAGGCACTACCTGCCACTCCACTCAGAACCCTGGACTCTGAGGACCCACAGATTACTTTCCAATGGACTGCGGTAGAAGTCCAGCGGGAGTTGGAAGATCCGGTGCGGGCGGGAATGGAGACCCTGGTGGCCACATTAGAGGGAGTCCGCGGGTACCTCAGTCCCAATAGTGACAACACTGCTCCCATCAAAGGCGCCTACTCTCCGCTCCGTGGCTGCAAGCAGTCTCAGGCTGACATCGCTGGTGTAATGAGGCAGAGGCATTAACAAAGGCCCTGCCAAAGTGGGACCAGTGATGTGGTTAATGAGCTGGGGCAATTAGACCAATCTTGCAGACCATGGAGCGAAAGCCGGACTCCCACATGGCTGCCATGACTGCCTACCACTGTGACGTTGCTGCTGAGTTGAAAACCCAGCAGATCCTCCTCGTTGTTGTGCTGCCTCATGTGTTGGCATGGATGAATGCTGCTGCAGGCTCGGGATCCACATCTTCCGCACCTGATGTGTGTGTGCCTCCCTCAGGGCATGGCTGTATGTCTAGTGTACTTCTGTTTGTGGGATCTTGACTGGAGTCATGGCCCACAGCATCATAATGTTTACTTGATCAGCTGCAAAGAAAGGAGTTGTCATATTATTCAAAAGTCAGCATAAGGGATAGCCCAACATTCATTCATTTGCAATCTGTTTGGTGTCCTGCTTCACTCATACTCCTTGCTTAGAGTAATTGATTTGCTATGACATAGTGTGACATACATGCAAGTAGGGATTGGAAGTGGCTGACACTGAGCTACACATACAGCTGTGCTGCCCTCTGTGATTCACTTACTATTTGTCAAACTGGTGAGTCCAAATGCCATGCATGTGATGAATTATCACCAGTGAGGAGAGTCAATTTGCCATGGAGTAGAAACATGTCTCGCATTCATCTATTGTGTCTGTTAATGGCTACTAACACCATTCCTGAACAGATACCTGTCTGATTTAACAACATTTTACAGGATCAGGTGATGTGTTGTGTTACTTCAGTCAAACATGTTGCATTGAGAATTGGAGTCAATATTGTTCTATGTGCTCTGCCGTGGCACGGATAGTGAGTAGATGTATATGTGGGACTTGGTAGTATGCACATGACAAGTCACAGTGTCCACTATGGTGACAGTAAGCAATGGGTTATGGATAAGAGTCACTTTTTCACAGTACAATACAACTGGTGGACTAACTAAACTACAGGGCCTCACCTCTTGTGAACAGTGTAGGCCATGGGTACGCACAAACATTTGCCCAGGGACCACAAAGTATGGTCTGTAGCATGACAGAGGGCCGCACTGATGCCAGCAAGGTGGTGGTATGGGATGCAGTGGGTCAGGAATTGTGTAAGGGGGTCATAGGAGAAGTGAGGCATGTAATCTAGTGGCTCAATTGCCCAATGTGAAACCAGAAAACCTGAGATCAAACCTGGCTTTCCCCTTGACCAAACTGTGCGATACTAGGCATTTTTTCTTCACGTTGCCTGCTTTTTCTTAATTATGTAATATAAGAGTACCTTGAAATACATGAGTTCCTAATGTGCACTGTACAAAACCCTCTCATGTGCTTGATTATAATGTTGTCCACGTATGTTAGCAACCTAGGCCACCCAGAGGGCTCATGACTTGCATCTCAGTTCGCTATTGGCATTGTTATTAGGGTGGAAAAGCATGAATGTTTCTAAAAAGACCTCTCAGTGCAGTGTATGGTAAAATGCTTCTGCATGGTAATGAAATACGCTTTTAGAGACGCATAATCCTATTTTTATACATTTGTTGCAAGATGTCTTTAAAAATAAAGGGGTTCCAAAAGTTAAGTGAGGCAAGACACCACCATAGTTTCTTCATAACTTTAGTTAACCTGCAAAGAAATGTTTACCCATTTATTTTACATTTTTTCAGAATATTTGTGCATAGTAAGTAAACAGCAGCCCGTTCTGCTGTTTACCGGGGAGGGGAGGGGGGCACATATAATGGTCAAGAGGGCTGCAAGCAGCCCCAGGGCTGTTCTTTGAGTATCATTTGTGTAGGCTATATCTTCAACATGATTCAGCGTTCAGGGTTGTATGGCTGTGCAGGCCCAACCAGTGCAGCACTGCTCCAAAACAGTGACATTTCCCTGAGAACTGTGTCATTGGCTGTCATGGGAGATGATGTTTGTGCATGAAGCTGCACCTTGCTGTAGTTAGGCATCCTGGATGAATGATGTAGTGTTTTCTGCACAAATAAATATGTTGTGCACATAGTATGTGATGTGTGTATATGATGAGTGCTATGATGTCGCATGCTAGAGCTGATCCTGTGAGGTTCATATATGACCATTTATCTCACTTTCACAGGTGTTGACCATGGGATTTGCATGTGAAACACAGACTAGATTTGGGGATTGGCTTGCTTCAACAGGGTATTTGGAATCAACTTCTTAGTGATTATTGCATTTGTGGGGGTCTTTGATATTATTGAAAGCACACACAGGGTCTCATGTAGCATTTGTTGCCACTGGGCAGCAATGGATGTGAACTGGCTGAGCTGACCTGCATCCAAAGTGAATTTGTGGATTGTGCCTTTCAGTTGACATACAGCGCATCCACGGTTTGTCCCCATTTGCAATGTCACATGATATTGACTACTGCTACCACCAACCCCCCCCCCCTCCTTGCCCCATAGTGCAGGTGTCTCAGCTTAGTGTCCTTCACATGACATAATTCTTTAAGGGACACATTCCAGAACCAATGACACACCACCTATGCTATTCCCTCCTTCTACGTGTCGTGCAGCATGCTTGACACATAGTTATTGAACATGACAAAGAGACATGTGATTCTGTATCCTCATTTTACCTTCCCTTGAGAGGCCCACTATTTGCACACTGTCCCAGGGTCCTTGAACCTAGGTTATGTGTAAATGTGTGAGTTAATCATTGGAGTTGGATGGAACATACCATTGTAAGGCCCATGGTAGACATCTTTAACATGGGGTGAATGAATGCTGCACTTTGGTGTGGCTTGCTTTACTGCATACTAATGTCATGCAGACAGACTTTGCATTGTCACATTGATGTGATTTGGAAAATTGCTCCATCAGAGCATCATGAATAGTGATGGTCCATCAGCCCAATGCTCTTGTACTTGTGGTCCACAGTGGCGTAGGCGGTGAAAACATGTGGGACTTGTAGGAAATATAGTATGGCACAGCTTTACAGGGCCACACCAACTACGCATGTACTCTCTCATTCCACCAAAGGCTGATATGTCAGTGTATTCTTACATGATTGGTTGCCTGGTGATCGGTCATGTGCATGGGATGTACTTATCAACCAGTATGCCATTCCCATAGGTCCCTTTCGGTAAACGCACATTGATGCGGGAATGCCGGAAGATGAATGAGTCATGTGCACTGCCTGGGTACTTGGCAAGGACATGGATGAAAAGGCCCAGATGGTCCATGATTGTCTGCACATTCATGGAATAGGTGTGCTTCCTATTGCTGCAGATATGGGATGTAGGCGCAGGAGGCACAAGTTGCACATGTGTGCAGTCCATTGCCCCCAACACATTTGGGAATCCGTCTATGACACAAAAACCTAGCTTGTTGTACTGTTGTTGCTGTGCTGTGTTGGGGAAGTAGAGGTACTGGGGCATGATGTCTATGATGGCATCCAGGACGGTGGGGAGGAACCTGCAGAAGAATGCCTGGGATACTCCCATTACTCTGGCTGTGGTGGGTTGAAAAGTTCTAGATGCCAGCATGTGTAGTACAGCCAGTAGCTTGCCTGGAGATCTATGCTGGTACAGTGCTGCGCTGTAGGCTGCAGCCTTGGCATAATCTGGTTCAGGAGACAGACAATGGACTCCCTCCTGAGCCTGTAATGGGCAATGACCTCCTGCTCCCCTAGGTCAATGAGGGTTATGCTCAAGCAGTGTGTTCGCTCCCTTCTCCTGCGTTGCCTCGGTGGTGATCTCCTTGGTGCTCCTAGCTGCAATAGCGGTAGATCCAAGGGATAGCCGAGCTTGCCAAATTACATTGGGCCTTTTCTACCAGTGTGCTAGCGCCATTTTTAAGACCAGCTTTTCCTTAGCGGTAAACAACTCCCTCTAATGCGACTTAGTAGAAGTTTTTGAAAAGTAGCAGCATATCAGAATATCCTTATACATATGGCAGCAGCAGTTTTACAAGTATTTCACAGAGGGAACACCAACTTTGCATATCATTTTCAGAACAAATGCCGCTAGCAGAACTGGCATCGAAAAAAAGTAGGCACTAGCATTGGAAAAGTGACACTGAGAGGCTCTGGCGTCATTAGTAATTATGACGCTAAACGAAACAAAAATACTGCAGGGTCAAAAAAGTGTCGCTACAGCAGCACTAACACCTTGTAAACATGCCCTTCTGTCTGGCAAGGAAAACTGTGGGGCATATTTACAAGTTTGTTTTGGATGTGGCAGCTGAAGGAGGCTATGATGCAGGCAGCGCAAGGTACATCATACCAATTTTTTGTGTTAGGAGGGGCAGGACAATGAACGCAACATGGGGGGCAAAGAGACTCGACATCAGCTCAACATCCTGTGACTCTGGGATTTCAGTAACTTACAGCCATGCTGAACAGTACATGTGCTGCTAGACAACATGGCTAAAAGACAATTGACATGGCCAATAGCTTAGGCACTGCCGAGACCTGTTGGCTTTGCCAATACTTGTTTTAAGTGCAATAGAGCTGGAAACATTATAGTCCTTTTTTCTATTTGTAGCCATGTTGCACAGCAGTCACACTTCTATACAGTATGGCTACATATAATTTCCAAAGTCGGCAATGTTCAATCTGTGCAGCATGAGCAAAAGGCAATGGCATACCCAATAGTCTCATAGACGAGACCTATTGGCTTTGCCAACCTCTTTTCATTTTATGCAGTTTTCTCATCTTTCTCCTTCTACATATGGACTGGAAGCCATTGTCCTTTAGCGATAGTTGAACAGCAACTTCCACACTCTATATCAGATTGCATCTGGCTGGAAACTTTGGAATGCACATCTGCCAATAAGGCCACTGGGTCCTTTATCAACAGATTGTTCTTCCTCCAGGTAGACATATGGGGTTCCTGGTCTATAACACCCCTTTTGAGATTAAGGACCTTGATGCTGGTGACATCTGAAATGGATGTCAATGGGTCACTCTGTCGAACTAATACTGGCCCTTTGCACTTCTTCTGCAAAGGAGTCATAGAGTGGAGTAGAGAGGAGTGGCGTAGAGTGGAATAGTGTAGACTGGAGTGTCATAGAATAGAGTAGTGTACAGTAGAGTGGCATAGAGTCATGAGAGGTACGGTCTAGTGTTATACAGTGGAACAGCATAAATCAGAATGGCGTAGCGTAGGGTGAAGTAGCATACAGTGTAGTGATGTAGAGAGTAGTGTTGTAAGGTGAATACCGTAAAGTGGAGAGTTGTGGAATAGAGCGAGGTAGAGTGTAGTGGGGTAGACTGTAGTGGAGTACAGTGTAAAAGCATACTGTTATGTGACGTAGAGTGGAGTGGAGTGTTCTAAATTGGAGGGGAGTACAGAGGAATAGTGTAGAGTGTAGCAGCGTAGAGTGGAGTAGAGTTGAGTGGAGGGGCCTACAGGGGAGAGATGTAGAGTGGAATAACGTTGATTATTTCAGGCATCTATGTAGTGACATAGAGTGAAGTAGCAAACACTAGAATACCATACATCAGAGGGGTGTATAATAGAGTGTCGTGCAGTGGAGTAGGGTAGAGTGTAGTAGGGTAGAGTGGATTGGCGTAGAGTGGAGTGGTGTACAGTGGACTGGTGTCGAATGGAGTGATGTACAGTGTAATAGCATACAGTGAATTGTCGTAGAGTGGAGTGGCATATTGAGGAGTGGAGTACAGTGCAGTGGCGTAGACTGGAATGGCATAGAGTGGAGTAGTGTAGAGGGAAGCGACATAGAGTGGAGTGGCCTAGAGTGGAGTGGGTATTATTGCCAAGATCCCCATTCTTGATTTAGGGAAGATGCCATGTGCTACCTCTGAGAGTAACTGCCATTCATGATCACCTATGCTACTTTGGCTGGGTTTGTGTGCCCTGGCATTTAAAGGTACTGCCAGGTGCTAGGCCTTCAGGGAGGTGTCCTGAGAGTGATTGCCTCCTGGCACAGTACCCACAGCCTCACACCACCCTGTTTGTTTTGTTGTTATACCACATAGGGTTCATGGTGTCTCATTAGAATGTGTACCTGTTCCCTCTTGATGGTCCAGATGAACACCTTCAGTGCCAAGCAAATCGCCCGCACCCCAACAAGTAGATGTGAAGGAAAGCCTCCTCCAGAGACCTGAGTCCTCTGATATCCACCTCTCCCAGATGACATCCTCAAACTAGCAGCAATGAATCTATCATGACCATTAGCTCTGGGTGGTATGGGAAGCTGGGGCTTCTGCTGATTCAATCACAGTAGAGTAGCCACCACTACAGATCTTTCACTGTCTCCTTCGACACCTTGATGGAGTCTGATAGATTTATTTGGTTCTCAGCGCACTGAAACTTCAGATCACATTGCAGAGCGTGCTTGGGCACCTGGCATGGTCCACCAGCAGGATGCAAAAGGCCAAGAGGGGCAGGATGCATGAGCCCAAGAGACCAAGAAACCTCAGAGCTGTGTCCACTAAGACCCGATTTAAGGCTTGAAGCACTGGGATCATATCCCAAATGCCCTGTACTTCTTGAGGTGGAGGAATGGCTTGGAAAAGCACCATCCAGAATGGCTCCAATGAAGGGCAGCTGCTGTAAAGAAGGCAGATGTGACTTCCTGACATAAATGGAAAAACCCAACAATGTCACCAGGCCAGCCATCATCTGGTGGTGGCTTACAACTGTTTGAGGCAAGCACGACTTCAGTAGCGAGTCATCGGAGTATGGGAAGACTGGTATTCCGGATCTCCACAGCTGGGCTGCAACCAATGTTCCCCGTAAGGTGCGTGCACGGGCGCCCACGCACCTCTGTTCCCCCGAGCGTGCAGTGCTGTGTGTGGAGCGCGCACACACAGCACATCCCAGGAAAGCAATCATGCCTCCGCTTTTAAAATGTGGCGCGAAATATGGTAATTTCCTGTCTGCGGGAAGCCTGTGCAAGCAGTTGCTCCTGCAGTTGCTACATTCCTTTAATAATGGAGTGCGGCCGGGGCTGTGTGTGGGCCTTTGTGAAAATAGGAGGGCGGTTTAGGCCAAGCAGGGGCTCGGGACAGCTCGCCAGCCCAACTGGGACACATTCGCCTGCATTGCTCAGTTTCCAGAGGGCAGGCTGTTGGCCTCCCAGGGCAACTTTGGGGCAGTCTGGACTGTGAAAAAACCCTGGTGGAAGAAGCCATCACTCACCTACCTTCCCGAGACAGGTGCCAGCTTCCGCTTAATGGGCCTCTCTCTCCTCACCGTGCCTGAGAGGAGTCTGGGGTAAAGGTCTGCAGGCCTCATTCAAGTGCTCTCAGCAGGAAAAGCACTGTATTTTAAGCAAAACTTGGATTTTCAAAGCGCCTGGACACATTTCTTTGTCAGAGAGGAACTTAGAACTACACCTTTTATAGTAGCTGTCAACTACATGACCCACGCATGTTTGCAAAACTGTATTTTTTCACAAGGATTAGCTGTGAGTAACTGTTGTTTACTAGTTTAGTGCCCTTCCATTTCTGTACCTTTACAACAGTTTTACGATATTAGAGTTTCTCGTTCCTCAAAAGGGTGTAATTTCTTATATTTAAATATTTCCCTCCTATTCAATGCATGATTTTGTCACTCATTGTTGTTGAAATGTCACTCATAATTACATTGAAATTATGACAAAGTCACACATGGCAATCTGAAACCTTGGCAGCTCTGCGCACGACTGCAGGCTGATTGTGAGCCATTGTGAAAATATTTATGTTAATTGCAGCGCATGACGGTGCTGCAATTAACAGGAATACTTTCCCAAATGCCCACAATCAGCCCGCAGCCATGCTCTATTAACCCCTGTGCTGCGGGGGTAATTCCCCCACGGCATTGGGGGGCTTTGGAGCTGCGGTGCTCGTGACGAGCCCAGCTGGTCATGAGGCACAGTAGAGCTGTGCTCATGACGAGCTGGGCTAGTCACAACTCCGCCCACTGATTGATTCTCCCACACAGGCGGGGAATCAATTGCGCGTGGGTGGACCACGGCCGTTATGACGAGCCCAGCTCATCATGAGCACAGCTCCACATGGTGGCAGTGTTTGTGTAATTCAGAGGCGAGCAGAACAGCAGCTGTTTATTAATACAATATACATTAAAACAACTAATACCTGCATCCAAGCAATTCTTATAGCTGTGCAGGCCTAAAATAGTCTGAAATGTCACACTTGTCGGAGTGTGATGGTTAGTAGTTGTGTAGGTACTTTTGTTGGCAGCGCTGGCAGGGGCAATGGGTGAATGGGTGGTGCACCCTGCAGTGGCCTCCTGACAAGAGTCTTGGCGCGTATTATTATTATATACATGCTAATATTAAGCACTGCTCTAGTGGGATGTGGTAAAGTACCGAATAATTTTTCCCAGCAGTCAGAACTTGAAGGGGCCCCCTGGCAAAGTACATAGAGGGGCCCCCTTCCAGACTTACTCAGGAGCTCTCAGGCCAGGGTACTGAGCTGAGGGGACCGCCTGGAGCTTGGGTTCCCCCTTCCCCCGCATTGTGGGGACTACCGAGGCATTTGTTATGCCACTTCCAGCAGTCTCTTTCAACTGGCAACGTTTGCTCACTATAGTCAGGGCTTTAAGTTCTTAAAAGGGGGTCTCGAAAGGGGTGCCTATCGGGCTCTTTCTTATGCCCTAGGACAGGCGGTCTGATTTTTTCCAGACTGCAGTAACAGCATGCACATAGATGTATGAGTCCTCATTTAATCGCTTCTCACTAGTGGAGAATTTACGGCATGACGTCATGCCAGGTGAGCACTGTCGGAGAAAGGAAATCTTTTAAAGAGAGTAATTTTCTCTCTGGATTTCCCTACTCTTTTTTGCAACGCAGAAGCAGCAAGATCATCGTTGTGTCAGCCATTGAGGTGAGGGTATAGTGAAAGGTCCTCATATCCCCTCTATGCATTATAGGGTAGGTGCAGACAAGAAATGTGAAATGTTGCAGCTAGCCACCTTGAGCAATTAAACTTTTATATTTGCAAATGTGTTTGTTCAAAATCCATCACAGAGACGCCTCTTGAAGATAGAATTTTGGATGGTCACCTCCCCGAAAAAAACAATCTCCTTGATCTAAAGAAGCTAATTACCCATAGGGCTGATCTACTGGGGGAGTTGAGGGATGGATGGGTGCAGAACGGCATAGAATTAGATGATGAGGACTGGCAATTGGCCGTGTCTTCTCCGAAGGTGGTTGCAATTCCAGCACGACTGCGGCTCGTTCAGCTTAAAATACTACATAGGGTCTATGTCACAGGGCCCCGACTTGTACATATGGGTCTTTCAGATACCGGCCTCTGTAGACGGAAGTGTGGTCTCATATAATCTGGGAATGTCAGTATATCACTGAGTATTGGCGTAAGATTCACAGCATCATACATGAGGTCTGTGGGGTCTCCCTGCTTCCGGAAGCGAGGAGATGTCTCCTCAACATATGGGAACCTACGGACGTCAACTCTGCACAAACGCGGTGGGCTACATTGGGTTTCATGATAGCGAAAAGGAATATTGCCCAGCTGTGGGGAGCCGAACAGCCTCCCACCTTGGAGGTTTGGAAAAATAACTTAGACTGGAGTATATTTCGGGAGAAGACTGTTTTCATGGCAAGAGGCCACCCTCGAAAGTGGGCTTCAATTTCGGGACCTTGGAATAGATATAGAGGAGAGATCTGTGTGCCACCTAGAGACGTTGTTTTTGATGTACACCCATCCCGGTGAAGTTTCTGATATCATGTACATTCATATTTCCTGTACCCCCGAATGTGTTATACCTGATATGATAATTTTCCTCTGTACTGTGAATTTCACTGATGCTTTGTTTCAATAAAAAGAATTGTAAAAAAAAAAATCCATTGCAGAGAAATAAATTATCTTACGGGAGGGCCTTCTACTCTTAAACAAAAGTGGGCATTAAGTGATGGAATCAGTTGCAAATCGTTGTTAGCACATTCTCTGTCGTCAGAAGTGAATAACGCTTGCAATTTTTAATGGTTTGTCATTCCCGGAGCTACTGTCATCCAGACATCAGGCAAGCGTGGAATTTGAGAGTCGTTGTTGGACCCGTGATTGTCCGTTACCCCTGACTGCAGGGATGATGAGCTGCTGTCCCCGTGAAGAGTGGGGGGGGGGGGTACTGTGATTACATTAATGTATAATGATCACTGTTCATTCTTGGTTTGGTGATTTATGCAATCGTTAAAGACACAAAGTGGTTTCACCACATTAATAGTGATAAGCTATGGAGAAAAGAATATTTGTGAACATTGCTGCTTAACCCTACTGGTTTTGTTGGACACTTCCAGTTTCATTAGTAGTTCACAAATTGAATTACTGTACTACGACTGAGTGTAGACATTGTTTTCAATGTGCATTTGTCAAACGAAGTAAATACTGTTAAACTCCACATCCCTACTGTGTACATTGTTTATTAATGTCAGTGACATTGTTTAGCCTATCTGATTTGTCGTTATTTTAGTTGGTTGTAGTCGATGCAGAGTTGTAAAGAAGTCCTTATGTTACTATGCTGTAAACAATACAGACTTGAGGAAGGGGATAGCCAAACTGTGCGGCAACAATTGCACCATTATATTGAGGCAGCACACAATGCTGTTCTCATGATTTAGGCCACGCCCCTAACTGAATTGGCCACAACTCTTTAAGAGTTTGCCACGCTCCTTTTAGGTCACCCACCGTTTTTTTTCCCACTTAAAGCCCTGACTATAGCAGTCCCCTCCAGAGGAAACCGTAGCGAGAACCAGAGGCACAACTAGAGTCAAATATCGGGGGGGGGGCTAAGAGAAAATTTCCGGGAGGGGCTGAATCTTTAGACAATCGGCAGAGTCGAGCTGCAGGGGCTCTTAGAAGGGGTGAAACAACCAAGAAAGCCCCATTAACATGCACAAGGTCTTTTAAAGACCTGTGAAATGCTCGGGTGCGGCTGTGAGCGGACCCGGGAAGTCTCTCATCCCGGGCTGCCACACACGACTGGGGGGGGCTGAAGCCCTTTGAGGCCAATGGGTGTTGCGCGCCTTGCGAGAACCCTCCTGGAGTCTGTTCTACAAAATGAGTCTGCAGTATGGAGGTGACTGGGGCATCGCATAACTCATAATGGAGCGAGTGGCGGGAAAACGGAGACCGCTGTTTTGATCTCATATGCTTTTCGTGGGATTTCTTTGGCTTACCTGAGCCCTTTGACTTTGACTTTGAACGTGCATGCAAGCAGCCTCGGGGACAAGAGCATGTCCATGCCCTCAGGTGAGGCTGCTTCTTTCTTTAAATTTCGCCAATGGCTCATTTGGAAGCTCCCAGCCTCCAGAATCGCCTGCCTTAGGAGCGTTGTGATTGGTCTGAGTGCCGTGGAGCGGCGCTCAGACAGGGGCTTGGAGGCTTTCAATATTCCCCGTACCTGGGGCGATTAATACATTTCAAAGACATGAGTATACATCACTTCAGATTTTATTTTTAACATACCGAAGTAGACCCCTGCTATCTATTGCAGTGTGGTAAATCCTCTAATGTCTAATTGTCCCCACTTAATCTATTGTTCCAAAAAATTAATTACTGAGGTCTCAATACAAACAGTGTCCAGGGTGATGTCCAACAAATGTCTGCCTTCTTTACTGGCAGTACATCTATCCACACTTAACCACATGTGCACAAACCTTAGAAGGAAAAAATGTGTGGTGGAGAGGAAGGCACCTCACGGGCGAACAACCCTCGGGGATGTTGGCAGATGTTACCAACTCAAAGCCCCTTTCTCATCATCGGTTGCCTTTCAATCCGAAAAGAAAACAAAATGGGTACAACACATAAACTGAAATGCGTGTGCAGGTGCAAAATAAAGAGTATCACAACATTAACTCATAACGGACGGAGTGACATAAAATCAACAGCCACACCCACTCAATTACTTTATTCTTAGATTCAGTGTGAGCTGATGAGTTAAAAGAGAGGTTGGTAGCTTAATATCGCCTACCAGTACCTGATACCGACATGTTTCACTGCCCCAACAATTTTGGCAGATTCATCAGGGTATTCAACACTCGGTCACTGCACCAATTTTTTGAACATCCTTTCTGGACACTGTTGGGTTGAGACACAAATAAAAACCAGAGACATGCCCAGTAGTCAATATGGATTCATAGGTTTCCACATTAGAGTAATGGTTGCAAATATCCTTATAGTTATGTAATTATACAGTAATCATTATAATTACCCCAGGCCAGCATGGGCAACTCATACCGGCTGACCGAATCACACTTTGACTCGTTTAAAAACGATTGCACTGTCAATCTATAGGAAATGAAAAAGGATAGTATGGAACAATCAGACCTTATACAATGAAACTGCACATCAGCGCTAATTTCTATCTTGTTTTGTATCAGAGTCTTGAGGACATGGGGCCCATGGCAACCTTAACTGCGCATTTTAACCGAAAAGCGCGGGCAGATTGGAGCCCCACAATCACATACATCGTGCCGCCGAAGTTACCTTTTAACAACGTGTAGGGCGCAGTGCATCAGAACATAGAGCGCCTCGTTCTATAACTTCAGCCCTAGCTGCGTAGTAACATTACATGAACTGACTGCTCGTTTGTCAAAGAAGCTACATGTATCCATCTACCAGCCCCCACTCCTCACCGTACGTTATGGCACCAGGACCGTATCTCATCCCAGGAACCCCGCGTTCTTGCCGGCATCTGTTTTTAAAGGTTACCGGCAAAGTCCGGTCACAAGCTGAATCGCGCATGCGCACATGGGGACGCTACAGTGTGGAATAGTAGCGCCATTTTGGAATGGCTTAATCCATCGTCTACTCATTATAATTAGTAGCCCTAATGTCAGCAAGCCCCTACCCTCGGCCAAACTGTTAATATGTTAATATTTTAATATTTTAGTATGTGTAGGCTATAGCGGCGCCCAACTGCCTGCATGTATGTATAGATGATGTATTTGCCAAAATGTCCATACGGTGGTCATCTAGGTATAGATCATCAATTCATAGCGCCATCTTAGAGTGGGGCCATTCAACATTTCTATTTACTGTATAATCTAAAATGTTGCGCTATCTCATTAATGGGTACTCTAAATGATCCTCATTACAATCGCTACCATGACAGAAATTGGTACTAGGCACACCGCACACACCTTCAAGAAATTAGACCAGGAGCTGGGGCCAAGGCGGGGGTGTATATCCATATCCAATTGAGTCAAGATTCCTCCCTGGTTACTACCAGTCAAGTCAGAGAACAGTGTCTAGAACACAGGTTTTAGCCCAATGGCAGTGGTTTAGATGTTATAACAAGAGTGACAGGGATGGGTTCATCATGAGGCAGGGTCTAGGTGGTATCCCGCTCTCTCTCATTAGCCCATACCGTGATCCATTCACATACAGGTCCAACCATGACAGAGCATACCAGACGTATTTCTGGGCAGAAACAACCGCCCTTAGAGGTGACGGTTGGTCAACAAGGAGCACATACCAAAAAATGGGTTAGGGGTCTTTTTGGGTGTTTTAGGGGACATACCAAAAAATGGGTAAGGGGTGTTTTTTCTCAACTGGCCCTTAGAGGTCTATTTCACTCGATTCCACTCAAGGATTTAGTTCAGGCCTACACTGTCACTGCGTTCTCTATATATCCATCTAGCTTCCTTGCTGAGCAACGCTGTTTCCATATTCTGTGGGTTGCCTTTTATTACCTCCAGCACGGTCCATGTGAAATCATGTTTTTCTTTGTGGCAGTGTTGTACCAACTTGGTGGTCAGTTTGCCCGCCCTGATCGTGCTAAGGTGTTCCTGAATGCGCACCTTGATTTTTCTCGTGGTGAGGCCAATGTATTGGAGGCCACAGCAACATAGCAGTCTATATACCACATTCGTGGTGTTGCAGTTGCTAAAGTGGTTAAAAAACCACACTTTCCCTGTACTCAAGGTCACACTATTGCTTTTTTTGGTGAGGGGGCAGACCGAACATGTCCCACAGGGATAGTGTCCCTTGGGCAAAGTAGTCAGATCTCTCTTGTGTGGTGCCGGGGTACGGGTATGGACTAGTTTGTCTTTAAGGTTAGTTGCTCTCTTAAAGGCAAATCTAGGTGGTGGCATACGAAAGTCTTTTGTGGATAGTAAGTCCCAGTGTTTCCTGATCGACTGCCTAATTTTTGTTGCCATGGGGTCAAAAGTCATAACCACCGGAAGGCAGTCTCTTTTCTCTTTACTTGTGTGTTTCAGTAGGGCACTCCTGGGTGTATTCAGAGCCCTTTTTCTAGCGTTCTTCACGACTTTACTGGGGTAATTGCGCTGCACGAGTTTAGTTGTAAGATCTTGTGCTTGCTCCAGAAAACCACTCGTACTAGAGCAGTTCCTCCTGTACCTCAGGAATTGGCCCACAGGGAGGTTGTCGCGGAGGGCTCTGGGGTGGTATGAATTATACAGGAGGAGTGAATTCCTGTCTGTTGGCTTTTGGTGTACTCTGGTGTTCAGACCACCCTCCAAACCTGTCTCAATAACTAGGTCCAGATAGACCGCACTGGTGCGGCTGTAGGTCCACGTGAATTTAAGGCTCTCATCTTGCGAGTTGAGCCATCTCAGGAAATCCCCTAGAGATTCTTCAGTGCCCGCCCAGATACAGAGCACATCGTCTATATATCGCTTCCAGAGGCAAATGTGCCGCTGGAAGGGGTTGGTATCAGAATAGACGATGTGCTCCTCAAATCTACCTACATAAATACATGCCAGGCTGGGGGCCATTGTCGCCCCCATCGATGTTCCAGAGGTTTGCAGGTAGATCTGGTCCTTGTATCCAAAGTAGTTCCTTGTAAGCGCAAGCTCAACACATTCCATGACGAATGATTGGGGCGCATCATAGGGCCACTCGAGGTCCCCCAGTGCGCGTGCTGCTGCCACCAGCGTTGCGTCCTGGGGGATACTCGTGTACAGGGACTCAATATCGATGGTTACAAGGAACTGGTTATTTGAGTCGTACGGGGTCTTTTCTAAGATGTTCAATACATCGGTGGTGTCCTTAATAAAGGACCGTTGGTTAATCACCGACTCCCGCAGGAGGTAATCCGCAAACTGTGAAAGTGGCTCCAACACAGATTGTATCCCCGACACGATGGGCCTGCCGGGCGGGGGGCGGGTCGGCTTATGAATCTTTGGTAAGATATAGAAAGCTGGAGTCCTGGGGGTGTTATTCACCAGGAACTCCGCTTCTTTTACCGAGATCCATTTGTTGGTTTTGGCTTTATTGACCATTTCTCTTATGGTTTCGAGCAATTGATCCACCGGATCTTTACTCAGGGGTTTGTAGTTGGAACGGACATTCAATAGACGGAGCACCTCTGTCTCGTAATCCTGAGTATTAAGGACCACCACCGCACCCCCTTTATCAGCTGACTTGATTGTCAACGAACGGTTTTTCTCTAGGCCTCTCACTGCCTCCCAGTCCTCTTTAGACATATTAGAGTGATGAGAGTGTTCCTGGGATTTCTCAAAGTTCTCTATATCATTCAGGACTTTTTCCTCGAAGACAGACACTTCAGGGCCCACAGCGGATCCAGTAGGACAGAAAGTCGACGGTTTCTTCAGGTTGGTACCTCGGAACGAATTGATGTCTTGTTCCTTCTCTTTTTGAGCGAAGAATTTCTTGAGCTTGATTTTCCTCAATGTTTCGTGAAACTCCACGCGACATTTGAACGAGTCATGTTTTGGGGTGGGGACAAACCCCAGCCCTTTGTTGAGTACTCTTTCTTCACTAGCTGTCAAAATGTGATCTGAAAGGTTGACTACAATGCTCTTGTTTAATTGTCCGTTCGTCCCCGACTGCGGGTCACTCTGGGTGAGAATGTCTGCCATTGGGGTGTCGAGCTGCCTCTCCCTCGGCCTCGCCCTGTGGCGCCCCTCCCCCTGTTGTGGTTGGATCTCTGTCCCTGCTCTAAAAAAGCACGTAGTAGTGCACCCAAATCTTCGGTCTGGCGGTTTTGCTGATTGAACCGCACCCTACTATTTTGCTGGGGTTCCTCCTCTTCCTCACTCGAGGTGTTATCAAATGTCCAGTTGTTAGGTGTACGTCTCTGCTGTTGTCTCCCTCCCCTACCTCTGTATCTGCTATTTGTGTTCTGCTGGGCAGGTGCTTGTTGATAGTATTCTTCCTTCACGTAAGGGAATGCCCACTCGTGAGTATACCTTTCTAAGTTCTTTGTCAAACCTTTTATCTTCTGGTTGACCATATAGTTTTTATACTCAACAAGGTCGTCCTGGATTTTTTGCAAGTGCTCCTTGCTGTCCACTAGCGTGGTGTCTTTTGAGATCTTCTCTTCCAAGTCGAGGATCTCTTTCAAGAGCTCCTCGCTCAGTCGCTGAGCAGTGCTGATGATAAGGATGAGCCAGTCCCTCGTGCACTTATTGGCAATGAAACTCCAATCCGTGCGGAATTTTTCGTCATCCAGGAAAATGCGTGGCTCAATCCTGACTATGAGGCTTGGTGGTGCTACTCCCGCCGTGTAATACTCTGTCATCAATGCACCATGCAATGCTATTCGGACCTGTTTTTTCTTTAATGTGGAAAGTTTCTCCCACTCTTCTCTCACAGATACGGATCCCCGTAATGGAGCCCCTAGCATCAACGAGGGGCCTGACAGAATCGCAGAGATCTGCTCTTCCGAGAAGGCCAGACAGTTCTTATCCATTTATATCAGCACTATCAATACACCCCAGAAGGTTTAAAAACCAAGCAGCGTATCCTCCGGGTGGGGACAGGGAAATAATTCTACCCAAGAGAAAGTGGAGGGGTAGTTCTGTATATGTGCAACCAACCCCAACCAGGGGAAACGGCAAGGCCACAAGGACCGAGCTACTGACTATCTCATTGGCACGTCTCTAAAGTTAAAAAGTTTTAATTTTTAGACTCTTGCCGTTTCCCCTGCTTGGGGTTGGTTGCACATATACAGAACTACCAATATAATAACAGCATAATTCTTCAGCCGCGTGTATCTCTTAGTGAATTTATTAAACTTTATAGAATTTCTTAATAACAAATTTGTTTGTAATGCATTCTCCTGTGCCAGCATTTTGATGGCAAGTCTGCAGTCTTAACAAATGTCGTTTTCCGTTCCCTTCTATCCTTTTTACCTCCATTCACACTTGATTGTTTTACACGTTTTCCAATTTTCCACCTGTAACCACCATTGTTTAACTGTTGGCTGGGATGGGTCCTTCAAGTTCACTTTTTATTCAGACCTTCAGACCTTCAGAAATACAAAAAATTCTTGGGGCACACAGCCTTGTAATATGCTGTAAACATTCCTGCACAGGTACTAAAGTCAGATAGTGGCAAGGAGAAAGTGAGAATGTAGTCCTGGTCTAATCTCAAGCATCCTACTAATAGCATTAAATGTATTACACACTATTTCATTCACCGTTTTTCTGTACCAAATTGTCACCATACAAAGCTTCATCAACAAGGTAAAATTCTTTCCACTGATGGTATACTTTATCTCAGGTGGGGACAGAGGGTCAATTGAATGCTAGCACAAACAAAACAAATCGCTGGGCTATATTTTGCCTTGTATGCCTTTTAAGCTCACGACAAACAACACAAACGTCAACTTCTAACTCCTTTTCATAACGCTTTTCTATGAGGGTACAACTTACCTCTTCTAGTGAAGTAACTCAATCAAAGCTCCCATACTGTTGTAGCCCAAGTCGTTGTGGGATTTTATTTCTAGGACAACTAGAGGCGCCATACCCACAATGACCCAAATATTACCAAACCCTTCCTCTAACAAAAAATACAGACCTATTGGCTTTGCTAATGCATTTTTCCATAACATGATTGACACAGGTTTGTCACCAGCAATTTATTGGTGGTAGCATTGTATGGAAAATGGTTTTGAGACTACACGCAAATTAACAGGTTAAACAACTGATGGAAGGGACTGAGAAAGGAGGTAAGAGAGCAGGAGTAGCAAAAATGCAGGTAGCATAACAGTGTGTGTCTCTCAAAAAAAGGTAATTCCTTTAAACTGATGGAGAAAATCCAACTAGCAAGCATGGGACAGAGAACCTGCAGTCTTGTGGAATGTGACAGAACGTGATCAAAAGGGACCACAAGGGTAATCCATTGTTCCTAAGGATGTTCATGGCATATGTGGTTTAATAGTAAGAATAATCAATAATCAAGTTAACCTTAAATGTGCAAGGCAAGTAGTAGCAGAAAAAATAAAAAAAATAATTATTATATGCGAAAAAAAGAATGAAAATAAGGTAAAAAGAAAAATATAGACAAAAGGTCCTTAAAGGGCTAATGATCCTATAACACCTTTTTCGACAAACGAGTATTACTTAAAAATTATTGATGCAATGAAACACTATACAGAGTCTTGTAAGGGTTAAAATGCCTTAATCTTGTACCTAGCAGATAAAGAGCAAGGGCCCGATTCAGAAAGGTAAACTTAGACGCTTGGGCTAAACTTCGACCAAACGTCTAAATTTACAACTTTGAGAATTCACAACGGGCATTTACGAGTACTATCTTTATGTCTGCACGCGGGCCGGATCTCTGCGCTGAGTAGATTAGAAGTTGTAAATACCCTTTGTGAACCCCCAAAGTCGTAAACTAAGACGTTTGGTCCAAGTTTAGACCAAACATCTAAGTTTACCTTTGTGAACCGTGTGTTTCTGCACAAAAGCAATTTACATCTTTTATCAAAAGAGACCAGTAGAGGTCAGCAGTGCACTAAGAATATTCGCAAGAAGCTACATCTGCTTGGTGCTGAAATGATGTACTGGCTTGATATTCAAAACCAGGGCTGGTATAAGCGCTCGTGGTGCCTGGTGCGAGAATCTTTTTTGGCACCCCCAGCCCACACCCCATGACAGCATCCTCGGATTTTCTCACTTCCACCGGGCAAAAATGCCCCTCATCTCTCCAATCATAAGTTATTGCTAAATACAGAGTCCCTCAACAGGTCAGTGCCCAGTGCACCCGCACCGGTCTCACTGCCCTAAAACCGGCCCTGTACAAAACAATTTTGTGGTTGCAAAAAATACACAAAATCACAGGCTTTGAATGCAATTGTGATGCAAAGTACTGAGGACCCGATTCACAGAACTAACTTAAGACAAAATCATAAACTTACTACCATTTTGGTATTCACCGAAGGCACTTACTCATTTTGGTATTCACAGAAGTTACTATCAACCTGATTCATCAAGCCGAAATCGGCTCGCAAAGGGCCAGATTCTGAGAATCTGGCCCTTTGCGAGCACTATTTTTGCATTTGGGATTCATCATCCCAAATGCAAAAATCGGTAATAGCGATTTCGCTATTTTGCGAGAAATTACATTTAAGGAATCTCTATTTGAGATTCCTTAAATGCAATTCATCATCCATTTAAAAATTGTGAATTTGCAATTTCGGCCCGCTATTTACCGCGAGGTCAAACCTCGTGGTAAATAGCGAAAACTTAGAAAAATGCTTTTAAAAGCATTTTTCTAAGTTGCATGTTGCACACACACATGTCCTTTGGACATGTGTGTGCGCAACACCTGTTTCAATTTGCATTTAAGGGGTGCTACAGGGTGTCCTTTGGACACCCCTTGGCACCCTTTAAATCGCTATCTTATTTGCGATTAGCTAATTGCTAATCGCAAATAAGGAATACTCCCCATTCATTCCTATGGGCCTTTTGGCCCATAGGAATGAATGGGGAGTTATTCTTTATTTGCGATTAGCAATTTGCTAATCGCAAATAAGGAATGTGTAGGAATCGCATTTCTTTATGCAATTCCTACATGAATCCCGTTTTGCAAGTCCTTAATAGCGATTCGTTATGAATCGCTATTAGGGGCTCGCAAAACGGGAGATTGATGAATCAGGCTGTTACTCATTTGGGTATTCGCAGAAGTTAGGAGTCCTAACTTTAGGACTCCTAAATGCCTTCTGTGAATACCGAAAGTCTTAAAGTTAGGATTTTTCTCAGTTTAGGAGTAGTAAAGTTAGGACTCCTAACTTTAGGACTCCTGAATGCCTTCTGTGAATACCGAAAGTCTTAAAGTTAGGATTTTTCTCAGTTTAGGAGTAGTAAAGTTAGGACTCCTAACTTCAGGACTCCTAAACTGAGAAAAATCCTAACTTTAAGACTTTCGGTATTCACAGAAAGCATTTAGGAGTCCTAAAGTTAGGGCTCCTAACTTCTGTGAATACCGAAATGAGTAAATGCCTTCTGTGAATACCAAAATGAGTAAGTGCCTTCTGTGAATGTCAAAATGGTAGTAAGTTTAGGATTTTGTCTTAAATTAGTTCTATGAATCAGGCCCTAAGTGTCGAAGCAGGTGGCAGACATTTCCAAAGGGGAATTCTCTTTCATTGACAGCTTTCACTGTGTGAATGTCAGAGGACCACTGCATTCTCCACCCTGAATCATTCAGTGAACTCCTGTGCTGCTTTAAAATCAATACAGAAAAGGGGGTGGTGATGAACAGAGTGTCTGAATTAAGCAGACCACTCTTACCCAGTCCAAAGATCAGGGCTTGATCCATCACCGTTCTTTATCTCACTGCCCCATCCCAGCTCAGAACCTGGCTATATGCAAATTAGTCTGTCCCTGGCCCAGTGCATCATGGGAACAGGGCAGACCAAACTACCAAGCCAATTCTTCACCAGAAAGGAGACAAGCTACCGGGGACCGGTTTCTGGCATTTCAGCCTCTTCGGCCCGGCTTGCTTGAATCCTGATGGAGCAGTGAGAAAGGGACTCATGTCTGAGTATACCCTGCCACACCTATAGTGGCCAAAATCGATACAGAAAAGGGGGTGGTGATGAACAGAGTGTCTGAATTAAGCAGACCACTCTTACCCAGTCCAAAGATCAGGGCTTGATCCATCACCGTTCTTTATCTCACTGCCCCATCCCAGCTCAGAACCTGGCTATATGCAAATTAGTCTGTCCCTGGCCCAGTGCATCATGGGAACAGGGCAGACCAAACTACCAAGCCAATTCTTCACCAGAAAGGAGACAAGCTACCGGGGACCGGTTTCTGGCATTTCAGCCTCTTCGGCCCGGCTTGCTTGAATCCTGATGGAGCAGTGAGAAAGGGACTCATGTCTGAGTATACCCTGCCACACCTATAGTGGCCAAAATCGATACAGAAAAGGGGGTGGTGATGAACAGAGTGTCTGAATTAAGCAGACCACTCTTACCCAGTGCAAAGATCAGGGCTTGATCCATCACCGTTCTTTATCTCACTGCCCCATCCCAGCTCAGAACCTGGCTATATGCAAATTAGTCTGTCCCTGGCCCAGTGCATCATGGGAACAGGGCAGACCAAACTACCAAGCCAATTCTTCACCAGAAAGGAGACAAGCTACCGGGGACCGGTTTCTGGCATTTCAGCCTCTTCGGCCCGGCTTGCTTGAATCCTGATGGAGCAGTGAGAAAGGGACTCATGTCTGAGTATACCCTGCCACACCTATAGTGGCCAAAATCGATACAGAAAAGGGGGTGGTGATGAACAGAGTGTCTGAATTAAGCAGACCACTCTTACCCAGTCCAAAGATCAGGGCTTGATCCATCACCGTTCTTTATCTCACTGCCCCATCCCAGCTCAGAACCTGGCTATATGCAAATTAGTCTGTCCCTGGCCCAGTGCATCATGGGAACAGGGCAGACCAAACTACCAAGCCAATTCTTCACCAGAAAGGAGACAAGCTACCGGGGACCGGTTTCTGGCATTTCAGCCTCTTCGGCCCGGCTTGCTTGAATCCTGATGGAGCAGTGAGAAAGGGACTCATGTCTGAGTATACCCTGCCACACCTATAGTGGCCAAAATCGATACAGAAAAGGGGCTGGTGATGAACAGAGTGTCTGAATTAAGCAGACCACTCTTACCCAGTCCAAAGATCAGGGCTTGATCCATCACCGTTCTTTATCTCACTGCCCCATCCCAGCTCAGAACCTGGCTATATGCAAATTAGTCTGTCCCTGGCCCAGTGCATCATGGGAACAGGGCAGACCAAACTACCAAGCCAATTCTTCACCAGAAAGGAGACAAGCTACCGGGGACCGGTTTCTGGCATTTCAGCCTCTTCGGCCCGGCTTGCTTGAATCCTGATGGAGCAGTGAGAAAGGGACTCATGTCTGAGTATACCCTGCCACACCTATAGTGGCCAAAATCGATACAGAAAAGGGGGTGGTGATGAACAGAGTGTCTGAATTAAGCAGACCACTCTTACCCAGTCCAAAGATCAGGGCTTGATCCATCACCGTTCTTTATCTCACTGCCCCATCCCAGCTCAGAACCTGGCTATATGCAAATTAGTCTGTCCCTGGCCCAGTGCATCATGGGAACAGGGCAGACCAAACTACCAAGCCAATTCTTCACCAGAAAGGAGACAAGCTACCGGGGACCGGTTTCTGGCATTTCAGCCTCTTCGGCCCGGCTTGCTTGAATCCTGATGGAGCAGTGAGAAAGGGACTCATGTCTGAGTATACCCTGCCACACCTATAGTGGCCAAAATCGATACAGAAAAGGGGGTGGTGATGAACAGAGTGTCTGAATTAAGCAGACCACTCTTACCCAGTCCAAAGATCAGGGCTTGATCCATCACCGTTCTTTATCTCACTGCCCCATCCCAGCTCAGAACCTGGCTATATGCAAATTAGTCTGTCCCTGGCCCAGTGCATCATGGGAACAGGGCAGACCAAACTACCAAGCCAATTCTTCACCAGAAAGGAGACAAGCTACCGGGGACCGGTTTCTGGCATTTCAGCCTCTTCGGCCCGGCTTGCTTGAATCCTGATGGAGCAGTGAGAAAGGGACTCATGTCTGAGTATACCCTGCCACACCTATAGTGGCCAAAATCGATACAGAAAAGGGGGTGGTGATGAACAGAGTGTCTGAATTAAGCAGACCACTCTTACCCAGTCCAAAGATCAGGGCTTGATCCATCACCGTTCTTTATCTCACTGCCCCATCCCAGCTCAGAACCTGGCTATATGCAAATTAGTCTGTCCCTGGCCCAGTGCATCATGGGAACAGGGCAGACCAAACTACCGAGCCAATTCTTCACCAGAAAGGAGACAAGCTACCGGGGACCGGTTTCTGGCATTTCAGCCTCTTCGGCCCGGCTTGCTTGAATCCTGATGGAGCAGTGAGAAAGGGACTCATGTCTGAGTATACCCTGCCACACCTATAGTGGCCAAAATCGATACAGAAAAGGGGGTGGTGATGAACAGACTGTCTGAATTAAGCAGACCACTCTTACCCAGTCCAAAGATCAGGGCTTGATCCATCACCGTTCTTTATCTCACTGCCCCATCCCAGCTCAGAACCTGGCTATATGCAAATTAGTCTGTCCCTGGCCCAGTGCATCATGGGAACAGGGCAGACCAAACTACCAAGCCAATTCTTCACCAGAAAGGAGACAAGCTACCGGGGACCGGTTTCTGGCATTTCAGCCTCTTCGGCCTGGCTTGCTTGAATCCTGATGGAGCAGTGAGAAAGGGACTCATGTCTGAGTATACCCTGCCACACCTATAGTGGCCAAAATCGATACAGAAAAGGGGGTGGTGATGAACAGAGTGTCTGAATTAAGCAGACCACTCTTACCCAGTCCAAAGATCAGGGCTTGATCCATCACCGTTCTTTATCTCACTGCCCCATCCCAGCTCAGAACCTGGCTATATGCAAATTAGTCTGTCCCTGGCCCAGTGCATCATGGGAACAGGGCAGACCAAACTACTAAGCCAATTCTTCACCAGAAAGGAGACAAGCTACCGGGGACCGGTTTCTGGCATTTCAGCCTCTTCGGCCCGGCTTGCTTGAATCCTGATGGAGCAGTGAGAAAGGGACTCATGTCTGAGTATACCCTGCCACACCTATAGTGGCCAAAATCGATACAGAAAAGGGGGTGGTGATGAACAGAGTGTCTGAATTAAGCAGACCACTCTTACCCAGTCCAAAGATCAGGGCTTGATCCATCACCGTTCTTTATCTCACTGCCCCATCCCAGCTCAGAACCTGGCTATATGCCAATTAGTCTGTCCCTGGCCCAGTGCATCATGGGAACAGGGCAGACCAAACTACCAAGCCAATTCTTCACCAGAAAGGAGACAAGCTACCGGGGACCGGTTTCTGGCATTTCAGCCTCTTCGGCCCGGCTTGCTTGAATCCTGATGGAGCAGTGAGAAAGGGACTCATGTCTGAGTATACCCTGCCACACCTATAGTGGCCAAAATCGATACAGAAAAGGGGGTGGTGATGAACAGAGTGTCTGAATTAAGCAGACCACTCTTACCCAGTCCAAAGATCAGGGCTTGATCCATCACCGTTCTTTATCTCACTGCCCCATCCCAGCTCAGAACCTGGCTATATGCAAATTAGTCTGTCCCTGGCCCAGTGCATCATGGGAACAGGGCAGACCAAACTACCAAGCCAATTCTTCACCAGAAAGGAGACAAGCTACCGGGGACCGGTTTCTGGCATTTCAGCCTCTTCGGCCCGGCTTGCTTGAATCCTGATGGAGCAGTGAGAAAGGGACTCATGTCTGAGTATACCCAAGCAAGCCGGGCCGAAGACGGCTGAAATGCCAGAAACCGGTCCCCGGAAGCTTGTTTCCTTCCCAGTGTAAGAATTGGCTTTTGTAGTCTGGTCTGCCCTGTTCCCATGATGCACTGGGCCAGGGACAGACTAATTTGCATACAGCCAGGTTCTGAAACTGGGATGGTGCAATGAGCTAAAAAACGGTGTTGGATCTAGCCCTGATCTCTTGACTGGGTGAGAGTACTCTGCTTAATTCAGAGACTCTGTCCATCACCACCCCTTGTTGTAAATAGCTTTAAAATCAAGCATTTACAAAGCCAATATGTCTCGCCTTTGGAACCTATTGGCTTTTCCAATTGCTTTTGGTGGTGATGTTCAGTGTAGGAAAGTTGTGCAGCATTGTAAAAACATAAAATACAGGCGCGATGGCAGTAGCGTCGTTCCCCAAGCACAGGCATGCGTCAGAGTGCTAGCATGGGTCAGTGGAATGATGCAGGCACAACTTGCTTTAATTTATTATGCCAAATGCCACTTGAATCAGTAAATTTTAAAAAAAATATTTTAGGACAAAAGCTCCAATTCTGGGAAGAGGTGTGGTGCAGCGGCCAGGGTGGCTGACTCCGAAACACAGGGGCTCGCGGTTAGATCCCCGGCACCGGTGGCAAGTTAGCCCAGCATCTTGTGACTCTGGGCAATCTCTGGCTTAATCTTCCCAATAGCCCCCAGTGTCATGACACCTCTCTGGAGGTAGCTGCGCACTTTACAAATGCTGGTATATTTTAATTAATTATTTTTTAAAAGGACCACAGGTGTTATGTGGTATGGATGTAACGGAGGAGCGGTTGAGGAGAGGAAGGAGACAAACAGCACATGGAAGTCAGGAGGGGAGAACAACAAGAGGGAGAGAACACCGCAGAAACAATGAGAAAGAGACACCAACATAGAGCGCGGGTTGGGGAGAGAATCACATGAACAAGGAATAGAACAGCGCAGAAGGGAGAAAAGCATATGGAAGAGACAAGCCCAAAATGGAGCGGGATCGGGTGAGAAGCACACAAGAGAGAAGGGAAACAGTCAGAACAACGCAGGAAGAATTGGTTTTGGGTCTAAGGGCACTGGAAGGGGTTGGGATAGTTTTAGGTACAGCGCGTGCGTGGGAGGGGATCGGGGTATTATAAGCTAAGGGTTAGGGACAGCGTGGGGGTGAGAGGAGTTCAGGGTATTTGAACCTCAGGGCAGGGGGAGGCAGGTAGGGGCTTTGTAACTTAGGGTGAGGGGTCACAACCTAGCCACGCATACCCCTTCATGCCTTTACCAAGATATTGCATGGTAAAGGAATGTGTGGTTAAGACACATTTGTGGTTCGGGCTGCGTGGTACAGACATGCCTGGTTTAGCCATGTGTGCCTCTATAATACAACCATCTATGGGAAACAGTCGGAACAACGCGGGCAGAGGCACACGTGGTCCAACTATGCAAGTGGTACCGCACTTGCCTTAACCACTTATATGTCTTAACCACGCATATGCGTTGTTAACTAAGTGCACGCTGTAGCTGCTGGCTGCAGCTCGGTGGAAAGGGGCAGACGACAGGAAGAGAGGACATGGTGAGGTAAGTTGGGCTGGAGCCAGGTTTGGGGGGAAACTTTTCAGGTTTGGAGGGTAGTTTTCAGGGTTTGGGGGTTAGGGTAATTTTCAGGGCTGGGGGGTTGGGTCATTTTCAGGGCTGGGGTCGGGGATTTCTTCAGGGCTAGGGAGGGGGGTCCGAGTAGTTTTCAGGGCTGGTGAGGTTGAGGAAAGTCAGGAAAATGGTCAGGCGATTTAGTCGATGTTTCTTAAGTAATTTTGCCCGGCGTTAAACGCCTCTAATACCATACGAAGTTTATCAAATAAAGAGGCAGGCGCTGGAGACAGGAAGACAGGAAACAAGTTTTATTCTGACGGAGCAAACACATCAGATCGGACAACAAGGTATCGTCTCGAGGTGCTCTCTAGCAGCCTCTCCAAGGCCTGGCCTTTTATACACTGGTTTACGACATGTGACCGCTCTTTATTACAATAAAGACATTGTGAAGTAATGAAAAATGACATCCCTGGTACCCCCCAGTTCCGGCTCATTCCAACACGTGGCTACAGTAGAGGTCCTCACCCCCCATACAATAGGAGGGGGCTATCACGCAGCTGAGTGTTCCGCCGATTCCTTTGGAATGTGTGCGCCTGATCGAATCTCAGGGGGTGGGGAGGTCATGATCAATAGTAGCTCCTTTGAAGAGGGGCGAGTGCATACAGTAGTGGGCAATCAACTGTATCCTCAGGCCAAGGGATGACCAGCGGTCCGTGCAGACAATCGGGCTCAGAGGAAGGGGTCATCAAAGGAGAGATATTCATGAAAGAAAGGATCGGTGTGGACAACCGAGCATAGAGGAAGGGTTTATCAAAAGAGGGGTATTCATGGAAGGAAAGGAGGTGTTGGTCAGGCGCGGGGTGTGATTCCCAGAGACAGAGTCATGCGGAAGAGGAGGGTTCATGACTTGTGCATGTGAGCGCGGGGGCAGCCAGGGTGCATGGGGGATGCTTGCAGGGTCAGGGAAGTGCGCTGATGATCGATCGTGAACAGGGAGACCATGGTACCTAAAATGGCTGTCGTGTATGTTCATACGTCAGTCTGAGGAATGGGCAAGATGGCGCAGATGATGTTCAATTCACGAACTAAAATTCCACAGTCCTCCCTTTTAACATGTCTCGCCAGCTTGTCAATTCGGATCTATCCCCATAAGACCACGTATTTCTATCTCATAGAGGGGACTCATGTGCTCAGTTCTAAAGTCCAAAGTCTTAGGGCACATACAGTTAGAAATGAGTGAACACAAAGGTGGCAAACATTGAATACTTAAGCAACACCCACACAGTATCACGACTGGTATCAGTATAAATGTAAACAACCTCCATCCCCAGTCCTTCAAAGTGTCCCAAAACCAGCTTCCAAGCGACCATCCTTCTTGCTCCTGGTGAACCTCTGAGGATAGTCTGTGGAGGTGTTCGATTGCTTTGTAGACTGAAAGCGAGTTATCTGGCACGTAGGTGCAACAGCTGGAGCCGATGATGCGGCATGCTCCTCCACGGTCGTCCAGAACCGCATCTAGAACAAGGCGGTTTTGAAGAGCCACCAGGCGGACTGCCTGAAGCTCAGCCGTGTTGTTAGCGAGGATGCCAGCCGTGATGTTGATGGTTGTTTCTACTGCCTGAGTCAGGTGTCGGATAGCGCGGCTATTTGCCATTGGGCCCCACAGAGGAACAAGTCCCTTCACCGCATCCAGGAACTGTGCTCCGGTGGAGTCGGCTTGTCCAATGTCTCCGGTGCGCTTTTGCCGGTGATGGTAGGGTGATGGTAGGCTGGGGCCACATACGTGGGGGGGAGAATGAAGGCGACGTAGCGCGTCCCCCTCCAACCTTTCGGGAGCCAAGTGTAAGCTTTGATGCCACAAACAAAGTACATATTCGGAGAAGCAACAAAGGAGGGGGGTTCAACTGAGACTAATGTTCTGGTGATGTGGCAGGAACTGTGACCCACCAGCTGTGTTCCCTGGCCTTCGAGGCACACGAGACCTGTGACATTGATGACAGACAGGGCCACAGTCAGAGTGGCAGCCGTTCGCTTCCGCAGGTGGGAGAAGGTGGGTCTAGCTGGATTGTGGAGCACTTGCATTTCAACTCGTTCTTTGGCAGGGATGTTCATATGGAAGGAGGAACCTGAGGTCACAGGACAAAAGGGGGCAGACGTCCTTCCTGTTTTGTTTAGCCAGAACCCATAGTAGAAGTGTGACACTGTTTGACCAGAAGCGGCGTTGTCCTTGTGGCTTTCCTGCAAGAGGATCAACCAGGCGAGACAGGAGCCGTGAACTGAGAAAGGAGAAGGGATGAAGGGGATGGAGTGTCCAGTGGCATGCGGGAGCAACCCGCAGACCCAGCAGTTTGTGGCATTTGCAGCAAGGTTGTGCCGGTGCAATAGTTGCACGAAGGAATTGTTCCAGAACTCCTTATGCCTTTCTCGGAGCTGAGGCGAAAGAGAGATCAGGTGATGCTCTTTCATGGTGGTTGGCTGTGCAGTGGTCAGCAATATCTGATGAGCGGGTGTGCTGTCCTCCAAGATCCAGAAGGAAGTCATGAGGAAGAGGCAAAGGAGGAAGAGAATGAAGAAGGCGATTGTCTTTGATTTGTGCAAATTGTCAGTCTTTGGGTTCCTGTAGTGGGTATTTCCGGTTGCGTCCATCATCTTCTTGTCTGGCGCTTCCATCATCTTCTTATCTGGCGCTTCCATCCTCTTCAAGGTGCTCGGTAGTGGGCAGAACCACAGACTTTGTTTAGCTTCTCTCCGGGTAACCCTTGGTTGTTTTAGGCCACCGTTCTGAGATTTTAACTTAGTCCGTGGTCTACTTAGCCGAAGCTCCCTCCTTTCGACGCAGGAAATACCCTTCCCGGGATGGCACAGTGGGATCAGGGAATTTTGCAAGTTCAAGTGCCTCGGTATCAGGATAGCAGTTCAGTGATGGCCGGTCTTTGTTCAGGAGCTCTTCTTGGGTGTCGACGTTTTCTGTCGTGGCCAGGGTCGAGGAGACCTTCTTGCAGTGGTGGGCGTGCAGCCAGTGCCTTTTCCCCTCTACTCGAAGAGCCGTCCGAGTGGTGATCAGTACTTGCCAGGGGCCCGTCCACCGGGGTTCCAGACTCTTTGCCCGTTGAAAATTCCGGACTAAAACATAATCTCCCGGTTGGATATCGTGACCGGGACCCCTGGAAGCATCGGGGATGGCCTGCTGCACCTGTTGATGAATGACAGACAACGTTTTAGTTAACTTGTATAAATAATCTGACAGCAGGACGTCGGGGACGTCGTGAATGGATGTTGGTTTGGGGGCAGTCCAGAGGTTCATTGGTCGCCCAAACACAACCTTGTAGGGGGTCAAGTGGTGCTTAGTGGGAGTGGAGCGCATCGATAGCAATGCCAGTGGGAGGGCATCTGGCCACTTAAGTCCTGTGGTGGCCACTATTTTTGACAGTTTCAGTTTTAGTGTAGCATTGTGTCGCTCAACTAGGCCAGCGGATTGGGGGTGGAAGACCGCATGGAACCTCTGCTTTACCCCCAGCCCCTTCAAGATTAGTTGGATAACTTCAGCTATGAAGTGGGGGCCATTGTCGCTCCATAAAATTCGACAAAGGCCGTAGCGAGGGAAAAACTCTTTCAGTAGTACTTTGGCAGTAGTCATGGCAGTGTTATCACGGGTAGGATAGGCTTCCACCCATTTGCTGAAGGCGCATACAATGACTAATACGTACTTCAGGCCTTGGCATCTCTCCAGCTGGATGTAATCCATCTGGAGGACCTCAAAGGGGTGGTCGGGGATCCCAAACCCTCCCCGGGGTACCACAGTTCCTTTCCCGGGGTTGTGTTGTAGGCAGATAAGGCACTGCTGGACCAGGCGTTTGGCTGAGTCGGGGATTTTGTTGTTGTGCCAGACTTTGGAAATGAGTTCAATCATGGGGGCAGAACCTATGTGTGCAGGGGAGTGTGCCATAGTCAGTATGGGAATCAAGTATGAGTCAGGCAGCAACCATTTGTTTGTGTCTTTTGTCCGCCAGCAGCCTTCATCGTCCTTCAGACCCACCCGTGCCCATTCAGTCAGTTCGTGAGGTGTGCTGGCCGACTGGATGTCCCTAATTGTTTCCCTAGCGTCAGTCCATTTTTCTGCTTGTGACCTGGTCACATGTATGCGTGTCGTCGTCCTATTCTCAGCTGTGGTTCGGGCAGTGATGTCGGCCAGTGCGTTTCCCTGTCCAACTAAGTCCGTCACCTTCTTGTGTGCCTGGCATTTGATCACTGCTAATCGTTTGGGGAGAAGAACTGCTTCAATCAGGGCGGAGACTAGATCTCCGTGAAGGATGGGCGTGCCGTGGGACGTCAGGAATCCCCTTTCCCTCCACAAGAGCCCAAAATGATGAACCACCCCGAAGGCATACTGGCTGTCCGTGTAAATGTTCGCCGTGGTTCCTGCTGCTATGATACATGCTCGTGTGAGGGCAATTAGCTCTGCCGCCTGTGCGGATCGTTGCGCGATGCGGGCTGTTTCAACTACTGTTCGGGCTGTCGTCACCGCATAGGCAGCTGAAGTGGTGCCGTCTGGGAGTTTGATACAAGAGCCGTCTACCCATAGCTCTCCATCAGGGTCTGTAAAAGCAATGTCTCGGAGGTCAATTCTACTCCTGGTCTGTTCGTTCGTGAGGGTCACACAGTCGTGTATAGGGGGCACATCGGGGTCATTTTCAGGCAAGGGCAACAGTGTAGCAGGATTCAAAGTTGTGCATCTCTTCAGAGTGATGTGGGGTGCAAGTAGAGTCAATTCGTACCCCGTCAGTCGTGCACTAGTCAGGTGTTGGGTCTTGGTCTGGTTCAAAAGGGTGTCAACTGCGTGGGGTACTAACACCGTGAGAGAGTTCGAAAGTACAATTCCCTCACTCTGACGGATAGAGACAGCAGCGGCGGCTACTGCTCGAAGGCAGGCAGGTAAAGCTCTGGCGACTGGGTCAAGAGTGGCAGAGAAGTAGGCACAAGGGCGTTGTTTGGAGCCGATGGGCTGAGTTAGAACAGACAATGCGCATCCCTCCCTTTCGTGAGTGAAGAGGGATAAGGGCTTGGAGTAATCTGGTGTTCCTAGGACGGGTGCCGAGCAAAGGGCATCCCGCAACTCCTTAAAGGACGCTTGGCATTCGGGGGTCCAAGGGAGTGGGAAGGGAACATCTTTGGCCAACAGGGAAAGTAGGGGCTTTATAATGAGACTGAAATTTGGTAACCATTGTCGGCAAAAAGAGGTAAGGCCCACCAATGAACTGACTTGCTTCTGTGTTTTTGGAATGGGGGTGTCTAGGATGGTTTGGATTCGGTCGGGTGTAAGTTTCCTCCCTTCTTTGGACAGGAGATGGCCTAGGTATGTCACTTGAGGCTGGCAGAACTGTAGTTTCTTTTTGGAGACTTTGTGGCCATTCTCCGCAAGGAAGTGCAAGAGTTGGATAGTGGCCGTGATTGCAAGCGGAGTGGTGTCGGCCGCCAAAAGGATATCATCGACATATTGGATCAACACCACTCCGTCTGGTAGCTGGACGGCGTCCAGCTGTCTTTTGAGGGCCTGGCTGTAAATGCTGGGACTTTCAGTGTAGCCCTGGGGAGCTCTACAAAATCGGTACGAACGGTTTTTTAAGGTGAAGCCGAAGAGATAACGGCTGTCTGGATGGATGGGGATAGAGAAAAATGCATTCTTGAGATCAATAACTGTGAAGGTGGTGGCAGTGGACGGGATGAGGGTCAGAATGGTGGTGATGTCTGAGACTACGGGGTACTGTGGCACCACCACTTTGTTGACTTCTCGCAGGTCGATGATGAAGCAGTACGCTTTCTCATCTCCCTCACCTTGCTTCTTAACAATGGGTAAGATAGGGCTGTTGCAGACATTACTAACCACTTCCTCTACCACTCCTGCATCTACCAGGGACTGAATAATCGCTACCAATGCCTTCTCGCCTTCGGGCGATATCCGGTACTGTGGGAGTTTCGGGAGTATTGCGTCTGGTCAAACAGTTATGTGCACAGGGTCGATCATCATTCGTCCTACATCCGAGTCGTTTCTGGCCCATAGGTACAGGGGTAGGGTGTCGAGCAAGGTTAGGTAAGCATCAGTTATAGAGTACATATGCCGTGCGGGGCGGGATCTGGACATGCTCGGGTTGTCGTACAGGATGACTCGGACTCCATCTGGGGAACACCTAATAGTAGCTCGGAAATGTTTTAGTAAATCAATACCCATAATGGCGTCAGGAGAGTTGGAGGAGAGCAGAAATGTTGTGTCAGTGGGGTTGTTTCCTAGGTCAAAGGAGATAGGTACAGACAGGGGATTAGTGGAGGGCGTTCCATCGAAACCTATCGATGTAATGTGTGAGCCAGACAAGGGTGCCCTTGGAATCAGTCGCTTTGATAATACACTACGTGTCGCTCCAGTGTCTACCAAGAATGGAGACTTTGTACCCAGGACCTTAGCGGTGACGTAAGGACCTTGCTGGTCAACACAGAGCTCGACTGGATCCCTCCCTTGCCCCTGGCAGTCCTATGCGAAATCGGGAGTGTTCTCACTGTCAGATAGTTGGTACTGGTTCTGTCGGGGACGGTCAAATGTGTTCAATCTTCCTGGTCTGTCGCTGTTGGTGTCGTTTGTGTACCCCCGTCCCTGTCCTCTAGTCCTGGGGCCATTCGTCATGTCCCTCGTTTCTTTATTTTTAATTAGTTCCAGAAGAGCCGGACATTGAGACTTCCAATGCCCGAATCCTTTGCAAAATGCACACTGATTATCTTCTATATCCCTACATCCAGAGTAGGGAGTGGGTGTGCGGTCCTTTGGGGGTGGATTTCTAGGGGCGATTGATTGGTAGGTCCCCCTGTGTAGTTCTTTCCCGACTGCCACCCCTTGTATCTGGGCTATCATCACCCTTTCTTTCAAATCTTTCTTCTTTCTCTCGGTTGCCCTATCATTCTCATTCTTTTGGTGTTCGTAGTACTGAGCCATTTGGAGGATAGCGGTGGGTTTGGAGGCCCCCCAACTACTCTCGCTCGTTTGTAACTTTTCGGAAACCTCTCGTGACAGACCCTTTACGTAGTTTTGCACAAATAGGTGTTGTCCGGTTGCGGTGGTCATGTCTTGGCCACTGTAGTCGGAGAACACCGCTTCAAATCGGGAGAAGTATTCTGATACGTCTTCCTGGGGCTTCTGACGGCAAGCCGTGACTATTGACCAATCTACCTTTTTCTCTGTGATCAAGGTTTTTAGCTTCTGAACTATTTTGTCCGGAAGTTCCAGTATGTCTTTTATCGGTTTCCTTCCGGGCTCTCGTCGTCTATCTAGCTCACTGAGTTGATTCCAGGTATGTCCGAACAGATCTGTGTGTTCGGCTTTCCGGATTTGCTTCCACATGTCAGCCGGCAGACATAACCCGAAAAACAAATCAATGTCTGCTAGAGTCATTATCGTTGAGCCCAAGGCTGTGCCTAATTCGGTGTAAAATGCTGTCGGGTTCTTCCTTAAATCAGGCAGGGTTTGCCTAAAGGTTAAAATATCTTGTCGATCCCAGGGTTGGTAAACCCAATTGTACACAACCCTTCCTTTTGCATCTGCGTGGTTGATATCGTCGTTTGTTCCCTGACCTCTTGGGGGAACCCAGTAGGGGGCGGCTTCTCTGATAGGCATCATAGTGTTGGCTACTTCTAATGGGGACTCAGCCGTTTCAGGGACTGTGATCTTAACCTCTGGTTTCTGTTCCGTGAGGTGGCGGAAGACTTCAAGCGTTTGCATGAAGAGGTCCGTCACATCGCGTTCAGTCCCATCTCCAACATCGATCTTTCTATATAGAGCCGTCAGCTTAGCAGGACCCTTAGTTTGATACCTATCCTCATATGCGTTCAGGGTGTGGTAGCTGAACCGTAAAATGAAATGCCGTCTGTGGCTACCGGCATGTGAATTGTGCATATCCATCGTATATTCTTCGCTCTCTTTCCGTTCTACCAGTGTCTTTGCTATCTTGTCAATCCCATCCCGCTCGACTTTGCTCAACCTATTTGGTCTGGCCGTCAGCTGCTTGCTAGTCTCGAGTTCATCTGATGTTGTTACCAATGTGGCTGGTGCGAAGGCCGTAAGAGCCGGGGCACTAGCGCTAGAGTCACCCTCGCCCGCACTCAGAACTGGTAGGTGCTGTGCTAGAGGCTGACAGGGGGCATAAGGAGGGGGCATGTAGATAATCGGAGGACCTAGCAGTAACTCGTCGTTTGCCAGTTGTTTGGAGGGCATCTCCGGGTAGAGCGTAGAGGGGGTCCTAACAGGGCATTGGCCTGTTGACCCTGATTCTTGCGTTTGTCTAACTTCCTCTCTCCTTCTTATTTCTTCGTCTAGTTCCTTAGCGGCCAGGTGGGCTGCCTTTCGTAACTCTTTCCCTATTCTTGCTTCTTCTCTTTTCCTTCGTTGCTCTGCTTCTTTGCGCCACATGCCGATACTATCGAGCATGGTGGGTGTTGCCTTATTTATTCTAACAGCTGCTTCTAGCGCTTTTATTTTATGATCATCAAAGGAACCTATCAGTGGCCACTGACTTTCGGGGTCCTTTTTTGTATATTTATGCCATAACTTACTATAAGCTATAGCGACTAGTCCTTGTTTAGTGAACATGTCCTTATTAGGGGTGCCTTCCAATGGAGCTGGATGGTTCATCTCTAATAAGCGGTCCGGGTTGTACCAACTACCAATCAGTGGGGAGATGACAGGCATGACAGATTACAACGGGGGACAAAGGTCCGCACTACCTATCTTTCACTATTTGCAAAGACTAGACAGAATATTGCTATTCTACGTTATTTGCAAGCAGAGAACCTCAAAAGAACTATACTCCAAACAATCTATGTTCGGACAATCAATCAGTGGGGAGAAAAATAGGTACGGCAGATTACAATGGGGGACAAAAGTCCGCGTTACCTACCCTTCACTATCCGCAAAGGGAGATAGAATATTCCTATTCCTCCCCGTTTGCAGGCAGCGAATATCTCAAAGAGCGACAATGCAAATACTAGTATTTCAATCAATCAAACAATCAATCAATTCGCAATTCGTCGTGTGTCACGACCTTACCCGGACCGCATGGACAGTTTCTCGTCTTCCGCTTCCAGCGCCCGATCGTCCTCTACTCTCTGCTGCTACCGTGGCACTCCTGATGGTTCCCAGTCAGGACCGTAGATCACTCGGGAGAGGTCTGCTTGGAACCAGTGAAGTTTGGATGATCGGCTGTCAGACGAGGGTCTATCGGACAGGAGCTCTCCCGATCGTTGCAGTCGTTCACTCTGTCGTCGGGACCTCTCCCACTGGATCCACGTGTCGCTGATGGGCCCCACACTTGGGACGCCAATTGAGGAAAGTCAGGAAAATGGTCAGGCGATTTAGTCGATGTTTCTTAAGTAATTTTGCCCGGCGTTAAACGCCTCTAATACCATACGAAGTTTATCAAATAAAGAGGCAGGCGCTGGAGACAGGAAGACAGGAAACAAGTTTTATTCCGACGGAGCAGAACACATCAGATCGGACAACAAGGTATCGTCTCGAGGTGCTCTCTAGCAGCCTCTCTAAGGCCTGGCCTTTTATACACTGGTTTACGACATGTGACCGCTCTTTATTACAATAAAGACATTGTGAAGTAATGAAAAATGACATCCCCGGTACCCCCCCAGTTCCGGCTCATTCCAACACGTGGCTACAGTAGAGGTCCTCACCCCCCATACAATAGGAGGGGGCTATCACGCAGCTGAGTGTTCCGCCGATTCCTTTGGAATGTGTGCGCCTGATCGAATCTCAGGGGGTGGGGAGGTCATGATCAATAGTAGCTCCTTTGAAGAGGGGCGAGTGCATACAGTAGAGGGCAATCAACTGTATCCACAGGCCAAGGGATGACCAGCGGTCCGTGCAGACAATCGGGCTCAGAGGAAGGGGTCATCAAAGGAGAGATATTCATGAAAGAAAGGATCGGTGTGGACAATCGAGCATAGAGGAAGGGTTTATCAAAAGAGGGGTATTCATGGAAGGAAAGGAGGTGTTGGTCAGGCGCGGGGTGTGATTCCCAGAGACAGAGTCATGCGGAAGAGGAGGGTTCATGACTTGTGCATGTGAGCGCGGGGGCAGCCAGGGTGCATGGGGGATGCTTGCAGGGTCAGGGAAGTGCGCTGATGATCGATCGTGAACAGGGAGACCATGGTACCTAAAATGGCTGTCGTGTATGTTCATACGTGAGTCTGAGGAATGGGCAAGATGGCGCAGATGATGTTCAATTCACAAACTAAAATTCCACAAGGTGAGTCACGGTCATTTTCTGGGCTGGGTAGTTTTCAAGGCTGGGGTATCTTCGGGGTAGGTGATAGTGGTTGGGGTAGTTTTAGGGGCAGCGCGGAGGGTGGGAGGTGGTCAGGGTAGTGTATGTTAAGGGACAGGGATTAGGCCTCAGGGCAGGGGGAGGGTGAAACGTAGTTGTGGTGGATTATAGGGTTTAGGAGAGGGTGGGGTCGTTTTGGGGGCTTGGGGGGTCATGATTGTTTTTTACAATAGGGGTTAGGGGTTTAGGCCTAAGGGCAGTGGAAGGGGTTGGGATAGTTTCAGGGACACTGCGTGGGAGGGGGTCGGGTAGTGTATGCTATGGGTTATTGACAGCGTGGGGTGTGGTAGGGAGTCAGGGTATTTGAACCTCAGAGCAGGTCAGGTAGGTGGTTTGTACTTAGGCCGAGGGAAGGGGTCGCTATCTTAGCTACGAATACCCCTTCAACATTCATGCCTTTACCACGAAATTGCGTGGTAAAGAAATGCATGGTTACGACACATTTGTGGTTCGGCCTTCATGGGAGAGACAAGCTCGGTTTAGCCATGCGTGCCTCTACCATACAACCAGAGACACAGCTGGAAAACATAAATACTTAGGGAGTACTTAAGCAAAAGGAAACTAAAGAAAGTGGCATTGGGGAGAGGATAAACAGCATACGAAGGAGAGAGAGAACAACACGGAGTCGCAGAATAGAAGCACATGATGGAGATAGCTGGAAAATACATGCACTCTTGTGGAGTGCTTAAACAAAAAAAGTAGTTCCCTGAAAGTCAGTATAGGAAGGACATAAGTAAAGAGGGTATGCGCCATTAAGGGACAAACACAAGATAGAAAAGCCAAGCAATTGATTAAGAACCAACAACATGAAAGTGACAATAAAGCAAATGAATGGTAAGCAGTGGGCGGGTGTTAAACCTACTGTAAATTCTTGGTAAGCTGGGAACAGATCTTGTGCAACCAGACAGCTTAAGCTGTTTAGTAGGCTGGAATTATAAAATTGACACTCAGTGAATGCAAATGCAGGGATGGATGTCTGCTGTCCATCGCAGGGCTCCATCCCTGTGTTTGCAGCCTTTACCTGAAAGTCACAAAAAGACTCCCGCCTCATAAATATTAACCAGAGGTTTTTGCAACTCGCTGCAAATCTGCATTTTGTCCTGTATCTATTTAGTACATTGGTCGCAGTGAAAAATGAACATGTTGCAAATTACAGGTTACAAACATTGACTGCCTTATGAGTTTTTAGAGTAGATATGTTAGTAGGTCAGTGGAGAAGTGTGGCTCAACGGTTAGAGGCGGCAAACCCGGAGGCTGAGGTCGGCCCGGGACCAGGGTTCAATTCCCGACGTGGCCGGGTGCAGGACCAATGTCAGCGGGCCCGATAAATCTCGCCTCAGTGCCACTCTAACCATGGGGTCCCACGCTGCAACTCTGGGCAATAGCTTGCTTAATCTCCACTCCGGCCCCATCACCGCTGGGGATGCCTGGCTTCACCTTGGGGATGCCCAGTAAAGGGACCATCTCACAGGGAAAGCCAGGACGGGTTCCCCAGTGGTACAGCGCTGGGACGCTCCAGGGTAACCACGTGCTTTACAAATCCAACATTCATTCATTCATTCATAAGTATCCTGGAATCAATCTAATGCGATGCCACATTTTCATACCACTACTGTCAAACCAAAATCAAATAACACAAAACATTTGATACTTTACATTTGGTCTGCAAAGTTCTACAAGTCACATATTGTCATATAAGATGGAAGAATATTTTTTCCTGAAGCATGATGTCTATCTGAAATCAATCTCCCTGCATGAGAAAGACATTTCACACATCCGAGACAATTCAGGAGTGCCCCAGTGATTCCTGGAACAGGGTCCAGATAGTTCCTAGTGGAATAAAGCAGAGAGGGAATTTCTGCTCACACTTATTTTACTGGCTGCAAACAAGTCCAATCAAATCACTTTCCTCTGTTCCCTAAGTTGTGTAGCACTCCTTTAAATCCGAGAATGCAAATGGATCATAGGCGTGCCCATCTGTATTTCTTAACAAGACTCTCTCCTTGCCGCAATGCCATTTAACGTCTTGATCTCTTCTTGGCTGGATAAGGTTAAAAAGATGTATTTCCGATGATGCTTGATAAGATGAAGTAACAGAAATTTGATTTGGAATAAAGGCGTCTACCTAAATATTATAAATCTTTATAATGTCATACTAGTACCTGCCACCAGTCAAGAATTAATAATGTACAGACACATTTTAACTAAGAATAAAAAAGTGCAAGCTCCCTAACCAAATACCCGAGTGATTATACAACAAGAGATTACCCTTTTCTCATACTAGGAAATTACCATGATCTGGGGATTACCATGGGACACCTCCCATCCCAACAATATGTAAAAGTATAAAGCAGTTAGATCTATGTTATTTCATAAAGCACAATTCTACTGTGAATGGAACATCACACTTCACAGAGAACCGCTCTTGAGGTGAAGATCCCATGACAAAGAACTAAAAGTATTAGCCAATAAATAGCACATACAATTAGGGAGGTAAAAGTGCTTGTGGTTCAACATGGGGGGAGGGGGGTCAGTCATTCAAGAATAGTGAAAGAGAGAATGTTGGGGAAAGTTTGGAGGAAGGATCAAAATGAAAAGTTGAAGAGGCAACAGAAAGGCATGGTAGGGATGTAGAGATGGAACTTCAGATTGGTATAGAGAAAAGGAGGTGTTGTTAGAGCATGAAGGGTACAGTTGTATGGATTAAACATCTGATGGAAATAGCTATGTGAATAAGAGGAGTAGAGGATAGCTAGAGCAGAAAGGGGTGGAGCTTCTGGCAAGACTCATTACCTTGCCACTTCTGCCCCTCCTTAGAGCACAGCCATTCAGCAAAGCCTTTTGGGCTTCAAGGGCTTTGGCTCCCGTCCTGTCCTAGCTCCCCCTGCTGCAGCTTCCAGGGCAGGCACAATTCTTCAGCTGATGTGTCCTTGACTGCGCTGGAGATGGGAACTCAATGACAGTGTTGAACCTAACCCTTTTTGCAGGGGTTATCCCAAACATTTTGCCTTCTTCCTCCTATTTGTTCTGACCTGTTTTCGTTGACTTTAGGACTCTGGGCACTTTGCCACTGCTAACTAGTGCTAAAGTGCATATGCTCTCTGTCTAAATCATAATGGTGATTGGTTTAACCATGTTTGGTATATTTGGTTTACTAGTAGGTCCCTAGTAAAGTGCAGCAGAGTTGTCCAGGCCATGTAAATCAAATGCTACTAGTGGGGCAGCAGCACTGATTATGCCACCCATATAAGTAGCCCTGCAAACATTTCACTGCAGTGTCTGTGAGTGCAGTTTTAAACTGCCATTTCGACCTGGCAAGTGTACCTACTTGCCAGGCACAAACCTTCCCTTTTACTACATGTAAGTAACCCCTAAGTTGGGCCCAAGGCAGCCCCATGGGCAGAGCGCAGTGCATTTAAAAAGGTAGGACACGTACTGGTGTTTTCAACATGTCCTAATAGTAAAAATACTGCTAATTTTGTTTTCCACTATTGCAAGGCCTATCTCTCCCATAAGGTAACATGGGGATTGCCTTGAAATATCTTTTATGTGTAATTTCCCATTGGGAACAGATAGAGATTTGGAGTTTGGGGTCTCTGAACACTCAATTCAAAAATACGTCTTTTGGTGAAGTTAGTTTATAAAATGAATGTTTGAAAGTGGGCATTTTCTTAATTAACCATTCTGTGCCTCTTCCTGTCCGTAGAAAACATGTTTGGGTTGGCTGACAGTTGGGCTCTTGTGTATTCAATCAAGACAGTCACACAAAGAGAGCTGAGGCCTGCCCTGCATATCCTGATGGCTCATCATCAGGCAGATGTGTCTTCCTAAGCTTCAGTGGTGGGAGAAGTTGTCAGCTGCCTCAAGCTAAAATCAGAGAAAGTCCTCATCTTGGGCTCAACCCCCTCTGCCTGGGATGACTCCTGGTGGCCGGCAGATTTTGGATCCCCCCCACACCCACAGATCACGCATGAAATCTCTGCATCATCTTGGACTCCTAACGCACCATGAACCACCGGATCAACACTGTCTCATCATCCTGCTTCCACATGCTATGCCTCCTCCAAAAGATTTTCAAGTGGATCCCTACAGAGTCTAGAAAGATGGTCACCCATGCACTCATCGATACAAAAGGGGCTGAAGACGGCTGATAGCCAGAAAGCGGTCCTAGGATGCTTGATTCAGGTCCAGGGAAGACATGGCTTAGCAGTTCGGGCTGGACTGTTCCCATGAGGCACAGGGTCAAGGCTGATTTGCATATGGCCATGTCTGAACTGGGGTGGTGTGGTGAGCAAAAAATCGATGGATTTAGGCCCAGATCTCTGTACTGGGGTGAATGTATGACATTGTTCTGCATTCTGTCCATCAACGTTTGTTTTTGCATTTGTCACCCCGAGTGGGACAGGTATGCTCAGACGTGAGTCCCGTGCTCTCCACTCCACTGGAGTCAAGCTATCCTGGCTGAAGACGGCTGATAGCCAGAAACCGGTCCTAGGATGCTTGAGTCCGGTACAGGGAAGACATGGCTTGGCAGTTCGGGCTGGACTGTTCCCATGAGGCACTGGGTCAAGGCTGATTTGCATATGACCATGTCTGAACTGGGGTGGTGTGGTGAGCAAAAAAACGATGGATTTAGGCCCAGATCTCTGTACTGGGGTGAATGTATGACATTTTTCTGCATTCTGTCCATCAACTGTTGTTTTTGCATTTGTCACCCCGAGTGGGACGGGTATGCTCAGACGTGAGTCCAGTGCTCTCCACGCCACTGGAGTCAAGCTATCCTGGCTGAAGACGGTTGATAGCCAGAAACCGGTCCTAGGATGCATGATTCCGGTCCAGGGAAGACATGGCTTGGCAGTTAGGGCTGGACTGTTCAGATGAGGCACAGGGTCAAGGCTGATTTGCATATGGCCATGTCTGAACTGGGGTGGTGTGGTGAGCAAAACAACAATGGATTTAGGCCCAGATCTCTGTACTGGAGTGAATGTATGACATTGTTCTGCATTCTCTTAATCAACTGTTGTTTTTGCATTTGTCACCAATGCACTCATCAGCAACAGGCTCGACTCTGGCAATTCTACGGCAGCATCACCCAGAAACTCTTCAAGAAACTGCAGAGCATCGAGAATGCGTCCGCCAGACTCATCCTCAATGTCCCCTGCCACAGCTACATTACCAGCAACCAGAGTGACCTCCACTGGCTCCCAGTTAATAAAAGAATCACATTCAAACTCCTCACCCACGCCCTCAAAGCCCTACACGACGTGAGACCTGCATACCTCAACCACCGCCTCGCAGTCCACACAGCCACCAGAGACCTCCACTCCGCCCAACTGCCATTCCACATATCCACAAGACCACTGCCGGGGGAGGATCTTCCTCCTACCTCACAGCAAAGACCTGGAACACCCTGTCTCTCCACCTAAGACAATCACTGTCACTACCCCAATTCAGGAAGGGCCTCAAGACCTAGCTATTCAACTGAACCACAGTGCCTGTGACAGATCAGCAGTCCCTCCCCCGCTGCGCCTTGAGAAACTTAAGGGTGAGTAGTTGGACTTTACAAGTCACTTGATTGATTGACACCTGAATAAAGCTGTGCCTGTCCTCACACAGAGCTGTCTCCACCCCCTGTAGAGTGTATTGAACCAGGACTAGGAAAGGCAGGGTCTTGTGCACAACAAAGCCTCTCATTTGAAGTTTTCCTATTTCAAACGAAGAAAGGAGTATAAGTATTGGACCTCTGACACCCCAAAATCAGAACACTTCTGGACTGAGAACATCTGCAAGGAAAAAGAGATGTATGCTGTAGAAAGTACTGCTACTCTGCCTGTTGCTTTGTTGTGCTGGCCTGCTGCTTCTATCCTGGGAGTGAAAGGCCTGCACTTTGCTTTCTACATCTTGCTTCCAAGGTTCTCAAAGGGTTTGTACGCGCTTCCCTCCAGTTACGATGTTTCAGGGCCGTCACTGACTTCACCTGCCAGGGCCTGGGCTCTTCTGCTGAGAGTCCTGACTTGCCAAGTGGTGCCAAATCCAGTCCATGGGCCCTTGGAATTGTAACCTGGTGATCTTAAGGAGAAAATCAGCGCATCGACTCCCAGCGCCTGTTTTATTGAGGCATCGCTGCAAAGGATCGATGCAGCGTCTGCCTAGTGGCTGTGAAATAATGCAGTACCTCCTACACGGCTGTTGCATCAATGCAGCGTGTCTTGATTTTTTACGTATTGTTCCTCGGTGCTGATTATTCATTGACACTGCGCTGCTGTAAGGAACCGAGGGCAAGTGTTAGGAAACCAATGCATCACCTCCCCTATCAGGAAGGAACCGACGCATCACTTCCCCTGCTAGTAAGTAACTGACGCATCACCTCCCCTGCCTAGAAGTAAGGAACCAACACATCACCTCACCTGCCAGTAAGAAACCAACGCATCACCTCCCCTGTGTAGTAAGGAACCATCACATTGCTTTGCTTTTCCGGCGCCTCACATCCCATGTACCTTGCAACATCTTAGATGTTTTGACGCATCTAAGGTACGTAGCACTAAAACAAAACCATCCATTGATTTCTAAGAACTAAACTTAATCTTATAAAAGTGATACTTTGACCTGTGTATGTTGGATTTTGCCATTTTGGTCTTGTTTAATTCAGATAAATATTGGCTATTTTTCTAAACTGGTGTGGACTCCTTTTGTATAGATTCCAGTGTGTGTGTTGATGTGTGTGTGTGTGTGTGTATATACACAAATACTTTAAACATTACCTCTGAGATGATCCTGACTTCTCGAACCAAACTACCAAGAGGGTGAGCAGGGGTTATCTTAGCTGTGTGACTCCCTTATCCGGACTAGAGTGAGGGTCCCTACTTGGACAGGGTGCAACCCACTGGCAACTAGGGACCCCATTTCTAACATACTGTATTTCACAAGTCACCCAGTGGATGAAATGCATAAAATAAGTATGGGAACTTTCATTCTGAGTGCAAGGGGGACCAGACCAGATTTGTGGCTAAAAAAATCAAAATATTCTACAATTAATTTCTTGGCCTTTCGCCTTCTTGGAAATAAATATAACACACACTCCTTAATTGAAAATCGAATGTAACTTAAAGTAACCGGTGCAAAAGGCTTTCTTTTATGTTATGAAAACTCAGTTGGTTAATGCGATCACTGCAGATGTCTGTGTGCGAAACCAGACAGACACACAACTGGATCCTAGTTGGTGCACCAGGTAATAGTGAGGTGTGTTCATAGTGTTACGAAGTCCCAGAATAATACTGAAAGCAGAGAAAATATATGTAATTATTTTTAAATCGTAATACACGCAGTATAAGATAGGCTGCAGCTAAATATGCCAAGAGATTTTGGGCACGATGTAAAGCTGTTTTGCAGTCATAAAGCCTGAATTATGCAAAATTATAATTTGCAAAACCACCAGTTTGAGACCACCAAATGGCCTTTTTTAATGGCTAAATCCATTTTGTGACTCAGTAACAGGCTACTAAAGGCATAATGAATCACTATTTGGGAGGGGTGTAGGGCATCCCTTCAAATAGTGATTAGTAATGGCATGTATCGATATTTTGCAATTGAAATTGGGTGGCAAAACATCAAAAAGTTACTGACTCCTGAGATGGGATGGTAACACAATAGCAAATGTGTAAAAAACAAAGGTAGTGGGGGAGTCCAAGGGACCACAGACATCTCTCAAAAACCTTAATAAATGTTTCTTTTTTTTAAACACAAGCCTGCTTTCTTTAAGAAAAACAGGCTGCATTTAAAAGAAAGTTTACTTTATTTAAAGGCCATAACAGACATGGTGATCTGCTGATCCAGGAAGGACATCATCCATCCTTGTAATGGCGTCCAATCATAGTGAGTTGTAATGTGCGCCCTACCTCATGGATATTTATGAGGTAGGTCAGATTGTCGCCCACTACGATTTGGGGAATTATGTGAGCAGACCTATTACTACATCGGTCGGTTCACGAAAATTATTTTCCATTTGTGAAAAAGTCAGCGCTCAATTTGCAACCAATGTTTCTCAATTGGTATTTGGTAAATCAGACTCTTAAACCCTAAGTTAAAACAAGTGTGTTAAAATATATATTTGTAGTAATACACAATTAGACTTATATAGTGCAAACCATTTTAATAAGTTTCCATTAGAAGGTAACACTCCAGAACGCAGCTCATAACACCCTTACATTAGGGGGCGTGGCTGACCACGCAATGAGAGCGGACGTCTCCGGGTAGAGCTCCGTGAGAAGCTCCTCTGCCGCGGGCCAATTATCTGGCAAAAACGCACACAAATGCTGCCAGTTTGGTAACGGAGGTACCTGTAGGGAGCATCCACCTCCTGGGAAGATTTGAGGCGATTTGGCAGCACGACGACGCGATCCTCCGTGAGTCCCTCTGCAGCGCCCGGACTGAGTCCACTTCCGGTCGGCGGCTGTGATCAATTGAGGCCGGGGACCCGGCTCGCGTGTGGGGCCGCGTCCGCCCTTGGCGCCGGTCGCCCCCTGTACTGAGTCACCGGTTCGGGCGGGCAGGAGACGAGACACCATTTTCCGCCCCCGACTGCCCTGCGTGGCGAACGCTGACACGGCTGGCGGGAGGTAAGCGGAGAGAGACGGAGCCCGATCCTGACTGCTGCTCGGCCCTGTTTGAACCTGGGAGCCTGACGCCCACTCGGAGCTGGGCCGGCTGCTTGCAACGCGGTGCTCCTCACTGCTACACACGGGACCAGCCGACAGGGGGCGCGGCGTTCGTCTCCGCCGGCGGCTGCACCGAACTGGGAGTCTTTGTGCCCACACAACGCATGGGGAAGGGCCCTTAATGCTACGCGCCCAGAGACTCACAAAATGGCGGCGCCCATCGGAGGTGAAATGCGGTGAGCGGGGACGGGACAGCCTGTTGCACCTACTGGGTCTGTGTGGGGGGCGTTGGGAGCGGCTGGGGCCTGCGTGTGGGGGACGAAGAGGAGCACGTTCCTAACTTATTGCTGGATGCCGGGGACTCACTGCTTTTAACCCGCCTACAACGCGGCTGACCCTCTAACTCCTGAGCTGTGGACACAATACGACGAGGCCTCCCTTCGCCTGGGGACAGCCGCTTCTGAGCGGGCGCCACTGGCGGTGCAGGTACCTACCATCCGTTACTGGGGACGCCGCCCTCCACACTGCAGCAGCACCTACTGCGGGCGCGTTGCTGAGCCCCCTGCATAGCTCCCACGCCGGCCTTACTGGGGCAGGAGTGCGTCTGCCCCCCACGCAAGACGGCATAGCCGTAACATTGGACGCTTCAACCCCTAGACACTGGACATTTCTGCACCAACTGGTGGTCCTGAACGGTGGGGTCTGGAATACACTGGGCGCCACATGCTTTGTCCCAAGGCCTGGTGAGCCACGCTGAGGGATCCTGAGAGGTGGAAGTGCCCGACGGAACGCTACCCAGCAGCGGGATTGCCCTGACGACCCACCCCGGTGCCCCCCCACCCAACTCTTGCTGTGTCCGGATACCCGCTGCGTCTCCCATGTCAGGAGGGACCAGAAGGAGAACGGGAGCCGGTGGTACACAGAATAAGGGGAAGATGGCGAAGCAGGCCGACTCAGATCAAACTGCCTCCAAACTAGATACGATGCTGGCAGCAATGGAGAGACTGGAAGAGTCTATGCAGCTAACCCGCACCTCGTTGGAGACAAAAATTGACGGCGTGGCTATCGATTTGACACATCTCCGTGCCGACCATAAGAAATTGGCTGAGAGGACTGCCACCCTGGAAACCACTGTAGCTGATCTATCGCCCAAAGTTACGCAAGTCGACAAACATGTGCGTGATCTTCTCAACAGGGTGGAGTTTCTGGAAGACAGGGCGGAGGATGCGGAAGGACGCGCGAGAAGAAATAACGTACGCATAGTGGGCCTGCCGGAGCGCTGGGAACGCAGGGACACAGCAGAGCATTTGGAAGAATGGCTTGGGGGGCTGTTACCGGAGGGCACCCTGTCACAATACTTTGTAGTGGAGAGAGCCCATCATGTGCCATCCCGCCTTCCACCGGAAGGATCTAACCCTAGGCCTATGCTCTTGCACATTTTGAACTACCGAGATCGTGACGCCATATTACGCGAAGCCAGGAAGCTTTCGGATATCAGGATAGACAATGCGAAAATCATGTTCTTCCCTGATTACACGATTCAAGTGCAGCGCCAGCGGCACTCCTTCATGGCTGTGAAGCAGCGACTCAGACGCCTGGCCTTCAAGTACTCGTTGCTATTTCCGGCTCGCTTACGTGCGGCCGCCCAGGATAAAACGTACTTCTTCGACACACCAGAGGACGCTGAGGCCTGGCTTGATTCAGGAGTGGACGCGGAACCCAGGGAGATGCCACCTAAACCACGCAGGGATCGCGGGACCAGACGACGCAGACACAGGAGAACATCGCTGGCGCACTCATCACAAACGGAGTTGGAAATGGGACCCGCTCCCGACCTTATGCACAGTGAACAACGGGAAGCCCTTCGCATGGTGGCGGAGATCAGTGGTTCGCAATCCCCGGGCCCAGCTATCAGCAACAGCCCCGATCATCGGAGAAGTGACGATGAATCTATTTACGGCCTACCAGACACTCAAAGATCGGACGAATTACTGTAGTGTAGTTTCTGTTATCCCAATAGGCTCTGCGCATTGGAATAATATCTTCAATAGTATAGACGTAGGACAGAGGTTAACTAGGTCTTCTACTGTCGATATTAGACTTAAAGTTTAATGTTTGCCAGCTAGCTCAGAGTTCACTAGAAACTTTCTCGAATAGACAAGGAGGAGTTTAACCTCCCTGGATAGACAAGAAGGGATTTAGTTTCTGACAACCATAGAACATGACAACTTTGCTCTCCCCTAATCAAGAGTGTATCTCTAGAGTCGTGTGAAAACAAAAGACAACTTATTTTACTCAGTCAGTTCAGTGCATTCTTAGTTTCACCAGATTGTAGAGAAAAGGAAGAGACGGGCGTGTTCAATAAAAAGATGTTATTTATTGATCAGTCTCTTTTCTCATACAAGAGAAATGAATCGCTATTATTGCAATACTTATTGTTAAGTAAAGTGCATACAGTAATAACAGAATTATAAAATAATACTGTAAAAGCATTGATATGGTTTCTTAGCCATATGATACTTAAAATGGATAAAATAGATACATACATATATACATTGACTAATCGTACTCAACTGGTGCTTCTAACTACGCCTACCCCAATGTACCTGACCTAAGCCTAATACGTGGGCGGGAGTAGATAAGTAGCAGTTTAAGTTAAGTTTGTTTTGCCAAGAGTCTGCTTCAAGAATTCTCTACAAAGGGTTATTCAGTTCAGTACCTGGGATTTAGAAGGCTGGAGGGTTGGTATCTCTATCTCAGGGCTTGATATTCCAGCTGCCTGCGAGGGCGGCTTGGAAGCGCCGGAGCTGGATTTCTCGGCAGGAGAAAAGGCAGCGTCTCTCTCTCAGCGCGTCAGAAAGGAGGGGCAGCGTCTGTGGGCTTCGCGGTCAGCTGGGCTCCTCGGCAAGTCTTGCTGCTCCAATCTTGTCACCACCTCGTGTGTTTGCTTAAGGCAATGTCGGTATTATTTATACCTGAAAGGTGCCGAGATTGACGTAAGGATGGACATAAATACGTCAATAAGGATGTCATACGAACTGGTCGTTCGCACATTCTTTACTGAAGTTCTCGGCTAAATCAAAACAATGGCTGTGGGGATTTCCCAGGTCGTGGTAGGTTTGATTTGTTTTGAGAACACCGTATGCCTATTAGGGGGCTGGAGAAATAGTGCTTGCCTAATGAGATGGCATGCGCTATGACCTAATCAGATAACGGGCTTCTGTGCCGTTGTGTGGCTAATCAGATAACGGGTTTCTGTGCAGTTGAATGGCTGCTAGTTAATTATTAACCAGACAAGGGTCAGAAATAGGGGGATCGATACAGTACCAATAGTAAATACATCACACCCACTCCACGTAATCTATGTCCATGTTTACAAATCTAGGCATAGTAAACAAAACTAGCAGTGCATGTGCATACCGAACCACCCCAAAATACAATCAAATGCATTTTGAAATTGGAAATGTGAAATACACGAAAAGATGAGTATAGTTACTATATGCACTTCAAGCAGTATAATAATGCTAAATCTAAACGCATATTTTGAAATCAGCATGAACGAAATGCGGAAATTACACATGAAATGGCTCTTAATACAGAAGAAAAAGTCGAGACCATCTCATCACAAAAATCATAATACTTGTGAACATGCTAGAGGGTAGCTAATGTCTCTAGAGTAGCTAAAAATAGAAATTTTGTTCTCTAGGAATAGTTTTACTTTAAGCAGAAGATAAGTGTCCCAAAAAATCGTAAATATTTTTGGAAATGGAAGGGGAAAAAAGAATGTCTCGCTCTCCGTAAAAACTGGTGAGAAATTTTCTTATCGCTTTATTTTCAAAGTTGAAGGCCAAATTCAGGGTGTAGGGAACGCCGTGTACTAGTTTGTTCAAAGTCATTCTTTCTGCTCTGGTGAAAACATCATATTGTTGAGACTTTCGAAAAAACTGTCAACTGCTTCTTGCGAAAGTTCCACTAACTCGGAAAGTTTGTAACATGCATTCATGAGCATGATTGCCTTCATTGATGTTTCGATCAGCATAGCTGACAGAAGGTCGTACCTGATCGATGCTGCTTTCATCTTGTACTTCACAACTCTTCAATCGTAGTGGTGAAGTCTCCACGAATGCCGTCATCAGGATTGGTAGCCGCTGGGGACAGCACAATGCATGAGCCGTTACCGGACCCAACAAAGTCTCTGCGTCCATTGGCACATCCGATTGTAGTGTCAGACAGGTGTCCAACACGCATTCTTCGCTGCATAGCAAGCACCTTAACACAGGCATAACACAACTTTGCCACATCGGTCTAAATGAAAGAAACCAAGTCATGTTTAAATCTCGTAGCCGTGCTAGTCCAAGGACTTTAGTTATGCGGTCCCGGTAGCCAATAGCTCGGATTGTTTCTTCCATTATCGCTGGTGTCTTGTCTGTGACGTGGTTTGCCATAGCGAAGTAACAGGATCAAAAATAGGATGCCTGCCACTAGTCCCAAAAGGAGAGGAAGTCCGCCAAAGATGGAATGGACAAAATCAGGAAAAATACCCAGAATGGTTTTGAATGGGGTTAAAGCTCCCGAAAACACTGTCTTAAATACACTCGCGATTCCACTTGTATCAGAAATATTTAAAATTTTGCTCGGTATTTCTGCGAAATGTATGGGGGAATTGGTTGATAACAGTGAATGAATCTCAGCAGTTGTCCTTGCAACTTGGAGATCATACGTTTCTTCTGATGACGTTAACATTGTTGGCGTCTGTAGGAGCACTGTCTTCATTCTGCTTAAAGTATCAATTCGAATAGAAGAAATTTTCAAACTGGGCCATAACCTTGCCTCCCTGTCTCGGGCATCGTTTGGGAACAATACTCGTTCACAGCACATGACCTTCGTAGTCACGGTTATGAGATAAGGTTTTCCGGGCAGCAGACTGCAACATCTGCGATCTACAATTAGAATGTAACTCCCGTTCGAGAGTCTCCTAAAGAATGGTTCTATTTGTGTTGCAGGTGTGCCTAGCTGGTGACATGAAAGGTTATCTGAAGTCCCTTCACATGCTCCATGCAAACTAATACCCTGACACAGAAGTGTACCGCTTAGTGACCTTTCACAATTATTGCCACTAAGGAACACACTTTGTCCTTTATTACTAACACATGCGTGTGTATAGGGCAAGTTCCATGTTGACTTAATGTATCCTTTACCCAACCTTTCATACTGGCCTGCCTGTATATATTTTTGGCAGTATTGAAACTGGAAAGTTGTTATCGGAATATTTATTATCCCATGTATTATCCATTCAATGACAGGTCGTTCTGACATTGTCAATGGTAATCTCTCAAGTTTTTCAATGCTCAGAATTGTATAGTCAGCACCCTTCTGTGCCAAACTGATTTGTTTATCAGTAAGGTTAAAGATATTAAATAGTGACGTTGTGTTGATTAAACGCCAAGGCACATAGCCTGAACGCAGATTTTGTAACGTCCAGCCAAGTTGTACAATAGAACGCAATTGGGACTGACCGTGTTGTAACATCAATAAGTCTTGCGATATTATATCGATTGCTGAAGACACAATACTGTCCAGTGAATATATTCTGGAGGACAGAGTCATTAACCCATTGTCCATAACAGAAAGTGATTTTTCCAAATTAATACGGTCAATTTCCCGTATTTTTTCTGCTGTCTCAATTTGAGTTACTTTCCAGGCTTCATTGTAAGCTGCATATATAGAGGCCGCTATGAAACGTTTTTGACGCTGTTTGCGTGGTCCCATAATGAAATCACGCAAGTCAGCACCCTCTTGAAGTAAAGTTAGGTGTTGCTTAATTTCTGCCAGTGTGGATGTTTGTAGCCATTGAAGGCAGAGCTTGCCCACACTGTAAGTAGTTACTATCCCTGGATGTTGTCTTTGGGAATATCTAGGGTCTGGCCTGGTCAATTTGAACCCCTGTATTTTGTTCAGGAATCTGTCTTGACAGTTATTTGTGTCTGTGGGCCAGATCAACCATTGTTTCCAATCAGGATGTGTTCTGTTTTGGTTTAAAATATGGTTCACGTCTATCTCAACATCTATAGAGCTATTACTGTTCGTTGTTGGCTTTGGAATAGACGGTTTGTTTAAGTCTTTGATTTTGGCTAAGCCAAGACAGGTAGTTTGTTGAATAGTGTCATTCAAGAATATAATTTGTTCTGGGATCATACAGGCTCTGAACAATGATTCTATACCTTGTACTTGCCAATCTTTTGTACCCCAAACAGTTTTTGTTTCAATGTTATTGTTCCAGAAATCAAAACCAAATGTATTCATTTGCTCAAAAAATGAATCTGAATATATCAATTTCGTGTTTGTAAGCATGGTCTTCATACCTGTCTTATTTGACAATTTGAAATAAAATGTTTCTGCATTACTTGTGTTAAACCCTGAGAAATATGAATATTTATCATAAAATGTTTTAGAACTACCCTTTGGTGGAGTAGCACAATGTTCCCATTGGTTATAATTTAAAACATTTCTAGGTTGTGCAGATTTATGGAGATAATGGTTACCATAGTGGTTGTAGCGGAACATTTGATCATAATTAGACGAACCCTGCAAATAATCATGTTCTGTAAATTTAGCAGACATTACTAGGTCAGATATCATATCATTTATACTTTCAAAGTCCCAATCATCAGCAAATGTGCTTGGTTTTACAAAGTCACTTAACGAGATCTTAAATTGATGTGGATACTTCAGGATTTCAACCGGGCCATAGATTTCATATTCAGTATTGTCCCATGCTACACCGCCTGGTATAGGATTGGCTGTGAAGTTCACTGAAGAAAGTTCTCTTTTCTTGACGTGTGAAGATGTGTGTGGTTTAAGGACCAAGTTGATTTTCTGGCTTGCTGTGTCCATTTTAGCATATTTTCCCTCAATGAAATGTCCCAAGCATAGTACCATGATGAGCCAAAGTATGAGGATAAATGCACCTAATGTCACCCAAATTTCAATCCATGGAGAAGTCAGATAGGTTCCCTTTAGTTGATGAAAAAGTTCCTTTGCTTTGTCTTTAAAAGTTTTTGTTGATGGCTGTACTTCTGGTTCACTTGGATCTTTTGAAACATCATCGAAGTTGATGAAGTAGCCGGATGCCGTTCTGCCAATTGTTCCAATTGCTTCTGGATTACTTTTTGTTTTTGGATTTTGCTTTATTTCATTAGCAAAGTCTGTAGTTACATCATCGTAGGTTGTTGTTCCTTGATGAAAAGTTTTTATTTGGGTTTTAAGAGGTTCAAGTTCCATTTCTTTGTTGCATAGTCCTTGTTGTTTCACTGTAGATTTTCCAAATGTGATCAGTCTTTCAGTTTGAACCTCTGTGGATGTAGCAAACTTTGGTGTTCTGCTACTTCTTGGGAGTCCACTTGGCCTACTATTTGTTATCGGCCACATGATTGTGGTTTAACCAGGTCGATGGATATGACTCGGTTCTCCTTTTTACCAGCAAGGGGCGGTAGTACTACTGATCTTGTCCCGTTGATAGACAAGACAGGAACTGCTTTTCTGTAAGAAGGCCCAAATTCCTTCTTTACCGCGATCTTCTCTCTGACCAGATCCCCGACTTTTGGAATCCAGACAGGCCTTGCTGGGACAGGTGGTTTTTCTTCAGTGGTTGCTGGCTGCTGTTTCAACTTTATGTTGCTCAGGTCTTTTCTTGTTTCATTTAAGTCCTGTAAAATAGCCAAGCGATCTTTGATATCAAAGCATTTTTCTTTAACCACTGAAGTCTGACTATCTAAGTCCTGGATTAACATTCTAGTCCCAAACAATAGTTCGTACGGACTGAGTCCTTTCAGAGAATTTCTTGGCAGGTTATTTAGACTACGTTGGACACTTATTAAATGTTTGACCCACCCAACTCCTGAACCTAATATCTTTGCTGTTATAGATTGCTTGATGCCTTGGTTTTTTCTTTACACCATCCCGTTTCCCTCAGGAAGGAAGTGAGAAGAGTCCCGCAATGCAATGTTCATTCTGGCCAGGCACCCCCCACAAGCTGTTTTTAGAGCTAAAGGAAAGATTTTGGTCAGAACGTAACATGCTTCTAGCGTATATGCCATTCTAGACTCGCAAATCTTTGTATAACAGTTCCGACGTCAGCCGAAAGTTGGGGTCTACTATATAAGTGAAAATAGTCTTTACATGTTAATGTGACGCATTATTCATACTGGTTTTTATTTTTTGTTGATTTGATACATTCTTGAGTGAAACGCCATGGTATTAAACCGTTTCTCTCGCCACTGCGATCTCTATTGCAGTCTGGGCAGTTTTTTTACAAAAATGTGATGATGCAGGCTCATGCCTGGCCACCAGTACACTGATTGTAATTCTTCCAGAGAATCTTTTAGCTTAAGGTGTCTGAGACCCTCACCCATATGTGCGTCTGCTATTAACAAGCCTCTCCTGTCCGTGTTTGGAATTACTCTATCCCCCACTCCAGGGATTCGAGCAAAAGGGACTGAGTTTGCATCGATTATGTATGTATAGTTGAGTGGGTAATTGATCGGTAGCGCTGAGCAGTCGCCTTTTGATGACGTTTTCACTGCCAGCACAGTTTCTCCGTCAATGTATTTTACTGTACGCTTTTTTGTAGCTACGGAAGCCGATTTAGTTGCTACCGCTGTGGCTGTCTCAGCCAATGAATTCCCTGCAACGTGAACGCCATCACGCTGATGACTCAGTGAATGTATCACGTGAGTTTTTGGTAGTTCTCTCTGTAAAAGAACTACTTGTTCCCAAAGCACTTTTTGCTTTATTGTTGCACCTGTGTCATCTTTGTAACCGTTTTGAATCCATTTCTGTAAATCGTTATTGTATGATTTGACGCAGTAATACGAATCGCACACTATAAGTGTCGGGAATTCGCGATCGGCATAATCTAGCGCCATTTTTAACGCTATTATTTCAGTTTGTTGTTCTGAATTATTTTCTACTGAGTGTGTTTTTGTAAGTAGAGGTCTTAATTTACCTCTGCGCCACACTTCTTTTACAATTTCGCATGTGGCGTTGTAAGCCAGCTCTCCCCAAACTGAGGGTTGAGCATGACCGTCTGTATATATTACACAGGCGTACTGTCGTAAAGGCAGAATGTCGATTGGCAGAGGGTATTCTCTCTCATATTCTAGATATTTTAATTCTTTCATTTCCGGGTCAAAATAGTATTTTACTTTGTCTGTAGCAACAGAATGTACCCATTGTATCCATTCTGGATTCAGTGCCGTTGTCGGTAAATTACATGGTGTTGTTAATGCCTCAAAAGCTGATTCTGCTGTTCTGACTGTAACCTGTCTACCGTCGGCTTGGTATTTTTCTTTTGCTACAGCTGTTTGAACCGCATGAACAATGTTTTCCTTAATGCTGAACCTTTTTTCAGCTTCTGTGTACAAGTGTGATTTGTATGCTATTGGTACCTTCTCTCCCTCATTAGAGGTCAGGTATGTGAATCCGCAAGTTCCTGGGATGACTCGAATCACAAGGTTGCGTGTGTTGTCACGTGTTTGTAATTTTGTTTTAACTAACATATCTGTTTGTAAAGATCTCAAAATTTCTGTGTGTTTTTGAGTCCAATTGATTCTTTTAAAATCTGGTTTTATAAGATCATAGAGAGGTTTAACTCTCTCTGCATAATTTATAATGTAAGTTCTTCCGAAATTCAGGAAACCTAGAATTGATTGTAAGTTTTTTAGTGTTCTAGGTGCTTGGATTACAGCACATTTCTCTAGGAAATTGTCAGCCAGGCTTTTGCCTTCACTTGATAGTTCATATCCTAAAAACAGAACAGTTAGAAGGGCAATTCTTGACTTTTTAAAGTTGAATTTGTAACCCTCTGCTGCGAACCCAAGTATTATGGTGTTCACTCTCTTCAAGTGAGTACCCAAGTCATCATCTGTTAGATAGATGTCATCGACATAAGATAATGCCTCATCATCATATATTTGTAGTAACTCTGTTACTCTTGCTGAGAATAATCCTGGGCTGTTTTTAAACCCCTGGGGCAAACAACAGAATTTTTTTTGCGCGCCATTCATTGAGAACGCGGTCAAATATCTGCTCTCTGGTGCTATATTTTGACAGAAGAATCCATTAGAGATGTCTAATGTCGTTTTGTATTTTTTGCGCACTATGTTATTCATTAGTGCAGCACTATGCGAGTTTTGTACTGCAAAGGTTTTGCAACATGAGTTAAGGTGTCTGTAGTCCAAAACAAGACGATATGAATTGTCTGGTTTGGAGACAGGAAACAAAGGATTATTCATTTGTGAGGTGCAAGTTTCAATCACCCCCTGGTATTCAAGTTGATCTAGGATCTCTTTTACCCGTTTTTTTTCTTCTTGCTTAATTGGGTACTGCCTCTGAGCAGTAGGTTGTGATTTTAACTGGATTTTGTGAGTAGGAGAGTCCTCATCCCATCCCACATGGTTTTTATATAATGCAGGAGCTTGGGCTACTGCCCACTTTCTTGCAAGTGTATATTTTTTATGAATTGGAATATGATTTGAGAAGGCAGGCATAATTATTTCTTCGCCATGAGGGCACTCCCTGACAAACTCTGGTGGCCAGTCTCTTTCAGCTAGAAGGATGTCATAGCCCTTGGAGAGATTATCCCAAAAGAGACCCCTTATTTTCCTAGTCTTATCCCCCTCTATACGCAATGTTATTTCATATATTTTATGAGGTTTGCTAACCCTGGTATCTGCAGTGTCCACCTGAATGTATTCATTCGTGTCCACTGTCTCCAGGTGATTCATAAGGATCTTGCGAGCTATGCTCACTTCTGCTGCGCTGTCTAGCATTGTCTGAGCCCATTCTCCGTTTTTCAGCTGTGTCCTCAGTATTCTCGGCATGGTTGATTACTTTAATACTGGCTACCTTCTTTTTTGGAAACTGTAATTTTTTATTTTGATGAGCAGGTTCCTTGTCTTTGGACTTGACGTGCTCTTCCCTGTGTTCTGATCGTCCTCTTCTTTCCGATTTCTGCAAGGAAGTCTGAAAAGATTGAGAGGGACGTGTATCAATATCTTGATATCTATCAGGTTTCTTCAGATTATCCCTATTTCTAAGGTTGTATTTTTTCTCAGAGGGCTCCCTCTGGGGAGACTCGTGTCCTTGGTCCGGAGATCTTTCTCTCCGCCGAGGAGACCTTCCTCTGGACTGGAATCTTTTTTCTTTAGGAGTGGATTGTTTATTTCCATCCCAGCTCTTTTTTTGAGTGTTTAGATTATTTTTAATAAATACTTTTTCAGGTTTTTCAATAAGTTGGGGTTTCACCGGTTTTCCACCCAAACTATCTCTTCCTAGTTCTTCATAGGATTTTTCTATGATTCTGGCAATTTCAAATGGTTGGTCTGCTATATCTGTCTCTTTCAACCTCTGGCGGATCGCCACATTTGCTGCTTCTCCCTTTATATTTGCTAATAATATTGCCGAGACCTGCTTGAAGTCTTTTAGTAATTTCATACCAAGAGTTAAGGCAGGTTCTGGACCGTATTCATCTTGAATTTGTTTTAGCACATCTGGTATTACTGACATGGATGGAACACCATGTGTTTTTGTGTAAATGGAAGCAAAGACTGTACCCCAAGTGTCACAGTCCTCCACATGTGGTGCGATTCCCATTGGAAGACAGATAGTCAGAATCCTGTGTTTCTCAACCGGGGTGGTATCTGGAAATACCGCCTCTATTTGAGTGATTTTTTTTGTGCTAACCAGAATGGAATTTGTTCCCGTTTTGCGGGTACTTTACCTAGACAGGACTGTATGTTCTGTGGTGTAATTTTATTTGTGTTCCCCTGGTGAGGGATCAGCTGTGGAATTTTAATAGCTGGTTGGACTGTTGAAGTCCGCATTACATATTGGACTAATTGTCTATGTATTTTAATTAATTGTTTTAGCTGTGCTAAAAGTTCTGGTGCAGACATTTCTTCAATGTCTGGATGTGGTGTGTATCCGGCTAGGACCGGCCACGTTGCTCCTGGTCTACCTAGTGGACCGAGCCTGGTGATGTGATTATTATGTTTTAGGGCGCCATTAAACCAGAGCAGGTGCTCTTGGTATTTGAGTGGTATTTCCACCTCCTCGAAAGGAGTGTACTCATTAGGAGGTTCCTCTATTTTGTAATAGTGGAAGTCCTTTGTTACAGCGTTTACTGCTGGAAAGTTTATCCATGAATAGAATACCTCTGTCTGCCGATATTCGTGTGCCTCAATTACGAATATGACTGTACCACCTCTCGGTGTCAGCCCATTTTCTATAAGTTTTAAAGTTATAGATTTCCTTATGTTGACCGGGATGAGTATTGCCTCCGGGTCTTGCTGTAGGAGACTATTGTCAGCCGCTAGGAGTTGAGCTGCTATTCTAGCTGTCTCCCTTTCTTCTTCAGCTTGTGACATTCTAATGTCAAGAAAGTTATTTTATTTATTTGCAGATCAGCTTTCTATGGAAACAAAGATTAGATGCACAATATTTTGGAACAGTGTATCCTTCAACGTTGAATAAACCAAGAACCATACATAGGAGTCTCCTCCTACTAAGTTTGGCGGATTTAAGCTTTCACCCAGTCCAGACGTCTTTGGAGTATTATGGGGAAAAAGGGGTCTGTGTGAAAAAGCACAACTGAGTTACTCTAATGTCTTACGTTAGATTTATCGCCTATCCAAACCATTGGGCGCCATGTAGTGTAGTTCCTATTATCCCAATAGGCTCTGCGCATTGGAATAATATCTTCAATAGTATAGACGTAGGACAGAGGTTAACTAGGTCTTCTACTGTCGATATTAGACTTAAAGTTTAATGTTTGCCAGCTAGCTCAGAGTTCACTAGAAACTTTCTCAAATAGACAAGGAGGAGTTTAACCTCCCTGGATAGACAAGAAGGGATTTAGTTTCTGACAACCATAGAACATGACAACTTTGCTCTCCTCTAATCAAGAGTGTATCTCTAGAGTCGTGTGAAAACAAAAGACAACTTATTTTACTCAGTCAGTTCAGTGCATTCTTAGTTTCACCAGATTGTAGAGAAAAGGAAGAGACGGGCGTGTTCAATAAAAAGATGTTATTTATTGATCAGTCTCTTTTCTCATACAAGAGAAATGAATCGCTATTATTGCAATACTTATTGTTAAGTAAAGTGCATACAGTAATAACAGAATTATAAAATAATACTGTAAAAGCATTGATATGGTTTCTTAGCCATATGATACTTAAAATGGATAAAATAGATACATACATATATACATTGACTAATCGTACTCAACTGGTGCTTCTAACTACGCCTACCCCAATGTACCTGACCTAAGCCTAATACGTGGGCGGGAGTAGATAAGTAGCAGTTTAAGTTAAGTTTGTTTTGCCAAGAGTCTGCTTCAAGAATTCTCTACAAAGGGTTATTCAGTTCAGTACCTGGGATTTAGAAGGCTGGAGGGTTGGTATCTCTATCTCAGGGCTTGATATTCCAGCTGCCTGCGAGGGCGGCTTGGAAGCGCCGGAGCTGGATTTCTCAGCAGGAGAAAAGGCAGCCTCTCTCTCTCAGAGCGTCAGAAAGGAGGGGCAGCGTCTGTGGGCTTCGCGGTCAGCTGGGCTCCTCGGCAAGTCTCGCTGCTCCAATCTTGTCACCACCTCGTGTGTTTGCTTAAGGCAATGTCGGTATTATTTATACCTGAAAGGTGCCGAGATTGACGTAAGGATGGACATAAATACGTCAATAAGGATGTCATACGAACTGGTCGTTCGCACATTCTTTACTGAAGTTCTCGGCTAAATCAAAACAATGGCTGTGGGGATTTCCCAGGTCGTGGTAGGTTTGATTTGTTTTGAGAACACCGTATGCCTATTAGGGGGCTGGAGAAATAGTGCTTGCCTAATGAGATGGCATGCGCTATGACCTAATCAGATAACGGGCTTCTGTGCCGTTGTGTGGCTAATCAGATAACGGGTTTCTGTGCAGTTGAATGGCTGCTAGTTAATTATTAACCAGACAAGGGTCAGAAATAGGGGGATCGATACAGTACCCATAGTAAATACATCACATTACCTGATGTCACGCCGCAGACGGCGGACTTGATCATCTAACTGTGACCGCAGGCTCCAATTCAGCGTTCGCAACTGCTCCATCATCCCCACTAAATCACCAAGCACTGCAGCTTTCACAGCCACTTAATTGTTGCAGTGTCTGCCTCTGTCACCTACTTTGGGACTCGAGATGACGCCGGGCTTGCAGCGGCAGGCGGAGCCCGCACGAGCGACAGGTAGACAGAGGTACAATGGTAGTGGGGTGGCCGGACCCCCGGAGGTGAGTGGCCTGCTGTAAGTGCATATATGTGGCTCCTGTAGGAGGACATCCTGTCCAGACAGTCACAACTTAGCCAGAATCTAAACACTGACGTTGGCGACTGGCAGCCATATAGACACTGCCTGCGGCGGGGAGACACCACTCCTCACCTGATATCATGGAACACTAAGCGACACCGAGCTGCTAACTCAGCGACTCCCCCCATTGAACTTAAGTACACTTTGAGCTCACTAGAGCGTTTGGACGACAACATGTTCCGTTGTCGACCTTTTGGAATTATGGTTATGGTTATGTTGTTTATGAGACTTCTGCCTACACTTATTTACCCGACAACGCACTTCCTAGATGCTGCGGGAGGATGGGACAGATATACTGAGACTACTGTGTGCCTGTGTGACCGAGTGGCTGGGGCGGATGGGGGGCCTGGGGGGGTGGGGGGAGGTGAGGACTTCAACGGATTTCATGGCTGCGGTTAAATTCTGTACCTGGAATGTGCGGGGCATGCATACGCCCTCGCGCAGATATCAGGTTTATTCCTATCTTCGGCGTCACCAGGTCCAGATTGCCCTCCTACAGGAGACCCATCTGACTGGAGCGGAAGCGCTCACACTTCACCGTAGATGGAGGGGGCAGCTATATGCAACAGGTTTTTCCGCGTTCGCACGCGGGACCCTGATTTGGATACGCCCTGGGGTTCCCTTTGAACTTACGCACAGCACCATAGATCCCGAGGGTCGATATGTGTTTGTTCGGGGCAGATTGGATGGGCAACCGATCGTAGTGGCCTCTATATATGCACCGAACACTGACTTGGGAAAGTTTCTAAAACACTTGTCGCATACAATGGCATCCTGGTCTGACGTGCCACTCTTGCTGGGGGGGGGACTACAACAGTGTACTAGACCCCACACTAGATCGCTCGCTTCCTCCTGCAATCACTACACCGGCGGGTGGGGCATCAAGGGCGCTCCTGGACTGGGCAACACAGTGGGACTTGCACGATGTGTGGCGTGTCCGTAATCCGGGAACGCGAGTGTACTCATACTTTTCCGGCGCCCACACATTGCATGTCCGATTGGATAGGTTTATGCTAACCAGGAACCTGTTACCACACGTCACCAGCACATGCTACTTAGGCCGCACGCACTCTGATCACAACCCTCACACCCTAGACTTTGAATGGGAGCGCCCACACCCACCAGTGCCCACGTGGCGTCTTCAACCAGACGTCTTACTGGACGCGCAATACAGGGAGGCTTTATCGGGGCGCATTTTGTAGTATTTTGAGGAAAACAGCGGTACCGCGTCCTCCCCGCGGGTGGAGTGGGACGCCTTCAAGGTAGTCACCCGTGGTAATTGCCTAGGCATGCAGGCAGGACTGCGCAAGCAGGTTGAGAAAGACCTGACGAAAGTGGAAACTGTCCTCATGAAGCGCGAACAAGAGGCGGTGGAGGGTGATGACACGCCACTGGCGACGACAAGGGAGGAACACACTCGGCTATTGGATCGGTTGAAGAACCTCAATTACGCTGCACATTCGGCACGCACTCATCACACAGGGGACAAGCCGGGCAGACTACTCTCTTGGCTGATACGGCGCGACACCCAAACGGCCCTGGTCCTCTCCATCCGCACGCCTGGGGGCATGGAAGTCTATACACAGAGGGCCATACACGAGACGTTCACGGCCCACTATACATCTTTGTATGGCGCCCGCTTGCGGGTTGCTGATGACGACATAGCGGAGTATCTATCACCGCTGCGCCTGCCATCGCCCACCGACGCTCAGGGGGGGGAGTTAGGAGCGACGCTTACGGAGGAAGAGCTGCGTGCTGTTATATATTCTCTTTCCAATGGCAAAACACCGGGTCCTGATGGACTACCAGCGGAATTTTACAAAGCCTACTCTACCATTCTAATACCCGAGTTGCTTCGGATGTATGGTGCAGCTATAGAAGATGCCATACTCCCGCCATCCCTGAATGAAGCTAATGTAATCTCTCTACTGAAGCCGGGCAGGGATGCACTCGACATGGGGTCGTATAGACCGCTTGCACTGCTTAACACGGATTATAAGATCCTTGCGGCAGCGCTGGCTCAGAGGTTGGCGCCCTTGGTCCCTACCCTGGTACATGCAGACCAGAATGGCTTTGTACCAACTCGTAGCACAGCCTACAACATCCAACGGCTGTTTCGGGTTCAACGATATGCAGCATCTAGATGGCCCCGCTCGGGTTGCGTGATCCTTGACCTGGAAAAGGCGTTCGATTCGGTGGAGTGGCCCTATTTACTGCGGATGTTAGAGAAATTTGGCCTCGGGGATGCATATATTCAAATGGTGGAACTGCTGTATCATGCACCTGAGGTACGAATTCGTACGGGGAGGCTGCTCTCCGATAGTGTGCGGATTCGCAGAGGCACCAGACAAGGTTGCCCCCTGTCCCCGCTGATATTTGCGCTTATGATGGAACCTCTAGCGGAACAACTCCGAGTTTACGGAGAAGATTGGGGTATCCCACTGGCGGATGGGGTGCATTCGGTGTCCCTGTACGCTGACGACTTGTTGCTCTATGTCAGGGACTTAACCTGCATGCCACGCAATCTCACCGACATCTTTAGTACGTTCGGTGACATGTCGGGTTTGCGTGTGAATTGGATGAAGTCTGGAGTGTATTCGTTTTCAGCTGGCATGCCGGAGTGCGAAGTTGAGGTAATGGGGGAGAGGCTCATATGGTACCCGACTGTCTTCCGATATTTGGGGATCCGCATTTACCGCGACCCGATTGATTTACTAGAGGGCAACCTGGTCAGAGCCGTCTCTGCGCTGTCGGCTCAGGTCACATTCTGGAACTCTCTCCCATTAAATGTCCCGGCCCGAGTCACACTCACGAAAATGATAGTACTCCCGAAATTGCTATACTATTATGCGACTCTACCGGTGTACGTCCCAACCCGAATTTTTCGTGAACTTGACACCCTAACCAGACGCCTAATTTGGAACAAGGGGCGCCCTCGAGTAGCGTTGAAGACACTCCATGCGGCGGCGGAAGCTGGTGGATTGGCAGTCCCTAACCAGGAATTGTACTATTTAGCGGCACAACTGCAATGGGTCACATACTGGCTAAGTGGCAGGAACTTAAATGACCTAGCCACGTCAGATTCAGTGCTGACTGTAACACAGATACATGCGCTGTTCCACCCTTTGGCCAAGGGTCGCTGCCCCGACCAGATACACTTAGCGGTGGCGAGGAAATGCTTTACGAGGAGCCTTAAAATCACAAATTCTATAAAACCCTATGCCCCGAATTTGCCACTCTTGGGTACCCCTTGGGAGGGGGGAACACTGACGGAGGCCGCGCTGACCTGCTGGACGGCTGTGGACCTATAGGGAGGGATTGGGAGACCTGTACGAGGAGGGTGCCCTTCTCTCCTTCGAAACCCTGGCAGCTAATACTGACTTGCCGCCAGGACAATTCCTGGTTCACGCAAAACTCCTCTACATACTGACAGGGGCCTGGGGCGACCTCTCTGAGGAGCTGCCAACGCACCTATTGGTGCAATATCTGCATGTGATGGGAAACGGTTCCCACGTAGTGCATTGGCTCGCCCAAGCGCTGCACTACCACACGCAATTTTCGTCCCAAAAACTGAGAGACAAGTGGACGGCGGACAGGGGTCACGACTGGTCCGATAAGCAGTGGGCAATGATACTAGCTGGGGCGGGCAATGTTCCGCGAAACTCACGGTTTAGGTTAATCCAATATTATATCGTGCACCGGGCATATTTGACCCCAGATTAACTAAATCGCTATTTCGGCCTCACCACTTCGGCGTGCCCCAGGTGTGGACTATTGGATGCGAATCTGTTGCATGTCCTCTGGGGGTGCCCTTCCCTCTGTAGCTACTGGGTAGCGGTATCGACCTCATTGTCTGCAGCGACGGGGGGCTCCCTGCCACACACGTGGGAAGCTTGTCTTCTGGGACTATTTCGGCGAACTAAACAAACGAAAGCTCAGGAGCGATTCTGGAACCTGGGACAGATAACAGCGAAGCGCCTCATTACCAAGCGCTGGAAGAATAGTGCCCCCCCCGAGCGATAGACTGGCGCAATTCCTTTCATAACTGGGCCGGGGCGGAGAGCGTGGCGCTACATAGAGAAGAAACGGCGGGGCTTTGCATGTACCCGACAGCACAGGACTGGGACGCCGCCCTGTCCGCACATCACCAATCGTGTCAGCAACTGGGCATTAATTAGATGCCCGAATGACGTCGATTACCCTGTTGCCAGCGACTTCCCTACGAACCCCACCTTGCTCCCCCACAGAGCCCCTTCTCCCCTTCCCCCCTCCCCCCTCCTCCCTGCTGTCCTCCCTCATTGCCCTTGTTTCTTGATCTGCCCCCCCCTCTGCTCCACGCTGACCTTCCGCCCCCCCCGCCCCCCCCCCCGACATTTTCCCTATGGGCAATTCTGGTCAACCCCTGCGCTGGTATCACACCGGACACACTTGCTTCCACCGCCTCAAACCGCCTTTACATAGAGTGGTGCATGTAAACGTATACTCTGCTCATCTGTAGGTATTTGGTCTCCTGTTTCTAAGTCTCTATGTTTTGTTAAATATTGTCACTCATTGTTTTCTTGAGTTTAAAGTAAGATTTGGATATGTATAATCCCAAGGGTATATATGTGAAACGTTGCAATTATCTGTATGGGGTATCGAGTGCTCTCACTATGCCACTCCGGAGAAGAGATATGTAGAAGCAGATGATAGTCCCCGTGGATTGGCAACCGCTGTTGCTCCTGTTATCTGTCGCAATATGGACAGTACCTGTAGCTATTGCCCAGTGGACTACTTTGATTTGTTCTTAAGTCAGATGTGACTGTTGTTTCTTTTGCAATATGCATGTCCAAAGGAACGGACATGACACATGTTCGATTGCGTTCCCTAGTCACTGTATATGCACTATCTACTGGCTTGATGTCTGCTTTTTGAACCAATAAAAACATATTCAAACAAAAAAAAAATAACACCCTTACATTACCTCTCAAAAAGAATAAAGCATTGTCACTATGAAGCCTCAGTGACTCCCAAGCAACCTTTAGATTTGATGATTAACCAATTGCACTCATCTACATTTACTCCAGGTAGAAGGCACTCTGGTGAGAAAGCTTGTTTCTCCTTTTGCTGTCTGCTTTTACCTTGGCTTCACAAAACAGGAGACCAACTCCCTTCCGATTCAGCCAGAGGCACCTGAAAGTCAGCATTTATAGTTCTAGCATTATTGTTTTTTACGTATGCCAACTGTAAAGTAAGATTAAAAAAGACTGGGAATGTTGTCTCTATTAGATGCCACCTACTTCATCCACTGTGGTCATCTAAAAGCCATTTACAGATAGAAGATGCTTTTTTTGGTTTTTTTCATTTCTTCTCGTGAAGTCGCATTATCTCTGCCTAATTAGCCCATTAGCAAGGTGTCCATGGGCCCCTACAGGGGATTTTGAGGTGCACCTCAACTATGTGAAGCCTAAACATATATTTTATGACTAACCAGAGACATATCTCTTCCACCAAATGCCAATTCCCATATGTTCATGTTCTGAAATGGTATTGTAAGATAGATGTGGATTTTGCTTTAATATATGACTCTTGTGTTTTTTTCTCCAGTTATCTCGTGTGACAACTGCTCAATGTGGGGTGCTAATAATAAAGATTTATTTTAGGTGTAGAGTAACACAGATTTCTGGCAGAGTAATAAACGGGCAGTAAAGCTGGCAAATGATTGGCACTTGTGAGAAGTTAGCCTGGCATTTGATGTCCACTAGTTCTAGTGGGCACCTTGCACCAGTCTAATCGACCCTTATTGATGGTGGTTGGAAAGTCAACCTTACGGAAAGCTATCCTAGCGGTAGCAGGGACGAGCAGTCTTCAGGCTAAGACTTCAGAGAGCGAATAAAGCGAGTTGTTTTACCAATTATAATCCCTTGAGTACCAAATGAAAGCACACCACACAAGGTATATATCAAATATATATGTATTTATTCTAAACACAACCCCTCTGCACTCTTTATGATGTCAGAGGTAAAAGTACAATACAAGTTACTTAATTGGTATACGATAAGTTGCACAGTATACATTTTGCCCTAGGGGCCTCACAAGCCATATACTAAAATAGTGGTATAAGAACCACGTGAAAATTAGAAAGCAGGCATGGGGCCTGTGGAATCACTGGGGCTACTCTAAACAACCAAAGGTTAGGATGTAGGAGGCCTACGGGAGACGCGTGCAGTGACTAAACACAGCCGCGGGTTACCCTTGACTTTCTATGGGAAACGAACAAGTTACAAATTTACAATTTAAGGACACTTCTAAATAAACTACGATGGAACCCTTTTGGACTTAGACACTAGGAGGGCCAATACCCTTGAGACTACCAGAGTACTCATGTTACCTCACCCACGGAAGCCGGGTGCATAGGTCTCTTTTGGTGTCGGGTTTCATCGTCGATTTGAATGGAGATCTGCAAAGAATTGCTGCAGGCGACCAGAGGAAAAGTGTCCAGGTGGATCCAAGGGTGGATCGAAGATCTGTAGAACCTGAAAGCAGAAGGGCAGAGTATGGGTCACTTGCCAGTGACCAGGGCGGCGATAGGAAGATGCCACCAGATGTCGTGTGATTTCAGGCGAGAAGGTGAAGATTGTCTCTTTAGCCACGAGGACCAGGAGGCATCGACGACAACCAGGAGCTGGATTCGAGCTGTCCCACAAAGGATCTAGTTGACTGCGGTGTCGATATCTGGATTTGACCCAACAAGCCTTGGCAAATGCCACCCACACAGGAAATCAAGATGGGCTTCGGTGCAGACCAGCAAGGTCTGAGGAACTTCTCCTTTGCAGGGAAGTTGGAGCAAGCCTAGAGCAACCAGAAAAACAAGTTAGATTCAAAGAAAAGTCTTCGGGGGGCTCGCTAGCCAATGGGCAAGAAACCACAAAGACGCGTTGAGCTGAAATGCAAAAGCAGGGCCCAAGGGACACTCGTGGAGTGGGGACCTCTGAGCTTCAGAGCAAATGGTGCTCAGGTTTGGGTCTTCAAGAACACCAATGCACAACTTCGAGATACCTCGGGAAGGAGGTGTAGCTTGCAAAATGCAGGATGTCCAGGAGTTCCGGTCCCATGTCTCTCGTGTCCGCCACGGGTCTCAGCTTTGCTGTGAGCGAAGGTCAGGGTCAGAGATGTCTGGAAGTCTGTGTCCTGTGTCACAGATTCTTCGGGATCTGGCGGGAGCCTCAAAAATGCAGACCAGCAAAGTTGCTGTTGGTGCCTGTTTGAACAGGGTGGTCACTCCTTGACCACAAGGGAGATATCTTCCGTCTTCCAGTCGAAATGGAATGTCGAAGGTCCAGGATATATGTTTCAGAGTTTCGTCCAGGGTAATCTAAAGTCCTAGGGACTGGGATCCTATACTTACACTAAGTTTAGGGGTAGGACTAACATTAAGGTCCCTCCTATGGGTAGACTTGGGGTAGGGGTGGTTACACCCCTTCCCCTTTGTCCAGTTTCACACCAGAGCTGGGGCTGAGTGTCCCAGCAACCGGTTTGAACTGGGAAATGCATGGAGCACCTAGTGTGCCCCAGGCAGTGTCTGGAAAGCATTCACTGAATGCATCCCTCCCTGCCCCAATACACTAAAGCCTGTCTGGGGAGGTGCCAGCACCTCCCTGGACAGGAAACCTATTGTCCAGGCCTCCGCTGCCAGAGTTTCGTCCAGCAGCAGGAGGGCAGACTCGTGTCTGTGGCAGCAGCATCCATTTTGTGATGCTGAGGCTCTGTTTAACTTTAACCAGGTAAACCAGTACCCACATGTCTTCTCCCTCTAGAAGGGTGGAATGCTACCCGCGCCGCCAGAAATGGCGGGGGGTAGTATTCCAAAGTGTTTGACACCTTAGACGACATGTTTTGATAAAGCCAAACCAATGTTAGCATTAACCGCGAGGATTATATGCACAGCTCATTCTAGGGCACCCTCTCACATAAAAACAAGCACTCTGCCTCCAGGATTGTTAAGGCCTGCCATAGGAGTGACTTATAGGTGTATATGTGTCTATATGTATATATAGATATAGGTATACTATATCTAAGTAAGGGGTGATTACACCACCTAACTCAGGCTGTGTGAACAGACCTGTGGTGTCAGTTTGGAAAGCAAACCAGGGGTGGCACAATACATGCTGCAGCCCCTGGTAGGCCTAGGGTGCACCTATGCCCTGGGTACCTATGGTACACTATACAGGGGCTCACAAGGGTGACCCAGTAACCAATTTGGTATGTACCTAAAGAACATGGTATCAATTTAGAGAGAAAACAGCTGGGCTGTGGGCCTGATTAGCAGGTCCACAGCCACACTAAAGTCGAAAAACCAGAGAATCACAGCAAAAAGTGGGGGTAACCATAGGAAGCAGACCATACTCTCCTACAGCACTCACTTATTCAATCTGAGAAGGAATAAAATATGGATTGGGAATCAAAATTGAGACTTACCAGTCACACATCCCGAAATCAGCTGCCTTAACACACTCATATCAATATTCTGAAACCAGGTACATGTGTGTTAATACAAACAAGCTTACGTTGTAACGTCCCGAAAGAGCAGACTGAAAATGTCCATTGGGACAACAGAGATTAGAGCCCTACTGAAGATTATTATTATTATTATTATTAAGCGACTTGTATCGCGCAAACAAAACCCGAAGGTGTCAAGGCGCCTATCAAAACAGATCAAAAGATTGCAGAGCGCCACTAAGGGTATGCACGTGTGAAAAGGTGGGTCTTTAGAGCAGATCTAAAAGCTTGTAGAGTGGAATTAAAAATATATTTAATGAGCTCATTGTCATTTAACTGAAAGACTTTGCAGAGAATTTGGAAATATAGTCCTCCTCTTGAAATATATTTTAGAAAACAGGTTCCTTGGTGATTTGTATTGACGTATGTAGAAGGTACGATTTAGATGTCAGATCACTAAAGATCTGTTAGTAGCCGACAAACATAGTCAAATCTACAGAAACATGTTTGTTGCAATCGTGAACAATGTTTAAAGAGCACAATCTATCGCTCCATTTCCTTCTATTGGCTTTAAGGATATCCCTGCGCCATTTCGTGAAGTGTTAACCCCGCCTCAATGGGTTGACCTGTTAGCCGCTGCTTCACCTCCCACAAAGCCCAACCAAAAGTCCGACTGTTGTTCACCATTTATCTACCAGTTTTCCCTATCCACTTGCCAGCTGTCACTGCTTGCAAATTTTGGTCAGTCAGATGCTATTGCAGCTGCACGAGATTAGTGCCCAGAAGTTGCTTTGTACAGAACAAATGAACAGGCACTTCTGATATATTCACCTAACACCATGCAGTCAGTGTTCACACCACTCCTCCTGAGAGACACTATGGGGCATATCTATACTACTATTATAAAGAGAGAACACAAACCTTTGAGCCAGGTAAACTCGGGAACCACAGCGCCAATCCACACACCCGATACATCGTTGTAATCCTCAGGGTGTGCAGATGGACATAGGCTATATAAATTAAAAATAAATCCGTTAGTCAAAAATATAAGTAAAAAAAAAAAGTAGTCCCTTCTGAAGTAGCGCCGGCCACGACGTGCGTGCTGACATCAGGAGCGGCGTACACGCGAGGAGTGGCGTACAGGAGTGGCGGAGATCAGCGCGGGGAGGAGCAGTGACGAGGAGCGGCGGAGATCAGGGGAGCAGCGGACATGACCGGCAGACAGGCGGAGAGGATCGGGGGGCAGACAGTGAGGAGCGGCAGCGGGGAGGAGCGCTCAGCGGCGGATGAAGTAGGGCGCCAAGTTACCAGTCAGCAACGTGAAGGAGGAGCAGCGGCGGGGAGGAGCGGTGAGCGAGCCACAGGTAAAGGAGGAAAAACAAACGTGTGCAGGAAAAAGTAACGTGGGCAGGTTAACAGGAGGAAAAAGAAACGGGAGGAGCGGTGAGCGAGCCACAGGTGCCGGAGGAAAAACAAACGTGTGCAGGAAAAAGTAACGTGGGCAGGTTAACAGGAGGAAAAACAAACATGTGCAGGTGACAAAAGCACACAAAGTGGAGCGGGGAGCAAACGGGCCATTACAGGACGAAAAAGTTAAACGGGGCATTACCGGAGGAAAAAGTGACGTGGGCAGTGACGTGGGCAGGTTAACAGGAGGAAAAACAAACGTGTGCAGGGGACAAAAGCATACAAAGTGGAGCGGGTGGCAAACGGGCCATTACAGGACAAAAAAGTGACGTGGCAAGTGACGTGGGCAGGTACCAAATGGGGCATTACAGCAGGAAAAAGTGACGTGACCAGTGATGTGGGCAGGTTACACAACGTCAGGGCGGGCGGGGGCCCTGAGCCATCATTTTTTTTTTTCTTTTTTGCAGAGTTTTATATAGCGCGAACTAGACCCGAACCGAATCAGGTATCAGAGCGCTTTACATAGCACCGGTTACGTTACATGAGGACACACTTTCATTTTTTAGGCACGGGGAGATTAAGTGATTTGCCCAGAATCACAGGAGGTTTTTTGGCGTTGTTACCGAGACTCGAACCCAGATCCCCAGGTCCGAGGTCGAGCGCCTTAGCTGTTAGGCCAACCCCTCTCCCCATAATTTCTCCCAGACAACGTCGGGACGGGCTGCTAGTTTACAAATAAAGTGGCGAAGCAGGTCATTAAGCCAGGAAGGCTAACAACACACTTTGTCACTTTAGAAATGCAGGCTGCACCATATTTACAAGAATATGCTGCAGCCTGCATTCCCCCCTGCGCTAGCGTTAAATTTAGCTGCCTAGCACCAACGCAGACACCCTTGCACCAGGGTGTCTGAGTTGCAGGGGAAGGAAGGTACACCTTTCTGCACATAAATAATCATTGGTGTTTTTCTGTTTCCATGTGTGCTGAACAACGCAGCAGACATGGACACAGCAAAAACGATGAGCAATAAAGCATTTCTCCTCGTTTCGCCTGTTTAAGACCAGGTTTTCCGTGATCTTAATGTTGGCGCTGCCTCCTATTTACGCTGCACGTGTAAACAGGGGGCAGCGTCAAAATCAATGTGTGTTGGAGGAACGCCCATCGTAACACCCATTTCCCTCCCCTTCACACTAAGTACTGCGTGAAAGGGTGCCTTATTAACAAGGCAAAAAGAACTATTGATGGACAGAATGCAGAACAATGTCATACATTCACCCCAGTACAGAGATCTGGGCCTAAATCCATTGCTTTTTTGCTCACCATGCCATTCCAGTTTGGACCCAGCCATATGCAAATCAGTCTTGACCCTGCGCCCAACTGGAACAGTCAAGCCCGTACTGCCAGGCCAGGTCCTCCCTGGACTGGAAACAAGCATCCTAGGACCGCTTTTGGGGTTTCACCCCTCTTCAGCCAGGATAGCTTGATTCCAGTGGCATGGAGCGCATAGGACTCACGTCTGAGCATACCCATCCCACTCGGGGTGACAAATGCAAAAAGAACTATTGATGGACAGAATGCAGAACAATGTCATACATTCACCCCACTGGAGAGATCTGGGCCTAAATCCATCGTTATTTTGCTCACCATGCCATTCCAGTTTGGACTCAGCCATATGCAAATCAGTCTTGACCGTGCGCCCAACGGGAACAGTCCAGCCCGAACTGCCAGGCCAGGTCCTCCCTGGACTGGAAACAAGCATCCTAGGACCGGTTTTGCGGTTTCACCCCTCTTCAGCCAGGATAGCTTGATTCCAGTGGCATGGAGAGCACGGGACTCATGTCTGAGCATACCCATTTCACTCAGGGTGACAAATGCAAAAATAACTATTGATGGACAGAATGCAGAACCATGTCATACATTCTCCCCAGTACAGAGATCAGGGCCTAAATCCATCGTTGTTTTGCTCACCATGCCATTCCAGTTTGGACCCAGCCATATGCAAATCAGTCCTGACCCTGCGCCCAATGGGAACAGTCAAGCCTGAACTGCCAGGCCAGGTCCTCCCTGGACTGGAAATAAGCATCCTAGGACCGGTTTCGGTGTTTCACCCCTCTTCAGCCAGGATAGCTTGATTCCAGTGGCATGGAGAACACGGGACTCATGTCTGACAATACCGTCCCATTCGGGGTGACAAATACAAAAATAACTATTGATGGACAGAATGCAGAACAATGTCATACATTCACCTCAGTACAAAGATCTGGGCCTAAATCCATCGTTTTTTTGCTCACCATGCCATTCCAGTTTGGACCCAGCCATATGCACATCAGTCTTGACCCTGCGCCCAATGGGAATAGCCCAGCCCGAACTGCCAGGCCAGGTCCTCCCTGAACTGGAAACAAAAATCCTAGGACCAGTTTTGGGGTATCTCCCCTCTTCAGCCAGGATAGCTTGATTCCAGTGGCATGGAGAGCACGGGACTCACGTCTGAGCATCCCCTTTGGTTTTGCTTTGTTCGCCCTAAATTGGCAGGGTATGCCCAGACGTGGGTCCCTTGCTCACTTTGCCACTGGATTCAAGATAGCCTGGCTGATGAGGGTTGTGAACCCGAAACCGGTCCCAGGATGCTTGTATCCGGTCCAGGGAAGATATGGTTTGGCAGTTCGGGCTAGACTGTTCCCATGAGGCACAGGGTCAGACTGATTTGTATATGGCCATGTCTGAACTGGGGTGGCGGAATGAGCTGATGATGGATTAAACCCAGATTAGTTGACTGGGGGTGAGTGCTTGCAATGTTCAACACTCAGCCCATCATCCCCTTTGGTTTTGCTTTATTAACAAGGTGGCGTTAAGCCACATTAAGTGGCTTAAGCTGCCTTGTAAATAAGGTGAAGCACAGAAACGTCATACTGTGGCGATAGGAGTTTGTAACTATGCCCCCATGATTCTATGATTCGATGTGCTTCACAAGGAATGCCAGTGTCAGGATTAAAACCTTGTGACCACACTACCCCCAGATTTTAACTGTGGAAGGGAACTAGCAAAAGGGTGCCAGGAGCAGGTCAGCCTTCAATACAAACTGTTATACACAAATGAGGCCGCTCCAGGGATTATGACCTAAAGGTGCTCAAGGTTGACTTGTGAGTGTGAGTGTAGACATTTCAGGCGGTGTGTGAGGCTAGTCCTTAACTTTTTGTGAGATGTCTACACTCACACTCACAAGTCAACCTTGAGCACCTTTAAGTCATAATACCGGAGCGGCCTCATTTGTGTATAACAGGATTAAAACCTTAACACAACCTGTTACCTGGCGTTCTGTTTCTTTCATTGCAACTACCTTTGTCTTAATTGGTGACCTGTTTTATGGCCCGCCTTTCATGTGCGATGCGTCAAGATGAAATCAGGGTCGTAACGCATGCCCCTCCCTATATGGGAGGGCCCTCCTGTAGGGGGTTCTCATTCAGTCTAAAAGCCTATATATAGTAGAGTGACCAACCGTCCGTAAATTTCACGGACAATCCGTAATTTCGGCCGTCGGTCCGTTGTGCGTGAAGGATTCTTTAACGGACGCCATTTGTCTGTAATTTTAACCAGTCGCACCACCCTAAAGCCGGCACAGCTTCCACCCACCTCCCTTCTTGACTCCGATGCTGTTGAGCTTGGGTGTAACAGACTCCGATGCAGTACCAAAGCTTAGATACCCAGCAGCATTGGAGAGGCACAGCGGGATGGCAACCCTCACACCTCCAGCCCTTGATGAGCTGTTAAGAGGTGCTTGAAGGTGACTGAGAGGGAGGGGCTCCAGCTTCAGGAGCAGGGGCATCTGTTCAGATGCAAACAGCTCTGAATGCGTCATGTCTCTGCAATTTAGAGGGGCCTCACACATTCCCTTTCTGCCCAGGGCCCCAAACATCCTGGCCCTGATTACACCGAGGCAGCACGTGGTTCTCTTCACAGAGCTTGATTACTGTCGAAAACCTCGGTTCTTCAAACATGCAGTCTATATTGTAATAAAATAAAGAAATGGCACAATCGCACCCACACGGATTAACAAAGTGTGGAGGACAATCAGTTAAATCAGTTCTCTTGGAGTATCTCCTTTAAGTACTGTACATCACAGTGGGGGATGGCAAAACTAATATGTTGGAAAGAGAGCCTGTCTTCTTGTTGTCTTGTCCAGGAGGGAGTGAGGAGCCGTGCCCCTACCCCACCCTGGAAGAGACCAGGATGATACTAGAATACTGCATGCCCACCCTGGTGGATCCTGTTCCCCCTCCTGTGATGGCTCCTGCCCCACACCACCCCCCCCCCCCCCGGGATGGCTCCTGTCCCCCTCCTGTGGTGGGTCCTGTCTCTGCCCTGGGTGGCTTCTGTCTCAGGCCTGGAATGTCTCCTGCAGCGAGGGTGAAGTTCTCAATGGGTCTCTTCTCAAAAAGGCACAGCTCAAAATTAATATGAAAAGGTGGGCGAGTGAGTAAGTGAAGGGATGGATGGATGGCTGGATGAATTAGTGAAAGGGTGAATGGATGAATGAAAGATTGAATAGATGGATAATGAGAGAGGATGGATGGATTGATGAGTGAGTGGAAGGATGGAAGAGAGAAAAGGTAAATAGCTGGATGTATGGGTGGAAGGGTAGCTGGATGGGTAAAAGAGTGGATGGATGAGTGAAAAGGTGGACGATGAGTGAGTGGGTGGATGGATGAGTGAAATGATGGATGAATTGATGAATTGATAAGTGCAAGGGTGAATGGATGGACGGATGAGTGAAAGGGTGGATGTCAGGATGGATGAGTGAGTGAAAGGCAGGGTAGATGGACAAAAGGATGAATAGATGAGTGAAGGAATGAAAGGATAAATGGATGAGAGAAAGGAATGATGAGTGATAGGGTCTATGGATGGATTCATGAGTGGATGAGTAGCTGGATAGGTGGGTGGATGGATGGAAGGAAGGATTGCTAAGTGATAAGGTCGATGGAGAGAGAAAGGGAGGATGGATGGATGACTGAAAGGGTGGATGGGTGGAAGGATGAGTGACTGGGTGGATGGATGAGTAAGTGAAAGGATGGCTGGATGGTTGAAAGGGTAAATGGCTGGATGGATGAGTGAATGGATGGATGGGTAGAAGAGTGGATGCATGAGTGTACAGATGGATAGGGTGAAAGGGTGGATGGATGGATAATGGATGGATGAGTGAAAGGATGGATGAAGGGATGGACGAGTGAAATGATAGATGGAAGGATACATGATGGATATGTTTGCAAATGGTTGAATATGTTTGTATATGGCTGGGCTTACTGATATACTATTGTGCGACCTCTGATGTGTCTGTAAAACTTATCCAATTGTCCTGAAGTTTTGTCCTGAATTTTGACCTCTTGTCCTGAATTTGTGTCCTGAATTTTGACCCTTTGTCCTGAATTTTTACACTCACCGTCCTGAATTTTCACTAATGCCAGTTGGTCACCATAACATATAGTGGTGGGATGTGCGAGTCTAGAGAGTGGGAGGCTTCATTTGCGTTACGTCACTAAACAAATAACTTTTAGTGCCTCTAGATTGCCCATCGCACAGAACGTACAGCCTACGTGATCCAAACCACGGATATTTTTTGCAAAGTCACAAAGACACTGCGATCCTCTCAAATCAGTAAAAAAAAATTCCCATGCGTCACCGTGAAAAGACACAATAGTAGTCAAGCAAGAATATCGTATGTCTTTTTATACAAGGAACTGAAGAGTGCCCCAGGGCTTTAATTACAGTAAATGGTTGAACACAAACCGACAATTACACCTGTTGCTCACGCTAGGAGTTTTCTAGAAACCCTTCACCTGTAGAACTGAATTCTCGTGTTCTCCTTTGCACAGGAGCAGGGCAGGCTGAGGCTGGCCAGAGCAGAATGACCCTTGCCCTCAAAGGCGTCAACCCAAAACCGGTCCTTCCAGTCACTGCCCATTAAAATGTGCGCCTGAACACACGCAATAAAGGTTAATTGTGGTGTAATAAAGGGAAGTTATAAAAAAGGAAACATAACTAGATTTCATCAAACATTTATCAAGATACTAAAAATCCACAAGCAGAAAGTGGCAGTGGAAGAGACGGTAATGGTTATGGCCTCTCAGTATCTGAAGGTGCCCCTCCTTTGTCTGTCGCCAAATGGGCTTTCAACTGTTTTATGGTATCCAGGTGGTTGTACTTGACATCTGTGTGAAGTTCTGTCGCACCAGCTACGAGCTAGCATCCCCTCGCATGGCAATCACGTTACGTTCAGCGTCGCAGAGAAAATAGACTGCTGGGCCTTATGCACTATCACCTAGATTCATCAAAGAAAATTCGGCTCGCAAAGGGGCAGATTCTGAGAATCTGGCCCTTTGCGAGCGCTATTTTTGCATTTGGGATTCATCATCCCAAATGCAAAAATCGCTAATTGCGAAATGGCATATTTGCGAGGAATTGCGTTTAAGGAATCTCTATTTGAGATTCCTTAAATGCAATTCATCAACCATTTTCAATTTGCGAATTCGCAATTTCTGGCCGCTATTTACCACGAAGTCGGACTTCGTGGTAAATAGCGAAAACTCAGAAAAATGCACTTTAGTGCATTTTTCTGAGTGGTATGTTACACACACATGGACATGTGTGTGCGCAGCATCTGGCTACATTTGCTTTTCAGGGGTGCTACAGGGTGTCCTTTGGACACCCCTGGCACCCTTGAAATCGCATCGTTATTTGCGATTAGCAAATTGCTAATCGCAAATAAGGAATAACTCCCCATTCATTCCTATGGGCCTTAGGCCCATAGGAATGAATGAGGAGTTATTCCTTATTTGCGATTAGCAATTTGCTAATCGCAAATAAGGAAGATGTAGGAATCGCAATATTATTTGCAATTCCTACATGAATCCCGTTTTGCAAGTCCTTAATAGCGATTCCTTATGAATCGCTATTAAAGACTCGCAAAACGGGTCTTTGATGAATCTAGCTGTATGAAATGATGTCTTATTTTCACTCTAAAGAAATTGAGAAGTAAAAAGTGACCAAGTACATCGGGAAATACAATCTCAGGACTCAGTAGAAAACTGTAAGGGGCAAGCGAATGGTAGGGCATGAAATGAGATTTTTGAGGTGAGGCAGATAAACGCTGTAAGAAAGTGCCTCTGTGGATGGTCATCCCCTACATTTTTGGAATGATGTTGCTGGTTTTTCGACTCTGAAGTTCACCAGTCCCTGCTGCACAGCCCAGTGCCTGTACTCTGACTCCTCAAAGTGCATGTACAATTTGCCGACCCCTGATTAGCATATTTAACTTAGAAGTCCATAGTATATGCTACCAGGTGTACTCAGGGCTAATAAGTTAAATATTTCTAGTGGACTGTAGCACTTATTTTGCTACCACTGCTCTGAATGAAGCGAAAACATGGCTCTAGACCTGCCACTTCAGCCTAGTCGTGCAGCTTTTAAACTGACACAGGGACGTGGCAAAGTAAACCTTTTTAACAGGTCTAAACCTGCCTTTTATTATTTACAAGTCACCCCTAAGGTAGGCCTTAGTAGCCCATAAGGCAAAGTGCCAAATATCCTGACAGTGAAAACTCGTAATTGTCGTTGTCACTGTAGCTGAGCTGGTAGTTTCATCGCATAACTTGGGGGTTACAATGTCCCAACCCGTAAGTGCTAACTTTCATTTGGGACCACCAAGCAAAGTATTGTTAGGTATCAAATTAATTATTAAATAAAATCTGACTTATTGCGGAGTCTGATTTAAAGTAACTTTTAATACAAAGCTGACTTTTGAAAGTCACTGCTTTGTTGCTCAAGGCTCTGGTAGAAGGTTTTGCTCCACTGCAGCCGTTGTTGACTGCGGCAGCCTGCTGCACCCCGGCTGGGGGGTGTGAAGCTCTCCCAGGAATGGAGAAAAAGGGGACTATTGATGGGAGGATGTGTGATCTCCTCCAGCAGGATGGCCAGGATGTGGTAGGCACAGATGGCCCAGCTTCAAAGGGGCTACTGCATCTGAGACGCAAATGCTATGCACACCTTAGCTTTCCCACTCCTTTATATAGGTAGACAAGCTTGTATCTCCTCCAGAAGGAGAACATCTGGTTTCCCAAGACGGCTGGCTAATTATACTTGAAACACCTCAGGGGTGAGCCTATAGCTCTGACCGAGGGAAGAAGGGCCCGTCATTTTGTATGTTGGCAGAGAGATGCACTCTGGGATTGTTTAGTGCCAACCCCACAGGAAATGATGTAAGAAGGGATAGGGTTGCTCTGTGGGAATTGTAGCCCCTGTGGCTCAGGAGTCCTCCCTACCCACAAACACAAAATTGACATGAAAGTGGCCCACCTTGTCGCCAGCATCAGAACCGTGCTAACTCGAAAAGGACATGAGAAAGACTGCACCTGCTGAACTTGAGGACAGCAGAGAGAAAGGCTACACCAAGGAAGACTGCACCTGTGGCACCTGCTGAAGGGACTTCAGAGAGAGAGGGGCTGCTCCTACTGTCAACTTGGTGGTGAGAGACTCCAAGGGCTAGACCTCCTCCGACTTGTGCCAAGGACCAGTGAGATGACTCAAAGGACTAGTTGGCTAGCCTCCTGTTAAGCTTCAGGGACATATATGCTAAAAAAGCCTACATATTACAGTGCTCATCTGACCAATAGCTACTGGGCTTACGCCGCACACCCTGCTGGTGTAGCCAGTGAGATCGAGTCCAAGCCCCTAAGAGGTACTTCTCAGGTCTTGGACCTTTCATTAGTGTTAGATTGTACCAGTGGCGGCCGGCATGGCTCACGTTTGGCAGGGCAGGGGGGGGTGTCGCGGGGAGGGGTTTTGTAGGGGGAGTAATGCAGCCTGCATGGAGAACAGGGAAAGTATGCATGACTGGTTTGGGCGGCCCAAGTGGGCCGACTAAACAGTCTTTGCGCACTTAGGAGTGAGCAAACCACTCCTCCCCTACCCTGATCTGAGAGCAGAACAGCCCACCTGCCCACAAACTAGCATGAATCATAAAATGATAATAACTCAAAGTTATTATCATTTTATGTTTCATACTTTGCACTGCTTAAAAGCAGTGGGGCGACGCTCCTCCGCCATAGCGGTGGATCTGCCACTGGAGTGTACTCTTTCTCCCCAGGAACTGCAACTTGTGAGCCTTTAGAAAAACATAATGTATTTTGGAAACAGAGGCCCATAGACTACGGATCTTGTGGGTTCTGGAGTAACCTCAAATGCCATCGAGAACCAAGACTTCACGGCTAGTATTTCTCTGTTCGTCGACATCAAGCCCAATGCCTGTATCAAGCTGCAGAGGACCCTGCTGACCTCAATTTTGATGAGAAAAAGAACCAGAAAAGATTTTAAATGCAAAGGTAAAATGTTGACAGGGATTAACCTGGTGCCTACATCCAACACTGACTTCCATCTCGGTCACCTTAAACTTTCACTATGCCCTTGACCCTCGCATTTGAGGCTCATAGACTATCTCCAAGAGAGAAAAGCAGTAATTTAAAAACTGTTTTGAACTTTCTAGAGAGAATAACAGTCGTTCAAGAACATCTTGAAAAAATCATAACTGTGGTTCCCTTCATCTGACTTTTGTCATTTTGTATTTTTATAAAGATAAAAATATAATTTTATTGTGTTGCGTTTCATACCTATTGAGAGTTGTATTGCTCATAAATGCTTTACACTTGCTTTCCTTTGAGCTAAGCCTGATAGCTCTGTGCCACAGATAATAAGCGCAGTAGGGAGCATTTCTGCGCATTGTTCGCAGGAGCTTGCCCACCAGTGCAAGCAGACAAGTATACAGGGAGGCCCCAATGCAAAGAGTGGATAAAGAGACAGAAGATGGGGAAGTGGCAGGGGTCCCAAGATGCACAACTCCACAGGAATCTGAAGAAGACAGAGAGAGCACCTTTTAAGGGGGAATGGTGGCCAAGAAAGGGACCCCACCATGCAGGATGCCGCAGATCCCAGTCTGACTGGGCAGAGGTTCATGTGCGAGCACCGACAGCAAGCAAAACCAAGCTGGCTTGCAAAGGGCAGCTGGCTGCCAGAAGGTAGAATGGGCGGAAACAGGCAGCTCACTCCCCATCTAAAGAAGATCATCAGCTCAGTGAGACTTTTGTTTTGAGGGAAGAGAGTTTTAAGGGGATCCAGGATCAGTAACCTAGTGGGCTACAGTGAGGTCAGAGGTAGTAGTGGTACACAAGCAGGTCAGGGGTATACAGAAGAGAAAAAAATATCAGTGATGTGGGCAGGAGCTGCAGGACAAAAGTCAGGGCTGTCTGGAACAGGGGTAGGAAGATGGAATAGTATCTGAAGGTGCCCCTCCTTTCTCTGTCGCCAAATGGGTTTTCAACTGTTTTATGGTATCCAGGTGGTTGTACTTGGCATCTGTGTGAAGTTCTGCCGCACCAGCTTCGAGGTAGCATTCCCATCATGGCAATCACGTTACTTTTAGCGTCGCAGAGAAAAGAGACTGCTGGGCCTTAATTTGCACCATGAAATGATGGCTTATGTTCACTCTAAAGAAATTTGAAAGTAAAAAGTGACTTTAAGTGCAGCAGGGAAAAAAATCTCACAGCTCAGTAGAAAACTGTAAGGGGCAAGCGAATGGTAGGGCCTGAAGTTACGTTTTTGAGGAGAGGCAGATAAATGCTGTAAGAAAGTGCCTCTTTGTGGATGGTCATCCCCTACATTGTTGGACTGATGTTGCTGGTTTTTCGACTCTGAAGTTCACCAGTCCCTGCTGCACAGCCCAGTGCCTGTGCTCTGACTCCTCAAAGTGTATGCACAATTTGCTGACCCCTGATTGGCATGTTTAACCTACTTATAACTCCATATTATATTGCTACCAGGTGTACTCAGAGCTAATAAGTTAAATGTTTCTAGTGGACTGTAGCACTTATTTTGCTACCACTGCTCTGAATGAAGCGAAAACATGGCTCTAGGCCTGCCACTTCAGCCTAGTCGTGCAGCTTTTAAACTGACAAAGGGACGTGGCAAAGTAAACCTTTTTAACAGGTCTAAGTCTGCCTTTTAATATTTACAAGTCACCCCTAAGGTAGGCCTTAGTAGCCCATAAGGCAAAGTGCCTAATATCCTGACAGTAATTGTCGTTGTCACTGTAGCTGAGCTGGTAGTTTCATCGCACAACTTGGGGTTTACAATGTCCCAACCCGTAAGTGCTAACTTTCATTTGGGACCACTAAGCATAGTAGTGTTAGGTATCAAATTAATTATTAAATAAAATCTGACTTATTGCTGAGTCTGATTTAAAGTAACTTTTAATACAAAGCTAACTTTAGAAAGTCACTGTTTTGTTGCTCAAGGCTCTGGTAGAAGGTTTTGCTCCACTGCAGCCGCTGTTGCCTGCGGCAGCCTGCTGCACTCCAGCTGGGGGGTGTGAAGCTCTCCCAGGAATGTAGAACCAGCATTTACAATGCAATGGTTTCGCCTTTGGAAAAAAGTTAGACCTATTGGCATTGTAAATGACAAAATTTGTATTTATGTGTTGGTTTTGAAAACAGATAAATAAATGGCATTGTCATTTACATTGCTATTAGCTTAATCTCTGCAGTCACTCTGCACTCCCTAGCACTCCCTAGCACTCCCTAGCACTCCCTAGTCACTCTGAACTCCCTAACCCTCCCTAGTCACTCTGCACTCCCTAGCCCTCCCTAGTCACTCTGCACTCCCTAGCCCTCCCTAGTCACTCTGCACTCCCTAGCAGTCTGCACTCCCTAGCACTCTGCACTCCCTAGCACTCTGCACTCTCTTGTACTTCCTAGCACTCTGCACTCCCTAGCACTCTGCACTCCCTAGCACTCTGCACTCCCTTGTACTCCCTAGCACTCTGCACTCCCTAGCACTCTGCACTCCCTAGCACTCTGCACTCCCTAGCACTCTGCACTCCCTAGCACCCTGCACTCTCTAACACTCTGCACTCTTTAACACTCTGCACTCTCTAGCAATCTGCACTCCCTAGCACTCTGCACTCCCTAGCACTCTGCACTCCCTAGCACTCCCTAGCACTCTGCACTCCCTAGCACTCTGCACTCCCTAGCACTCTGCACTCCCTAGCACTCTCTAGCACTCTGCACTCCCTAGCACTCTCTAGCACTCTGCACTCCCTAGCATTCTGCACTCCATAGCACTCTGCACTCCCTAGCACTCGCTAGCACTCTGCACTCCCTAGCACTCTGCACTCCCTAGCACTCTGCACTCCCTAGCACTCTGCACTCCCTAGCACTCTGCACTCCCTAGTCACTCTGCACTCCCTAGCACTCTCTAGCACTCTGCACTCCCTAGCACTCTGCCCTCCCTAGCACTCTGCCCTCCCTAGCACTCTGCACTCCCTAGCACTCTGCACTCCCTAGCACTCTCTAGCACTCTGCACTCCCTAGCACTCTCTAGCACTCTGCACTCCCTAGCACTCTGCACTCCCTAGCACTCTGCACTCCCTAGCACTCTGCACTCCCTAGCACTCTGCACTCCCTAGTCACTCTGCACTCCCTAGCACTCTCTAGCACTCTGCACTCCCTAGCACTCTGCACTCCCTAGCACTCTTCCCTCCCTAGCACTCTGCACTCCCTAGCACTCTGCACTCCCTTGTACTCCCTAGCACTCTGCACTCCCTAGCACTCTGCACTCCCTTGCACTCCCTAGCACTCTGCACTCCCTTGCACTCTGCCCTCCCTTGCACTCTGCACTCTCTACTCTGCACTCTCTACTCAGCACTCACACTCAGCACTCACTACTCTGCTCACTCACTCTGCACTCACTACTCTGCACACTCACTTTGCACTCTGCACTGCAATTACAGACTTAGGCAGCTGTATAAATTCATCTGGTCAATCCTGAATTAAGATCCTTTATATTAACAGGCAGAAATCACTTTTCTTCGCCAAACTCCACGGAGTTAAAACACAGCTCAGCAGAATAGGCAATGCGGGTCCAGTGCCTACTCTCATGGAGGAAGTGAAGAAAAACAAACGCATTCAGAATTGTTAAAATGCCTGGAATTAGGCCATGTGATCTTTATTATATTAAGTAGTCCAACGGCCACTTACCGAATGGCTATTAAGGGGGTTTCCAATCTGTCCATAAGGCAGAAAAATATTTAACTGAGCCTAAATCTGAAAGGAAGTTAGTTTAAAGCATACGAGACACGACCTGAAATTTAAAGAGTGCTTACACCAAGCACTGTTTGCGTTCGCAATTGAGCTCAAACCCCCGCTTCAATATAGAAAAGCTAAGTCGCTGTTATGTCCGTCAGCAAAAATAAGGTGCCACAGGGATAAAAGGAAAGGAGTGACGTCGCTCAGTGTTCGGTTGCACAGAGTATTCAACTGTGCTGAACAGCTTAACATGCTTAAAGAGTCTAAAACAACATCTACGCCACCACCTACTGTCATCAAAGTCCACACAGTCTCTAGGAAATCAGTCTGGCTCTGCATTAAGGGCTGTGCAGGGCAAAAAAGCACGGCCGCTAACCCATCACATCTTTTCAAATGAAAGGTAAAATTAGAGGACTTCAGTTCGCACAATCAACCTAAAACGCCCGCCCTCATCTTCCGCGTATGTCACAGTACCCAACAGGGTTACAGGAGTGCCACAAACTAACACTATTCACAAAATCATATGTCTTTTTTCGCAGACTACGACAAGGATAAAACATAATAAAATAAGGGCATCTCTGGACAGAACAAGTCTCCAGCTGTTGGGTAAGACAGACGAGCAGACCACCCTTGATGTTTCAGGATGTAGGATCGACCCGTCCGCCCCAGCTCCACAAAAAAATGGCGGCCGCATTGCCGAGAAAAAAATAATAATAAACACGCCCACCGCCGCATGACGTAGGCAAAAGGGAAAAATTCTACGGAACGCCCACCAATCGCCTCGGTGAATGACAGACGCCTCTCTCTTCCAATGGCTAGCCTCCATTTATGGAGCTAGCCAATGGAAGAGAGAGGCTGAACTAAAGCACACAGTGTAACTCAAAAGATTTCGACCTGCGCCGAAAAGCTGCAGCCAGGTCGAAACCTAAAAAGGGGACTATTGATGGGAGGATGTGTGATTTCCTCCAGCAGGATGGCCAGGATGTGGTAGGCACAGATGGCCCAGCTTCAAAGGGGCTACTGCATCTGAGACGCAAATGCTATGCACACCTTAGCTGGGAGACAAGCTTGTATCTCCTCCAGAAGGGGAAAATCTGGTTTCCCAAGAGGGCTGGCTAATTATACTTGAAACACTTCAGGGGTTAGCCTATAGCTCTGACCGAGGGAAGAAGGGCCCGTCATTTTGGATGTTGGCAGAGAGATGCACTGTGGGATTGTTTAGTGCCAACCCCACAGGAAATGATGTAAGAAGGGATAGGGTTGCTCTGTGGGAATTGTAGCCCCTGTGGCTCAGGAGTCCTCCCTACCCACAAACACAAAATTGACATGAGAGGGGCCCACCTTGTCCCCAGCATCAGAACCGTGCTAACTCGAAAAGGACATAAGAAAGACTGCACCTGCTGAACTTGAGGACAGCAGAGAGAAAGGCTACACCAAGGAAGACTCCACCTGTGGCACCTGCTGAAAGGACTTCAGAGAGAGAGGGGCTACTCCTACTGTCAACTTGGTGGTGAGAGACTCCAAGGGCTAGACCTCCTCCGACTTGTGCCAAGGGCCAGTTAGATGACTCAAAGGACTAGTTGGCTAGCCTCCTGTTAAGCTTCAGAGACATATATGCTAAAAAAGCCTACATATTACAGTGCTCATCTGACCAATTGCTACTGGGCTTGCCCCGCACACCCTGCTGGTGTAGGCAGTGAGATTGATTCCTAGCCCCTAAGAGGTACTTCTAAGGTCTTGGACCTTTCGTTAGTTTCAGATTGTACCAGTGGTGGCTGGCATGGCTCACGGGTGGCGGGGCATGGGGGGGGGTCGCGGGGAGGGTTGTTGCAGGGGGGGGGTAATGTAGCCTGCATGGAGAACAGGGAAAGTGCGCATGACTGGTTTGGGTGGCCCTAGTGGGCGGATCAAACAGTCATTGCGCACGTAGGAGTGAGCAAACCACTCCTCCCCAACTCTGATCTGAGAGCAGAGCAGCCCACCTGCCCACAAAGCAGCACGAAGCGTAAAATTATAATAACTCAAAGTAATTATCATTTTATGTTTCATACTTTGCTCTGCTTAAAAGCAGTGGGGCGATGCTCCTCCGCCATAGTGGAGGAGCTGCCACTGGAGTGTACTTTTTCTCCCCAGAAACAGCAACTTGTGAGCCTGAAGCAAATGATAATGTTTTTTGGAAACAGAGGCTCATAGACTACTAATCTTGTGGGTTCTGGAGTAACCTCAAATGCCGTCGAGAACCAAGACTTCACCGCTAGTATTTCTCTGTTCATCGACTTCAAACCCAATGCCTGTCTCAAACTGCAGAGGACCCTGCTGACCTCAATGTTGATGAGAAAAAGAACCAGAAAATGTTTTAAATGCAAAGGTAAAATGTTGACAGGGATTAACCTGGTGCCTACATCCAACACTGACTTCCATCTCGGTCACCTTAAACTTTCACTATGCCCTGGGCCCTCGCATTTGAGGCTCATTGACTACTACCAAGTGAAAAGCAGTAATTTAAAAACTGTTTTGAACTTTCTAGAGGGAATAGCAGTGATTCAAGAAAATCTTGAAAAAATCATAACTGCAGTTCCCTTCATCTGACTTTTGTCATTTTGTATTTTTATAAAGATGAAAATATAATTTTTATTGTGTTGCTTTTCATACCTATTGACTGTTTTATGGCTCATAAATGCTTTACACTTGCTTTCCTTTGAGCTAAGCCTGATAGCTCTGTGCCACAGATAATAAGCGCAGTAGGGAGCATTTCTGCGCATTGTTCGCAGGAGCTTGCCCACCAGTGCAAGCAGACAAGTATACAGGGAGGCCCCAATGCAAAGAGTGGATAAAGAGACAGAAGATGGGGAAGTGGCAGGGGTCCCAAGATGCACAACTCCACAGGAATCTGAAGAAGACAGAGAGAGCACCTTTTAAGGGGGAATGGTGGCCAAGAAAGGGATCCCCTCCATGAAGGATGCCGCGGATACCAGTCTGACTGGGCAGAGGTTCATGTGCGAGCACCGACAGCAAGCAAAACCAAGCTGGCTTGCAAAGGGCAGCTGGCTGCCAGAAGGTAGAATGGGCGGAAACAGGCAGCTCACTCCCCATCTAAAGAAGATCATCAGCTCAGTGAGACTTTTGTTTTGAGGGAAGAGAGTTTTAAGGGGATCCAGGATCAGTAACCTAGTGGGCTACAGTGAGGTCAGAGGTAGTAGTGGTACACAAGCAGGTCAGGGGTATACAGAAGAAAAGAAATATCAGTGATGTGGGCAGGAGCTGCAGAACAAAAATCAGGGGTGCCTGGAACAGGGTGAGGAAGATGGGATAGATTAGGAAGGGAATGGACAGTCAATCCTATTCTGAAGAGAGAGAGAGTGGAGAGGAGGAGAAAAAGGGCCCAGAGTTTGGTGTCAGACAGGGAGATGGGTGAGAGATGAAGATGGACAAGGGAGGGGGATGTAAGTGGACAATCTGTGATGGATTGGTCAGAAGGACAATAAGCAGGAGCCCTAGGTGAAGGACAGGGGAGCAGTGATGCAACAAGCACTAGTGGTTAGCTGCAAGATTTAAGGAGAAGAAGGACAGTGACGAAAGACTGAGAAGTAGGAGATAGGAGATTGGGAGGCTGCAGAGGGAGCAGGAGGAGCATTGATGGGGGCATGGGACACAGCACAGCATGGCAGCAAAAGAAGGAGTGTGAGAGGCATCAGGGACAGTGTAGGGACTGGTGGTTTCAGTGAGTTTCACAAAGCACTTTTTGAGTTTTGGAAGAAGCAGAAAGAAAGGATAGGGAGGGACAGATGATAGTGGCCACAACAGTGATAAAAGGGTGCTGGAACAGGGGTAGGTGGAGTGGCACAAGAAGAAAGGCGATGCGAAGATGGAAATAGTAGTGTATGTGGGAGTAGAACTACTTGTGATTTAGGAGGGCCTCCCATTCTGTGTACAAAAGAAAAAAATATGGGCCAATGAGTTCATTGACATGTTCAAACTCTTACACAGAGAAACATGGTACAAAGAGAGGTCCTAAGCAGGTCAAAAGGAGCAGGGATAACGACTTAGGAACGACTTAGGATGCTAACAAACGTAGATACATGGACAGCTGTGTTCACAGTGCATGCCAGCATTATATGTGAAAGGACACCTGAAGCCAGGGTAGGGTTATTCAATTACAAGGAGATAGCGCGGATGGCCAGCATCATTTCTGGTGGCTTACCATGGGTAACTTATGATGAAGAGTTTAGATCAAGGGTGAGCATCTACCCTACCAAGGCATGGGAGAGCTGGACAGTGAACTTTGGCTTCATTTCACGATGCCAACAATTCCGCTGCTACTATATACATGGGTAGCTGATTACCGTTGTTGATACAGCAGTTCCATGATGTCCCACCCAAAAGGGTTGGGGTCAAGCCGGCAATGCAGACCCCATCAGAAGCTGTTATAACTTCAACAAAGAAGTGTGTGACGTTCTGCCTGCCTCCCTAGCTGCCGCCTCACTGCACTGTCCCCCAGCTGTGTCTCTTAGAAATCTGTGTTAAAACGTGTAATATTTGTGCTTATTCCTGTTTGTAATTGATGTAGTTGTGCCTGTGCCCGTTCTGCCGCCTGCCCCTCTCTCCGTTTCCCGCCGCCGTCCTCGCGGCCACGCTCCCTTTTTTTGTCTCCTCCCCGCTCCCGCCTCCCAGCTGCTCCTCCCTCCCACTTAGCCTTAAATGGCGACCGCACGGATGCGCAGCGGTCCCACGCAGCGGGTGCGCCGATTGGGCGCCAAAGGCAAGCCCGTCTGTGCCCGTCCACGCCTGGACCGCGCCCAGCACCAGGACCCCTGGCCCCCGCCGATGCAAGACGACCCGACAGACCTACAATGCCGCCGCTCTCAACGCACTCAATGCCGGCCGGAACCCCGCCTGCTGCCGGGCCACCCCTAAACGCACCCACGGACCCTTCACCTGCAAGACCTGCAAGTTCACCTGCCTCCGAACCTGCACCGCACCCGCCGAGCCAAGCACCAGCAGCAACCACCTCAAGTGCATCCTGCTCAACACCCGCTCCGTCCACAGACACGCCGTGGAACTCTGGAACCTCCTCGACACAACATCACCAGACATCGCCTTCCTCACGGAAACCTGGATGAACGTCTCCTCAGCCCCCGCCATCGCCATCCCGGACGGGTACAAGATCATCAGGAGGGACCGCGTCAACCAGACCAGAGGAGGCATCGCCATCGTCCACAAGAACACCATCCGCATCACGACCGACTTCGACGACACCTTCGCCGCCGCCGAGCACCTCCACTTCCAGATACACACCGACCCAAAGACGACCCTCAGAGGCACCCTCGTCTACAGACCCCCGGGACCACGCACACAATTCAGCGAAGACATCACGGACTTCATCAGCCCGCACGCCCTCCCCTCCGCTGACTACATCCTCCTAGGGGACCTCAACTTCCACCTGGAGAACAACAAGGACCGCAACACCGCCGCCCTGTTGGACAACCTCGCCAACCTCAGACTCAAGCAACTGGTCAACACCCCCACCCACTACGCAGGCCACACGCTTGATCCCGTCTTCTCATCCAGCAAGCACATCACCTTCAGCCACTCCACCGGACTCCACTGGACCGACCACAGCTGCGTCCACTTCAGCTTCAGAAGAACCACGACACACCACCACCCGCAACAGGTTCCTCACAGGAGCTGGAGCAAGATCACCGCCGACCAGCTCACCACTTCCCTCAGCCAGAACCCACCCGCCAACACAACGGACCCCAATGAAGCAGCCCGCAACTTCACGCAGTGGCTGACCGCCTGCGCCGACAACCTCGCACCACTGAAGAACCCTCCCAGCAGACCCAGAAGCAAGAAGGCCTCCTGGTTCACCGACGAACTCAAGGACTCCAAGAAGACCTGCCGCACCCTCGGGAAAGCCTGGCTCCTCGACAAGACCACTGACATGACCGCCCTCAAGCACGCCACCCGCAAGCACCACCAGCTTATCCGCACCACCAACAAGAAATCGCTGAAGGAACGACTGGACAACAACACCCACGACAGCAAGGAACTCTTCAGCATCGTCAAGGAGTTCTCCAACCCCAGCACCGGCAACAACGACATCACTCCTTCACAAGATCTATGCGACTCTCTCGCCTCATTCTTCCACCGCAATATCGCCGACATCCACAACAGCTTCGTCGCACCATCCACGCACCCAACCGTCCAACCAACGCCCCCCCACCACCAGCCTCCGCACCTGGACCACGGTGACCACCGAAGACACAGCCCGCACGATGAACACCATTCACTCTGGATCTCCAACCGACCCCTGCCCCCACCACGTCTTCAACAAAGCCGACTCCACCATCGCACCCCAACTCCGGAACATCATCAACACCTCCTTCAACACCGCCACCTTCCCGGAGAGCTGGAAGCATGCCGAGCTCAGCGCCCTACTGAAGAAACCAACAGTGGACCCCACCGACCTCAAGAACTTCCGCCCCATCTCGCTCCTCCCTTTTCCTGCCAAAGTCATCGAGAAGATTGTCAACAGACAGCTTGCCGCCTTCCTCGAGACGAACGGATCCCTCGACCCCTCGCAGTCCGGTTTCAGAGCCAACCACAGCACCGAGACCGCCCTCATCGCAGCCACCGACGACATCCGAGCCCTGCTCGACAACGGGGGAAACAGCGGCACTCATCCTCCTGGACCTCTCTGCAGCGTTCAACACTGTCTGCCACCGCACCCTAGTTCAACGCCTCAGCAACATCGGCATCCAAGAGAAGGCACTGGAGTGGATCAGCTCGTTCCTCGCCGGAAGAACACAGAGTCCGACTCCCCCCGTTTAGATCCGAGGCCACCGAAGTCATCTGCGGCGTACCGCAAGGATCATCACTCAGCCCCACCCTCTTCAACGTCTACATGAGACCACTTGCCGCCATCGCACACCAACACAACCTCAACATCATCTCCTACGCCGACGACTCCCAGCTGATCCTCTCCCTCACCAGAGACACTGACACTGCCAGAACCAGCCTACACGAAGGGATGAAAGACGTCGCCGAGTGGATGAAGAACAGCCGCCTGAAACTGAACTCAGACAAGACGGAAGTCCTCATCCTGGGACCATCGCCCTCCGCCTGGGACGACTCCTGGTGGCCCCCCACACTGGGCACCGCTCCCAAGCCAACAGACCACGCACGCAACCTGGGCTTCATCCTGGACTCCTCCCTCTCGATGACCAGACAAGTCAACGCCGTCTCCTCATCATGCTTTCACACCCTTCGCATGCTCCGCAAGATCTTCCGATGGATCCCGACCGAAATCAGGAAGACGGTCACCCAGGCACTCGTCACCAGCCGACTGGACTACGGAAACACCCTCTACGCCAGAACCACAGCCAAGCTACAGAAAAGACTCCAACGCATCCAGAACGCCTCCGCCCGACTCATCCTGGACATCCCCCGACGCAGCCACATCTCCGGCCACCTGAGGGACCTGCACTGGCTCCCCGTCAACAAGAGGATCACGTTCAGGCTCCTCACCCACGCACACAAGTCTCTCCACGACCTGAGCCCCAAGTACCTCAACGACCGCCTGACCTTCTACACGCCCACCCGCCAGCTACGATCTACTGGCCTCGCCCTCGCCGCCGTACCACGCATCCGAAGAGCCACCGCCAGAGGCAGATCCTTCTCCTACCTGGCGGCCAAGACTTGGAACTCCCTCCCCATCCACCTTCGGCTGACCCAGGACCATCTCGCCTTCAGAAGACAACTCAAGACCTGGCTGTTCGAGCAGTAGCGGACCCCTTCCCCCAAGCGCCTTGAGACCCTTCCGGGTGAGTAGTGCGCTATACAAGTGTTATGATTGATTGATTGATTGATTGACCACTAACATTCCAAATTTAGATATGAATGTTAGAAGTTGGGGTGGAGCGTATCCAGTCCTACATTGTCACAGTGGCCAAGGGGTATCACAAGGTGCCAGGGGCAGAGAAGATAGGAAAGAGGTTCAAGGAAATGGCAATCATGCCAACTGACATGGAGAACATAGGTAAGTAAATGCAAATGTACCCAGACAGTGAGGTCGTACTCTAATTATGAACAGTATTTACAGAAAGGTTTAGGATACTATGTGCAGGCACATTGCGCTTAGAGATAGGTGGAAAATTTGAGATAGTGCAAAGGTAAGAGCAGATAATACACAAATAAAGAAGAAGGTATGTGAAGGGAGATTGGCAGGGCCATTTGGGACATCACCAATAGATGATGTACTCCTTTCACTGATTAGCATTTAGCAAAAGGACTGAGGAACAATTCTGGGTGAAACACCACCTTTCCTGGATAGAGAGGTCCTAAGTAAATGACTATTTAGACCAAGATGAGTTTTCGGTTTCATACACCAGTTTGGATGAGGCAGTAAAAATGGTGAGCCAGTGCGGAAAAGGAACACAGATGTGGACAACAGATTTGAAGTCTGCTTTCAGACTGTTGCTGGTACATTCACATGAATGTCAGTTGCTGGGCGTACAATTCGAAGGATGTATACACAAAGGCAAGGCTATGCCATGCATGTTAGTGGAATGGACAGTAAGAAATGCTACGCCATCTGAGCACAAAATGCACTACCTCGAAGACTTTCTGGGGGTGGTGAAGGTAGAAGGAGACGAGTGATTGTGCAGGATTCATGAGAGTTTTCTGGAAGTGACTCATCATTTTAGGATTCCTTTGGCAGATGGAAGGACCAAAGAGCCCATTACTCATGTGACATTTCTGTTGATAGAGTTGATTCTGTGACATTGGTGTCATGATTGCCAGTAGACAAATGGCAGCGACTAGGAGAGCTCTTGGCTGTGGCCACTGCCAGGAAAACATATGAGCTGAAGGTTTTGGTGATTGGACCAGAGGGCGACCTTCAGATAATTGCCCAGCATGTGGCCTAGTGCCAGAAACAGAAGAACACGTTTTTTTTGTGCACTGCGTATTATGATCCTCGCAGGCTTTGGATTCGCCAAATCTGTTTAGATTTTTAAATCACAAGTTATTTGATTGCACATAGAATTCTAAAAACAGATACCCCGGGACAAATAGTCTTTGCAGTAAGTCTTTTTCTGTTAAACGTCTGGTTTAAACGCCTGAAGATTATGTCCTACAACCAGAGCGACTCGTACGCCTCTTTAATCCCAATAATAGATCGTTGGTTTATTAAAAAAAAAATATATATATATATAGATTTTATTGCTGGGCATTCTTTTTATAATAATTAATATGAACTTATATGTATTTTATTCCTGGTTTTTAAATCTTGGTTCTTATAAAGTATGAAGTTGTTTGGATATTCTTAATGCAGCTTTGTGGAGTTTTAACCGAGTATGTTTAAACTAGATGCAAGCATGTTATCTGTATTTGCTTTGCTAGATTTTATTCACTGATATTTAATTATATTCCACGCTGTTGTGTGCTCAAGATAAATTACATTTTGTATGCTTTGATTTTTTTTAAAGATCAATTGATTGATTAACATGAGCTGAGGGTTCTTCAGCAGAGTGTTTTGCAGGCAGCTGGCATTCTCAATGAGTGGAGTGGCTAAGCCTCATCACAGGATTTATATGATTAGCAGAATAAAGAGATACTTGGAAGTGTGGCAGAGATTTTGACTGATTACAATGGAGGGACAGTGCGGCAGCTAGAAGACTTTAGTAACATGGATGGTGGAAATATTTTCTGATGCATCCGGAGCTGGGGGTTTCGGATTAAGCTGGAAAGGGAGGTGATTCCTGGTAACATGGGTGGATGAGTGCGAACAAAGGAAGAACAGCATGCACTTTTGGCATTTTCCCAAAGGTAGAAGAGATGTGAGTCAAAAAGATGACACTCAGGATGGACAACCAGGCAGTAGGGCACATGCTCAACAGGCAGTCCAAGAAAGATCAGCATGGGCTTTATTTGCTGAGAGAACAAGTGTTCTGGGGTTTGCAATAGAACATTGCATTAAGAGCACAACACATTTCCGGACTGGACAACCAGGTCCCTGACGCACTGTCTTATTCACAGTGGATGTGATTATGTGGTTTGGTTCTGGATGCAGGGGAGGCCGCAACAGGAGCCCTGCCCTAAATGTGGGACATAGGAGAGCAAGGACTGGACAGATGGCAGAGAAGTTGTTGGTGCCTTTGACAAAGAAGTCATACCCACAAGCCTAGAAGGAGTTTGGGATTCAGGGGCAGTGAAAAGAGACAGAACAGGTAGAGTTTATTGGAGTGGAAATATGGTATGGTCGGAAACCGATATGTTGATGAAGTTGCAGAATATTGTGCACTTGTGACATGCACATTTAACAGAGAACATACAATGTAACCTGGTGAAGACACTACCTTTTCGATGTTGCTGTCAGGAGCGGATACTTGGGAGGAAATCAAAAGACCACTGGAAGAGGTTAAAGAGACAGAACAGTAAGGGTGGATCAGAGCAGGATGTGTTAAAAATGCCAATGACATTTGAGTTTCAGCTGATGGAAGATCGGTGTTGCCAGATAACCTGTTGTTTCCCATGACACAACACATTCATGGTCCTGCACACATTGGAAGGCATGCAATGGTTAGACTGTTTAGACAGAATTGGTTTAATCCTCAATTCAGAGTTTTAGCTGAAGAGCCATGCCATAGGTGCATTACGTGTCAGCAGATGAATATAGGGATGAGAAGCCCTGTAAGACTCAGCTACAATGGAAGATCTGGAGGACACTTTAATAAGATGCAGTTGAACTTTATGGAAATGCCTGTTTGCAACAGGTTCAGGTATGTTCTAGTTATTGTGTGTATTTTCTCCCGATGGATAGAAGCTTACCCGGCACAGAGAAATTAAAAACTTGCTGTAGCTAAACTGCTGTTACGCAAACTCAATCCACGATTAAGATTCCTGGAGTCAGACCAAGGGACCCATTTCAGTATTCATATCATTAGAATGCTGTGTACGACTCTTCAAGTGGGACAGAAATTGCACTGTAACTATCGTCCCAAGGCTTCAGGGATAGTTGAGCAGGTGAATGGCACGTTGAAGTCTCGACTGGCCAAAAGTCTGTGCATCCACTTCTTTGAAATGGCCAGATGCTTTACCATTGGTTCTGATGAGCCTTCATAGAACCCCTGACAGACATGGATTATCTCCTCACGAGATCCTCATGGGTTGTGCTATGAGACTTCTTGCTGTGTCTGCAAATGCACTTTTAAACATCACAAATGACATGATACTCAATTACTACACAGGATTAGCTGGTGTGGTGTGTTCTGTCTCTCATCAGGCTGCAGCTGCCAGTGCACATCAGGAGCAGTGCCACAACCTTAACTCAGGTGACTGGGTTTTGTTGTAAAAGCATGTGCAAAAATACAGCCTAGAGCCAAGTTGGAAAGGCCCCTACCAGATCATCTTGATTACCAACACTGCTGTCAAATGCGCAGGGATAGCTAATTGAGTGCAAGACTCACACAACCAGAGAGTAAGGTGTCTATACAAAGAAATTGTGTTCTTCAAGCCAAATCCAAGAGCACCCATGTCAGTGCGCCCATAAGTACCAGAGTGGGTTTCCTTCCTTTTCTGGAAATATTGATATTTCTATCTTCAAATCTGGAAACATTCTCATCCTAGCATCTGAATATCACCTCCACATCTTTGAACTCCACTTTAGTGCCTTATCACAATCCCTTGCTCAGTCCCTGAACACCCCTCTCCCACCCCCCTCTTCTCCTAGTTCCTTCACCTCCCCCCTCGTCTCCTACCCCCCTTACTCTTTTCTCTGACCTACCTACAACCTCTCTCAACTTTGACGTCTACACCCAACCTCCACTGACTACTCGAACTCGCAATACCGTTACTAACATAAACACCCCACACCTCCCAGGCCCACTTTCTCTCATAACTGATTCACCCACTTTTTCACTCAGCCCTGATGCACACACTCAGCCGCAGCTGTCCTCCCTAGCCGACTGCTACATTACTAGCACTGACTCCCTTCACCCACGTTCCCCCTTATCTCCTCTCTCAGTCTCCCCCACCTCTTCCCCTAACCATGATGCTCTCTCTTAATCACCACAAACCACCCCTACTCTTAACATTATTACCTGTAACGACACCCCTATCTCCCAATCACCTAGTTGTTCTGCCTCTCTCCCTTCCACCTCCTCCAATGAGTCTCACACCCCCTTCTCTCACACCCACCCCCCACTGTCCCTTCCCCACCCTCTCCCATCCTTGACTTCCCCCTCTACGTCCTCGCTCCCTCACCCCTTTATCCTCCAACACCTCCCTCTTTCCGTCTGTCCCCTCACCCCGTCTTCCTCTCCCTCCCCTGCCCCTCCATTCTCCTCATGCCTCCCTGCCCACTGCCTCCCTCAATTAGGGTCTACTCCACTCTCTCGTCTTAAGCCTTCAAACGTGTCTGATACTCCTGTTACCTGCACGCTTACTCCTGCCTCCCCTACAACACAGCATTCTTTAAGCTCTGCCGAACACTCCACTCCCTGTGATCTCCCCCTGAACAAACCCCCTCCGTCCTCCATTTCTTACAACTCTTCCTCGTCTCCTCCAGCCTCTCTCACAAACCCCCTATACCCTTTCTTCTCAAAAATACACTTCCATCTATTCACCTGTCTCCTTCTGACTCCCATAATACCCCACCCTCTGATGTTCTTTATCCTCTCCCCCCTCGTTTTACCACCCCCCAACAACCCTCACTTCTCCTCCGCTGACAATTCCCTCTCACTCTCCCTTGCTCTCTCCTGCAACCCACAATATACCTGCCACTCCACCCTATACTGTCCCTCCTCCTCATTTACCAAACTTTCTTCCTAAACCTAATGACTCAACCACTCCTACCTCCTCTGTCCCCTCCCCAATTCAAAACCTCCCACGCATCATAACTCCCTTCTCCTCCCCCCAGGTTACCCCCCCTTCCTCTCCCCAACCCCCCCTCCTCGATAACTCCTACTCTTCCCAATTCCCCCAAACTTTTGATCCACTCCACTCCACTCCTCACTACTTACACTATCACTCCTTAATATTGAATTTCTCCTGTCGTCCCTTGTTTTAGAACTCTCCTCCCTCAGATCTGATGTCTCATTACTTAATAAGGCCCACTCTTCTGATCGCGCACGCACATCGGTCCCTTCACTAAATAGCCTACCATCGTACATCAACACCCCTCTCACCTCCCCCATCAACAGCTCCCCTAGAACTGATAACATCGATTACTCTCCACATAACCCTCCCCTCCCTACAAACTTCCCAATCCCACTCAAACCCGCTGAACTGTCCAATGCCCCCCCACTTACACTGCAAATACGATCCCCACTCCTCAACTTGCTGCAGGCCCAATACCCTTGGGGGTTAACTTATCTCCGAACTCCCCTGTCTCTCCCCCTCCCTCTTCTTCCTCTTGTCCCCCTCACTCACAGTCGACTATCCCAGTTCTCTTGTGAACGAGCAGACACCCCCTTTATCCGACATCACCTAGACCCCCTCAACAACTAACATCTATCCGCCCTGGTCCCTCCACCCAATTCCCTGATTCTTCACCCCTCTACTGCATGTTGATTAACTGCCGATCCGCTTCTTGCCACACGACGGATAGTGCAGAAACCATCCACATTGCATTCCTAACTGAAATCTGGCTCAACCCCCACTCCACTCCTATCCTCGACTTACTCATTCCTCCTGGTTATTCCATCATTAGGAAAGGTAGAATCAAGCAATTAGGAGGCGGCCTTGCCCTGATCTTTAAAGATGAACTTAATATCACGCTAGTCCATCTCCATGACCCTTCCACCTTTGAATACCTTTGCACTGATCTTACTATTCCTGGCTCCACCACCACTTGTTTACATACTATCTACCACCCCCCCCCCCGGCAATTCTATCCCCTTTACCAAGGAGCTGTCTGATCTTAATATTCAATCTTCGCTCACCCATTCCAAGAATCTCTTTCTTGGCGACTACAACATCCACTGGAATAAAAATGATGACCCTGCTGTCATCCTCTTTAAAGACACCATGGACATTACTGACTCAACTCTGCCAATCCCCGACTCACTCCAAAGGCGCCACCCTTGACGCTATTATGACTAGCAAGGATCTGGCCTCTCTCTCAATGATCCTTCCCGTAGACTGGTCTGATCACCACCTTATCCTCTTCACTTTGAACTGCTCCGTTACTCGCCCCACCCCTATCGACACTTTACCCATGAAACATACTCGTAATCTTCACCTTATTCCCCCTGGCGATTTGGAATCCTCAATCAAAACATGCTTACTCCCCCCCCTCTCACAGCATCAATGACCTAACTGAACACTATAATAATTCTATCCTTCAAGCCCTTGACCAAATTGCCCCAATTAAACTTAAACAAAAAAGTTACCTCCCAAATCCTGGTTTAATTCCGACCTTAATAATGAAAGACGGGCCCTCAGGCAGTCTGAACGTTCTTGGAGGAATCATCCCTCCCCTGACAACCTGGTATTCCTTAGAAACGCCAGAACCAAATACAAGAAGCACATCTTCAATGAAAAAGCCTCCTTCCTCCGTTCGCAACTTGACCAGGCTAGAAACCGTCCCAGAGAACTCTTTAACATTGTTAAAAAACAAACTTCCTCTGGTCCTCCTAAAATACCAGCCACTGTTTAAAGATGCGAAGAAATTGCCAGCTACTTTTCGAATAAAGTCAACTCGATTGAACTATCCTTCTCTTCCCTCCCTCTCCCAGTCCAATCTCCCCTCAACCAACATCACCTCCTTAACACTTCCACCGTACCTCTTTCCTCTTCCCCTTCATCTCAAGACCCCTCTCTACCCCTTCCTACTCTACCCCACCCAACTCTATTATTAAGAACATCCATGCTAAAAACAATGCCTCCTGGAGTGAATTCAGTCTAGTATCTGAATCTACTGTCCTCAACATCATCTCTAAACTCAAACCATCCTCACACACCAAAGATCCTCTTCCCGCCCAGTTGGTTCAGGAACTCAAACACATCATTGCCCCCATTTGGACCAATATCATCAATTCCTCCTTTGCCACTGGTTGTGTCCCAACATCCCTTCAACTAGGTCAAATCTCCCCCATCCTCAAAAACCCCACCGCTGACCCTAACGACTTTAACAATCTGTGCCCTATCGCTAACCTCCCCTTCCTTTTTAAAACCCTTGAAAAATGTGTCCTGTCCCAATTAGACAACCGTATCATCTCCTTCAATCTCCTTGACGTTTTCCAATCTGGTTTTAGAAAAGGATGCAGCACTGAAACTGCTATGCTCAGTATTACTGATGATATTCATCGCTCTCTTGACAAAGGCGAATCCTCCCTCCTTATCCTCCTTGACCTCTCTGCTGCCTTTGATACTGTCCACCATCCCACCCTTCTTAATACTCTCAAAGACCGCTTTGGGTTTGAGGGCATTGTTCACCAATGGTTCACCTCATATCTTCAAAATAGATCCCAACAAGTTAAACTCAGTCACTGCCTCTCCAAACCCCAACCTGTCTCTCTTGGTGTCCCACAAGGTTCTATCCTTTCCCCAACCCTCTTCAATCTATTCATGGAACCACTCACCCTCATTCGCAAACAAGCGAATATCAGTTATCACCTCTATGCTGACGACACGCAACTATATTACAAGATTAAGTCCCACCATGACATCCTTCACCTCAATGATACCCTGAACAAAGTCCAAGCCTGGTTCCATCTTAATCATCTCAAACTGAATCCTAAAAAAACTGAAATCATCCTTTTCACTCCCAAAAACAGTCCTTTGTCTATCCAGCTCTGGATCAATGATATCAAAGCACTCAACTGCTCCCTCTCCACCTCCAACTCTGTCAAATCCCTGGGCATCAGCATTGATCAGAATCTTACTCTCATCCCCCACATTAAAAATGCAGCGAAAGGTGCTCTCTTCACCCTTCTCCACCTTAAAAAAATCATACCTTTTATTCCTGCTGATGATTTCAAAATCGTTGTCCAATCTCTTGTAATTTCCAAAATTGACTACAGTAACGCCACCCTTGTAGGCACCCCTAAAGTCCACCTTGCCCCGATTAAATCAGTTCTCAACCTGGCGGCCAGGCTTATCTCTGACTGTAAGCGATTTGATCACATCTCTCCTGTCCTCAAAAACCTCAACTGGCTCCCAATTGAAGGTAGATCCACCTTCAAGATGGCTTGCATCACTCACAAAGCCCTTCACTTAAACACCCCCTCCTAACTCTCTGACAAACTACAAAAAGCTGGTTGCTCCAGGTCGTTGAGAAGCACTAACGCCCTTGTCCTCATCCCCCCGAGACTCAAATGAAAGAAGACCCAATCAGATGCATTCTCTGGTAATGCCCCTACGATTTATAACTCTCTCCCCAAAGATCTTCGCCGCAACCCCTCTTACCCTCTCTTCAAAAAAAGACTCAAGGTGCTTCTTCTCAACAAATATTGGGGTACCTAACATTGCTGTAATGACACTGTCCTTATTTTTACTCTCCGCTAACCTTCACCTCTTTCTTCCTTTTCCTATCTTCGCTCCCCCTCTCCTTCTTCCCATTCTCATTTCTATTTTTTTCAACCTTCCTCATCTCCCTTATCTACCTCCTAGTTACTTTCTTTCCTCCTTTCCCTTGTCTAACTGAATTTGCCTTTTCCAATGTTAGTTTTAACTCACAATGTAATTTTGTTTTCGAAGTGTTTACCTATCTGTAAAGCGCTTCGATACTCTTGGGTCCAGTAGCACTATATAAAACCTTTTAAATAAATAAATAAAATAATATAACACAGGTACAAACTCCTGAAATCACTCAAAGTAGTGTGGAAACACCCACTAGAGAAGAAGAATTGAGAGCTGAAGATAAAGAACCTGTTGAAACATCACCCGAACCATCAAATGATCCAGGCAAAGGAACATGTGTGAAAAGAGAAAGATATCAGAACAGGACCAAATGGTAGGAGGCAATTGAGATCAAGTGTGTCAGTTGAAAGTATACCACAGACCATCGGTGATTAAACAGAATCTAGTGGTGTAAATGAGACAGAAGAAGATCAACAGACACCAAGAAGACCTAAGAGAGCAAGAGTAACTTGTCATATGTATTCTGTACCTGAATGGACATTTTACTAAGAAAAAATGCTATGGTCATCATGTCAAAATACTAAAATACTAATGAACTGAGATCTGATACATTTGAACCTCCGTGATATGCCACACTAAAACAGAATTGATGAAATAAGGTTTCTGAAATAAAGAATTTCAATCAAGAACTTAACACAAGCTACCAGTAGAAACTCAGAATCTGAAATAACTGATATGACAAATGATTGAACTGTGTGTAAAGCAGAAAGTGCTAAGACTGAAACAAGCCAACTTAACAACAGACAATTAACAAAGGTGAATAAAAAGAATTAATAAGAATTCCATAGGGACAAATTTGCAGTAGAAGAGTAGGGATAACACATTTAGAATAAGATGGGGTAGGGCTAGGGATGTCTCACGAAGATCTCTGTATATAAGCTGAATGAAATAATTGCAAATTATTTATCAAAGGTTTGGCTCATTTGCACAAGTACAGTTTAACCCAGAATATTGAATATGCCTGCAGGGATGTACGTTGTTACAACGCATGCTTTTACTACGCATGCCTTTACAACGCAGGTTTTTCAACGCAAGTCGTTACAACGACTTGCGTTGGGGGGTGCTGGATAGTGAATAGTTTAATTTACTATTCCAACTCCAGTCCCCGTGGATAGTAGGGAAGGTGTTGGATAGTAAAATAAACTGTTACCTGTCCTAGAGCGCCCCCCAGCGCAATTCGTTGTAATGACTTGCGTTGAAAAACCTACGTTGTAAAGGCACTGCGTGGTAAAAGTTGCGTCGTAAAGGATGTTTCCTGCCTGCAGCAATGGTCTACTAAAGGTCTGACTGTAGACAAACATGTGTATCCTTACCAAGGCTAAGTGTAGAATAGTGATTATTATATGTAAATATAAATGTACAGGAATTTATATAGCGCAAATCACCGAGCGGTTTCTAAGCGCTTGCTTAGGGAACCCGTCCTGGTATTCCCCTGTGAGATAACCCGGCAGGGTATCCGCAAGGTGAAAGCCAGGCATCCTGCCGCGAGGGGCCGTTGTGGAGATTAAGCAAGCTATTGTCACACTAATAGTAGTTGTATTTGCAATTATAGTCCTTCTACTTGGAATGAGTTTTAAACCACAAATAGAGACACTTTTATCTGCACCTGCCCCTACAACGCCTGCACACACAGTAGATGAGATGAAATTAAAAGCTTCATTTATAGATTTCTGAAAAGAAGAGTTTTCAACAAATGTTTACTCCAGAATAGTTCAGGAATACACTCGAGCTTTGGACACTAAGGACTGTTATGTCTCTGCACATTTACCTTCTTCAGCTGCAGAGGATGTGACCTATCATCTCGTCCCACTTTCATATACAACTACATGCAGTATTTTGCTTAGTTTATTTCATAGACAGAAGCGTTTTGAATATTATTTCTCCTATTATGATATGATACTTTACAAAATTCCTCTCCACAAAATAATGAAATCTCATCCACAAGCAAAAGATATGGAAATTGCACGGTGTTTCTTTAGATCTCCCACAATTATAGACACCGTAAAGCACATGAAACAAATCTAACCTGTTGAATGAGGGGTTTAGAAAAGAAGTTATTTTTAACATTAGAGGAAAGAAGAGCTCGCATTTTCGGTGACGCAAGTAAAGAGGAACATGTTTTAAAGAATGTTTGGAAGAAAGAGGAAGAGGAATACACAAAGAAAAAGGTATACCTAAATTAGAATTAGATAGACAACATAAAGGGAAATTATGTGTTTACAAAATGAGAAATCTGTTTAGAAAAAGACACATTGGGATAAGCAATTGTGAACATATATTCGAAGTTTGGGGAGTACCTGTACATCCATGAGTTTATTTTATGTTGGGCCGGATGCCTATTTTCAGTTACCTGCTGATTGGAAGGGTGTATGTTATTTAGCTTTATAGTTTCCTAAAATGATTCATGTAAATCGCGTAGATGCTTTGACAATGACACCACCCCATAGACACACACAAAGTACTAATGATGGGACACGATTAGTGGGAGACATTTTTGGAGCAATCATACAACCAGTAAGAGTAGTTTTCAGCAATGAGAAAATTAGAATGCTATCAGCAGTATTGGATAAACTGGCTACTAGTACATCTGTTGCTTTGGTAGCAGTTCATACCGAATTAGTGGCTATTAGATCAATGGTCTTGCAAGAACGATTAGCTTTAGATATATTATTAGCCGAGAAAGGCAGAGTCCCCAAAATGGTGAAATCTCAGCATTGCTTCTCATACACCCCTACCAAAAGTAGAAAGATAGAAGAATTTACGAAAAAGAAAATTTCTGGTATCAAACCTGATATTAGGAACCTTTAGAAACCAGTAGTGGTTTAGGGAGTCCCAGAAAAAGGAGCTTCTGTCACTGGCAACTGGTTTGCAACAGTGGGAGGAAGACACTTTAGTATTATATTGGGCCCTATACTAATAATTGGTATTTGTTTGTTATGGTTATATGCTTTATATATAGGATTTAGAGGCCCTAACCATCCCTTTTCTTACATGTAAGGCTCCCCTCCGGTAGGCCCAAGGTACCCTCAGAGGCAGGGTGCAGTGTATGTGAAAGGTAGGACATGTACTGGTGTGTAGGACATGTCCTGGTAGTGAAATACTGTGTATTTCGTATTTTCACTATTGAAAGGCTGTAAATTGCTCCCTCAGTTTTGGCACAACTGAGGGAGCAATTTACACCATTAAGTGTCTCAACTGGTTTCGGCCAGTTGTATAGTTATCCTCAACTGAGAACTGTGCTCCTTCGTATGACTTTGTCTTTTCTTATTTCATGAATACAGATTAACTCCACTGTAAAATTTAAATTGTTGTTGTTTATATACTGTATTTATGTGGAATGTATGGTAATTGTGTATATGATATGTAAATATTTGGTTGTACATAGTCGTGTATTGTAATTGAAATCTATTGAATGTGTAGTATTTTCCTTTTTTGTGAACTTTCAAAAAATAGTTCAAAAAAATGTGTTTAAAAACAGACAGGTATAAATAAAAGTACCGGGTCAAACTAAAATATTTTTAGTTTGCCCTATTTGCTATAAATAAGTGTTGAAAAACTGGTTGGGTGTAGGCACACTTTTGTATTTTTCGTTGGAATAGGGTCCAGCCTACCCCGCGCCTTGTTAGGACCTAACTCCTTAGCTTTACAATCTTTTTAGAAAGTGGGCAATTTCTTGTTTAACCATTCTGTGTGCCTCTACCTGTTTGTGTATCCATTGTCTGAGTTTGGAGTGACAGGGGCTGGGGATGTGCATTCACTCTAGACAGTCCCAGAGAGGGGGGGGTGCCCTGCCTTTCTTGGGTGACTCATAGTTGGGCTGAGTGGACCTGGGCTGCATTTAGAGTAGTGGGAGGAGTTTCACTAGCACCTGGATAGGCTGTGTCTCCTTTGAACAATGCTGTCTCCACCTTCTGTAGTGAAACTGGGCCAGAGAGGCAGAACTGGTTTGGACTGGGCTTAGAGACCCTTGCCACAAAGAGAAAATGGGGTATAAGTATTGGACCTTAAACCTCAGAGAATTAGGTCACTTCTGGACTGAAGAGGAACCTCTGCCATGAAGAAAAGCTGGAGAGCTGTTAGGAGGAGTACTGCCCCTTTGCTGTGTGCTCTTTGCTGGGTTGGCCTGCAGTTGCTGTTTCTGTCAAGGAGAGGACAAAGACTGGAACTTTGCTGTGAACCTGCCTGAAGAAGAATCTCCAAGGACTTGTGTGTGCTTGCCTCCTGTTCTGAAGTTTCAGGGCCACAAAGACTTCACCTGCACCCACTGACCAGCACCTGGACTCCTCTGTGGACGCCTGTATTCAAAAGGGTGTCAATTCCAGTTCCTGAGAATTATGTGGTTGATCTTCAAAGCAAGAGGAACAACTTCGACGCCGTCAGCGGCGCCACCCGGGGGCACCAATTTGAGGTGCACGATACACCACCCCATCTGCACCGCAGCTGTGACTCCCTTTGATGCCTGCAGTTATCGGCCTTCCCGATGCCAGCCCTCGCACCGACGAAGTCACCGCCAGCATCACGTTATTGCAGAGCCGATAACTGACTTCATGTACATTTAGACATCGCATCGCCTCACCGGAACCAACTCCTCATCGCTGACACCGCCTAACTTCCCTGTCCCGGATTCAATGCCTCCTCTCCTCATGGACTCGACACCTTGTCTCCACCTTGGCAGAAGGAAACCGGCTTTGCCTCAGCACCGACACCCCACCTCCATGACACCGTGCATCGCCTGTTGACTTTGTTTCCAGGGTTCTGTTGTTTGGGGGTCCGTGTGACTCCGTGCCTGGCCCGCGCACCTCACGATCGGCGCCATGGTTTGGATTTGTGCCTGTCAAAACGTCGTAATAGCCCAAGGGGGAGCTATTTGGTTTCTACAGTTCTATTTTTGAAGTAACCATTCCAAAAGTATATCTTGATACCTGTATGTTGGATTTTTGTCGTTGTGGTCTTGTTTGGTTTAGATAAAGATACTTTATTTTTCTAAACTGGTGTGGTGTTCATTTTTGGTGTTTTCACTGTGTTACTGTGTGTTGGGGTACAAATACTTTACACATTGCCTTTGGGATAAGCCTGTCTGCTCGTGCCAAGCTACAAAGGGGGTGAGAAGGGGTTACCTAAAGTGTGTAATTCCATTACCCTGACTAGAAGTAAGGGTCACTACTCACACATGGGTAATACCTCTGCCAATTAGAGACCCCAATTTCTAACAATGACTCTGCAGAGAATGAGAGTGCACTCTAAAAATTATTTTGTGAAGAAGAAATTATGGTGAAACTGATGACTCAAATTTTATTTGCATACAAAATGCTTTTTTGATAATGTGCAAAGCCTATCTTTAAATGAGCACATATACTAAAACGCAAACATTTGTAGTAGGCAATCATACTAAAAGTGTATAGGCCTGAGCATGAAATAAATAAGTAAAGATTTAAGTAAGCCTTACAGTTGATGCCATGTTAGCACAAAATAATGCATTACCATTCTAAGGCTTGCTTTTATGTTGAATCATTATTGCCACCAGATATTTTTCTCTCTTTTCTGCAGATTTTGTAACTTTCCCAAAGCCTTCTGTCAGCTAGTTAATAGACACGTGTTATTATTAGACAACTGATAGTGAGGTTCTCACCGGGAGGAGAGCAGGCAACGGGAAGAATGAGTCGTGAGAAGAACAGTCTGGACCACAGAATACCAATGAAGTAACTTTACAAAGTCTAATGTCTAAAGACTATTGTGCCAGTCTGGAAAAATGGGGAGTTTACCTATTCCTAGGACTTACTCAGATTCTACTGGACAACTCAGGAGACCAAAGAAAATAATGTTGCAACATAAAATATTGTGGGCCTGATTCACAAAGGGCCTCCGCACTCGTGGCGTTGGCCTTGCAGTCATGACGGGGGCCTGCACTCGTTACAGGGACCACGGCGATTGGTAACTGCAGTATGGAGGTCCCGCCACCGCTGCGGGCCTCCGCCACAATTCTGGAGGGCCTTTGTGAATCAGGCCCAGTGTGTTTATATTAGTGCGTGTTTCTAGAGAGATTCCGGATTCCTTCCCGACTCTCTAACTGGAGACTCGCTTTTGAATTTCTGATGCCTTTCTTCATGAGAGGCTTCTTATTTAGGTTTTACTGATTGTCTGCTGGATTTTAAGCTGAGAATACTTTCTATCTGATTATGCAAAGTCTTCATGCTTGAACAATACACTCTCTCAGCAGTACTCTTCATGGTTATCTGAACAGACAACTTTTTCTCGTATTATTCATTTTAATTTAGATTTGGGAATTTCCTTTTTGCTGAATTATTATTACAATATTAACAGTTTTGTAACAAATATTGCTTTCTATTTTGTCATCAAACATTGTGTCATGGATTATATTAACTTTTAATGCTGAGATCTAAAGATTAATACTTAATGAACAAAAGATGAAAAACTAAAATAAATGAAAATAAAACTCTTTAACTCAGGTTCACTCTCACTGACTAAACAAAAAGTAATTCACTATTTAACATTTTATTGGACTGATGTAGAAAATTGCACCTTATTTATCCTTGTAGACGATCAAAGGTCCATACAACCAGTGGTGGGGGGTTATTAAAGATTATGGTATACAAAACCTCGCTCCCTCAGGAGCTACGAGCTGAGAAAAGGGGAGCTGATATGGAGGCTACTACTAAGGTAGAATACAGAACAGGGGAATATAAGCAAATTGCAGAGGCCAATTTCGGTGGCCATTTTGAAGAGTATGGTGACACTGGTGAGAGATGCTTGTGTATCAGCATGGGAGTTCCAAATGTTCAGGGTGATATTTACACTGATGTTCTTTGGAGCATTTAGAGTGTCAGAGGTGGTGAAGAACTATTAGTGTTTGCAGAGAGTTTACCTAGGGAAGATGTGTTGATGAAAGAAGGGGCAATGTAGATTAGGGTAAGGAAGAGCAAAATGGATCAAAAGGTAGCTGCCTGTGTAGTGAATCTGGAGTCACCAGGAGTGATGGCTATATGCCCAGTGAGGTCAATGCAAAAATGGTTGAGATACAGGAAAAAAGGGTGGAGGCTCTTTATTTTCAAATTTAGACAGCAGGAAGGTAATAGTTAGTGAGGAGCTGAGTATGGCTAGAATCTGCTTTAACCAAGGGGGCTGGGAAGGAAAATAGTTTGAGACACTCATTTTAGATAGGCTTGAAGGAGGCAGAGTTCAAAAGGTTAGAGAACTGAATAAGCTACTAGTGTGTGGGGTTATGACCAGTCATAAAGGGTGGTCACAGCATTGATAGGGCTGACTTCTCCACAATATGGTGCAGCGGCCTGTGGAAATAAGAAGGAGGTCTGGATTTGCAACCACTCCATAGTGAGGTGGACACATGTGCGACCTGAGAGGCAAAGCAATAGTTAACAAGCTGGACTGTTTTTTATTGAGGCGAGGGTGTGGTGGCATGGCCAGAGAGGATTGCTATGGAGGCAGTTGATGTGAACAGTATGAAAGTTAAACAGCAAATGGCTTTGACAAGACATAGTTCTAAGCCACCTGGGAGCTGAGGAAATTCGGTTCCGACTCCATTTTGTGTTTCTCCGCCATTTTGTGTTGCCCTCACTCAGGCAGCGCGGCGAACAGAAAACTCTTGCCCTTCGTACTGCCACGTATCAAATAACCCCTCTATCCTTGAGGTGAAGTCGATTCCAGGAATCACTCCGACTCACTAATCCTTATCCAAACTACCTGTTGGCCTTCAGTATTCTTGTCGCGACACACTAATCCTTGTTTCAAGCCATCTGTTGGTTTTCATTGTCCTTCTTCCCGTCTTATCCTACCTTGTAAATTGGCCTTTTTCACAATATACAAACATGTCTACCACTGTTGATTAACTCAGGGCCACCAGTATTGAATCACCTGTGGGTTAGTCAAAACATGACCTAGGGGGTGGATAATGTAATCATCTGACGTCTTGTTTTTCCCAAAAAAGATATCTTTTCATTGGTTTAAATTTTGCGCATTGGGAGTGTTCTTATGTAGGGGTAAAACAATATAAAAGACTGTAAGCCCCGGAGTAAAGGGGCAGTCTCCTGAGAACATGCCATTGGTGTACTTCTAGGCTCACTGTGCATAGCTGCAGCTAATAAATCCTGTTGTCTACGCTTAACAGATTGTCCCGTGTCTCTGTATAACTGAAGCAGGTGAACTCGGAGATTTAGGCGTGCCCTGTGCTGCTAGGCCCTTAAAGGCCTGGTTCTTCAAGTGGCGCCCAACGTGGGGCAATGTCAAAGGTCGTGGTCAAGCCCGAGGGTCATGAGGAGCTACGTGAGGAAATTCTGGAGGATGCGCACCACATAAGTGACCCCTGCATGTCAGAAGTGGACCGAAGGTCTTTACAACGCGGCTTCTCCTTTCAGACGGCTGCTGATGACTGCTGCCCTGACCGCCGCCCTGCTTTGGTTCGCGTTAGTGATGATTGACATCTCGAGACGATAGACGGGCCTCTGTTGGTGTGAGAGAATACTTAGTTAAGTAATTGTGGGTAGCTCCCACGTCTTTGTTTTTGATTTTACTTTGATTCGATTGTTGGAATAACCGAAGCCGAGGGGTGAGTACGTTTGTACTGTGTTAAATTGGTTAACCCCTTGATGTTAGTAAGAGACCAGTGAAATAACGATGCCTGGTTTCAGTAAGTTCAAGAGATGGTGTTGTTGTTGTTGTTCAAGAGATTCCCGACTAGAAGACACTTGTCCAGTGCCTTCAGTAGGGACTCCAAAATATGAAGTTTATTCCAAACATGGAACTGGTCCTATCGTCTTTGCTGACCTTTGGGAAAAATACACTAAGAATGACGGTATTTTACAATGGCCAAAGGATGGTAGTTTTGAGCCCTGTGTATTGGATAATTTAGAGGAAAGACTATTTAGGAGAAAAGCCCGGCCGGCAATGTTTGACTCATTTCGCATTTGGCGAAAGGAATCAAAACAGAAAGAAATTAAACAAGCGAAAAGAGATAGAAAAGAAAAGGAAATGTCAGTTATACTGGCTGCCCAGCAATTTAAAGACAATGAAACTGATCGTGCGATTGAGGTTTTAGATAGACAACATAGTATGGCAATAGATAAGTGTTATCCGGTGTTGCCAACTTCCCCAGCAGACAAAGATGTTGACCCCGAAAAGGATCCTCTAATTTCTCACCTTTTGAGGTTACCCCCGCCCTATGCACCGGGTGCTAATGCACCCCTACTATTGCCACCCGCTCAGCCACTTGTTATTCCCCATCCGGTCCCTGCACCTCTGCCCTTGCCTCTTCCTGTAATACCAATCTCGCCACCTCCTTTGCCTCAGACTCCCTTTATTCCTGTCACCACCTCTTCTACCCCCTCTTCTGTCCCGCCTAATACCTTATCCCCTGTCTTGATGTCAAATTCCCCCTCAGTTCGTAAGCGGATGGTTGACACCGTTTCTGGCTTTTTGTCCCCTTTCTTTGGGTCATTCAACAAGACTCCTGTTCTTCCTCGTAGGCAAACCCGTAGTCAGCTTCCAGGTCCCGAGAGAACAAGATAAACTAGACCTCCTTGCCCGCAGGTGGATTACAAATGGTTCCCAGTATGATGTGCAAGACATCATGGATACTTTTCAGCAATGGGATGCGCCAACACAAAGATATGTTTTTAATGCCATGTGTGTTATTCTTATTCAGGAGTGGGAGGATACGGGATTAGGACTAGCCCCTCAGGGTCTGCTAGACGTTCAGGTTGAATTTGGTAAAGGGACAATTGTGGGTACTGAGGTTGAGGATGCTGTACAGACGCTTGTCACTTTTAGAACAATGTTGACTTGTCGGTCTCTGCCTGAACACGATTCTTCTGTTCGAAGAAAACTAAAACACTATCCTATGAGAGAGGTTCCCCCAGTTTGGAGAGATGTGGTTCCAGTCCAAGGCGCTAATCCTGCTATACCCGCTCATTTTCAACGTGTATGGGTACATGTACCTTGGAAGAGATCTGAGGTTCTGGCACTAAAACAATCCTTACCAGACCCCCGTAAAAATCCTGCTGGTTATTACAAAGAATTGTCCCAAACTGTAGATGCATGCATTATGAATTTAGCCGATATAGACATGTTGATGGGAAATGTGGTCCCACAACCATTGTGGGCTAGGATTCGGAAAGAGGACCACGCCCAAGAATTAGGGGTTGATTGGGCTGCTATCCTTGCGGCTGATAGACTCCAAGTGGGTGGTGCTAAACCCGATAATTTAGTTGCGGAACTTCCTGGTAAAATAATCACCTTAATGAAAACGATGATGCCCCCTCTGCAAGTTAATTGGGATAAGTTAGCTGCCTGTAAGCAAAAGAAAGACGAAAGCGTTTCCGACTTCTTTACTCGATTTGAGGAAACGTTACTTGATCACAGTGGTCAGGATATGAGCACGGAAGGTGGCCAACGATTGTTTGTAGATAAATTTGTGTTTAATTTGCTCCCTGAACTTTGCAATAAATTGAAGAATTCCAAAAGTTCATGGGCCGTTTCTTCTTCTGCTCAGATATTGGCTACTGCCCAATATTACTAAATAGGGATAAGGAGGAGAAGGACAAATTGGATAAAAAGACTAAAGATTTAAAGACGAAGGTTCTTTTGCAACAGGCTTATCCTCCTCGTCCTGCTCAGCGCCAGTTTCAGCCGACTCCCCAGTTTCAGAAGGTGTTTCAGAAACCTGAGCCCTTTGTTCCACGGCCTCCACTGGGTCCTAATCAATGTGCCTATTTTAAGGAAGAAGGTCACTTCAAGAATAATTGCCCGATTTTATTGCAGCGTGCTGGTGGTACGCCTGGGCCGCGAGGCCGAGGTGGCTTCCAGTCAACACCTAGGGGGAGGGGGCGAAGTACAATGTCCCAGTATCAACCTCCCTTTCTCCCACAAAATTCCATGAATTATTTTGATCAGCAGAATGGCCAGTCTGCCCATTATTACAATGATGAATATTATACCAAAAATGAGAGTCAAGGTTTTCATACTAGCTAGGACAGCCATAGACAAAGTGAGGGAGTCATATCAATTCCAGTGGACCAAATTGGGCCTTATGTTAAAGTCATTGCACTAGGTGTTTCAGAGCCATTTCTATTGGACACTGGTGCAACTAAGAGTTCTATCATCCACTCTAAACTCCCTGGGGCACCTTTGTCTTGCTTAACGAATATTTCCGTAGGATTTTCTGGCGCCCCAGTTAAAAACCCAATTTCTCAACCTTTGCCCATCTCGATAGGTCCTTATGACTTAGAGGCTCCACTTATTTTAACAACTGGTTGTGGTGAAAATTTGTTGGGTCTGGATTTACTAAAAAGATTGTATGCAACCCTACATTGTTCTCCTTCTGGTGTACACCTCACTTTAGGTAGGGAATTGATTTCCCCAGTGTATCTGTCTAAAGACAAACTTCCCCCCGAATTGCATTCTCTTCCTACTACTCTTTGGGCTACAGGTCCTAATGATGTTGGCCTCTTGCAAATTCCACCTTACGTTTTCACCCTCAAACCCAATATCAAGTTACCACGTATTCCCCAGTACAAGATTTCCAGTGAAGGTGAAAAAGCTCTTTTGGCTATTATTTATGATTTGATTCAGAAAGGTGTGATTGAAGAGACTAGAGGAAATATATGCAATAGTCCTGTTATACCTATTCTTAAACGTACTGATTCTTCCAAACCTTCCGTTTATCGCTTTGTGATCGATCTCCGGGAAGTTAACAAGATTGTTGTACCCCAATTTCCCGTTGTCCCAGATATCACTGCCCTATTGACAACAGTACCTGCTTCTGCCACTTGGTTTTCTGTTGTAGATTTGAAAAATGCATTCTTCAGTATCCCCATTGCCGAAGAAAGCAGAGATATTTTCGGCTTCTCTTTAGGAGGCCGAAGCTTCCGATTTACACGCGCTCCTCAAGGCTATTGCGAGAGTCCCTCAATTTATGGTCAAGCTTTAAAAACACAGCTCGATACTCTTACTCTACCTTCAGGAGCCACTCTTATTCAGTATGTAGATGACCTGTTGATTTCTGCTGATTCTGAAGATATTTGTAAACAGGCTACTATTATATTGCTACGACACTTGGCTGATCTTGACCACAAAGTTTCACCCTCTAAGATGCAATATTGCAGACAAAAAGTTAGCTATCTAGGTCATCTATTATCAAAGGAGGGAAGACAATTAACTCCAGAGCGTATCCAAGCAATTGCCCACATGTCTGTCCCAAGCACACAGAAGGAGGTACGTGCCTTCCTAGGCATTACCTCTTATTGTAGACAATGGATTCCGAACTTTTCTCTGTTGGCCAAACCTCTAGTGGCACTCACTCTCAAAGATACACCCCAACCTCTCCCTTGGACTGCAGAATGTCGGAAAATGTTTAATGATTTACGCACTGCCCTGTGTTCTGTTGCTGTGTTAGGTACTCCTGATTACAGTAAGCCTTTTACCCTTTACGTCCACGAGAGAGAAGGTTGTGCATTGTCAGTTTTAACACAACAATTTGGGGATAAGCAACGCCCATGTGCTTATTTTTCGGCCACATTAGACCCAGTGGCCAAAGCGTTACCTAGTTGTTTGAGAGCCACAGCATCAACGGCAGTATCCATTCGACAATCTGCTGGATTGGTGTTAGATAATGCCCTTATTGTTATGGTGCCACATGCAGTAGATATTCTTCTGAATAGGACAAAGACTCAGCACCTCACTAGTGCTCATTTGTCAGGGTACGAACTGACCCTTTTGGCTAGTCATGTGCATATTAAACGATGCAATACCCTAAACCCAGCCACATTGATACCGATCCCAGAAGAAACAAATACTCAAGAACAACATGATTGTTTCTTCCGTACAGAAGAAGAGACAAAAGGTAGAGTTGATCTAAAAGATACTCCGCTCTTAAATCCAGATGGAATTTTCTGGGTTGATGGCTCTTGTTTTAAACTCCCTAATGGTGAGACGACCTCAGCCTATGCAGTTACGACTTTGTATACAGTTGTAGAAACTGCACGTATTAGACAAAATTCAGCTCAGGCAGCTGAATTGATAGCTCTTACTAGAGCTTGTGTATTGGCTAAAGGAAAAAGAGTGAATGTGTACACTGATAGCCAATATGCATTTGGAGTGGCCCATAGTTTTGACCGCTTATGGAGGGAGAGAGGATTTCTCACCTCCCATGGTGCTAAGATACAGAATGGCGAGTTGGTGAATGACCTTCTCGAATCACTTACCTTGCCTACTCAGATAGCAATCATCAAATGTAGTGCGCATAAGATTACTGATGATGTAGGACAAGGAAATGCGTTTGCAGATCAGACAGCGAAAGAAACAGCTAGAGATGTTACAAGCCACATGTATATTGCAGGCCCTGCTAGATGGATCAGACAAGGAGGGATGTGTGAGGACACAATAGAGAGTGTGAAAATTATTCAGGAAGAAGCCACAGAGAAAGAATTGAATGAGTGGAGAGAGACTACAGGAATGTTAGACGCAACTGGGTGTTGGACACAATTCTCTGAACATCAGCGTTGGTTACTGCCAGATGCTTATGTGCTTCCGGTCGTTACCATGGCACATGGTCCAGCTCACATCAGTGCTAAAGGAATATGTAAACTTCTAGCTCCTGTATGGCAGAATGAGGGTATTCCAAAATGTGCATATAATTTAGTTAAACACTGTATTATTTGCTTGATGCATAACCCAGGAAAAGGAACACCAACCCCAGCAGGTCATTTTGCTCCTCCAACATATCCTTTTGAAGTGTTGCAAATAGATTATATTCACATGGAGCGATGCAACATTCTTAAGTACGTCATTGTGGTGGTATGTGCCTTTTCTAGATGGATAGAGGCCTACCCCCTAAAGGATAATACTGCCCTATCTACGGCTAAAATCCTCTTGAAGGAGTTTTTCCCCGAGGTTCGGCTTAACTCGAATCCTCTGGAGCGATAATGGAAGTGAATTCGTAGGTCAGATAATGCAGAAAGTATGTGCAGGTCTTGGAATGAGACAAAAATTCCATGCAGCAAATCACCCTCAGTCAGCAGGCTTAGTGGAATGCTATAATGGTGCCCTTAAACTTAGGCTAGCAAAAATACAGGCCAGCACAGGTCTTGCCTGGCCCGATGCTTTACCCTTAGCACTATTGTCCACTCGAACAACTGTTCATTCCCATATAGGACTCAGTCCCTAGGAGGTTGTTTTTGGACGCCCAGCAAATGTTTGGGGAGTCCCAAGACCCAAAAAATATTCTGACATAGAGTACCCATTGTTAATTGACTCTTTGCATGACCTGACCACTAAATTGCGTGTCCTTCACCAACAGGTACAAGACGCTTTGCCACAGGCTTCAACTGATCCTGGACATGACATACACCCAGGGGATTGGGTGTGTGTGAAAAATTTTCAGCGATCAAAGAATTTGGAGCCTCGCTGGAAAAAGCTGTGCCAAGTTCTACTGACAACGCGAACAGCTGTAAAGGTGGTCGGTAAAAAGAACTGGATTCATGGTGTGCATTGTAAAAAGGTACCTTTGCCTTTGCCTTACGACCAGTGGGTCCGTGAAGGTATTGGTGATTTTGAAAGCGAAAGAATTCCTCAATTTGTACCTTTTAGCGATGCACACCTGTATTGGACTCAATCTGAAAAAGAAGATGATGACGTCTTGCAGGAAGCTGTCCCACAACATCTGAGGTTGAACACAACTGATCCAGAGACACTTTTTCAGAATCAGACTGTGCCGAATAAAACTAGATACAATTTGAGATCTTGAGTAACTAAGGACAATTAGGAAACTCTTTTGTTGTGCTTTTTGTGACATTTACCATCTAATTAGGTTGCAGGGTCGTGGTAAGAGCCTTAGTTAGTGACCCGAGTAGTGACAATAGGTCTGCGGGACTTGCAGTGTCACAGGACGGCTGATAATCACGGCTAAGTGAAGAAGGAAGACTGCCACGAGCAACACCTAGAAGATGGATTCTGCTGTGTTAAAAATGATAAAAATAATGAAAAGAATATGAAATGTCGCAAATTATTCTATACCAAATGCAGTATAACATTGTGTATTTTAATCTCTTTATGTATTATATTAGCTTGTGTGGGTTGGAATGTTCATATTGTACAGCACAAACATATATCTACCTCCCAGCCCATACCTTTTCACACTACTGTTTCCCCACACCAATTTCGTACACTACCTGAGCATGAGCAAATTAGGAGAATAGAATATCTCAACAATTCATTTATTCAACTGTTACACTAGCATCAATTGGTGATTAATACCACCGACTGTTGGGTTTGTGGACTTTTACCCCATAATACAGATAAAGGAATGCCATACTTAGTTTTACCCTTCTCTCTGAAAGGATCTGCTTGGGCTTACACCTCTATGTTTGCCAATGCCTATGAAAACCAACATCGACATCCTGTTGGTCCGTATAGGGATGGAGTTGACGTTAGTCATGACGCCCTAATAAAAGGAATAGTGGCTATGTCAAAACAATACAGAAAATGTAATGAATTCCCTACTGACGAACGACAAGCTTACATTGATTGGAACGTAACACATTACGTCACAAGTCTTACAGACAGAGCCAAAAAGAAAAGATCCCCACCTATATATACTGTACCCCACCAAGGTCACCTATGTCTCCAAGGTAATAGTCAGAGTCAAAACTCCCAATTAGGAAAAAGCACTTGTAACATTACATATACCTATGCATCCCAAACCTCTCCACCACTGGTAGCATCTCAGGGAACATATTTTGTTTGCCATGATAGAGCTTATACATGGCTACCAGCTGATTTTTCAGGAACTTGTTACATGGCTTTTCTCCTCCCTCCAACATATACCGCTCCTTCAGGACATCATAGAAATAAGTACAAGAGAAATGTCTTTGATCAAAAAGACACAACAGGACAAGAGGGAGGAGACTTCCTTAAAGGATTCCTCCCATTTTGGGGCCCTATGGCCAATAGTAGAGACATCAGGCATCTCATTCGAGTAGTTGAAGCCACAATTAATGAAACTGTCGGAGCACTAAGTAATATCACCGCCGAGCTTCAGGCGGATCGCCTTATGACATTACAAAACAGAATGGTGTTAGACATCATTCTTGCAGACCCTGGTGGAGTCTGTAAATTGATCGGATCCAGCTGCTGCGTTTACATACCTGATAACGCACCTACAGTATACCAAGCCATCTCTAAATTACACCACATTGCTGAGTTCAACCACCAGTACGAAGGAAGTTGGTCTCTGATGGGATGGTTTTGGGGATTACTGTCGACATGGGGCTGGAAAATATTAACTTTCATTGGAATGATTTTAGCCATTGTCTTTTCATGTTGCCTCTGCTTACAATGTGGTCCCACCATATGTGGCCTTTGTACCACCATGTGTATGTCAAGACCCATTTCACAGCAGACAAAAAACATACAAATGATGTTGCAACAACAGCTTAAAGACATTATGGCTATCGAAGTAGACTCAGATTAACGTGAGTTTATGTATTGCCTGCGTAATGGCAAAAAGAGGGTCTGAGGAAATTCAGTTCCGACTCCATTTTGTGTTTCTCCGCCATTTTGTGTTGCCCTCACTCAGGCAGCGCGGCGAACAGAAAACTCTTGCCCTTCGTACTGCCACGTATCAAATAATCCCTCTGTGAGGTGAAGTCGATTCCAGGAATCAGTCCGACTCACTAATCCTTATCCAAACTACCTGTTGGCCTTCAGTATTCTTGTCTCGACACACTAATCCTTGTTTCAAGCCATCTGTTGGTTTTCATTGTCCTTCTTCCCGCCTTATCCTACCTTGTAAATTGGCCTTTTTCACAATATACAAACATGTCTACCACTGTTGATTAACTCAGGGACAACAGTATTGAATCACCTGTGGGTTAGTCAAAACATGACCTAGGGGGTGGATAATGTAATCACCTGACGTCTTGTTTTTCCCAAAAATGATATCTTTTCATTGGTTTAAATTTTGCGCATTGGGAGTGTTCTTATGTAGGGGTAAAAGAATATAAAAGACTGTAAGCCCCGGAGTAAAGGGGCAGTCTCCTGAGAACATACCATTGGTGTACTTCTAGGATCACTGTGCATAGCTGCAGCTAATAAATCCTGTTGTCTACGCTTAACAGAGTGTCCCGTGTCTCTGTATAACTGAAGCAGGTGAACTTGAAGATTTAGGCGTGCCCTGCGCCGCTAGGCCCTTAAAGGCCTGGTTCTTCAGAGCAAATGTCTGGTTCAACAAACTGGTTTGAAATTGAAAAAACAATGAAGAGGAATTTGATACACGTGAGTGATTGTTGCGGTGGGATGGCTTTATTTTTGACACAGTTATTGCCTAGGAGGGTTTGGAAGGCAGTCATGAAACCAGCTGCAATAAACAGGGCAAGGAAAAAGGTAAACAGGAAGGTTTTGCATTTTGCAAGGTGCAAGTCATGGTGGTGGTGATTCACTCGGACATTGTACATAATTTCTCTGTGTTGTTCAGGCATGATGGGGTGCATCTGTCCTTACTGGGAAACAGGTAATATTTGGAGATGGTGACAAAGGTTTTATTGGGTTGGTGGAAGAGGCAATTTTGAGTGAGGACAGAAAGAATGCCCAAGTGTGTTTTTTCTCATTGGCGATTTGAGGGCTCCAGGGAAGAGTTTCAGTTAACAGGAGTAAGAGACTTGCAAAACACACAGGGGGAGAATGAAGTAGATAGAAACTGGAAGGTAGGGTTTGTCCAGGAGAGGGTGGCCATGAAATGTGTCCATGGTTACTGTTTGGTGCATGAGTCCACCTAAAAGGATGATAGTTCATTGTTCAATCACCGCTAGGCTCATCAAAGGGAGCACCTGCCCCTTTCCATAATGCAAGGTTGGTCAATTCATACACATAATTAATTCAGACTTTAATAATATACTGTTGCCGGCCTTATTGTGCATGTAGACATTTGAGAGGAATGCTGATCTGGGCTGATATTATGGTCTGAAATAGGAAGGCCACCCACTGATTGTGCTGCTTGGGTATTGAACAACATCCCTTCTGGAATGGATGGCTACTGGCAATCAACCATAGATACTGTTAGCCAGTTTGCATATCTTGTACAAGCATGAGACCAAAGGACCCTCCTGATGTGCTCATGTCCAAGCAGGGGAATATATACTGTCTGAATAGTGATTTTTAAATATTGTGATACCAAAATATCATAGCTAGAATATGGGCCATTAAAAAAATGTGTATTCCAGTAAATATACATTTACAAAACCTCCACATATTTGCATATATCTTCAAGTAAGTAGTCATGGAGCTAAGAATGGTAGATCTATACTTACCTTTAAATACATACTTTTATAATGTAACAAAATATATTTGGGCTCAAGGTATAGTTACCTAAGGGCACGAGTTATAGTTGCTTGAGATAAGTATAACTATACCTGCTGGATTTCTATGGTTCTGTGTGTGTAACATCTGAACCGAACTATAATGTCGCTGTAACATTCTGAATTTTTTAGTGAATTTCTAAAGTTTTTTTAATTTGATGTTCTAGCTTTAACGTCCCTGTAACCTTTCTTTTTTTCAGTGAATTTCTAGGTTTTTTAAAAAGTAAAGTAATACTTCATTACATACGTCAATCCATCTGCCGCTGCGCATGGGCTTCAGCTGTGTGCGGCGTGGGGTTGGCCGCAGGACCTGCAGCCAACCCCCAGCATGCAACCAACCCTACGCCACGCATGGGATTATCAGAGAAATGCAAAATAATTTGTTTGATCGGAAGTTTAAGAAGAGCATCACTCCAGGCTTGCAGGATCTATCTTCAGGCCATGAAGCCCAATCTATCCGAAAGATTTTCCACTAACGTCTCAAGAATGCACACTTTTATGAATCTTAATTTTGAGATTCTTGGCAAATATATTCTGGCCTTGGAGAGGGGTCAGATAGGCTCTCTTTAACAATTAAGGAACTCAGACATTCTTTGTGATAAAAACAAAAAAAATCTCTGGCTTGAAAAGCATAATTTCTAAAATGTTTTTTGCCTTTCTCCCTCTGACTGGGTATTCGTATTGCAATGACAAATAATTATGACTTGGCCTTTCTTCACATACCGACCTAAACCCTGGGGTTTTCCCAGAGACTCCTGGGGTTCCTTTCTCGAAGTCATGTTTGCCCTACATTGGCAAATATGCTTTTTATGACTGCAAACCCACGTGATATTCTTAAAACTTTTTTGCACTCGTAAAAAGGATTTTCTCCCAGAAAGGATTTTAGGAATGTAAATCTGTGAACAGGGGTGTGAGTTGATATGGAATGGGCAATGCAGGGTTTGAATGCCCTGCAGGCTTGTGAATATCCACAAACCTAGATTTTTTTCAGTTGATTTGCGTCCGCCCCTTTCAACCACTGCTTTAAGACAGTCATTCACATCTTGGATCCGCAAAAAGGAATATTTCTTTCCCACTGCCATGCTAATGATTATTATATGTATTACTCTATCTCCTATGAAGCGCTTCCATTGCAATGCATGAGGCACACTTTTTGCAAGAAAACCAAATGCATATTTGGAGCATGAGCTAAATAGGTATGTAAATCACTACAGTATGTGTAGGTTACTTTTTTCAAGGAAATACTTTTGTGTGGGAAGGACACTACTTCAAAAATATAAAAATAATTTTCCGGAAAAATACGACTTGGGAAGCACTACAGCTAGTACTCATGCCTAACTAACTCATGCAGCACCTCAAGTAACCATTTGTTTAATAAGTGAAATGGGTTGAGTATGGAAAGCTGCCTTTCCTAGGAAGCTGCACTGTTTCTTGCTTTTGTGGTGCCTGCTTCTGTCTGCTGGCATCTTCAATGCTGATCATCTTGCCAAAGGAGCCAGTGCCTGTAAAAACTATCTGGCAAATATGACAGCAAGCATTTCCCTGAAGTGTGTGACACTACCATAACACCAGCTTATGTGAGAGCTTGCTGCTGTGGAGCCTGATCCAGCGGCCTATAGGAAATATGCCATAAGCAATGCTACCCAACTCTATAACCTACTTCATAAAATACTACTCTAACTCATGGACCCATTAATCAGACATGACATATTTTGACCTACCGAATCAGGTGATCAAATTAAACCTATATACACCTTACTTACAAATTATATACAAACTATATACAACCGCGGTAAATGATGACGTCATTTGAACAAATCCTAACTATTTAAATGACCACCATGGCGATGGCATCTAGCTAATAGTAACCTGCGCTTCTGAATAACCAAGACCAGCTTGTTTTCAAAAGTAAGATTTTATTAACTAATTTTAGATTATTCAAAATATAATTTCATAAATGCAATTTTATTAGAATTATAGCAAGCATGTTTGAACAATGTCATAAGAAAAATACAGTTTTCAAGCAAGAAATTATAAGTTTAGCATTTCTAAAATCCTAAGTCCCTAGCTAAGCTAAATGAATGAAAAAAGTAAAGTTCTTTGAGGATTCTTACGTGCTCCACGCAAAGTCCAGCAGCACGACACCCTCATCTGAAAGTCAGAAAGCAGCAGCCAGCCCATCCCTGGGGCATGGACTTTTTATACCTTTCTATGCTAGCTAATCTAAGTAAAGGAAAATTTTCTGCAAAAGTCGATGTCTCATTGGTCCGAGAGTGACAAGTGACATGTCACCTACATTTCAAAACTTCCATTCGGTCATATTCTTTGGGACCATTGTCTTTCTTGTACGTGTTCCAAAGCTTCCTTGATTTGCAACAAATTTGAGCAAAAGTTCTCACTGACTCTATTTCACTTCCTCGGATGCCAAGTTAACAAATCTTCTTTCTACCGGTTTCTGACCTTGGCCACGTCCGACAGAATAATGACAACACTTCATCTTTGTTCAGTGAATGTGATTTTGACGGAATTAAATTCATCTTTTAGCAAACTCGAGCAAACTAGGCCCAAAAGCAGGCAACTTATTTTTCTAGCATAAAACAAACACAAGAAAAGTATTAATGTAAGAAATATTATTTATTCTGTTTCCACCCTTCGTTTACTAATTGATTAACCCTCCCAATTAGTCTAATGTTACTTAGCACAAAGCAAACAAATAAAGCAGCATTTTATATCTACCAGTCTTCATGAATCCATGAAACCTTATGTGCACCTAGAATAGTAGAAATGACATCACATAGACAAGGAAAGCAAAATAAGCACATGCTTCTTTTAAATCTGCTGCAGTTAGTAATGACAGAAACGAAAATGACAAAATTAATTTATTATTTTTGCACGAACAAAAGATGCAACAATTATGCACGTTTATGAGCACACATGTTAATGTACCCGTGTGTAAAGTTTAATCTAGGTTGTGTTAGCATAACACATCACAAATCATTAATATTATTATTTATGTTATGGAAATGTGACTTCACGAGTTTAAACAGATTTCTGTTTTCAATCTCGCTCCATCAACTCCCTCATCTGGTGATTAACAAATCACCACACCACCACCCAAAATTTGGAAATTTAGACTTTTTAGAAAATGATTCAAATTCATCTGTGTCAGTATTTCTAAAAATCTGTTTCTGCAAAATCCTTGCAATTGTCATACCGTGCTCTGTGTAATTCCTGCAACTCAATCTCCCTTTCTTCTTCTTTTTTGATTTTATAAATTCTTCTCTTTTCCTTCATTTGTTTCTTTCTCTTATGCAACAAACAACCAATTTTTGTCAAAATGAAAATGAATATTATCACAATCAAAGGTGCCAAAATCTTGCCAAGAACTGAACTTCCAATGTCATGGAACCAATTTTTGATTGATTGGAATCTTTTTGAAAGTCTTTCTGTAAAATCTTCTTCTTCTAATGGAATTATCTCTGAATGCATCTCTGTGATGTTCTTAATGTACATCTCAATGTTCTTACTTTCATCAGGGATATATGTGCAACAATGTTGCACATGTAAAATGCCACAGACTCCTCCCTCTTTTGCCAGGAGTATGTCTAAAGCAAGGCGATCTTGAATCACCATGGATCTGATTGCAATGACCTCAACATTCACTAATTGGAAACCATCAGCTGTATCTGTTGACAATCTGTCAACAATTGTGGACAATTTTCTGATTCTTCCTGCGTTCAGGGTTATACCTACAAAAGGTATCACTGCTTGAAAAATATCTCCCAAAACCTCTGTGAAAGTTTCTCTTTTAACCCTATTTACATAATTGTGAATTTTGAACAATCCTTCCGAATCTCTGTCAACATGGAACATTTTAGGAAAAACAATCCCAACATAACAAGTTCCATACCAATGATCAGGAAGGTTGTAGTAAGCCTTGTCACCACAAACAAAATAAATCCCAGGAAAAATTGGATCTTTTCCACCCTTGAATCCCCAACCTCCCATGAAATGATATGTATCTTCACAATTACTTGCACCCACAATGTAGTTATCAAAAAGTGTATTGTCTCTCCTAATGCAAAGCTTACCACTAATTGGTTTGTCTATGTGAATTGCAACATTATCAAGCATTTTGCCATTAAGCTTCTCATCCTCTTTCTGCCAGAACCTGGATTTAGTCTGCTTGACTATCTCATTTCTCTTGTAAATTGCTCTCCTTTCTTCAACCAGGTTCAAAAACTTCTTTCCTTCAGCACTTAGTTTGCAGGTTAAATTGTTCTTGTAAGCATACTCATAGGTGAGTTCATTAGTAACAAGGAAAAATTCCCTCATCTGTTTGGCTTTCTTATGCTTATTCAAAGCACCCTCAATTTTTAAATTGGCAAAAATCTCGTCAAAATCTGAATAATAGTATTCTAAGCGTCCAGTCTGATAGAACAAGCTAGCTAACACACTGCATGTCACACCATATGTAAGAGGAAGCATATTGTATGTCACTCCCTCAGAAACAGAAGCAGGTAATTTAACGCAGACATAACAATCTTTTGCATCCATTACCTTGACATATTCACTCAAAAGCTTTGTGAATGTATTGCTTGAAAAATCACTAATAGATTTGTCCTGATGAATGTTAGGTTGATGATCAATAACTTTGCCAGTTGCACTATGTTTGTTTTGACTAACTGAAGCTTTGCTTGTCATGTTGGCTTTGTGAAAATCTTTGTTAATTTCAAATGGAATAATAACAGCTAAAACTAACCAGAGCAGAATTAAAATGAGCAGACACACCAGAGTCATCTTACAGCATCTCTTAAAAATGGAACATCTTGAAGTACTTTGTTCCATGACGTAAGGCATCTTTGGTTAGTTTTGCCTTAAAAGGAAAAATTAAAAACTATTTTAAAAATTATATTTTAATGAAATGATTAATTATTTACACCCCCCTTTTAAAATATATATATATATATTTTTTTAAATCCTAACAGTATTTCTTCGACCTTATGTCACAAGTAAGTTTTCTTCAACTAAACAACTTTTCTTCGACCTTGTGTCACCTAACAAGATTTCTTCAGCCTTTTGCCAAAATAAAAAACCCAAAAATTCAATTAAAAATTCTGTACTTCAATCATTGTCACTAATTTCTTCAATTTCTTCTTCCTCTTGACTACTATCGTAAATGTCAATGACAGGTGGAATTACTAGATAAGTCCACTCAGGGGATTTATATTTCTGATTTGGCCTTATAATCCTCTTTCCTTTTCTTGTCACTACTTCAATTTTCCTCCCGACTCCAACTTCCTTTTCAGAACCCTTTTGGCTACTGATTTCTTCCACCTGTTCCTTCGGTTTTTTGATCAACCTGTCTCTCAATCTTCCACCAGGCCAAAAATCAGTTTTCCTCACGAATCTTCTCTTTGGTTCTGAAGCACTTGTCTCAGACTTCCAAGATCTTTTCTTTGGACTTCTACTTTCACCATCCACATCACTTTCTTCAGTATCACAGTCTGAAACTTCAATTATTGACTCAGGAACTTCTCTATTCGGCAGTTTCACTCCTTCAGGAACTATACTTTGTCTTCCATCACTGGTACTCGGTAATTCGTCTTCCTCCTCTTCTTCAATTACCTCCAACTTCACAGATTCTGGATTTCCGTTCCTTACTTCAGAGCTTAACTTCTGCTTTTCGATACTCTCCTGGTCAGAAATTTCTTTTTGTTCAGCCTCTCTGTCCTCAATGGAACTTACTCCATTAATCTTCTTTACTGAATCTTCAGTCGTTCTTCCTTCTAATAGATTCTCTTCTTCTCCAGAATCTATTTCAATTATCTCAGAGCCTTTTCTTGTCAATTCTTCATTCACAGGCACAAGTTCCAGATGTCGACCTCTTTGTCGATCTTCAGTATCTGGATTTGTTTCACCTTCTACTTCTGAATCAGAATCTTCTGTAGTATCACTTTCTACGTCAGAACTCTCAGGAGTAGGCACTGGAATAGTATTACTAGGATGAATCCACCTTTTCAATCCTCTGCATTTCACTGCATTTGTAGTGACCAGAATTATTTGTCTAGGCTTCTGCCACCTAGGAGCCAAACAATTTCTTCTTCGATGTACTTTTGTTCTGACCCAATCACCAGGTCTGAAATCATGTGTCAGAACTTTCTCATTTGATTGTGCTTCAGTTCCCACCTGATTAGACACAGAAGTCACTATATCAGATAACTTTTTACAGTAATCCAAAATAGCACTGTCATTTATGCTCAACAGTTTGCCTACAGGTACAAAAGCTTGTCTCATGACTCTTCCCATCAGTATTTCATGAGGACTCAAACCTGTCTTTTTATCAGGTGTACTTCTCAATTACATTAAAACAAGTGGAAGAGCATCAGTCCACTTTACACCTGTTTCCAGACACATTTTTCCAATCCTGTTTTTAATTGTCCCATTAATCTGTTCAACCACCCCAGATGCCTCTGGTCTGTATGCACAGTGTATTTTCTGCTCAATGCTTAATGCCTCACATATCAGCTTCATCAGTTTGTTATCAAAATGGCTTCCTCCATCACTCTCAATAGTGACTGGAAAACCGTACCTTGGGATGATTTCTCTGAGTAACAATTTTGCCACTGTAATTGAATCACAATGTCGTGTAGGAAATGCTTCCACCCATCTTGAAAACAAACAAACAATCACAAGAACATATTTCAAACAATTGTGTAAAGGCATTTCAATGAAATCCATCTGCAACCTGGTAAAGGGACCACCCTCTCGACCAATTACCCCTGTACCTACAACTGATTTTCTGTTTGGGTTCATTTGTTGGCATGACAAACACCTTTGACAAAAAGACTCTGCAATCGTTCTGAATTTTGTATTGAACCAAGTCTCTCGGAAAAGTCTGATCATAGAATCTCTTCCAAGGTGAGCTGGGCCATGATACAATCTGGCCATATCAGCAATCAAACAATTTGGTAAGACTATTCTGCCATCTTTATAGGTCCACACTCCATCCTCATCACGTGGTCAACAATCTGCTCTTAGCCATTGATCTTTTTCCTCATCATCTGCTTCATTTTGTAAATCTCTGATCTCCTGCCATGTCTCTACAACTGTTGTTAGCATTAATGAATTTGAATCAGTTTCTTTACTCTTTTCCCGATTGTATGCACAACATTTTCTTGCACAGTATTTTGCTGTCTCATCTGCATAGGCATTGCCTTTTGAGATATAATCCACTCCTTTTGTGTGTGCAGCACACTTTACAATTGCGATCTCTTTCGGCAACTGTATGGCCTCGATTAATCTTTTGATGAAAACTGCATTTTTAATTGGTGACCCTGCTGAGGTCAAATAGCCTCTCTGAGACCAGAGCTGTCCATAATCATGTACAACTCCGTACCCATACTGACTATCAGTAATGATGGTAACTCTTATGTCCTTTGATACTTCACAAGCACGAATTAAAGCAATCAATTCAGCCACTTGTGCTGAACGAATTCCTTCAAGACATGATGCTTCTTTAACATCTGCAACTGTACAGACTGAGTATGATGCTTTCAAAACACCTCCCTCTGTCCTCAGACAGGAGCCATCCACAAAGTAGACAACATCTGATTCAGGCAAAGGTACATCTTTAATGTCCTGCCTTGGTTTGGTGCAAAACTCCATGACGTCCAAACACTCATGTTCCACTTCATTTTCATCAACAATATCAGAATCAGGCCATAATGTTGAAGGATTCAGATTCAAACATCTTGAAATGGAAACATTGTCTGCTCCTAGTATGATTTTCTCATACTTAGTCAATCTGCTGCTTGTTAAATGTTGAGTGTTACCTCTTGTCAGTAATATTTCAACCGAATGAGGCACAAAAACTTTCACAGGAAATCCCATTATGATTCCTTCACTCTGCTCAAGACTGACACTTGTAGCTGCAACTGCTTTCAAACAACCTGGTAAAGCTTTTGCAATGGGATCAAGAACTGCAGAGAAGTATGCAATGGGTTTCTTTAGATTCCCATGTCTCTGAATTAACACAGACAATGCACATCCTTCTCTCTCACTACAATACAGTTCAAAATCTTTCTCATAATTCGGCATGCCCAAAGCAGGAGCTTGACATAAGCTCTTTTTCAGGTTCTCAAAAGATTCCATCTCAGCCTCATTGAGAATAATTGGATCTTTCACATCAGACTTTGTCAGTCTCTGTAGTGGTTTCGCAATTACCGAAAATCCACTTATCCATTGTCGACAGTAGCCAACCATTCCCAAAAACATTCTAACCTGTCTCTGTGTTCTTGGTGGTTGCATTGCTTGAATCATTTTTATTCTCTCAACTGTCACCTGTCTTTTTCCCTTTGCAATTCTGTGACCAAGATATTTCACTTCTTGTTTACAAAACTGTAATTTTGCTGGAGACACTTTATGTCCCCCATCTGCAAGATGATTCAAAAGTATTATTGTATCTGTCACACAATTTTCTCTCGTTTTAGCAGCTATCAACAAGTCGTCGATATACTGCACCAACGTAGACCTGCCAGGTAAATCTAAATTTTCCAAAGATCTTTTTAACAGCTCATTAAAGATTGAAGGACTCTCTGTATACCCTTGAGGGATTCTACACCATGCGAGGGTCTTACTCTGGAATCTGAAAGCAAAAATTTCCTGACTCTCTGGATGTAAAGGAACAGTAAAGAATGCATTGCAAAGATCAATGACAGTGTACCATTCCGCATCATGTGGAATCTGATACAAAATTACTGCTGGGTTTGGAACCACAGGGCAACATGGAACAACAATCTGATTAACTTTTCTCAAATCTTGAACTATCCTGTACATTCCATTCGACTTTTTAATTCCCATGATCGGTGAATTACAAGGGCTACTCTCAATTTCTTTTAAAACACCTTGTTTAATGAATTTTTCAATCACAGGTATAACTCCCTCAATTGTCTCTGCTTTCATCTTATACTGAGGAATATTAGGAAATTCTATTCCCTGCTTCAGTGTAATTTTGACTGGATCGACATGTTTCATCGGACCCATCTCATTCCCAGTCAAATCCCAAATTTCAGATTTCACTGTTTCCTTGAGTTCTTCTGGCAAATTTTCTTTTTCAAACGCAGGAAACAATTTTGTTTCCTCTGTTTCCATTAACATCATTGTCAACCTGTACAAGCCATCTTCCTCCATTGTTTGTAATTCAACTCCTTCAGGAGAACAATATATTCTGCAATTCATCTTGCACAATATATCTCTGCCCAATAGATTTACTGGACTACTATTACAAACCACGAATCTGTGTTTGTCTTTAAAATTTCCAATTTCAACTGGTACTGGATCAGTCAAATCAGTTCTGATTTGTTGATTGCTTACTCCAACAACTTGGATAGTATCCCCAGAGAGAGGTAGGTTTTCAATTTCCACTGATCTAACAGTAGAACGGGTAGCACCAGTGTCCACTAGAAAAGTGATGTCTACATCACTAACTTTCCCATTTACAAATGGACCAGACTGGTCAACCTCAAGAGTGGCTCCAACAACACACTCTTCCTCCTCTCTCGGGCACCGTCAGTAATAATCATCAGAATCACTTTCCTGTCCTTCTGTTAACAAAAACTGTCGTGCTGCATTTTGCACCTTTTGCCTTTGCGGTTTTATTACCTGATCATCTCCTTGAAATCCCACACCTGAATTATATTTTTGAGTTCCCCCACAATTTGGAAACGGTGGCTGTGGTAATTGATTCTGACGGTTATTCACCTGTTGCTGCAACTGTCGCTGAAGGTTTAGTTCGTTTAAATTCTGTTTCAACTGTAACTGTTGCTGCAGGTCAACATCATTCTGCATCTGTGGATTTAACAATGGACTTTTTAAATTTCTAGGTGGTTTCTTACATTCATCTCTCCAGTGTCCAAGCTCACCACAATTAAAACAAGGTAATTTTTGCTTCATTTCTTCAATCCTTGGGTTAATTTTTCTGACAAAATTATTACCTTTAAACTTCCCTTGCCCTTGATTCGAATTTGTAGTTTGAACAAAATTTGTGTTTTTATTACCAAGACTAGCAATCTGTTGCTCAGCCACTTTTACCTGAGCCCACATGGCTTTCTCCTTGAGCTTCTTTTGTCTCACTTCTAACTCATCACTGCAGTATTTTGCTTTTCTCAAAATGTCATCAACAGAAAGTGCTTGCCATCCGACAATACTATTTCTGATCATATCTGCAATTTCTGGTTTCAAACCATAAACGAATCTGTAGACGAAATGACTCATATCTTTCTCGTCTAGTTTTTCATAGCCACTGTATTGTTTAAAGATCAACAATAACCTTTCGTAAAATGAATGAACTGATTCTTTTGTTTCCTGGTTTGTTCTTTCTATCTTAACCCAATCAACCTCTTTTGGTGGAATTTTGTTTTTCAACCAGTAAATCACTTTTTCATAAAAATCCATTACAAGAGGATTTGGAGCACCTGTTTCCTTATTTCGATCAGGTTCTATTTTTGGCCAACTTATGGCTATTTTGCATTCTGTCCAAAGATCTGATGGGACGACAATGTCAAAAAATCCATCCAGATCAATCCACAGAACTTTTGAAACTTTGATGAACCTGTCCACTTGCCTGTACCATTCGACTGGCTTCTCCCTCAGTCTTGGAAAATCATTTGTGAACAGCAATATGTCCTGTCTTGACCATGGGACATGAACATATCCTCCACCTGCAATCTCTCTCATTGGAAATTGTTTTGACAATTTTTCCAATTTCTCATCTTCCTTCTTTTTCGTCCATTTCACTCTCCACTTGCTCAATTCTCCCAGTTTTTTAATGTAAACAATCAAATCTTTTATGTGAATTATTCTTCCCATTGAGTTCAAATTCTCAATGTCGCTTTCTGAAAAGTCTAATCTGTAATGTTTTGCAAAATTCTTTTGCCTGCTCAAATCAATTTCAAGTTCAGCTGCCAGTTCATCCAACTGATCATATTTGTTTTTGTTTTCCACTGAATACTCTTGCAAATGAACAGTAGTTCATCATCTCGATAATAATTTAAACTGTCAGGACCAATCGTACCAATTATTAATTCCTCAATATTTGCTTTTAATTTTGCAACATCAAGTTTAGGTTTTGTCACCCTGACTTCAGGACTCTCAGCATCAGACTCTGCACCTATCTGTGTTTTTGGAGATAAATCCTCATTAAAAGTCAAATCTGGCATTCTCGATTTTGAAGAGTTAATTTCAGATATGTCTGAGTAAAATTTTTCAGCAACCCTTTGAATTTCTGCATTTAAAGGAACAGTCAAACCTGTCTTACTAACTTCTCTTTGCTCAAAAACAGGCTGAACAGGACCAATAGTTACCGGAACTGTCACAGCTTCCATGCTTTTTGTTATTTGTCGAATTAATTCTTCCTTTGATCGTAAATACTCAGAAGAATCTCCAGCCTCTACATTTCTGACTTCTCTCACATAATTTTTTGGAGCTTCCCTTGCTCCTGGAATTAATGAACAATGTCTACCTTCATTACGGACATTTGCATTTGTCTCAGTTTCCGGTCTTCTTGGAGTTTCAACAATTTCACAATGATTTGGATAAATTTTAGGAGCTTCATTAATTGGAGGTGCACTCGGTGTAGTTTCTGTAGAAACCATCGGAGTAGACCATGATCTAGGGGGTCTCAAAGGCTGATTCCTTTTATCCGAAGTATAGATTTCCTCTAAAACTGCATCTTCAGATTCACTTTCTACAGGGGCATTATTTCTCTTTTCAGTTCTTTTTCCATCAGGAGAACCTAAAACCATTTCCCTAATTAAATAAAGTCCCTCACTCATGCTTCCCTGTCTCCACATTCGCATCCTGTCTTCATGTGTTTCTCTTCTATAACTTGGAGCTTTAGGAGGTCTTTTAATTCCACTTGCTTCTCTTTGTAATTGGTACATCTCATCTTCCCATTCAACTAAAGCCTCAAATTGAGTTGGTCTCGGCTTTGGATTAAGAGCATTCATTTTCTCTCGCAAATTTCTTAAAACCTTTACATTAAATGAACCATCATCAGGCCAGGTCAAAACACCATCATCCTTTGTGTAGTGTTTCCAAATATCAAACCACAAAACAGTATGATAACCATATTCACCTTCCATATACGCTGCAGGTGTTTTGTACTTATGAAGTAATTTACCACCTCGCGTTTCAATTTTCTTGTCAGGCGAAATAAAAATTTTAAGTTTCTGAAACAACGTTGGCTTTTTCTCAACGTGTTTAAAATGATAACTCATTTTTGAAAGTTAAATTCAATTAACAAATTTGTTCGCAAAATATTTCCGGGATGTTCCGCAAAAACAACCAATCCGTGCGCGAAACACACCAACAAGCCAATGATAGTTGAGCTATGTCACTTTTTTACTCAACCAATAAAAATGAGGATTTTCTGAAGAACCAATCACCTTACAGTTCGTCAGAGACTCAAGAACCAATCAGAGCACAGCTTGTGACGTATGTCACCCAATCCCAGCGCGGCTCTGTGACGTACACAGCAGCTGCGGTTTCTCACTTCTCACTCTTAGCGCTTACCCCTCCTTCACAAAATCTTTTCACAGCGCCATTTTGAAAACACTTTTTCGGTGAAAATTAATTTTAACAATGACAATAAAGACTCATCTGTCTGTTTCTCTAAATAGGATAGTTTACATACATTCAAGTATTCTCAACTTGGAATAGTCGGCCCTATTCTCATAGAATAATTTTCATTTGCCAGTAGAGTAATCTTTTTACTCTGCCCTTCAAACAAGTAATTATGAACTCATTTCCCTCCGAACGCACAACCAAGTGACTGTCCGAAAGTTCCACTCGAACATAAATTACAAAACAAACTTGCACTTTCACACGGAAAAATCCCTAACTTCAAACACACATGAAATCCGTACAGGACTCTCACCTGTTTATAGAAATCATGCACCGTTAGCAAAATAACGACGTTATCCGTACAGGACTCTCACCTGTTTATAGATATAAAACATGTACCCCTACAGGACTCTCACCTGTTTATAGATAATCATGTACCGACGTTACCCTACCCTTCACTCAAGCTCGAATATAACTAATACTCTTATCGCAGTGAGTTTTACAACAGGCGCTTTGTCCCTATTCTCATGCTGCTCAAATTTCTTAGATAATCCTCACTATACAAGATTCACACCTAGCCCTAAAACTGTGTTGCACGACCACAACACTGTGTTGCATGACCACAACACGTGATACACGGCGATATCACTTGTGATACACGGCGATATCACTACTCTGAAACAGATCAAATGCCTTGCGTGACTACTTTCTCATCACACAATCTGTACCGGTACAACTCACATATAGCACGAAAACGAACTCAACATGTGTTAAACATCGATCCTATTTCTATACCATAACATACCAATAACACCTTGGTTACCCTTAGCAACACCTTGGTTACCCTTAGCAACCATCAATTTCTGCTACCAGAAGAATTGATCCAGCGGCCTATAGGAAATATGCCATAAGCAATGCTACCCAACTCTATAACCTACTTCATAAAATACTACTCTAACTCATGGACCCATTAATCAGACATGACATATTTTGACCTACTGAATCAGGTGATCAAAATAAACCTATATACACCTTATTTACAAATTATATACAAACTATATACAACCGCGGTAAATGATGACGTCATTTGAACAAATCCTAACTATTTAAATGACCACCATGGCGATGGCATCTAGCTAATAGTAACCTGCGCTTCTGAATAACCAAGACCAGCTTGTTTTCAAAAGTAAGATTTTATTAACTAATTTTAGATTATTCAAAATATAATTTCATAAATGCAATTTTATTAGAATTATAGCAAGCATGTTTGAACAATGTCATAAGAAAAATACAGTTTTAAGCAAGAAATTATAAGTTTAGCATTTCTAAAATCCTAAGTCCCTAGCTAAGCTAAATGAATGAAAAAAGTAAAGTTCTTTGAGGATTCTTACGTGCTCCACGCAAAGTCCAGCAGCACGACACCCTCATCTGAAAGTCAGAAAGCAGCAGCCAGCCCATCCCTGGGGCATGGACTTTTTATACCTTTCTATGCTAGCTAATCTAAGTAAAGGAAAATTTTCTGCAAAAGTCGATGTCTCATTGGTCCGAGAGTGACAAGTGATATGTCACCTACATTTCAAAACTTCCATTCGGTCATATTCTTTGGGACCATTGTCTTTCTTGTACGTGTTCCAAAGCTTCCTTGATTTGCAACAAATTTGAGCAAAAGTTCTCACTGACTCTATGTCACTTCCTCGGATGCCAAGTTAACAAATCTTCTTTCTACCGGTTTCTGACCTTGGCCACGTCCGACAGAATAATGACAACACTTCATCTTTGTTCAGTGAATGTGATTTTGACGGAAACTTTTTTCAACATGGACATCTCGTGCTCCTTGCAGAATTAAATTCATCTTTTAGCAAACTCGAGCAAACTAGGCCCAAAAGCAGGCAACTTATTTTTCTAGTATAAAACAAACACAAGAAAAGTATTAATGTAAGAAATATTATTTATTCTGTTTCCACCCTTCGTTTACTAATTGATTAACCCTCCCAATTAGTCTAATGTTACTTAGCACAAAGCAAACAAATAAAGCAGCATTTTATATCTACCAGTCTTCATGAATCCATGAAACCTTATGTGCACCTAGAATAGTAGAAATGACATCACATAGACAAGGAAAGCAAAATAAGCACATGCTTCTTTTAAATCTGCTGCAGTTAGTAATGACAGAAACGAAAATGACAAAATTAATTTATTATTTTTGCACGAACAAAAGATGCAACAATTATGCACGTTTATGAGCACACATGTTAATGTCCCCGTGTGTAAAGTTTAATCTAGGTTGTGTTAGCATAACACATCACAAATCATTAATATTATTATTTATGTTATGGAAATGTGACTTCACGAGTTTAAACAGATTTCTGTTTTCAATATCGCTCCATCAAGCCCACCTCCACTGTGGCCCATGAGGAAAGAGACAGAAAAGAATGACGCTTGACCTCTGTGGCTCAGACACAGTAGCTCTAGGCGCAGCAGGCAAAGTGAGCATTGCAAAGCAGGTGCCGAAATGGTTGTGTTACAGGAGTGGGCGGTGCAGGGGAGCAGTATTGCTTCAAGGTATATGCTCTACATTGGCGTCCAAGATATCCGGCCACCATTGCCACCCCTATCCTCTTAAAATAAATGTTCCACATCTCAAAAACCAAAAGGATGTTTGGAGATTAACAAATATATTCAATAGTCGCGTTTTCTATAGAAAGGAATTAGCAGATCTATGAGAAATTGGTCCAACTGAGGGGAAAGTGACATGGGAGTGGTGATACTCACCCTGAGGATAGTGCTGCTGACTCCTTCTGGGCAGGCAGTGGAACAGCAACACCTGACCTTGAAGCGCCCCTTACCCCGGTCTTCTTGCCCATTGTATGCTGCTGGTGAGCTTCTAATTTGGTCAAATTGCAAATGTATTTGTTTTATTTAAACTGCTTACAAACATTCATATTACACATTGAAATATAAAAAATTGGGCTACCTTCAAACTTTTGATTGGCTCTTGAGTCAGTGAGGCCATAAGCGTCCAAGGAAGCAGAAAGAATGTCTGCCAACCCTGAAGATGTTTGCATTTGAGCCCTCTCAGTACCTGCTCAGTCTAAAGTCCATCTGGTCGACCATACTGATGTCAAAGATACACCAAAGGCTGCACGCTATACACCAGTGCTAACATTTTGCTTTCTGTGGACCCGCACTGAATCACTACTGGAAGCCAGGCACCTCTGCCGAATTCATTTCTATGATTTGAACCTCAAAACAATACAGATACAAGTATGCAATAAACAAACACACAAATTATTACATTGTTTATTTAATTCACATTAAATAGTAACAAGATGTTTAAAATGTTCAACATTTTGTTTCATGCCTAAAAGATATGTTACACTTCAAAATATCCCTTTGTCTTTTTGCACATTTAATGCATACTCTCTTGTTCGTTCATACAAGTGCTTAAATTGAGGCCATCAATTGTCCATACTATATTCTGTTTGCTGTACTTGTGATGCTCCAATGAATCAAATAAGAGTCCTAACTTAATTTTTAACCTCCATTTTCCAACTCCTTCACATTTAGAGAGCATGTTAAAAAATAAAATGTCAAAAACAAGGTTGGTGGAGGCTCTAAGGGGAAAATTATTTAAAGACCAAAGGACAGACAAACCCCTTATTCACAGTATAACAACACAAAAGGACTGTCAATGGTCTGTACAACTTATGGGGGCAAAGAAAAAATGTGACGGACTCTGTGACACCATGATTTTCCCTAATAAAGTTTTCCTTAAATCATGGTAGCCAATTTTACATCTCACTTTTTGATTCTTTTTGCACACATTTTTTCTCACTGCAATTTAACATCCCACACTAATTTGATTTTTGGTATGATCCATCACTGGTGGTTCCTTGGGTTTGGAGAAGCACATAATTCCAACAGGTGTGTGGCTCCCTAACCGGACCATCTTTGGTTCTATCCCAGATGATCAAGCTCTGCCATATGGGTGGGCTGACGGGATTCATTTCCTTTTTGTTGTACACACTTTACAGGTAGACACAGAGTCCGTCACATTTTTTCTTTGCCCCCATAAGTTGTACAGACAATTGACAGTCCTTTTGTGTTATTAAAAAATAAAATGTTACTTCATTTATCTGATAACATTATTTATTCATTGATTTCTAAACAGTCACGGACCCCTGAGTAGGTGTCACTGACTTCCAGAGTTCTAGGGAGCCCAGGTTAAGCATCACCGCTGTTTTACCCCATTTTAACCATAGTCATCTATGCATGTAGCCCTATTACCTTTTTTTTTTTTTATAAAATTTTAATTTTGCAGTTTTAAGTACAAACAGTAACACAGAAAGGGTCATCCAGGTGATACACAGTCAGCCTCGCAATGACACCGAATCAAGAACATTGTCCCCACGTATGGCACAGAAAGTCCGCGCCACGTGATGATAGCCATAGCATCAGCAGATCGGTGAGGCCAGCATCCACATCGGTCGAGGCGGGCGCCAAGGGGAAGGTTCCCCAATCCTACGCTCTGTACAATACAGCCAAACAGCTACGGAACCTGCAATGAGCAGTAGACACCCAGAATAACCAGAACCGAGAATTAACAAACCCCCCCCCCCACCCCCCCCCCATGGTGGTGACCCCCTCACACAGACACATTCATTCTTCTCCAAACTAGACCTGAAAAAGATGCAATGACCTCAAGGATGCCGGACATACAGCGGAGGGCAGACCTTTGAATAGAAAATCAACTAATGGACCCCATTGGAACTGAAAATTCTTGAAGTTACCCAGGAAGATATCCGCCATCCTCTCCATACTTAGAAGCTTCCAGAGTCGTGCGTGCCACAGAGAGATTGCCGGTGCCTCCTTCTTTTTCCAGGCAGCAGCCAGCGTAAGCTTGGCGGCGCCCAGACAAAGCCATAAAAAAATGTTGTCGGCCCGAGTCTGGTGTTCAAGACCGGGTTCACGCAATCCCAACAGAACAAAGGCAATATTATCCTCTACGGGATAGTGAAGGATGTCCCTGATATGCGAGAGGATCTCCTCCCAGAACGGCCTAATCACTGGGCAGTCCCACCAGATGTGGCGGAAGTCCCCGAGGAGCCCACATCCCCTCCAGCAGAGATCAGACGTGGCCGGATAGATGCGGTGAAGCCGAGTAGGGCACATATACCATTGCGTAAGCGTCTTGAAGTGAGCCTCCCGAAGGTGGAGCGAATGATTAAACGCCGTCATGTCCCGCCACAAGGCTGACCATTCCGCATCTGAGATGTCTCTCCCCAACATGGTCTCCCATTGGCCCATGTATCGGTGCCTAGGCGTCACCGCCGATTTAAGCAGAAGCTGGTATAAAAAGGAGATGGCTCCCTTCAGGACAGTCGTCCGCAATATGAAAGCCTCGAACGGTGACGGAGGCCTCGTCGCCGCCTCCAGTATCCCAGGCGAAGTGGCCCAGTGATGCAGTTGGAAGTGACGAAATCGTTCAGCCTCGGAGATCCCGTAATCCCTCATGCAGTTAGCAAAGGTAAGAGGTACCCGCCCATGAAACAGATGAGTCAACGCCCGGCAGCCTCCCTCCCTCCATGTATCAAAGACCCCTTCCCGGAGCGCCGGAGGGAAAGCTGGGTTGAAGTGTATAGGCGTAAATGGCGATGGGAAGGTAGTCCATCTCTCATCCGCAGCCAGGGAGTCCCAGACCTTCAATGTAGTACCCGTAGGCGTACTGATATAAGCATTCACCGGACGGTCCTTCCTGGGTTTCCACGCTAAGTCCCAGACCGACCTGCCAGCTACACTCCGGTCCATATGCAGCCAATGTTTCTCTGACGTTTGCTGCGACCACTCCACCAGCACTCTCAATTGTGCCGCTTTATAGTAAAGCTGCAGATCAGGAAGTCCCATTCCGCCCTCGGATCTCGGCTGTCGTAACACCGTAAACGAGAGACGTGCCCGGCCACCTTGCCACACAAATCTCAGTATCTGAGTCCTGAGATGCCGAAAAAATTCGGTATGGAGAGGGATGGGTAAGGCTTGGAATAAATATAAATATTTGGGGAGGAGAACCATCTTAACAGCATGTATTCTGCCCAGCCAAGATATGAATTTTGGTTTCCACTTCTCCAACTCCACCCGGGTCTTCACTAACAGGGGCGGGAAATTGGCCGAAAAGAGCCCGCCAACCGTCGGGGTCAGGTGAACCCCCAGGTAGACCAATGATCCAACCGCCCAAGCCAGAGGAGTCAAGGGCCTCACACGTTCCACCTCTTCCGGAGAGAGAGTAAGATTCAAGATATGGGATTTGCCATAATTTACTTTGAAGCCCGCCACCGTCTCATAGGCCAGCAGGGCTTCCCGAAGGCATGGCAGCGAACGTTCCGGCACCGTCACCGACAACAAAATATCATCCGCGAATAGCGTGATTTTGTGTTGCTCTCCTGTGAACGGAATACCCCGAATCCCCTCGTGCTTTCGCACCGCCATCGCTAATGGTTCAATACTTAATGCGAACAGTAGCGGGGAAAGGGGGCACCCTTGCCTGGTGCCCCTGGAGTGCGGAAAAAACTCCGACACATGCCCGTTCACTGTTACCCTAGACCTCGGGCAGCTAAAATTGGCCCTCACCATAGTGATGAATTTTTCGGAAAACCCGAAGGCGGTCAGTGTGTTAAAGAGGAAGCCCCAACCCACTCTGTCAAAGGCCTTTTCGGCGTCCAATCCCACCAGCACCGCTGGAATGCGGAACCTGTCGGCCTTTTCCAGTAAATGAACCACCCTGCGAGTATTATCGTGGGTCTGGCGCCCCTTGATGAAACCTGATTGGTCCGGGTGTATGATCGCTGGTAGCAGATCCTGCAATCTATGCGCCAGGATCGCGGAGTATAATTTATCGTCAATATTAAGTAGCGCTATGGGGTGGAATGACGCACAATGGGCGAGATCCTTCCCGGGTTTCGGCAGGACCGTAATCACCGCCTCCGCCAGGGAGCCCGCCGAGGAGCCGGACAGGGCCATGTCATTAAAAAGAGAGGTCATGAAGCCTATTACCTTTTTAAGTGGCTCAGCTTTCTGGTTTTTATCTCATGAATGGAAAATATCCTAGCTATCGTACTAGAAAGTTTCAATTCTATTAAGGACTCGGAGGCAAGGATTTTGCTTATCGCTTTCTTCACTTGTATTCAGCAGCCATTTTATTGCATTTAAACAAGAACCACATTTCCCATTAAATACTGGGAATTTGTAAAAACAAACAACGGACAACGTAGTCCAACTACCCCCAAATGTCCAATCAAGTGGCAGCGTCTGCACCACAGTCCTTTCCCTCTGTCCATGGATTCTCTTTCTTCGTGTGAGTCACGCCTAAGCCCTTTTCTCACAAGTCCTGTTTCCCAGTTCCTGTTCCAGGAAAAAGAGAAATAAATTACCAAGCGAGTACCCACAGACAAGGCTACACCATAAGCAAGGTATGCACAGTATATGTCCATTGAATCAGCAGAAACTTACAATAGTCATGACAATGAGAAACATTACTCAATACTTACTAGTCACGGGGAGGCCATCCCAGATCAGCAATCCGTGAGTGCGATAATTCCCACCTCTGAGTCCCTAACAGAATTGAAACCTTCCGTTACGAAAGCATTCTATGTCAGGATCAGAGGCGAGGATTATGTTAGTTTAAAGCTTACTCACCACCAAATTAGCCATATCCAACACTAGCCTAAAACAGAACATGTTAAAAGGTAGAATACGAGGACTAATCAGCAGCGTTCATAATATCTTCCACCCAGACTGAGCACCTTTGAGGCCATCACTCCACGAGTGGAATGCGCACCAAAGATTTTAAGCTCTACTTCAGCTTCCTGCATAACCCACTGCACTCAACGGGCTATGGTCTGGGAAGAAACCGCTTTGTGTGAATGCTTGAGTACGATTAAGAGCTGATTCTCTCCTGGGGGCCTGAGGTCCATGGACCTCTCATAGGCCTTAAGGCATTGATCTACACATAACTTAGGAGAGGCCGGAGAGACTGGGTATTCTATGACCCTAGTATTGGATTTAGTACGCATGCTCTTCATAAATGACACCCTGGAGGATGAAAAAGTTCTTCCAGTAATGTCTAGGGTTCAAGCATCCAAGACACTTCTGCACGATACCATGCAGAGCAGAATCACCAGCTTCCCCGAGACTTCCTTCCTCGACGGGAACCAATTGGGTTGCCAGGATAGAAAAAAGTTAAGCACCTTATTAACATCCCAAAGAGTCAAATAGCATGGTTCCAGAGGAAGAGATATCTGGATGCCACGTAAAATGCAGCACACAAAAGGATGTTCTCCCACAGGGGACCCTTCCACAGCCACATGACTGGCTGATATAGCGGAACAGAATGTGTTAATTGAGCTGTATTGAAGACCTTTCTGCACTAAACTGGCCAGGAAATTCAGGACCTGAACTATGTCAGCATCCATGGGATCACAACCCATCGCTCCCACCAATTACACCATTGTGTCCAAGCAGATCGATATCACTTGATGGTGCCATCAGACCAGGCCTTTGACAGGAGGTCTTCTTCCTGTGTCAAAAGTCTTGGGAGCGACCATCGACCCTTGTAATCCGCCATGCCATGAGGTGGAGAGACCCCTCAGCACAATCTGATGCAGGATCTGATCCGGGTTGAGAAGAAGAGTCAGAAATAGGTGGAGATGGATTGGAATATCAAACTTAAGACTTCCAATCAGGGTGAGCAAACCTATGTCTGCCTGCTGGCATCGGATCTATGCTGATGCTTTCATAATCACAGCAAACAGGGGGAACGCATGCCCTGTCTCTGGCTCCCAGTTCTGGAGAAACGCATTAGTTGCCGCAGCCAGAGGATAAGGCCTCCAACTTAAAAACTTGCGCAGTTAATGTTCAAATCTGGAGGCAAACAGTGCCACCAAAAAAGGAACCCACTGATTCCAAAGGCTGACAAAGACTTCTAGATGAAGTTTCCAAAGGCTGGAGTCCCAGAAGTGCCAGTCCGCCACTTGGTTCTCCTGACGGTAAATATATTCTGCCTTACCGAGGTCTGATGGACCAGCCAGAACTGCCAGAAGTTGGTCTCCAAATCTGAGAGTGTCTTGGTTCGAGTGCCTACCAGTTGGTTGATGTACCTGATGGCCAAAATGATGTCCAGGACACAAGACTGGATCTTGTCTTGGATCTAACACCGGACCGCAAAACACCCGGCCAGGAGCTCCAAACAGTTGATGTGTAATCTCTGCTCTGAGGACACCAGAACCCAATGGTGGAGAATTCTCCACACCGAGTGCTCCAGACTAACTTTCTGGTGTCGGATTCTATAATGAGGTCCGGAGCCGAGACAAAAATCGCTCTTCCTTTCCATGCTTCTATGTGGGAAAGCTACCGGAGAATCTCCTTCCCACCAGTCGTCTGAAAGGCTTACCAATTGGGAGTAAATGAGCCCCCTTCACAGGTGTGCTGCCTTTAATCTTTGAAGAGCCAGAAAGTGCAGGGGTCCGTATGAAAATAAGAGTCCAACCAAGCGAGTAATCTGTTGCAAGGACACTTTTTGTCGGGTAAACACTCTCAGAAGCTCATGCCAAATCTTAGTTATCTACCAAAAAGTAAGGATCAAGGTGGCCGCGGTGGAATCTTTCATGATCCCCAGAGACACTGCTCTCTGAGAAGGGTTCAGGGGTGATTTTTTCTCGTTTATGACAAAGGCAAGGCTTTCGAGAAGGTTGACTGCCATCGGCAGTTGGTCTGACAGCGGTCCAGTGTCTTGTGCCAGGAGGAGCATATCTTCACGGTAAATGATGAGGTGTATCCCCTGTGCCCGGAGGTATTCCACACTGGTTTGAGCACCTTTGTGGAGCACCAAGGGGAGGAGGAGAGGCATAAGACAATGTTGCAAACTGAAACATCTGTTGTTGCCAGAGCAACTGGAGGAACCTCCTGTGAGGAGGGAAAATCAGTATGGCCAAGTAAGCATCCTTCAGGTCCAGGCAGACCATCCAGTCTGTGTGACGTAAAACATCCAGCAAGGGTGGATACCCTCCATTTTAAAATGGTGTTACACCAGCCACTCGTTGAACTTGTGTAAATGTATTACTGGTCTCTGACCCCCACCGCTCTTGTTGGCTAAGAAAAGTTTTCTTATGAAGCCATGCAGATTATAGGGTGATAGGACAAATAGTACTTTTTGCGGGGAGCGAGGCAACGTCTGCATCCACAAATTCTGCCTCTTGTTGTGAGAACTGGAGCAGTCTGGGGTGGGTAACCTGGTGTGGGAACCCACAAAATTCTATGTGAAACCCCTGAATCCTCTGCAGGACCCACACATCGCTTGTGATTGATTGCCAAGTATGGACAAAATTCACCAGACAACACCCTTCTTTTATAAGGGAAGAAATCCAAACACTCAACGGAATTGGAGGCAGCATCAAATCACTTCTCTCCTCGGTCTCTGAAGTGCCTTCAGCGGGTCTGGTAGAATTTTCTAAAAATGGACCTGGTCCTGGTATTGCTCATGCCTGGGTCATTGCCTTCAGGAGGACTGGCAACCGGTTCTATGGAAAACCTGAGTGGACAAAACCCTTTTGATAGAGGGCTCTCTTTTGTTCACAGAAGTGAAGGTATTCATGAATTTTCCCAGTTCCTTAATGAAGGGCTCCCCAAAGAGCCCACCCTTGTGCCACAGCTAGCCCCCGCCTCAATCAGTGAGGCTTTAAGTTTTGGGTCCATTTTAATTAAGAAGGAACATTGCCGTTCCGTGGACAGCACACAATTGGGGGTGCCCATTACGGCGCTTCCACGTTGTGCCCAATCTGAGAATACCTCCGGAGAGGTGAGGGAACCCAAAGCCTTGGCATCCTCTGCCATGTTGAGGATATTGGTAATGGGGCCAAGGGTGTCCAGGAGCTTATTCTGGCATGCCTGCCAGGACCTATCAATGCCCTTTCAGAGAGGTTGAATTTCTGGGGTCCAGTTCTGGAGTTAAGGCTACCTTCCCATCCAGTGAGGAGTGAGGGCACTCAGCCTAGCGGCAACTACGGGCTTCTTTCCCTAACGCGTCTCTGATCTGTCCCACCAAGTAGTTCACCACCTTCATGGAGGGAGCCCACTCAGATGAATGGGGAAAGAGGAGCTCCTCTGGGTCAACTATGTTCGACCCAGAGGCGTTAGGACCTGTGGCAGGAGCCGGAAGGGAGGGGTGCCAAGTCCTGGAATGACCAGCATCATCATCAGTGTCCCTGTGGGCATCATCATCTGGGGGATTAGGCAAGACCGGGCTTGGTGACCCCGTTGCTGGGTCAGAGGAGCCCATGGGCATGGGAGAAGGTTGGGCTTGGGCCAGAAATGCCTGTCTAAGATGCGTAAAAGGCGTTGTGATCAACCCATGCTTCACTGGGGCAATTGGACATGACTGGTTCAGTACCCAAGGGCTGGATGGGGGAGGGGGATCTGCTTCGCCCTGTGAATTGGACACCTTTGCGCATTCATGCACAATTTGCTGTGCTTAGCGCTGCTCCATGGGGTCCATGACCACCTCCACTGCCTGATAGACTGAAGCTTCTATGGCATTGTAAAACTCGTTGTACCATGGGAAGAAAGCCAAGGGATTCCCATCACCCTGGATTAAGTTCTCATCTGCCATGCCCACTGACCAGGAGGAAGCAAGTACTGACACGCAAGGGCAGGAGGAACTGCCTTGAGCTTGTACCCAGCGCTATAAGGAATCACTTTAAAGATCGGGACAGAGTCTGGGTGGCCTGGGAGGCGGACCTGGGGGTGGCCCTGGAGCCGGGACAGCGCAAGCGTATTGGGCTCCTGACCCGGAAAGTCTTGTGCAATGCAAGGTTTAAATTGATGCACTTTAATTTTGTGCATTGCACCTACATGACCCCGGTCTCCCTGCACCGAATCTCTGCGGATAGGCGGGACGACTGCCCTAGGTGTGGGGCGGAGAGAGCTGGATTCTTCCACTTGGCTTGGGAGTGCCCGCAGGTCGGGGGATTCTGGGGGGAGGTGGTGGAGCACATTGGCTGTGTTACGGGCCTCCGGATTGCCCTGGATCCGCTTCATTGTCTCTTGGCCGTGGCACCCAAGCCCAATAAGAGGAATGTGTCCTACGCGTTCCTACAGTTGCTGCTGGTATTGGCAAGGCGGCGCGTGGCTATCACTTGGATGGAGCAGAGGGCCACTGAGTTGTCCTTATGGTTTAGGGATGTTAGAGAGTGGTCCTTGGCTGAGGAAACTCACATGCAGCGCACGCGCCGCAATGAAAGGCTTCAGGAGGACCTACTAGCTTGGAGGATGATGTGTGCAGAGGGGTTGCCTGATGATGATTCGGATGCCACCAGTGCAGAATTGTTTACCCCTGAGGAGTCTGGGTCCGAGGAGGATGTGGCGGGAGGAGGGGAGGGGGGACCTGTTTCAGAGTAGTGACCTGATGGGTGCGCACTAATATTCCCTATTGTATAACTATGTGATTTGTCTTGATTCCCAGAGGATTGCTTATATCTGTAATGTATGCACCCTATCGGGCCACGAGGAGGTAACCTGACTTTTTTTTGCACGTACTCTGTTAACGATGCCATGTTTGGGGGGGATTTGTTCTGTTGCTACATGTTAGAATGTGTCTATATTGGAAAACTTATCTGTACTGAAGGATGGGAGATGGGATCAATGGAAGACGTAGGGGGGGGAATGAACGTAAAAAAGCGGATATTAGTAATACACGTGTTCTTTATGCAATAGATTCTGTTTATCCCTGTGGCACTTTCCGACTTTACGCCGCCCGGCCTCCGGGATGTGGGCCTGGTGGCTGTGTATTATCCTGTGTGTTGACTATGATCTTTTTCATCTCTCAGTGCCTATGTGTAGTTATATTTGACTATGTCTTCCATGTTTTCCGCAATAAACATATTTTTCAAAAAAAAAAAGATCATGACAGAGTTAGTGTCAGGTGCCCCACAAGACTTACCTCTGCTTGTGAAGCAATTCCGCAGACGACAAGAGCACCCGCCCCTGTACCAACCTGACCCTTGTGGAATGTATGACCCAGCAGGGATGAGATGGACGCAGGGAAGGGAGCCAGGAAGTAGAGGCTTAATGTGGGAGTGGAGCTTGCGGGGTATCTCGGTGCCAGCTGGAAACCAGAAAAGAACCAGATCAGAAATGAACCACACCTCCCGCTTTCAGAGCAACCCCTCAAACACACACAGAAACAGTTTCCCTCCGGGAACTCACCATTGCTTCTGTAGACTACGGTACCCAGACATCATTGCAGCTCCAAGGAAGGACAACCAAGGTGAGGCGCTCCTGCGCAAGGTACCCAAGCCAAAACCAAAGGAAAGCGCTCCTGCGCAAGGCACCAACAAACACATGTCAAACCAGAAGGCAAAACGCTCCTGCGCGTGTAACAATAATCAAAACTTAGTCACGGAAACTGTGGCATCCCTAGAAAACAAAAGTATGCTATTTACAATGCTCCAGCTCAGCGGAGCTATTCCCCCAAGCAGCGCTCCTGCGCGATGGGGAAATTAACCACTGTGAAGACAAACCCAAAAGTAAGGCACTCCTGTGCTAAGACCCTTAACCCCAGCACAGCGCTCCAGCCCGGTAAGGGTTAATGTATGCAGAAAAATGAACAGCCCTGGATAGCGCTACAGCGCGGTGAAACAGAAGGAAAACAAGCAAGCGCTCCTGGCGAGTATCTATGGCTCAAAACTACAAGCGCTCCAGCGCGGGGTGAACAAACAACAAACAGCGCTCCAGCGCGGTGTGAACAAACAACAGACAGCGCTCCAGCGCTGTGTAGGCCAGCAGGTAACTGATGCGTCTCAGCTCTGGTAATTGCATCGGCGTCTCAGGAGCATCCAGAAAGGATTCGAAGCACTGAGCCGGCGGGAAATGCGATGTTTAAGCGTTTCCCCCGGAAGTGCTTCGGTAGACCCGGGTCAGCTGCCCAGGACTAGACCGGGACTCAACTTCTGCCCGGAAGTGAGTATCCCGGCAGTTCTGTGTGTGTTAGCGGGGATGGCGGGGAGCGGCAAGCGCCGTGAACCGTGACAGCACCCCCCCCTAGAAACAGATCCCCCCAACACCACCGGAAATCAGAGAGGGGAGCCAGGGCGAGGGCTCAGAGGGTGACTCAGATGAAAAGCACGGACCAGAACAGGAGCATGGCGTACATGGGAGAAGGGTTCCCAAGACCACTCATCCGGACCGTACCTCTTCCAGTACACCAGGTAGAATAGCTTACCCCTGGTACGACGAGACCCCAAGATGGCCCTGACCTCATACTCAACATGGTCCTCCACCACCACCGGAGAAGGAGGAGAGGGAACAGTGCTGCCAGAACGGACTGCATGCAGAAGGGAGACATGGAAGACCGGGTGTATCTTCATGTGCGGAGGAAGCGAGAGATTCATGGCCACAGGGTTGACCACCTTCTCGATGACAAAGGGACCCACAAAACGAGGCAACAGTTTCTTGGGTCCGTGAACATTGAGGTGCCGAATGGAAAGCCACACCCTATCACCCGAGCGGTATGCGGGTTCCTTCTGTCTATGTGCGTCAGCATGCGCCTTGTAGGTGTCCTTCGCCTTGGCCAGCTCAAACCGTGCTTGCTGCCATAGTCTGCGCAGTGAATGAGGATAACACAGCACTGTGGGTAGCTGGCTGTCCAGGGGTTCCTCCCAGGCAGTGGTGCGAGGGTGACGTCCGTGGAGGCAGAAGAAAGGGGACATGCCGATGGCCGAATGCTTGCTGTTGTTGTACGCGTATTCTGCCATCCATATCACCTCAGACAATTTCTTCTCAACCATAAGCAGCAAACAGCGGAGGTACTGCTCCATGGTGTGGTTTGTTCTCTCGGCCTGACCATCGGTCTGGGGGTGGAACGCTAAGGACAGGCGTACGTCCATCTCGAGTATCCTGCATACCTCTTTCCAGAAGCGCGACACGAATTGCGATCCCCGATCCGTTATGACCACTGATGGAATGCCATGGAGGCGAACCACCTCTTGCACGAAGATCAAGGCCAGTTCTGCTGCTGTGGGCAGTTTCACCAAGGGTACGAAATGCGCCATCTTGGAGAGGTGGTCCACTATGGTAAGAACCGTGGTGTGACCTGTCTTGGTGAGCGGGAGCTCGACCACGAAATCCATGGAGATGGTGTGCCACGGATACGGCGGTACAGGAATGGAACGCAGAAGGCCAACAGAAGGCTCTGACCTGTTCTTGCCTAGCAGACAAACGGCACAGTTTGTCACATGGTTTCTCGTGTCGTGGCCGGAGAGTACATGATCGTGGCACATGCAGAGTGCTCTCTTCTGCCCAGGCACCCCCGGAAGGTACAGCTGTTCTCCTCTGTATAGTAACCCGTTCACGCAAGTCACACCCACGTCTCCCTCTGCCAGGACTACTGGATCGGACTGCTTCGTGTCTTGTTTCGCCTGGGTGATGAAATCCGTGGATGCGACTATGCCCTGGAAGTGTTTCTTCGGTATTATGGAGACAGGCTCGATGTCTTCGGCATCCTCGTCGGATTCGTCTAGCCGCGAAAGAGCATCCGCCTTGGCGTTTTCTTTCCCGGGCCGGAACGTGATCACAAAGTTGTACTCTTGAAGAACAGGGTCCATGGAATCTGTCGGGCTGTGAGGGCACGTGCTGATCGTAGAAACTGGAGGTTTCTGTGGTCTGTGTAGATGGTTACTGTGTGTTTGGCGTCTTTCAGGAAGTGGCGCCATTCCTCGAATGCTGTCTTGATTGCTAGGAGCTCCCGATCAGACACGGTGTAGTTGCGTTCAGCGGGTTGGAGCTTCTTGGAGTAAAAGGCCACAGGATGCAGCTGTCCTGTGCTGGTACTTCTTTGTGATAGCACTCCCCCTATGGCGTCCTTAGAGGCGTCTGCCTCCACTATGAAGGGTTGCTCGGTATCAGGGTGCACCAGGACCGGGGCTACGGTAAAATGCCTTTTTATTTCTTGGAAGGCGTTGTCTGCTTTTACCACAGTACAGGCACTGGTTCTGCTTCCTCCTTTTTTGCCTTTCTTGATTGGTCAAGGGTCCTCTTATGCCGCAGATCTGCATGGGTTCAGAAGCCTCGCCCTGGGGAGCGGGTTCTTCTTTGGCCTTCTCGGCGCCCTTGTCCCCAAAGGACAAGAAACGGTTGTCACTGCCTTTCCCCTTGTCTGTCTTTCTTTCCTGTAGTCGGAAGTTCATTTTCACCACCATGTCGATGAAAGGACCTATTACGTCAGGCGGATCGGGATACTGCGATATGAGATCCTTCAGGTCATCACGCAATCCCCGATAGAACACCGATACTTTCTTATCCTCAGGCTAGTGGGCCTCGATAACAAGCCTGCTGAACACAGTGATGTAATGGAGCAGGTCTTGGTTACCTTGTCTTAGGTTGAGCAACTCATTGTCTGCGGCTTGTACAAAGGTATGGCGAGCGAACATACGCCACATGGCTTCCTTAAACGTCGGCAGGTGGTTGAGCATGGGATCGTCGTTTTCTACCAGAGCAATGGACCACTGAGCGGCGTCCCCGCCCATGTACGACAGGATATACGCGACCTTGGATGCATCATCGGGAAAGGCCGCGGTCCTGGCCATGAAATGCAGGTGGCATTGATGGATGAAAATCCCGTACTTGGTGCTGTCACCGTAGAAGCGTTCAGGTGGTGCTAGCTGTACTGGATGAGGGGTGATGACTTGTATGGCTGTGTCTTGGTTGGTGGCAGCAGAGGACCCCCCAAAGGTAAACGTAGACTGTCTCAACAGACCTTCTTGTCTGACTCTAGGGCTAGGAGTGGTTCCCCACGGACTGGTGACCCCGGCTGCCATTTGGCCCTGTAGGGCTGTCATGTCATGGCGTAAACTGAGTTTCTTGGTCTGCATGGCAGCCAACATGACTGCTATGTCTTGCAAGGTAACCTCCGGATCGCCCATGTCGTCTGGGCGGAATAGTAATCGTGGGCTTCGAATTCTGTCAGGTGCCCCACAAGACTTACCTCTGCTTGTGAAGCAATTCCGCAGAGACGACAAGAGCACCCGCCCCTGTACCAACCTGACCCTTGTGGAATGTATGACCCAGCAGGGATGAGATGGACGCAGGGAAGGGAGCCAGGAAGTAGAGGCTTAATGTGGGAGTGGAGCTTGCGGGGTATCTCGGTGCCAGCTGGAAACCAGAAAAGAACCAGATCAGAAATGAACCACACCTCCCGCTTTCAGAGCAACCCCTCAAACACACACAGAAACAGTTTCCCTCCGGGAACTCACCATTGCTTCTGTAGACTACAGTACCCAGACATCATTGCAGCTCCAAGGAAGGACAACCAAGGTGAGGCGCTCCTGCGCAAGGTACCCAAGCCAAAACCAAAGGAAAGCGCTCCTGCGCAAGGCACCAACAAACACTGTCAAACCAGAAGGCAAAACGCTCCTGCGCGTGTAACAATAATCAAAACTTAGTCACGGAAACTGTGGCATCCCCGGAAAAGAAAAGTATGCTATTTACAATGCTCCAGCTCAGCGGAGCTATCCCCCCAAGCAGCGCTCCTGCGAGATGGGGAAATTAACCACTGTGAAGACAAACCCAAAAGTAAGGGACTCCTGTGCTAAGACCCTTAACCCCAGCACAGCGCTCCAGCGCGGCAAGGGTTAATGTAGGCAGAAAAATGAACAGCCCTGGATAGCGCTCCAGCGCAGTGAAACAGAAGGAAAACAAGCAAGCGTTCCTGCGCGAGTATCTATGGCTCAAAACTACAAGCGCTCCAGCGCGGCGTGAACAAACAACAAACAGCGCTCCAGCGCGGTGTGAACAAACAACAGACAGCGCTCCAGCGCGGTGTAGGCCAGCAGGTAACTGACGCGTCTCAGCTCTGGTAATCGCATCCGCGTCTCAGGAGCATCCAGAAAGGATTCGAAGCACTGAGCTGGCGGGAAACGCGATGTTTAAGCGTTTCCCCCGGAAGTGCTTCGGTAGACCCGGGTCAGCTGCCCAGGACTAGGCCGGGACTCAACTTCCGCCCGGAAGTGAGTATCCCGGCAGTTCTGTGTGTGTTAGCGGGGATGGCGGGTAGCGGCAAGCGCCGTGAACCGTGACAGTGAGGTACTGCGAATTTGGTGCTGGGGCCAGCGAGTTCATGGAGGGCAAAGCCAGATGTCTGTACCGGTCTAAGCCCCAGGGACACCACCCCCCTGGTGTCAATGGATTAAATGGGATGAAATCAGCCATTTGGGAGAGTGTCCCCTCAAGGCGCTCACAGCCTTAACACATGAATACAAACTCCAGGGGACGTTACATTAAGCACACCCACTACCGACCCTTTACTCCTAAAGGGCATCACTTTCGTGCAATTTTCACACGTATATGCCTGTACAGGCCCCAAAACTAGTTGCATAACTCTCCAGGGGCCTCAGAGGCTCAGTAAAGTGGCACCCATTTCTGGACCCTTCTGGCAGGGATTTCCAAAACCATGCGTCGAATACCATAGAGAAATCATCTACCACAGTGCCACCTAGTGCAGGGAGGGCTCCCCCACACTCTGTTACAACCAGGGATATAATGGTAGTTGCGTAGGAGTGCAGAAGCGGTCCACTGACCGTGCAAAACACACACACTACAGCAGTAATCAACAGATTTTAAAAGTAAAGTCAGAAGAGAAAGAAAATGAACGTAACTTGGCTGCGAGCAGCGAAGAAAGAGGCTCTATGGATAGAGGCAAAGGATTATGTGGCAGATGCTGCACCTGATTGGACATTTGCGGACTGTTGGACTACATTGTCCGTTGTTTGCTTTTACCAATTTCCAGTGTTTCATGGGAAATTTCATCCTTGTTTAAACGCAATAAAATGGCTGCTGAATAAAAGTGAAGAAAGGGATGAGCATGATCCTCGCCTCCGGTCCTGACAAAGGATTCCATTTATATTAATGGATACACCTTTTATAATCATATGTAATATCTGCTTAGTGGGACCATGCCTAGTGTGACATGAGCCAGCCCTCACATTATACATACAAGCTGGAATTTTCCATATATAGTTAAAAGGTCAATAGTGAAACTAAGGCCAGACTTTCTCAAGGGGCCACAAAAGGCCACTTGACAGCCAGGTGTTTTCTGTTTCTACATCCAAAAGTATCATACAAAATACACAGGCATTACACCAAAGAAGACACACACCTTAATACTAGCTGGACCTACTGGCCAATGCTCGATTAAGATGCATCTCATTCCAAGCAGCTCAGTTCCTGAAGGGAGTGTCTTCTACAGATAGCATAAACTGCAAAAACTCGTTACAACATGTATTTGGAGAGGTCAGGTTTAGTGCACTGTCAGAGCATCTTGAAGTAAGCAGTGTAGGATAACAATTTACTGTATGTATTCTGCCCCTTACTCTCACACGATATCCAAAATACTAGGGGAGGACAATGAACAAAGTTGACCTTCACATAAGAAAATTCATTTTCACATTAGTAGGTAGCAAAGATGGTAATAATAGAATTTATGCACGATTTTCCAGATACCATCAGATGTCAGTGTTTTGTCCCCGATTGAACTCTGTCAGTCACTTATCTAGCACTTACTATTCCAGACCTCTGGAGCCAGAACACTCTGAAGTGCTGGCAGCATGTGTGCTAATATTAGAAGCAAAAAAGCAAAGGACACTAGACTGCAATGGAACTGCTAACAGAGCACATGGATGCCTTAAATACACCAATAAACAATGAATACAGTTTGAGGCTGTTGAGACCTGAAACTCCAGTTTTTCCTTTATTATTTAGCAAATATTATTGCCTCACTTCATCACAATTAAAAACAAGACCCAAAAATTCTGCCAGAGTGTCACGCGATATGTTCTTTTGATGCTGAAGTTTGTAATTTGATGTCTAGAAAACATGTCCTCCTTTTCCAACATCGACTAATTCCTGTAATTTGTGATATGAAAAATATTGATTGCATTATATGGAAGAGTGTAAGTGTCGGGTGGGAGGACATTATTCTTCTGGGCAGCATCCAGGTTCTTTCAAACTGTCACTGATGAAGCATACTGTGTCATCCTTTATGAAAGCGGAATCCTTCCACTAGAATCTAGATAGTGTACTTGGTATCTGGTCTTAATTCACTCTGGTGAAGCCTGCATCCACACAAGGGGAATTGCTAACTTTACCCTCTACAGTCTATAATGCAATTATTAACCAATATCGTGCGGAGTGGACCTGCAGTGCTTTAATGATGTAATATTGCACCAGAACACTAGTGCAATCTAGGATGCAGTTGACTGGTAGCCTCTGGCTTGACACCTCAATAAAATGTGCATTTTGATCAATATGTCTTAAAGACAACTTCAGCTCAATCAAGATTCCTCTTGGACACCCAAAACAAGAGCACTAGGGCAGCACAGTGGAACGCAAAATCCACCATTTAAGGTAGGGGTGGGATTTCAGGCCTTCCTCTAGCATAGTCAACAGGTAGTATTTCATTAGCGATTCATTTTTCATTCCATAAGCATATTGAAACCTTGACGTCCCACTAAACGTGACACACTTTGGTGATCACTGTAATCCCAGTAGTGAAGCTCAAGTTTACATGCTAGAAAGTTTGATCAGTTTCCACACTTGTACTTTATCTCAATATTGGCCACAGGAATGGAATGACCAAGTGAGGCATGACAGCAACCCATGAAGAAATGTACAATTCTCCACTCTAACAAAGCAAAGAGTAGTAAGCCTAGTAGAGAACTTGCTGGTAGACAGTATGAGACAAGCTGCAATATGAGATGCGGGGTTGATTCTGTCAAATGCTTGTTGCAGCCGGATCCAGTGACACCACCACTGCCTGGATTTGCCCGCTCACCATTCTTCCCACCAACAGAAGCCATTCCCACCCAAGGACCTACTTAATGCAGGCTACAGTGTGAAAGTGCTGCAGAAATATGAAGGTGGCGCACCAAAGGCAACCCCGTCTGCACCCATCCGCACCTGGAACATGGCCAGTGCCATGACCCCTGGCCCTCCCGTCCCCCGAAGATACACCACCGCCGAGCTCTACACCCTCAACCCCGGATGCTGCAACCAACACTGCCACAATGACGACCCAAGTTCCACGGTAGGACCTTTCACATACACCCACAGCCACATCGCCTGACATAGCACACATAACAGCTCCACCCCGAATACACTACAAACACCACCTGAACAAAAACACCAGTTCCCATGAGCCCTTCTCAACACATGCTCACTGTGCAAATACACCACCAAAATTTGGTGCCTCATCCCCATCCTTACACCCGAAGTCCTTTTCCTTACTGAGACCTGGCTCAACCCCACCTCCATGACCGATATCACCACCGCAATACCCGAAAGATACAGGATGAATGAATGAATGAATTTGGGATTTGTATTGCGTGACTTAACCCGGAGGCATCAAGGCGCATCTGATGGAAACAGCTGAGTGGTCGGAGGCACCCGACAGAGGCGAATTACAGGTAGGACTCTGCGAAAAGCCAAGTATCACCCATTGCAAGCCTGACAGAGGGACCGCCATCATAAACAAGGAATCCATCCAATGCACCACCACAAATGACAACATCACCCCAGCCATGGAACACCACAACTTCCAACTCCAAAAAGACAGCAAAACCACCACCAAGGGCATCCTCACCTACAGTCCTCAAGGACCACTTCCAGCCTTCTGCAACTTCATCGCGGACTTCATCACCACCCTCACCACAGACTCCAACAGCTACATTTTCCTCATCAACCCGAACTTTCATCTCGACGTCCACAATGACATCTACACTACAAAACTCCTTAACAGTATGAACAATATCAAGCTCACTTAACTCGTCCTTGGCCCCACACACTCCACAGGCCACACACTAGAACCCATCTTCACCTCCAGTGACTGTATCTGGTACAGCCACACCACGGAACTCACCTGGACTGACCAGCCCATCATACACTTCAACATCAGCAGCTCACGCCCCCACCGCAGCTGGAGCAAAGTCTCAAAGGACACATGGATCAACTCCCTCTACACCAGCCACCCTATCTCCCCCAACAACCTAGACCAGAAAATCAGAAACCTCAACAATTGGACCACCAACTGCACCTACAGTGTCGCTCCAATTGGCAACAAAATCCACAGAAGGTCCACCAAGCAGGCTAGCTGGTACACTGAAGACCTCAGCACCACTAAACGACAATTTAAGCAACTGGAAAGGAGATGGTGCACCAGCAAAGACACGACTGACAATATCGCATTAAAGACACATCTCAACCTCTACCACAGACAGTTGAGAGAATCTGAAGAAAAAGGCCTTAGCCACATGCATCAAATCAAGCTCCAATAACAGCAAATAACTCTTCAATGTCAAAGAAGTTTCCATCCCCTCAGCTGCAACAAACAACATAACCCCCTCACAGGAACTCGGCAACAACCTTGCAATCTTCTTCCACTACAAGATCGCCAATATCTACATAAATTTCAAACTGCAGGCCAAACCCACGGACTTCTTCAAGCAACACAACGACCCCACTACCACCACAGACACCTGACAAACCGAATGGAGCTAGCTCACCCATCAGGCCACCGCCTCCATCATGAACTCAGTCCACTCAGGGGCCCCAACCAAGCCTTTCCCTCACCATATCTTCAACCTAGGCGAAGCCAGAATCAGCCATGTACTCACCACCTAGTACAACACCTCATTTGCCATAGCCTCCTTCCCCGAGGATTGAAAACATGCAGAATTCAACACCCTACTAAAGAAACCATCAGCAGACCCCAGAGAACTCATCAACTCCCGACCGATCTTCCTGCTCCTGTTCCCTGACAAAGTACTAGAAAAAGCCATCAACTAACTCTCTTCACATCTGAAATGGAACCTCCTACTTGACTCCTCCCAATCCAGATTCCACAGCAGCCACAGCACTGAGACCGCCCTCCTAGCAGCTACAGACAACATCCGAGCCCTATTCAACCAAGGAAAGTCTGCTGTTCAGATCATTCTAGACATCTTGGCAGCCTTCGATACGACTTCCCACCAAACACTCATCACGAGTCTGCAGAACATAGGTATCCAAGGAGCCACTCTGGGATTGATCACCTCCTTCCTCACCGGAAGAACACAATAAGTCAGCCTTCCCTCCTTCACCTCCGAACCCAAGGAAATCATCTGTGGAGTACCCCAAGGATCCTCACTCAGCTTCACCCTCGTCAACACTTATATGGCACCACCTGCCAGCATCACCGAAACCCATGGACTCAACATCATACTGTACGCCGACGAAACAACTTATCCTCTCCCTCTCGAAAGACAACACCAAAACCAACTTCCACAACTACATGACAGACTTTGCCAACTGGATGAATACCAACTGCCTGAACCTCAACACAGACAAGACCAAAGTACTGATTTTCGGAAACTATAGCTCCCCAGAGAACACATCCTGATGGCCATTGGACCTACTCCTACCCCCACTGACTAGGCTAGGAAGCTAGGCATCATTCTGGATAACACAATAACCATGACACCTCAGGTCTGCCCCGTCTCCTCCTCCTGATTCTTCCTCCTCCACAAGATATATAAATGGCTACCCCAAAGCTCAAGATACACCATCACCTAGGCCTTCATCTCCAGCTGACTGGACTACAGCAACACTTTCTACACAGGGATCACAGCTCACTTCCTCCGATGACTACAGACCATACAAAAAGCGCAGCCAGACATCCTGGATCTCCCTAGATGACCACCCCTTCACCCCCTACTTCATGGAACTCCACTGGCTCCCTTTACAGAAAAGATGCCGGTTAAAGCTTCTGACCCATGCATACAAGGTCATACACAACTACAGACCTGCTTACTTGAATCACCAGCAGAACTTCTATCAGCCCACCAGGCACCTCTGCTCCGCTTCCCTTTCTCCAACACTCACTCCCAGATCTGACATAGTAGATGCGGAGGACGCTTCTTCTACCTAGCAGCAAAGACTTGGAATGAGATACCCTTTCATCTTTGGACCTTCAAAACTCTTCCAGAGTTCTGAAAGTCCCTGAAGACCTGGCTAATCAACTGGACCCTGCCGGTGCCTGGATAACGTCACGAGTGACAAGTAGTGCTCTACAAATCTACTGATTGATTGATACTGGACTGTCTCTACAGTGTTATGTACCAGCATTGGTTGCAAGTACAGCATATCTTGTAATGCAACTAGTGAAAATAATGAAGATGGCCAACGAGAGCCTCTTGTCATGCAATTATTCTCCTCATCCTTGATCTAAAATGTTGGCAAGAATAAAGGGCCATTTTATCAAGGCACTGAGCAACATTTCCTCCCTGTTGCTGAATCTGGTCTGGTCTAATGAGGACTATAAACAGAGCTGTCGCTGAAACAGAGGTGAAACTGGATATGTACTTATATCTAAAACAATGATGCATTTGGAGAGTTATGAAAATACTAGAAACATAAAAACTATATGTCTGTATTGTGTAAAGCAATACCTCTCGAAATTCAATCACAAATTAATCATTGTACCCTACATGAATTAAATAAAGCAAACAATATGTACGTAAGCGCGTGGTGTATTATTTATTATGGTATTCTTCCTACAGATAATGTAAATATTACATTCCAGCAGAGTGCTTGAGTTTCTGTGCAGTGTAATGTACAATTTTGTAAAAAGGAACAAATACAATTTTATACAAGGAAAAACAAGTGAGGCAACATTGTTTCTTAATAAATCAATAAAAGGGATACAATTATTCAATGTTTCTCATTTGACCTACTCAAGCTGTGATCGGCCGGTACTTGACCGCAACTGCCAACTAAAGATCAGCCTGTGCATGGCCCCAACTGCTGATGTAATCGACTTCTGTGTGATTGCAACTTCAAAGTGTGATGACCAGCATGGCTGCATCTGCTCAAAGAAAATCAGCCTGAGCGTATCTGGCCAGTGTGACCAGCTGTGGATGGAGTGCAACTGCCATTTTACCCGGCCTGAACAGAGCTGCAGCTACTGAAGCCATGTCCAACTGAGGAGGAGGCATCTGCCGAAGTACTGCTTGGCTCAATCAGGGCACCAACAAGGACCTGACAGGCTTCACGTGTGCCCAGTATTAAAACCCCCAAATCTAGACACACTTACTGTCAGTCTGCTAAGCCAAGCCTGGAATAGAATTTCTGCTCCTGCCACCGTAGGACTTGGTGAGGATTATCTGAAGAATATGGCCCCATCGCATGATGCAGGAGAGAAGAAGAGCTACCGGCTTTGGGGGGGGTCCATGGCTTTAGCATGGCTGTCCCGCCCAACACTATTTTTGGTGCAGTTATTTTAGTGTTCAATAGTATGTCATCAGTATATGAGTTCTCACCCTTTAGGGTCCGCGTGCGTGACCATGTATGTATCAGCAGTTCCCTCCTCTCTAGCTTATCCTGTCGTTTAATAATGGAGCATTGTATTTCCTCCCCATCAGTGTTACCTTTTTCTTGGAACTCATCTGCCTCTTTCCTTAGTTGTGTCAACTGCTCATGTTCCTCCTCATCATTTCTCTCTTTTGCACTCAGCCCTAAATCTTCCCTCAGACCAAAAGTGGAAATGGGGATTCAAAAGCATGTAGCATGTCCCCTCCTAAGGATAAGTGCCCATTCAGGACTGGTGTTTTAAAACTGCCCTCTCTGGGGCTAGATGGCATGTCAGATACCCTAGTTAAATCACCTCCCAGGAATATGTGGAAATAAGGTACATGTGATAAGCTTGGTTGTAAAGCCAGTGCTTCCTCAGGTGTGTTAGGTCTTTCACACTGTATTTAGGGGCCTGAAAGTGATGGGTAAATTAAAGTTGCTAGAGGAGGGATCTTTTGTCCCAATGTTGGGTGGCTGTTCTCATTGCTGGCTCTATCTGAAACCTAGGAATTAAATTCACTATTTGCATCTACTCTCTGTCTTTTCCTTTCTTCCTCAGTAAACAACAAAATCTCCTTCTCAGTCAATGCGCTACTAGTTATTTGCACATTGTCTGTTCCTTCCCCCAGTTTGACAAAAAGGCCTTGAAGCTTGGAGGCGATAAACAGTTTTTTCAAATTATTTATGTCAATATTTAGTTGGCGGTGCGTCCAAATACATAGCAGAGCAGTAGCCCTTCTAAAAGTAGTGGCATTTGGTATTGCTTTAAGCCGGTCTGCTTTAATTGTTGAAAACCGACACTTTTGCCATAGTGACAACAAATGCTGTACTGTTTGCACATAGTTACTTAATTCCAATTAACACAGGCTATAAGATGTGGGCCAATCTTTTGCTAATTCTAGCTCTTTTTTAGTAGGCTTCTTGCACTCACTATTCACCATTGCTATTGCAGAACAGTCTCTGTATTCAGTGGAGGCATTCCCCTGGCCTTTCTTTTTTTAAAAGAGAGCTTTATTTTTTGCAATTGAAAGGCACTGAAGTAAACAATCTTTTACATAGTGTGAATCCCACAATGGGTCACCCTTTAAGTGTATACTTTCTGTCAAGCGTTCAATATCATCTATCTCAAGAGAACCAAATCTAGGCCACAGCCCTTCATTCCCTTTCCACGTCCATGCTAGCGCGCAAAAAGGAGTTACATATTCTAAACAATTTGTATCTTTTACAACCTGAGCTGCAGGGTTATCTGCTGGTAATTTAAAACCCTTCTCTAATGACAGTTGTTTAAACAATAGGTTTGTCTTTTTCACCATGCTAGTCCTTACCACCTCCATAGTTCCTTTAGAAAAGCTGGTGCCCATTATGCCCTTCACTCACAATGTTAAACCCTGAAAGATAAACAGATTTGTCTCCTGGAAGGAAACATTTGTTAAGATTTGGATAGAGAGACTTGAGAGAACAAAAATCAACAGTTGCGGACCACTCAGACACCACATAAAACAATTTGACTTCCCTGATGCATTAATACACCATTGTTTCATATCACTCAAAGAAGCATTGCAAAGAAACATAGCGGGACAATACTGATTCAGATTTCATACGTCTTTATTTCGAAAATTTACATCATAAAAGACATTTCATCATAGCAAAAACAACCATGAAAACCCTATACACAATCAATCTAACAATTCTCTTTCTGGTCAAAACATTCAATTAAAACATGATTAAACTACCTGCTATATAGATTTACTGATGTATGTGCTCTACCTTGTTTTTCTGAAAATCTGCAAAATAAAGTTTTTAAAAAAAACTATGTCGTTAAGAAGTACTGATACAAAATCATTTAAGACTGACAATTGATCATCTCACTTATGGGTATCTTGCTCTTATAATCCATGCCCACCCCAAAAATTTCTCCACTCCTATGATCACAATCTCTAAAGTATTAGATCTTAAGGCCCAGAGTGCTTCAGAGCTCGCCCGTGTGTTCAACATCTGCAAATGGGCTTTAGCCATTTACTCCGGGGGGCGGCATAAGCAGGACAGGCAAAAAAGACATGACCAATGGTCTCCCTATGGACTCTACACCAGGGGCAAAACTCAGGTGACTGGCCTCGCCATTTACTGGTAAAGGATTTTACTGGCAATGACCCAACTCTAAACTGATGATACAGCTTTCTATCCATACTCCGGGTGATAACATCCCAGTAATCCTCCAGATGGGGATCGAGTTTGTGAACCAGGAACTTTCTGGTCAGAGTAACTGAGTCAGATTGAAGAGCCAGATGGCGTCTTACAGTTGCCCAGTACAACATTTTAAATTCTTTTTTGGATGGAAAGGTGTTATCTCCCGGTGCTACCCAGAGAGAGCTGAGACCCATATTTTCCAGAATTAGCTTCACCTCTCTGAACCAGGGGATATTGCCTGATCCCATGATCGATCTTACATCAGAGAGGCAAAACTGGTTAATTCCGGCGTTTACCAAATTCGCCTCCACAAGGCTACCATCCGAAATTGCGCTAGCTCTTTAATCGATTGACATCCTATATCGAGCAGTAACGGTTTGGTAGGGGTGGATTACGGGAGGCCTACCAAATTACGCAAAAACTTATTTTGGATTCTGATCAAAGGGGCCAGGTCCGTAAACCCCCATAGGTCAGCACTATACAGGAGGGCAGAACTAATTTTAGCGTCCTACATTTTTAGTGCGGGCATTACCCTCTTGGTTTGAGACTTTCTTTGTTCCTGGATCAGGCACCCTGTAAGTCGAGCAAATTTCAAATAAAGCGCTTCGATCTGGAGTTTCCATCGCAGCCTATAATCCAGGACCACACCAAGATAGGTCATAACCTCCACCTGCTCTAATTCCACTCCATTCATACTAGCGTGGCTTTTTTGTGGCCTATTTTTGGTTAGGACCATAAATTTGGTTTTGCTCACGTTTATCTGCAAATCATTCAATTTGATGAAAACCTCAAACCTGTTGATCGCTGTCTGTAGTCCCTTTTGTGTTTTTGAGAGGATTAACGTCTCATCAGCAAAGATGAGCAATGGAAACTTCAAGCCACCCAGAGTAGGCGGGTCAGTCGGGGTATCTGCTAGGAACTGTACAACTTGGTTAATAAACAGTAAAAACAAGGTGGGGGCCAGAACGCAGCCCTGGCGAACACCACGAGTAACGGGGAATCGCTTCATCACCTGCCCCTGTCTGCCCCACCTGACCCTGGCAAAGTTACCCTTATGTAGTCTTTCCACTAGTTCTAGAAGTTCGAGGGGCATACCCATGTTACCTAATGCAGCCCATAATTTTGCCCTCGGAACAAGGTCGAATGCGGACTTAAGGTCCACGAATGCAGCGTATATCGACCCTCCGCCCAGAAGCACAACCTTCCAGTATATCAGAATAAATCTGAACACTTGGTCGATTGTGCTCGTAAATGACCTAAAACCTGCTTGCATTGGGGAAAGAATGTTCTCATTATCCATTCACCCCTGTACTTTAGCGAGCACCATCCTGGCTATAATTTTTTGTTGTGCATCAATTAGGCTGATGAGGCGATAATTCCCTGGGGCTGAACGGTCTCCTTTTTTAAAAATAGGAAGGATTTCTGCCCCTTTCCATGAGTCAGGAATCCTCGCCCCATTCGCAATAGCATTTGCGAGCATCATGATGTAAGGCACCCAATTCAGGGGGTCGGACTTAAATAGATCTGCCGGGACGCAGTCCATGCCAGGAGCTTTACCAGCCTGTACCGATCCCAATGCAGTCTCCGTGTCAAACACAATGGCTTGTCGTATTGGAGGGGCCGGAGATAAAAGATTGTCCCGGACATTTAGGAGTGCTGGCTCAAGGCCTCTAAATTGTGTTGAATAAAAATCCACCCATACATCAGCTGAGACATAATTTCCCGGAATTTGCATATCAGGATTCCTACCCCATTTCACCACCTCCCAGAATTTGGTTTGGTTCGAGGACAAACTAGCCTCATATAAGTTCTGCCAGTGGTTGTCATCCCACTCTCTCCTTGCCTCCCATTGAGCCTTCCTATACTGTAATCTGGCCAATTTGATGTCTGCAGTAACTCTAGATTTAATGGCTTTTATCAAACAACTATGCGCCTGCCGACAGGTTTTGTTATACCATTTCTAACACAATAAGAAGGTCTGAACTTCTCCATTGTTACCAGCCTTGGTTAACAAAACCTTCAGATTGTCAAATAGCTGCTCATGTAAGGCGCTAAACTGCTCAAGTGACCCAGGTTCAATAAGAGACAAATCTTGAACAACACCCAGGGTAGATGAAACTGCAAGGAAAACCCTGTCTAAAAGATCCGGGTCCTCCAAAACCCTACTCCAACGTACCCTGCGTCTGTCATTTGTTAAAAAAAGCCTCTGCTGTAAGACTCTTGGCTATAAGTGTCCGGCCAGGGCCATCTTTTAGTTTCAAACTTAAAATCAACGGGTTATGGTCACTTTCGGGCCGTGTGGAAATTAACATGTCGTCCAAAAATGAGCAATACTCTATTTTGATTAAAAAATAATCAATTCTACTATTACTTGCTCCGTTGTCAAAAGTTGACTGTCCAATTTTGTCGGAGATAGAGCGGCCATTAACTGCTCTTAGCCCCCACTCCAGACACAGGCCCAACCAGTGCAAGGCTGCCTCCGTACCCTTCTTAATGGGGTTCAACGTCAGGCATGGGATATTCCATACGGCATCTTCCTCAGCACGAATGTCCCCGCCCTCACACGACCAAGGTTCGAAAGTACAATTTAAGTCCCCTGCGACATTTATAAATTTGTCCCTCCCAATTGATTCCAAATAAGAGCCCAGCTCATCAATAATTGCGGGGCTCCGTCCTCCAGGTAATCCTCGGGCATAAATATTAATAATAAAGATATCCTGATGGCTTTCCCTGCACAACTTAATTCCCAGGATATCAGGGTTATGGCATGGCACTTCTACTAGCCTGTAACTGATGGACTGCCTAACCCATATAGTTAGTCCACCTGATGCTCTCCCTTTCTTTCCCTGGATCGCTGGTTTAAAAAATGTTTAAAACCCTACCCAAAAGATCGGGTCAATATCCCAACTCTCTTCAAAGATCAGGATATCAAACTCATCTGTGAAATCTACCCAGTCGGCTGATTCGAGTTTCCCTTTAAGCCCTGCAATGTTCCAAGAAGCCAACTTAAGCAGAGGGTCATGAGAGGGCAGTTCACATTGAATTGTAGATCCCAGATTATATCCTGACCCCCCACCCTCTATCGGTACTGTTCTAGCTGAGTGGCCGTAGTCTATAATACACCTAGCAGATCCCACCGTTTCAAGTCCCCTTTCCTGGCCCTCAGGGACCAGGTCTGAGGGCCCGGTTTCAGGACCCTTACTATCAACTTCCCCACAACCCACACTTTTGCTGAGTCCTCCCTCTTCACTGACGTTAGATACAGTTTCAATGTCCCCTCCAGTCAAGGAGGGAAGTCAATCAATACACTCCAAACCAGATAATGGTTCAAAGCGATTGTACAGATGGGGAAAGGATGGAATGCGTGGAGTCAAAACTTGTGGGAATCTGCCAAAGGGTCTTCTATGGCTGTGATTAATAATCGGGTAATAAGGGGGTTCTTTGATCCTTTTGGGATAAAAGTACTGAAGGCCCAGTGATTGGACGTCACCCATCCTGCCAAATCTCGGTTCCCTGCGCACAAAGTCCACCACCCAGGGGTCCCTAAAGTTAATAATGACACAGTCACCCTCTAGGTCTTTAGGATTGTGTCCCACCCAATGAACTCTTCTGACACTTAAAATCTCTGTATTGGAGGAGGTAGGAAGTGTTCTATTTTTATTTAGCCAAAACACAACTTTATTTTTCAGGTCCCTAAATGATTCAATTTTGTCCTCCCTAATAGATGAGACACCCGTCAGTATGATAGTGTAAGGGGTAGCCTCCGAAGGAAGGTCAATACTAGGGAGGTTCTGTTGGGGGACCATTTTTCCTGATATGGTAAGCTGGCTAGCCCGCCCAGCCCTTGGTTGTTTACCTAACGATAGTTGTGGGTTGGACCTGTTGCCATCATTCGGGGGCTTTCCTCTATTAGAAGTCGCCAGGTTATTATTCATAGGGACTTTCTCTGGCTGTACACGATCGTGCAGTTTATTCGTTAGCTTGGCACTAATTTTGGGGACCGAATTGGTAGTAGACACACCGGAACCCACTGCTTTAACAGCAGTGGTAGTGGCTTTACAGTTATTCTGTGTGATTACCAAATTATTCAATATGCTGGTGTTGGCTGTAACTAGGTTCTCCAAATCATCAAGTTTCTGATTCGTTAGCCTAGTACGTTCCATTAGGGGTAACATGAGAGATTTAATTAAATATTCCATTTTATACAAAAGACCATCCTCCTTGTGTTTGCAAGTTAGACATTGGTCAACATATGTATGGGAGGCAGCTGGCTAACTGAAACCTGAGGTGGCATAGATGTAAGAGTTAACTTAGGAATCTTATATGTACCCCCTTTGTCCGCTCCATCCCTCCTTTTCCTTTTCCCACATTTGGAATCTCGAGATCCGCCCTTATTTGAATAGTTTAGTTCGGGACTTGATGGTGTCGAGCATTCGCCACCACTGTGGTTGATAGTGCTAGAAGGCGAGCTACCATCAGATGTAATTAATAATGACCAATCAACCTCCTGGCTCAGTTCAACCAACGTCGACTCTTGATATAAATCACAACTCGTAGTGGGGGCTTGAATAGTAGGGGATACCACTGAGCTGATATGACCTAGTGAAGATCGTTTACCGGTGATAAGGTCCAGGGATAAGCGCTTCTCAGCGAAGGCTATTTCCTTCTCCAAGATGCCTGTAGCCCATTTAAAAAAGGCGTCAAGGGGCCCAGAGACTATGCCGCTTGATGTCGTAACTTGCACAGTTCTCTCTTTCCCTGATCGTAGTGGCATGTTGGGAGTGAATTCAAACAATATTCGTACAACAAATTTAAAAACAATAAGACCACACAATAATATAATGCAAATATACACCACCAGCCACCTAATCAAAGTAAGGGCGAGTTAGAGGGATGGCCCGGCCCGGCCTTAAACGTCCTTTGACGGCCTTAGACGGCCCGCCCTTTGCCCGGGCTTAGCCGGGCGCACGCCCACGCGCGTCCCGCAGTTGCATTATGGGCGTTCCTAAAAATAGGAAGCAGAGAAGGGGCGGGAAGAGACACCAGGTGCGCCTAGTTGTCAAAGCGCAAAGCCCTCTGGCTCTCACAGTCCCGCACTCCCCAGCAGCGGCAGCTCCAGGAAACCGAGGGATGTCAGCAGCACTCCAGGTCCGGTAAAATGCCAGTAAAGTACTTAAAAGCACCCGTATTCAATCAGGGCCAGTTCCACGACTACGAGCGTCTCCCGCAGAGCGGGGGCCGCGAGTCGTATTTGAGAAGCCAGGAGGCAGCAAAGGAGGGGCGGGAAGAGACACCAGGTGCGCCTAGTTGTCAAAGCGCAAAGCCCTCTGGCTCTCGCAGTCCCGCACTCCCCAGCAGCGGCAGCTCCAGGAAACCGAGGGATGTCAGCAGCACTCCAGGTCCGGAAAAATGCCAGTAAAGTATTTAAAAGCACCCGTATTCAATCAGGGCCAGTTCCACAACTGCGAGCGGCACATACTGTTAAAGATCAACACATAAACATTATTGAATACAGTCATTGATCAATGACAGAACAGTGCGAATTCTAAAATTATTTCCCTGTGTCTTGTCAATAGTCAATGTTTCCCACGCTACGCTCCGGGAGGGTTGCTTTTATTTCTTCGTCCCCTCTACTTGTGGGTCATAAATTATTCTCTTGCCTAGGCTCCCCTGTTGTGGGTTATGTGGTCTCATAGTCCACTGCCATATATCAATTCAAAAGGTATTGATACAGAGAAAGATGTCAATGATGATAAAAAAAATGTCAATGAATGTTTCTCTACAGTCCCCAATTAGATTAAATGGCAGTTACTACCCCCTTTAAAAAAAAATATATATATACTATGTTTTAACTAAGCATTTGAAACACTGAAAGGTCACTTTAGCAAGTTATTTTAGCTTTACAGCCTCCTTACCAACTGGTGACATTACAGTCCTTCAATGCATCCCACTTCTGACACCATTTTGTTGGGTGATAAATCTTCCAACCCTCCTCAGAGCGACGCAAAGCAAACAGACTCCAGCAGCCACAAAACACAGGAAATGTATTTGCACCTTTCTTCTTTTATTGGCATGCCAAGGCAGAAGGCAGATGCAGCGTCACGTCTTGGAACAAGCTTCTTCTGCCCCACACAGATATTCAGGGGAGCATATATAGGGCAGAAAGTGCGGTCATCAGTAAAATCCTTAGATGTGGACAAGGCCAAATACTTTTGTACATATACAAATAGAATTGTCATGTAAGCGCAAGACATAGAGCAAAATAAGGACACAAGGGAACAGAAAGCAAGTTTAAGTGAAACCTGCAAGAATTGGTGGCTTTAGACAGCTGTTAACCCAGGACGTGTCAGAGAGGGCAATAAAAGGTCCTTGGGTCAGGCTGAAATATATTTGTAAAGGAGGGGTGATTTTAAGAGCACAGAGCAAGCAGTTTGGTCAGAGACAGACATAGTTAGCTCAGTGGGTCTGAGATAGTGTGGGGGAGAATTTGGGATTGATTCACTTATTTGGCTGATGCAAAGATATAGATATATATTTGTTCCCACACCCGCTGCCTACAATAGGTGGAGGAAGCAGCAGAAACCCCCTCACAAGACTACATAGAGGTTGGCGGCTAGTGTAACAGCACACAGTTGTGCGTTAGGGGCCCATGGGTCAGTGGGCACGCCTAGACCACTGAGACCTGATTCTGCCCCCTGACTGGTAGATGAAAGCGCGGGGTGAGGATCAGTCGAACCGATCTTCTGTGTCACACCAGCATTGGGCCGGCCCGACTCTCACCGCCTCTCTTCACTACAAACCGAGGCTGCAGGTCTTACAGACTCTGCCTGCTGCGATCGTCTCACCTCCTGAAGTATAACAAGAAGGCTCAATCCCGTGCTTTAAAGTCCTGGAGTGGTAACCGCGCAACACGGTGAGGGGCGCCGGGGAGGCGAGCAGGCGAGGTGGAAGTCTGGACTGGGTGGGCTCCTGCACCCCTCTACTTATAAACTACAGTTTTGAAGTGAGAGGTTGGTGCACAGACAATGGATCAAGGAGACGCAGCTGCTGTTGCTTGTCTCTAACTCAACTCTGAGGAGGCACCTGCATTAATTACCCGGTCTGTTGTTTATGGCAATGAAAGCTTTATTTCGTATGCCAAAGAAGCTCTTTAAACTAGTGCCAATTTTTTTTGTAGATGTTCCTCGGGTCTCGTCAGGTCCTACTTGGACACACTGTTTGTTGGGAAGGACCCGTGTCTGGTTGGCCCAGGCTGTGACCAAATGTTTCAATTTTCTGCCCGCTAGCAGGGCCCCAAGACACCCAGGAATTAATTGCTGTTCGTCTGTGCGCACTGCTGCATGGACCAGAGTTAAACGAGGAAGCAAGTGTTCGAGAGTTGACCACCTGTTTACCTCCTCCTGACCTCAACATGTGCCGTTGCTGTGCCCTGCCCAGGCAGAGCCCAACTTGTGCCCCGGACTCACCACGCCAGCGTGGGTCTCATAGTAAGAGCAGGTGGCACAGGCCGAGGATCACTCTCTAAAGAAGAGACAGGCTAGCAATTGTGGCGTTGCCACGCAGGCAGATGCTCTCAGTGGATCATTCTGACTATCAAGAGAGCAGGTAAGTCAGATATTAAATAATCTGCTGCCGACATTCAAAATGTTTATTAAGAGCCTAGGGATAGGGGCTCCAGCATGGCACAGCCCCATGCAAATGGGTACACTAAAGTTTTCTATTTGTGCTGTAAATGCAGGGATATCTCCGAGTTTTGGCTAGCTCAACTAGCAGTTTTGATGATTTATTAGTGCAAAGGGTTTAATTTCCTTGCTTGACAGTGGTACTACAAGCAGCAGCCTTTATTTTCCCAGCACTGTGAGACTTGCTAAATCAGAGATAAGGCAGGTGATTAATATTCCCACTGGAGAGCGGTCAGAGTTTTGTCTCATGGCAATTTTCACTTTCACCATTAAGTAGCGCAGAGGGTTAATATGCCTACTGTAAGTAATGAACAGTATTATATGTGGATAGCTTGGTGGGTTGCTGCTTTTCTTACAGAGATCCCTTTGATATTTGTAGATCAGCCGCACTTGAAGCTGAGGTTGGGGTGGAGAGTGCTGATTATTTAGAAATGCTTTAAAAGCACCTGCTGCAGAGTTCGACTTTCTTATTGTTCAAATGAGTGTGATTTCTGAAATGTGTCTGTTTTCATGGACTTCGTTGCATGATTTTGGCCCCAAGAAAGTGTCACTCTGTCACACATTTAGTAGTTAAGTGTCTTTCATAATTACACTGAATCTATGAAAATGTCACACAGAAGCAGTCCAAAACATTAGCAGCTATGATCGAATGGGTGTAACTTCTGATATATATATGATTCCCTAGTCTTCATTGCTTGATTTTGCTCGTGAGAACGTCTCGCTCATAGTCGTTACAATGTCACTCATAATGACACTGAAATTATGAAAATGTCACACATAGCAATTGGAAACCTAAGCAGCTATGTAAAGACACCCTTGCTACCAGGGCACAAGTCGGGGTACACGCGGGTGGACTGCGTCCATCCACTATTTTCACAAGGTGAACGCCGTCCACCCTGCCAAGAAGTTGAGACCCACTGAATAATGTGCTGAACTCGTCCCGGTGTAATTTTCAAACACAGGGACACATTCAGCAGCGCCTGCACATTGTCTGCGTTTGGCCTGCAACAACGTGCAGGAGGGGGTGGGATGGGGCTTTCTTATGTCAGACTCCTGCTGGGCCCATAACAAAGGCCGAATTTGAGGTCACATCAGGCCTTCTTTTGTTCGATTCACCTGGCTGGGAGCAGTCAGGAGCCTCACACCTAGAAGCAAATGCAAATGAAAGGAAAAAAAGGCTTGTTAGCACTTCACACATACTTAAAGTGAGGCATGTGTTTCACCTTGTTGAGGCTCTGTTTACGAGATATGCATATGCGGACCTATGATTTACACAAAGTAAATTTTATTTATATAGCATTGCCTACCCCGGAGGAGTTGTTGGAATAATTTAAGTATCACTGTTTTTTCTTGTATACCGCTACTCATCCCAATGCAGGGTGTCAGAGCACTTTACATCACACGTACATATTACATATACAATAAATCATATCCATTTGTAAATCATTGTACAGGATGTGTTACATAAAACAGGAGGGTTACAAGGTGTAGAAGTCACTTATCCTCTTCCATAGCTCACTGTGCTATATTAGAAGGTTTACAATGTAACTGCAAGTAACATAAGGATCTCTGTGTTCAAAGTAGTAACCCACTTACCTATCTACATAAAATAAAATCTGCGATTTGCATGTTACATGATGTGTTTTGCATTAACACTTATGCTACTTTGAGTCAAAACTGAGGCTAGACAAAACACAAATCTTTCCATTCCAACAAACTTTATTTCAGCCATAGTGGACCATAAAATCGCATACACAGAAAATTCATACACATAAAACCAAGTACTATAAAACAGTCCCCATTATTAGCTATACAAATTAATAATTTAACAACTTTAAAGTGTCTCACAGGGGTCACAAAGTGGTGGATCCGGGCTACTCAGGTCTGTAACCCGTCCTCATCCATCTACAATGGGCATTTCCCCTAAATAAAAGCCACATGGGACATAAATAATAACGTGTGCGATTAGTCCGATTAAAAACTCATTTCATCGGCGGACTTGACATTTAAAACATTAAAAAGATTAGAAATGTGGGTAAAACAGTTGGCAGATGGAGTCAATATAGACATTTAAGGCTGTAGTAAAGGATTTAGAAACATCCAGCGCGTAGGCCCCATTGAGGTTAAAAATCTGGATACAGCAAAGACAATGGGCGTGTGAGTATCATACTTCAGGACTCTAAATGCCTCCTCACAATGCACAAACCCTAGGTTCCTGCACAGTCGGATAAGCCAGCGCTGCCTAGCTGACTTACAGCCGGGGCAGAAGAAAAGAACCTGAAGCTCTGACTCTTCCTCACAATTGCAGGCATGGCACCCTCGGGGAGTGATTTTTGACCATTTGTAGGAGAAGGCACGGAGTGGTAAGGTCCCAAATCTGCACATATACTTTCCTTGCCAAGGTTGGTTGGATGTCATCCAGGAAAGACTCTATTATATACTTATCTTTGATGTTCAGGAATTCGGCTGTCAAGTGTCCTAAGGCCAAACTCCCCTGGACAACTGCAAATTTATGCATTCTATAAGCTCTTACCAATTCTGAGCGTGAAATTACAGGACAGGGTTCCTCTGGGTTGCTCGAAAGACTTGATTTTCCCAGCCTACTACATTCATCCTTTACATGTGCAAACCATGGAATTTTACCTACACCCGGGAAATTCAACAGCTCCTTTAATTCTGACCAATAAACTTCCAGTTAAGGGGTCACCAACAATCTGCGCCAAAAGGTTAGGGGTCTAAGTCCAATCTCATCCCCAATTAGTCTGGTTCCTAAATCCAGCCGTAGGGGGGTAAGGCGGGTGCTGGGGGGGGAGAGTCAGCATCTGCCTCATAAAACTTTTCTCTATTTTACTCACACTACTAGAACAATGACCCCATAATTCAGCCCCATACATTGTCACACCCCTAGGTTGCACCTTTTACATCTCTGCTATAGGGCCATATGGTTTGTAGGAGGAGTTTCTATACAGTTTTACAATTCCCCCAATAGTCTGGGCTACCTTGAGACTTGCTTTGGCTATTTGGCGCCCCCACTCCAAATTTTCGGTCAAAGTGACACCTAGATATTCAAATACCGACAACCTCTCAAGCATAGTGCAATCTAAACAAGGGTTGGAACAGGATGTGTTGGCTGGGTAGAAGACCATAAATGCAGTCTTCTGTGTTAATCTCCAGCCCCCTGTATTTGCAGAAGTGACAAAGCTAACAAGGACTCTCTGGATGCCCATGGGTGACTTTGACAATTTATTTATTTATTTATTTTTAAAATTTCTAAAGCGCGCAAATACCTTACGGTGTCTCGGCGCTAGAGTACACAGATTACAGAGGTTCCACTGACAGCTTACTGATTAAAGAGCCACGTCTTGAGATGTTTTCGAAATGAGAGTAGTGAGGAGTGATGTTTGACATGGGAAGGGACTTGGTTCCATAATTTTGAGGTGGCCACTACAAAGCGTTTATCTCCCCAAGTAACCTTTTTTGTGCATGGAATTTGGAGCTGTTGGGCCGAAGATGAACGTAGTGTTTGACTGGGTTCATAGGCTTTAATTGCTCTTTTAAAGAATTCAGGTCCATTGTTGTTCAGGGCCTTGTGAACGATGCACATGGCTTTAAACTTTATCCGGCTTCTTATAGGTAACCAGTGAAGCTCGCGAATTATGGGAGATATGGATGCGTATTTAGGTACACCCGTAAGAATCCTAGCAGCAGCGTTTTGAACCAGCTGTAATTTGCTAAAAACTTGCTCCTGTGCATTAAGCAGTAGGCCATTGCAGTAGTCCACCTTTGATAACACCAAGGAGGACATTAAGGTTTTACCTGCAGTTGGGGGAAGAAAAGGGAGCAGTTTCTTCACCATTCTTAGGGTAAAGAAAGAGGCTGATACCACAGTGTTGGCATGGCCGAGGAACGTAAGCTTGTTATCAAAAAGCACGCCCAAGTTTTTCACCTTGGCCACTGGTTGTGGAGGGCTTCCCAGTTCCGAAGGCCACCAGACCGGCGACCAAGACGGAGTTAGTTCGCCAAAAACCATCACCTCCGTCTTGTCAGAATTTAACTTTAAGCAATTCCGATTCATCCATGTACTGATGGCTATCATGCACTCCTGAAAATTCGCTGCCACTGCCTCTCCATTTTTGTGTATCCCCAGGACCAGCTGTGTGTCATCGGCGTAAGATGTTAAACCAATACCGAATGACTTAATTACCCTCGCCAAGTCCGACACATAGATGTTGAAAAGTGTCGGACTCAGCGAGGAGCCCTGGGGAACGCCACAAGGGAGAGTGAAGTCAGGAGAGCAATAACACCCCAGCTTCACGGACTGTACTCTATTGGCCAGAAAGGAAGCCAGCGTTGCTCTGGCTCTACCCTGAATGCCAAAGGCAGCGACACGGTCGATCAAGATAGTATGATCGACCGTGTCGAAAGCCGCAGATAAATCCAGGAGTATCAGGATAGCTGCGCCACCCCTGTCCATAATTATCCTGACCTCCTCAGCAGCTTTTATCAGGGCAGTCTCCGTCCCATGGCCCCTCCGAAAACCAAACTGCGTGTTGTCGAGTAGATCATTCTGATCAATGAAGGTCGACAACTGTTGGTTCATAACCTTTTCAATTATTTTTGAAGGGTAAGGGAGGGAGGCAATAGGACGGTAATTTTTGGGCTCTAAGGGATTGAGTGTAGGTTTTTTTAACAGAGGTATTACAATTGACTTTTTCCAGATAGGGGGATAAACACCTGTCTGAAATATAGTATGACAGATGCTGTTAAGTGCTGGGGCTATTAAGTTGGACACTGATTTAAGGATAGATGGAGGACATGGGTCCAGTGAAGATCCTGATTTGACAATATTTATAAGCTCCACCATAGACAATGGTGGAGAGAAGACCTCAAGCTTTGATTTTGGTGACATGGGGGGAATCTCCGGGGTGGCGGAGTCAATAGTCGTTGTAGTAGTAAAATTGTCAAAAATATCCCTAACCTTGGCCTGAAAAAAGTCCGCTACCTGGTTACAGAATTTTTGGAAAGGTTCAGTTGTGGGAGGGGCCGGAGGATTAGCCAGCTCTTTTACCACCTGATACAACTGTTTGTTAGAGTTGAGAGCGCGTTCTATTTGTGCGCTGTAGAAAGCACGTTTTTCTGCCGTGATCAGCTTTCGGTAGCTAAGCAAGGCATTCTTATAAGTATCTCTATCGAAGTTGTCATAATTCCTGCGCCAACGCCGCTCCAGGTTTCTGCAGCGCTGTCTTTCGAGCCTTAGTGACTCCGAAAACCAAGCCGCAGAAGGTTTGGTGCGGTTTGGCTGCATTTTTTTATTAGGTGCTAGATGGTCGAGTGCCTTATATAGCCAGCATTCATAGTTATGGGATGCTTCAAGAGAATCCGATGTATCTTCAGGTATTGTGGATTCCAGAATATTGTGTAAAGCAGTGACATCGATGTTTTTCCAATCGCGACATATGATCGGAGGGCATGTGCTAATAGAGGGGTTCTTATGAGTCTTAACTGAAATTGTAAATTTGACAGCTAGGTGATCCGTCCAAATAAGAGGGAGCACTGTAGAATACGTAATATGGGAATTGTTGGTAAATAGGCCGTCTAAAATGTGTCCTGCTTGATGAGTAGCTGCGTTAACCTGCTGTTCTAGGCCAGCGGCCGAAAAGTCAGAGATCAGGGTATGCGAGTCCTTATCATTATCGTTCTCTAAATGGAAGTTAAAGTCTCCCAAAATAGTGTAGTCCTGGTTAGCAGCTACTGGTTCTAGTAAGTGATTAAGAGATTTCAAAAAGGATGTGCGTGAGAAGGGTGGTCGATAAAGGAGAGTTCCTTTAAAAGTTTGTGTAGGGGAAAGAAAGATCGTAAAGACAAGGGCTTCAGCAAAGTTATAATCAAGGGGTTCAGTTTTTATGGCTAACTTAGCTCGGTGTATAATAGCTAATCCCCCCCTCTTTTCCCAGAAGGTCTGTCTAGTCTTGTGACCAGATAGCCATCAGGGGTGGCGATATTAAAATCCGGGCCAGAGGCAGGATCTGCCCAGGTCTCAGTGATAAACATGACGTCAATATTATGACTAATTATTAATTCCGCGACGTCAGTCCTGTGTTTTATAAGGGAGCGGGTATTTATGAGTATGCAGCATATATGTTTTACATTGTGATCTCCGGGAGATAAGACAGAAGAATGTTGAAAGAGGGGTGATGAGGTCGTAAGCGCACAGTTTGGGCAGCCGTTATAAGACAGATTAAACAGTGAAGCAAAATCAAAATGAGTACACTTCCTGTCATATAGTCTGATTCCTATGCTCATAAGCTGTGATCTGGAGTAAGTGATTACCTTCGATGTTTGTTGCGGGTTGAGGTGACCATAGGGATTGGCGCACAGCGCAGACCCAGCGCGGACTGGTGCAGACTGGCACCCCTTTGGCGCGGCTTCGGCGCGGAGATGGCGCTCCCGCTGCGCTTCCGGGTGGCCATTTTATGTCCTGAGCCCCGCCCCCAGCTGAGACACTAGCTCCGTTACGATTGGAGAGCCAGCGCTGAGGCGCAATGGAGCTGACCCTGCCCTCCACACAAACGGCACAGAGCCGCGATGGAACGGGGCTAAGGGTGGTAATAATACAGCAAAAAGGGTGAGTAAAGCAAGTTGTTTTAAAATATACAATTAGTCAATCAATTGCATAAGTGATAGGTGCGTTTTTAAAATTGAGCAAATTTCAGTCAATAAGCGTTTCTCAGTGGCCAATAATAGCGTACAGAGGAGGGTTCCCTTCGCAATCTGCGCTAGCTCAAGCAAACCATACAGAGAGCTGCCACCACCCTGCTAGTCAGTCGAGCGGCCCGGTACTGCTTCAACTTAAAAGGGTGTTGTCCACAAACATAATTGCTGGTACCTTTCTACGTGCTATCTTTAGGCATCTTTGTCCTATACCTCAGTGTGTTGGGCAACCAATGCGTTACTAAAGAGGCAAAACAGGGTGGGTGCGAGCACACACCCATGCCGTACTCCTCTACCAACTGGGAATCGGGAGGTTAGTTCACCACATTGTGCATACCTTACCTGGGCAAAGTTGCCTTCGTGCAATCTCATAAGCATACTCAGGAGGTAGGGGGGTATCCCCAGGTCGCTAAGTACACCCCAAAATTTTACTCTGGGCATCAAATCAAAAGCCGTTTTCAGATCCACAAATAATAAAAATAGACTGCCACCCTCTATTCCAAAATAAAAGTTGGAGTCTGTATATTTGGTCGATGGTGGAAATGTTTGTTTCTGAATCTGGCTTGATATGGGCTCAATATTTCATGCTCTTCTATCCACCGCTGAAGGCAAGCAAGAAGTACCCGTGCAAACAGTTTCTGGGTGACATCGATCAGACTGATCAGCCTTTAGTTTTCAGGCAAACGTGGTGAGCCATTTTTTAAAACTGGGACAATTTCTACCCCTGCCCAGTTTTCAGGGATTGCCATACCTTTCATAATAGCATTAAATAAAACCCATAGGTAGGGTCCTCTTGAGATGGCACGTGGAATAAATGTTCAAAGTGCAGGTTTGTATTGAAGAGAAGATTTATTGGGAACATAACCTGGCATCCGACCACCTCGATGATCCATCTGCAACTGGCAAACGTCGAGTGCCGTCAGCCTAACAATCTAAAGAACACAGAGACATGAGCGCTTCATGGCACGTGGAATAAATCTTCAAAGTGCAGGTTGTATTGAAGAGAAGATTTATTGGGAACACAACCTGGCATCCGACCACCTCGACAATCCAGCAGCAACGGCAAACATTGGTGCCGTCAGCCTAACAATCTAAAGAACACAGAGACACGGGCGCTCAATCACGAGGTAAGGTAAAACACTATGAAAGGACAACTATAGGTAAGTTACACCACAACACATCCCCCTCCTTAATGAACAAAACAGAAAAAACAAAAAAAACAGAAAATGATGAAAGAAAACGAGGAGATCAAACAGTGACATAGTCTTTCAGATACAAAGGGGGTCTGCGAATTCTAGCACCTGAACCCACCTGACTATCTAAACTTGTATCATGAATATTCACAGGAACAGGATCCACAAAAACATCATGACTCATCCTTACTGGAAGAGAATTTAAAGAAGGATGTTTTCAAACCAGCTTTCACTCTACCACACTTCATTCAACTTGACCCAATCACCTACCATGAACTTAGCATCAAAAAGATCTTGAGGATTTTCACCTCCAGAAAGCACCCAATCTTTCAGCCACGCTGGAACCAAGCGAGAACCAGGTACGCGTCCTCTCATACCTTGAAAAAGCAATACATGAGTAACGCTATGCTCAGTGGTGCGATAAATCCACAGCATTTCCTCAATAAGACATCTAGGTGATTGTCCATTGGCCAACGTGAATAGTGCCCTTTACCAATCTGTTAGCCCTTTCCACCATACCATTGCCCATGGGGTTGTAAAGAGAGGTGCAAGAATGTTTAACTCCACACTTTAAGAAAACAACGCAGGTCAGGAGAAGTCAATTGTGTACTGATGTCGGTCAACAACATATGTGGCACACCTTCATTTAAAATCAACTTTTCTAATACTTCATTGGTGGACTGAGTAGTAACATCCCTCACAAATTTTACCACAAGCCATCTTGAGTGAACATCTATAATGACAACTGCAAAACGCATATCTAATGATAATTCAGGAAGAGGACCAATGTAATCTAGATAAATAGTATACCAAGCCTTTCCAGGATCAGTGATGTGACCCATATTACTCTGATTACCAACTTTGATTCTTTTTTCACTTTCCTTACACTAAACACAATTTTCAACCCACTTCGAATCTGGTCGTCCATGCCAGGACACCAAAATTCTTGTTTAATTCTCCGGATAGTCATACCCTGGCCTAGGTGACCTTCATGAGCAAGCTTAAAGATGTGCAAACGAAGTCCAAAAGGAGGCACAAATCTGTCACGTCTCATGCAACATTAGATCCATTTACAGATAGCTTATCTAAGAGTTTCAAAAAGGTCTGATAGCTAATGGTACCATATTTTCACTGGGAGGATCTTTCTTAATAAAAGAAATAACTTCCTCACCAGGTTGTGATCATCAGGAACGCCGAGGAAGACACAACATTGTCGCCAAAATTGTTGTGATGGCCCGTGGAATAAATCTTCAAAGTGCAGATTGTATTGAAGAGAAGATTTATTAGGAACACAACCTGGCATCCGACCACCTCAACGATCCATCAGCAACTGGCAAACATTGAGTGCTGTCAGCCTAACAATCTAGAACGGAGAGACATGAGCGCTCCATCACGGGGTAAGGTAAAACACTATGAAAGGACAACTGAAGGTAAGGTATATCACAACAGGTCCCCATATTTTTGGTTCTGCCTGGAAGAAATCCTCCTCTAACTTATCCAATCTCGGTGCTTTGCCGGAGGGAAGTTTGCTTATTGCGTTTAAAACTTCAGTGAAGGTAATCTCGGGGGGCTTCTTCATAAATGGTCCCTAAGGAAATTGTGGATGTTTTTATCATACGGGCTGAGTGCTTCCTTTGTAGTATATAAAACCTGGAAGTGTGTCTTCCATATATCTGCTGCTATGTTTGGCTCTATGGCTGACTTTCCTTCGCTACTGCCTGTACTGACTATGGACCAGAATGCCTTCATATCTATGTTGGATAGGGCGGTTTTTAAAGCATCCCATCTATCCAATTCCCAGGTCTTTTTTGATTGTTGGATGCCTTCTTTATACAGCATCCGCATTTGTTTGGTTAGGGACCTATCCTTTAGTTTAATGGCCTCTATCAGAGCCCATTTGGCCTTTCAGCAGTTATCGTTAAACCAGGATCGTGTAGCCCCTATTTTCATCTTAGGGGGTATCTTTGGATAGAATATGTCAACCAGTTTGGATGTCAATTCTGTGTGCAAGTCTACAATTCTATGGGTGGTTAATAAAATACCCTCAGTTGTGGCAGCCTCTCTTAATTCTAGTAAGAACAGGATAATTGCTGTATATAATGTGGTCAGCTTTTCGGGGTGACTGCTGAATTACCCCCTCACCTTATTCTTCTTCTATTATTGGAGAGTGTTAGTCTATTATCTAAGGAGGTACAGCTGTCCATGGCATTACCAGAGTCCGGCATTTCCAGTTCCATGGTCAGAGTGTTGTGATCGCTGTCGTGCAGCAGCAGGACAGCGAAATCGACAACCCTTTGCCATAGCCTAGTCTCCACTAGGATGTAATCCAGCAGGGAGGCTTGACCTATTCTGTTGAATGTTAACTTCCCCCGTATATCCGATTTAGTGCGGCCGTTGCACGCTCTCAGGGAGTGGGTCAGTGTGACTGAATTGATCTGATGTGAAGCGGGAACCAGGCCCTAATCGGTGGAATTTGTGTGTCTAAGATTAGCTATCTAAAATCCTCCTCACTAGGGATTGTATCAGTGGGCTTAACAAGAGGTTCAAATTGACAATTGAAATCTCCCCATACAATCAACCACATTTGTGGGGACAGTAGGAATGAAGAGATTCAATTGGTTGAAAGTCGGGATTCATTGCTCAGGCTTACAGGCCGGGAATAAATGTGAATAAAAGCCATTTTCAGCTTAGAGGAACAAGTGAGTGCTACACACAGGATGTCATTAGACTAAGTGTTCAACTGTTTAACTTTACAGCCCAGGTGTGTGCCAGCCCGAATGCACAGGCCCCCAGATGGTCTACCCCTTCCACACGAGATGGCAGGGACATTGAATGACACATAACCTAACCTTACAGAGTCTTCCCATGCCCAGGTTTCCTGAAACATACCTATGTCGTATTGGTCCACAAAGAGCCCCCAGTCGGGCATGACAGTTTATTTTTTAGAATCAAAAACATGTAGACCAATTTGTATTTTATGACTTAACCTGTGACACCACAGGCCAAAATAATTTGGCATAGTGTTCAACTAATTATTTTTAATGATGCCCAGTTACTCCAGAATAAAACGTTTCTTGCAGTGAGCATTAAACTAGACAATTTTTAATCACCTTTTTTCACTTACACAAATTTTTTTTTTAAAACAACCCGCTCCACTGTAGTCAGGTGTTGCAGCACACCCGGATGGCACTCGGCTATCCGGGTGGGACCCCGATGATGAAGCATGTCACCAACTAGGTTGGTGAGTGAGGGGTCTTCTAACAAAGGATGAATCTGTCCTTTTCATTCATTTGTGCACCTCTATGTCTTTGGTGGAGGCATTGAGGTGCCTCCAGGGGGTACTCCTCCATTTGTTTTTGATACTAGTCAAGGGGACAAGGAGTATTCCCTTTAGAAAAAATACCTTTTCTCTCTAATTGTTTTTCCCTTGTTTATTTTTTAGACCAGCAAAGTTCCACGATAGGACCCTCAGCCTATTACCTAGGTTGCAATTGTCAGTTGTGACATCAAAAGAGTAGGTATCGGGAAGTTGAGTACCCCTTGTTTGAGCCGAAGGGAAGTTGTCTAGTGTTTTGCCTTAAACCTTATGCTACTTTGAGTCATAACTGAGGCTAGACAAAACACAAACCTTTCCAGCAGGAGCATTAATCTCCAGAGTTATCTTACAATTATTATTCACTCAGATTTACTTGGAACACACAGATCTCTGCAGCAGGTGCCTTAACCCCATACGATATTTTAAAATACAGTCTTTGCAACAAATTAACCAGAACAGATTTACTCATTTGTTTTCTTCTTGTTGCCTCTTTCTTTGTGGCAGAGTTTAAATAAAAATAAATGTATATGTTAAGGCCCAGATTTTGCGTCAGGGTTAAGTCACTTTTCTAGCACAACCTGGATGCAAAATCTGTTTGGGGATTTACATAACCACACAGCGCCCTGCCTTGCAATACCTTACGTCAGGTAACTAAGTATTATATCGGTAGTGCTAGGGCGTCCCTGTGTATCCATTTATGTATTTTGACGCAAAACCATATTTGCAAAGACTTGTAAATATAGGTTTGCACCAAACTGGTGAGTCTACAAGAGGCTGGTGTAGTAAGAAGAAATGTATCCATTTCTCTTTGCTATTTCCCATTTGCATTTATGCTGCATTTTGTAGCACACATACAAAGAGAGAAAAGCCTCATAGGATTGTTTTTGTGTGGCTTTGGGACAAACAAATACAAATACTTTTTCTTAGGGTCCTTATTCTTGCAAGCTCTTTTTTCAACCCCTTTTATGCATTCATCATTGTTTTCTTATCTCTCTCCTACCTTCCCTTTCTGTCTTTCTCTCTTGCTTTGGGTCATGGTCTGTTGTTGAAAAATGCGCCTCAATCTCCTAGAATGAGTGCAAGTGGGTATGGCTGATTAAGAATACTTTGCATAGGAGAATGGTCTCACCTCTGTAGAGCACAGGCAGCTAAAGTTATCACATCTACATAGAAATGTGCTGCATACCAAATATTATGCCTAGTTGAGTAGGCTGGCGGTAGAGTTAGTTTGTTCAATCTTAGGTTAAAGGAAGCTTTACACTGACAAAAGGGAAGATTGTTTATGTGTACCTTACAAAAGTGTACATTTTCTGCCTAAATCAGGAGGGTTTGCATTTATACTATAACTGCGCTCAATCGAACTAATGATAGACATGCTAAACAAATATGGAGTGCTTAAGATTTGATGTCACTTCTTGTGATGCCACTTCCTGTGATGTCAATTCCTGTGATGCCATGTGTTGTAATGCGCTGTGATGTCACGTGCCGTGAGGTCATGCGCTGTGATGTCACTTGAATATTGTCTAACTAGGTAAGTCCCCCCACTTTTTTAGGTCTTTCCTATGCAGCGTGCATGCGCTGCATAGGAAAGAGACCTTTAGCCATCGGCACAGCTTTGGAGGCAAAAACGTGCACACGTTGCATTGCTTCCAATGGCAACGCGTGCACGTCTGGCGATTCCCTTGCGGGAGTGAGCGGCACCTTATGGTGGCGCCATATGGTCGCAATCATGGCGCCTAGCTGCTCGCTCCCGCAAGGTAATCACGCAGGCCCCCTCCCCCTGCTACAACTCTCTTCCTCATTACTTGTGCTTTCGCAGCCACGTCACTTTCGCGGCCAAAGGCAACATGGCAGCTCAATGTGCACGTGTGTGCGCGCGCTTGATTGCCTGGGATTGTCTGCTTGACTGGCCAGTCTTAGCGTCTCAGATCCATTGTATAGAGTGACAGAAAATCAACTCGGGCAGACGGGTGCGCTCTTTATCACTCCAGTCCCTGCTCAGCTGCCTTTTAATTAAAAGCCCACGGCTGCCAGGTAACCAGCGCTTGCTTTAAATTTGCAGGGCCCCCACAGCACTAACCATGTCACAGAAGCACAGACACTGGTACTTCATATATACAAAGATGGCATTTCCTTCATTCAAGAATAAGCCGTTCCCTCTCCCAGTTTACGCGCTTCTTCTAACCAATGACTGTGGACCAGTTCAGGCTTTCCTTTTCTGGAGGGACACACCTCTATGCATGAAGGTCTCTCTAGGATAGTCAGACCCAGCGGAGGCAGAAGTGGTACTCAGTGCTCGGTTTCCGACCTGTTTACAGAGCTTGCAACTACCAGCATCTGACCTGGAATCGAAGGTTGCACCCCAGCACAGCCTCTTAGAGAGCTTGCAGGGTTGCTCCAGTGAGTCAGTGCATTTATTCCCAGCGCCATCCACTGTCACAGTGCAGTCCCATCTGTAAAATTACATGACTGGGCTCCATGCTCACTTCGTGTGCCCGGTGCACTGTCAGTGCATACAGACACCCTACACTCCCGAGCCTGCTGAAAGTGGCAGTGTTACTGTTCACTGCCTCCTTGCACACAAATGTTCTGATTCTGTGCACATCACTTTCCATACTTGTGCCCATAAAGCTTTTGTTCAAAATCACTAGAAGATTGTAGCTGCTATTTAAAAATAAAAAGCAAATCCACAATGCAGGCTGAATCGTTGTTAACATCCACCTGACATTCACAAACCATTATTCATGGATCCACCATCAATATTCAACATCTGTCCTATCACCAATTCAGCCCCAGCTTCAGTCAAGTGATCCAGTACTCCAGGTGACCCCTTTTGACGTACATCCAGAGCTGTTTAAAATACAAATGTGTTGCCCTACTGAAATGGGCACAACATTTCAGCTGTGGTCACCAGAGCTGCACAAAATGTATCCATGGAGGCCTCATAAATGTGGCACAACATTCTAGGTAAAGCCTCCTGTACCAGACACGAAGCACCAGTCATTCACCATTGATCATTCATTCACCATCTGTTCACCTTTCATCCACCAAATCTATTTATCTTTCTTTAACCATAAATGTATTATTAATTTGCCATAGTTTCAACATCTATCATTGACGATCCACCACCTATTTTGCCATCAGTCCACCACACATTCCCCATTCACTCACTATTTATCAAAATGTACTCTCTATATCAACCAATTCACCATCCGTTGATCATACATCCATTCGGCATTCATTCATCATTCACCAGCAATCCATTACTCCCAAACATGGCTTCAGGAACATGACAAAATACATCTGATAACCCATTCAGAACTGAACACAATATAATAAGGGAGAACTTTAGAATGGTGCACATAACTCTTTAGAGTGCTCCGGAACAGGACAAATTATGCCAAAGGCAGTCTCGCCAATATAAAACACACTCCTAGTGAGATCTCCAGTACCAGATTCAGTAGATAAAAGTTGCCACTATATTGGGACAGAATGAAATGTAAAGAGACTTTTGGTTGTAAGATCCATACCATAGGTGAGGTTTTGAGAACTGGATATTATACCCCAGATTAACCCTATAGATCTAGGCTTCGCACCCCGAATAAGGCCACCATGATATAGGTATACAATTCTTAAGGTGTGCTTCATAGGAAGTAATAATACTGCAGCACAGCACCTAAGATTGAGGCACACAATTCAAGACAAATCCAACAGAATGGTACACACTATTCCAGATCAGACTTAACTTGTGATGTGCACACATTGAGAGTAGTTACACAACCATTCTTTTCTGCAGGTTTTTTGTTCTCCCTACCTGCACCCCTTTGTTCCCTTTACTCTGACTGCCAAGCGTTGCTATTGCATTCCTACCTTGACATCATTACAAATCAGAATTCAAAGATGCTCAAGGAAATAGAAAGGATACACTGACCCTGCCGTTGATGTAACCTTTGCGGTGAAGTACCCTGTGCCGTAAATCTTCTCTTCATGTGATAGATTTTTAAAACTGTAATGTACATGATGTTCTGTGAGTGGTAATGGAGCTTGCAGTGTTGCTCCCATTATGGCTACCTGTACTTGATTGCATATCACATTATCGAGGTCCACAATATTGGCATGCACATGTACGCTTCAGTATCGACTACCAACAGGTTATCAAGTTAAGCATAGATAGGGAAGTATAGATTTACTATTCTTAATGCCTCATCTATTCTTAACACATTTGTGCCTCATTGTGCTGGGGATGCTCATACTGCTGCAGTTGGTGCACTTGGGCAGAAAGTGTCAGTGATGTTTGCCAACATATATTCTCTATATAACTTCAGAAGTATTGTCTCATTCAATAAACACAGTGCTGCAAGCATCTCCTATGCATTTCAAACTCTTATTGGTAAGAAGTTACTTATGTTATTCCCATATATTTCCCATATAATCTTCTCGAATGACCCCGTGTTCTATTGCATTTATCCCTTAGGGAAACATTATTTGAACACTAACTATAATAAAGAGTGCACCAGACTACAAAGATTTGCAGTTACACACTTTGCCACAGGTTGTACAACCCCCTTCTCACCCTCCGCTGTGACCTTTTAAAAGTATCAGAAAGGCATCACTGCAAAGAACACCTCATCCACCATTTATATGGAACCTCCTTCCACTTGCCCCATTTAAGAGACTTCCATCTGTCCCCCTTTTATGTATGAAACCTTCTACTATCCCTTCATTGTTATTCTCAGTGCTCCATTGTTCCACAGTTAGGTTTCATAGTACAATACTCATGTGCCTAAATGGTTAACTTTATTACTGATTTTTTGCGTAACCACAAACAAGGTTGTCTACTTGCTCCAAGACAATGCTTATATACCCAACTTCATCAAGCACATCTTTGAAACTCCTTACTGCTTCAAGGCAACTACGGGTTAGACTTTTTGCAGTTTACCAAAAGTTTTCTCTGGACAAAGCAAGATTCACAAATGTAAACCAGGGTGCCAAGAAGTAATGGCAATTCCCTATTTGTTCTTCACCAACTTTCATATTACTGGCTGCTGAAATTGCATGAAGTATTGAAAGTATATATTTATTTGTGTGTCACTGTAACACCATGAACTAAACTAGACCCAATGCTTCACAGAAACTAAAAGAAAAAGAAAATCACAGAGCGGTAGTTGACAAGTAGGTGTTACCATTTCAGTTTTTTTCCAACAGACTATTAGTAAAGAAACTGTTCCTAGATGAAGAGAGTGTGAGTTCCACAATGTAGGGCCTAGCATGGAAAATCTCCTGGCCCAATGTGGCTTACGGTTGGGTCTGGACACCGGTTTCCAGGAGAGACCTCCTGTGACGGATGCAACTAATGCGATAAGACGAGATCAACATTATGAATTTAGGTAAATTAAACAATAGGGTTTGGATGGGGATCTGACATTCGAATGGAGCCCGCAGTACCTCGGTGAAGCAGCTTAGCCTGAATACGGGCCGCATTGTTTGCCCACAGGAGTGAACCCGCACTGTGGACCTTACCTGATGTGTTTATACTGCGGGATACTAATTTTTGACACTTAATTGTAGTGTCGCCTTTTTCAGATTTCCTTAAGTGGACGTCTCTATCAACATTTTACCGCTGCAACAAAGACGGCCAATGCTTAATTTTGAACTTTTAGATCTGCACTAGTTACCACGCTAATTGTGTTTCCTGAGACAACTGATCCTACGGTCGAGGGCCCAGCTGGGTTGGAAATATTACCGGCTAGGCGACCCCCTCGGACTGACTACAAATTGGAAAGCCCTGAAGAGTCGCGGATTGTGTTCCATAAGCGACGAAACACGTGTCGGCTGGCCTCTTAAGCATTAAATATAGACATTCAAGAATATACTGTTCCTTGTTCATCTCCTTTTCCTCCAGCAATTGAGAATGTGGTTATTTAAGAAAACTGTTACGCACACGTTGTGATACACTACTTTTTTGAGTGCAGAGGACAATCTTTTTCTCAACATTATGAACTTACTTTGAACTTTCACTAGGAACCAGTAGGTAAATAAGTAAAAATGTAATTGTTAGATTAATTAAAATCATTACAACATGAAATACAGTGATAAATGGAATCCATTAAAACAATAAAAACTAAGAACTTCTTGGGGTATGGCAGTAGTAGGGTCTCAGAGCTCATAAATCGGCATCCCACCTGTAAAATTAAGTCCTGTTTTATGCAAGTATACAAGAGGTGGTGTGGCTGAACATTACAAAGTCATCCGCATACAGCAAGTTCGAAAGAGAAATAGTGCAGGGCACAAACATTAAACAAGCATTGGCATAGCCAATAGGTCTCGCTTTTGGGACCTTATAAGTATTTAGTCATGCAGCACAATAACCTTGGTGCTACATCAACCTTTGTATGGCTAAACACTTATAAAGTACCAAAGACGAGACCTATTGGCTGAATCTACTGAACACTAAACCCATCATTGCCGACAGCGCAAAATCCCTGGGTGTCATCCTCGACAAAAAACTCAATCTAACCCCCCACATCAATTCCATTGCAAAGTCTGCTTGTTACCATCTGCGCCTTCTTTGGGGAATCCGTCGCTTCTTCCCGGAGCAGGACCTTATAACCCTGGTGCAATCGCTTGTCCTCTCCAGACTTGATCATTGCAATTCTCTTCTTACTGGCCTCCCCAAATCCCACCTGTCCCCCCTTAAATCTGTTCTCCATTCAGCAGTTCGTTTCATTTATGGGGCCAAAAGAAGCGACCACATCACACCAATGTTATCCACCCTCCGCTGGCTTCCAATCGAGGCTAGAGCCATCTACAAGACTGCTTGTATCACCCACAAAGCCTTGCACTCCTCCTCTCCTCGCTATCTGGTGAATAAACTGAAACTCTCTGGAGGCTCTAGACCATCACGTAATGCGGAAAATCTTCTGCTTGAACCTCCCACTTTCAAGAAGGAAAGAACGATGGCACAATCCTTTTCAGGCAACGCGGTGAGAATCTGGAACCCCCTTCCGCCGCAGCTCCGGACCACCACCTCCTGCCAGGCCTTCAAAACTGACCTCAAAGCTCTCCTCCTTCAAAGACACTTCCAAATGTAATTTATGCCCTCTCTATTATTCCGAAGGAAGCCCTTCCATTATAGAAAAATCTACTTTACATGACTATGGAAGTGTCTTCCCAGTGTGTTCTTGTGGTCTGAGAGTCTGCCATTTAGTGCAGTATTATCTTCTACCTGTGTTTGGCACTCATGTGTAACTTGCACCCGTCACTTTCTCTTGTAACACACTGTTTTCTACCTCCTACTTTTGTTTATTTTCGATACCTGCACAAGTGCCACCATTCCCTACGTAACGTTTGTTCTTGTGCTTGAGTGCCCTCCATATATTGCAGTATTATACCTTTATGTTTACCTTGTATGCTTTTGTAACTTGAACATGTCACTTTTTCCTCCTGTAATGCACCGTTTGCTACATCTTTTATTTTGTTGGTTCACGATTGTCACTTTTGGAATGCACCTTTTGCTACCTCTAGTATTTTGTTGGCTCACGATTGTCATTTTTGCTTCATTTAATGTAACGTTTGCCTTTTTATTTGGTTCACTTGTAATGTTCTCATGTATCAGTTCTGTTCCTATTGTGAAGCGCTCTGACACCTTCGGGTAAAGTCCGCGCTATATAAAAATGCACAAATAAATAAATAAATTGGCTATGCCAATGCTTGTTTTAAGGACGTGTGCCCTGCCTGCTACATACGAGACAGTATGACTTTTTCATTCTCATTTACATGCATTACCACACCAGGTAGGACGGAAGAGTTATGGGGAAATGGGGCGTGCTGTGGAGATCTGGCACAGAGTTTACATTCATCCGTCATCGTGCATTACGAAATTTAGCGGCCATTCGTAACTGTTTCATAGCGAAAAGATACCAATAGCAAGTTACATTCCCGACTTGTCCGTGTTGTGGGAGGGGCTGGTTTCGGCAGCCTGGCGTCTTTGAGAACGTGTGAGACGGCCATCTTGGAGTGGATAGGTTTCAGGTGAATGTTGCTGAGATTCAATTCCTTTAACAGGGAAAAAGAACCTTACTCGTTTTAAAAATGAAAAACATTTTCCTAAACGAAAAGAGGAAACATGATGGTAACGTTCACGTTTCGGCGATTAAATAATATCATTTCTTCAAGAAGACAACACTTACTAAGATCAGGGTTTGGTTAAAAATAATTACGGTCAATTATAACAACTGTATGTATCAAGGAACCTAGGTACTAATTATCATAGCTCTAGAGATAAATCCCTCAATCATAAGGAACATCCTTGTGTCAGTTTGTCGTACAAAACTAAACGAAAGGTATTGCCTTTAAAAGATGGCCTCCTTTCAGAAGGGTGTACGTGCGGCGAGTCACCTCTCCTGACGTCATTGAACCGGTTTCATTCTGGCAGTCCCTTTGAGGAAAGACCTTTATGCAGGAAAGTCACAAGCAGTAGACAGCGCTGAGAGGTGGTTCTGTTCCGTTGAACTTATTAAGCTCCAATCCATCAGGTGAGCAATTGGAGTACTGTAAATTTCTGTAGTATTTGATTTATCGATTGCAGAGTAACGAAGTAACTTCCATTGTCATTGATGCGCAGTAAATGTCCATATTTATTTATTTAGGACTTTTGTATAGTGCCTGGAAGTAACTCCAGTTACAGCTTGCATAGCCCGTCTTGACTGTTCTTGCCTCTCTGCCTTGACTGTTAAAAAATGCTCAAAGGGGACTGCAGACAGGTGATAAGGTACAAATTATATCAACTTTGAAGTGAATTTATCTTTGAACCCCCCACCCACCCCGGACAATTGCGTGCTTGGATTCAAGAACGTTACATAAGGGCACGGCTACAAATCCTATAACGCAAACGCACCAACATTTTGAGAACCCACCAGGGGGAACTGAATGACAGGAGAAAACTGAGTCTTTGGGAGTATGCCATATTTTATGGAGGAGGTTTAACGAGATTGGGATATTTCAGCACTTGTATAAAGAAATCATCCTACTTTGATAACACAAAAAGCAGAGTTGGCAGTCAATGAACGTTACATGAAGGCCTACTACATTAATGGAAATCTGGTGTCTTTGTGACTTGATTTCTGTGCAAGTGCAATATGCAGAATGCCGTAGGAGAATTAACTCCCAATCTCTCGCTTATTTTGCCTATAAAGGGGAAATGCCACAGCCTGTCATTGGCAGCTGAGAAGGACTCCATCACGGCGTGGATCTGTCTTACACCTCCTCCTTGAGATCACCTTTGGCTGCACCGCCCTGCCCGACATCTTATAGGGCCACCGGCAGCCCCTGCTTTCCTGATAGCAAAACCCTACATAAAGTAGAATTCCATCCCAATTATGCAGCCCTCAAATTGATACTTCTACTCTAGTCTGATCGCCTAAAGTGTAGATATTTTTCGTTATTTTGTTACCTCACCCATATAGTGTTACAAGTCATTCTAATTCAAGACTACTTACTGGCGCCTCTCGCAAAAGTCTCCTTCGTGCTTGATTGAAAATTCAGGCATGTATTGCAAGGAACAGGTGGGTCTTCTCAAAGTAGAGTAATTTAAATAGCCTAATTTTATGTACAAACCGAGTTAATTATTTGAAGAGAGGTTCTCCCATTTCTTTGTAAATCACAGAGAACAAAAATATGATTGAAATATCAGAGAGATAAATCTTTGTAATCGCTGGGGATAATTGTGGGTAACCTCTCTTCCTTTTAGAATGACTTTCTACAGCCCATTTATATGACACCACTTGCCCTCGTTCGCCTCATTACTCTGACACGGTTTCATGCTCGCCTTTCCTCTCCCATGGAGCGTGTGTATTTTTTGTTTACAACAGATGCCTTCCTCTGTTTGCTTTCCAGTACCTGGAGACTGGCCTCCCTTTGTGCCCTGAAGTGACAGGTCACAGTTATCACCTAACGTTCAGTCCCAGAAACCAATCCACAACTGGCCTGTCGGGCCTTGGCCTCACAGGAAAAGCAGGTTTCCCAATTAAGAACTGCATCTTTGCCAGTACCGTTTGCCTATTAATTTATGCACATAGTCTAGATATTTGGGACCCGACTAGCCATTTGAGTGGACTGTTACAATTTTAGACCATTTTCTTTAATAGCACTAATGAAGTACAACATGACAGATTCAGCACCTGTCTGATGCAATATGCTCTTAACTCCTCCCCCAATGTGACACCAAGAACAATCTATATAGTAAGGAAAGGATGAAAAAAATTGGGTCTTTGGAGTACACATATAGAACAAGCACTGGTCTTTCTCTAAATCTGGATTTAAGCTGAGATCTCTCCTGGAACTTCTGTAAATCCCTTCTGTTCCATTGGCCATTGCTTGTTTCACAGTTGTGATAGTCACCGATCACCCACAGCAGCAGTTTTTAACTTTTTGTGTGCTACCACTTAATCATTGCTGGAACTCTGGGACCCTGCTGAATCATTATTGGAATCCGGGAACACCCACTAAGTAATTACTAGTAGTGGGGGACGCTAAACTAAGCATTTTCTCCAATATGAACCGCAAAACGATAAATAATAAAATATGGCATTAAACACATATACAAGTAATGGAATATTTTATTTAATTCACAAACAAATAGAATACATCTCAATTTTAATGGTAAGATTGGAAGTTTTCTCAATTAAATTAATTCCCATTGTCCACCCTATATACTGTTTGATGCACTTGCACTGCTCTCTTGAATCAACCTCGGGACACTAACTTAATTTTAATTCCTTCACATTTAAACGTTTTTAGTCGTACATTTGGTTCTTAATTTTTAAATCTTTATTAATCTGTTAATGTTATTTAATTTCCTAAGGAGTCGCGGACCACCGGGGGTCCTCGGACCATAGATTAAGAACCACTGATTTAGAGGGACTAATATAAAGTGTTTTGAACTACTTCAAAAACGGCTAAGCAAGTGGACGCATTTAAGAGGGTATTATAGTGAGGGGGAAAAGGTGTGCCTGTCTTTAGTGCTTTTTTCATGTAGGTTTAAGCTGCAAACCGAATGGCAAGCAAGTGTCCATCGGCAACTGCTGCTTCATATCATTTGTAGGTACTCAGCAGCTTTGTCTGAGTAGTTGAAACCTTGATGCTTCTACACTACGCGCACGTTGCCCACGTTCTAGCGTTTGAAATAGGTTAAAAATTAAAAGCTTTAAAGTTGGCTCACACATTTTATTATAAGTGTATTTCTTTTGTTTAAAAACGCCAGCCGGTGAAGACGTCATTTTAACTATTAAATCTTAGAACTTGTATGAAATCTTGCAAAAATGTTGAACTGGCAATCTCTCATAGTTTTACTAATGTATATATTTATCCTTTTACTATGTTTTGACAGTGCTGTATGTAAATGCTTTTTTTATGAATACTTTTTTAATCAATGGTTGCTTCAACTTTCTTTTTAATTGTATGTAAGTTGTATTGTAAATGGTTTTAAGTAACTGCAATATAAATAAAATAAATTCATTCATTCAACCACCACCACCTGGTAACTACATATTTTTATCAAAATGAATTTATATAAAGTGGTACCTTAAATGTTTATTAGTTAATTTCTCTGCTAGGTCACAATGCAGATTTGTTCCAATACAGAAGTGTGTGCACCCACTCACTTGTGATGCAGAATGCCTGGCCCTACAGTAGGGGTATCTATTTATTAGTTAGTTGCTGCTGGTTAGGTGCCGCTGCATTTTTCCGTTCCCAAAAAGTAGAACCTCCTTACCCCCAGAAAAGTTTCATGTATAGAGCAAAGTGGGCAGTTGCCCAGTGCCCCAACTTGCAAGAGCCACCCTGTGGAAGTGAGCTTTCTCTCTATTTGACCTATGGCTATTCTCTCCCTCTCTCACTCTGCCTGACTCAGTCTCAAACCTCTCTCCCTACCTTTACCTTTGACCAAGTCTCAAACCTCTCTCCCTACCTCTACCCGTGACTCAGTCTCAAACCTCTCTCCCTCTGCCTACCTCCACCCCTAACTCTGTTTCTAGTGAGGATTTTTGTGGTCTTGGATCAAGATATTGTTCAACTGTTGTGAACCACTGTTAAAGTTTAACATATAATTTAGTTGTTTTTGTTGGCATCACGGAGGGCACGAATTATCAGAAAATTGGGTAGTATAACTCCTATTTATACAGGGCCCCCAAAAATGTGTCTTGCTGGGGACCCCCAATGAACTGAGATGACACTGCTTTCCCGGTTTTCTGAAATCACTAGCAAGATAAAAAACAAGCATTTACAATGCAATGGTTTCGCCTTTGGAAAAGTTTGAGCTATTGGCATTGTAAATGTTAAAATTTGTATTTATGATTTGGTTTTGAATACAGATAAATAAATGTCATTGTCATTTACATTGTCATTAGCTTAATCTTTCGCAACTGTGAGACCTATTGTACCCTACGGACGAGCTCAGCAGACAGCAATTACTACTACACACACACACACCCAGAGCCACACACACACACACACACAGGGACGTCCTGGATCTTTTGTATCCCCATGATAGTGAGACATCTGGCAGCCTGGGCATGACCCCGCGAGTCTGATATTCCTCTCAGTTCAGGTGTCACGGTAACTAAATTCCTGACCCGGGAAACGGGGTAAGGGTGGTATTTCTAATCCCAGCGTTGCCACTACACTACAAAATGTGTGTTCTGGGCAAATTCATTTAGTACAATATGGCTGAAATTGAAAATATGTAGGTTTGTGTAGTTCGGTCCCCAATACCACATTGCATCATAAGCCACATCAAATAAACCGTTTTGTGTCATCGCTATTTAAATATGTCACTTGTGCTAGCCAAATAATAGAAACAGATTTGCGTTTGTAGTATGTGTGTTTGTGGCAATGTATGTTGGCGGCAGTGGTGTAGCAAGGACTTTGTGGGCCCTATTGGTAAGTCTTTATCAGTCTGAATACAACTGTCACGAACTCTGAGCACTGACACTTTATAAAGCCAACAATAAAAGGACAACCATGGTGCAGTGCGTCTTGGCAATTCTCCCTACTTATTGGCAATCATGTAAAGGTAGTCAAGCGCAGTCTATCTGGGCAGACCTCTGATCCCCCTCATTCTTTCTCCCCACCTGCAACCCAACCCACCCAGGATCCTTATAATGGAGAGGAGAACATCCTGCTACTGCTAGCATAGGAAACTGGACTGAGAACAAAAACTAGAAAATACTGATATAAAAAATGGAATTGGAGCACGAATCAGAGCTGCCAGCATACCACAAAGTAAACATTTCTCTCTCAGATTTCCTGATCCTTCACATCACCAAGCACTACAGGCCAGAGCCGCACCTCAGTGATCCTTGTGCGTGACATAGAAACACTTCCTACATAGGCTCAACGGAGAGACAACTCTCATCCAACCACGCAGACCCCATGCAGGGTAGCGTGCTATCCGTGTGGATAAGTGCTCCAGCGACCCAGATAGGGACAGGAAGTGTTATACAAATGACACTATACCATATAATAATATGTCCTCCATGGCCACAAAATTTCAGAGACCCTGGTTTTAGAGAAGCTGCCCTGCCAGAGTCACTTACTCAACCAGTAAGGGCTCTCTCCTAGCTCCACAACTGAATGTGGTAAGTATCAAATGGAGGGAGGATTGCCAGTGTGGTGTTTATCGGAGACAAGAAAATCTTGGCACAGAGAACCCCCTACACCCCCCCCCCCTCCTCCCGCCTGCATGATTTCGTAAGCTTCTGGGACGGCTTTTGTGCTGGTGCCCTCCCCCCTACCTCCTCCTCAGATTCCCTCACTATCACACAGCAAAAGGGCCCCTCATCTCTCCATAGCCCTTCTCTCTCATACATTTCATTTGTTTTAAAGTGCTGGTAAAGTCTGGCTTTACTAATCAACTCAACTATCCACTTTAAATACAGATCTGTTCTTTGCAGCAGGCATATTAACCCTCTGTGTTACTTTATGGCAATTCGAAACTGCCCCTAAACAAAACTCCGAATCCCTCTTTTTAGCAGGAACATTAATCACGAGTCATCTTGACATCTTTATTGCTGCCTGAAATCTGGTATAAGGAACTCCGCATCAACTGATTTTAATTCTTCAGGTCAACTGACCGCTCTATGGCCGACCCTGGCTACCTTTGTGCCAACTACACTGTACTCTGCTGGGGAGAAGGCCCTTTGCTGCCAGGGTATAGCCCGTTCAAAATCATAAACACATTTTTTAAATCGCAAACACCTCTCTTCACTTTTTACACCATCATCTAAAAATGCTTTCCTTTGTGCCAAATCGAGTCTTTTCCTATATCTCTTTGCCAGCAGACATTTGAGCGAGAGTACGTAGTAGCATGCAATGTACCCTTTTTTAAGCTGTGTTTAAGTTAGTTTTGCAGTTTTTCTTTCTGATTTATGTAAAAGTGCAAACAGTTCCGTCCATACTTTGTGACATACGCAGACCAACATAAAAACACTGCATATTCGCATCAGCCTGAACAGAAAAACATTGTCTCCTAAGATCTACTCGCTAATATGTAGTCTTATCCGGCAAAAGATATATATCAAAAGCGTAGGACGCGTGGGGGTCAATGCAGACTAATTCCCAGCAAAAGTGCCCAGTGGGTTAATGCACTCACTGCTGAAATGTGTGCCTAACCTGCAAGTCGCACATCTCCAAACACGGCACCCCACCAGGCTCGGGCATACATCCCGCACAGACCATACCTTTAGTACAATTGAGGTGGGTACCAGCAGCACCTATTATTGTAGCGCTTGGACAGCCCAAGCCTTGAGCGCTTTATAAGACACGATATTAGTATAAGATTGGCAGACAAATTCCACCTACCTTCAGAGAGCTGTGCTCGCAATCAAAGGCCAGCAGCAAATGCAGCGAAGACAGCATGCAGAGATGCACAACAGCCCAGAGGCTACGCATTGTGTTCGGTGGTATCCTCACTGAATCAGCCCGACACAGTGATGCATATCAAAATATAAATAGCAGCAACAATATTAGAACACGATATGAAACATGCTATGTCGGGAACCGAACCCTGCTATGCAAAGCGCCGGAGCGCATCGTCCCAGACCCCGAGGCTACGGGAGGGGGGCGGGAACGGGGACACGAACAGGGGGGGGGGGGGGGGGGGAAATAGAGTATTGCCCGTCAGTATCTGGAGGAATATAAAGGCGGTCGAACTTGTTTAAAATTGGCCTGTTTAAAGATATGAATTAAATCTGATTTTCTAGGGGTTTCTAGTTAAATTTCATTTTCAAGAACCCCAGCTGCCCTTTGTAGAAAATAGTCCATTGTGCTGGTGACTGGTGCGGCGTGGACCACCGCCGCCGTTTTGCCCTTGCTCATTTTACCCACTCCCGGGCCTTTAATATCTGTTAATGCGAGCCTTCCCTTATTGTCAATACCCCGTCAAGTCAGGTCAGGGTTTAGAATAGGCACAGTGACTGGTAGATATATGCAAAGTCAAAACAAACTCTATTTCTGGAGCGATAACTTCCGATCCACTATGCCCACTGAACGAACCTGCATTAACGATGACTTGAGAGCGTCCCAAACAGTGCCACGATATATATCAGAACTCACCCTCTGATGAAGTTCATCTTTGCAGGGGTGTTAATAATGTGACCCAGCTGGGCCTCCTAGGACGGGCTAAAACAGGCATGTCTTGGCCCGGGCCAAGCATGGGCACGCACCTCGCAGCGGGAAGCCTCGGGCCGTAATATGGCGCTCCTGCGCCCGTCGAGCCTTGTGGCCCCTCCTCGCAGGTCCGGGGCAGGGACTCTCGCCAAAGTGCGCTGTACTGTGGAGAAACAAGGGCTCCCTGTCCATTATCATGGTTTAATAGAGCTTACATTGCTAATGATTTATTGGCAATAGGGAAGAGGACTATCATTACGAAACGAACGGATCAATAAACGCTTTTGTCACACAAATGATGTTTTCAGAGAAGAAATATTCAGTGAAAGGGAAAAAGAACACTCGAGGCATCTTCTGAAAAGTGCCCCAGTGAAGACAGCATGCAGAGATGCACAACAGCCCAGAGGCTACGCATTGTGTTCGGTGGTATCCTCACTGAATTAGCCCGACACAGTGATGCATATCAAAATATAAATAGCAGCAACAATATTAGAACACGATATGAAACATGCTATGTCGGGAACCGAACCCTGCTATGCAAAGCACCGGAGCGCAAAGTCCCAGACCCCGAGGCTACGGGAGGGGGGCGGGAACGGGGACACGAACAGGGGGGAGGGGGGGGGGCAGGAACGGGAAGACGGACAGCGGGAGGGGGGAGGGGGTGTGGGGACACAGGGAAAGCACTCACCTGGACCTAGACTTCATCCATTGGCAGTCGGCCGCGGAATGGCAAAAACAAACCTGGACAACAACAAAAAAAAAACCCGCCCACGGCCGTGATGACGACATCGCAGAGGCGGAGAGGGAAAAAATCTCGGGAACGCCCACGAATCTGGTCCGGCCTTGACGGACAGATCTCTGTTCCAATGGCTAGCCTCCATTTATGGAGCTAGCCAATGGAACAGAGGGCGTATTCCAAGAGTCCCTTACTGAAGACTAGAGATTTCTCCTGGAGGCGGAGCTAACGCTCCGTGCTCCAGGCGAAACCTAAAAAACCATACATCTTATCATTGTTCATTTAATAGTTGCACACAACCAGTCACTTGCCAACTACATTTTTTTAATATTAATTTAAATAAAAAATAGTTGGACGCAACCAGTCACTTACCAACTAATTCTTTTTAAAATGTAATTTTTAATTTAAATAAAAAAATTTTTTTTATTAAAAATAGTTGCATGCAACCACTCAGTTGCCAACTAACATTTTTACTTTGATTGCATGGTACATTTTGTCCTGGCCAGTTTATAAATGGCAAATATTCTTGCAGTTCTGCGTTTTTATACCTGTGTTATAAAATCGAAGTCCTATCAAATTTGAGCCTTCCACCTTGTGGTTTCACTGACCCTGCTTCAATAAAAAGCTGAGTGGCTACGTTAATGCGACAGTTTTCTGTCCATGGCATGAAGGTCAATGCTAGCCTTCCCTGGCCACATGAGTTAGGTGTTCTGTCATCTGTGAGGGAGAGTTCACAACTGTTTGAGCTGAAACTGTAGTTGATCACCTGACGTCTTGAAACAGGCGTATGTGCGCATTCTTTCTAGAGAACTGCTGAAGACATTTTTACGGGTAGGAGTTAGGGAAGGTACTTTATATGGGGACTGCCTTTATCTTAAGTCAAAGCAATTGTTTGCTCATTCTACTGAGAATTTGGGTGATAAAGAAATCTTCCCATATTTGTTCCAGGTTCTGGATCAACAAACATTATTTTACAACTTACAGACTTGTAGTCATTGACACTCTCATACTGCCTCCCCAACCTGGTCTGTAAGTGGTTGCTACCCATACGTTCCCTTGCTGTTAGGCAGACCCCAGCCCCGAGCAGGTTCTGTGATGTGACCTGCTTTCCAAGCTACAGCTTGGAGGTAGGTGCACCCCAGAGCAAGAGCCTAATTCTAAATGAGGAAAAGCAACTAAGAAAATGCCTTTGCTCCCCCATGCTCTCTGCAATAGCTCCTATCAGTACTCCTGCACATCCTTGCACGTGTGTACTCTGAGCTAATCTGCGAACGCTTCCACCTTACTGGAACAAGTTACCGGTTCCTCTCCGCAAGAGATTGAGCAGTAGTCCATGAAGACATTTTGTGTTCGTTAAATGTGTACAGTTCCTCCTCGTGATGTCACTGTTGTATGTTTTTGAGAGTTGCTCGCACTGGTGCTCTGCTCTGCACAGGTTCTGTGTAACAGGGATAGTGGCAGCTGACTATTTAATACTCGTTTTTTCGTTGAGAATATGCAATGTATGCAAAGGGCAAAATGATTGGTTCTGGCAAAACTTGTTTATATCTAAAGTTCATATCTAAAGTTCAATCTGAACCTGCAGGAATACCTAAGTTTTATATTTACCCGTAGAAAGGATGAAAATGTGGTAAGGGGTTTCGAAGCATGTACAAATTGACGCTTTAGAAAACAGTAATAAGTGGGGGGGGGGGAAATCACAGGATCTCACTCAGACAAAGTGAAAATATGTTAATGCATATTGTCATGGGGTGATCTTTGTGTCAGCTCTATTTCCAGAGGAAGTGATGAGCTGTAGTAGGAGCAGGCCACAAGCTGGAGCTTAAAATTGAGTTTTTGTAGGCCAGGGGTGCCCTCGTCCTTAATGAAGGCCTGGTTCAGCAATGGCCTTTGTACATTTGTAAGGTAGTCTTACTCTTGAAGTCTCCACCCCACAGCTGTCAGAGGTTGGTTGCTGGAGTAGTTTTGTATTACACTGCTGCCCTATTGAATTTCAACCAATACTTTTGTTTGTTTTTAAGAAGTTAAGCAGAAGAACATTAAATCGTGAATTCGGCAAAGGAAGGGAGGGAGCTAGCACCTTAGGCTTTGACAACATGTTTTGGTACATTGGACAATGCAAGGAAGCAATACTGTATCTGCTGATACTGGCACTGGAGGAGCTTGATAGTTTATATTTACCCAACTACTCCCCAAGGACATGAACACTTGCTTCCTTAGCTTTTCAATCGTACATACCTTCTTATCAATGGATGGAGTTTACGTTAGGCTGCATAGGCTTGTCTCTAGGGATCATATGAAGATTCTTGAGAAGATATTGTAACAATGATGTTGGTGGACAATGTATTTTTTAATTTTACAGAGTTTTATATAGCACAAACTTGACCCGAACCGGGTATCAGAGCGCTTTACATAGCACCAGTTGCGTTACATGAGGACACGTTCATTAGTATTTTTTTTGTTCGGCACGGGGAAATTAGGTGATTTGCCCAGAATCATAGGATGTTCAGCGTCATTGCCACGACTCGAACCCGGTTCCCCAGATTCGAGGTCGACCGCCCTAGCCGTTGGCCAACTCCTCTTTCCAGTGTAGATGTTCTGGCCATTCAGAAGAGGAGTGGCTAAACTAAGGTCCTCCCCAGGGGGTGCAGTATGAGCAGCCTGCAGTTTGTGGGAAATAAAGTTTCTGGGAGACCATAGTATCTACACATGGGACTAGTTGTAAGGAAGATGAACAGACGTTTGTTTACTTATTTTTAATGGATTTTATAACACTCTGCAGAGCATCATCCCTTTAAGGAAAAGGGCCAAGAGAGACAATTGGTTAGTTTGGGAAACATACTTGCTATTTCTTACCACAAGATACATTCCACCCAGGTTAAGATGAGCAAATTGCACATAGCTGGTGTCACCAAAAGTGGTTCCACAAAAAGGAAGGCATGATATAGCACAACTAATTATTTATTTCAGCAGTTCGCTGTCTTTCATCTAGATATTCCAATATGCCCATAACCTACCTTCAGATAGAAATATCAAATGGCTTCTAAAGAATTGTGTTAAAACATGTTTACTCCTTATTAAGGTTGCCATTTGCCCCTGGCTGTGTTTTTTTTTATTTGCCGACCAACATATGGCATATAATTGAGAAAAAAACAATGGGGCCTTCAATATCCTTTTTTTTTGGTGGGTGGGGGGGGGGGGTCTTTGGTATTTTACTATCATGTTCAATGTGCATATCTCCACACATTTTCAGTACCCTCTTACCACACTAATCCAAGATTACTAGAACACCTCTAGCCATGATACTCAATAGAAAAACACTTAGGTTATATTTTGATATGCCTGGGTTAACACCCAAATGGAGAAGACAAAAGTACACTTTGTCTAGGAGGACAACTCTGTAACCAAAGAAAAGAAAATTGTTAACAACCATAAGAATATAGCAGTGAAGATAAGAACTGTGGGGCATATTACCAAGCAATAGCGATAATTATCGCTATTGCTTGGTTAGAGACAAAAATTTACCGCAGAGCTGCGGCGATTTTTATCGCAGATAAACCTTGGTATTACCAAGAATTATCGCAAATGCGATAAAAAACGGCCGCAATGCATGAATATCGCTGAAAAGTCAGCGATATTCATGCATTACCGAGCTAATGCTCTTAGCCATGTTATCCACCTCCCATTGGATAACATGGCTAAGAACTGCTCAGGGTAGGTGTTAGCTTTTGGAGATATTCGCGCTTAGCGCGAATATCTCCAAAAGTTGGTAATAGGAGATAGCGATGTTAGCGACTGTTTCCAGTCGCTAACATCTTGGCACGCCCACTTTGCATGTCATTAGTTATAAATATCACTGACATGCAAAGTGGGGCCCAAGATGGTCGCTATCTCCTACTAGCTATCGCTAATTGGTGTTAGCGACAGCTAGGTAATAGGGAGATAATTTTATCTCCGCTTTCTTGGCTTTTAAAGCCAAAAAAGCGGAGATAAACCCCCATTGATAATATGACCCTGTGTCCCCATCCATAACTCACTATCTCTGGTCAACGAGTAAGGGCAGATGGATGATATAAATACATATGAGTGATGCTGTTTGGGTTTATTTCATGGCAATTTTATTGTTTGCAGATAACACTGTTTACTCTTGGATAGATGGTACCCTTCCATCACTATCTGCTAAGTGGTATATATTTGATTATTTAGTATCCACAAATAGTGAGACCAGACTCCCCTCCCCCTCTTTTTTTTTTTTTTATAAAACAAACTGACCATACATCAGTTAAAGTAGGAGGTCTCCAGCATTTTCTGAAATAAGAGCTTCTCAAGGTCAATCAAAACCATTGAGGGCTACTAATATTAGAGTTTTAATAGTGACCGCATCAGACAAGATTGCATGGTGACCATGTGCACGATTACCAGTCGTGATCCCCTCAGTGGATTAGGCAGGGTTGCTAGCAGTAATATACAGAAAATCCTTTGTCAGTTTGGAATGCATCTATATGGGTGGGTAATACATAACAGCCATAGTGGCAATGCTCCTGGCACTAAATTAAGAATATTCGTATTACATTCCCCATATGCTTCACAATGTATCAGCTGTAAATATATTTTAAAATTCAACCATTTCCCCCCCAAACATCACCAGATGAGTTCTAAAAAGATACACATTTTCCTCTTGTATACACACTTTGGTATACATAGTTATTCAACCAAGCAAAACCTTCTAATTTAGTAGGCCACTGTGCACAGGAGAGCTACTTACAGGTAGCTGGAGAGCTACCAGTAGCTCACGTCATTAAATACATAAAACCTCCTGCCATGTAGTTGCTTCCACAGATGCACAGGCTTTGCCATTTCAAAGAATCAAATCTGTGTACCGTCTGTTACACAACACTGTGTGATCCTGGAACACAAAAAAGACAAAAATGAAACGGAGAAAATGTAGTAATGGCTAATAATGTTAAAAGAAATTACCAGTTGGCATCAGTTTTGCTAGGTTATAGTATAGGAAATTTGCTTGGAAATACCTTCATAAATTACCTCAGCACCCTTATCAAACCAGGCATCGCAAAAATGAAATATCCACATTTTTTGTGGTTCCTATCAACTTAGCTACATTTTAAATTGTTGACGACTTCCTTTTGCAACCCCTCCATGCAGCCAAGATGACATCCAGCACAGAGAGTGTTCTTCCCACCTATGAAGAAGCAGACTCACAGACATCAAAATTCATGAGGAAATCCAAAGAGTCTCCTTTTGTTCCAATCGGTAAGTTTAGTTTCTTACCTCACCCATTATTCCGTGATCTGATTGTGTAACAGGGAAACGTAAATAATTGCACATGAAAAGATTGTGAAATCGATTGAAATACTGAAGCTGATTCAAAGTTGCTGAACAAGGAAGTGCATTTACTATTACTTCATAAACACTCTTGCGTGATATTTCCGCAAATGTAACTTTGGAAATAAATTGTGTTGAATTTGCGTAGTGATACATTGCATGATCCTTCACTGTATGTAATAAGGGGATTGCTTCCTCTTGTATCAATCTGGAAGCTTTCCTTAGTGCATACTGTTGACCTTGTTCTCAGTTCAGGACATGTACACATGATTCACAGCACCTATTCCGAACTGTAGGTGTGTCCAGGAAACCGAAGGTGTAAGGAGGTTACAGCATTTTGAAAAGGAAGGGAGAGACTGGGGCTTTCCTACATTCAATGGTGCATTGTTGCAGTATTTGTCAATGAAAATAATTACTTTAAGAAAAGGTACTTCATGCTGCAGTTTATTGAAAAGCTATGCATGGATTACTGGTGGATTCATGTTGTTCCCAAGAAGGAAAAAAAAAACATTTTTGACTACTTGTTATAACTACTTGCTTCCGACTAAGGTTGCTCTATCATAAGAGAAAGTCCATACGGCTTCTGCTAAGACAGTTGATGGGTAATGCAATATTAATTTCTTTTGCAATTGACAGCTCTCCTAATCTGTGGTTATAGTAACAGTTTGCTCGCTATTGTATGAGCAGAGATTTTGCAATGCCTGATGCAGAGCAATCCTTTTTAATGTTCTCATTGTTAGTACAGCATGTACCGATTATCATTCTTAGTCTCCCTTGATAAAGTTGAGCTCTTTTCTCTTTATCAGCAGTACTTGCACGTGTTCGACTCTCTTGGGCTTTGCACCAGCTGTTTAACAAAAGTGTCTGAAAGATGCACCCAGATGGAAGTGAAGTGTTGAAAAAGATCTGTAAAACATATATGCCTTATAAGCATATATCTGGTCCTCATTCGTGGAATGTGATTTTTTTAAACTATGGAACAATTTAAAGGTGATCTGGGGGAGTCCAAAATATCATCACTTGACTTCATTGGACTTGTAACTTTTGCACACTATTTTGCTTTTAGCTGCGCATATAGATACAAGCTTATGACAGAATATCTCCAATTCACCCTACCCATTCACGGTCTACTTTAGGTTATGATCAGGTTGGGAATTTATGTTTGTTTGTTTTTTAACTTACTTTTTAGGGATGGCCGGATTTGCCGCAGTTGTAGCATTTGGACTGTACAAATTGAAGAGCAGAGGGAATACTAAAATGTCTGTCCACCTGATTCATATGCGCGTGGGAGCCCAGGGCTTTGTTGTAGGAGCAATGACATGTGGTAGGTATTTGTGAATGTAACATCTTTCCTGTGTTTACCACAGTTCTTATTTACTTAGATATAGTTTGTAGAGAATAACAGTTTGTGTCTGACATTTAAATATTACTGTGCGCTGTGACTATATTTAGTTTCATGCCTAGTAAGTTTTTAGGTCTCGGAGAGGCATGGGCTTTAGCAGCGAAGCTTCTGGCCACGCCCTGCGAGAGATATTGTTCTAAAAAGGGTACTGTAAGCCCCGCCCCTCCTTTTCATTGGGTAGCATCAGCGTTTAGGGTAAACGCTGGCTTCCCATTGAAAAGGAGGGTTTCTAGTTGCAGCCCTGTCCGCTTTTTAGAACGTTCCTCCAGACAAGATGGCCTGCTTTCCTTTTGTCGTAAAATTTGTGTGGACAGATCACGGGCCTCTGTTTATGAGGAGAGAGCCTCTGCGGTGAGATCACCGCCTGCCCCTCCTCCTCTCCCGCCCACCCGAGCTCTGCTGCCTCCCGGGCTCGGTACACTGCTTCTTCTTCATTCCTACAGCGGTGAACACTGCCCTTCGCATGCTCTTCCATGCCCCCCCCCCTCCCAGTGGAAACTGGGGCTGTCTGAGTGCTGTCAGCTGGAGACTGCGGCGCATTCCTTCGGGCCTCTGCTATAAACTTAAGAATGGGTCATTGCTAACGGAGCGCGCTGCTGAGGGAGTAGAGCAACACATTTCTGTGCTGAACATTTTTTTTTGTGTTTTTTCCGTGCACTTCACTTCTGTAGCCAGTGCATAGACGAGAACTTACTCCCCTACTTGTGTTTTACAGCGCTCACATGTGTGCACTCCAGCGCCCAGCAGTGAGCTTCAGGGCGCTAGAAGAGCCCGGTGTGGCAGTGACGCACGGGGATGGATGCACCAGGGTGCACCGCCTGTCAGGGGGGCAGGGGCTTCACTGCTGCTAATTAATACTGAACACGTTATCCAAGCATCAATCAATCAATCATAGTATTTGTATAGCGCGCTACTCACCCGGAAGGGTCTCAAGGCGCTTGGGGAAGGGGTCCGCTACTGCTCGAACAGCCAGGTTTTGAGTTGTTTCCTGAAGGCGAGATGGTCCTGTGTCAGCCGGAGGTGGATGGGGAGGGAGTTCCATGTCTTGGCTGCCAGGTAGGAGAAGGATCTTCCTCCGGCGGTGGCTCTTCGGATGCGTGGTACGGCGGCGAGGGCGAGGCTTGTAGAACGTAGCTGGCGGGTGGGCGTGTAGAAGGTCAGGCGGTCGTTGAGGTACTTGGGGCCCATGTCGCGGAGAGACTTGTGTGCGTGGGTAAGGAGCCTGAACGTGATCCTTTTGCTGACGGGGAGCCAGTGCAGGTCCCTCAGGTGGCCGGAGATGTGGCTGCGTCGGGGGATGTCCAAGATGAGTCGGCGGAGGCGTTCTGTATGCGCTGGAGTCTTTTCTGTAGCTTGGCTGTGGTTCCCGCGTAGAGGATGTTCCCGTAGTCCAGTCGGCTGGTGACGAGTGCCTGGGTGACCGTCTTCCTGGTTTCGGTCGGGATCCAGCGGAAGATCTTTCGGAGCATACGCAGGGTGTTGAAGCACGATGAGGAGACGGCGTTGACTTGTCTGGTCATCGAGAGGGAAGAGTCCAGGATGAAGCCCAGGTTGCGTGCGTGGTCTGTTGGCTTGGGAGCGGTGCCCAGGGCGGGAGGCCACCAGGAGTCGTCCCAGGCGGAGGGCGATGGTCCCAGGATGAGGACTTCCGTCTTGTCTGAGTTCAGTTTCAGGCGGCTGTTCTTCATTCACTCGGCGACGTCTTTCATCCCTTCGTGTAGGCTCGTTCTGGCGGTGGCGGGGTCTCTGGTGAGGGAGAGGATCAGTTGGGTGTCGTCGGCGTAGGAGATGATGTTGAGGTTGTGTTGGCGTGCGATGGCTGCAAGAGGTCTCATGTAGACGTTGAAGAGGGTTGGGCTGAGCGAAGATCCTTGCAGTAAGCCGCAGATGACTTCGGTGGCCTCGGATCGAGAACGGGGGAGGCGGACTCTTTGCGTTCTTCCGGCGAGGAACGAGATGATCCACTCCAGTGCCTTTTCTTGGATACCGATGTTGCTGAGGCGTTGAACTAGGGTGCGGTGGCAGACGGTGTCGAACACTGCAGAGAGGTCCAGGAGGATGAGGGCCGCTGTTTCCCCATTGTCGAGCAGGGCTCGGATGTCGTCGGTGGCTGCGATGAGGGCGGTCTCGGTGCTGTGGTTGGCTCGGAAGCCGGACTTGCGAGGGTCGAGGGATCCGTTCGTCTCGAGGAAGGCTGCAAGCTGTCTGTTGACTGTCTTCTCGATGACTTTGGCAGGAAAAGGGAGGAGCGAGATGGGGCGGAAGTTCTTGAGATCGGTGGGGTCCGCTGTTGGTTTCTTCAGTAGGGCGTTGCTCCGTCCCCTGGGTGCACCCTGGCACATGGACTCCATGTCAGGGGCGCGGCTTCCATTGGTGCAGCAGGTGCAGTGGCACCGGGGCCCTGGACTCCAGGAAGCCACCAATCCGGATTATTGTAATTTTTTTTAATCATTCAAACAGCAGCTAGGGCCATTCTCCTTTCTTGCACCGAGGCCCGAGACACTCAGGACACGACACTCCCCATGTGCGGTGATTTTGGTATCTTCCCGCCATGTTCCTGCGCTGAACTCAACTTCGTAATGCTTCATCTGTAGGTGATTAAGTGTCTCTGCGTCGTGGCGCTACACTGGACTGCTACTAACTCGCCTTGTGGGATTATTTATACCAACGTGCGCGGCAGCATAGGACCCCGCTACACTTTTATGCCATTAATAAACTTTACTGCACTACTATATTTAGACGTTTGATGATTTCACAGTTGTAGTGCTACACTGCACTGTAGCGCTTTAGTGGTTTACCTGTCGTGCTTCTCTGCGCTAACACGGATGATATTCAACCCTTTGATGGTTACACAAGTGTACAGTGCTTGAAATTGAGAAACAGAAGTGCAGGTACTCTGAAGCAGAGTACCTCTGCTCGTAACAGAAATGCCAGTACTCTCCCAATAAAAGTATTATTCTCTTGAGAAGTGCAGGTACTCTCAGAGTCAAAATTAAAAAGGTGCCGGTACTCAGTACCTGGGCCTATTTAAAGCACCGGTTACACTGTTGCCCAGCACTGCAGTGGTTAAGCTTGTATTATCCGTCGTGCTTCCTGCGCTATGCTTCTGATATTTAGCTCATTGATGGTAACTACCGTTGTACTGTTGAACAGCGCTGCAGTGGTTCAGCTTGCGCTACCCGTCATGCTATAAAAATGCACTACATAAATTAAAACTAGTGATATGAGCCGCGCACACTCCGTATAAGTACCTCCGGCCCCCATATTTGCGGACAAAGGGTTGAAAGGCTGCAGCGGCCGGCGGAACCTGGGCTGTAGTGTGCGGGGACCCCCCCCCCCCCCCCCCCCCCCCCCGGTGTGTGGACTACCCTGAGGCCCATTGACAAGCCTGGACGTGGCCTACCCTATACAGCCTTGGACATGACCAGGGGCGGAGGAGGCAGTGGGTCCGCCAAACAGGGGCCCATCGATAAATTCACTGGGCCGAGTGGAGGTGCCGGTGCGTCGGGGGGGGCAGGGTGCAGGACTGGACAATGCAGCACTTATGGCGGCGATCACCCAATCCAGGGATATGCTGGACGCCAAGATAGGAGCGGTTGGGGCAGATGTGACCTTGCTGCGCCAGGACCTTCGCAACGCGGTGACCCGCATCACGGAGGCGAAATCCAGACTCTCGACTGTGGAGGATGATGTGGGGACCCTGAAGCAGAAAGTGGTCGCAATGGAGAAGATTCAGAGGGGCCTTGCGCTCCGTGTTGAGGATGCCGAAGGGCGGGCGCGCAGGAACAACCTCCGCTTCGTGGGATTTCCCGAGGGCTGCGAGGACGGGAACATGGAACGCTTCCTGTCCCAGTGGCTAGAAGCCTGGTTACCCCCGGATGCGCTGTCACGGTGCTTTGTGATAGAGCGCGCCCATAGAGCCCTGACGCAGAAACCGCCGACCGGCCCAGACCGGTGATCACTAGGATTCTGAACTTTCACGACAGGGACACCATCTTAAGGGAGGCGAGGGCAAAAGACTCTGTTATGTTCGAAAATCAGAAAATCATGATTTTTCCGGTTTATACGAAGATGGTGCAGCAGCAACGACATTCTTTCATAGCGGCCAAGGCGAAATTATGTGGCTTGAAGCTCCAATATTCGTTACTTTATCCGGCCCGCCTCCGAGTGATTTTCCAATCACGGACCCACTTCTTTGACACCCCGGAGGAGGTCTTCAAGTGGACGGATGAGACAGTGAGGGTCCGGCCACATGCTCAACCGGGCCTGAACCCGGGTGCCTCCAGGAGCGCCTCTCAGAAGCGGGCCGACCAACGTGTCCAGGGAAAGAGACACAGGAGTTCTAGGTCGCGGCAGTGCTCCTCTTCTTACACTGGGGCGCAAGATGGTGCACCTACGGACTCGGACCAATCCAGCAAGGAACATTGAAGGACATTGGAGTGCAAGGTGACCTATTGATGTCATAGATCCTGGCAGTGAGTGGTCGACTGCTATGCCCAGCTGTCCGGATGGTTTGGGACTGGGTACCTTGACCATGTTCGCTCTACATTTTGGTGATGGTGTGGGCTGCGGAGTGGGGTTTGGGGTGCCAGCTTATCGGGGCTATTACCCTCCTTCATAGGCGGGTGTTGGTAAGGGGGGGGTTCCGGGTGGGTAGTTGGGATCCATTAGTATGGTTGGCCTTGGGCGCTCTGTTTTGGGCCCGAGGTTGCCCATGCCGCGACAGATACTTCTGTGTTCTATGAGGTATAGGGGTGGGGGGCGGGGGATGGTGGACGGGCGGTTCTGGGGGGGGGGGGCCGGTTAGTTGTGCACGTGATTTTCATGCCGGGTTAGTGCTGGTGCTCTGTATTCAGGCCTGCTGTTGGATGCTCTTGCTTTGTGTTCCCTGGGATCATGGCTGATGTATTACCCCCGGGACCCCAGGGGGTGTCTATGCGCATATTGAACTGGAATGTCAGGGGAATGTTGGATAAAATTAAGAGGGGTGCCGTCCTGCGATGGGCGAAGAGGGAGGGGGCGGATGTACTGCTCTTGCAAGAAACACATATGATGGGGACGAAAGTACTTAGTCTACAGAGATTTGGCTATCATCAGATTTTTCATGCTGGCTTTTCGAGGGGCTCCAGGGGGGTCGCCATCTTGATCCATAGACGGTTAGCTTATGTTCCTGAGAGACAATGGCTAGACCCACAGGGCCGCTATATTATTGTGAAGGGGATGGTGGGAACGGAGCCTGTGGTGTTTGGGAGTGTCTATGCCCCTCCCCCTCTACAGTGGTCCCTGGCTGAAAGGCTGTTTGTGGTGTGGGCGGAGGTCCCGGAGTCCCTGGCGGTGATGGGTGGAGATTGGAACGCTGTGCTGGATGCGAATGTGGACCGAAGAAGACTGCAGGAGACTCTAGCGGTGGCCGCCCCCTCTCGTTGGCGTGCGATGGTGGACGGTTTGGGCTGGGTTGATACTTGGCGACACTTGCATGCTGCGGCCAGGGAGTATACGTATGTTTCAGCGGAGCATGGCTCCTTTTCACGGCTGGACTGTGTGTTTGTGCCCTGTGTTTCTGAGCAGAGTGCGAGTGGCGGCTATCCTGCCTCTGGGGTTGTCCGACATCTCCCCCAGTGGCCGTAGATGTTGAGTTGTGCAGGAAGAGGCAGCCGTTCCGGTGGCGAATGTCCCCGTGGCATCTTCAACAAGCTGACTATATCCATCATATGAGGGGGGCGATAGCCCACTATTGGCAGGAAAACCTTGGCGGGGAGACAGAGGTGACAATAGCCTGGGAAGCTATGAAGCCTACGTTGCGTGGAGTGGACATAGCGTGGTGCGCGGCGGCTCGCCGTCGACGCAGGGAGGCCATAGTTGCGGCGGCGCGAGTGGAGGTCCTCGAGCGGCGGTGCCAGGGGGAGGGAGGTGGCGAGGCTGTGCGGTTACTCCTGCAGGCGCAGCAGACCTATGCGTCTGTACTGATGGATGAGGCCCGACAGGCTTGGCTAGCCACACGCAGTAGGATTTACCAATGGGGGGACAAGTCGTGCACTATGCTTCATCGACTGTGTCAGAATACCATGCAGCCGGTTCACTGCCTGGGCTCACGGATGATGCTGGAGTTACGGTGACGGATCCGGTGGAACTGGCGGCTAGTTTTGCGCGCTATTATGCGGAACAATATGCACCGCAGGATTGCCTCCCGGCCGATACGGTGGATAAGTTTATTGCTGACCTGCCCCCGAGGGCCGTCTCCGACGAGACGCGGGCAGTATTGGACCTCCCCCTTACGGTGGAGGAACTGGGAGACGCGCTGGCGCAGCTTAACACTGGCAAGGCGCCCGGGCCCAATGGCTTCCCATGCGAATTTTACAAGAAATTCCAGCTTCAGTTGGGGACTCACTACAAGGCGGTCCTGGAGGCTGTGTGTGAGTCTGGTCGGTTGACCACGGATTGGCGACATGCCGAGGTGGTGGTATTTCAGAAACCGGGTAGACCACCTGCTAGACATGATTCGTATCGCCCCATATCATTGCTTAACATAGAGGCTAAGCTACTAGCGAAAGCGCTGGCGAATCGGCTTCTCCCTTACGTGGCAGACCTTGTTCATCCGGACCAAGCAGGCTTCATGCCGAACAGAGCGACACAACACAACATTAGACGGGCACAAACGGCCATAGATGCGATGGGGGCCACGAGTGAGCGCGCTGCCCTGCTCCTGTCGGATATAGATAGGGCGTTCGACTCAGTGAGTTGGGCTTACTTGTTTGCGCTCCTGCCTCGCCTTAACCTGGGCCCGGTCTTTATCTCATATGTTCGGCTGCTGTACACTGACATCACGGCGGCCGTGCGGGTCTCGGGGGCGGTCTCTGCGCGGTTCCCAGTTGGTCGTGGGACCCGTCAGGGCTGCCCGCTGTCCCCGTACCTATTTGCGCTTGCTATGGAACCCTTGGCCTCCTGGGTACGGATTGATGCGCAGCTGCGGGGCTTTAGATGGGACGGGGGACGTTCTGATAGGATTGCCCTATATGCGGACGACGTCCTATTCTTTCTTACGGACCTCGATAGATCGGGCCCGCGGGTGTTAGAAATTATGCGAGTCTTCGGAGAGGTTTCGGGTCTGTACCTTAACCCGCGTAAATCCACTTTGTGGGTGCTGGGTGATGGAGCGTATGCGGGCTCCTGGGCGTCGGCCCTAAGGGTGGCGGTTGGGGGCCTGTTGACCTAGGTGTGTTCTTGTCCGAGTCTGCGTCGATCTCTTGGGAGCGTAATGTGGTGCCGGTCTGAGACAAAGTTCAGTCGGATCTTAAAACGTGGGCCTGGATGCCCCTTACTATTTTTGGTAGGACTGCAATTTTCAAGATGGTTGCGCTTCCGCGCCTTTTGTATCAGCTACAGAATCACCCACATCCGATTACACCCCAGTGGTTTCGGCAAGTTAATTCTGCGCTGGGACGCTTCTTGTGGGCTGGGGGTGCCGCCAGGGTGGCCCTGCGCACCTGTTTTCTGTCCACCTACTGTGGTAGTCTTGCGACATCAGATGTGCTGTCATACTACCAGGCCTCCCACTTGTTGGTTCTGAACGAATGGTGGTACGGAGATAGAGGGGATCCGGCGTACGCCCTGGAGCGCTTGCTGATGGGGGAACCACACCTTACATACGATTCTATACTCGGCCAGACTGCGGTGGCGGCTGCCCCAAGCCACGCAGGTGGTGTTTATGATATGGCGACAAGCGCTGCGCCGCATGGGTTGGTGAGGCAGACTGACGGCTGAGACTCCTTTGTGGAATAATGGGCAACTCCCCGCATTAGCCTCGCTGTCGGGGTTTGGCGGCTGGGATTCCATTGGGATTTCGGCGTTGGGAAGTGTCGTCTCCGGCGCGGCCCTCAAATCGTTTCAGGAGCTTAGAATCGAGTTCCATATGCCCAACACCCAATTTTTTAAATACCTCCAGCTCCGCCATGCGCTTGGACCCAGTTTGGTGGGCTTGGCGGAGCTGCCGGAGTTCAGCCCTCTGGAAGCTAAGGTCTTCATGGGAGACCTTGGCGATAAGAAGGTATCCCGTATCTATCAAACCCATGTCACTCACTGCTCCTCCTCCTCCCTCCTTAGTTGAAGGAAACCTGGGAACGAGATATTGGCCCGCTAGATGAGGATGATTGGAGAGAGGCTTTGGAGTCCCCGCGAGGGACTGCTATCGCGGTGCGCCTGGTTCAATTCAAATATCTACATAGGGCCTACTATACGCGAGAGCGATTGTGGACGGCGGACTTGATTGGGTCCCCGGAGTGTTTGCGGTGTGGTGCTGAAGTGGGTACTCTGCTGCATACTGTATGGTCCTGTTCTGGTCTGACTCGGTTCTGGCGGGGTGTATGGGGCTGTCTATCGGAGGTACTGGGATGGGATCTTCCTCGGACCCATCGCCTGGCCCTTCTCCACATACTGGAGGGTGTTGGGGGAAACGTGTACAAGCGTCACCTGTTGTTGCTGGGCCTTGTCGTGGCCAAGCGAGACTTGGTGCAGGCGTGGAAGAGTGATCGAGCCCCCCCCGCTGAGTGTTTGGAAGGCAGGGATGGACTACTGTATGGGGTTGGAGCGCCCAGTGTGTGAAGCCAGAGGGTGCCCCCGGAAGCATTTTAAGATCTGGAAGAGGTGGGCGGAATATAGAGGTTTGACATTGGATCCCCAAGCGGAACCGGATGAGGAGGTGATTTTGATGGCCGGGCTGCAGGCCTGAGGAGACGCTAGCTCTCTTACTGGATACACACGACTACTGGTAATCGGCTATGGTTACGTGCACGGGGGTGGGGAGGGATAAGGGGTGGGTAGCGGGATCGTTGGGGGGTTCTGGGTGGTGGTGGGGTGGGGTTGTTTCTGATTGGGTTTCCATCGTGCTCCTATATGCTTTGATGTTGTGGCAGGGCTCTCCTGACTGTGGAGGACTGCATATATGCTTTGCCTGAATAATAAAATAAAAATCTTGTTGTGAAAAAAAAAAACTAGTGATATTCACTTGCACCAATACCAAAGCAGCGCGCCAAAAAATCTGCAGGAATCGTTTTAAAGTCTTTTTTGTAATCTTTCCAAAAGCATCCCAGTCACTTCTTCCTGTGTCGGGAACATTGTCCGCTCATCCATCCGCTTCTCCATCCCGCTACTAATCTATCAAAGCACGTGCCTGCCGTTCATCCATTCATTCATCAGCTCACGTGTCCATCCCTCCGTCCGCCCACGTTGCGTGCCCGTGGGAAGAGTCCTTTCAAGCACGCACATGTCCCCCTTTCCTCGTGCGCAGCTCCCCGTCTGTTTTCGCTCTGGATCTAGGGCGTGTAATAATAGAGACAGCACTGAGGGGGCAAGAGGTCTGACAGCTGACGTCACGCTGTTGAATCGGGTCTTTAAACAAACATGCTGCATGATAACCTCGCCACATGGCTGCTTTGATGCACTTGAGGGAGATGAATCAAATTCAACCACTCTTCTAACCCATCAGAACACCCAGGCACTAATCCACCAGCTCATCTATCTACACATGCACCTACCAATCACTCATTCATCCACCCATCTGCCCACTCGTACATTCCTCCACCCGCTCTTCCAGCCACCCACTCATCTGTCAAAGCAGTCGCCCGCCGATCTCATCATCTATCTGTTCCCTCGTCCCTCCCTCTAGCTGCCCACCTACTCATCCACCCACTCATCCATCGTCTCATCCTTCCAGCCACTCATCAATCAAAGCATGTGCCTGCCGTTCATCCATTCATTCATCAGCTCACATGTCCATCCCCACGCTCGCCCACGTTGTGTGCCCGTGGGAAGAGTCCAAGCACGCGCATGTCCCCCATTCCTCGTGCACAGCTCCCCCTCTGTTTTAGCTCTTCTCACGAGATGGGTGGCTCCAGGCCCTCTCACTAATTTGCTGTTTGGGCTGAGACCGCTAGGACTAATAAGGGGACAGGAGGCAGCGGTGGCACGGCCTCTTCATTACTGGGAGTGCCTTGTGCGGTACAGCAGTGCCCTGGGGGCACGCACGCAGACCCCTACCCAGCACTGTGTGCAATACGGCCCCTGGTGTGAGCAGCATCTAGGCACAGACCTAAAACTCTGAGCCACAGAATGGAAAGTGTTGTGGCAGGACATTCAGAACTGCTCGAAGTTCACGCATATGATAGTTATGGCGAGAGGACAGGTATGTGGGAAGCATGGGTGAAGTAATCACAAACATGTGAAACTGTGGGAGATCATGTGCTTCTCTGCCTGTAAATACAGTTCTCATACTCCCATGGATTTAACCATGTATTACTGTTTTATTGCTCAGCAACATATCCGAGACGTTTCGCACAGACCATCAGTATGTCTTTAAGGCTGTGTGAATGCACGCTCTGTAACTTTTGAAACTTTACAGTGCATACGAAACCATCCCTGAGCTCCCTGCCCCGGCAGAATGTTGGATGTCCCCTCTTGGACGGTGGTGTTACTGTGTGGCCATCTGTCACGCATCTGTAGAATGGCTGGACCCTTGAGTACATGGTTTGAAAATAACCACTGTGTCTGTGTGTGTGTGTGTAGACATCGACTGTATTAAATACCCCTCTCAATAGCCCACCTGTAACTCTAGATTGGGTCTGCTGTCCTTGGTGAACCCCTCTCACTGACCGCTTCAGAAGCATTAACAAGCATTTGAAATGCAATAGGTCTCGCATTTGCGAGAGTTTAAGCTACAAGCATTGTAAATAACAATGCCTTTTATTTGTTTTAAAAACCAAAACATTAATAAAAGGCATTCTCATTTACATTGCCAATAGCTCAAACTCGCGTAAATGCGAGACCTATTGCATTGCAAATGCTTGTTTTGGAGAGGCACCTAGAGATGTGGGTGCCCTTTGGCTATTAGAATTGGCTTCACGTGTGACCAGTTCTTGCATGGCTGTGCTTCTCGTGGGCCAACATTCAATACCTCTGCAGTGGAGCCTCTTTCCTTTAATTTCATCATCACCAAATACTTTATTTGGGCTATCGCCCATAAAAGTACTTAAACGGGTACAATACATAAAACATGTTAATAAAACATTGTTCAGTTCACCAATAAACATAAATATGGAATATAATACATAACATTATCTAGTTGCCCCCTAAAGTTTGTCAATTATAATCAATCTTGTTAAAAAGTACATTTTTTTAAAACATTATTTAAAACAAGATAAGAACCTCGTACTTCAGGACTCCATAAGGCTCCATAGGAGCCTACAAAGAACATAGAGCCAACCTATCCCTACAAACCAAAGTGATGCAACACAGAAAATTCTCAACAAGATGAGGAAAATACCCATCAGTCACCATACGGATCCGCCCTTCATCATTTGGGATTTTATCCGTACCACCCGTCTGAGAAGCTCGGTGCCACACTAAGAGGTCAACCCGGTGGTAAGGGGGTTCCTCAAAAGATAATGGCAGTGACAGTGTGGTAGACCACTCGATGTTGGTAAGTGGCCCTAGATATGGGACTGGGGTGTGCAGTGCTGGAAAAAGTGATAGAGTGAAAGAAACCAATAAAACAGTGTATTTAAAATTGGTTTGAATAGGCACTTGAAAAAAGGTTTATTCGGTGTTTGCCTAACATACCAAAAGTATAAAATCAATACAACCTAAGGCCGTCTCATAAGGTAGACTGCTCTAGGTCAGGATAGGTCAACTAGTTTCTGCAATACTGGGACTGTTGTTCCCTTGCATTCATCAGGACCAATATAGATAAAAACTACTGCACCAAGTGGATTAAAAATAAAGTGACGGGTGACACCAGGATAACAGTACAAGTGCAAAAAGTCACCTGAACGCTCCCGATGCCCTTACAGTCTGTGTTGATCACTGAGGAGAAAGAGAAGGGTTAGGTATAGCTAACATCATTAAATGGGCTGACCAGAAGGTCCATTTTATATGGATCAAACGTTACATCACACTCACAGTGTTGACATATAGGCACTTAGTACTAATATGGCCTGATTTATAAGTTATTCGGAAAGACATTTTCGTAAGCCAAATATATCACAATCCTTACCTAGATCTGTAAGGTTGACTGACCTCACCCCACCTGGCAGCGGCTCAGGGGAAGATGAAGCACCGCTCTATAAAACATGTAAAAAACACGTAAAAAACACAACGCACACAGCAAGGACTGAGCACTTCTTCTATACAATGGCCGACAGGAAATGGTGTCTGTATCTTTACAAAATGAATATTCATGGTATCCATCATTCACGGAGCCAGGACTCTATTTAAAGCCTGCTGCCGTTTGTTGGAAAAACGCGAAATGGCGTGAATAAGAGCAGTAGACACAGGGCCTGAGCTCTGTTAAGAGCTAGATACCGTGTGTTTGAAAGAGCGCAGCAAAGCGCGTAAGACAGCGACAGGCTTCTCCTACCTCTCCGTCGGTACTCCGTGCCGGCGTCCTGGCCGACTGGGGAGGTAACGAGAGGCGAAGTGGCAGGTGTATATAAGCCGCGCTCCTATTGGTCGCCAGGTCACGTGGGGCGACTAACAGACCTGTGAGCATGGTGCAAATTTAGACGAGCCCATGACCTCATAGGCTGTTGCACTGTAGGTCGTGAGAGCTCATTGGCCGATCCAGCGTTAGGTCGTCATGGTAACGCGGGTCTAAGGCCAGTGTAAACACAACACGAACAGAAACCAGAGGGGAGAGAGAACTACGGAATTACATAAAGGTAGTCTAATTTTTATTAAAAGCGGGGAAGAACTGGCTTGCAGTTACTGTCGCCTGCTCAGGCGCTCAGAAAGGAGCTTGACACGCGGGTCACTGGGGCTAAAGCTAGCCGCTGATACAGCTAGCGAGGCATGCCTGATACCTAAGGCTGTTGTACACAAAGAGATTACCTAGGCACAGTGAACCATAGATATAGCTGGGATCAATATAGTATGGTCATATTAATCGGGACAAAGTCCCAGGTAGGGTCACATAGTGATCAGGATGGACACATCCAGCAAAGTGCTGTAACTCAGCCCTACTAGCGACATTCGAAGGGGAGAGAAATGAGATGACGACAAGCCTTTCATTCATCATTTTAAGCCAATGATACAACTAAAGACATGTGGGCTGAAACGGTGGGGCCCTGCACTGTTATTGTAGGCAGAATCATAAAGTGGACCAGGGAATATCATCGTTCAGGCCCCCTCTGTGTGTCTTCAATTTCAGCACCCATCTTTGCTCTTTTTTCAGCAGGTACCTCGTCACATCAGCTGTGTGTTTCGGGATAAATGGTTGCTCCAAGACAGTCCATTCGAAATCAGTGGCTAGGTGCTTAGCTTCAAGAAAGTGAGCAGTTAACTTAGTGGCTTGTCTGGCACACCTGATGGTACTCTTGTGCTCAGATATCCGTATGCGGACCTTCCGGGTAGTCATGCCCACATACTTGTACCCACATGGGCAAGTAATCAGATAGATCACATGATCACTGCTACAACTAGTGAATTTTGTTTGTTTCCACGGTCTGGCCGTGCCGATATCTATCTCCAGTGATTTCTTTGTTTGTGCACAAGCCTGGCAATTGCCGCAGGGATGGTGTCCCTGGACGGGGGGAAGGTTCCAGAGTGAGCCTACCGCCCTAGGCGGTTTTTCACGTGGCCTCGTGTGCACCAGTCTATCTCTTAGATTCGGGCCCCTCTTAAAAGACACCAAAGGACGAGAGAGTGTTAGGCTTCCAGAGTTCAAAATAGGCCAGTGTTTCTTAACCATACTTTGAATGTTGTTAGAAAGACTCCCAAAGGTCTGGACAAAGGTGAGGCGTTCTAAATCAGGCTTCGGAGGTCTGGGTTCCAACAAGGCCTCACGATTATTGTTCATTGCCCTTTTCAAAGACCTTTTAACAAGTTTTGGGGGGTATTTCCGGGCCACCAGTTGCATACTTAGATCCCTCGAATGTTTTTTGAAGGCTGTTGTCGTGGAACAGTTCCTCTGAACCCGTAAAAATTGGCTGAAGGGTAAACTCTCTTTCAATGCTCTAGGATGGTTGCTATCAAATAGCAGCAGAGAGTTCCTTGCAGTGGGCTTCCTATAGAGCTCTGATCGTAGGCCTTCCGGGCCAGCAGTGATCAATAAATCCAGGAAAGCTAGTTGGTGGTGCCCGATTTCAATGGTGAACTTGAGATGGTTGTTTCTCCCATTCAACCACCCCAGAAATTCAAGGCAACTAGCGCTTGACCCTCTCCACACTACGAAGATATCGTCGATATACCTTTTCTAGGTCATAAGGTTATCGACAAAAGGGTTCTCATTATTCAATACGTGACTCTGTTCAAATGAATGAACATATAGGTTAGCCAAGCTGGGGGCGTAAACGCTCCCCATGCTGGTCCCCGATGTTTGTAAGTACACCTGTTCCTCGAATTGAAAGAAGTTTTGTTTCATGGCCATGGTGGCACAAGCCATTATGAATCGGACGGGAGTAATGCTGTCTAATTCCCTGGACTCCAGAAGTTGGTACACTACGTCCAATGTCTCATCCTGGGGGATGGAGGTATAGAGTGCCTCCACGTCAAAAGACACTAGGAGGTCCCTCTCTGTGTCGAATTCGATGTTAGGTAGTAGTCTCAACAAATCAGTGGTATCCTTAAGATAAGTGGGCATTTCTTGCACCATTGGTCTCAGGAAATGATCCACAAAGGTGGAGAGGGGTTCCAAGGCTGATCCTATCCCCGAAATGATCGGGCGCCCGGGGGGCGGTCGTTGCTCTTTATGAACCTTGGGTAAGGTGTAAAAGTAGGGCATTTTTGGGAGTTCCGTGCACAAGTAAAGGGCTTCGGCTGGTGTAATCCATCCCTCTGACGATGCTTCTTCAACCATGGTTTTGATGTCCCGTTTCAAGTCTTCTGTTGGATCATGATTCACAGGAGTGTAGGCATGCCGAGTACTGAGTTGTCTAAGGCACTCAGCTCGGTAGACTTCAGTGTCCAGGAGGACAATTGAGCCGCCTTTGTCCGCTGGCTTTATAGTTAACTCCTTATTTTCTGTCAGGGATTTCAGTGCCAAATGGTGTGACTTAGGCAGATTCTGGAAAGTCTTATGTTTGGTGCTGAAGAGCTCATCCAACTCCTTCTCCACTGCTTGTTCATAGGCTAACACCTGTGGAGGCATCAGATGAGTGGGGGGAGTGAAGGTTGATTTGCATTTCAATCCGGTATTTGTATCAACCTCATTCTGTGTTGAGGCTTCTTTCCCAGCAAAGAAAAAGTGTAGTCTAATCTTCCTGAGGAATCTGGCCACCTCCAAACGAGTTTCGAACTCATCGTTCTGATGGGTCGGCACGAAGCCCAGTCCTTTGTTCAGGGCCTCCTCCTCAATTGGGGTTAGGATATGTTTGCTCAGGTTCATGACTATACTGGAGCTGCACTGCTCTGGCCCGCCTCTTTGTTCTTGGACGAATTGCTCCTCAGGGTCCTCCCTTCTGTTGACGTTGGGGGGGGGGCTGAAATGAACCTGAGGCTGTGGGTTCCCTCTCCTCTTGCCTCGGGATCTGCCCCGGCCAAACCCTAAAAAAGGCTGCCCGTTAAAGTTGTTTGAGGGGAAGTTCCCAGGGAAATTAGTCATGGGTGGTCCCATAGGTTGTTGAAAAGGGCCCGGTTGTTGTGGAGGATAGAAAGGTGGCATGCCACCAAAGTGCCAAGGGGTGGGTGGCCACCATTGTTGTTGCTGGTTGCCTTTCCAGTTATTTTTGAAATTCCGTTTGCCTTGCCCACGCCCTCGTGTGTTAGAAAAATCACTACTAGTGTCGCTCCCTGAGGTGTTATCACCCGAACTGGATGTGCTGTAGGATGATCCCTTTCTGCGACCATTAGCTCCGAACTCTGGGGGAGTATAAGTGTCGCTTGAATAGGGGTATACTCTCAAATTTAAATTTATCAAGATCTTTCCTGAATTTGTCCATCTTGACCGCCAAGGTGTGCTCCCTGAAATCTCTATTGTTTTTATTAGAGTCATCTAGGTTTTTGCTGAAGATTTTGGAAGATATAGTAGTCTTGATCTTAGACTCAAGAATTGGAATTTCTATGAGCAATGTATCAGCTATGCGTTTGGAGGTTTGGATGATCAGAATCAACCAGTCCCTGGTGCATCTCCAAGCGATAAGGGCCCAGTTTTTTAAAAACTCCTTATCACTTAAGAACAGCCTAGGTGCGTTAGTCACTATAAGTCCTGTGGGGGCGCAGTCACTGCGCAAATATTGAGCCATAATGGTGCCATGGAGGGCTGTCCTCGTATGTGATTTTTTTAAACCTAGTAATTTCCCCCACTCGTCCTCGCTCAGACTAACGACAGAGGTAGAAGACTCCATCAAGTCAGGGTGTTCAGCAAGAGCTGCTAACAGGTCTTCATCTGAAAACGATAAACCAGGATTCTCGGCCATAACTAGGAAGGTGCGCTGTCTGAAGTGTGCACAGTGTTCTAGAGTCACAAGAAAAGTTCAAAACAGAAGTGTGATGTACTCTTGCTACGAAATCAATTAATCGTAGAAAAAAGGTCCGCAGTTAAAAAACTGCACTGAAACAACAAAAACACTACGGTAGGGGGGGACCTAGGGGAAGTTTACAGACCTCGCTCTGGGTACAATCCCCAAAAGGCATATAAACAACAAAAGGTACCAGAGGGTCTCGAAGGGTGTGCCCACAAAGAACATAGAGCAAACCTATCCCTACAAACCAAAGTGATGCAACACAGAAAATTCTCAACAAGATGAGGAAAATACCCATCAGTCACCATACGGATCCGCCCTTCATCATTTGGGATTTTATCCGTACCACCCGTCTGAGAAGCTCGGTGCCACACTAAGAGGTCAACCCGGTGGTAAGGGGGTTCCTCAAAAGATAATGGCAGTGACAGTGTGGTAGACCACTCGATGTTGGTAAGTGGCCCTAGATATGGGACTGGGGTGTGCAGTGCTGGAAAAAGTGATAGAGTGAAAGAAACCAATAAAACAGTGTATTTAAAATTGGTTTGAATAGGCACTTGAAAAAAGGTTTATTCGGTGTTTGCCTAACATACCAAAAGTATAAAATCAATACAACCTAAGGCCGTCTCATAAGGTAGACTGCTCTAGGTCAGGATAGGTCAACTAGTTTCTGCAATACTGGGACTGTTGTTCCCTTGCATTCATCAGGACCAATATAGATAAAAACTACTGCACCAAGTGGATTAAAAATAAAGTGACGGGTGACACCAGGATAACAGTACAAGTGCAAAAAGTCACCTGAACGCTCCCGATGCCCTTACAGTCTGTGTTGATCACTGAGGAGAAAGAGAAGGGTTAGGTATAGCTAACATCATTAAATGGGCTGACCAGAAGGTCCATTTTATATGGATCAAACGTTACATCACACTCACAGTGTTGACATATAGGCACTTAGTACTAATATGGCCTGATTTATAAGTTATTCGGAAAGACATTTTCGTAAGCCAAATATATCACAATCCTTACTTAGATCTGTAAGGTTGACTGACCTCACCCCACCTGGCAGCGGCTCAGGGGAAGATGAAGCACCGCTCTATAAAACATGTAAAAAACACGTAAAAAACACAACGCACACAGCAAGGACTGAGCACTTCTTCTATACAATGGCCGACAGGAAATGGTGTCTGTATCTTTACAAAATGAATATTCATGGTATCCATCATTCACGGAGCCAGGACTCTATTTAAAGCCTGCTGCCGTTTGTTGGAAAAACGCGAAATGGCGTGAATAAGAGCAGTAGACACAGGGCCTGAGCTCTGTTAAGAGCTAGATACCGTGTGTTTGAAAGAGCGCAGCAAAGCGCGTAAGACAGCGACAGGCTTCTCCTACCTCTCCGTCGAGGTAGGAGAAGCCTGTCGCTGTCTTACGCGCTTTGCTGCGCTCTTTCAGACACACGGTATCTAGCTCTTAACAGAGCTCAGGCCCTGTGTCTACTGCTCTTATTCACGCCATTTCACGTTTTTCCAACAAACGGCAGCAGGCTTTAAATAGAGTCCTGGCTCCGTGAATGATGGATACCATGAATATTCATTTTGTAAAGATACAGACACCATTTCCTGTCGGCCATTGTATAGAAGAAGTGCTCAGTCCTTGCTGTGTGCGTTGTGTTTTTTACGTGTTTTTTACATGTTTTATAGAGCGGTGCTTCATCTTCCCCTGAGCCGCTGCCAGGTGGGGTGAGGTCAGTCAACCTTACAGATCTAGGTAAGGATTGTGATATATTTGGCTTACGAAAATGTCTTTCCGAATAACTTATAAATCAGGCCATATTAGTACTAAGTGCCTATATGTCAACACTGTGAGTGTGATGTAACGTTTGATCCATATAAAATGGACCTTCTGGTCAGCCCATTTAATGATGTTAGCTATACCTAACCCTTCTCTTTCTCCTCAGTGATCAACACAGACTGTAAGGGCATCGGGAGCGTTCAGGTGACTTTTTGCACTTGTACTGTTATCCTGGTGTCACCCGTCACTTTATTTTTAATCCACTTGGTGCAGTAGTTTTTATCTATATTGGTCCTGATGAATGCAAGGGAACAACAGTCCCAGTATTGCAGAAACTAGTTGACCTATCCTGACCTAGAGCAGTCTACCTTATGAGACGGCCTTAGGTTGTATTGATTTTATACTTTTGGTATGTTAGGCAAACACCGAATAAACCTTTTTTCAAGTGCCTATTCAAACCAATTTTAAATACACTGTTTTATTGGTTTCTTTCACTCTATCACTTTTTCCAGCACTGCACACCCCAGTCCCATATCTAGGGCCACTTACCAACATCGAGTGGTCTACCACACTGTCACTGCCATTATCTTTTGAGGAACCCCCTTACCACCGGGTTGACCTCTTAGTGTGGCACCGAGCTTCTCAGACGGGTGGTACGGATAAAATCCCAAATGATGAAGGGCGGATCCGTATGGTGACTGATGGGTATTTTCCTCATCTTGTTGAGAATTTTCTGTGTTGCATCACTTTGGTTTGTAGGGATAGGTTGGCTCTATGTTCTTTGTGGGCACACCCTTCGAGACCCTCTGGTACCTTTTGTTGTTTATATGCCTTTTGGGGATTGTACCCAGAGCGAGGTCTGTAAACTTCCCCTAGGTCCCCCCCTACCGTAGTGTTTTTGTTGTTCCATAGGAGCCTAAACATAGGAAAGATAAATGGACCAGCTGTGTTGGTCATTCGATAGCCTTACTTCTGAGAGACCAACTCCAGTGTATTAATTTTGATACTACACAGGCAACTGCCTGCAGAGATTCTGTGCATAGGAGCCGTATGGCAACCTCAATGTTTTGACAGCCCAGTTGCCTGCATATAGGTATGATTCAGGTTGTCCTAGGGCGGGTGTAATCCGGACAGAAAAAGATAAAGTGCACTAATGATTCCTCAGCTTGTTGACAAACTGGGCATACATTACTTTTTACATTTGGGTGACTCTATTTTGCAAGTAAGGGCATTAGAGGTAAAGTGCCATAGCGAAATTTAAGAAAGAGGGTCTTTGCAGGTAATGGGTTAATAAAGTCCAAAAAAGGCTCCCATTGGGTGTTTGGGCTTAAAATCTAAGAAATGTGAACCCTCCGTTACATTCAGAAATTCTCTGTAGTGGACATGGGCACAATATGCATCAGTTAGGGCAGACCTAGACGAATGTGTCACGGTAGCCGAGGAGGACCAATACTCCCCTAGATCAATTTATATCAGCAGGTTTTGGACATAAGATAGCCATTTAATTTTGGCACAACCAGCCATTGAGGTCATCTCCTCCAGGGCTCCCCTTTAATTTAACAGCAATGGGTCAGGTGAAATGTCATTGGAGAATCGCCACCAATGTAAATTGTGAATTTTTTTTGTTTTTGACCAAAGCGTCTCATGAGCCAGGGGTTATTGTTGGAAACTATAGGCTTTCTTTAAATGTGTATATTATTACGGGCCTAGGATAAACTTAATGTACATGTTCTGTTGGAGATTAACGTTTCCAGTGCTTATAGGTTGCACCTCTTATAGAACACTACATGATGTACTTTATTGTTTAAATTGTCTTGCATCTTATGAAAGTTAAAATATTTTCTTCTTCCTTCCAGGTGTTCTCTACTCTATGTACCGGGAATACTGGGCTAAGCCTAAGGAGTAGATACATCGACTGAGGATCATACCATAGTGTTAGACCCCACACTGAAGCGACTTGTCTTTCACACCCTTGATGGAATAGTGATTTTACTGTAAAGATGGAAACCTACACCTGTTCTGTGTGCCTTCACTAAAAAGTGTTTACCGTTCTAGTCAAGACGATGTATTTTTAGAAGTGATGCATTGTTTTTTTACTAGGGATTGTAAATCGAACGTCCTTTTTTGTTTTAAAACATGGTGTGTGAGTCTCTGTGGCCTGTTGCATTTCTCTCACACTCTCCCAACCCCTTCACTCACTTTGTGAAGTCATACGTATATCATGTCATATGTATTTGCTCTGACGTTATGATCCTGCTTAAATATGTTTTGGTGACTAAATGTTAAGCTGTCATATTGCACATTTTATATCAAACGTATGAATTTGCTTGAATAGAGTATATTGCATTTGCCGTGGAAAAGTAAGTAGATACGTTTTTGAATAGGAATCAAATCAATGACCTTTTATTATTTAATGCCTAGCTTTTTTTAACTGTTGCTTAATTCCCATTCAGAAAATAGAATTACATTCCATGGTAATGCATAAATGTTGGTTTGCACTTCTTAATATGATATATTTATAGAATTAAACCTTTACGGAAGTACTATAAATGGATATTTTCTTTTTTGCACATTTCTCACATGCCCTCTTTATGGCACAATTCCTCGAGCCTTCAAATACAAGTGGTTTGAAGGACATGATGGACATGGCAACTTGTGGTCATTAGCAGCTAGTCTTCCAGTCGCAATGGGCTTCTTGTAAAGGAAAGATGGATGCAATGCCCATCAGTTCGGGAAAGAGATGGACACTACATTGGAGCAAGTCATTTCCAGACAACTGGCAGTGATGAATGTGGATCTGGCCTTCAAGTTCTTTTGCCAATGGACTTATAATTGAGGGTGCTCTGTGCCACCACTGCAGCGGGACAGTGCGACAAATAAGGGTCAGCGGTGATCTAAATATGAACTCCGGGTAGCTGCTTAACATCATGTGATATTGCAAACAACAGTGGCTATAGAATACAGAAATAAAGTACGAAAATCACTTATCTGTTCTATAATCCTTCCTTATCTCTGGAAAGCATTGGGTCGGCCCAGTGACAAAGCGAGAGAGACCTAGGGTGCTTTACACTGACTTGCTTCCTTAAATGTTTTTTGAGCTCCTAAAAATTAAAACTAAATATATAATTTTAAAAAACATTGCTTTATCAGAAAATTATTACGAATACTCAGGCTGCCAGATAAGGACTCAATAAAGGGGCAATTCTGTGCTAAATAAAATATTATTGGACAACCCAAACTACTTAGATTACCTTCAAAACTGATGTGAAAAGGTTTTGTGGGGTAGAGGGGATTCTTCTTGAGAGGAGGCATTAACGTGGCCCAGGGAAGTGGCAATAAACGCTAGTGTCAGACTTTCAGAATAAAATATTACATGCATAGTATACATTCCACACGAGTGTAAATGTATGCCAAGAGCTATTTTAGTTTTGTGGCTGAAAATACTACAAACTCCATAGAATGTGTCAAAAAAAGTTTTACAGCTTACTAGATGTCAGTACCAAGGATTTCCAGGATTCCAGGACTCTAGTTTGGTCCAAGTTACCTCTTGCGCTCTAGGATAAATTTACCCGTAACAGCTGTGCAGGCTGAGGTGAATCTCTTACGGTAAAATTGTGTATTTAACTTCACAGTTCTAAGAAAAATAACATTGTTTACCACGCATCAGCCTCGTGGCAGGCACCTCAAGGTTCCAGCCACAAGGTGCAGGGATCAACAGGAGGGCACCTTGCCCCCCCCCCCCGACCTTCAAACAGAGGCCGTGCACTGAAGGGTGCCCTACTGGGGGCCCCCAAAGATGCTTTCCGGCCCGGTTTCCATGTCGGACAGGCCAGCATGGAAACCATGTCTGAAACAGTCATTATAATCTCAAGGGTGGAAAGGCTTGCCCTTAAGATTACTTGAGCCATTCTGATTGGGGGACAGGCTCTCCGAGCCTCTTGGAAGCCAGCCGGAATAATCGGTCGGATTCCTTTCCGAGCGCCTCCATTGTAATGAGACGGTCGGAAAGGAACCCGACTGGCACATTAGGATGCGGGTTTGTCGGAGCCTTCTGAATTTCATCGTAATTGGCCCCTCTATTTTTAACTGCCTTTACGATGCATCAAATTTACAGACTTTTTTCTCTGATGATTAATTTCCAACTCTTTCCTTTGCAGGACTCTACAACAATCACTGCACACAGTCTTTTTTATAATCTTTGTGGTTTAAAAACGTTAGCATGAAATGTTACAGTAATTGTGCTCTAATTATAACATTCAGCGAAGTCAATATATTACATGGTTTAACCTGTATGGATGCCCACTTCCCAGAGCAATTACTTTTGATATTAAAGAGGGAATGCAAGATTTTTAGGCTTTGGCATAACCTGTTTTATTGCGAATTAGGGAAAACTGTTGAATTGTTTTAGAGTGGATGGGGCACAAACCTTATTTACAAAGTGTTTTAGTTGCCTTGCATTCATAACGCAGTGGCCACTGGTGTAATCTTGTAGTGGTCGTCGTTTAATCACATCTATGCTGGAGCTTTGTTGGAATATAAACAACTGCTTTAAAAAGAAGGGAGCGACCCCACTGACCAAGAGAGGGGGTACCACAGGTAAATAAAATGCGAGGCTCTCTTGGAAAAAATATAATAAAATTCACATTAACACCTAGTCCTCTATTGTATCTCCTACACGGCACAGTGCCTCAATCATACACACTCACTCAGAAGACCCCAGACTCTACTGGTCAATTATAGTACATGTCATATAACAAGAGACATTTTATATATAGATACATATATCCACAGTTAGCAAAAGGACAAATAGCATTCTAATTTATACAATAACAGTCATCTTCCTGACTTCAGTGCCTAAACACTGAATCGCTCTATATAATTGTCCACCAGGGTCTAGATACCTACATCCATACAAATGTATTCACACATGTTCACTAGGGGGATTCAATGTGACCCATACATTCATACCACCACACGAGATAACATCTAACCCACCTTAGCTATTCCAAGGATGGACCAGAAACTTATATCCTTCAATTGATATGGGCAGGGCTCCAGACGCCAGTTCTACACAATCTTCTTTAAAGATAAAAACAACAACAAATCTTGCTGTGATATCCATTTATGCTTCATGGCTCATTTTAGGAACCCCTTCCAATACAGGGAACCTACCCAGTGTATGCGCGCAACATTCCTCCTAAACTGTTTAAGTAGTGGAGGTGCAACCAGGTATTTTCTACAGCCTTGATCCTGTGTGGGGATTCTGTGGATGTAATGATAAACAAAAAAAACGTGAGGCAGTTCCTGTGTGTATGTATATATATATATATATGTATATATATATATATATATATATATATATATATATATTCACTGAAAAAACCATAGGTTATAGACCATATATAGTTAGGAATTAGCATTTAGAAAACCTTATTTTACTCACACAAAACCATTGAAATTCCATATATAGTTAGTTGCACTAACTATATATCGCGCACCCGCAATCCACTGCTGATGATGTCACATATTACATCATTCATGACATGGTCAGTGACATCACTGATGACATCACTGATGACATCATCTAGTGTCATTGTGTTTTTGTAAAGTTTAAATACGTTTTACATATTGAAGAATGACTGGATGGATGGAAGACTGAGTGAGTGTGTGAGTGGCTGGCTGGGAGGTGTGTGACGCTGTGCATATCAATGTGTACTTGTATCAGTGATTGTATAAGAGAGTAAGTATGTGTTAGTATATGTGTGAAAAGTATGGTGTTCTGTGTTTAACTATAGATGAGGAAATCGAAGTGTGATTGATTCTTCACAGGACTGACTAGGTGTATGAGTGCATATGATAGTGTTCTAATAATAACTGACTGTATGTATGAGTAATTGTATGGGTGAATGAGTGAATGTGTGTGTAGACGTACGAATCAGTGAGTGCGTATGTAGTAACTGGTATTGGTGTGTCATGATGTCATCAGTGATGTCATTTGAGATGTCATCAGTGATGTCATTTCAGATGTCATTAGTGATGTCATCAGTGATGTCACTGAAGTATGGTGTTCTGTGTTTAACTGTATAGATGAAGAAATGGAAGTGTGATTGATTCTTTACAGGACTGACTTGGTGTGTGAGTAACTCCATGGATGAGTGGCAGTGTGTGACTGTCTGCATAGGTGTATGAGTGCATATGATAGTGTTGTAATAATGAGTGACTGTATGTATGAGTGATTGTATGGGTGAATGAGTGAATGTGTGTGTAGACGTAGGAATCAGTGAGTGCGTATGTAGTAACTGGTATTGGTGTGTCATGATGTCATCAGTGATGTCATTTGAGATGTCATCAGTGATGTCATCAGTGATGTCATTTAAGATGTCATCAGTGATGTCATCAGTGATGTCACTGACCATGTCATGAATGATGTAATATGTGACATCATCAGCAGTGGGTTGCGGGTGCGCGATATATAGTTAGTGCAACTAACTATATATGGAATTTCAATGGTTTTGTGTGAGTAAAATAAGGTTTTCTAAATGCTAATTCCTAACTATATATGGTCTATAACCTATGGTTTTTTCAGTGAATTTTCAAGGTTTTGTAAATGCTAATTCCTAACTATATATGGTCTATAACCTATGGTTTTTTCAGTGAATTTCATTGGTTTTTTAACAGCTAATATCTGTAGCTGTAAAATGTATTCTTCTTTAAATCCAAAAATATATTTTATATGTTTATTAATAATTTTTTTTTTAAATATTTTTTTTTCTTCGTTCTTGCTTCGCGAATCGGGAAGCTTCCCGTTAGCTGACCTTGATGCCGCGAAATAGACCGCGAGCCGGTAAACGTTTCTTTACCGCAACTGCCGCGTTAGAAAACATCGTGACGCCTCCCGTCCGCATGACGTTTCGCGTTGTCGCGTGATACGTCATATGACGTGCTACGTTAGCGAACTGGTACGCTTACCGAGTCGCAAAGCACAGGTTTCTGGAAGCAAACCGGGAGGCCCTGCAAAGCGCTTAACGTAAACACAGCAGGTCATGTGACTTGGTAATAACACTTTTCATTGGTTCATTTCACTTTTGGTTTCCTAATGATGTAAGACTAGGTCATATAATCTAAAATGAACACTTTTCATTGGTTGAGAACTATTGTTTTTCCCAAATGATGAAAATCCCTCCTTCTTTCCTCACTCTGACTTTCATCATTGTGAGAGAAAGACCCTTTGTTACCAGTGAGCAATGGCTTCTTTAGTAGCTTCAGCTGGTGCTTCCCCACCACCTCCACCACATCCAAGGAAGAGTGGACCACCTGCTCAAGTTATAATTCAGCAAGAAGAGGAAGAAGAGGAACAGGACGACGAGCACGAAGAGAGGCACTTTTTGCCTGAGGAGCCCAGGACGTCTCACCGGAAAGAAAACTTCATTTGGCAATTTTTTTAAATTCCCAAAGGTCAGAAAAAAGTAAATGCAAGATACGTAACTTGCCTTATATGTCAAGATAGACTGTCCAGAGGGACCGACAAAAAATACAGTTTCGGAAACTACACAATGCATCGCCATATGACTAGGTGGCATCCTAACAACTACAGTGCTGCACAGTTTCGTAACGACCTAGATAATCTCCCTATTATGGCCAGAAGATCTGTTGTACCGGAAGTAACGGGACCAGAGGGCAGGGAGATGGTGCCAAATATTCAAACGAGATTTCATGAAGTAAAACACGTCTGCGTACATTGCAATGGATTCATTTGCTACGGAGAAAGAAGCATCACTCTGATCAACAGAGCTATTGACTATCATATGCAAGTTTGTACGAAACGCCCCAAATAATAAATACTTTTTTTTTGTTTTGTTGCTCCTGTTGAGCCCTTTACAATGAATCGTTTTCATTGCCCCCTGCAAGAAAAACCCCAAAAAATATAAAACTGTTCAGAAAAATTCAAAAAAAGTAAAAAAATGTTCAGAAAAATAAAAAAAATATAAAACCACAAAAACAATAAAAAAAAAAGTTCTTTTCAGAACTACCTCCCCTTTATTAAAAAATTGGTACAATATTTGGAACTGTGCCAACCTCTATTTCTCGTAGTTTGCTTCCCAGTTCGCTCGCCGGTACGCGAACCGGAAGTGAACCAAACATTTAAAAAAAAAAAAAAGAACAGTAAGTATAAGGGAAGGAAACAGACACTTATGTTAAAAGAAAGACAGCTATAGGGGAGTAAACTAGAGATACTATTACCCGTAATCCACTGCTGATGATGTCACATATTACATCATTCATGACATGCTCAGTGACATCATCAGCAGAGGATTGCGGGTTTTTTGGCAACGTGCCTTATCCACGGTTTAATAACGCTGCCTTTTGCTTTATATAAGTTTTCAAATTGTATGAAATATATACCAATAGGTCGTTATGAACCTTTAGGTAGTGCTTTTCTTCATGAGGTCTGGTCGCTTCCATACACATACAGATGTTTCAAAGATGATCAAGAAGTTTATCTGAATGGAGAGGAATGCACTGAGACGCCAGATCATACACTAATGTGTAGGCACATACAGTTACACGGTTCATGCAACAAACACCGACCAAATATGGCTTGCGTGTTGCAAGGCACGCCAGTTCCTGCTATCATCCCCACGTTCAAGTTGTTGGAAAATGGTAGTTATTTGATGCTCAATAATGAAGATTGTTCTGGGTTAATTAAAAGTATTCCTTTTATCGTAACAGTAAGTGAACGGGTTATTTGCTGCAGAAATGTTCTATTTCCTCCCACACATGAACATAGGGAGTTTTCAATCTGGCCACAAATACCAACCTTGGGAGCAGATTTCAACGGCATGGCAAGAATAAGAGCTCTTTTGTCTCAGAGAGAGGTGGCCTTGAGTTCGGCCCGTGAAACTTTCGTGCTTCACATAGCGAACACCCGTACAGAGGTGCAGACCCTTTTCAATACAGATTCGCCTTTCCATTTCAGCAAGATGGTTCGGACTATCTTTAACGCGTCCTCCACAAAGGGCCTGGCGCACTTTTTTAAAGTTGTTCCCAGTGGTCTCGTGACTTCATTTGAGAAAATCTTTGGAGTCATCCCTGCTTTCTTTCATTCTATTTTTTTCCACTGTGCTTCGTGGATTCCCATTTTTACTTGCATTACCAGCGGACGCTCTTGTGCTTTTTTACATTTTTAAATATGGATGTCCCTCCTGTGCAAGCTCCCGCCCTGCAGCTGCTGACACTGTTCCGCAATCGCATGCTAGAATATTATGGCACAATGCCGTTGGCGATATTAAGCACGGCATATGGATTATCTTTTCGATTCTCCTACTTCACCTGTGTCCAGCCTGTATTTCACTGCCTGACCTGTGATTTCGATTGGGCCATTGATTTGTGTCTCTGCGGACCGGTTTCTCCTGACGTCGACTTTAATCAGCTGATGACTCCTATCATTACTCACGAGTTGGTTTGTCCTGGCGAAAGGATTATGGCTGTGGCATTGATGCATGGACTAATTGGTCCCTGGAATTTACTGGCGGCAACACAGTCTTTCTTGGAACAGAGCTTTCTTGAAAACCCACCGAGCTGTCCTCTGATGGTGATAGAGGATCCGGTGCTGGGAGAGCACGTATGTTCTTTTCCGCTTTTAAATTGGATGGCTGAACTCTTTTCGGATGAAGACGGTGACTTCCTATTGGAGGCTGTTGCAGCTTATTTTGCATACACAGTTATGTCATAGACCTTTTTCATGTTTGATATGCTGAGTACTAGCATTTCATTGACAATTCATTGACTTATTTGTCAAGTTTTTATTATTTAGCTTGCCTATTGGCTTAAGACTCGATAAAGTACTTGGCTGGTTTATTTTTCTTTAGCATTAAATTTTCCTAGTTTTTAATGTTTTACCTTGCGGACCGTCCACATATAAAGTTGCAATCTGCTCTCATGAGATGGCACTTCTATTATCTTATTCAGTTCGTTTCCGGATCATGGGGAGGTGTCAACTAGGTCCTGGATATTTTTACACCGTGTTAAGTTAGCATGGGCTCATTACCGGTTTAAACGCCATTTTTCCTTTTTTGCAACTTCTGCACACGACACTTAGTTGTTGCTTTAGCTTTCAACCTAGTAGTTCATCGTGGTTTACATGAGAATAATATGTTATTCCTCTACTATCTGCTTTGCTTGTTAAACTATATCTGTACAGCGAGTGCTGAAGTTTCAAGAACAACACGATACAGAATTGTTATGAGGTCTGATCTCCACGACTTCATACTCATAACATAAGTGCAGCTTCTGCCAATTCTGGGCATGAGGCGGGTTTTATATTGCTTTGCCGAACACACATACACAACAGTTGATGCGGTTCACATGAAGAGAGAGCTGGTGTATGCTGATGTGATTCCTTCAAATCTAAGACACTAAAGTATAGGCACGCCCTAAACCAACACAAACAGACCTTCTTAGCAAATAATATAATATGTGTATTAGGAAGGGTGAGATATAAGCAGCCGCGGGCCGTGGAGGGAGTTACGGTGGGGCAGGGAGGCGGGGAGGGGGAGGGGCAGGGTGGAGCCCTCTCCACCCTGCCCCTCCCCCTCCCCGCCTCCCTGCCCCACCGTAACTCCCTCCACGGCCCGTGGCTGCTTATAAGTGTTGCTAACTCTTATTCATTTACAGCATGTTAACATACTGTCACCATTCGCTTTTTATGTACTAGTAACTATGCTGGTAATTTTGCTACTGATAATATGTGTACTTGTATTATCTAAGATACTACGCCTGAGAAGACGGCATTAGTAAATAAACATTTCAAATACACATGTGTTCTTCTTAACTCCATGTTCTGGTTTCTAAGAAATATATAACGACCGACTGTTCATGAGTTCCACGTATCCTGAGGTACTATAAGTTCATATTCTGGATTGTCTAAACATTGAGAGTTTGTTATATCCAATGTGACACTGTACCTAGCTTGCTAAGGGGTTTTTGATTACTAAGGTGAGTTTTGGGGCACCCTAATTCGCCGAGGTTCCAATCCTCTGTCCACAGTTCTGTGTGAGAACAGAAACCCTGCGACAGGGGCACCCCCGACCCTTGCTGGAGCTTCATCACACTTGCGATACAACTCCAGCAACGCGCCACCTTTACGGCACAGATACATCACGCATCTGTGCTGTTTTTGCCCCATGATGCGCCGCATTGTAAATGCAGCACACCATAGGTGACGGAACAGCGGCACAGAATGACATCCCTGGTGATGCGCCAGTCATCATAAATCTATCCCTATGCTTCTTATCTTGTTAGAGATGAACCGCCATATGTATCATCAAAGTTTTTTGCATTTCCTAAATAGCGAACTTTAGGGAATAAATAGCGATTCTTTACCATTCCTAGTTTGCGATGAGCTATTTGCTAATTACAAATTACCCATTAATTTCCTTCATTTCCATAGGGCGGTTGGACTCACTTTTAGCTCGAACGGCTGAATGGATTTCCACGAAACTTGGCAAAATTGTAGGGACTGGTAGCCCGATGTGCCTTTGCTATGTCTCAAGATATATGCTCCAGTGGTTTTTACGAAAATTAACTTTGAAAAATATATATTGGGCTACATTGGCCTATATATATGTTGGAGCCCAAATGTAGCCCAATGTAGCCCAATGTAGCCCAAAGATGGCCGCCAGAGACAAAAAAAACAAATGTAGCCCAAATATCAGCCAGATGTAGCCCAACTATAGCCCAGTGACAGAATGACCAATCAGCTTCGCAAACCTCCGTTACGCGAAGCGGAGCGCTGTTACAGATATATATCTTTTTTTGAACGTTAATTTCTCAAAATCCACTGGAGCACATATATTGAGACCTAGCAAAGGCACATCGGGCTACCAGTCCCTAATATTTTACCAAGTTTCGTGCAAATCCATTCAGCCATTCGATTATTATTATTATTTTTTTTTTTTTGCCCCGCGGGGCCCTTTTAAAACCTCCACATCAAACCTAGGGGGTCAGCGAGGATCTACTATGCCCCCTTATGGTCATTTGCCCCTTCGCTTTGGCCTCCTCTTGTTTCTCGATCCTACCGAGAGACAAGATGGCGGCCGCTACGGACTGTTTGGAATGTTGACAGACGCCGGAGAACCAATCAGCTTCGCTTCACAAAGCTCCGTTGCGCGAAAAGTCCGCAAACCGGAGCGCTGCCCGGTCCGCTGTTACAGATATATATCTTTTTTTAAACGTTAATTTCTCAAAATCCACTGTAGCACATATATTGAGACCTACAAAAGGCACATCGGGCTACCAGTCCCTACAATTTTGCCAAGTTTCGTGCAAATTCATTCAGCCGTTCGGGCTAAAAGTGAGGCCAACCGCCCTATGGAAAACTCAATGTTAAAAACACGTTTTGGGACCCCCCTTTTTTCTCGACCCCCCCTGGACGAACCCCCCCCAATTTTCAGGGGCTGCTCAGAAACAAAATGTGCCATTTTCCTGAAAATTTCAGCCAATTCCGTCCACAAACGCCAAAGTTATTTGACATAGGATTTTTTCTCTATGGGATTTTTGAAAATCCTAACTATATATACCTACTGGCGACCGCCAGTAGGTAATATATATCCTGCTTCGTGCTTTTAATGATAAAAACCCGCCAAGGCACTCACCAAAAATGCTTGTAAATATGCAACACTGCAATATTACTGGGAGTCCGTGAACCTGTTTTGTTCATATGGATAGGGTCCCAAAGTGCCTCCACTAATAGTGGGACCTATGAATATACAGAGGGATAATTAGTACTATCGCCCAGTAATTAAATGTCCTTATCTTTCTATCCCCATACATGATGAAGATATCTGTATACCCCATCAGGTTACCAAGGACTGAGGCTAATTACTCAATGTGGTGACATAGTCTGCCCTCTACCTTGTTTTATTCTGTAGGCAGTTACAGCATGTATGTTTATCATACTATACTCGAGCGCATCTATGCTGTGAACTGCCCTCCCTGTTTAGTTGTTGGCACAAAGACTTGACATCCCAATAATGTTAGTTCCAGGGACTATTTATAGGATAAAACATTCCCGCTTCTCCGTTATTCTACTTAGAAAAGCCCCTTCATATTGTTCTATTTAGCCGATAGTTACTGCATGAGGGGTTTTCCCTGTTCCACTCGATCACGTTTATTCAGACCCCCACCCTCCATAATCTGATGTTAACAGAGGGGCCATGTATTCCGTCTCTGTTCGTTCGGGAGACCGTTCTGCTAGGTGACAAATTCCCACCTCGCCCTTACCGTACTTAAGAAACATGCGTCGTGTGCAAGCTTACCTGGCTCAGAAGCGTATGCAGCAGCTCCCGTCCTCAATCGATTCGCGTTTGAACTTTATTTATTTATTTATTTATTTATTTAAGCTTATATCGCGCACAGCTACCCACAATGGGTTTCCCGGCGCTAGGGATAGACTATAGAAGAAAGGAGGGTTTATCACCTGACTTGAGGCCACAGCCGACTATTGTTCACGCTTAGTAAAAAGCAGAGTCTTCAGAGCCTTACGGAAGCGAAGCAGGTTGGTCTCTGATTTTAGTGCTAAAGGGAGGGAGTTCCAGTATTTAGGACCCAAAGTAGAAAAGGAGCGACCTCCCATTTTTGTCAGCTTCCATCTTGGCACTGTGAAATTACCAGTGTCCGATGATCTTAGTGAGCGCAGGGGTCTGTAAGGTTTTACCAGCCCTTGAATATATGCTGGGGCGCTGCCCTGCTTGGCCTTGAACATGTAACAGAGTGCCTTGAATTTAACACGTTCAGGGATGCTCAGCCAGTGGAGGTCACGTAAGGCGGCAGTGGCTGAAGTACGTCTAGGGACGTTCTTTAGCAGGCGCACAGCCGCATTTTGCGCAACCTGCAGCACATGTATGGTGGCTTTATCTGCGCCCAAGTAGAGAATGTTGCCATAGTCCAGGCGTGATGTTACAAGTGCCTGGACTACGGTTCTGCGGGAGGATAGGGGAAGCATCCACAGAATCTTATGAAGCCACCGCAGCGTTGAGAAACAGATGGCTGCAACCTTAGTAGCCTGTTGCCTCATGGTTAGCCTGTCGTCAATAATGACACCCAGGTTGCGAACTGCAGTAGATGGTATAGGCGCATTTCCCAGTTCGGTGGGCCAATGGTGGGGACCCCAAAGATGTTTATTCCGTCCCAGAATGACCACCTCGGTCATTTGACTCCGCACGCCCTCCGATATAAACAGTGCAGCGTACTTGCAGTACCTGTGTTGTTGCAGACGCCGCCCCCAGGGCGCGCGCGATTGCCGTGAGCTTTCCTTTACTTCCGGTTTGCTCCCCATGCTCCAATGCCCGTCCGTATAATAAATTTAAAAAGGGCAATCGTGTGAAAAGTTCAGATTTAAAAGGGCAACGGCTCTGCTACCCTCATATGTGGGCCCCACATGGCCCTATAAATTCACACAATCCTGTTGTTTACTCCCCATATCTAGTATGTATTATTTTTAGAGGTGGCCAAAGATGTAGAAATCCACTTGCATCCTTTATTGTATCCTATCTATCTTCAGTAAAAACCCTTTAATTTTTGGTTCAACATAAGGTGTGTGCTATATTCTTCAAAAGGCTGCTAGCAAGTCTAGATTACCCCCCCCAACTTAATTCCCCCCACCCTACTTAATTCCCCCCCCCCTTTTTTTTTTTTTTTAATTAGAGAGACATAGTATAAAATAGCCATGTCACCGAAATAAATGTTAAGAGCAATACTGACCTGCTTATTGGCACTTAACTACTGTATATCTCGCAGAGCCTATATTTATATGGGAGAGAAGGGTGTAAGGTGTCATTAACACCAAATGAAACAACTCCACCATACAATATCCAAAGGCGGTGCTGTAAGCGTCATTCGCACATCATTATTACAGATTTTCTACAACCTATAACTAGTGTAGGGGTGGATAAAGGGAAACTCGTGTCCAGTTGTGAATGAACGGCCGGTTCGTACATATCATCAACATGTGACAAGACCTCCCCGATATCCAACCCTATGATTTCACAGTGAATTTTTCGATCTGCCCTAATTCTTCAACATAGATCAAAACTGCCTATGTTACTAACTAGCCTTCTGTTATGCACATCCAATCTTCTTTGGTATTCAGACCTTCCCTGATCGTGTTCATAATGGAGATGTACCACTGTTCACGATTTTTTCTTTTGACAGTGGGATCACCTCCTCTCTTATTGCCCTCCATACGTTCAATAATGAACCATTTGAAATCTACAAGGGAATGTCCCTGCTCTCTAAAGTGGTCTACCAGGGGAGCATTAGGTTTTTGATTTTTAATGGCTGATCTATGCTCCGAATAATCTAACTCTGATCTCACGGGCTGTCTCGCCGATGTAACCCAAGGAACAAGGACAAACGATCAAGTACACAACATTTTTCGTTCTACAGTTATTCAGTTTCCTGAATATTAATGTGTATCCTCTATGGGTGTACTCCTTGCCCTGAACGCATTGATCGCATATAAGGCAACAACTGCACTTGTAGTTGCCTATCGCTGTTGTGCCTGCGATTGTCAATTGATGTTGTTTGGGGCCCTCTCTATACGCGTGTACAATATTTTGTCTTAGGTTGTTATTTCTTTTAAAAGCAAATAATGGTTTTTCCAATTTGCTTGATCTATTGTCATTAAGGAGACTCTAAGTTGAATTCACGATGTTCTTGATTTTATTGCTGAGATTGGAGTATTGGCTCACAAAGACTATTCTTTTAGTTTCATTTAGATCTTTATTTACAGGACTTGTTTTATTTTGAGTGAGCATGCTACCCCTGTTATAAAATCTGGCTCTCTTAAATGAATTGGAGATTAGTTTCTGTGGGTAGCCTCTATCTCTCAATTTAATCTTTAGGTTATCGGAATGCTTATAAAAATCTTCCAGTGTCGAGCAGTTCCTGCGGAGCCGCAGAAACTGCCCGAACGGGATGTTGTCCCTCTGGACCTTAGGGTGGAAGCTGGAGTAGTGCAACAACGTGTTTTTGTCATTTGGTTTACAAAACAGTTCAACTCCCCACCAATATCTTTGATACTGAGGTCCAGAAAGTGAACATTCCTTCTGCTATATTCCGTGTAAACCTCAAATTGGCATCGCCAAGGTTGAGCCACTCCAAAAATTCATGTAGGAGGTCTTCAGATATTTCCCATATGAAGAAGATGTCATCAATGAATCTGCTCCAGGTGGTAATATTCTCATAAAAAGGAGCAGACTCATTGAACACATGTATACCTTCAAAATGTCCCACATAAAGACAGGCCAGACTGGGGGCACAGGTGGCCCCCATGCTGGTCCCCTTACACTGTAGGAAGAGTTGATCCTTAAAGAGAAATACATTTCTCTTTAGTACCAAATCTATGCAGGACATAATGAACTCAACACTAGCCCCTCTACAATCTGTATGGCCCAAGATGCTGCAGATGGTGTTAATGGTAGCATCCTGGGGTATGTTTGTGTAGAGGGCTTCAATGTCGAGTGTCACTAGTATTTGGGTTTCACAATTATAATCTTTACCTTCTATTGTGCTAATCATGTGGGATGAATCCTTGATGTACGATCTCAAATCCTGAACTAATGGTTTGAGGAACGTGTCCACATATTGGCTCAACGGTTCCAAGGGTGAATTGATGCATCTAACAATAGGCCTAAGGGGGGAACTGTTTACATTTTTATGGACTTTAGGAAGCCCGTAAATTGCTGGGATGATTGCCTTTTCATTAAGTAACAATCTGTATTCTTTTTCAGACACCCAGTCATTCTGTTTTGCAAGAGATAGAAGGGCTCTGATGTCATTTATTAATATTCAGTAATGAATATATTAGCTTGCGCACAACCTCTGGTTCTTGCTAGGATTGTGTGTGTCTCCTGTTTAGATTTTTAAAAAAACTTTTTGGGGTGCTGCCCGGGTTGACGTATCCTTCCTAGGTATCCGTCTTTTAATTAATGCTTCCAAAGAACATTGGTTGCATCCCCCTGTGTGCACACTCACTTTGAACCTCCTGGGGGGGTGTAGGTGAATGAATAAATACATTCCATTTGAAGCTGTTTTGAATCACTTTGAAGATTTTTTATTGCTCTCTTTATTGATGTACAAGTTTTCTTAATAATTCCACATACTCTTTCTTGAGGCGTTATTAATTTTCATAACGTTCATTATTCCCTGCTCCAATGCATTTCGAGCCTTATGTGCTCTTCATCAGGGAGCCGTTTTCTAAACCAGGAAGCAATACACTCTGTTTTAATATATACATACCATATATTTCATAATGTCTATGCATTGCATACGAAATCAAAGAAGGAGTATAATATAATTGCATGTTTGTGAGTTATCTGTCTTTGAGTCATGTGGCCGGTGGATTAAGTGATCGTGTTTAAAGTAACCGCGTGGTAAGACTATGCTTTAATGTGAGTTGCCGAACACTCGTGAAAAAACGTGAAAAAAACGTGGAAAAGTGGTAATGATAACCTAAGCGAACAAGGGTTTTTAACTTACGAGCAGTGTGCACTCATGAGGTGCATCCACGTTGTAAAGCCAGTATCAAAAGTAACTGTAAGAGGGAAGAAAGGTTTGCAATCTCAGTAAGTGACATTAAAGTCGTTATGACACCCGCGCACCCCCGGCGCTTGGATTATACTTACTTATATTCCAGATGCGTGATCTGTTGCCTGTCTCTACGGACGTCCCTTCGTTGTGGATCGAGAGCGTTTAGCACTGCTCTTAATTTATTTCCGGGTTTACGTCGAAGCTAGAAACAGGACTGTGGTCTCTGTGTGTGGTGGCGGCCATCTTGGAGATGGACGTTTTTGAGTGTGAAGCGAAAAAAAGTTGCGAAGATGCGAGAAGTAAATAAAAATTCTAAATCGGTATTAAATCATGATGGATATAGTAGTGTATGACTGTACGGTCATAATGGATGTTAGTGAGAGATCCTAATAAATGGAAATTCAATCTGTGTGCTGTTGCGTGCTGGTGATTGTTATGAGGTATTGTAAGCACCAATACAGTATTTACAGAACAGAACATTATAAATTTCAACAATTCATCAAATCATAAACACGCATATTCCATGCGTTCATTCAGGCCATTCGGTCTGCAAGATTGTAATTTCATCATCCAGTAATTTTCCCTCCTGAGTAAATGTTTGTTATTGTATCTCCCTTGTTGTTTTTCCACTACTTCCAGTACAAGGTATCGTAGTTGCGATGTGTTGTGTTTGGTGTCCAAAAAGTGTGTTGCAACAGTCGATTTTGTGTTCTTGGTTCTTATATTGGATTTATGTTCATTAATCCTCGTTTTTAGCTTTCTTTCAGTTTTTCCAACATATACTTTACCACAGGGGCAATTTAGAAGATAAATTAAATTCTCGGTGTCACATGTAGCTGTTACATGGAGTTTGATTTCCTTTCATGGGGGGTTTGTTTTTGTTCCTTGGATAATACCGTGACAGTTGTTACAATTCATGCATGGCATTGTCCCTCTTGCATTTGTGACTTTATAAGGTTTCTGTTTTAGTATTTGCCTAGGTTTTTGTTTCTTGTATAAGCGAAGATTGGCCACTGTGAGAATATGTTTCGAAAGTCTGGTTCCATGGTTAACATTGTCTGATGTTTGTGAATGATTCTCATCATCTGAGACAGCGGTAAATGAGTTTTTAGAGATGTTTGGTGATGACTGTTGAAATTTAATATATTATTTATGTCAGTTGTTTTGCGATAAACATCAGTTTCTAAACCAGTGTTTGTTCTTGTAATTAGAACATCCAGGAAAGTTATTTGATTTTCTGACATTTCACAGGTGAATTGTATTCGTTCGTTGATCATATTCCATGATTCTAATGTGGTTTTTGCTTCCTCCATTGACCCTGTCCACACCATGAATATGTCGTCTATGTATCGAAAGTAAGCTTTAATGTGAGAATACCATTGTAGGTTGGATAGAATGTGTTCTTCTTCAAACCGTTGCATGACTAGGTTCGCATACGCCGGCGCTGCGCAATTACCCATGGATGTTCCAGTGAGCTGGAGGTACCATTCGTTGTGCCATTCAAAATAGCTTTGGTAAAGAGTGTAATGTATGAGTTCCATCAGAAAGGTCTGCATCAAATTATCCAAGTCGGTGTGAGTTAATGTGTGTTCCATCGCTTCCAGTCCCATGGAGTGGGGTATGGAAGTGTATAGTGATTTATCATCTGCAGTACATAATATTATTTGTTTGTTCGAATCCACAGTGATGTCTTGGAGTTTAAGCAAAAAATCTGTACTGTCTTTTATGTATGAATTCATTTTTATGACGCTGGGTTGCAGATACTTATCAATGAACTGGCCTATTGGTTTATATATGCTGCCATATGTTGATACAATTGGTCTCTACGGTGGGTCTTTTTCGTTCTTGTGGATTATTGGAACCATGTATAATGATGGGCTTTTCGGGTGTTGTTTGATTAAGAATTTCATGTTTTTTTCTTGTATTGTTCCTATATCATATGCTTTGGTTACCAAATCTTTCAGTGTGTTTGCAAATTCTCTTGTGGGGTCTCTTTCCAATTTCATATAGGTGGATTTGTCTTCGACGTGTTCTTTTACTCTTGTTTCATATTGTGTTAAGTTAATGATGACTAATGCTCCACCTTTGTCGGCTTTTTGACATGATGTTGGTGTTGTTTGCCAGTTTTTTTAAGGTACTCCAATCTTTTTGTGTGATGTTTCTTGTGTTTTTTTTATTGCAATTGATTTGTGTTATTTCTTGTTTGACCAATGTCTCAAACAGATCTAGTGTTTTATGGCTTGTCGGGCCATGTAAGTGCTTTTGAGTTTTAACCCAAGTAGCTCGTCATGTTCTGGTGTTTTCTTGTCTGATATTATATTGTCAAAAAAGTTCCTTAGACGCAATTTGTGCATGAATTTGAATAGGCTCACCTCCAACTCCAAGTGGTTGGTTGCAGTGATTTGGTATGCAATGCATAGACATTATGAGATATATGGTATGTATATATTAAAACAGAGTGTATTGCTTCCTAGTTTAGAAAACGGCTCCCTGATGAAGAGCACATAAGGCTCGAAATGCATTGAAGCAGGGAATAATCAACGTTATGAAAATTAATAACGCCTCAAGAAAGAGTATGGGGAATTATTAAGAAATCTTGTACATAAATAAAGAGAGAGCAATAAAAAATCTTCAGTGATTCAAAACAGTTTCAAATGGAATGTATTTATTCATTCACCTACACCCCCCCAAGAGGTTCAAAGTGAGTGTGCGCACAGGGGGATGCAACCAATGTTCTTTGGAAGCACTAATTAAGCATTAAGTAAAAGACGGATACCTAGGATGGATACGTCACCCCGGGCAGCATTCCACAAAGTTAAAAAAAATTCTAAACAGGAGACACACACAATCCTAGCAAGAACCAGAGGTTGTGCGCAAGCTATTATATTCATTACTGATTACTACATTAGATCCATCCGACAGCTAGCAGCACACCCAACAAATCAAAATACAAAAACAAATATGTCATCATATGAGGAAATTACCAAAACAACGGACCAGAGAGCGGAACGTTCGCTTTCTCAAATGAAGAAATAAACAGGATTTATGCACTCATTCATGGAGAGACCCCACAGACAAACAATAACAGGAACAAGGAACAGAACATCAAGCAACGCATATATGTATCAAAACGCGAGATAAATCAACGCTTACATGCAAGCACATTATTAAAATATCACAAAGCCCAACGTATACCTCGAGGACTGAGAATCGCATTAAAACAGTCACTGTGCAAGAATGCCAAGAAATTTCAAGAACGATGGTATGCTATATTAAACAAGTGTTCACTTGATTTAATACTGTTAATTGTTGAAGAATTGTCCAATATGTTGAAAGAACTGTCCAAGGAAATTGTAGAAGTCACAAACGAACTGACGAACATGATGTCAGCTGAAGAATGGTCCAAAATATTGGAAGACATTAACATTCAAATATCCAAACATTCTCAAGAAATAAATGAACGCAAAATCAGAAAGTTTAGGAGAGACACCCTAGATTACAAACTAGGGGAAGTATACACATGTGCGGAAGTATACGCACAAAGACGTCGAAACCGCCCCTACACTCAACAGTAGGATACTTCATCCACTGGAAGTGAAACAATGGAAAAACTCAAACAACCAACATATCACAAAACGAGTATCACCACAAGTGAAATACAATCAAAATCACAGGAGGAAGAAGCACAACAATCAACTTCAGCACAGCCTTTTCTAGCACAAGGCCAGTCAGAAAAAAGAGACTCAGGAGGGGAAAGGGAAAAAGATCACCCGAATTCGAGGAGTATCACCTTACCCAAGAAGGACAAGAAAAAAACTCCGAAAGACAATTAGTAATTAACATCTCAGATCACAAATTAACACCATCGGAATTGAGATTACTACAAAAAGGTACATCTTTTGTACCCACCACTGCAACCAACCACTTGGAGTTGGAGTTGGAGGTGAGCCTATTCAAATTCATGCTCAAATTGCGTCTAAGGAACTTTTTTGACAATATAATATCAGAGAAGAAAACATCAGACATGATGAGCTACTTTGGTTAAAACTCAAAAGCACTTACATGGCCCCGACAAGCCATAAAACACTAGATCTGGTTGAGACATTGGTCAAACAAGAAATATCACAAATCAATTGCAATAACAAAAACACAAGAAACATCACACAAAAAGATTGGAGTACCTTAAAAAACTGGCAAACAACACCAACATCATATGTCAAAAAGCTGACAAAGGTGGAGCATTAGTCATCATTAACCAAACACAATATGAAACACGAGTAAAAGAACACGTCGAAGACAAATCCACCTATATGAAATTGGAAAGAGACCCCACAAGAGAATTTGCAAACACACTGAAAGATTTGGTAACCAAAGCATATGAGATGGGAACAATACAAGAAAAAAACATGAAATTCTTAATCAAACAACACCCGAAAAGTCCATCATTATACATTGTTCCAAAAATCCACAAGAACGAAAAGGACCCACCGTAGAGACCAATTGTATCAACATATGGCAGCATACACAAACCAATAGGCCACTTCATTGATAAGTATCTGCAACCCAGCGTCATAAAAATGAATTCATACATAAAAGACAGTACAGATTTTTTGCTTAAACTCAAAGATATCACTGTGGATTCCAACGAACAAATAATATTATGTACTACAGATGTTAAATCACTATACACTTCCATACCCCACTCCATGGGACTGGAAGCGATGAAACACACATTAACTCACACCGACTTGGATAATTCGATGCAGACCTTTCTGATGGAACTCATACATTACAATCTTTACCAAAGCTATTTTGAATGGCACCACGAATGGTACCTCCATCTCACTGGAACATCCATGGGCAATTGCGCAGCGCCTGTGTATGCGAACCTCGTCATGCAACGATCTGAAGAAGAACACATTCTATCCAACCCACAATGGTATTCTCACATTAAAGCTTACTTTCGATACATAGACAACATATTCATGGTGTGGACAGGGTCAATGGAGGAAGCAAAATCACATTAGAATCATGAAATATGATCAACGAACGAATACAATTCACCTGTGAAATGTCAGAAAATCAAATAACTTTCCTGGATGTTCAAAATACAAGAACAAACTGGTTTAGAAACGGATGTTTATCGCAAAACAACTGACAGAAATAATATATTACATTTTAACAGTCATCACCAAACATCCCTAAAAACTAATTTACCGCTCTCTCAGATGATGAAAGTCAAGAGAATAGTATAAAATCCCAAAAAAGTTACAGAAAGAATGATTGAAATGGAACAACGCTTTATAGACAGAGGATATCCTCCGACAATTTTGGATAAAGCTAAAAAAAGATGTGAGACCATTTCACGAACAGACCTATTAACAACGAGGAAAAAACCTGAACATACGAGGATGGTAATCGTTTCAAGACTCTCAACTTCAAGTAAAACCCTCAAAAAAGTCATTCACAAACATTGGCCAATGTTAACCATGGAACCAGAGTTTCGAAACATATTCTCACAGCGGCCAAGCTTCGCTTATACAAGAAACAAAAACATAGGCGAAATACTAAAACAGATACCTTATAAAGTCAAAAATGCAAGAGGGACAATGCCATGCATGAAGTGTAACAACTGTCACGGTATTATCCGAGGCACAAAAATAAACCACCCCATGAAAGGAAATGAAATCAAACTCCATGTAACACCGAGAATTTAATTTATCTTCTAAATTGCCCCTGTGGTAAAGTATATGTTGGAAAGACTGAAAGAAAGCTAAAAACGAGGATTAATGAACATACATCCAATATAAGAACCAAGAACACAAAATCGACCGTTGAAACTCACTTTTTGGACGCCAAATACAACATATCACAACTACGATATATTGTACTGGAAGTAGGGGAAAAACAACAAGGGAGAGACAATAACAAACATTTACTCAGGAGGGAAAATTACTGGATGATGAAATTACAATCTTGCAGACCGAATGGCCTGAATGAACCCATGGAATATGCGTGTTATTTATGATTTGATGAATTGTTGAAATTTATAATGTTCTGTAAATACTGTATTGGTTCTTAAAATATCTCATAACAATCACCAGCACGCAACAGCACACAGATTAAATTTCCATTTCTTAGGATCTCTCACTAACATCCATTATGACCGTACAGACATACACTTCTATATCCATCATGATTTATTACCGAAAAAAGTCTTTTTATTTACTTCTCGCATCTTCGCAACTTTCTTTTCGCTTCACACTCAAAAACGCTCATCTCCAAGATGGCCGCCGCCACACACAGAGACCACAGTCCTGTTTCTAGCTTCGACGTAAACCCGGAAATAAAGTAAGAGCAGCGCTAAACGCTCTCGATCCACACCGAAGGGACGCCCGTAGAGACAGGCAACACAGATCACGCATCGGGAATATAAGTAAGTGTAATGGAAGCGCCGGGGAAGCGCGGGTGTCATAACGACTTTAATGTCACTTACTGAGATTGCAAACCTTTCTTCCCTCTTACAGTTACTTTTGATACTCGCTTTACAATGTGGATGCACCTCAAGAGTGCAGACTGCTCGTAAGTTAAATACCCTCGTTCGCTTACGGTATCTTTACCACTTTTCCACGTTTATTTCACGTTTTTTCACGAGTGTTCGGCAACTCGCATTAAAGCATAGTCTTACCACGCGGTTACTTTAAACACGATCACTTAATCCACCGGCCACACGACTCAAAGACAGATAACTCACAAAAATGCAATTATATTATACTCCTTCTTTGATTTCGTATGCAATGCATAGACATTATGAGATATATGGTATGCATATATTAAAACAGAGTGTATTGCTTCCTGGTTTAGAAAACGGCTCCCTGATGAAGAGCACATAAGGGTCGAAATGCATTGGAGCAGGGAATAATGAACGTTATGAAAATTAATAACGCCTCAAGAAAGAGTATGTGAAATTATTAAGAAAACTTGTACATAAATAAAGAGAGCAATAAAAAATCTTCAAAGTGATTCAAAACAGCTTCAAATGGAATGTATTTATTCATTCACCTACACCCCGCCAGGAGGTTCCAAGTGAGTGTGCGCACAGGGGGATGCAACCAATGTTCTTTGGAAGCACTAATTAAGCATTTATTAATATTCCCCACTGTGACATGGGTACCTTACGGTAGTGTTCCTCAATATTGAGGAGTTCCATGACTCGCCTTTCATAATCTGTGGTGTCAAATATAACAACCCCACCCCCCTTATCGGCGGGTTTGATTGTTATATTATAATCATGTTTAATGTCCATGATAGCCTCTTTCTGTTTCCTATTTAAATTGTGTGAAATAGATAGGAGGTTGATGTTCACACAGATTCCTAATCTTGGCCTCCACTACCAGTTCAAATATCTCCACTCTTTTGTCAATTTGGCTGATGTGGGGTGTAAAAGTAGATTTGGGTTTCAGGCCTGATGCGCTCCTTTCCTCTACATATTCTTTGTCTTAATCTTCCTGAAGAAGACTTTGAGGTCCTTTGCTAAAAGAAATGTATTCACATAACTAGTTGGAGCAAATGTAAATCCCTTTTCTAATACCTGTAGCTCTACATTTGAAAATGTGCGTTTGGACAAATTATTAATGGGAAATTTGTTGGATGTTACCCCCAATATTGGCATGTCCTGGTCTGAAGGTAGTCCTCCTGAGGTTGATGCCTCACATTCTGCCCTCTCCCAAATCCTCGATTCGTTCGCTGTACCCTCCCGGGGCGTTGATCTAAAAAAGAGGAAGTGGAGGGGGATGTTGTAAAGGAGGGACCCGTAGGGCCCAGAGTTCCTACTCCATAATCACCCCTCCCGATAGTTTCTGCCCTGTTCATTTCTCATATTGGGTTCCTCATCACTCCCTGATCCTGAGGATTCTGAGAAAGTAATTCTCAATGAATTGCGGTGCGAATTCCCATACAGCACCGCCTTTGGATATTGTTTGGCAGAGTTGTTTCATTTGGTGTTAATGACACCTTACACCCTTCTCTCCCATATAAATATAGGCTCTGCAAGATATACTGTAGTTAAATGCCAATAAGCAGGTCAGTATTGCTCTTAACATTTATTCCGGAGACATGGCTATTTTATACTATGTCTCTCTCTAATTTAAAAAAAAAGGGGGAAAAAATAAAGTGGGGGTGATCTAGACTTGCTAGCAGCCTTTTGAAGAATATAGAACACACCTTACGTTGAACCAAAAATTAAAGGGTTTTTACTGAAGAAGATAGATAGGATACAATAAAGGATACAAGTGGATTTCTCCATCTTTGGCCACCTCTAAAAATAATACATACTTGATATGGGGAGTAAACAACAGGATTGTCTGATTATATAGGGCCATGTGGGGCCCACATATGAGGTTAGCAGAGCCGTTGCCCTTTTAAATATGAACTTTTCACACAATTGCCCTTTTTAATTTTATTTTACAGACGGGCATTGGAGCATGGGGAGCAAACCGGAAGTAATGGAAAGCTCACGGCAATCGCGCACGCCCCGGGGGCGGCGTCTGCAACAACACAGGTGTAGCAAGTACGCTGCGCTATTTATATCGGAGGGCGTGGGGAGTCAAAGTTCAAACGCGAATCGATTGAGGACGGGAGCTGCCGCATACGCTTATGAGCCAGGTAAGCTTGCACACCACGCAGGTTTCCTAAGGACGGTAACGGCGAGGTGGGAATTTGTCACCTAGCAGAACGGTCTCCCGAACGAACAGAGACGGGATACATGGCCCCTCTGTTAACATTAGATTATGGAGGGTGGTGATCTGCATAAACGCGATCGAGTTGAGCAGGAAAAAACTCTCAGGCGGTAACTATCGGCTAAATAGAACAATATGAAGGGGCTTTTCTAAGTAGAACAACGGAGAAGCGGGAATGTTTTATCCAATAAATAGTCTCTCGAACTAACATTAACGGGATGGCAAGTCTTTTTGCCAACAACTAAACAGGGAGGGCAGTTCACGGCATAGATGCGCTCGAGTATAGTATGATAAGCATACATGATGTAACTGCCTACAGAATAAAACAAGGAAGAGGGCAGACTATGTCACCACATTGAGTAATTAGCCTTAGTCCTTGGTAACCTGATGGGGTATACAGATGTAGAGGCAAATGTATATCTTACCAGGAATATGTAGAGGGATTCTTTATTATGTTAGGGATTCTCTCTAAAAATCGATAGGAGCTGGAACGAACAGGACTGACTAAGTCCCCCCCAGACTTTTGCCTGACCCAGTGATACAGCCATTATCTTCATCATGTATGGGGATAGAAAGATAAGGACATTTAATTACTGGGTGATTGTACGAATTATCCCTCTGTATATTCATAGGTCCCACTATAAGTGGAGGCACTTTGGGATCCTATCCCTATGAACAAAACAGGTTCACGGACTCCCAGTAATATTGCAGTGTTGCATATTTACATGCATTTTTGGTGAGTGCCTTGGCGGGTTTTTATCATTAAAAGCACAAAGCAGGATATATATATACAGGAACTGTCTCAAGTTTTTTTGTTTATCATTACATCCACAGGATCCCCATACAGGATCAAGGCTGTAGGGAATACCTGGTTGCACCTCCACTACTTAAACAATTCAGGAGGAGTGTTGCGCGCATACACTAGGTAGGTTCCCTGTATTAGAAGGGGTTTCTAAAATGAGCCATGAAGCATAAATGGATATCACAGTAAGATTTGTTGTTGTTTTTTATCTTTAAAGAAGATTGTATAGAACTGGCATCTGGAGCCCCAAGGAGCTCCACCCATATCAATTGAAGGATATAAGTTTCTTGTCCATCCTTGGAATAGCTAAGGTGGGTTACTTATTATCTTGTGTGGTGGTATGAATGTATGGGTCACATTGAATCCCCCTAGTGAATGTGTGTGAATACATTTGTATGGATGTAGGTATCTAGAACCTGGTGGACAATTATATAGAGCCATTCAGTGTTTAGGCACTGAAGTCAGGAAGATGACTGTTATTGAATAAATTAGAATGCAATTTGTCCTTTTGCCAACTGTGGATGTGGATATATACAAATAAAAATCCCTCATTTTAGTGCATTTCAATAGCGACAACTAGTATTCAGAATACTGTAAAGTAAGAAGCATTATATATATATATATATATATATATATATATATAAAATGCTTCTTACTTTACAGTATTCTGAATACTAGTTGTCGCTATTGAAATGCACTAAAATGAGGGATTTTTATTTGTATATATCCACATCCACAGTTGGCAAAAGGACAAATTGCATTCTAATTTATTCAATAACAGTCATCTTCCTGACTTCAGTGCCTAAACACTGAATGGCTCTATATAATTGTATATATATATATAAAATGCTTCTTACTTTACAGTATTCTGAATACTAGTTGTCGCTATTGAAATGCACTAAAATGAGGGATTTTTATTTGTAACTAGGTTACACAATGTGATATGAAAGGATTATTTTTAACATGTTATTTTATTTACATTTATGTCTCTATAGGATTTTGCTGGGTCTTTTCACAAGAGAGACTGTTATATAGTTTTAGTCTCGAAGAAGGTGGTTTACATCAGAATAATATCACCGAAAGCGTCGACGCCTGTGGTTTTTATAATTGCTTGTATCCAAGGAACTTGTTAATGTCCAAAAGAATACAAGGGGCTGTGGACATCTTAACAAATAACAGAACGAATTCCATAGGAAACATCCGATAATAGATACGATTAATTGTTTGCACTTGATTTACTCAGTCTCTCATTGCCATATGAATATAGCATTATGTTTTTAATGTATTGTAACTTTTAGCGAATATCTTGAGAACTTGGTATAGATACTTTTGGAGTAAATAAAAAATCTTTTTAATGCATTTCTTTGTTATATTACATGTACTATAATTGACCAATAGGGTCTGGGGTCTTCTGAGTGAGTGTGTATGATTGAGGCACTGTGCCGTGTAGGAGATACAATAAAGGACTAGGTGTTAATGTGAATTGTATTATATTTTTTCCAAGAGAGCCTCGCATTTTATTTACCTGGAATATAAACAACTGGCTGGCAATAAGAAATAGTGCTTCTGTTAAAGTTCCATCCTCATTAGTCCCTGTTACCTCTTTGTGTATCCAGCGACTTCTCTTTTCTTCACCATTAGTGCCAGCCAGGATGTTTCACTGCATGCTACAAATGACTAATAAAGGCTTGTGATAGCACCATGTTCACTAGAAAACACATGGTGCACAAAGGGCACGCATTCACCATCCCTGTGTACACAAGACCACCAAGCACCTGCTCTTCTAACCTATGCTCCTCACTCACAAAGTTTTCAAAGCAACCCCTTCAAATGTTACACGTTCAAATACTACACTACAGGAGACATGCCGCTTGGGTGTTAAGAGCCAAGCAGTTCACTTTCTTGCAGCTCTTACTACTGAAAGCAGCATGTTATACTGAAGGATAGAAGAGGATACCTTTTACCCGGTTTGTGCACTGGGCGCCAAGCTGACCTCTTTGGGCCTCTTTAAGTATGGCAGATGGAATAATCCATCACAACAGTCCTGGATATCCCGTCCGCCATATTAAAACTTACATAGGATATAATTGAATTGTAATACGTACGACAGGATGTCCGTCACGTTTGTTACAGAGTAACCCTGTCCGCCAACCTCTTAATCAGGCCCCCAGTGTTGCCAACAGACGTCATGATGAGCAAATTAACTTTGTTTCTATATTTTGGTACGCGCAAAGTGCAATTTGAAAGTGTAAATGTGTATTGTCTTTGCTGGTGCTATCTATAGAAATGCGGCAAACTTAAACAGTGTTCTTTTTCATGCCTTGGGTTCATTACAAATCGGTATGTATGTGTTGTACAGAGTAAAAGGCAAGTATACAAAGAGTACAAGACAGGGGTTGTTAACCCGTTACATGGAACTAAGAATAACCATTCAAGGGATAAAATCTGAAGGATAATGATATTGGTTCAAACCAGTCTCAAAGTGGTGGAGAGAGACCAGCGATTAAAAGAGCCCAGTTTAAAAGAGCCCAGCCAGCCAAATGTCGCAGGGGGATTCGAGTGGAGAAAGGAAGGAGTGAAACGTTTTAGGATATTCGGAGTAAGGGAGTACGATAAAGGATAGGGTTTAGGAAACAGGAGTAAGTTAGACTAGAGGTAGAGACACCTTGAGTAAGAGAGTTTATTAGAATAGGTGGGGTAGAAGTAAAGCGGAATATGAGGCCTGGGAGAAACGCAAGTGTGAAACCAATGGTAATTAAGGGGAGGAAATAGACATATGTAAGGAAAACTGAGGTTGGAAAGTATAAAGGAGGACAGCTAATGGAGCACTTGGTGCGTAAGACCTTGAATAGAACGGAGCTAAAGGTTTACAATAACAGATTATAGGTACACAAAGATGTGAGGACAGGCAGAAATAGGTGTGGGGAGGCTAGCAGAGTGAAGTCCGACTAAGAGACGGTGAGTTAAAGTAACATAAGGTAGGAAGAGAGTAAGCAGGTCAGCGAAGAAGAATTAAATCAAGTAGCTTTTAAACAAGTTGCATTTTAAGAAACTGGAGGTTGCATCGCATCTCACCTCTCTTGGTAGTGAGTTCCAAATGGCATGAGCTGCAATGGTGAAAGGCAGTGTGACAGCTTTGCACATTTTTGGGATTCCAGGCTAAGTTTATTGATATTCTTCACATTCTCAGTGCCACTAGAGGCTGTTATGTAGTCCGGCTGTTGCTGGTGAATGGTCTTGTATATCATGCTGACTAATTTACATTTCATTCTGTCTTTAGGAGGAATGCAGTGCAGTTCTTTTATCACAGGTGATATGTGGTCAAAAGTGGTTTTAGATAGCTCCTTGTCACAGAATGTTGACTTGTTTTCATAGGCATAAATGATGAGCTTGGCATGCCTGCTCAGCTGAGTTGCCCTAATCCATGAGAGATACAACAGCCTGAACAGCAGTGCTGGCGACTCTAGGATGAAGAAGGGCTTTACATTTTCTTAAACCAAGTGAGCATCTTGCTAACCAAAGCAGTGTGAGCTCAAACAACAATCCCGGCGATTTATCCTTATTTACCAGTGTGGGTGAGAAACCATCTCTGAGCTCAGATAGTCTGTTCAGTTTAAATTTGGACTCATGAGGTACTCTAAGGAGGATCACTTTGTTTTTTTTTGGGGGGGGGGGGGTTCAACTGAAAGAAGTTTGCTCACATTCAATTATGGAGTTTTGTAAAACAAGTTTTGAAAGACCAGATGTCTTGAGGGGAAGATATTTTAAGCACAGTTAGATAACATCGGCATAGTGATGAAGCTCAACCTCTGCCTCCTACATCAAGATTCAGTGACGCTCTATATACAAACTGAATAGTATGGGCACAATAATGGATCATTCAAAGACCACACACATGAAAAGGATGGGGTCACGTGTTACCCATCCAGAACGGTTTTTGGTTGGTCAGAAACAAGGAAAACTATCCAGAGACTATCTTGAATGTTCTTTCTGGAGTCAAGGATAGTGAGGAAGAATTGTGGTTATTGATATTAAATGACGTGATAGAGAGACATGACATTGTCCAGTATGTAGCAACTGTAATTTAGGATTTTAGATATTGCAGTTTCAGTGCTACTCGCTTAATGAAAGATTATTAGTTGTTCAATAGTAATTCTAAAATAAGTATATCACTGTTGATGCAGTGAGACAATCTATGTAGGATCTGCTTCTACTAATTCTTATCCACGGCCTCCTTGTCGATGGTTAGCAATGTAGAGTTCGGTTTGCTGTGTGGATGCTTTCATTAACCGTTGCCTGTAGAGGTGGCTAGCAAGGAGGTTACCATAATCAGGTTTGAAGATAATACTAAATACTCCTGCAATTTGAGGAGGCATTTTTAAGTTCACCCACGTAGAATTGGATTGCTTCTTTTTTTTATGCAGATTCATAATTTTTCAGTGGATGAGAGGCTATGGCTGCTATAGGTATTATAGGTCTATTCTTTGACACCCCACCACTCCAGTTGGAGTCGTGTCTACTGCCAGTTTGTTTTGTTTTCTTAGGCCATAGTATTGTAGGCTTTAGCTAAGCAGGCATGTTGTCTTTTGACCACTTCAAATTTGCCAACTCACAATGTGCCACAGTGCATCACACAGTATCTGCTTTCTTCACACCAATGAGGAGGCAGTATCGCACAGTGTGAGACAAGGGAAACTGGAAAAAGTGGGTTTCTAGCTTGTGTGATGAGGAGGCATAGCACAGCTGAGGTGCATTACAGGTGATTGTTTAAACCTCACCAGGACATCAGCTGCATTCTCAGAAATGTTTGTGATTGTCTTATTTTTTTATGGGAAGCAGTTGTGGTTCTAATTCAGGCAAGGCTTGGCACAGAGCCACCACCTCTTTACGCTGGAAATATTTAAGAGGAATCAGCAGATCTGTGACTTTTGTGTAGTTTTCTTTACTCTATCTAACAGAATCTGTCTTATCAGACAGTTCAGTCAGTGCTTTGGAGTTACGAATTGTTCAGGTTTGCAAGGGTCCTTCGCTATTTAAGGGTCTAGTAACTAGCAATAATCCAAAGAATGTTCTACTTGGTAGAAATTAACATTTAATGTGACGGAGCGTGCCTCCACTGTTCCAGATTCCTTCAAGTTCTGTATGATGCTGATCTTTGAAGGAAACATGCTCCATAAGACACTGCAGAGTTACGAATTGTTCAGGTTTGCAAGGGTCCTTCGCTATTTAAGGGTCTAGTAACTAGCAATAATCCAAAGAATGTTCTACTTGGTAGAAATTAACATTTAATGTGACGGAGCGTGCCTCCACTGTTCCAGATTCCTTCAAGTTCTGTATGATGCTGATCTTTGAAGGAAACATGCTCTATGTATTTATTTTGCCCACAAGTCCAGATAATGCCACATAGGTGCAATTTTAGAACACACTTCTGGCAGTGAACATAGCAAATATCAGTAATCTGTATTTCCTTAGCCCTACATAGGCGCAAAAGTGTTGATGTATTATAATAAGTCACCCATTGAAAGATGATGGTACCTTGTTTTAAGGTACATTTTGGAGAACTGCTTTGATTCATTTACATTGGTGACAAAGTCAAATACTGTGGCAGTCTTTGTTGAGGGGCTTGTTGGACAGGTATTATTCAATACATATGTGAGATTCACCTGATTATTATTATTTTTGATTCATAGGATCCCTAAGATGGGTTGGGTTTTCAAATCTGTCTTTTATCCCTCACTTACTCTGACTTTTTCAGTTAGTTTTCTACTTGGTTTTCCATGTGGACGGTTATCATGGGATAGCACAAGCAAATGGTTCCATCTTCTCATCAATTTGTAGCTTGCCTCTTTAGTTTTTTCAGTCAGGTAATTCATTTAAATTCACCTTTAAACTTGTCTACCATTTCCTCAGATACATAGGTTTGATGCTGAAGGCAAATTTGGAGAGTTGAAACTCATGCTTCTCTTTCAATTAGGATATTGTGCCATATACTATCTTGGAAATAAAAATGTGTGTCTTATTGATTTGACTTTCAGAGCATAATTGTGCAGGAATGCACCGTCAACCTGGTGGTGTACATTTCATCTGCATGTGATTGTATATTCTGCATTTTGGATGTGATTTCCTCTTGTGAGTCTACATCCGACCACTCATCACAGAAACGTGTTCATCGTCTTCGTCTACCAGTTCCTCTAGGTGATAATCTTGCTATAGTAGTTGTATGGTCCATTGCTCCATCAAAGGTTGTTTGTAAACACAGCGCACTGGCAGACATAGGTGAAGTTGTTCACTTCACCACATGCCAAGCAGGTTTTGCCACTTCACTTAGATTATAACTTTCTTCCTAGACCCATTCTTCTAGTCGTCTAGGTGGGGGTTGAAGCACTGACTCACTTGGTCCAGTTTAGATGGTGACATCAATGAAAGTTGCTCCAATGTGTATTGCACATACCCCTGGAATCCTGTGACATTACTAGAGTCAACATATTTTTCAGCACCATTTTTGGTACTCTCAAAATTAGGTGTCATAACTTCTCAGAACAGCAGACCTGTTTTATCAGGGGCAATTTCTCTTACTCCTAGTTGGTCAATTCACACATGCTGGCAAATGCATGTATGTGGGTGTAGCCTGAGTCTAAGTTTATTTGCTGTCTTGCATGGCCCGGCTTTGAATAAACCATTCGTAGTTGAATTGGGGCCTTCACTAAGTGCCTCCCACTCATCAGCTTTGTCAGTTGCTGGTTTAATCAAGAATAACTTACGCAGCTGATTTCCTGCCAAGGACAGACACATGGACTATTTGGCTGCAGAGACTGATGCTTAGATGGCCATGAAATAACTCTTGTCATACCACTCGTGGCCTTCAACCAGGCGAAAATGAAGGGTAGTCCATGCTAGCAAGTAAGGGTAGCACCTAGAAATAGTTATGAATGTACCTGTGTTCATCTAAGCTTGACAACTAGTTGAATTATACCAGTGGAGGGGCAGGCCTTCTTCAGCCATTTTTAAGCTTCTGGAAAGTTATTAGGGTCTGTTAGACTTGGCTTTTTCAGCGGGTTCAACCCCAGACTTGTTACTTTTTGGCCTCCTGGTTTGACCTCGTTTCTAAGTCTCTGGGCACTTTACCACTCCTATTCAGTGCTAAAGTGCATATGCTCTCCCAGTAAATTGTGTTTATGGATTGGTGCTTCCATAATTGGCTTATTTGATTTACTACTAAGTCCCTAGTCCCATGTCGACCTGGCAAGTGCACCTACTTGCCAGGCCCTAATCTTCCCTTTTCCTTCATGTAAGACACCGCTTAGGTAGGCCCAATGTACCTCTGTGGGCAGGGTGCAGTGTATTTATTTATTTATGCATTTTTATATAGCGCAGACTTTACCCGACGGTGTCAGAGTGCTTCACAATAGGAACAGAACTGATACATGAGGAGAACATTACACATGTGTAAGGTAGGACATGTACTGGTGTCTGTTACATGTCCTGATAGTGAAATACTGTGCAGTTCGTTTTTCACTATTGAAGGGCTATCTGCCCCATACACTAACATGGGGTTTGCCTTGTAACATCTTACAAGCCTAACTTTCCATTGGGGCAAGATAGAGAATAGAGTTTAGTATGCCTGAACTCAGGATTTAAAAAGACATCTTTTAGTAAAGATGATTTTTAGATTGTTTGAAAATACCACTTTTAGAAAGTGGGTTTTTTCTTGTCTAGTCATCCTGTGTGCTTCTGCCTGTTTGCGTATTCCTTGTGTGGGTTCAGAGTGACAGGAGCAGGGGATGTGCATTCACACTAGACAGACACTGGGTGGGGGTTGAGGTGTGTTTTGCCTTTCCTGGGTGACTCATAGCCAGGTTGAATAGACTTGGCTGCATTTAAAGCAGTGAGAGAAGTTTTCACTAGTACCTGAATAGGCAGTGTCTCCTCTGCACAATGCAGTTTCCACCTCCTATAGTGAACCTAGGCCAGAGAGGGCAGAACAGGTTTGGACTGGGCTCAGAGACCCTTACTACAAAGAGCAAATGTGGTATAAATATTGGGGCCCTGACCCCAGGACTTTAGATTACTGCTGGACCAAGGAACCTGCCAGGAAGAAGAGCTGTGAAGAGAGACTACACTTTGCTATGTGTTTTCCTGGGTTGGGTTGCAGTTCCTGCTTCTGTCTTGGGTAGGGATAGGACTAGAATGCTCTTTCTGCATTTAAAGATCTCAAAGGGCTTGATGCAGAGCTTGCCTCCTGTTGGAAGTCTCGGGGAAATCAAAGACTTCCACTTCTTCTGGGTACTGGCTTCTGGAACTGGATGTTTCAGTTGCCACAGACGAAAAAGGTAACCCGACGCCGCTGCCGGCTCCGTGGATTGAAGGCACAGAAGAAAGCAACGCCACACTTCGCACAGCCACCCAGGTCTCACTGCAGCTGCCATCCGACACCCCCACCGAGCCGCTGCTTGCACTGTGGCCTGTGGGCACCGCACTCCGCACCGCCTCGCTTCACACCTCCACCTTGGTATCCCCAAGAACACTATCACCGCTGCCTGCCATGTTAACTTTGAAGACTGCTCATTGATAACACTGAGCATTGTTCCGCTTAGCACCTCAGCGCTGGTTTCACCGTGGTTTGGAGGCACTGCTGGTAAGTTACACGATGCACCACCCAGTCCCACACTGCAGCCTTGGCCCACTGACACCAGCGCCATTAACTCCAGTTCGTCAACTGATGCGGTTGCCTGCATCGCAAACTGTGGGCCTGCACACCACATTGCCCAGTTTCACACCGCAGCATTGTGTCTAGCGATTACAGCGCTTCAGCAACGCCACCGCAGCTTGCACCGTGATCTGTCAGCACCGCCCCACTTGGCATCGCAGCCCTGGTCTCACCAACGCCACTGGATGACCCGAACCACTCTCTGCACTGTGATCGGAAGGCATCGCACGTCGCACCGCTCCGCTTCACTCCGCAGCCCTGATGCCTGCTGGTGATCCTGACTTAAAACTCAAGGAGATCAACTGCAACGTGTGCAACTTCAAAGGCCCAACGACTCCTGCACTGACTGCTGGAACAGACGCCGCTCCTCCAGAGCTCACAACAAGGTCCAATGCCCTGCATCTCCAAAGGTACGGAGGTACTGTTTTACGGTCTACTTGACACCTTAGCTGGCCAGCGATGCCGCAGCCGGCCAGAACTGTTGGATTTGTTTGCTCACAACGCCGTGATAATCCCGGACGGAGCTATCGACTTCAAGAAACTGTTTTTAACGTCTATTTTTTGCTTTATTGGTATTTTGGAATACTGTATGTTGGATTTTTATTGCTTTAGTCTGGTTTAACACAGTTACATCTTGGATTTTTTTTTAAAACTGGTGTGGTGTCCTTTTGTAGTGTTTTCACTGTATTACTGTTTGGTATATGCAAATGCTTTACACACTGTCTCTGAGATAAGCCTGACTGCTTGTGCCAAGCTACCAAGGGGGTTATTTTAGACATGCAATCCCCTAATCCTGACTAGAGTGGTGGATTCTGCCTGTTTTATGTGCATACCCTAGCCAACCAGAGAGCCCATTTCTAACGGGGTCCCAATAAGATTCGTCCAAAGAAAATGAATGCACTCTCTAATGAGCAAATCAGAAAGTACAGTTTTTACCAGAGAGTGGTCGGGTCATTCACCCAAGGTGGGTTTACATCTCTTTCAGGTTTAGGAAACCCCAGTTAACATATCATTGAAAACAAATGTTTTAATGAGGTGGTCTCTGGAATACTGCCCCAGCTGAACTCTGTAAATATATAGATAACGACTCTACAAGTAGACTTACTCCTGATGGCGCATTGCACTTATACATTTAAAGGATTTATACTCCGGATTGGGGCCCATTAGAGTCCCTAAAGATGGGGGCCCTTGAACAAATAAAGAAAACCTTGACATGACAAAACCATAAAGATGTGTTCAAAATGTAAGAATCCTTACAGTAAGTAAAAAGTAATTAGTCAGATTTAAACCAGCATCAATAATGCATAAAAATTAAGCTAACTGCAAGAGGTCATATCATAAGGGAATAGGCCAGAACCAAATTATAGTTCACCTTAAAACTAGCACTAATCTCCGTTCCTAAATCAAGGAAAAGTAAACCTGCAAGAGGACTGACCGTCAGCATTTGAAAAGGAACCAAAGGTCAGAATATAGATCAACAAACAGTCTAATGAGCAGTCTGCTAGGCTCATAGGCTATAGAAAAAGTCAAGTCTGATAACACTCCGACACAAGGACAGCTCAGGACGAAAGCAAGGAAAAGTCCGCAAGTGTAAATCAAATAAAAAGACTATCGAAGAATCTGCCTTTGTTGAAGCAAGCAAACAGTCGGACACACATCACAGAAAGGGCACCTTTTATAGTGTCAGAGAATTGAAAAACAACCCACTCAACGTGGCGTGAAGTGGTATCGTAGGGATGTGCTAACGGGCGTTCCGGACATAAGCCAATAAACATTGTAGAAATTATGCTACATAAAATGGGAAACATCCTTAACAACGAAGATTTTATAACGACTTACCTGAACAACGAAGCCGGAACCACGACTTTCAAAAACCACGACTTTCCTTAAGCACGACTTCCCTAAACCACGAGTCTCTCCACTACCCTCCGTTCGTGTATAACGTCACTCCTCAGAATTAAGGGAAAATACGGGGGGGGGAGTCTCCCCCCTACAAAAAGGATAAATAGAAAAAAGAGCTAATGGTATGCGTTGTCAAAGCATACTAACATAGTACAATTAGATCCGGTTTTTTTTTTCGAGTGGTTCACGCAAGAAGTATTGTAATTACAATAGTGCCATCTAATGGCCAAACACAAGATGTTTCATTTAGTGGTTTAGGAAGTTGTGCTAAAAAAGGTAGTGGTTAAGAATATCTCGTGGTTAGGCTTGCGTGGATAAGGAAGTCGTGGTTTAGGCAGTAGTTGTTTAGACATACAACCACATAAAATATGTTACTCTAGAAAACACCTACATCACGAATAAATGTTGAATACTCTTCCAAACAAGGGAAACTACATTGTACTACTAAAGCAAACCAAACAATAATCCGTTTGAAGTGCTGTTGTGGCTTGGGCAGCTGCAGGCCTTGAACACTGCAACATACAAAAACATCGCAACATGGCTTCCTCCCAAGACAATCAAGTAAATGCATTTCATTCAGTACAATAAATAAATCCCATTTCATCTATTTTACGAAAATGGAACACAGAAGAGAAACATGCATGTACAATACTTGTTCATGCAATTTTAAAAGCCACATTTTTTTGGCAAATTTAAAATAGAAGTCAGTGAAAGCAGGTTGAGGCCCAGTAAAGATATGAAGTCTAGTTATGCTAGCTTAGACACATGAAAAAATATATAATTTTCTAATGAATAAGAAACGCTCCGTACCTACTGAGTTCTATGCTCCCTATGTTCACAAATCTGGTTAAGAGATCCGTTTGTTCCCACTGAAGAGATTGCAATTAAGCCAACAGCCAGTCGAGGACACCACATTTCACCTTCAGGCACTGGCAGCGAGCCCCTTAGGGATGAACACCTCCTAGTCACCATGTAACTGCACTTTTGATCATTGCATTATCAACATACGGTGTGACTACCATTAACCAACATCAGGGTCACGTCCCTCCGAAGATAACAATTATATGAACCAAGAGATCCAGGGTCTAGGTAATGGGGAGTACACTCATAGGATGTTATGAATTAAGTCAGTGGTTAGAGTAGATTATCCAATCCACTGATATTGGTAAGAGGTTGTATATAGTTGTTTCTTTTATGCTTAACTAACTGTTCTTGCAAATGTGAAAAATAACTGTCTTTTTTTCTTTAGTAATCTTCTCTGCTGGGTATTTTTGCTTGCATCTGGGCTGCTGGTGTTTCTTAAAGTTGCCTAAGTGCTTTCTCTATGCAGGTCTCCTGCCCAGTGCCTTTGCAAGTTGGCCACTTGCTCTCCTCAGAATATCGAGGCACACAGGTGAGAAACTCGTCTACATTATTCTGAGGTGAAATGGAAATACCAGTATCAACTCTCATGGAGAAACGTTCAGTTTGCATTGCTCTTATGTCAGCCAAACTAAGTGCAAGCAATTCCCCCAACCTTCGCCATTCACACAGAGGATAGCAAAGGGTGAATGACAAATGGCTATGTTCTACAGTGAAACGGCTAGTTGTACCAGATAGCCCTACACGCGTAACAATATCTCATATTTTTTGCCACATAGACAGTTAAACTGTATCATGAAGGATTCTTATGGTTTGTTTGTTAGTGAATTTCCTTCCTTGTTCTATTTGAATAGTCTTAGTTTATTGCCTTTCTTTGTTGGACAGCAGCATGACTTAGGTTTTCGTTGTCTATGACAGTGTAGCCTTCTGACCATCCAGAACTTTTTTAATTCAAGGGGTGTTTGAAAAAGTCAATGGATAAGCATGGTATTACAAATCCAATGTATTGTGAAATAAGGCTGAGGAGACAAAAGCATTTCAAACCCACAACCAAACCAAGTATATAAATTGATTAAACGCATTTGGTGCCCTGTCAACTTACTACAGTGGACGACCATCTCTATTTACTTTTGTCAGACATGCTGGATTTTCAGAAATGTTTGCTCGGCATATATTTATCAAAAATGTAAATCTCTCCAAATCCACATTAGATAATTTATTTATGTGAAAAGCGGTTCTTTTTTCCGTGTTACATTGCTACACAGAGGGACTCAACATTCTGGTTCGAGAAGTCTCATTGTTGGAGATGAAGACAGGGTATTGAAGCAGTCGGTTAAGGATGGCTTTTTACTGGGCAGTGTCATTCACATGGCATTGGCGATCCTTTAGATTTTCAACATTTTGGGGGTGGATTTTTACAAACTTATAATTGCTTGTGACCGAAAACAGAGTAAATAGCCAAAGAGGCAAAAAAAGGCTGAATATACAAGAAAAGCCCCATGGCAGGATTTTGTTTACCTTCTATAAAGATCACTTTATTGCGCCGTGAAACTCACATTATGGACCAGAAACTAAAACAGCCTTTGAATAAGTGATGAGCTACGAGTTCAAATAATTTAAACGGAGTTCTGAGATAAGCCACTGAGAACGCTTTGAAGACATTATCTGTTAATGGAGCCGCCTTATATCATGGGTTTATAAGGTTCTACCAACACAAGGAAAAAGATCCAAGGTTGTTGTTCTTAATGCTAATCGATAAGGAACCATGCAAAAGCCATTGCTTAAGACTAGAGCCAAAGTAACTAAGAAGATGTCAAAAGAAAGGCGGCAACTGCAATTAAAACCCTTGAAAGAAAAGAATAACCCACAGGTCCTCCAAAAGGCCCATGTAAGTCAGTTTTTCCTCTTGATATTCAGAGTAATGCTGATGGCGCTAACACAAATTCATTTTTTTACAAAATGCTTTAATAAATGATGCAATGTGCAGAATTTCCATTTAAAAATAACGTGTCTTAAATTAAAAAAAATGTAGTAGGCAACAATACTCAAAACTTGCAGGCCTATAGCATAGAAATGAGGCATGGATTCCTAACTTAACATAACTGAAGACACCTTGATTTAACATGAAGGCACATCAATACTAGAATGATTGTTTTTCACTTTAAACTACCATTGTGCAAGATGTTTGTCTTCTTTTTGCTGCAGACATTTGCATTTTGGAAGCTACTGTTTGTTAGATAATGGTAATGGACATTTGTTATATTAGACAAATGATGGTGAAGCTCTCACCACAAATTACGTAGACAGGGAGGATGATTCATGTGAAGATGTGTGGAAAAACAAGAAAGCATGTGTCATAACATTCAAAGATACATGGTTAAAAGACTATTGTACTGTGGTGAGAATATGGTGAGTTGACCTGTTCCCAGGAAAGTGCTGAAATCTCATTGGTCAACATGAAGAAGAAAGAATATTGCATTTAGTTGTATGTCACATGTCCCAGACTCGCTGAGAGTAGACACTTTATTAGGTTTTCTTTGACATCTCTTCATGAAAAGTGTTAGCTTATCTTTTGATCTGCTCGTATTTGAGCTGTGAATACTTTCCAGCTTATTTTGCTAAAGCTTCATGCTTATGCTTGATTCTTTCATCTGGCCCCTTCATGGGTATCTGAACTGACAACTTTAATCCTTTCTTGCATAGAAATTGATTTACATAGAATAGCTAAAGTTTGATGAAACTTGGAAAATAATACTTAAATAAAAAATAACTAAGAGATTTGAAAATAAAAGCCTTTAACTCACACATAGCTCTGTTTATTGACCAAACTAAAGTAATGATAGTTGAAAACGTTTGAGATTGACTTCAGCTCCTTACATCTCTATCGACCAAAGATCCATTGACCTGTACGTGGGGTTCATGGTGGTAAGTGACAGTGTAATTTTGTGCAGTGGTAGCAGATTGAGTTTATGTCATGAGAGAGGAGCTGAAATAATTAGCAAAAGTTTAGATCTGCTCACGTCCTTACGCCCAAAGCACAAACTTGAAGATTGATAGAGTAGCAGTTTTGAAGGCGGTGGCAGTGTTGGAGGTAGGAGTATCAATTGGGACATGCGCAGCTATTGTCTTTGCTGAGATTTTCTCATATTATTGTGCTTGAAAACTGGTGTGTAAACACTAAATCTTGAGCAGTTGAAAAAGTTATCGGACTTCTAAAGAAAAGAATTGACCACAGCCTCCAAAAGACCCATGTAAGTCAGTTTCTCCTCTTGATATTCAGAGTAATGCTGATGGTATAGAATACGGACGCAATCCACATCAGGACTTACCGCAGGAGCGAGGCATATGAGGAGTGGGCAGCCAGGAGATCCGCGACCACAACAGCTACCGCCGCCACCAGCCGCGCCGCCGCTCCGGGACTTCACAGCCCGGAAGCCTTTGCGGCGGCGCGTTCCCTGACGCGGTAGACGCGCCAGGAGGGGCTAGAAAAACATCGAGCCCTCGGTGGAGCGGGGGGGACGCAATCCACATCAGGACTTACCGCAGGAGCGAGGCATATGAGGAGTGGGCAGCCAGGAGATCCGCGACCACAACAGCTACCGCCGCCACCAGCCGCGCCGCCGCTCCGGGACTTCACAGCCCGGCAGCCTTTGCGGCGGCGCGTTCCCTGACGCGGTAGACGCGCCAGGAGGGGCTAGAAAAACATCGAGCCCTCGGTGGAGCGGGGGGGACGCAATCCACATCAGGACTTACCGCAGGAGCGAGGCATATGAGGAGTGGGCAGCCAGGAGATACGCGACCACAACAGCTACCGCCGCCACCAGCTGCGCCGCCGCTCCGGGACTTCACAGCCCGGCAGCCTTTGCGGTGGCGCGTTCCCTGACGCGGTCGACGCGCCAGGAGGGGCTAGAAAAACATCGAGCTCTCGGTGGAGCGGGGGGGACGCAATCCACATCAGGACTTACCGCAGGAGCGAGGCATATGAGGAGTGGGCAGCCAGGAGATCCGCGACCACAACAGCTACCGCCGCCACCAGCCACAACCAGCCGCGCCGCCGCTCCGGGACTTCACAGCCCGGCAGCCTTTGCGGCGGCGCGTTCCCTGACGCGGTAGACGCGCCAGGAGGGGCTAGAAAAACATCGAGCCCTCGGTGGAGCGGGGGGGACGCATTCCACATCAGGACTTACCGCAGGTGCGAGGCATATGAGGAGTGGGCAGCCAGGCGATCCGCGACCACAACAGCTACCGCCGCCACCAGCCGCGCCGCCGCTCTGGGACTTCACAGCCCGGCAGCCTTTGCGGCGGCGCGTTCCCTGACGCGGTAGACGCGCCAGGAGGGGCTAGAAAAACATCGAGCCCTCGGTGGAGCGGGGGGACGCAATCCACATCAGGACTTACCGCAGGAGCGGTTTCTCATAGGTGTTTCTATCACTGCAATTTCGTCTAATCCGTAAGAACTGGCTAAAAGGTATGCCATCTTTTTGGCATTTAGGATGATAGCTGGTGTGGTGTAACAAAGTATTTCTATCTGTGGGTTTCACAAATAGTTCCACGCTTAATGCTTGGTCTTTTGCATAAATTTTAATATCTAAAAAATCCACAGTAGATTGACTCTTATTAAAAGTGAATTTAAGGTTTGGGTCACCACAATTTATCCATTCAAGGAAATGATCAAGATCATCCTCCGTACCGTCCCATATAAAGAAAATGTCGTCTATAAATCTAGACCATACTTTGACATTTTCAAAATATGGGCACATCTCATTATATACATGTTTGGACTCAAAGCTGCCTACATAAAGGCAGGCGAGACTGGGAGCACAGGTGGCTCCCATGCTGGTGCCCTTGATTTGGCAATAGTAGTCTTGTTTGAATATGAAAATGTGTAACTGCCAAACAAACTGTACTCGCTTGATGAGATTGTATAGATAGCCATGCATTAAAGTCATTAAAGCAGATGGAATATGGTAGAATTGTTGATAATCAGAGCAAGAGATATTTTTGCCTGATAGCAATAATGCATCTAGATGTATTTTGTTTTCACCATTCTTTTGCCTTATCTATATTTTCTTTCCTTTTTTCTAACAGAGAGCGATGTATAATACTGTACTGTATTTATATCTAGAAATAATATTGTATTGTACCAGTGTTTGCATTTACAGTGTTATGAGACATATGCACGCCCTGTTTGTAAAAAACGGATTTTGACTGTCTGAAAGAAGAAAAAATAAAATTGCATGAGAATGCTTAGAATAAACAATGTGAATGTGAATATACGTTAAGGCATACGTAGTTCAACAAACGTAGATAAATGTGTAGAGCTAATCACCACACAGATGTGCTTCTCTTACTTTAATATAAGTTGCGGTTGACATGGCGACCGACTTGTACCATCGAAAGTTTATTCATTCACGCGCTGAATAGACAACACTATAATGGCCGCCGTGATTACTGAGCCGGCTATTAGATTTGCCGTGTGTCTAGCAACTCTGGCCCTGTAGTTGAGAGTGCACGATCGATAAACTACAAATATGGCCGCCGTGCGTAGCAAACATTTAATACTTCCGGTGTGTCGTTAGAAAGTGCCCGGGTCATATGAAGTAAGCTGGACCGAAAAAACTACAATCATGGCCGAAACGAACCAAATTAAGGATATTTAGCGCTTAAGGATATGCAGCCGAGGTTACAATCATTCAATTACCTTCGGTATAAATAGTACCCGGCAGCCTTCGTGTGGTTGTCATCTCCAGTGAAGCGGACGCCAGCCACACGAAGGAAGCACGAGCCAGACTTGAGGTAAGAACGCTCTCGGTAAATCCGCTACCCGGAGTTAAAGGAGCATGAGAATAATGCAAGTACGCTTAGTATAGAGAAGAGAGAGCCCGCAGGTTTAGCGGGATGGTGGGGGAAACTCCAACGGTGCATACTTAAAGAGTGCTCGCATAACTAAAATGAGGCACGAGGATATTCCCAAATTTAAACGGGGACTTATGAAAATATTGTTATTCATACTTAAAGAGTGCCCGCATAACCAAAACGGGACACCAGGATAGTCTCAACTTAAATGGGGACTCATGAAAATAGTTTGTTGCTCACGTAGTGTCATGCCAAAAGGGTCGGTATAAATGCAAAGTACGACCACATTAGACTATCAGGGAATAATAAGAATACATGTGTTGTAAAGACAACGTATAAACTGTCTACATTATATTAATGTCTATACCCCTGTCACATCCAACCAACAGCTCTGAATTAAATAAAAGGAGCACGGCTGGCGAGAGAGGGCAACGACAGCAATTCTTAGAACCGTCAAGATCCACTTAATGAGCTAAAAGCCTTTGAAACTGACAGGATTCACAGAGTTGGTAGGTAGAAAACCAGCATGTTGGTTATTCAGTTCCTCTAAAACATGTCAAAAGCCTTAAAAGACTTGTGATATTTCCCTTATTTAAGAGCTCTGTCGGGAGACCGCACAAGAGGGGAGTACATAGTCGAAGAAAAATACGCCTCCTGGAGAAGACATCATTTATCCCGGTATTGTGATTACATGTTTCTGAATATTAATATAAGTAAGTGCAGCCTATCAAATCATAATCGAGTTGTAAATTGAAAATGCAAACAATGTATAGACATCACTAATAAGGAAAATTATGTCTACAGATCACTGACGGCCGTGAATTAATAAATACGTGCTACCAGAATAACCAGAGAACAATACGTCCCAGAAATTCATTTGTAGGACGAGCTTTTTTCTTAAACTTAAAGTAAGGAAAGTGTGCCGCAAATTCAAAATATTAAGTTCCATACACTAGGATAAAAAACTCAAATTAGAAATTTCGCACCATTAACATGCATTCTATTCATTTTTTCAGAAAGAAGATGAATACCTGTTTTTAATTCATTCTGTCCTGATGAAGGTGCACTCAGTATAATAAACGCACCGAAACGCGTCGACTCTTTGGACCCTTTTAAAACTGTGATAAAATGTTTTTTTATTAATTTGTGGTATTATTGTATTTTAATTTTTCTTGAATGCATATTATAAAGTGGTGACTCTGTGCTAGATAACCGTAATACGGAATTGTTAGCTATTAGATATATATTTGTACCAGAGGACCACGGTGTTAAATTATACAGTGTATTTAAAATGAATGCCTAAATATGAATTTCTATAAAATAAACTTTGAGTAAAAAGTACAAGTATCCTAGTGTGGAGACTTAAATTTCGACTTCTTGAATTTGCCAAACGTAAATGTTACATACCGCCAATTGGTACGGATAGGCCTCATGGTCACCTGGTAAAATAAGTACCCAGAAAGGAACCTTTTTTGATATAACTTTTGACCCAGTCCTTTCTGGTCCCTGGGAAACTCTCTTTTTTGTGAGATATTGTTCAACAGCTCTTGTAGCTGGAGAGTGGGTGCTTTAATTAAATGGATACTTTACGTACCTTCGGGTTCACAGAGGACCAATTTAAACAACTGATAGGTGATTCCTCTAAATCCATCAGTTCCTTAACGTTATCCAATAAGGATGATGAAAAATGGAACAAACTATGGAACCTGAAGAAAAAGATGATACGTACTGAACTTCACTCAGAGTTCATTATCCAATACTGTAGAAAGGGGATTATCCCCGTGGGACTTCAAATTAGGAACGAACCAGGCCTGTTCGTGACTAATGAGAAGTTCAAGGAAAGTTGGACCCTAATCGCGAATAGGTGCAGTCGCGACTGGATGTTGCTAATAATAGAGACCGCTCAAGCCATTATCATTATAGAAAGAGAGGAGATAGAAACCTTAGAGAGACAACTTAATGAGAGCACCGCATTAGATGATGCGAAAAAAATACTAGAGGAAATTAAGGAAGATATCAGTGGCTATCAAGAGTATATGATTAATAAAAAAACCACCAAACTACGTAAAGATGTAGCCAATTACAAAAACGAATTAGTCTATCCATATACTCAAAAAGATTACTACGACCAACCAGCCCCCACAGAATATAATGGTAAACATTACAACTATAATAGAAATAGGTACTTCAGGAAAAATGTCACCTTCTCTGATACATCATATAATAGCTCTGATTCAGAGGGGGAGAGAAACCAAGACCCCAGAAATAGGACAGAGGACAGAGAGGGAGCACAGGGCTCAAATAGAGAGTACCAACCGGCTTTTTTAGACAAGCAACAGAGACGCCAGCAGAGGGGTTTCAGAACCCGGGGGAGGGGACGTCAGGGAAATCGACAGACAGGGGGGACCATGAGGAGACCCTACATGCGAACCCGCAGTCAAAAAGATTGGGATTGGGATTAGATCAAAAAGACCCAAGAAATGATAAAACGGAACCACTGACCCAAAAAGCCCCAATCATAAATCTATCAAATAGAACACTCACTGTGCATGAAATAAAAGTACTAGAGAAAGGCCTCGGCTTTGCACCTAGCACCACAGGTAGCAGATTCAACATAGAGAGGGATGTCAGGGACCTTTTTAGGAAAATTCGTCTTAAAAAATTCTTTGAGGGGAAAGAAAATAGAGTGATCAACAACAAATCAGGCCTCAAACCACTATCAAATTGGACACCTAATGCAAACATGGTGGGGCCGGAGGCTGATACCTTTGAAAAAGTGGTCACTATGGGCTTAGAGAAACTACTGGATACAAAAGTGTGGACACAGAATAACTTATCTAAACTAGAAAGGGAAGCGTTAAAATCACTGTCATCCTATGATGATATAACAATAAAATCAGGAGACAAGGGAGGGAGCATAGTCATCCTCAACACGGACGACTATGAATCTAGAATGTACAAACTCCTTAATAACGAAATGCATTACAGACCCAGTAATATTAGTGAATGGGAAAACCTGAAGAAAAAGGTCAAGACAGTGGTAGACTTTGCCAAAGAGGATAGTGTAATATGTGAGGAAGAATACCGCTTCCTCATCAATGAAAATCCAAAAGTCCCAGCTATGTATGGACTTCCCAAAGTCCACAAAAATTCAGAAGATCCACCAATGCGGCCAATAGTTTCCGGTATAGAGTCCTTAACAGAGCCCCTCAGCAAATATGTGGACCATTTTATTCAGCCTTTGGTGGCAGAATTACCGTCCTTTATAAAAGACACAACCCACATGATTTCCAAGGTAGAGGGATTAAGCTTCAATAAGGAAACCCAATGGCTAGTATGTATGGACATTGAAGCGTTATATACTAATATCCCCCAGGAGGATACGGTGAAAATGATGGAGGAAATACTAAAAAATGACTTGGGCGATTTAAATGCTCAAAATACTTTTATTTTGGACTGTATTGAAATTATCCTTAAAAATAACATTTTCATGTTCAAACAAGACTACTATTGCCAAATCAAGGGCACCAGCATGGGAGCCACCTGTGCTCCCAGTCTCGCCTGCCTTTATGTAGGCAGCTTTGAGTCCAAACATGTATATAATGAGATGTGCCCATATTTTGAAAATGTCAAAGTATGGTCTAGATTTATAGACGACATTTTCTTTATATGGGACGGTACGGAGGATGATCTTGATCATTTCCTTGAATGGATAAATTGTGGTGACCCAAACCTTAAATTCACTTTTAATAAGAGTCAATCTACTGTGGATTTTTTAGATATTAAAATTTATGCAAAAGACCAAGCATTAAGCGTGGAACTATTTGTGAAACCCACAGATAGAAATACTTTGTTACACCACACCAGCTATCATCCTAAATGCCAAAAAGATGGCATACCTTTTAGCCAGTTCTTACGGATTAGACGAAATTGCAGTGATAGAAACACCTATGAGAAACATGCACAGACTTTAACAGAAAAACTCACACTGCGAGGCTACCCCAAACGCTTGATAAAACAAGCTTACAAGCGTGCAAAATATTATAATCGAGAGAGCCTTTTTGAAACAACTGAGAATTCTAAACAACAGAAGAACGATATAATTATGGTATCCGATTACAATAGTTTCAGCAATAAAGTTAAGAACTTGATAAATAAAAACTGGGGAATACTAAATAAAACGGGAGTCACCCCGTTAGCGAAACCCACTTATGCCTTTCGAAGAAATAGAACTATTAGAAACCAGTTAGTGCATACATATCAAGAACCTAAAAGAAATGGACAGAGAAATGTCCTCAATGGTGCTCCTATTAGAGGGAATTTGCCGTGTGGGACCTGTACACACTGCAAAGGTATCATCAAATCTGATAAAGTGGAAGTGAATGGGGTTACCCATTGGATGAACGAGCACGTAAATTGCCGGACCTCCAATGTGGTATACCTAATCCTCTGCCCCTGTAACAAATGTTACATAGGAGAAACAGGAAGAGAAATACGATTGCGGCTGACAGAACACCGATCTGCAATAAGACTTAAAAAGCAAAATGCACCATTAGTGGAACATTGGATGGCAGAGAACCATAAACTAGATGATTTAAAATGGTTCATTCTGGAAAAAATCAAAATCTCTGTAAGAGGTGGAGATGCCAACAAAAAGCGCAAACTGAGGGAACAGTTCTATATGTCAAAATTTAAATCCTACTACCAGGGGCTTAACAACCGTGAAGAGTGGGACAAAATAATCAGATAATGTTGAGAATTAACTGATATCGCTAGGGATTTTATGACAACCAGAAGTATCTAGAACTGAGAGACTAAAGGAGGCTATAAAATGTAGTGTGCGTGTAACTGCCAAACAAACTGTACTCGCTTGATGAGATTGTATAGATAGCCATGCATTAAAGTCATTAAAGCAGATGGAATATGGTAGAATTGTTGATAATCAGAGCAAGAGATATTTTTGCCTGATAGCAATAATGCATCTAGATGTATTTTGTTTTCACCATTCTTTTGCCTTATCTATATTTTCTTTCCTTTTTTCTAACAGAGAGCGATGTATAATACTGTACTGTATTTATATCTAGAAATAATATTGTATTGTACCAGTGTTTGCATTTACAGTGTTATGAGACATATGCACGCCCTGTTTGTAAAAAACGGATTTTGACTGTCTGAAAGAAGAAAAAATAAAATTGCATGAGAATGCTTAGAATAAACAATGTGAATGTGAATATACGTTAAGGCATACGTAGTTCAACAAACGTAGATAAATGTGTAGAGCTAATCACCACACAGATGTGCTTCTCTTACTTTAATATAAGTTGCGGTTGACATGGCGACCGACTTGTACCATCGAAAGTTTATTCATTCACGCGCTGAATAGACAACACTATAATGGCCGCCGTGATTACTGAGCCGGCTATTAGATTTGCCGTGTGTCTAGCAACTCTGGCCCTGTAGTTGAGAGTGCACGATCGATAAACTACAAATATGGCCGCCGTGCGTAGCAAACATTTAATACTTCCGGTGTGTCGTTAGAAAGTGCCCGGGTCATATGAAGTAAGCTGGACCGAAAAAACTACAATCATGGCCGAAACGAACCAAATTAAGGATATTTAGCGCTTAAGGATATGCAGCCGAGGTTACAATCATTCAATTACCTTCGGTATAAATAGTACCCGGCAGCCTTCGTGTGGTTGTCATCTCCAGTGAAGCGGACGCCAGCCACACGAAGGAAGCACGAGCCAGACTTGAGGTAAGAACGCTCTCGGTAAATCCGCTACCCGGAGTTAAAGGAGCATGAGAATAATGCAAGTACGCTTAGTATAGAGAAGAGAGAGCCCGCAGGTTTAGCGGGATGGTGGGGGAAACTCCAACGGTGCATACTTAAAGAGTGCTCGCATAACTAAAATGAGGCACGAGGATATTCCCAAATTTAAACGGGGACTTATGAAAATATTGTTATTCATACTTAAAGAGTGCCCGCATAACCAAAACGGGACACCAGGATAGTCTCAACTTAAATGGGGACTCATGAAAATAGTTTGTTGCTCACGTAGTGTCATGCCAAAAGGGTCGGTATAAATGCAAAGTACGACCACATTAGACTATCAGGGAATAATAAGAATACATGTGTTGTAAAGACAACGTATAAACTGTCTACATTATATTAATGTCTATACCCCTGTCACATCCAACCAACAGCTCTGAATTAAATAAAAGGAGCACGGCTGGCGAGAGAGGGCAACGACAGCAATTCTTAGAACCGTCAAGATCCACTTAATGAGCTAAAAGCCTTTGAAACTGACAGGATTCACAGAGTTGGTAGGTAGAAAACCAGCATGTTGGTTATTCAGTTCCTCTAAAACATGTCAAAAGCCTTAAAAGACTTGTGATATTTCCCTTATTTAAGAGCTCTGTCGGGAGACCGCACAAGAGGGGAGTACATAGTCGAAGAAAAATACGCCTCCTGGAGAAGACATCATTTATCCCGGTATTGTGATTACATGTTTCTGAATATTAATATAAGTAAGTGCAGCCTATCAAATCATAATCGAGTTGTAAATTGAAAATGCAAACAATGTATAGACATCACTAATAAGGAAAATTATGTCTACAGATCACTGACGGCCGTGAATTAATAAATACGTGCTACCAGAATAACCAGAGAACAATACGTCCCAGAAATTCATTTGTAGGACGAGCTTTTTTCTTAAACTTAAAGTAAGGAAAGTGTGCCGCAAATTCAAAATATTAAGTTCCATACACTAGGATAAAAAACTCAAATTAGAAATTTCGCACCATTAACATGCATTCTATTCATTTTTTCAGAAAGAAGATGAATACCTGTTTTTAATTCATTCTGTCCTGATGAAGGTGCACTCAGTATAATAAACGCACCGAAACGCGTCGACTCTTTGGACCCTTTTAAAACTGTGATAAAATGTTTTTTTATTAATTTGTGGTATTATTGTATTTTAATTTTTCTTGAATGCATATTATAAAGTGGTGACTCTGTGCTAGATAACCGTAATACGGAATTGTTAGCTATTAGATATATATTTGTACCAGAGGACCACGGTGTTAAATTATACAGTGTATTTAAAATGAATGCCTAAATATGAATTTCTATAAAATAAACTTTGAGTAAAAAGTACAAGTATCCTAGTGTGGAGACTTAAATTTCGACTTCTTGAATTTGCCAAACGTAAATGTTACATACCGCCAATTGGTACGGATAGGCCTCATGGTCACCTGGTAAAATAAGTACCCAGAAAGGAACCTTTTTTGATATAGAAAAACATCGAGCCCTCGGTGGAGCGGGGGGGACGCAATCCACATCAGGACTTACCGCAGGAGCGAGGCATATGAGGAGTGGGCAGCCAGGAGATCCGCGACCACAACAACTACCGCCGCCACCAGCCGCACCGCCGCTCCGGGACTTCACAGCCCGGCAGCCTTTGCGGCGGCGCGTTCCCTGACGCGGTAGACGCGCCAGGAGGAGCTAGAAAAACATCGAGCCCTCGGTGGAGCGGGGGGGACGCATTCCACATCAGGACTTACCGCAGGAGCGAGGCATATGAGGAGTGGGCAGCCAGGAGATCCGCGACCACAACAGCTACCGCCGCCACCAGCCGCGCCGCCGCTCCGGGACTTCACAGCCCGGCAGCCTTTGCGGCGGCGCGTTCCCTGACGCGGTAGACGCGCCAGGAGGGGCTAGAAAAACATCGAGCCCCCAGCGTCGCGGGACGCGAGCGGGACGCCCGGGGCTAAGCCCGGGCAAAGGGCGGGCCCTCTAAGGCCCTCCAAGGCCAGAGACGGCCAGGCTAGGCCACCCCTTTAACATCTATTAAGGAGCAACAAGTAAATATCACCTGCGTCACAAGATTTCAGACCCGGTATCCAGATTGGGGTCGCCAACCAGCTCCCTAGAGCTGCTACCGACCTGTGTAGGAATCCAGTGAAGAGGAGGGGATCTGCTAGGAGTAGTCTTAATAGCCCTAATACTACCTCTAAACAGGAAGAGGAAAAACGCAACTACATCTGGCATTGAAGTAAGATCATCTTGTATTCACTTTTTTCTATTTTTGTTTCTCCTTCTATCTCCCTGTGGCCACAAGACAAACTCTAACCGTAACGCAAACATGTAAAAAAAAAATATCCCTGTGGCACCTGATACACCAAAAAACACTATGGACAATTATCTCGTTCAGGTGGTCAACAAGATAAATAGCGAACGAAGACAATCGCTGGGTCTGTATCAGTCACCTATCCTTCCCCCTATGAGTCCCCCTGCAAACTCACAAATAACTGATGCTACACAACAAGACCCTAGCATCATTGCCCCTGAAACTGACTCCATAGGCAATGTAAGCATGGATACAAGTGGACCAAATGGGGCTGACATGGAGATACATACGGACACTGACCTGGACACACATATTGATATTGTGGTGGAAGAAGCACCGTCTGTTAAGCGGGCAACTAGGGCAGTTAGAGCGTGTCGCAAAACGCAAAAACATCGTGGGGGGGGGAAGGACAGGGAAGAATAAAACTACTCCATCACCAAAAACTAAAGGCAAATGTCGGGAGTATGAGGAGGAAAGTACTAGGGATTTACTGGATGAAGCTTTATTGTCTAAAATCTCAGAGCTGTTAGAGTTAAAAATCCAGACATTCATAAAGCCACTGATTAGCAAAATTGATAAACTTTCTGCGGTAATAAAAAAATTGGGGGGTACCCAAGACACATTAGTTGATGCAATAGGCATTGTTTCTAAGAGTGTTACAAAGCAGTACGATCATCAAGCGATACATGATACGGGTGGGATACTATCAGATGCACTTCCACTAGAGGCCATCCCCCCGGAGAACCCACTAATTGGTCCTATCACCCATGAACTAGTGAAAGAGGTCCTAACAGACCCACCTCTTGTACCAGCTCCCTATAGCCTTGAGAAAGACTCGTCACAATTTGTATTAGAAGCTGCACCTTTGATATTAGTACTAGCAAATGTACCTACCTTATCACCTGACCAAACAGAATCAACATCATCAATAATAAGTAAGGCACTACATTGGCTGTCAAATATTATGAAGATGGCGCAGTGGGGAGAACAGCAGTTAGTTGATGAAGTTAAAATGGCAAGGAGGGTTACATGGATTGGGAATAATCCTAAAAAATGGAAGGGCGATTGTGTTGTGTTAAATTTCCATAACTCGGCCACACTTCCAAATATTTTGCACAATCTTTTTCCCCCACAACGAAGAAGTGGCACCATAATCCCCCTTACATTGGAATTTTTCTATAATGAGTTGAAAAAAGAACCCAAACAAAATGCCCTGAAGTCTGTCTGGATGGCAAGAAACAACAGATGGGGTAGGGGACCTATGGTAACTGATCCTAATATTGTCCCAGGCAACAGGGTTGGTACATGGCTAGGTGATCACCAAAATATGCCCTGTTTGACTACCCCAGGGCCAAATTGGAACTTAGTGAGTAGACGGGGTCTGTATAATTATGACAATATGTATGCGGTGACACGTAATGGCAATTATGTTGGAGGATGGTTAGGTGACCAGCAGAACTTACCATACCCTATTACCCCAGTGCCTAGATGGAACACAGCTATAAATGGATGGGGTTTTGGGGCTCCGCACTACAATTGTGGAATTAGTACCTCGAATAGGTTTGGCGCTTTGGCTGGTCTCAACGACTGTGATTGACTCAAGGGGGGGGGGTTCCAACGAAGTAAGGGATGCCACTCCCAGGTTTAACCCCCAAAATGAGCCCAATAAAAAAGTATTGGATTGTATGGCAGAACTGCCGCTCTACCATCCCACTAGACAAAATGCAGCGGCTCAAATATTGAATATTGATGTTCTCGAGAATACTAGACAACCCCAGGCACAGACAAATCAAGAAATGCTAGAAACAGAAAAAATATTTTGCTGGAATATTGCAGGGTTGAGAAAGAAACTATCGGATCCAGCTTGGCATCAATATCTTGCCAGCGGGGACCTTATCTTGTTCCAAGAAACTTGGGGGTTAGAGAACTACTTTAAGGTTGATTATAGATCTTTTTTCATTCCTGCAATTAACACAAATGGGGGCAGACCTTCTGGCGGTTTAACAATATGGGTCAAAATTACAGGGGGGATAAGCTTTAAGCAAATAGACACAAACAACTCTGACCTTCTGATGATTGAACTAAAAAAAAACAAGGGCCAGACTATTTATGTGATTAATGTCTATAACAGACCACATCAAGCATGCAAAGAATCGCCAGTCATAACCCACTTAGGTAATATCATGGCAGGGTTAGATCAAAATGCAACAGTAATTGTAGGAGGCGACCTAAATAGAAGTTTCGAGCCCATAATGGGTCTTGAAGACATCTACAAAGATGAAGATAGTGTCAACAATATACCCCTGGTTGACACGACTTACAAAGTAGCCTGCACTGTGAGTGCCCTACAATTACCGAGCCTAACATTTGAGCGTGGGCTGCGTGCATGTAATGGGCGTTTGCCTTCAGACTGCCCCAGCAAGCCAACATTCACTAGAGGTGGTTGTTCTAGTCATTTAGATTATTTTATAGTCTCGTTACACTTATGGCCTATGGTAGTGGATTTAAAAGTGGATGATCGTATGGAGAGCGATCATTACCCTTTGATCTTATCTATTCAAAACTTGATTTCTAATCCTACCAATAAGACAGCCAGACAAAATTATCAATCAAAAGACCCCCTAGAAGCAAACAATCGTAGGTCCCTAAAGTGGCAAGCAGTGCTAGGAAATACAAATACTATTAGCCAGATCTATCATGTCTTTGTTAGACATATGTCCCCCTTGGTGGAGATTAGTACTGCAAATTACAGCCCTTGTCTGATAGAATCCCATGACCATCTAATTGGCCAGCTCAGTGAGATCCTGACTAGAGTGGTAAAAAGATCAAATGCCGCTCACAAATGTAAAAAAATGGGTAGTTCCTGGTATAACCAGGAATGCCGGAGAGCCAAATCAGACTTAATTACTGCAGTTAGGGAAAATTCACCAGACAATGTTAAAATCAAAAGAGCCCAGTATAAAATAAGTTTACTTTTGGCTAAAAAAGAATGGGACGAGAGGGTATGGTCTGACCTGTTAGATGCTTGTAAGCGTAAAGACCCGACCTCCTTCTGGAGCCTTATTGCTAGTGGCACCAAAGGGGCCACAGAAACCAAAGACAGATTTCTTGAGGAAAGTACTTGGGTTAGGCATTTCTCTCTACTATATGCTTGTGCCGACCCAGGTGATAACGAAGACCAGGCCAATATGTACCTAGATTTGGTATTGCATGAACCCCCTCTTGTATTTACTTTGAATGAAACACTCTTAGCAATTAAAGCAGTTAAGCCAGGAAAGGCCCCCGGTCCGGACAGAATACCAGGGGACCTCTGGAAGCACGAGAATTACATTTGGGCTCCCTACATCAATCTATTATCTAACGAAATTGCTAGTGGAGCCTCTGTCCCCGGATCTTGGAAGGGGGCAGAGATTGTAACATTATTCAAAAAAGGTGATAGGGCGATAGTGCGAGGGATTCGACCTATCAGCTTGATCGACGTGTTACAAAAAAATTTTGCCCGCCAACTTCTTAGTCGACTTACTTTATGGATTAATGATCATTCTATTTTTACGAAGTACCAGGCTGGTTTTAGATCAAAAATAAGCACAGTGGACCAGGTTTTTAGATTTTTATGTTTAGTCTGGAAATATACTATTATAAGGAGCTCCCACATATATGTGGCCTTAGTCGACTTGAAAGCAGCCTTTGATATGGTTCCTAGGGCAGACCTATGGAAGAGATTAAATAATATGGGCATGCCCGGAAACATTCTACAGTTACTTATTAGGCTGCATGAGAATAATTATGCACGAGTCAGATGGGGACCAAATGGGGAGCTAAGCGAGAAAATAAATATATCCAAAGGGGTTAGGCAAGGGTGCGTAATGGCACCTACCCTATTTTCCCTTTATGTCAACGATATTCCTGACACCCTTTTGGGCTGCGAGCATGACTCTCCCAAATTGTGTGGTGAAGCCGTTCCGGCACTATTATTTGCAGACGACACGATTTTAATTTCTCAGACACCTAGAGGACTTCAGAATCTTTTAAATCATTTTAACTTGTATTGTCATGACAGGAAATTGGAAATTAATTCCTCTAAAACAAAGGTCATGACAATCAATCCCCATAAAGGTTTTAACAAAGTTTTTAAAATAAATGATGAAATTATTGAAGAAGTCCCTAATTTTAAATACCTTGGTATCATTTTAGATAGTAAACTAACATGGAAAACACAACTAGAAAATGCAAAACTGAGGTTGACTCAAAACCAGTTCCCAATCTTAAAAAAGCACAAGAACAGTCACATTAAATCAGTTTCACCGGCCATTGAACTATTTAAATGTAAAGCACAGTCATCTTCCCTCTATGGAGCGGACCTTTGGGGTTATGCAATGAAGGATACTTTTTTAGTTCGCGAGAACTCCTTCATTAGACAGCTCCTAGGTCTACCTGGTTCCACACCACTGACCCCCGTATTGTGGGACCTTAATTTCCGACGCACAGATGACTATGCTTCTCTTCGCCCGTTGCTTTACTGGGTCCGTTTATGGTCTACAGAGGAGTTGGTAGACTACAGAGAAGCACTGCGAGAGATAATGGCCATAAAAAATATCACTTATCTGCCATGGTTAGTGTATGTTGAAAGATGGTTTGGAAAATTGGGGCTGAGTAATTTTTGGTCAGACCCTGACTCGCTAACTAATAGCTCAAAAAAACTTCTGAAACGAAGGTATTGGGAGTTTATAAGTGACACAGTGCTAGCCAACCCCAATATAGGAACTCTGACCTCAAAATTTTTTGAGGTAAAAATGAATATGCGATTGGAGCCTCTCATGGATGAAATCTACCCCCCGTTTGCTAAATGTTTATATCTAAAATTCAGGTATGGCATCTTGCAAACGAGGGACAGGACAACCAAATGGCACTGTAACAAGGGTGCAAATAGGAATACTGATTCGGTTATATGTGAGCTTTGCGAAATGGGGTTGAAAGAGGATGAATCTCATGTATTATTTATATGTCCTGCATATCTTAACGCAAGGAAAAAATGGTTAAAGCCTATATGCAAAATGTTAGGCCTTCGCCACATTAGGGTTGGGCTCAGAATATTTAAGGGAGATACCTCTCAACCGATAGTCTTTAGTCTGAGCCGTTTTCTCTTATGTGTAGCACTGATTAGAAAGAAAAAAGGTCTTAAAAGGTCTCTGGTATTGTAGCGCTGCTCTCCTCCTCAAGCGCCTCGCACTGCTGCTGCCTGATTAACTATTTGTGCCGAGTAATCGTAGCGCTGCTCTCCTCCTCAAGCGCCTCGCACTGCTGCTGCCTGATTAACTATTTGTGCCGAGTAATCGTAGCGCTGCTCTCCTCTTCAAGCGCCTCGCGCTGCTGCAGTTTTAGTGACTCTGCTAATTTAAACCCGGATTTGGTGCCTGTGTGCTCAGCAGTGCCCACGGGAGTATTTAATTGAAATCTAACATTTACAAGACGATTATTGTCTTCCTTGTGGCCAATATCGGCGTGTTAGCCTGTTTGTGTGTATTTCAAGCGATCGCCATTTGGTTGTGCCTTCAGCCCGTCCCTCCCCCCACGCTCCCGCCTCCCAGCCGCCCCGCCCACGCTCCGCCCCCCCCACTCTCCATTTATGTCGGATGTCCACACGCGCAGCGTCCACGCGCTGCGGCCTCGCCGAAGGTGTGCCAAAGGTAAGCCCGTCTACGCCCGTCCGCGCCTGGACCGCGCCCAGCGCCAGACCCCCTGGTCCCCGTAATGCCCAGCCCACTCGCATCACTTACGATGCCACCACCCTCCTAGCCCTTAACCCCGGCCGCTCCCCCAACTGCTTCCAAGCCGCTCCTGGACACACCCATGGACCCTTCTCTTGCAACACCTGCAAGTTCGACGGCACCAAGAACAACTCCTCACCCACTAATACCAACCAGATATCTGACACCAACCACCTACAATGCATCCTGCTCAACACCCGCTCGGTCCACAGGCACGCCATCGACCTCTGGAATCTACTAGACACCATCTCACCGGACGTCGCCTTCCTAACAGAAACATGGATGAATGCCTCTTCAGCCCCAGACATCACCATTGCCATCCCGGAAGGATACAAGATCATCCGCAAGGACCGCATCAAGCATACAGGAGGAGGCATCGCTATCGTCCATAAGAACTCCATCCGCATCTCAACCAGCTCAGATGTCAACCTCGCCAGCGCCGAACACCTCCACTTCCAGATCCACACCGACCCCAAGACCACACTCAGAGGCACCCTCCTCTACCGACCTCCAGGACCCCGTGCACAATTCAGTGACGACATCACTGACTTTATCACCCCACACGCCCTTCCCTCCGAAGACTACATTCTATTGGGAGACCTCAATTTTCACCTGGAAAAAAACAACAACAGCAACACCACCGCCCTTCTGGACAATCTCGCCGACCTCGGACTCAAACAACTTGTCTCTATGCCCACCCACATCGCAGGTCACACGCTCGACCCTATCTTCACCTCCAGCAAACATATCTCATTCAGTCACACCACAGCTCTTCACTGGACGGACCACAGCTGCGTTCACTTTACCTACAATAAGACCACACTCCACAACCAACCTCAACCCACCCTGCGAAGAAACTGGAACAAAATCACCAACGACCAGATCTCCTCATCGCTTCTACTAAACCCCCCCGCCCACTCCTCAAACCCCGACCAAGCAGCCATTAACCTCACCCAATGGCTATCCAACAGCGCCGACATCCTAGCACCGTTGAAAAAACGCCAAAGCAAACTAGGCAGCAAAAACGCATCCTGGTTCAACGATGATCTTAAGAAATCGAAGAAACAATGTCGCTCCCTCGAAAAGGCCTGGAAAAAAGACCCAAACACCAGCACCAGGGACGCCTTCAAAAACGCCACCCGCATACACCACCAACTAATCCGGTCTGCCAAGAAAGCCGCATTCAAAGACCGTCTAGATAACAACGCCCACAACAGCAAGGAATTATTCAACATCGTCAAAGAATTTACCAACCCATCAGCCAACTCCAACGACATCACCCCCTCCCAAGCCCTCTGCGACTCCCTAGCTTCCTTCTTCCACAACAAAATCGCAGACATCCACAACAGCTTCGATAACCGACCCGGAGACCAACCCACCCAACCCCCTGCAGGACCTTCACCCCCCTTGAACATCCTTAACGACTGGAACCCAATCTCCACTGAGGACACCATCGGCCTGATGAACTCCATCCACTCAGGATCCCCAACTGACCCATGCCCTCACCACATCTTCAACAAAGCAGACTCCATCATAGCACCACACCTCCGAGATGTCATCAACTGCTCCCTCAACTCCGCCACCTTCCCGGAAAGCTGGAAACACGCAGAACTCAGCGCCCTTCTGAAAAAACCCACAGCTGACCCCACCGAACTCAAAAACTACCGCCCCATCTCGCTTCTTCCATTCCCGGCCAAAGTCATTGAGAAAGCTGTCAACAACCAGCTCGCCGCCTTCCTCGAAGCCAACAAATCCCTAGACTCCTCACAGTCCGGCTTCCGAGCCAAACACAGCACTGAAACCGCCCTCATCGCAGCAACAGACGACATTCGAACTCTACTGGACAATGGAGACACAGTCGCCCTCATCCTCCTCGACCTCTCCGCTGCCTTCGACACAGTCTGTCATAGCACCCTTATACAGCGCCTCAGAGACGTAGGAATCCAAGGAAAAGCACTGGAATGGATCACCTCGTTCCTCACCGGAAGAACACAGAGAGTCCGCCTCCCACCATTCAAGTCAGAGGCCTCTGAAGTCATCTGCGGCGTGCCACAAGGATCGTCACTCAGCCCCACCCTCTTCAACGTATACATGAGCCCCCTTGCGGCCATCGCTCGCCAACACAATCTCAACATCATCTCCTACGCGGATGACACTCAACTGATCCTATCACTCACCAAAGACCGTAACACCGCCAAAACCAACTTACACGAAGGAATGAAAGAAGTAGCCGAGTGGATGAAGCACAGCCGTCTGAAACTGAACTCAGACAAAACAGAAGTCCTCATCTTAGGTACCTCCCCCTCCGCCTGGGATGACTCTTGGTGGCCAGAAGCCCTTGGAAAAGCACCCATCCCGACGGACCACGCACGGAACCTGGGCGTCATACTGGACTCCTCACTCTCGATGACCAGACAAGTCAACGCCGTTTCATCATCTTGCTTCAACATTCTTCGCATGCTCAAAAAAACATTTCGCTGGATCCCCACTGAAACTAGAAAAACGGTCACTCACGCACTGGTCACGAGCCGCCTGGACTACGGAAACACACTATACGCCGGTACCACCGCAAAACTCCAGAAAAAACTCCAACGCATCCAGAACGCTTCAGCCAGGCTCATACTAGACATCCCGCGTAAAGAACACATCTCTGGTCACCTGAAAAACCTCCACTGGCTCCCCGTAAATAAGAGGATTACTTTCCGCCTCCTAACCCACGCACACAAAGCACTTTACGAACTTGGGCCCGAATGCCTCAACACAAGATTGTCCTTCTACACCCCCTCCCGTCAGCTGCGATCCTCCAACCAAGCCCTTGCCACTGTACCTCGCATCAACAAAACCACCATGGGAGGTAGATCCTTCTCCTACCTGGCAGCTAAAACCTGGAACTCACTTCCCACTCACCTTCGCCTTACTCAGAACCACCTAGCATTCAGAAAGCAACTTAAAACTTGGATATTCGACAAGTAATTCCCCACCCTTCCTCTAGCGCCTTGAGACCCTATGGGTATGTAGCGCGCTATATAAATATCTTGACTTGACTTGACTAAAATCTAAACCTTATCTATCCTTATAATGTATTTTTGTTGGCTTGAATTGAATCTATAAGCTAAGTGCAGGGGCAAAATGAACTGGCTAGTTCAACATGATATTGTTTACTAAATGGTAAAGTGTGCTTGTTTTAGCGATCCTGGTGCATCTTATATTATATTATATATTTATATTGAAAATATCTTATTGTTTTTGTGTTTCCTTTATATTTATTGAGTGATCTTGTCAGATGAGGTAAGCCGACTGTGACGAAATGTCTTCCAATTTAAAATTTCTGGGACAAGTAAAAGAACCACATGCTGCTGATTGTACTCTAATTTAACTGTGATGTTGTATTTGTTGTATTTTCTTTTTAAATATATGTACTGTATCTTATAAGGTTTTTTTAACCAAATAAAGATTGAAATTGAATTGAATACAGACCAGGACAATGCATTCTCTTCGATGCTTTCTTTACAATAGCAAACACATCTGTCCAGTAGGATTTCTTCAAGAGAAGGTATTGACTGATTCTATCCAATTAATCAATCCTACTACTCGCCGAAAAATCACTATCCAAACTTACGCATCTTCAACAGTCTCTACTTGAAGTCAACAACATGATAAAAACCATTCCAGTGCCTCTGATCAATCGACACTTACACACCCGCAAATCATCCCACTGCCTAACAGAACTAGAAGTCCAAACCCTTGTACTACTCTACAAAAATCCTACGGGCCCCAACACAATTGAAGATCTCAACCACCTAACAGACCTGGAAATCCAAACCCTGCTACTGCCATATGAATCCCCTGCCTGCCACATCACAAATAATGAAGAAGAATTCTATATTCTCTGAGTCTCTATCAATATAAACATAACATCCCATCCAAAACAAAGAGGAATCAACCTGAACAACCTCCAATCCATAACCCACAACCCCGCAACTCACGAGTTAAACGTAAAAAGCTACTCAAAAGCGATCGCTTGCCTTCTCCTAAACTGCTGCTCAGCCTTTAAACACGTTTCTGACATCGCCGACCTCATCCTAAACATGAAAACGGACATAACCATCCTCACGGAAACTTAGTTTAAGGAATCGTCCTCGCCATGTCTTGACCTTCCAGTCCCCCCTGACTACAGCATCATTAGACTAGACCAGAGGTCTTCAAACTTTTGAAGGTTGAGTCCCCCAGCTGAATTTTTTTAAATGTCGGGCCCCCCACCACCTGACAGAAATTTCTGGAATCTGGTACGCTACATAATCGACCGCCACCCGCATATCCGGCAAATAATGTTCAAAACAATGAGTGTTTCCTTCTTCCCCATGAATTCCCTCACTACCACTCACCAACAATGCACCTCATCTCTCTATAGCACCTTTCTGGCAAACATATAATTTTTTTTTTATAGTGCTACTTACAGTTTCATCATACTCAGGGGCATATGTACAAGCACCTATAGACACCACACCGTCACTTTTTACGACGTTGTGGTGGTGATAGGGGCATTGCCGTATTTACACGGCAGAGTTAAGCCACTTAACTTGGCTTAACGCTGCCTTGTAAATAAGGCCCTCTTTCATACTATGCTTAGCGTGAAAGGGTGGGCAGTGGGCGTTCCACTGCAACAGGCACTGATTTTGATGTTGCGCCCTATTTACAAGGGCAGCGTAAAAGTGAGGCAGCGTTAAAATTAAGAACAGGGAAAACCTGGTCTTAAGCTGGCGAAACTAGGAGAAATGCATTATTTCTCCTCATTTTTGATTCATCCATGTGTGCTGCCTTGTGCAGCACACATGGAAAAAGCAAAATGCCTTGTATTTGTACTCTTTAAAAAAAAAAATCCATTTTGTGATTTCTGTGTGTGCTGCATAAAGCAGCACACATGGAAGTGAGACAAATGGCATTTAAAGATTGTTTATGTACAAGAAGGTCCCCCTCCTGAACATAAACAATATTTTCCCTGCACCCAGACACCCTTGCACTATGGCGCAATGGTGTCTGCATTGGCGCTACACTGCTAAGTGTAGCGCCAGCGCAGGGGAAACGCAAGGCTGCACCATATTGTTGTAAATATGGTGCAGCCTTCCGTTTCTGAAGTGGCGGAGAGAGGCTTTAACCCATGACTGCTAACGCCTCACTCCGCAACTTCCTTGAACATATGCCCCTCAGTTCTTTGATCTGCATGGTAAACCTTCTTTGTAGCAGGCACATAAACCCTATGTGCTGTGAGGGTGGCAGGAGTGCTCATGTGAGTGCACAGTGAAGTATGCGACAGTGTGAGAGTAGGGTAAGTGGAGTGACTGCAGGGTGACTGAGGTGACCATATGAATTTGGGTGTGCATGTTAGTGCAGAGTAGGACTAATGAATGCATGGTTACTGATGGGCTTGTTTAAGTGAGATTGCAGATTGAGCAGTGAGGGGGACAGGTGAGTGAAGTGTCACATGAGTGCAGGGTGTGTAGTGTGCTTGTGTGGCTACAGGTTGAGGTACAGGGAAAACCGCGGAAGTGCATTGTGAGACCAGAGTGATCACTGAGTGCAGGGTGAATGGTGTGAGTGCATGGGGGTCAGTATGAGGGAATTGTGATCGCTGTGAGTGCAGGGTGAGCATGAAAGTGAAGGGTGAGAATGAGGAGCAAGTTGTCTGAATGCAGGGTACATTCTCAGACACTTGCAGTAACTCAGCATGCTATTGACGGCAGCGCAGGGTTTCAGACATGTTAAACTAATGCTATTGCAATTATGGCATTAACCAGGGATCGAGGGTGGAGGAAATAAATACCGGGCTGATCTTGCAACAAATTTCCAGTTTTATGATTAGGGTTGCCAGCTCATTATTTTGATGTCCCAGGTGGTACAAAAATAAACAGTCACCTAAAGCTCTATTTTCAGCACTTATCTGTGCATACTCTGAACAGCAAATATAAATAGAGAGCACTTTAAATTGTGTTTTAGGGCTGCCTGAATGATATGACTGATAATAAAAGGGAATAAAGACAGAAAAGTCACATCATAAATGAATACATACTTCTTGATAACCCATATTTAGTGTCAAGAGAAGCAAGTTGCAGGCTGTTCAAAAAACTGACTGGGATTTGTCTTTTGGCAACTTAAAGCCCTTTTAGCCCTGTGATCATTGTGCTCCTGCCAGTGTAATTTAAAAAGCAACATTGTCACCTTTCTGGGAAGAGCTGTCCCTCCCTGGACGGGGGTTAAATTCCTAGAGCTGAAATGCTTCAGCTGCAGTGGGAGGAAGGAAGTATAAAGAGAAAGAGAGTAACCCCTTTAATGCCAAGGGAACAGGGTAAATTATCTCAACAAACGCAAAGGTTCCCTTGATTTTTTGTACTCTAAATTTTTCTGGAGTTTAATATCAGTTACACGTCTCCAGAGAGGTTCAATAGAAGTCTCATTATGGTTTAAATCATACAGTTTCTCATACATATCCAAAGCTCCCCTGTCTCAAGTGGAACCACAAAAAAGCACTTACAATCTAAAGCTATATATATTACGTAGCCACGGCGTATTTATTATTCAGGAACTTTATTTGTATAAACACAATTCAAAATACATTAAAAGATTTTTATAAAAAGGTTTTTTCATTAAAAAAAAATTTCAGGTGTATCTGTACTCTTTGAGTTAGTATTCAAGTGTGTGTGTATACACTATTGTCCGACTCTATACATCCTATTGTTCAAACACTCACATAAAAATAAATTGTTACAGTACATTGTAAATACATTCAAATAAATCCAAGTCGACGCGTTTCGGTGGATCTTGCTGTACGCACCACCTTCCTCAGGACAATTAAAAACAATTCTGTAAAAACTATTTTTAGAAAAACAATATCACTATCCATCCTTGGCATACGTTTACAAAAAAATACAAATTTCATCATTTGATTAATCAAAAACACTCAATCCTAGGAGACAAATTATCGATTTAAGGAGACCCCTTATTCACCTAGCTTCGTTCTACAAAAACATTTTTCATGGGTGCAGATAAGAATTTCCAAAAGACAACCTCATCTATTGCATTCTTGGACCGTTGTTCTTACATTAATCTCTTTTAGGTATATTGAGCTCTTTCCCTGTGCTAATTTTGTGTCCCCATCGAGATCCATCCATGCTGATTAACACTCTGGACGTAGTTACCCAATAGGGCCACTCTACTTAGATACCCCGGTTCATACTATGTCTGGCATTCATCCACAATCAGTAAACCACCCAGATAGGTATGCATACCTTAAGTTTATTCACCAATCAACCCCTTTTCTTACTGAGATGCTGATTCCGGACAGCTGTTACTCATTGTCCTATATTAGAGGAAGACAGAAATAGTATTATCTAACTCTTATGTTGTCCTACCATTGCTACTAGTTCTCCTTATGCAGTGTACTTACTGGACAATTTCGCCATAAATTGTCCAGTAAGTCTCGATGGGGACACAAAATTAGCACAGGGAAAGAGCTCAATATACCTAAAAGAGATTAATGTAAGAACAACGGTCCAAGACGAAGCTAGGTGAATAAGGGGTCTCCTTAAATCGATAATTTGTCTCCTAGGATTGAGTGTTTAGAGTCGGACAATAGTGTATACACACACACTTGAATACTTACTCAAAGAGTACAGATACACCTGACATTTTTTTTTAATGAAAAAACCTTTTTATAAAAATCTTTTAATGTATTTTGAATTGTGTTCATACAAATACAATTCCTGAATAATACATACACCTTGGCTACGTAATATATATAGCTTTAGATTGTAAGTGCTTTTCTGTGGTTCCACTTGAGACATGGGAGGAAGTAAGCCTTCTCTGCTAAAAGTGAAAGCAAGTAACAGACATTCATTTCAGCTGCAGTGGGAGGCAAGGAGTCTCCTCTGCTCTGAAATAGTTGCTTTCAGTTTTAGAAAATGGGGCTCCTCGCCTCCCACTGCAGCTAAAGCATTTCAGCTGTAGGAATTAACCAGGATAGCCCCCCCCCCCCCCCAACCCAGTGTGTGGCAGCCTGGATGAGACAGCTTCCCGTGCACACAGCCGCGAGTATTTCACAGGTCTTGTTAATGAGGCTTTAATGGTTTTCACCCCTTCTTCGGGCCCCTGCAGCTCCACTCTGCCGTTTGTTTCTTCAATCAGTAGAGGACAAAGGTGAGATTTACGGAGGAGTGCGCGCCCCCCCTGAGACAGTGTCGCGCCCCCCACAGATTGAAGGACTCTGGACTAGACAGACCTCTTAAAAAGGGTGGCGAACTAGCTTGCATACATCAATCTGACCTCACCATCTCAAAGTTTCACTCCGAACCCATGGACTCCTGTGAATACCTTAGGATCTCTGTCAAATCATCAGATAACCACTTCCACAAACTTCATATCCTCTACCATCCCCCAGGTAAGAACGCAGGATTTACAGACCAACTTAAGGGAATCATTACTACAAACGCTTCACCTCATTCCAACAAAATTTTCCTCTGCGACTTCAGTCTCCACTGAGAAAACCCCCTAGACAAGCAGGTCACCACCCTCAAAACTTACCTAGAGGACCATTCTTTGATCCAAGATATCTCAAAGCCCACTCACTCTAAGGGTGCTACTCTTGACTGGCTCATCTCTATACAAAATACGATTGACTCTATCCTGATCACCCCATGTGACTGGTCAGACCATCACATCATCACCTTCCATATTTCTTCCACTTCCAGGAAAACTTTCCCGCAGCAAAACAAGCCTAAACAATGGATAAGAAACATGAAAAACCTCGACTGGAACAACCTAGCATCCCACTGTGAGAAAGTTCTCATCCCCCCCCAACAACATGTCAGACGTCAATGACCTCACCGATCATAACAACCCCACGATGACCAAGGTCTTAGACCAAGTTGCACCACCAAAACTCAAACGTATTCCAAACAAAGACGAAAACCCATGGTTTAACGGAGACCTGAATGAAGAAAGGTGTAAACTTAGATCATCTGAGCGGAAATGGAGGCAACATCCCTCTCCCTCCATCTTAAACTATTTCGGAAAGCTAGAAACTCCTATAACAAACATTCTACAATCTAAAAAAAAAACTTCTTTAGATCAGAACTAAACAATGCCAAAAATAGACCTAAGAAACTCTTTGAAATTCTCAAACAATCTGACAAATTGGCTAAAACCTCACTATCGACCCGAAATCACAGCTTAGCAGTGAAGAATTCTCTTCTTTCTTCACAGCGAAAACAAACTCCCTCCAACGTGAGCTTAACGTGGCAGCAACCAACTCAGCCACCCCAAAAAGCATTCAAACCAAAAACGCTGAACAACCTGAGCTACCTCTGCCAAAAAACAACTGTCACTGGTCCACTTTCAAACTCTATGGTATTATTGACATCACCTAAACCTTAGTAACCACTAAACTCAACAACCACTTCAACAACCCAGACCCCTCAAACTGCCTTCCCCACATCTACCAAGTCATCTCCCCTCTCTGGACCAAAATCATCAGCGCATTGCTTGCACAAGGACACATACCAGACTGCCTAAAACGGGCCAAATCACCCCTATATTGAATAAACCGACAGCAAACTCCGCTGACCCCAATAATTTCCGACCCATAACCGACATTCCCATGCTAGCCAAGGTCCTGGAAAAAAGTGTTCAGCAACAACTGAACCAACACATCATGGACTTCAACCTTCTGGACATCCACCAATCAGGTTTCAGGCCGGGCCATAGCACAGAAACAGCCATTCTGCACATAGTTGACGCCGCCCTCCTAGCTCTTGACCGCAACGAAACCTGTCTACTAGTCCTGCTCGACCTCTCCTCAGATTTCGACATGGTCAATCACAACAAAATTCCCCCCACCCAATAACTCCCTGGAGACAAAGAAATGGACCAAGTTGATCACTGCTCTGAATTGCACGCCAACTTTGGTGGACTCCACCAAATCATTCGGAATAACACTAGATAAAAACCTTAACATGCAAACACACATCAACCTGATAACTAAAAACGCACACTTTCACCTCAGTTACCTTAAAAAAAATTAAACCATTCATCAAAAATCCAGACCTCAAAGCAGCAGTTCAGTCCTTAGTCATCTCAAGGCTGGAATACGGATGCACCACCCTCGCGGGCTCCCCAAAATCTCAACCGCCCCTCAAAAAGCCTGCCTCAATGCCGCAGCAAGACTCATAACAGGATCTAGAAAATTTGACCACATATCACCACACCTGAAAGCACTCAACTGGCTACCTTATGAAGCTCGAATCCACCTAAAAATGGCATGCATCACTCACAAAGCACTTCACCACAATACGCCCCAGTACCTATCCCAAAAAACGTACCCTATCTGGAGCACTCAGACATTCTAGGAGCATCGATAACCTACTCCTAAAACCCTCACATTTCAGCAACAAACAAAAAAAACATCAGACCGAGCATTCTCCGGAGCAGCACCAAGAATATGGAACTCACTCCCTCCTTACATCAGAAAAATCTCCTCTAATATTCTGTTCAAAAGAGAAGCAAACTCATTCCTGGTGTGCAAATTCCTCCCGTAAACTCACACAGGATCCACTCCAGCTCTACATCCTTATACTTGCCTCCTTTCCCCCTCCAAGGACTCCCTTGCACCTATTACCTGTTGCTCAGATTATCTTTGTCATCTGTGCCCCTCCGATCTCTTGACAAAACATGTTGATATTATGTACTGCCTTTACTTGCTACTTGTTTTTAATCATTCTGTGTACTCTCTGTAAAGCGCTCCGATACCCTACCTTGGGTCTGGTCCGCGCTATAAAAAACTTAAAAAATCAATAAAAATCAATACTATACTTATTGTATTTAATCAACCATATTTAAAGTAAAAATGAGGGAAAAGAACACAAGGCCACTCTTTTTAAAGTGTGTTTTACTATAAAGTGAGGGCATATAACACAGTGTTCATTATAGTGTGAGTGTTAAAACACAAAAGAAATGTATTGAGTTTTGCAGCAATGTGTCTGTTCAGAATGAAGTTGGGAGTCGATGCGTGGATTTTCTTCTTTGTAGCACTAGAACTCAATTCCAGACGCCCAGGAACCGGATTTGGCCTCACTTGGCAAGACAGAACTCTCAGCAGAAAAGCCCAGGTGCTGGTAGTTGAAGTCTTTGATGGACCTGATGTTGTAATGTAGGCCTCCCCCCCTCCCCTCTCCCACATCCTGGGCACCCGTATTCCAAAATGATACAGGGTGGTTGGCCAGAAAAGAGAGAAATCTGCAAGGAACTCAGACCCTTCTGGGAACTCAGAGGCGAATTGTCATTGGCAGGGGGCCTAGTGTTGGGACAAGGCAAGGTAGTACCCCCTGAAACCTTAAGACGAAGAATCTTAGAGATTTGCCAAAAAAGGCACTTAGGAATAAGCAAAACTAAGGGCAGGGTCAAGCTGTGGTACTGCTAGCCAGGAAGTGCCATTGAGAGAAAGGTGAGGGACTGCATGAAATGTGAGAACTCAGATAAGTCACAGGTGCCTTTCAGATGCATGTTACACCCCCTGTATAGCCCGGAAATGCCCTGTGAGAGAATTGGCATTGATATAGTTGGACCCATAAGAGAGCAGGATGAACAGGTGCCCATTATGGTGGTGGTGGATCATTTCTCCAAATGGCCCGAGGTGGGCATACTCCACAAAACTGACTCAGGCAGCATTATCAAATTCCTTGACAAGATTTTCACAAGGGAGGGTTTACCCAAATTCATCTTAAGCGACAATGGGCCCCAGTTCATGTCTGACAACTTCAAAATGTATATGGAGAGGAATGGCATAACGCACAAAACCACCTCGGTATACCACCCTACCAGCAATAGTGCGGTGGAAGGGTTCAACCGTGTCATCAAGGGCATAGTGCAGCTGGCAAACAATAATGGGTTGGCCTGGAAAAACAAATTGTTCAAAATAGTGTGGGCGTACAGAGTGACTCCAAATGAATGCATGGGCTCTAGTCCCTTTGTCTTAATGAGAGGTAGAAGACCCATGTGCAAAGACAATGTTGGATGGGTGGAAACAGCCAAGAGGGCTGAATGGTTCGTAACTGAAATCCAACAATCTCACTGACATGCGAGCCAATCTGGGCGAGGCTGCATACAACCCTTTGGTGGTTAACACTTTGGTAAGCGTCTTGTGGTCGCTTCTCAACAACACTTTCTTGCCCCCAGACAAATTGGCGGAAGTGCTCTAGACCCTACACACATGCAAGAGCCTCACGCTCGATCACCGAATACTTCTCCACTGGAGTCAACTAGCATGAAGCAAATGCAATGGTGTCCTCATTGCCATTCATGCTCCTCTGGGTGAGTACCGCCCCAATGTCCCTCCAGCTGGCGTCTGTGGTGACTACCCTTATCCAGGACATGAGGAAGATGGTGTGAATGGAAAAATGAGTATGGGAAATGTGTATGATGATTCTGACGTAGACGCCCATGGTGGGGTCGACCAGACCAAGGTGTGGATGTGGCACCTGCTGAAACAACCCCAGATGAGAGTGTAACGGACAGTGATGCAGGTATGAGGGATGCTCAGAGTCATGCCACAGAGAGTCTATCCGATGCTTGCGACACGTCTGTGGTAAAGACCAACAGTGAAATCAGCACGACCAGGACTGGACATGCAACAGCCAAACCATGTTGGTTTAAGGATTTTCGAGTGTTATTAGCAAATGGTCACTGGGTACAACTACCTGCATGGTTATCAAATCTAAAAGAAAATGTTACGTTGTACAGCCTTTTGTATTATGTTAAACTGCTTTGCAGCAGTCTTGGTTTTTCCCTTTTCTTCCTAGCCCTTAGGAAGGAGATGTGTTGTAATGGAGGCCTACCCCCCTCCACTACCTCATGGGCACCCGTACCCCTGCACGTGCCTCTTGTATTGTGATGTATCGGCTGGCGTTCTAGAACGCCAGCTGGTAGCCTGTCAGTTTAGAATTGTCGTTGAGGCGTTGACACACTGTGGTTACTACGTTGTCTGCATCCTGCCCGATGTGCTGTTACTACTTGAAGAATAAACTTTAACTTGGAACTTCTACCTATACGCATTCTTCCCTAGACCGTAGACTTCTTAACAGGAGGCAAGCTCAACTCAAGCCCTTGGAGAACCTCAGTAAGCAGGATGTAGAAAGCAAAGTCCAGTCCTTTCAGCCTCAAGACAGAAGCAGTAAGCAGCAGGCCAGCACAGCAAAACAATGTTGTTAGTCCCTCCTGAGGCAACACAGATCTTCTTCCTGGCAGAATGTTCTCAATCCAGAAATGTGATGAGTATATGGTGCCTCAGGTCCAGTACTTATACCCATTTCAGCCTTTGAAGTAGGCAAACTTCAGAGCTAAGTCTTTGTAGCACATACTACCCTGTGTTAACCTGCCCTGGCTCCAGACACACTACAGGGGGTGGAGACTGCTTTGTGTGAGGACAGGTACAGCCCTATTCGGGTATCAGTGTAAACTTCTCCGACCACTCTAGTTCAGCACCCCTCAGTTCACTTTGTGTGACTGTCTAGAGTGAATGCACAAACAGCCCAACTATCATCCTGACCCAGACATGTATGCAGAGACAGGCAGAGGCACGCAATTGTTAAAGTAAGAAAATGCCAATTTTCTAAAAGTGGCATTTTCAGACTTGCAATTTAAAAACCAACTTCACTAAAAGATTTGTTTTTAAATTGTGAATCCAGAGACACCAAACCCCAATTTTCTTTCAGTTTCCAATTGGCAGATACATGTGTAAGATGTTACAGGGCAGCTCCAATGCTAACCTATGGGAGAGATAGGCCTTGTTGTAGTGAAAAACTAAGGTGGAGTAGTTTTGCCCCACTGCCAGAAAGCAGCAAAATAAAGAAAAAAATAAAATGATAATAATGGAATGTTATCATTTTATGTTGTCCTCCTGCTGCGGCAGAGCTGCAGAGGAGGAGTGGCAGAACACTCCTGTGCACAATGACTGTATGGTCGGCCCTCTAGGGCCGCCCAAAACAGTCATGCACACTTTCCACCATCTCCATGCAGGCTGCATTACAACCTGCAGGGAGAACATGCCCACCCCTACAGCCCCTGGCTGGGCACTGTGTTACGGCGCTCAGAGCAATCACAATGCTACCTTGCAGCGTTGTGATTGGCTTAGGGGTGAGAGCCTGGATGCCTGCTTCCTCTTCTGACCTGGAGTCAGACACAGGCGAGCAGGAGAGAAGATGCAGGACCCAGCAGCGGCAAGGTAAGTGTTATTATATTTTTTTAAAGCAGCCCGTAGCCCCCGTATAGCGAGCCCACCACCCGTAAGCCATGCCGGACGCCCCTGAATTGTACATGTCCAACCTTTTGAATACACTGTGCACTGCCCAAGGGGCTACCTTGAGCCTACCTTCAGGGGGACTTTTTAAAAAAAAATCTATTTATTGGTTTCAAACAGGTCGTACATGGTAGACAGCTAGACAACAAATTGCATAATCTGTACTTACAGTTGCAAAGAAACCCAACATTCTATCCCACTCCCCCAACCCTCTCCCAGCCATTATCCGTAAAAATAGCCACTCCTGCTTTTAAACATAACTGCACATGTTCTGTATGCCAAAGTACTGGACAATAAAAGAAAGGTAGGTCCCAAGTGAAATAGTCTTAGTGTACGCCAGCCAGGCGGAGACTGGTTGCAGAACGCCGTCCCATACAGGGCCAATCCAAGGATGATAGAAATGAAAAGAACCCATATCATAACATGTGACATTCAAAGTACATCGGAGTTGGACAGCAAATAGGACGTAACAGGTGCCCAAAAATCCTTAGGACGGGAGGACTCAGGCAGATCCTCCTCGTACACCTTCAATTGATCCCTACAATAAACCAGGTCCCGGAGCCACTTTTTAGCGAATAAAGTGAAGATCGCCACAATACGTCTGCTAGCTGGTTTCAGCTGTTTTACATATCCCAACAGGCACAACTCAGGCATACAAACTCACCGGTTCCAACACCATATCTGACAGGATGCGGGTCACCAAAGTCCAATACGCAAACACACCATTGCACACCCAGGTGACATGATAAAAATCTGCATCCGCAGCCCCACACCTCACGCATTTTTCCGACTCACGCAGGCCATATTTATAAAGCTGCAAGGGAGAATAATAGACCTGATGCAGGTATTTGAAGTGAATAATTCTGAGGTTACAGTTGGCCGTCCATATCTCCGGAGTGATGGGGTGGCCTATCGTAGCCTGCCAGCGCAGACATGAGGAGCACTCTCCCAGATCACGTTCCCGTAGCTATGTATTATATAACTTTGTTATTAATCCTTTGCGGTCTTCGCCTGATAATAAAGCCTGTAGCGCACGAAGCACAGTCCGCTCCGCCGGATAGTCAGGATATACTGCCCGAACAGCCTGGCGTACTCGGACATACGTAAAATTAAACATGAATCCGCGCCCCACACCACCCTGCACCTCGCGCAGCGTCTTAAAGCGGCCCTCTGTATATAAATCACCCACACTAGTAATGCCCGCAGCTGCCAGCTGCTTCAGGGCAGTAAGTTCACGCGCCGCTGTTATTTCCGGGTGAGATGCCAGAGGCAGCGATGGAGCATACAGGTAGGGCAGTTGAGCTCTGGCTGCCAGCGCACTCCAGGCCCAAGACGTACATAATGGAGGGTTTATCTCGATTCGTGGCCCACCCGAACCGCCCGACAGGACCATCGCCTGCAGCCGAACAGGCAGCACTGCGTCTGCCTCTATAGCCACATGTGGCTGAAAGCGCTTCGGGTAATGCCAGTAATGCGCGAAATGAGCCTGCGCACATAAATAGTATCATCTTAAATCTGGAGCTTCAAATCCCCCCCTGTCGAACGGCTGCACCAAGAGATCCCATCGTCATCGAGGCTGTTTCCCTCCCCACACAAACTTTAGAAGAGCTGACTGTAGGGTGCGGAACAAAACGATGTTTAGACAAATGGGTATGTTGACAAAGAAGTATAGCAGCTTAGGCAAAAAGACCATTTTTATGATCGCTATTCTATCCGCCAGAGAAAGGGGAAGATGAGACCATCACTCAGACTGCTCAGATTTGCGGGTAACCGTACGCCCATAGTTCTCATTAATAACCACTACAGGATCCCGATGCACCCACACACCCAGGTACTTCACGGGATTAGAAGTCCAGGACAGCGGGAAGTCAAGTTCAACCTCCTTAGTGTATTTCGTGAGTGGAAAGACCATCGATTTGGACCAGTTAATTCAGAGTCCCGAGAATCTCTCAAACTGGACATACTCCCTGAGTAGAGGAGACAGAAACACCAATGGCTCTTGGACGTAAAGCAGCATATTGTCCGCATATAAAGAGACGATCAGAAGGCGCTGCCTAAATCTTAACGCAGCAGCAGAATGCTTCTGACACAGTTTACATGCCAGTGGCTCCAGCACTAATGAAAAAAGCATAGGGTACAAGGGGCAACCCTGCCGGGTGCCACGCCCAATTGGAAATAGAGATGACACCTTGCCATTCACACGCACCCTAGCAACTGGACCATTGTATAATACCCTTAGCCATTGTGTAAACAAGGGGGGGTATCCCATCCTACTCAGTACAGTAAACATATAGGACCAATGGACTGAGTCGAAAGCTTTTGCTGCATCTAGCAGCACAGCTACCGCCTGGAAGTCAGGCTCAAAATAGTGCAGTGTGGAAAACAGTGTTCGTAAATTGTGCGTCGTGGAACGCTCCGTCACAAAGCCTGACTGATCCGGCAGGACTAACAGGGGAATCAAAGGCTGGAGTCGTGTAGCTATCATCTTGGCGAGGATTTTCGTATCTATATTAATTATTGATAGCGGTCGGTACGACCCGCATTGATTAGGGGGTTTATCAGATTTTAGCAAGGTGACGAAAAGGGCCTCTCGGAGAGAGGGTGGCAGTACTCCAGTCTCGTACGCTTCGGCGTAGACTGCCAATAGTCGTGGGGCCAACACCGCCGCATATGCTTTATAAAACTCACTTGGCAGGCCATCTGGCCCCGCCGCCTTGCAAGATGGTAGAGACATGATGGCGTCCCTCACATCTTCCTCATCAAAAGGTTGCACCAAGTATTCCCGATGCCCATTGGACAACCAACCCAGCGCCACATCGTCGAGGTAGTCATGCGTCTCCTCAGCGGGAGGAGATTCCCTAGCTGCATAGAGATCAGTATAAAACTTTAGCACAATTTCACAAAGATCCTCAGCTGAGTGCCAGGGCTCACCACTATTATCCAGTAGTTCAGTGATAACCTCCTGACGGCGTGGTTCCGCAATTTTTTGGGCAAGAGATCGACTAGGTCTCCAACCCTCGCCGTAGTATCGAGCTACCTTACGCCTCAAGCAGTGTAGCAGCTCCTGATCTACCGCTTCATTGTGTTCGGAGACCAGGTCACGCATTTCCGCCAGCCTGGACAGGGAAGGGTCCAAGTCAAACGCACGTTCCATTTGCGAGATGCCCGCAGTTGGCTCCTAATTCTACGCCGAATGTCCCTTAAGACCCCTGCTTGAGTGCCAATACTGGCCCCACGGATGGTGACCTTGAAGGCTTCCCAAAGGACTCCAGCGCTTTCTACCGTGCTCTCATTCTCAAGGAAATAATTCCTGATCGCTGTCGCTATGGTCTGCTTAAAAACAGGATCCTTAAGCTCCGAAGTTTGCAGCCTCCAGGCAAAAGCTGGCAAATGGTACTTCGGGATCCGCATCTCCAGTAACACCGGAGAATGATCCGACAATGAGCGGGCTGCATGCAACACCCCCGTTGTCCAATTACAAACCTCCTCCGATACCAGACAGAGGTCAATGCGGGACCAAGAACCGTGCATCGCCGATGCAAACGTGCTTTCCCGAGCTGTGGGATGTCGAAGACGCCATATATCATGCAAATGACCTGCGTCTATAAGTCCCAACAGCGCGTCAGCCGCCCGTTTCGGCCTAACCTCTGCAGCTCCGTGTCTATCCATATTGGCATCCAACCATAGATTAAAATCCCCACCCCACACAATCGCCGCCGACGGAAATGACGATATTCTGAGCCACACATCTGAATAAAATGCAGGTTCATCGATATTAGGCCCACAGACATTCACAAGTAGCACACTCTCACCTCCCAATTGACCATGCACGATCGCCACTCTACCACAGTCATCTGTCTCCGTAAGTAGCACCGTGAAGGGGACCCCCTTTTTTACCAAAATCAGCACTCTCCTAGCGTAGGACGAATACGACGAGGATGCCCTCACACTCGCCCAGCGCACACCTACTTTTTTGGCCGATTCAATCGTCAGATGGGTCTCCTGCAGCATGGCCACATGCACCCCCATTCGCTCCAGGCTAGCAAACACCAACCTAATTTTTTTGGGCGTGTTCAGACCACGTATATTCCAGGTAACAAATTTAAGAGCACTACACATGGCAAGGTAAGGACAAAAGCAGAAACACGGCGGTAGGTCTCATATCATCAGTTAACATGCAGTGACGAAATCCATACGATCTAAGTTCAAGGCTGGAAGAGAACCAAAAAGATGTCTCAAACCCCAACTTGCATTTCCCCATCCCCCCACCCACTTCAGCACCCCAACCATGCCAAAGCCATCCCCGTACCCAACAACCCCTCTCCCCCACCCCACCCTAGTAAAATAGAATTGGGGTACTCCCATAAGTCAGGGGGCACAGAAGCAGAACACTCCTACAAGCTGGAGTTGACCGAGCAATCAATGGGAAAAGAAACATCACATGTCCAAGGACGCTATATTACAATCAAATAATGCCTGTCACCTCTTCAGAGTGTTCACAGCAGGGCCCAGCAGGGATTCAAACAGCTCCGGATAATGCCACAGGTCAGTAGAGGGCAGCCTCGATTTTTCGAAGTCCGAAGGCAGCGCGATGTAGCGGATATTAGGCGGATTATGGCTCGGTCAGGCAGGCCTCACAGAGGTTCGGCCATCTTGCCGTGTGCCCTTTAGCGCCCCCCCCTTCAGGGGGACTTATATGTAATAAAAGGGCAGGTTTAGGCCTGGCAAATGGGTGCACTTGTCAGGTCGAAATGGCCGTTTAAAACTGCACACACAGACACTGCAGTGGCAGGCCTGAGACATGTTTGCAGGGATAGTCATGTGGGTGGCAAAATCAGTGCTGCAGACCCACTAGCAGCAGTTGATTTATAGGTCAAATGTTATTACATTTTAGACAGGGAGTACTAGCATTTAGCTCTAGTCAGCAGTGGTAAAGTGCCCAGAGTCCTAACCCCAGCAAAAAACTAAAAGCAAATGCAAAAAGACTGGGGAAACCGTGCCGAAAGATGCCAGGTCTAACATTCTTTATGTTGTTAGTGTGGACCATGAAGTCCCTTTTCACTAACTGTTACTTAGACGCTAAGATCACTTTTGTAGTTTGTGTGAGTAAGGCTGTTTCAGAGAGGAAATGTGTTACATTCCCCATGGATGTAGGAGACTAACTATATATTGTTATTGAATGTTTAGGTGAGGCTTGTGTTGTCCTTCGAGGGTTCGAACTGTGTTGCTGGTATGGTTGTGACCTGCTGGGATACTCACCTCAGAAACGCTGTTCTGTATGCAGAGAGACCATTTTCTCTGAGTGTGGAGATAAAGAAATAATACATATCTGGTAGTAATTATAAGGCTGTTACTATTAAAAGATATTATCCCTGGAGCAGGTTGGTTGCTATCCATTTCTGTTGCAGCCCCTTGGAAAGGATAGAGTATCTCTAGAATTGATTATTTCAGCCCTGTAGAAATGGAGCCAGTTTTGTGGGAGGCAGACATTATAATCAGTGAGCTTAACACCACACTATATTGTGTTCAGCACAATGCAACTCACCTCACAAAACGTTAGTCCAGATCAATTCACACCTTACCGGATAGCACCCCAGCTGTTGGGGAACAAGGGTGAAATCCTAAATGAGACCACCACCCATCATCTCACACAACAACTCTACACTGCAACCACTCACTACAACCATATACCCAGGCCCGTTGCCGTACCTCACAGCACCCACGTAGACTTCATACCTCCACACATGACCATACACTCTATGGTATACAACACAACACACCCTACTGCACCACAACACACCTCCCTGTTCACCATACCACATATGCCACACAGCAACACAAAACATAACACCACACTAATGTACACCACACCAAAACGCAACATCCTACACATTGCCCCACCGGATACAAGTATACTTATACCAGATTATAACATCCCACACTTTATACCAAGCCACATCACATGCTATCATATTGCACCCCATGCACCCATCAACCCCTCCCATAGTTCCCTATGGTTCCACGTCAGACTACACCACACCATGCAGTATACATACCTTTCAATACCACAACTATCCAGATAAGCGCAATTACATGCAACATCACAGCACAGCAGGACTATACAACAACAAAGTTCCCTTAGTACATATCACCACACCGCACCACTGAACACACCAACATACCACACAAGACAATCTCATATTGCACTACTCCACTCCAGTCTATCTCACTACAGCACATTATATCATACACCAACATATTCCATCTTGTCACAAAATCAATTTTCAAGACCCTATCTCTCAGTACCATTCCGCTCTCAACACACACACAATACCACACCATGCCACACTTTCTCAGACTTTGGCACACCATATCATTACGTCTCACCTTAAAGGTCTGTGTACCACATCACCAAATGCCACATAACACCATACCTCACCTTACCACCCTAAATTGCAATGTAATTACTATAAACCCAATGTAGTACAATAGCCAAAACCACACTTGACTCCGCTACACCACCCTCTGCAATACCACATCCGTCTAAACCATCCCAACCTGCTTCTTTACATAAGTTACAGCAAGACACAAGTCTGACACAGAAAATGAGGGTGCTCAACATCTAGTATAAACCATCTATCTATTACGGCAAAACTCTTCGCGTCACTTTGCTGCATCTCACAGCACCCTGTTGACTTCATAACTCCACACATGACCATACATTCTATGTTATACAACACAACATACCCTACTGTACTACAACACACCTCACTGTTCACCATACCACCTATGCCACATAGCAACACAAAATCTAACACCACCCTAATGTACACCACATCAATCTCCACCACACCAAAACGCTACATCCTACTCACTGCACCACCGGGTACAAGTATAGTTATACCAGGTTACAACATCCCACACTTTATACCAAGCCACATCACATGCTATCATATTGCACCACAGCCGTTCATCAACCCCTCCCATAGTTCCCTATGGTTCCACATCAGACTACACAACACCATGCAGTATACACGCCATTCAATACCACAACTATCCATATAAGAGCAATTACATTGCACATCACCTCACAGCAGAACTATACAACAACAACAAAGTTCACTTAGTACATATCACCACATCGCACCACGGAACACACCAACATACTACACAAGACAATCTCACATTGCGCCACTCCACTTGAGTCTACCTCACTACAGCACATTATATCCTACACTAACATATTCCACCATGTCACATCATCAATTTTCAACACCACATCTCTCAGTACCACACCACTCTCAACACACACAATACCACACCGTGCCACACTTTCTCAGACTTTGGCACACCATATCATTACGTCTCACCTTAAAGGTCTGTGTACCACATCACCATATGCCACATAACACCATACCTCACCTTACCATCCTTAATTGCAATGTAATTACTATACACCCCGATGTAGTACAATAGCCAAAACCACCCTTGCCTCCCCAGACCACCCTACACCACCCATTGCAACACTACATCAGTCTAAACCATACCAACCTGCTTCTTTACACAAGTTACAGCAAGACACAAGTCTAACACATAAAATGAGGTTGTTCAACATCTAGTATAAATCATCTATCTATTATGACAAAACTCATCCCTTCATGCTACCGAACCTCAAAGCATCCTCCTTGAGTTAATAACGCCACACAGGACCTTACATTCTATGGTATACAACACACCCTACTGTACAACAACACAGATCCCTGTTCACCATACCAAATATGCCACATAGCACCATAAAATCTAACACTGTACCAATCTACACCACAGCAAAGCACAACATCCTACACATTGCACCACCAGATGCAAGTATACTTATACCAGATTACAACATCCCACACATTATAACAAGCCACATCACAGGCTATCATATTGCACCCCACCCATCCATCAACCCCTCCCATAGTTCCCTATGGTTTCACATCAGACTACACCACACCATCCCGTAAACATGCCCTTCAATACCACAACTATCCATATAAGAGCAATTACATTGCACATCACAGCACAGCAGAACTATACATCAACAAAGTTCACTTAGTACATATCACCACACGGTACCAGCGAACACACCAACATACCACACAAGACAATCTCATATTGCACCACTCCACTTCAGTCTACCTCACCACGGCACATTATATCATACACTAACATATGCCATCATGTCACATCACCAATTTTCAACACCACATCTCTCCGTCCACACCACTCTCAACACACTCAATACCACCCCTTGCCACACTTTCTCCGACTTTGGAACACCATATCATTACATCTCACCTTAAAGGTCTGTGTACCACATCACCAAATGCCACATAACACCATACCTTACCTTACCACACTAAATTGCAATGTAATTACTATACATCTCATTGTCGTACAATAGCCAAAACCACACTTGACTCCCCACGCCACCCTCCACCCTCCACTGCAACACCACATTAGTCTAAACCATACCAACCTGCTTCTTTACCCAAGTTACAACAAGACACAGGTCTTACACAGAGAATGAGGGTGTTCAACATCTACTGTAAACCTACTATCTATTACAGCAAAACTCCTCCGGCAAAACTCTTCCAGCAAAACGTCACACTGCTGGGCCATACAGAGCTGTAGTATAATATAAAAATATAATGCAAACCATGCCGCCCTCCCCCAGAGGCATCCGCTTGTTTACTCCACAAAATGGACAAACAATAAACTCGAGGCTCAGGGAGACACACCACAACAGTGCAAACTGAGCAAGACCCCACAAACACGCTGACAACAAGTCAGGAATACACAAGTCTGATTTCCACAATAAATGAACCTTCTGTTGGAGAGCAAACTGACATAACACACCAAGTAAATAGTGTAGGGTGGCTAAATAAAAACACCTACCATAACATAACAAAAGAGTTCTTTCCTATTTGCACGGTTGCTACTAACACAGTATCAGGTTTACTTCCTCGCTTTCTGGACATCCTAGTCCATTTTCTTCTTCGGCTCAATACACCACAGAAAGTCCTATTTTGTCACACTAAGTATGTAGATTTTAAAGGTCGCTATGGTGATTGAGGGATGTCTACCTTGGTCTGAGACACTTTTAATTGCACAAGGATTTGGAAAACAAAAATCTTCTGTCATCTAAAATATGGAAGGTCTAGACTCATCAGCAGAAGTGCTCTACGGCATGAACCAACGTAGGATCTGCTTCTCAGGGAATTTGAAAGGGGTCATCTGTTGAACGATGTCACACGAGCTCTGAAAAGCCATCAGTGATGCCAGAACACCTTTCTGATTCAGGCTGCTGACCAGGGGCTTCAGCACACTAAAACTGTAGGTGTTCTTAGAGCATCATGCTGTTACTGAACAAGCAAGTGTATCAAATGAGCATGACAAAAAGTTTTAAGTGGGGTGCTGAAGGGATGGAAGCGGGTGAATGATAGTCTGTGACCTTTTTTAGTGAAAATGTGGTTCAGTTTGCATTATGGTGCAATATTATGAAACGCGAATACACTGTCAATTTATTTAAAAAAAAAATATATATATATAACCGAGTTACTTAGAAGAGACCGTTAATAAATCAGAGTGGTTTTAGCCATGCATGCACGACTGGGTAAAATAAATTGTGGAATGGTTTGTTTTCCCACCCTACTTTAACACATGTCTGTCTCCACATTTCCCAATTAAAAGACTCAAATGATTCTTGTTTGCGATGTTGGCAAACTTTAGAAAATTTGATATTGGTTACATTGGTGCCTTTCATGTGCCTCGTTCTTGTAATCTGATATCATCCACTCACAAGAGTGGCATACCTTTGTTCTCTGGGCTCTTCTTAATTTCCGTTGATCTTTCACTGCTTTTGAGCACATTGCTAATGCTGTTTGAAAATTTCACAGATTGAACGGTTTCACTGTTTTCCATCACCTTTCTTAACTCCTTCCAGGTCTGAGAGTGCTCTACCACCTGCTGCACCCCTAGTTCCAACACCCGGGCCATCAGTTGTTGGTTATCGTGAGTGACATAGGTGTGGACAAAAAAAAAAAAAAGTGTTTTTCTATCTACTCTGGATTGCACCTTTGGGAATGTACAACACAAGGAGTATACTCTGTGTATGGGGAGTATGGATCTGTCCTCCTGCCTCAGCACATGTATTTCAAGGCCCTTTCATTTAGGAATAGCTTCCACATATTGACAGGTTCCAGTATGTTTTAGCTCTAGCACAAAGAAGCAGAAGAATCAGTGCTTAATTTGAGCCGGTGTTTTCCGGTGCTCAGCCGGCGCTTAATCATCAACACCAGTGCTTTTCATTAGCACCATTTAAGGACACGTTCATTTATGCATCAAGAGATTAAGTGATTTGCCCAGAATCACAGGATGTTGAGCCGATGCCGTGGCTCATACCTGGTTCCCTGCGCCAAAGTCAGCAACTCTGGCCATTACGCCACAGCCTCTCCCCACTTTCGTGGTTGGTAGTTGGTTCTGTTTTAGGACGTGCTAACAGGAGAAATGGGCTGGTGAAAGCTGCCTCCTGACATGATCCCCGGTGCTTATTTTTTACAAATTAACCACTGCGAAGAATGGTCTACAGTGCACAATTTTTGCAACTGAGATCAAGAGAGAAAAACCTGTGTTTCCATGAGCCATGGTCTCAAAGCAGTAAAACTACAATAAAACAGTGTTGTCAATAAAGCAGTCGACTGAACAGAAGACAATCACGAGGAGGCTATCAGCGGTGCCAAATAAGGGGATACAATGGCAGTGTGCTGAGGAATGTCATGCCCGTCTGTAATCGTTAAATGCAATGGTGTTGTCTGAGCCCTTTGATGTGCACTTTGTATCCTGGTTGCTGTACATACAAATGGACTAGCCTAGGAGCCTCATGGCACACTCACCCTGAAAACATCAATAGTCTTCTCAAATGAATGCGAAAATGCATAGAATGTTGATAGGAAGTATTGTCATTGTCGATTTCCCAATAACATTACTGTACTGCCCCTAAACAGTATGAGACTGAGAATAGCCAGTACTACAAGTACTGCAATGCAAGCTGTGTTAAGTAAAGATCGTGTATCAGTATGCTGAGGAGTGTGCTCCCAGGAGATGCAGCAGGGGAGGGCACGCAGTCAATAAAATTTAGTATCTGGGGTAGAACAAGTGCGCAGAACAGCAGCCAGTGCACCTACCACCAATGGACCCTTGTAATACAGCAGATGCCGGCTTTTAGGCGGCCCTACCACATGGTACATATCCTGAAGACCACCAACACTTAAGGTATGTGTATAAAAGGCATTGTTTTGTTTTGTAATTTCTACCCTCTTAAAGCTGTTAGGTCTCTATGATATAGTACTACTATAATACCTATATGCATGCTTATTTTACAGTTATTCCTTGTCTAAAGTTTTTAACAAATACCAGAACTGCCTTATAGAATAAAACAAGATCCATAGCTACTTACATTAAGTATAGAGTGTGTTTCATCAGGGTGGCTGTTACCCCTCTGCGCCATGTTAACTCTGTAGTCTTCTGCCAAAGCCTGTTTAGCCGAAAAGATACAATTAGGTGCTCCAAGAAATTTCAGAGTGCAAGTGTAGTTACGTCCCTATTTCAATTTTTTCTCTGCACACTCTCAAGGTGTAAAAATGTCATACTTTCACCGACCTCTCCCTGTCTAAGAACATCATGACTGTGCATATTTGTAGACCCTCAGCGCCACTTTTTGCAAGACTCCCATGCTTATCAGTCCATACCACCTCTCTCCTCACGTAGAAGCCTTGTCGTGTTCTAGACAGGCGGGAAACTCATGGAAATAGAGTTTACGTGATGCATTTCATTTTTTTTTTCTCTGCACACTCCAAAGGTGTAAAATACGCACTTATTTTCCTGTTCTTAACTGGCATCATTTTACATCAGAGACTTTAAAATATTTATTTTTCCTTTTCATAACCGGCATCATTATGCACCAGAGACTTTAAAGTTAGGCTGTGCATGGTGTTGCACCAGCAACCTAACAACATAGGTTTGTGGCAACACACATTACCCTGTTAAAGAACCATGCACTGGCCTGTTACACAGTCCACAGCTGTTGCTTTACATGATAGTCATGTTCATCATACCTAACACATTACTCCCACGTAGAAAGAAGCCACAATTGCATAACATGTCTTTTTTACTATTTTTTTATTTTATTTATTTTCTTTTTCATAACTGGCATCATTTTTACATCAGAGACTTTAAAATATGTATTTATTTTATTTTTCCCTTTCATAACCGGCATCATTTTACACCAGAGACTTTAAAGTTAGGCTATACAAAATATTGCATTGGCAAACTAACAGTCTAGGGTTGCTGCAGCATACTCCACCATGTTACAAACAGTGCCCTGGCCTATTACACAGTCCACAGCTGTTGCTTTACATGATAGCCACGTTTATCATACCTTACACATTATACACACACACCCACACACACACACACACACACACACACACTCACACACACACACACAAGCACACATAGAAAAGAAGCCACAATTGCATAACACGTCTTTATTCATTTTTATTTTATTTTCATAACTACTGTCATTTTACAGCAGAGACTTTTTAAAATTAGGCGGCAAATTACTGCCCCAGCAAACAAACAGTCTAGCTTCCCGCCTCTTCTGGGCCCAATGGAAGTCCTACCCTTGGTTGGCTATGGCTACGCCCCTACACCACAGGCCACCACTCAGGAACTCCATAGGCATCAGCCACGCCTCCTAAAGGGCTGACCTACCTCCAAAAAGACCCTGCAACACTACCATTCCACAGATGGCCCTCGACACTGCTCAAGCAACACCAGCATGCAGCCGCAACTACCCGCTAAAAATGCCCAGACATGTCCATCCATGCCCAGACATGTGCCTGTTTGCCCCACCAAAATAGCGCACACAGGTAAGTCTCTGCTCACCCATCCCATAACCCTAAACACCCCTAGTACGCCCTACTGGCTGCCTTGCAGCCAGCCCCAGGCAGCCCTCACCATCACTCTACACCTATGATACACCTACACATCCATTATTTTCTGTGTGGAGGACACACACACTACACCTGGTCTTCTGTCGAAGTCTGTTCACTCACAAAGATGCATTTAGGTACTCCAAAACACTTGTCAGAGTGCCAGTGTGTGTCTAAGTTATGTCCCTATTTTTATACCTGTTACAATCTGATAAAAGCCCATGGAGTCGTCCTCTAATCTGGCGAGAACTTATGGCAAAGAGAGTTTACGTGTTAACCCGACCAAAGTGTAAAAGCTCGCCTTAAAAATGTTGTACACTCATATATGTTACACTCTGATAAAGCAGTCTTGTAGGCTCCCTCTAACAGGCGGGAAATTCGTGGCGAGAGAGAGAGAGAGCTTACGTATTACACTTCAATTTTTTTCTGCAGCCTCCCAAATGTAAAAGAGCGCCTTTGAAAATGTCATACTTTCTTTGCCTAGCTCATGCTTATCAGTCCTTGCCAGCTGACTCTTAAGTAGAAGCCTCTTCGTGTCTTTGCAGTCTTTTAGACTGTTTAAAATTAGGCAGCAGAATGTTACATCAGCATGGCTGGTTTGCCCCCTTTTGTGACACTTGCGCCATCCAACCCATTATGGGCTGTAGCAGACTATTTTACAGTTACAAAAATATGCCTGTCCATGTTGCTGTACCCGGACGTGTGCTTTACAAGATTGCCACGTTTAGCAGCCCTGCCCTCTCACTCATACGTAGAGCTCAGCCTCGGCTGCATAAAACATGTCCTTATTTATATATATATATATATATATATTTTTTCATAATTAGTGTCATTTACACCAAAGACTTTAAAGTTAGGCTGTGTATGGCGTTGCACCAGGAAACTTACAGTCTAGGTTTGTGACAATACATTACCCTGTTAAAGAACCCTGCAAGTGTCTGTTACACAGCCCCCAGTTGCCTTACATACTGGCCCCTGTTTATCATCCCTAACACATTACTCCCACGTAGAAAAAAGCCACAATTGCATAACATTTATTTTATTTTCCTTTTCATAACCGGCATTATTTTACATCAGAGCGTTTAAAATATTTATTTATTTTTCTTTCATAATTAATGGCACTTACATCAGAGACTTTCAACTTTGGCTGTGCATGATGTTGCACCAGCAATCCTGCAGTTTAGGTTTGTGACAACACATTACAGAGGCTAAAAAACTACGCCCTTGGTATGGTTTAGGCTGATGTGGTGTTGCAGTGGGTGGTATAGGGTGGTGTGGGGAGTCAAGTGTGGTCTTGGCTATTGTACTGCATTCACTTGTCTTCATTTATTTTTTATTTTATCTATTTTCCATTTTATAACTGGCATCATTTTACACCAGAGACTTTAAAAGTTAGGCTGTGCAAATTATTGCACTGGCAAACTAGCAGTCTGGGTCTGATGCAGGACAGTCCACCATGTTACAGAACATTGCCTGGACATGTTGCCAGCCCCCTGCTGTTGCTTTACATACTGTCCACGTTTATCATCCCTAACACATTACTCCCATGTAGATAGACGTCATAAATGCACAACACCTGTCTTCATTTATTTTTATTTTATTTTCATAACTGCTCTCATTTTCGCCCACAGACTTTTTAAAATTAGGCGGCAAAATTACCACCATCGCAATCCAATGGTCTAGCTTCCCGCCTCTTTTAGGACCAATGGCTTTCCTACCCACCTGCTGACTATGGCACGGCCCCATGCCTCAGGCCACCACTCAGGAACGCCATCGGCATCAGGAACGCCTCCTGGGGGCTGGCCTATCGCCCAAAAAACACCCTGCAACACTCTAGGGCTTCCATTCCACAGATGGACCACGACGCTGCTCATGCAACACCAGCCTGCAGTCGCACCTACCCGCTGAACATGCCCAGACATGTCTCCGCATGCCCAGACATGTCCCTCCTTGCCCAACAAACATGGCGCACACAGGTAAGTCTCTGCTCATCCATCCCAAAACCCTAAACACACCTGTAGGCCCTACTGCCTGCCTTGCCGCTAGCCCTAGCTACCCCCACACCATCACTCTACACCCATGACACACATCCATCAATTCCTGTGTGAACGGCACTCGCACCCTACACCTGCCCCACTTCCACCACTGCCCCTCTGGGGAGCGCCCTCAGACCCTGGACTTCCGGCTCTGGACTTCCGGCCCTGGACTTCCGGGGAAAGACTTCCGGGGAGAGACTTCCGGGGAGGGACTTCCGGGGAGGGACTTCCGGGGAGGGACTTCCGGGGAGGGACTTCCGGGCGGGACTTCCGGGGGCGGGACTTCCGGCTCCTACGTCACTCCCACCTGTCAAAAAATGAATGGTGATGGATGGTATGTCCCCTATACTACTGATTCCAAAGCTTTCTTTGAAGTATCCCAATCATCAAAAGCACTACTTGGTATAATTACAGGTACTACCAAATCAGTACACTTCTGGACATGTGACCACTCTGCCAGGAAGATGAGGATCTTTTGTGCTGCTCATGGACTGCTACTCTGGAACTGCTGTTTGTTGAGCTCTGTCCTTGCTGTGTTGCCCTGCTGCACTCTCTCTCTGCCTGGATGAGAATAACTGTACCTGCATCACTTGTACCCAGAGTGACTCCAAGGGCTTTCTGGCTTGCCTCCTGTTGCCTAAGTCTCAAGGGCAAAAAAGACTTAGAACCCTCCTGTTCCAATACTTGGGCTCATCTGCTTGTGATTATGTCCTGCCAAGTGGTGCCACCCCATTCCTGGACCCTTTGAAGCAGACCTAGGAGTTTGCTCAAGTGGAACTGATGCATCCTCTGCTGCAAGAGCAGAACTGATGCATCGCTGCTGTTGCAGGAACCAGACCAGCGAATCGCACTCAGAACAGCCTTATTGCACACCCGGAACCACCGCTTCGGAATCAACGCGTTGCCTCTACATTGTGGGGAAACCCCACGCATCTCATTTGGAACTGCCATACTTCTGAACAGACGCTTCACTCATGAACCAGATGCACTGCTTCCGTTGTGTGGAGAAATTCAGCACAACACCTCAACTGCATTGGAATCACAGACACATTTCTCTGTTGCAACCAGGATCATGGTACTTTTCCTCTAGGGCCTGCGTGAGTCCTGTATCTGGCCAACACTCCATCACGGTCGGCATTAACTCTTGACTGTGTCCCGGTCCAGCGCAACCAATTAACTCTTTAGGTACTACTTGCTTCTTGGCGCTATATTTTGTATTTAATCTTTTTTTTAAATCATATCTCAACTTCTACTGGATGGATTTTTTTTGTTTTGGTCTTGTTTCATTTATAAATTCATAATCTATGTTTCTAGCCTGCTGTGGTGGTCTTTTTTATGGTGTTTTCACTGAGTTGTATGAGGTGTTGCACTAATACTTTACTCGTTGCCTCTTAAATTATGCCTTACTGCTCGGTGCCAAGCTACCTGAGGGTTAGCACAGGATAATTGTGCTACATGCATAATGACTGTTAGATGGTTAATGCCGTTTGAAGTAACGTATCGTTTTTTTCTGTGGATTATGGCTACTGTAGCCTTTGATTTACCGCTCTCGTCTATTTATGGTTGTGTGACATGGCTCTATTGTAAATAAAGCTGCAAAAGAATGCATAATCTGAAGACTTTGGTCCTGCAACAGACTTAGTCCATTGTTCACTTGGTGTTATTAAGTCTCTTTTGAACCCAATGAACATTCAGCAATATATTATAGGCTAGGTTGTCTGGATATTGGTGTGGTTACTCTTTTAGCCTTCATGATACAATCCAGCTACGTCTGCTCTGTGCATGCGAACATTTGAGAACAAATAAGCCAGAAATGTAAATGAACAACATCATAATCTGGGGAATTTAATTGCACCAACAACTTGCATTGAAGTGGAGGGTTTTTTTTGGAAGAAAGCTAAAAGTAAAAGTCTCTTTCTTACAAAGTAAGATATACAACACCTGACAACAGCAGTGAAGAGGAATATTTTGAAAAACATCTGGAGGAACTCATTTCCTCAGTGACTTACATTGAATTGGAGCATTTTATAAATGGATGACTGCTAAAGAAAACCTGTGTTTTGCTCCAAAACTCACTGTCTGCCTAAATCGGGAGTATTGGACCAACACCCTAATCTTCTGGTGTTCCTTTATTGCCAAGAATAACATTTCGATTATTTTTACATTAAAAGTTGATGAGCAGGTTTTCAGAGAGGACTCCCACCTTGTGCCAGATCAGGCGTGCAAAGGCTATTGGGCTGAAAGGGCTTCAGCTTCCCCAGTCAGATGCCGTGGACTGGTCTGGGGTTGCCAGCCGGTAACCCAGAGTATTGCGCTGTCTGACCTAAACCCCCAGCTTTCATAGCAAGAAAACAAGCCTCTACATTAAGTTTTTTTTAATATATTTTAGTGGCTTCCCCTGCAAAGCCCTTTCATGGCTTTATTACTGCAGTTCTGCATAACAATGGCAATGAGATGGCCTCGAAGACATACAGGGAGTGTAAAGTTAAGTCATACCCCACCACCAGAGATGAACAATAGGAAAAATGTACAGTTACCATCTAGTCCATACAAAATATGGGCATTGAGATTCTAAATGAATATCTGACGTATGCCTTTATTTCCCAAATCCGCATCTGTTAGCTTTAGAAATCATTTAGGGATTTGTACATTGCTTGGAAATAAATTAGGGCTGTACTAATTGTTTAAACCACGTATTTCATGCAGGAATAAATACCAGCCTTTGTTGAGGTTTCACGTTTTCTTTTATTGGCCTTTTGTTACAAATACCATGTATTTTACTAAAAAATTGGCCCGGTGGCACTTCTATGGAACAGTACACCTTGGAGGGAAAAACTGGATGTCGGTAGGTCAGAACCATTGAGACAAAGTAAAAATCTGCGGGAGCAAGGGAATGGTCGAGGGCAGAGATGAGTGTATGAGGAGCAGAACCAGTGATAAGTAATAGATAGAGGGAAAGAGTAAGGAGGGAGATGGGTGTGATAGAGGTGGGCAAGCCAACAAATTAACAGGAGGGGCCGAACCAGAGCTGAGGATTTTGGAGCCTGTGGACGAGCTGAGCCTTAAAATATTTGCTGTGTTAATCATACAACAAACATCATGTAAAATATGATAAAGTCTCTTCAAAGTTTTTCTAAAAGTGTATTTCTTTAACGTGGGGAAGCTTTGACATTATAGGGCACAGCATAGCACTGCACTGAGATGCACTTGTTAGAAGTGATAGTTTTGTACAACTGGTAGCCTAAACTCATGTATTTGAAAGTGCTTTCAGAGTTAAAAAAAATGAAGGAAAAAGAAGTTTGGTGAAATACAATATTTACTTAAGATCACGCAATTTAAGTGGGGAGGTTGCGATTAATCCATGGTTTCTGGTTTCACTTTGCACAAATCAGCCAGTAAATGGGTACCTATTTTGCCTTTCCTTCTGTTTAGGCTTTGTGTTTACCTCTCAGTGCATTTTTCTGCAGTTTTTAAAAAATAGAGCGAACTTGACGCAAAGGTATTGGAGCATGTTACATAAGCACCAGTACATCACACAACAGCACATGCACTGTTTATAAGCATGAAGGGATTAAGTGATTTTCCCAGAATCACTTGATTTGAACTAACGTCAAGACAACCGTAACGCCACATTCTGGGTAGAGGAAGACAGGAAAAAGCCACATGAAATCTTGGCTTTGTATGGGCTTGAGGTTCCAACAGGACCTCGAGCTGAGCCAGAGTCAGACTTTAGGCTCGAATCTGGCTTGAGCTTTCAGTGTCTTGCCAACCTCTAGTGTATGATGGTCAGAACCAACGACATAAGAGGAGAGGCTCGGGAGAAGTGACAGTTAAAGTGTAGGGAATTGAAGGGAGAGGTGGATATAGGAGAGTTTATAACAAGCAAGACAAAAATAAAAGGAGAGGGAAAAGATAGGTAGATGTAAGAGTGGCAGAAACAGCAAGAGAAGAAAAGCTGCTGGGAGGAAAGAGGTAGATGGAGAAGAGGAGAGACGAGAGGTGGATGTAAGGGGGACAGAAACAGCATGAGCAGGAAAGAGTCGTGGAGAAAGGCCAGGAGAATACTCTATAGACTCCTGCCTGAGTCACCATCATCCGTGGTAAGAATCTTTTCGGGAAAGGAGCAAAGGATGTTCTTCCTGCAACTGTGTGTAGATTGGTCATCACCTTGCAAAAAGACCGCTGCAAAGAAAGTAAATTCCTGATATTGTACCCAGGACTGCTGTATCACTACAATGATGCATGATGGTGCAACCTGGTACGTCCTGAGGCTTCTAAATGATAGCCACATATGTTACTGCTGAAGCTGGACACTGATATAGCAGTATTTGAATCTGGGTAGCCTTACAGACAGGAACCGTGGGCATCAGCATGTCCCCATGAATGCAAAATAACAAAAGCTTGAGGGCACCCTTCAGACACCAAAGAAGGCTGGAGGAGGTAAATCACTCCTGAATAGATCAGACACATGGTGGAAAATTGCAGATTTAGCCACCCAGTGCCTTCTCTACTGGGAGATTTTCACATCCTGTCACATACCACTGTAACACATTTCATTAAATACTGGTCCAAAGCTGCAGAAATAAGAGCTAGGATGCGCAACAATCAGATTGTGGGCCTCCCTAAATGAGCTGAAAACCCAATCACTGAGCTGTTTTTTGAAGAGTAATGTAGCACAACAGTTGTAACCAAGTCCTACTAAGTTCTTCTCAGTTGAACGGACACACAGAATCACCATTGCCACCCAGAGCATCAATCACAACTATAATTGCTAAACTGTTAAACTACAGCGACAGAGATGTCATCCTGTAAAAGTGTGTGATGCATGCATGCCAAAGCTTTTACACCCAACACTTAAGGATTCCTGCCTCACTACCAGCCAGCGCCAGTAGGGAGAGGTAGAGAGACCATGACCGATCCCATCAATCTCCAGAACAGAGCAGCACCGTACAGGAGAACAGCTCTCATCTGTGCCTCATCCTTCTGACTCCCTCCCTGTTAGTGTTGCTGGCTGACTGTCACTTTGTTTATAGCGGATGTACAACATTTTGAAATAAAAAGGTGTGTCTTGGATTTTTTCATTTAAGCACACTAGATTACTTCACTGCACTGCGTGGCTTCTGACTCCCTCCCTGTTAGTGTTGCTGGCTGACTGTCACTGTGTTTATAGCGGATGTACAACATTTTGAAATAAAAAGGTGTGTCTTGGATTTTTTCATTTAAGCACACTAGATTACTTCACTGCACTGAGTAGCTTTCATTAGATCCGATAGTCAACAACACCCCTTCTAAAGTGACAACTTTATTAATGACTCATTAGCAAAGTCAGCTGTCATGTGCCTTCTGTATTATCCTTTACTGTTATAGATTGAACAACATTATTGTCTACTAAGCAATATACAATTGGAATATTTGTACATTGTGCATCCTGAACGGATTTATTTCAAGTTGCTCTCAAATGGTATGCTTATGGAAAAGGAAACCCAGATAGAAAATGAATTGCTAGGGTCACATAGTTTGGTCAAGCTGCGAAGTTGGGATTGAAAAAGGTTTATGTTATTGCACGCTGTGCAATTATTTCGTTGCCTGGCTATACCATTTTTTCCATCTTCTGCTTTGATGACATTTTTATTATTGACCCAAGAGCCAAGTCTGTTTTCTTGTTCCTCCTTTCTTGTTCCTCCTTTATAAGGAATTCATTGTTGCTATAGCTGAACCAACATTGTGGTCCAATAAACCACAGAACTAATTTTGTATAGAGTGCATCCTGAACTGAATTATCTCAAGGCGCTCTTAAATGTGAAAATAATGGAAAAGTAGTAACAATGAAGAAAAGCATTTTTCAGGGTCCGTTTGGTCAAGCTGGGAAACCAGGCTCTGTTGGTCAGGGTACCACAACTGTTTTTTGCCCTAGGTCCCACAAAAGCTTCTAATCTGGATTGCTTACACAATTGGAGATGCAGAAGTATTGCTTTTTCTTGATAAATGTCTGCCGATGCAGCAACAAAATGGAAAGTTTCTGGAAGTTAAGAAATTACTCCCTTAATCACACCTCAAATGCGGATTTTCATTCCCAGCAGACATGAAAGTCCTGCACAATAGGGATCCTCACTTCTTCATTGATGCATCAGCAGAGTGGACATGGGTTGGAGCACTGGCAAACTGTGGAAGACCTATGCATTAACCCCATTACAGGCCCAGATGGCGTTTACAATGGAGATAACAGTTTCTTGGAAGACCATCCTCTTCTATAAAGAAGCTGAGAGGGTTGCTGCAGCAGAGGTCGCACTCCACAAATTATTGAGCTTGACTGGCACCAGTGATTCAGGAGACAGCACACTGACAATTGGTGGTGACATTGACATGCCAGGAAACTTCCCTGCAGATGAAACTAGTGGCTGTAGCAGAGTATTTATGCCAATCAATATCAGTCCATTGCCTGCTCCTCGTTACTGTAGTCTGTGGTATGTTGCCCATAAGCATTCCCACATGGAAACTGATGGCAGCAGAGCTGAAAGATGCAGCTTTTCGAAGGACTGTGAGCCTAAGTAGAGTATTATAGAGAAAATTAAGAGAAATTAGAAAGCGTGCTGACGGACTAGGAAGTGTTAAATGTTATCATTTCAAACACAAAGAAATGATGGACGGAGCGCTGAAACTTTTCAGACACTCGCACCCAGTCACAGATCTGGGTTGAATCCATCATCGTTCTTTAGCTCACTTCACCACCCCAGTTCAGACCCAGCTATATGCAAATCAGTCTTGACCCTGTGCCTTATGGGAACAGTCCAGCCGAACTGCCAAGCCATGTCTACCCTGTAACGGACACAAGTATCCTGGGACCGGTTGGCTAACAGCCCTTATCAGCCAGGCTAGCCTGAATCCAGTGGCAAAGTGAGCAAGGGACCCACGTATGGGCATACCCTGACAACTTAGGGCGAACAAAGCAAACACAAGGAGAGTATGAACGGAGAGCTGAAACTTTTCAGGCACTCACCCCCAGTCACAGATCTGTGACTCGGGGCGAGTGTCTGAAAAGTTTCAGCGCTCCGTCCATCATCTCCTTGTGTTTGCGAAGTGTTATCATTTGTCATTAATTATTGATTAAACTAAAATTAGAACCAGAAATGCCAAATTATACTAGCTAAACCAGTTTAATGTAGTAAAATACAACATTTGCCAACTGTTCTGCTACAATTCATTGAATACCAGTCACATTCTTCCAGTAAAATTTGTCAATCCATCAGGGGTTGGTAAAGCGCAGCTACTCATCCGTGAGGGTCTCAAGGCACGGGGGGCTCCGTTGAGTGCTGGGGTCATCCGAAGAGCCAGGTGTTGAGGTCCTTGCTGAACTGGAGCAGTATGGGGGCTTGCTGGAGGTGGAGGGGGAGGTTGTTCCAGGCCTTGGCTGCGAGGTAGGGAGAATGCCTTTCCTCGTGTTCTGGTTTTTTAGATGCATGGGACGGTTGCCAGAGAGAGGTCAGCTGATCGAAGATGTCTATTGGGTGCATGGAAGGAGAGGCAGTTGTTTAGATATGCTGGTCTGATGTTGTGGAGGGCCTTGTATGCCTGAGTGAGGAACCTGAAGGTTATTCTTCTTTCAATGGGGAGCCAGTGGATATTTCGGAGGTGTTGGGTGATGTGGTTGTGAAGGGGGATGTCCCGGATCAGTCTGGCAGTGGCGTTTTGGATGGTCTGGAGTTTGCAAAGTAGTTTCTTGTTGAATCCGGCGTAGAGAGTGTTGCTATAGTCCAGTCTGCTACTTTTGAGGGTTTGCGTGACTGTTTTTCTGGATTCCAGTGTGCTTTAAAATGCACAATCTTCCATATAATGGCCACAAAATTACCTTCATACACATTAGTACAGTAACTATAAAAAGGAGAGAATGTAGAATTAAAGCCAGAGCTGCCGTCTTAGGAACTGGGGAACCATGTTTGAGTCTCAGCATCTGCTCAACATCCTGTGTTTCTGGGCAAATCACTTAGGTCCAAATTTATAATGGGTTTGCATCACTCTTAAGCCACACAAGAGGGAGCAAGTGTGTCGCAAAACTTTGAATGATATTTACCAAGCAAAGTAAAGCCACCTTGTGTAGCTTGGTAAATGTGGAGCAATGCAAATCGCTGCCTTGCGTTACTCTGCCCCAGAAAGTCATTACAAGGCAGGAACGTGATTGTCACTACGCATCCACCCATGTATTTTGGGGTATTCCCAGATTTGCCATCAGTGTAGACCTGGGAATGTGTCAATTATATGCCTGGGGGGAGGGGGGTCGTAACGATGAGCAATCGAACTTTTTCTCCTTATTTTATCCTCTTTCCACATGTGCAGCACACATGGAAAGAGGAAAATGCCTCAGAGGATTGTTTTTGTGCAGGATGGCACTCCTTCCTGCACAAAAACGATCCGGTCTACAAACGCAGGCACCCTTGCACCATGGCACAAAGCTGCCTGCATTTACGCTGGGCAGCTAAAAGGGCACCAGACCTAGGAAAGACTACAATGTTAAATACTGCGTATTCCTGTCCCTTCATGTACCGCAGTAAGGTGGTTTTCTGCATTCCTTCGCTCCAATACCTACAGGTCCAGTTCGTGCAATAGAAAACTGCAAAATACCTAACGGGATCACCCACGAACTACTTAGCCTCCAGTGTTTGAAGTGTCGCCCACCCCCTCCCCCCGCGCCAGATCACACGAACTGTTTATCCTGATCTGGATTGCTTTCGTGTTTCTCTAGGTAATAGAATGCCTGATGTATCTCACTTTGTTCAAGCAGGAGTCCGTACTTACCAGCGATTAGTGTCTTTCCAAACAGTCACATAACTACAAATGTCACAGCATGCATCCTTTCAGAACAGTGGTAAACAGACTGAAGTACAAACCCTAGTTCGGTTTGACATTTTGTTGCCGGGTAACTAAATAATCTCTTCCGCTACCATTATTGAACGATTACTTCCGGGGCAACTACGCAATTTTTCCGGGGCTGGTTTTTATATCAGCCAATTGCACGATTATGTGGGCAGTTCATCTACAGGGAGTCTCCAGTACCGCCCCCTCGCCTGTCAATCAGCGTGCTGCCGCTTTCGGATTGGTTTTCATTGCTTTCACCTAATGAAATGGGTTAGAGTGCTTTAAATGTTTATTGTCGCTTATAAGCGAAAGCACAGCAGAATAAATCGGATTTTAAGGTCTACTGTCGGCAGACGGAAGGTAAGTCCAACGTCCAAAAACCTCTGGCATAATTTCGAAGGGTTGTTGGGTATGCTTTTATGCTGGAAAGCTGAAGGCATTGTGGCGGCTAGACTGTTTTCCGTTTGAGACATCAGGCAACTCCCCCCGTCACTAGGGTTACGAGATGCCTTCATGTTGCCAAGACGCAACTTAACCGTGCAGTAATTTATTTGAACAAATCTGTGCATTTTCGAAATTTCGCATTTTCTTGAATTTACGCGACAAATGATTAAACAATCATGTATTTAAAAAAAAGCAAAGCCTATACCTTGAACTATTGACTCCGCTGGCATTGAATCAACTGGAAAGCATACACGTCGCCGCCGAATCAATCCGAGGTACTGTAGCCTAGTGATGACATTTGTGCATATTAAATGTTGGACCCACATTAGTTAAACATACCTTATAGCAATTAATAGCGGTCCAAATACATAGCAATTATGGGGTCTGTAACCTGGAGTAGAATAGGCGGGGTTAATGAGTGTGGGGCGGGGTCAGACACATTGCCCAAAAATACCCAAATATTCTGTAACTCTTTTGTTGGCTTTTTGCCTACAGGACTCTGCATATAAAATGTAATGCTCACATACTAATTGAACAAAATACATGTAAGTTAAACTTGTGACAAATGCTTTGTTTTGATAAGGAAGCTCAGTTGGTTAATGTGATCTCTTCAAATGTCTGTGCTTGTAACCACAGGTTTACTGGTTTGAATAATGGTTGGTGCACTGGGGATATAGTAAAGTGTATATATAGGTCTGTGAGGTCGCTGACTTTAACAGAAAGCACTGTGAATATGTTTGTCATTAGCTTAACTATGTATTGCTCACAGTATAAGATAGTGTTGAGTTGGAAAAGTCATCTGCATTGTAATGGACGTGCACCCCTTCCCAGAGTGCTCAACTGTATTGATGCCTGGATCCCTAATGCAAATTTTTCTTGTCACAGCACGGATCAGGTGTGTGCTCCAAGACATAGATCTGTCTCACAGATTGCTGTCTTGTTGGACCGGGAGGGGCACGCAAAGCGCCACCCTCATAGTGGCGAGCAGATACTGCATCCACCCAGAATTAAGCAGCACAAGTCCAGTGGCGGCAGCATATCGTGTAGTGAGCAGGTCTTTTTAACTGGTGCAATTGGAGTGAGCCCTACAGACTCACTTATTTTTAAAGTTCCGATACTATGTGCTTAGCTCACACTTGACCTACATTTATTTGTTGTGAAGAGCTGCACAGGAGTGGTGTATCTGTTCTAGGTGTATGTGTGCTGTCACTAGGATAAGGGTATACCTTCGCTTCAAGAGGCAAAGGGGTACACTTCGTAACTAGACGCCACCTCTGCATGCAGTGGGAAAAAGGAAAACAAACCCATTTTTTATATACAACTGTCACCCACTCTAGTGGTGTCATGATTCATTATTGGGTTATCACTGACTCCTAAAAGTCAGGGTGGGCACAACCGTATTCCAGCGAGCTCTTTGTATATTCATGTGTCTGGTGGAACATACGCATAAATAAAAATCCCTCATCCATTCCCAAGATAGCCCTTTATTATTGGGTTGGGTAGGAATTATATTTAAAAAAAACTACAGGTGGGGCATGTAGGATACAATGGTCCTATGACCCTTGTGGTGCCAACCTGTATCTGCCCTACAGTGAAGGGTGCCGAAGGTCCAGGGCATTTGTTAGGGCAGGTTTGTTTAACTAATCACTTCCCCGGTGACGTCCTGTGACTACATTTTCCTTGTGGCATGCAAGGGCAGGAAATACTTGCTGGTCTAATGGTACCCTAAAATGGGCATTTTCCGCCCCCTTAGGGGTGGAGGGAGATTTGGCCCTTTAGTCAGACCGTCTTCAAGGGTCCCTAACCGTCCATCTACCTACTTAACTCTGCTCACGCCAGACACATTAATATACTAAGAGCTCCCTTGAATACGGTTGGGCCCACACTGACTTTTAGGGCTCAGGGTGAACCTGATGATGACTAGTGGGGGTGAGGGTTGTATATAAAAAAGGGTTCTATAAAAATGGATTAATTTTCGTTTCCCCACCTCATGTAGAGATGGCGCCTAGTTGTGAAGCTCACCCTTTCTCTCATGAGGCAGAGGGATACCCTATGGTATTGGTAGTTTGAGTTCAGGGAGAACGTATCCTTTTCTTTCTTTGGTTTACTTAAAGACCTCCCTTCCTGCCCGATAGGTAGGTCCCCCGACCTCACCACCCATTGTGCTGTGCCTGGGAAGGGTATAATATAGGGACAATGCAATACTGAACAGTGAGTGCATGTGCTAGGTGTATGTGTGCCTATGAGTAGTGCAGTACATGGAGGAAGCAGTGCTGTGCAGTATGTGCATCCTAAATGTATGTGCTGGTGTATGTATGCCAATGGGTGGTACAGAACATGAACGACACAGTGATGTGCAGTGTGTTTAGGTTTTATACATCCACTGGTTGTATGTGTGCCTGTGGATTGTACTATACCTGGAGGGCCCTGGGTTCAATTTTGGGAGACCCATGCCTGAATGTGTGTGTAGTGGGAAAGCAGCGACCCCATGTGAGGGGCTGCAGTGAGAAGACTGCAGTGTGGTAAGGGCCATAGCCCTTGTGCAATACTGTGCCACGATTCCAATGCCAAGAGGGTCTGCTGCCAAAGACTTTCCTGTGCTGATCAGGCTGGAACCAGTCTACTGTGAAGAGTGGTTCCGTCATGAACATGGCAGCGCCGCGTGGCCCTCTCTCCCCCCCAGCACCGCGGCGGAATTACCGCCGCGGCCAAGGGGTTAAGGAGCATGGACATTCGATCACGTACACGACGAATTGGCTTTTACACGTGATCAGTTCTTTAATTTGCCACATTTTGTTGTTTGGCAATCTTACTTCCGTTGTGTTTGTAGCAATTTGGCAGACTTTACAATTGTGGCATTTCAAAAAGCCCTTTGTTTTTAGCCACTGCGCCCCCTTTCTTTTTTCCTGGTCTTGATGGTGGCTGTGTATCAACTTATCTCTCAGATTTTTGGCACGACAAAAAGTTATATTTGGGTGTTTACCCACCATTTGACTCACCGTTGGATCCAGTTGCAAGAGTTTCCAATTTTTCTGAGGTTTCCTACTATTTGTTTGGATTCCCTCGTATGATCCAAGATCAATCTCACTGTTGTTTCTTCTGATTGAGTTGTGTTCTGAGTTACTTTATGTTTCACATCCAATGTATCTTGTCTCTTTCTTTCATTGGCACGTTTCCAACATTTTTTGATGATTCCATCTTTGTAACCGCGCTGTTTGAACCTTTTTGCCATTTTTTACTGTGTTCCTCCCATTCTCTTTGTTCAGAACAAATGCGCCGTAATCTTACAAATTCTCCATATGGGATGTTATCCTTTACTGTTGTTTTGTGGAAACTGTTAGCATGAAGAGTGGCATTGGTGGATGTCTCCTTTCTATGAAGTGTGGTTTCCAATTTGTTGTTTCGAATATATATCTCTATTTCTAGGAAAATTGCTCTTTCACTGCTGATGTTGTATGTGAATTTTATGTTGGCATCAGTTGAGTTTAAGATTTTAAAATATACTTCAAATTCCCGTACAGTACCATCCCACACTATTAGGAGGTCGTCAATGTATCTTAGCCACTTCGTTACGTGACAAATGTATCATTGTTAGGATGCCATGCTATTTGCTGCTCCCACCATCCCACAGTGAGCCACGCATATCCTGGACTGAAGGAGAAGCCCATTGCGCATCCTTTTGTCTGATGGTAAATTTCATCACCAAAAAGGAACACATTTTGTGTGAGACACATCTCGATCATATCCATTAGCATTTGGTTATGATGTTTAAATTGGATATCTCTCTCTTTCAAGAAGAAGGCACATGCCATTAGGCCAATGTTGTTCTCAATGTTAATGTAAAGCGATGTCACATCCATCATTATTAGCATATAAGATGGGTGCCATGGTAATTCCTGGAGGTGTCTTAAAAGATCAGTTGTGTCCACAAATATTAACTTAAATTCAACACAAAGGGCATGAGAAAGAAATCGATGTAGTTAGCTACCGGTTCCATTAAGGATCCTTTAGCCGACACAATTGGTCTCCCTGGTGGTTTCAGTGAGTTTTTGTGCACTTTGAGTAGAAAATATACCGTTGCAGTCACGGGATGATCTGTCATTAAGAATTTACGTTCGTCATCATCAATTAGGTTTTGTTGTTGCCAATCAGATATCCTTTTATCCAAAAGTTCTTTGAAGATTTGTGTAGGATTTTTATCCAATTTTTTATAATATTCTTTGAATATGCCTCCAATATGTAATCCTTTGTATTTAAAATTAAGATGTTTCCACCTTTGTCTGCCACTTTAATCATTATTATTTTATCCTCCATTAGGTTTTTTAGAGCAGTTCTTTCTTCCTTTTTCAGATTATCACTATATTTCATCCCTTTGGTTTTATAGATGTCTTGTACCACAGCCTCTTGAAATATATCTATTTTGTTGCAATGAGGCAACTGGGAATAGAAACGTGAGGAAGGTTTCTTGCCACTTAAGCCTGCTCCTTTCTGTGGGCATTCTATTGATTCTGTGATGATCTCCGTATCTTCCATCACGTCCAAATTTACTAAGGTGAGGAATGCCGTCATCTCTGCAGTTGTCAAAGTTGATTCTCCCGTGTTGTTCTCCATTCTTTTTTTCTTTTTCATTTTTGTAAAATTGGCCATTTCTTGGTTTTCTCGAAAGATTTTTGCAAGTTTGATTTTCCTTATGTATTTGTAAATATCAATCTGTGTCTGTGCCATGTCCATTGATTGTGTTGGACAGAAATTAATTCCATGTTTCAACAATGATATTTAATTATCAGTGATAGTTCGTGATGATAGATTCATTACTACCAGTTCATCTTTCTCGTCCGGGATCTCCATCAGATTTATTTCGAGGTTTTTTGACGCATGCTCCGCGACTTTGTGCCTATGTCTTCGGATCCACTTTCTCCTTTTGCCTCTTCTTGTTGGTTTCTTGATGCCATTGTACTGGGCACCCATTTGCACCCTCTTCCTCTGCCTCTTGGGGTTGGATTTTGATTTTGTTCCCATGATCTTTGTTGGAGGACCAACCACATGTCCCTTAAAGAATTCCTTGTAGATTGCTGCTCACTTGATTCCACATTATTTTCACTCGCTCCTGTAGAAGTTAATGACGTTACACTTGTGGAGCTTTGTGCTCCCCTATTTATCTGACCTTGATTTTTGAAGATATCAAATTTTTTAGCATATGTAAATATGCTGCCATGCAGATAATCCTCTTTGTCCCTTTGAAATTTGGACTGCTTCCTTGCTTTGACAATTTCCTCACGTTTATCCACATATTTCTCTAGATCTTCTCTGAGTTTAATAATTTTGTGATTCATTTCTATTAAGGCTAGCTCCTTTTCAAGTTCTTGTAATTCCTCTTTGATTTTGGATAATGCCAATTCTAGATGTTTGACTAATCTGGATATTAGTCTTAGTGAAGAGTCCAGTACATGTTCTCCCCATTCTGTAGTAGGGGATCTCTGTGTATAGTCATAATCTAGTGAATAGTCCCGCCCATGTGCGTGGACCCCGGAGCAATCAAAAATAATTTCTTACAGTGTCGAAAAATGCAGAACTGCACAGACACTTAAGAGAGAATTTAAAGACAGATAATGCAGCCTAAAAAGGCTACACTGTCCAGTACTTCAACTAGAAATTCCACCACAAAAATCCACAAACAGCAAAACCTGTACAGATTTCCCTTGCTTTAACAGCAAAATCCCTCAGGAATGATAGAGAGAAGAACCTGGACAGACTAGCCCCATAGGCTGCCATTATGTGGCTCAGAACAGGATACTGTGCCTTTAAGAGAACTTTCCAGAACTTCACAGTATCCCAGAATGCCCTGCAGGTCCCAGTTACTTTCAGTTCTTTTTTCCGGCTCCTGCAAGCAGGACCCTGGAGCATTGAGCTCTCCCTTTTCAAGGGTTTATTGGTGTTATTTCGCTGTAAAATCGATTAGAGTACTTTCTAAGTACTTTTAGGCTTTTCTTCTTGGTGTTTTGCACTCTTTTGATGTCAAATATGCCTGCATTATTTGACAAATGCCCGGAGTGCTCCAGGAAGAAGGCAAAGTCAGACCCTCATGAGGTGTGTATCCTCTGCCTGCCCTCTTCCCATATTCCAGAGGAGTGTGAGATCTGTCAAGGCTTCTCTGGCAGGACCCTGAAGGACAGAATGAAGATCAGACTTCAGGGCCTCGAGGAAAGGAGGCTGAAGGCGCAAGGTGGGTCTGGAGGGGCTTCATCTGCCCATGCTGAGGCCTCTGGGGGGCTCCCCAGGGGCAGGAAGTCCAGCAAAAGTCCACATTCTCCGTCTGGGTCGGTAGCACTGACCACAACGTCGAGAGGGAGGTCCACGGCCGGCTCCCAGTCTCCCCAGGGCTCTGAGTCGAGAATACGTCGCCCGTCGACGTCGAGGGACTTACACAGGCCGCCGTCGAACCCAGTGACGATTTCTTCGGCGTCGTCTTCGACGTCGAGTGATCGGCGTCGACGGGCCCGGCGTCGGCGCTCGCCTTCGAGGCGACACCGCCGATCGCCGTCGACGGACAGGACATTGTCGTCGTCGAGGGGATCCTCGTCGTCGAGGCCGCCGTCGAAACGGAATAGGTCGCCGTCGAGGCAGAAGAGATCTCCGGCGAGGAAGAAGTCGCCGTCGAGGCGGTCGAGGTCGCCGTCGAGGCGGACAAGGTAGCCGTCAAGGCGTTCAAAGAGGTCGCCGGCGAGGCGGTCGAGGTCGTTGTCGAGGCACAAGAGATCGCCGTCGAGACATAAAGGATCGTCGTCGAGATGGTCGGGCTCGACGTCGAGGCATGGAGGCCGTTCGACGCCGAAGCATAGAAGACGGTCGACGCCGAAGGGGCGCTCGACGTCGAGGGACCTACGTTCGACGCCTGGTCACCGTTCTTCGGCGTCGAGGGGTCGTGCTGACAGGCCTAGGACTGTGGGGGGCTCCCCTCAGTCCGGAAAGGATGGCGGGTCACCGGGATCGGTGTACTTGGAGGTGTATACCCCGAAGAAGGCTGTTCCACCTCCTCCTCCGTTGCCAGGAGGTCTACCTCCGAGGGCTCCAACCCCTCCTCCGTTGCCTCCTCTGCCTCCGCTTCCAACAGGACCTAGGACCCCTGTGCCAAGGTCGGTCTCATTGCCCAGGCTTCCGACCCCTCCCAAGAAGACTCCTAAGTCTAAGGAACCGCCCAAGCCCAAGACGTCCGCCCCGAGGAAACCGGCAGAACGCCCCAGACCTAGGAGGTCAAGGTCGCGCTCCAGGCGGAGAGACAGATCGAGGAGCAGACACAGGTCCTCCACCAGATCTAGACATCGCCACAGGAGGCATAGGTCCATATCCCGTACAGCATCCTCTAGGACCCGTTCCTATTCGCCTACTCTATCGGATTCTCCGGAGACTAGGGTGTCCCCGGTCGACGACATTGGCACGTTCCAGGAGGTGCTCCTGAGGGGGGCTGCGAAGTTGGGTATCATGGTGACGGCTCCTACACCTACGACGTCCGTGATATTCGAGACGCTTCACAAGAAGCACCTGTCTCACCCTCTTCTGCCGTTGGTCCCAGGACTGGTCGAACCGGCGGAAGTGCTGTTCCTTACACTGGCGGTGGTGAAGGCTGCTCCCTCAAGACTCCTGAAAAAGTACAGAGCTCCTGACTCGGACCCGGCCTTCCTACGTGTGGACCCGGTGCCCGACTCGGTGATAGTGACGGCGGCCAGGAAGTTGCATTCTACCTCCCCGTCCTCCACAGTGCCACCGGATAAAGAGAGCCGCTGGATTGATTCGGCTGGTAGGAAAGCCTGTGGGACTTCTTCCACCACTATGAAAGCCTCCAGCGATTCGGCTTTGCTAGGGCGGTACAACCGTGCGCTATGGGACTCCCTGGAACAGTTTGCGGACCTTGTTCCACGCGACAGGAGGGAGGACTTCCTGGAAATTGTCTCGGAAGGGATGCTGGTTTCCAACCAGGCCATCAGTGCCGCTGCGGACATAGCGCTGTTGGCCGCACATGGCTACTGTCACGGGGTCAACCAGCGCCGCCATGCTTGGCTCAGGCTTACGTCACTCAAGCCTGAGGCGCAACAGCGGGTGGCCAATCTGCCGTTTTCCGGTGAAACACTCTTCGGAAAACATGCCGACGACGAAATGGCCCGGATGAAGGCCGAGGCTGAAACCCTGACGGCTGTGGGTCTGGAGAAACCCAAGGACAAAAAGCCTTACCGCCAGTTCCAACGGCGGTTCGGCTCGCAGGGGAAAGGAAGAGGACAGTCTTCTGGACAACAGCAGCAGCAACAACAGCAGCAGTTCCGAAGACCCTTCCAAAAACGTCAGAGGGGTAGAGGTGGACAGCAGTCCTCTACCGCGACCAAAGGCCCGGCCGGGTCTTGCCCCTGAGCGGTTACTTCCCCTTCATCCGTTACCCGCTCCGGTGGGGGGAAGCGTTTAATTTTTTCTGGCAGAGTGGAGAAAAATTACTCAGGACAAGTGGGTGCTGAATATTGTTTGCAATGGATACAGTCTTCGGTTCATCAGCCCTCCTCCATCGACTCCTCCGGTCAGCTCGCAGTATCAGCTGCGCGAGCTCCAGGCGGAGGCCGATATCCTGTTAAGGAAAAGGGCGATAGAAGATGTACCTCTGTCTCAAAGGGGAAGAGGTCTGTACTCCCGGTTCTTTCTGGTCCGCAAGAAGGACAAGAACGAGTTCAGGCCCATTCTGGACTTGCGACAGGCAAACAAGTGGATTTGCAGAGAAAAGTTTTGCATGCTGTCGTTTCATCAGATTTATCCTCAGTTGCAACGGGGAGACTGGCTATGTGCCATAGACCTACAGGATGCATACTTCCATGTGCCCATTGCACACAAACACAGGAAGTTCCTGCGATTTCAAGTCGGCACCAATCACTATCAGTACACGGTACTTCCGTTAGGGCTGAAGTCTGCGCCCAGGACGTTCTCGAAGTGCATGGCAGTGGTAGCGGCACACCTGAGGAAGAACAAGGTGTTTGTCTACCCGTACCTGGACGATTGGTTGATCAAGGCCTCCTCCTTCTCTGAAGCTCAAGCACACTTCCAGAAGATGTGCGTTCTGTTGAACAAGCTGGGGTTGCACATCAACATGTCCAAGTCTGTTCCGACTCCGGTCCAGTGCATTCAGTACTTGGGAGCCTCCATCGATACGCTGTCAGCAAGCGTGTCTCCTTCGGAGGAGCGACGATTATCACTCCTTCGGAAGGCTCAGGCTCTCATGTCCATTCCATCTACGACAGTAAGGACGGTGTTTTCTCTACTGGGATCGATGGCCTCTTGTATCTTCCTGACGCCACATGCGCGGCTGCACATGAGACCGCTGCAGGAGTGCTTAGAAGATCAGTGGGACCAGAGGAGAGGTTCTTGGGACGACAAAATACGACTGTCTCTGCATGCTCTTCAGTCTCTGAAGTGGTGGTGTTCAGCGGAGAATCTCCTCAGAGGGGTTCCCTTCCACAAGGACATTCCCACACAGACTATCGTGACGGATGCTTCTCTCCAGGGATGGGGAGCGCACTCCGGAGACTTACAGATTCAAGGGACGTGGTCCCCGACGGAGTCCACGTACCACATCAATTTCCTGGAACTCAGAGCTGTTCACTTAGCGCTGAAGGCTTTTCACCTGTCCTTCCGGACCAACTCTCTGCTTGTACAGACGGACAATACGACTACGATGTATTACCTCAACAAGCAGGGGGGCTCGAGATCCCGCACTCTGTCGCAGGAGGCGCTGGCGATCTGGCACTGGCTTCTGGCCCGAGGACTGTCGATAACGGCCACTCATCTGCCGGGTGTGCAGAATGTTCAGGCAGACGAGCTGAGCAGACTGATTCAGGAAAACCACGAATGGGTCATAAACGACGAAGTACTAGGAGAAGTCTTCGCAAGGTGGGGAACTCCAGACGTAGATCTGTTCGCCACCGCCGAAAACAGCAAATGCCGAGACTTCGCCTCCAGGTACTACCAGCCAGGGACGCTGGGGAACGCGTTATGGATCAACTGGTCGAACAGCTCTCTGTACGCTTTTCCACCCATTCCCCTGATCCCGATGGTTCTCATCAAGCTGTCCCAATCCAGGGCGAGGATGATTCTGATTGCCCCGGAATGGCCCAGACAGTGGTGGTTCACGGACCTGCTTCACCGGTCTCTCCTTCCTCACATGAAGCTGCCGTGCAGGCCGGACCTTCTCACGAAGTTCGGGGGGCGAATGGTGCACCCCAACCTCTCGTCTTTGAGTTTGGCGGCATGGCTCCTGAAATAGTTCAATATGGCCATCTGAATCTCCCAGAGGATTGTATGGACATACTGAAGGAGGCTAAGCGACCTTCCGCTAGGACTTCTTATGCTTACAAGTGGAAGAGGTTTTGAATCTGGTGCAAGTCCAAGAACTATGACCCTACAACATGCAAGGAGGATGTCATCCTTCCATATCTACTACATCTGGCGCAGTCTGGCCTTAATGTCCATTCCATTAAGGTTCATCTGGCTGTTTTAACTGCCTACAGGAAATGCCCTTCACAGACTTCCTTCTTCCAGATCCCTGTGATCAAAGATTTTCTGGAAGGCTTGAAGAAAGTATTCCCTCCTGTCAGGCTTCCTTCGCCTTCATGGGACTTGAATGTGGTGCTGTCCAGGTTGATGAAGGAGCCTTTTGAACCTATTCATAAGGCTTCGTTGCAGCACCTGTCCTGGAAGGCGGCGTTCCTCGTGGCCATTACATCGGCCCGCAGGGTGAGTGAAATTCAGGCGTTGTGTTGCCAAGAACCTTATACTGTATTTCATGCTGCTAAGGTTGTTATGCGTACTCACCCTAAATTTCTTCCCAAGGTTATTTCTGATTTTCAGATCAACCAGACTATAACTTTACCTACGTTCTTTCAGAATCCTTCGTCTCCAGCGGAAAGGTCCTTGCATTCCCTGGATGTTAGGAGGGTGCTGAAATTTTATCTGGATAAAACCAAAGATATTCGTAGGTCAGACCAATTGTTCATCAATTATGGATCAGTCAGGACGGGTCTTGCTACCTCTAAACAATCCATCTCGAGCTGGATTGTGTCCTGCATACAATTGTGTTACCAACAAGCTAATAAGACCTTAGGGGGAAAACCTAAGGCTCATTCCACCAGGGGCAAAGCCGCCACGACGGCTTTGCTTCTTAACGTGCCAATTGCGGAAATCTGCAAGGCGGCCACTTGGAAGTCGGTCCATACCTTTGCTAAGCATTACTGCCTGGACTCTGATGCCAGGGCAGACACTCAGGTTGGGCAGGCTTCGCTGCGAAATCTGTTTGCACAATAGTGGTGTTATTTCTCGTTTCTCCACCGCCGCTTTGGTGTGGGGATGGGCTTGCCATTCTATTCACTAGATTATGACTATACACAGAGATCCCCTACTACAGAAGGAGTAGTTTCTGTCCTGTAACTCCAGTTCTGTAGTAGGGGTATCTCTGTTATAGTCATAAGCGCCCGCCCTCCTCCCCGGTGGAGAGAGATATTCATGTAAGGAATGCTACAGGTCCAGCGTGTTACGCCTTCAAAAAGAACTGAAAGTAACTGGGACCTGCAGGGCATTCTGGGATACTGTGAAGTTCTGGAAAGTTCTCTTAAAGGCACAGTATCCTGTTCTGAGCCACATAATGGCAGCCTATGGGGCTTGTTTGTCCAGGTTCTTCTCTCTATCATTCCTGAGGGATTTTGCTGTTAAAGCAAGGGAAATCTGTACAGGCTTTGCTGTTTTGTGGATTTTTGTGGTGGAATTTCTAGTTGAAGTACTGGACAGTGTAGCCTTTTTAGGCTGCATTATCTGTCTTTAAATTCTCTCTTAAGTGTCTGTGCAGTTCTGCATTTTTCGACACTGTCAGAGATTATTTTTGATTGCTCCGGGGTCCACGCACATGGGCGGGACTATTCACTAGATTATGACTATAACAGAGATACCCCTACTACAGAACTGGAGTTACAGGACAGAAACTACTCCTTCTTTGAAAAGTTCGTTGGTCGCATCCTTTTGGCTTGGCATACGTGATATTCTAAGGCCCCTCGGAACCCTCTGTACTTCTAGCTCTATATATATTTTTTTTGTTTAATTTTTTTAATTACCCTTTACACCCTAAAAACGAATCCCACCCTGGTCCCTTTAAATACCCCTGCATCCCATAATCCTAACCCACCCTTACTCCTTAAAATACCCAAGCATCCTTAAACACTAACCCATTCTGAACCCTAAAAATACACCCTGCACCCCAAAACTATCCCTGAAACCTAGAAATACCCCTGTACCCTCTAAACTCTAAATAAACCTTATCTCCCCAAAACACTAACCCATCCTGAACCCTAAAAATTCACCCTGCACCCCAAAACCTAAATCTAACCCTGAACCCTAAAATACCCCTGTACCCCAACACAAACCCATCCTGAACTCTAAAAATACACCCTGCACCCCAAACCTATCCCTGAACCCTAAAAATGCCACTGTACCCCAAAATCCAAAACCCACCCTAAACCCTAAAAATGCCCCTGTACCCCAAAACGTTAATAGTCTCTAAACCACGGGTACTCATAGAACGGCCCGCGGGCCGCCAGCGGCCCGGCAAGCCTTCCCTGGCGGCTCGTGGACCTTGCAGACAATTTACCAGTGTTTTGGAAAAAAAATAAAAATAAAGAGTGTCATCAAACACTGCGCGCTGCGACTCTGAGAGACTCTGCTGCTCTGTGGGGTCCCGGGCATTCCAGTGATAGTCAGCGTGCAGCTGCAGGCGCGCTAAGAGGTGAAATGCAAAAGCCTCATTAACATACAAATGGTCTTTTAAAGACCTGTGACACGTGCTGGGGTGCAGCTGTGTGTGTGCGCCAGGAAGCTGTCTCTGCCCAGGCACACACAGGAAGGGTGAGATGAAGAGGGTGACAGAGGGAGGTAGAGGGAGGGAGACAGAGGGCGGGAGGGAAAGGGAAAGGGAGGGAGGGAGGGAGGGAAAGAGAGGGAGGGAGGGAAAGGGAGGGAGAGCGAGGGAGGGAGGGAAAGGGAGGCAGACAGACAGAGGGAGGGAAAGGGAGGGAGAGGGTGGGAGAGCAAGGGAGGGAGGGAATGGGAAGCAGACAGAGGGAGAGGGAGGCAGATAGAGGGATAGCGAGGGAGGGAGGTGGAGGGAAGGAGACAGGGAGGGAAAGGGAGGGAGAGCGAGGGAGGGAGGGAAAGGGAGGGAGAGCAAGGGAGGGAGGGAAAAGGAGGGAGAGCGAGCGAGGGAGGGAGGGAAAGGGAGGCAGACACAGACAGAGGGAGGGAGAGGGAGGGAGAGCAAGGGAGGGAGGGAAAGGGAGTCAGACAGAGGGAGAGAGAGGCAGACAGAGGGAGAGGGAGAGAGGGAGGGAGGTGGAGGGAGGGAGACAGGGAGGGAGGGAAAGGGAGGGGGAGGGGGAGCGAGGGAGGGAAAGGGAGGTGGAGGGAGGGAAAGGGAGGCAGACAAAGGCGAGCGAGGGAGGGAGGGAAAGGGAGGGAGCGGGAGGGAGGCATACAGAGGGAGAGCGAGGGAGGGAAAGGGAGGCAGACAGAGGGAGAGCGAGGGAGGGAAAGGGAGGCAGACATAGACAGAGGGAGAGCGAGGGAGGGAGGGAAAGGGAGACAGACACAGACAGAGGGAGAGCGAGGGATGGCAAGGGAGGGAGAGAGAGGGAGGGAAAGGGAGGCAGAGAGAGGGAGACAGAGAAAGGGAGACAGACAGAGGGAGACAAAGAGAGGGAGAGGGAGGGAGACAGAGGGAGACAGATAGAGAGAGACAAAGAGGGAGAAGGAGGGAGACAGAGAAAGGGAGAGAGAGGGAGACAGTGAAAGGGAGAGGGAGGGAGACAGTGAAAGGGAGAGGGAGGGAGACAGAGGGTGACAGACAGACAGAGGGAGGGAGGGAGGAGGGTGACAGACGGAGGGAGGAGGGAGGGAGGAGGGTGACAACCAGAGGGAGGGAGTGAGGAGGGAGGGAGGAGGGTGACAGACAGAGGGAGGGAGGAGGGCGACAGAGTGAGGGAGACAGAGAGGGAGAGGGAAGGAGAGAGAGGAAGACAGAGAGAGAGATGGAGACCGAGAGAGAGGGAGACAGAGAGAGAGAGGGGGAGTGAGACAGTCAGAATGAGTGAGACAGAGGGAGTCAGGGAGGGAGTGAGGCAGTCTGAGTGAGACAGAGGAAGAAACATGGAGAGATGGAGGGAGAGAGAAGGAGAGAGGGGGGGAGAGAGAGGGGGGAAAGGGGGGAGAGAGAGAGAGAGAGAGAGAGAGAGAGAGAGAGAGAGAGAGAGAGAGAGAGAGAGAGAGAGAGAGAGAGAGAGAGAGAGAGAGAGAGAGAGAGAGAGAGAGAGATATATATATATATATATATATATATATATATATATATATATATATATATATATATATATATATATGGGTGTGTATGCCGGGTCTGGTGGCTCAGTGGACGAAGGCGTCCGCTGCAGGGACCTGTGTTCAACCTCATAGTCACAGTTTTTTTTGTTGCTCTAGCCCCGCCCCCTCTCACACTGACCCTGCCCCCTCCGGTGCGGCCCTCGGACACAAACCACACTGTAAATTTGGCCCCCGAGAGAAAGTTTGTGAGTACCCATGCTCTAAACCCTTAAATAAACCTAAGCACCCGAAAACACAAACCCATCCTGAACCCAACAAATACACCCTGCACCCCAAAACCCAAACCTATCCCTTAACCCTAAAAATACCCCTGTACCCCAAAACGTTAATATTATTATATGTCATTTGTAATGCGCTCGAATCATACCCAAGGGGATCTCTCGGTGCCTGAGAAGGACAAGCAGTCAAATAAAGTACCGATTAGAAAAGCCAGGTCTTAATCCATTTTTTAAATAGGGACAGGTATGGGCATTCCCGAATGTACTCAGGGAGGTCATTCCAGAGTTTGGGGGCCAGATATGAGAAGGTCCGACCTCCCATTTTTCCTTCCTAATTCTCTGGTAACACAGCAACTTACTGTGTTGCTAGATCTGAGCTGACGTGCAGGAAGGTACCATTTAAGTTTGTCAGATAGACCGGCCTCAGTCCGTGCAGGGACCTGAAGACCATACACAGCATTTTAAAGATGGCCCGCTTCTTGACTGGAAGCCAATGTAATTGGCAAAGAAGGGGCAGGTAGGTTGTTCGGGCTGGTTTATCCAGGGCAAGACATGCAGCGGTGTTCTACACAACTTGTAATATAGATAAAAGGTCTTCCCTAATTCTCACCGATAGGGAATTGCCGTAAGCAAGGCGACTAACTAAAAGCGCCTGAATCAGGGTCTTCCTGGCACTGCGCGGGATCCATGGGAATATCTTTTTCACCATCCGCATGGTCCCAAAACAGGAGCCTGCAAGCGTCTTCACCTGCTCCTCCATTGAAAGCTGATTGTCAATCTTTATTCCCAAGTTCTTCGCCCAGCTTTTTGGGGAGGGAGCCTCGCCCAACTCTGAAGGCCACCAGTCAGGGGACCACAGGTCCACAGCCTTGCCAAACAGGAGGATCTCTGTTTTAGAGGAGTTCAGTTGTAAGAAGTTCCTCTTCATCCAATCAGCAATCTTGATCATGCACCTTGAGAGCTTAGCTTTCGTTTCGGCAGGATCCTTCTCTATGTGGACAATCAGCTGCGTATCATCCGCGTAGGATATGGGTTCAAACCCACAATTTCTGATGATTGAGGTCAAGGGGGCCACATATAGATTGAATAACGTAGGGCTTAAAATAGAGCCCTGCAGTACCCCCTTGTCCACTGCAGCTGTAGGCGACACATAGGCATCGAGCCTGACAGATTGGGTTCTATCAGAGAGATAACTCTGAATCCATTTCAAGGCTAAGCCTCCGACACCAATCTCTTGCACCCTGCTTAACAGAATACGGTGGGAGAGCGTGTCGAAAGCAGCCGACAAATCCAGCAGCACTAGCATGACTGGAGCATCCCTATTGAGCGCCATCCTCAGTGTATCGGTAACTTCAAGCAGTGCTGCCTCCGTGCTATAAGATGCCCGAAAGCCAGACTGAGAGGGGTCCAAGATTTTATTCTGTTCAAGATACCCTCTAAGACCTTAAATAAACCTCAGCACCCCAAAACACAAACCCTTCCAGAACCCTAAAAATACACCCTGCACCCCAAAACCCAAACCTATCCCTGAACCCTAAAAATGCCCCTGTACCCCAAAACCCACCCTAAAAATGCCCCTGTACCCGAACACTTTAATACCCTCTAAACCCTCAAAAAACGTTATCACCCCAAAACACTAACCCATCCTGAACCCTAAAAATACACCCTGCACCCCAAAACCCAAACCTATCCCTGAACCCTAAAAATACCCCTGTACCCCAAAACTTTAATACCCTCTAAACCCTTATATAAACCTCAGCACCCCAAAACACTAACCCATCCTGAACCCTAAAAATACCCCTGAACCCCACAACCCAAACCTATCCCTGAACCCTAAAAATACCCCTGTACCCCAAAACCCAAACTTATCCCTGAACCCTAAACATACATGTGTACCCCATAACCCAAACCTATCCCTGAACCCTAAAAATACCCCTGTAACCCAAACCTATCCCTGAACCCTAAAAATCCACCCTGCACCCCAAAACTCAAACCTATCCCTAAACCCTAAAAATACCGCTGTTACCCCAAAACATATACATCAGAACCCCAAAACATATACCCCTATACCCATACTTACCTTATCCTAACATGTATGCGTCGTAAAAGCACATAAAATGTGATGCCATGCGTTATTATGGCATTGCAGAGTCATGGTAGATGCGTAATAAAAGTATGCGGAGTGATGGTATGCGGGAAGAAAGATTCGTGATAATGGGTGTTTATCTATCTGGGGCGAGGCGGACAAGCAGCTCTGATGCCTTTCAGCAACTTACACACCAAAGCGTGCATTCCCACTGGTTTCCCATCAATGTGATTATGTCCGGCAGATAAAGCTGACCTTAAATTATTAGCAGACCTATAAGACAGGCCTGATTCGGCACATTCAGACAAAAAAATTATTATTTCCTTCAAATCCGATCCCATGGTATCCACCTGTTGTTGAAGGCACCGACCCATCGATCGCTTACAGGATGCAGAATATCACTTGCGAGTGGATGGAGCTCAAGCCTGTTGTGTAAATTCGGCAGCCGCTGATGAAAGGCCCTCAATTCGTTCATGTCTCCGGAGTGTGTCCAAACCCTGAGCGTTAGCTGATTCTGAAGGACCAGAGGATGTGGGGAGCCCACTGGTTCCTGGAGCAGCATCGGGAACACAGGCAATCGGAATGGCAGATCCACCGACCGTTCCAGCAAAGTCGTAAACCACGATTGTGTCTTCCATAACGGTGTGACTAACACTAATGACATTGCCTATCTCCGGACTTGAGCAGCTACTCTCGAAATCAACGCGAAAGGGAGAAAGGCATAATTCCTGTGGGAACCCCACCGATGGAGAAAGGCAATCGGTTCCCAGTGCCATCGGATCCGGTCTCCAGCTGTAGAACCGGGGAAGTTGAGCATTGAGGCGAGATGCAGAGAGATCTATCAGGCAAGGGCCTCGAATACTCATGATCTCTAGAAACACAGAAGGATGGAGTCTCCAGTCGCTGAAGTCCCTCAGAAACCTGGAGTTCCAGTCTGCCACCTGATTGTTTTTGCCGAGAATGTATTCTGCTACAACCCTGATCTTTTGTGACAGGCAGAAAGGCCAAAACTCCCTTGTAATGTTGGCCAGAAGCTGAGATTTCATCCCTCCCAGGCGATTATTGTATTGAACCACTGACACATTGTCCAGCCGCAGGAGGGTGCAACAATTGCTCTTCAGAGGGGAGATTGACCTGATGGCAAATGATCCGGCTATCAACACTAGATGGTTGATGTGTAATTGTAACTCTTCTGCGGACAACCGACCGCCAGTGGCAAAATCTCTGAATCTTGCACCCTAGCCCCAACGACTGCCATCCGACTCGATAATAACGTCGGTAGAGGCATCCGAATATGGCTTTCCCATTTCAAGCCTCCATATGTGCTAGCCACCATTGCAGTTCCTCTTGCTCGTCTAGAGAGAGAGCGATCAAATGATCGTATGAGAACCTTTTCTGAAGGTAGTGAATCTTGAGGCGTTGTAACGCCCTGTAATGAAGAGGCCCAGGGAAGATTGCCTTAATCGAGGATGCAAGGAGACCTACAATCCTCGCTAGGGACCTCAGCGAGACCAACTGTTTCGAAAGAGTTGTTAGAATCTCCCTCTTTGTGGACTTGATGTTGGATTAGGGGGAACAACTGGGCATTCACTGAGTCTATTTGAAATCCTAGGAAGTCTACTAGTGGGGATGGGATAAACATGGAATTTTTGGAGTTGATCACAAAACCCAACTCCTGCAGAAGTGACATTGTCCATTGTAAATGGGTGCACAGTAGTATAGGGTTTAGGGCTAGGAGAAGCATGTAGTAGAGATAAACGATCATGCCGACGCCCATCTCTCGAAGCCTTGTGGTCACAGGCTTCAGCAGTTTGGTAAACACCCATGGTGCTGAGGAGAGGCCGAAACAAAGGGGTAGGTAACAGAATTATTGTCCCTTCCACTGAAATTGGAGATATTTCTGATGGGAGAGACAAATGGGGACCGTAAGGTAAGCGTCCTTCAGATCCAAGCGGACCATCCAGTCCCCTTCGAGCAATAAGTCTTTAAAATATGGATCCCTTCCATCTTGAAATGTCTGTATACCACAAAAGGGTTGCACTCCCTGAGATTTAGCAACAATCTCTGTCCTCCTCCCTTCTTTTGAACCAAAAAGACGTTGCTGAAAAACCTCCGGGTACGAAGGGTCCCACAGCAATAGCCTGTTTTGCCAAAATGTTCTTGAAGTTCTGAGTCTATAAAACAGAGCTTTCCAAAGTATGTGTCGCGACATGGTACTGTGTCGCCTGACATGCGTGGGTGTGTCGTGCAACGGTGGTAAATTCTCGTGCATCAGTCTGTCTGCGCATGTCAGTGACGCAGTACGGTACGCGGTACGGCTTGTACGCGGCGGCAGGAGCGAAGTGGAGCATGTGCGTGTGGCTGCTTTCCCTTTGCACCGCTACGCAAGCTGCATGCCCCCCTCTGCGCTCACTGCGGCACCATACTCCTACCAGGAAGCCAGAGCCAATGCCGGGAGCCTCCATTTATAGTCCGCGGAGGCAGTGAGTAAGTGCTTTATATTATAATATCGGCAACTCCAGGAACAAAGCTGCCAAATAATTGAGACCACCTTTCTGGAGCACTGCAGGAAGCGGCACTGCGCGCTCCCAAAGTACTTTTGTAGTCAATTATACAGTCTGAGTAGCCACTAAACAGAATGTATAATTTACTACAAAAGTACTTTGAGAGCTCGCCGTGCTGCTTCCTGCAGTGCTCCAGAGTCGACTCCAGACAGTTTACTTAGCTCCATTCTGCGTGCATCACTACTGCTATGGTGACCAAGTCTTCACTAATATGTTGTTTCTCCAGCGCTGGACAGGCTGAAAAAAGAAAGGTCAGGTGTATTTAGGTCAGGTGTATTTATTGTCCGACCTAAATCTAATCTCCAAAGATAGTACATGCAGGCTCCATGGGGGCTCGGCACACATATACCTTTCTTTTACTTTACAGGCAATATAGGTGATTACGCCACACTTTTGGTAGCCCAAAGACAAAACCACCCCCACCCACAACAGCACCCCAAACGTGCTGGTACATGATTGCCCACCCGTACCCCCAAATACTCCCTGACATCAAGTCAAGAGAGGCCAACAAAAAAATACGTAATGTGGGGGATCGCCCATTTGGGGCCACAAAACCCTCCTGTCTCCCAACCAAAACTGCAAGGCAGTTTCCCAGTGATATGGGGATGAAAAGGGAAGAGAGAAAGCGGGAGGTGCTTGGCAAGTTCCTGAACATACCTACCGAAAGAAAAACAAAAAGCCTACTATTAAGCTATACAGAGCACGTAGCATATAAGATACACTTATCTGTCGATACCAGGTCATAAGAATGGAAAACCATCAGAAAGCATGCAACGTTCCACCCAACGGGCGTAGGCAGTGATGGCAACATGGGAGAGTAAGCAGGATGTAGACGGCAGCAGGGAGAGTGGCTGGAACCAAAGATGAATCCCAGTGCCTTAGTGTCTAACTCTCGATTCAACTCCCTGTAGGGGATGGTGATTTGGAAGCGCGGTCATCGGAATCTCGATGCAGCGAATTGCGCTTGAGAGTCTTGAGGAAGTCCTCAACTTGTTGGGGATTCACACAGATGATTGTTTTGCCTTGATGGGTAATCCACAGGCGTTCCAGGTACATAAGGGCATTTTCAATTTGAGCTTTGTGAAGTTTTTGCTTGACTTGCATGAATTTGCGGCGTGCCTCTTAAACCGCAACAGAGAAGTCTGGGTATATGGTGAACTCATTGCCCTTGAAGTGTAGCGATTTATTTCTCTCGAGACTTTTTTAGTGCAGTATCACGATCTCGTAGTTAAGGAGTTGGGCCACAATGGTTCGTGGTGGGCCGCCTGGAAGGGGACTGGGACCCAAGGAGCAATGTGCTCGTTCCACAATAAGCTGCGATGAGAAGGACTCCACACCGAAGGTGTCTGACAAGAGACGCTCTATAAAGTCTTCCATGCGGCCCGTGTTCGTGCTTTCGGGTATGCCCATCACTCGAATATTATTGCGACCGCTGCGGACATTGAGGTCTTCATTCTTTGCCACAATGACCTTCAGCAACGTATCCATTTGTGTCACCTAGAGCTGCATCTGGGATTGCGTGTCTTCGGTGTCAGAATTACGCCACTCAGCCTCTTTAAGTTGTTGATCATGTTTGTCCACTTACTGCACGAGAAAGTCGAGACGGTTCATTGTATCCATCTTCCCAGAGAGATCAGGGAGGCTATGCTGTATGGCCAATAGCAGAGTTTTTACCTCATCGTCCGGGGCCGTTGCTGGCACCTGCGACTGTTCAGGGCCCAGTTGGCTATTGTCGTCCAAATTGGACCGTGTGACTACCTTTTTAGAGTCAATGATGAGTTTCGGTTGGCGGCTATCTGGTTTCCCTATTTATAACCAGCAGATGTGGCCTGGCTAACGTGAAGGGGAGCAGGACTGTGGTTGGCACGCTCAGGGAACCCCCGGTAGGATGTGTATGTGGGCTCCGGGTCATCAGGTGCAAGGTGGGCGATACAGGAGGGAGGAGAGAACAAGGTCCAAATGGAGTCGGGGCATTCAACAGCAGCAACGTCCAAAGCGGCCAGAGGCAGGCACAGTAATCCTGGGGAGCAGCGAGTTGTGAAAGAACAGGCCAGGAGGCCGCTCTAAGTGCAACGAAGGGCCATTATGGCGGCATCTCAAGCGCTTGTCAGGCATGTACCAGTGAGACTGACCGGAGGAGGGGGACCAACAGTGGAGCCCCACTGCCTGGTAGAGGAAGAGAGTCTGCGCCCAAGCTCGGCGCCGCGGTGGTGCCGCTAGGGATGTAGCCGGAGGTTAGCAAGCGCTGTATTTAGCCACACAGAGGCCAAAAAAAGAAAACGTATGCAGAATCAGGCTGTGAATGACTCCAGGCGGGCGGATCAGCCACACATCACCTCATGCAAGTCTGATAACCCTCAGTCTGTGTGATGTCTATCTGCGGTGCACTGTGAATTGACAAGTTCAGGAGGGGCCAGGAGTAGGTGCTAGCAGTGTCATCTAGATCGCTGAGGATAACGCCTCAGTGCGCGCTCGGCAGTGCAATGATTGGCCTTCAGAGGGGGCTCAACTGGCCGGGGCGGCAAGCAGGTGAGTGCAGCTAGCAAGGACAAAGGACGCTGCACTGAGGCAGTGCAAAGCAGTGGGCAGCGCAGTGCACGGTTCTGTGCATCTCAAGTGTCTAATGCGGGCAGTATTGTCAGCGGCATCGCCTCAGTTGCGATGTGAATACCACGAGGTAAGCCAAGGGGCCTTCCGCCGCAGCCAGCAAATAATGGTGTCCGCTATGCCCAGTAACAGATCAATCCCCGCAGGCAGTAATCAGGAAAAGCCCCCAGTGGCATAAGGAGCTTAAAGGCCGGATCGTTGGTGGGGTCCAGAGTATCGGTGAAGCGCGACCGGCAGGGAGTCTAGGCAAAGAGAGTGGAGGCGCTCAATCAGAGTAAATAGTCTCTCGCAGGACAGCAAGCACCTCACCGTATTTCACCTGGAGTCACTGATAAGCTCCGCTGTCACGATCCATCCAGAGAAATGCAGATTGGTTTCCATGCAGGCGGGGAAGCAGCGGGCAAAGGGAGCCAGTCACCGCCACAGGCCGAGAGGCCCACCGCCACGTGGGGTCCACAGGGCCCGCATAGCAGCAGGAGCCACGCAGGCCTCCTGGAGCGTCGCCACGCAGGCCTCCAGGAGCGTTGCCACGCTCACTTCCCGATTTGCAGAGGCCGATCTGGAGCCACGCACTTGCTTCGGAGAGCGCTGAAAGTCACCACAGTGTAGCAGGATACATAGAGGAGCAAGCAGCAGCCTATTCGGGCAGAATTCATGAGGTAGGATCAGGATATGTGATGGATGTTGCTGCCAAGCTGCCAGAGCCTCACAGGCGGGCGGCCGTTATGTTCGTGTGCCACCTAGCGCCCCCATGTTCAGTCCTTTTCTTCAAGAGAAAGACGCTCTTTTATCAGTTCTGAAGAATTCCCCAATGAAGATCAGGTCCTTGGCAAGGTTGAAGCTGACATTTCGGAGTGCTCAAGTGTAGACCCGGATGTGTTAGGTCATATTTATGCGCTCCCGAATCCAAGTTGCTTTCGTCCTCTAATAGAGCATGAAGCAACCAGTTGTCTAGGTAAGAAAATACAGGTATCCATTGTAAATGTTGATTAGCACAAAAGGAGTCTTTGTAACCGATTTGAGACTGAAGGGTAGAACCTTGATTTCCAGAGTTGATTTCCTACAACAAATCTCAGGGACATGTGATGTCTTCTGCAATATGAATATGTAGATAAGCATCAATGAGTTACACATTTATCAGGAAGTAATTGAGAGGAATTATCTGAATGATCCTGTGCAATGTCTCCATCTTGAATTGAATATTCTGTATGAAGAAGGTGTTCAGATTTTTTCAGATCGATTACCAGGCGATAATTGCAGGATGCTGTGGTTTAAACGCCTAACCCTCCCTTTCTGTGGTACCAGAACTATTTGTTTTTTCATCTGAAGTAGAGAAACCCGGTGGGAGAAAGCCAGTCTCTTCCCATGGTTTTTAAGAAGTGCTGTATGAAAGGTCCCAGTCAGAATCTGGTCTGACAAAAGAATTTAACCATGTTCCCCTTCCAAACCACCTCCCATATCCAACTATTGGGTGTGATTTATGGTCACTCTAAAGCAAATCAATGAATTCGACCTTTAACAGAGAATCCATTCTTTCTATTCTGTCAGCATTTATATGGTGCATACCTACCCGTAGTAATCCCAGCGCTGCTAGTGCAGAGGCAACTCTGCCAAGAATCAGAGGAGGGAGTTTTGGAATAGCCATGTTTTGAGTGACTTATGGAAACATAGTTGGTTTGTGGTTCATCTCATTGAGATGAGGAGTGTATTCCATACTTTAGCTACATTGTAGCAAAAGGATCGTCCTCTTCATCAGGATCAGAGGGATCTTGGCCAGAAAGGCATTGGAGGAACAAAAAGTACGTCCTGGAAGATATGGGGAGATCAAAGATCGGAAGCTCAGTGGTCCTCCTTTCATCAGGGCCCTGTGGGAGAAGCAGAAAGATTTTAATTTGATCTGCTGTGACACTGGCAGCCAATAAAGAGCCTTGAGGCTTTTACAGGCAGAATGGTGTCTGGGGACATTGTGCAAAATTCTAGCAGTTAAGTTCTGCACTGTCTGTAGTTTATGTAATGTCATTTTAGGAGCTCCCAAATAGAGAGAGTTTCCGTAGTCCCGATGAGCAGGTATAAGGGCCTGGATGATAAGTGTTTTGGAGAGAGGTGGGGAGGAGATGATGAACTTTCTTAAGCATCCTTATAAAGACGAAACAAGATGCTGCAACCTTTGTTGCTTGTGAGACTGCATTAAGGAAGTCATCTAACCAAACTCCTAGGCTTTTTATATTAGTTTTTGGTTCTTGGAGTGGGGAGGTTGGGGGTTAAAGGGGGGGGGGGTTCGAAGCAGTTCGGCCAATCTAAATCCAATGGATTTGAGCCGAGCAAGAGCAGATCCTGTTATACCGGCGATGTGTATTCGTTTGATGAGAATGTTGTGATTAAGCGTATCAAACGCTGCACTAAGATCAAGGATTACAGCTGCCACACCTCCTCTATCAAGCAGCTCTTTAGCTTCCACCACTGCTAAGAGGGCGGTTTCCATACTGTGTATGTTGGATGGTGCAGTGCTCATTTAGTTTCTAATTTATGTTGCAGTAGGAAGAGGAAGGTGAGCTGGGGGCTCTACGTCCTTTTAAAGACTTCATCTTATAGCAGTTCACTAGGTGCAAGGAAAGGGGAGAGTCACCGGCAGAAGCGGTCGGCTTAGTTGCCGGTGCGGCTTGCAGGTTGTCTGTCCCTCCCTTTCAAGAACCCTGTTATCCCAACATTCTGCGGACAGCGAATCTGAGCCAAATTACTTCTCTCTTGCCATTAGCCACAGTAGAGAATTGGCAATACGTGGCTAGAGAGTTGGCGATACGTGGCTGGTGGGAAGGAGTCAGAGTGGAATTGATATGGACTAGAACTGGGTTCAACTCTCAGTACGCCTTATGTTCTTAAGTGATTTGCGCTATTATCTTTATCTTGGAAAAGCCGATTTAACCGTTTAGTTCTGTTATCTTTTGCATATATACCTTTACATTTGTCTTCATACACTATGACACCGAAAAAGTTAAGATCTTGGAGAACAATCTGTACAAGGTGTTGTCAAATGATCAAATCCATTAAGGAATAAGGCACCACATCTGGGCATTTTAAAAGAGAAGTCAACTTTTCTGATATATTTCATGAAAACTGGTGAACAACATCTTAAGGCGGAAGCTGATTTGCTACCTATGGGGCAGGCACAGTAACACTCCTGGGGAGCAGCGAGTTGTGAAGGATCAGGGCAGGAGGCCGCTCGAAGTGCAACAAAGGGCCATTATGGCGGCATCTCGGGCGCTTATCTGGCATGTACCAGTGATACTGACCGGAGGGAGGGACCAACAGTGGAGGCCCACTGTCTGGTAGACGAAGAGAGTCTGCGCCCAAGCTCAGCGGTGCGGGTGGTGCCTCTAGGGATGTAGCCGGAGGTGAGCGAACGTTGTATTTAGCAACACATGGGCCAAAAAAAGAAAACTCATGCAGAATCAGGCCGTGAATGACTCCAGGCCGGCGAATCAGCCGCACATCACCTCATGCAAGTCTGATAACCCTCAGTCTGTGTGATATCTATCTGCGGTGCACTGTGAATTGACAACTTCAGGAGAGGCCAGGAGTAGGTGCTAGCAGTGTCATCTTGATCGCTGAGGATAAGGCCTCCGAGTGCGTGCTCGGCAGTGCAAAGATCGGCATTCAGAGGGGGCTCAACTGGCCGGGGCGGCAAGCAGGTGAGTGCAGCTAACGAGGACAAAGGACGCTGCACTGAGGCAGTGCAAAGCAGTGGGCAGCGTACTGCACGGCTCTGTGCGTCTCAAGTGTCTAATGTGGGCAGTATTGTCAGCGGCGTCGCCTCAGTTGCAATGTGAATACCACGAGGTAAGCCAAGGGGCCGTCCGCCGCAGCCAGCACTTAATGGTGTCCGCTATGCCCAGTAACAGATCAATCCCCGCAGGCAGTATTCAGAAGCCCCCAGTGGAATAAGGAGCTTAAAGGCCGGAGCGTTGGAGGGGTCTGGAGTATCAGTGAAGCGCGACCGGCAGGGAGTCTAGGCAAAGAGAGAATGGAGGCACTCAATCAGAGTAAATAGTCTCTCGCAGGGCAGCAAGCACCTCACCGTATTGCACCAGGAGTCACCAATAAGCTCTGCTGTTGTGATCCTTCCAGAGAAATGCAGATTGTTTCGCGGGCAGGCAGGGTAGCAGCGGGCAAAGAGAGCCAGTCACTGCCACAGGCTGAGAGGCCCACCGCCACGCAGGCCTCCAGGAGCGTCACCATGCTCACCTCCCGATTTGCAGAGGCCGATCTGGAACCACGCACCGGGGTCGGAGAGCCCCGAAAGTCACCACAGTGTTGCAGGACACATAGAGGAGCAAGTGGCAGGCTATTCGCGCAGGATTCATGAGTTAGGATCAGGATATATGACGGATGTTGCTGCCAAGCTGCCAGAGCCTCACAGGCGTTCAGCCATTTTGGTCGTGCGCCACCTAGCGCCCCCCACGTTCAGTCCTTTTCTTCAGGAGAAAGACGTTTTTTTATCAGTTTTAAAGAATGCCCCAATGAAGATCAGCTCCTTTGCAAGGTTGAAGCTGACATTTCGGAGTGCTCAAGTGTAGACCCAGATGTGTTGGGTCATTTTTATGCACTCCCAAATCCGAATGCTTTCGTCTTCTGATAGAGCATGAAGCAACCAGTTGTCTAGGTAAGAAAATAAATACAGGTATCCATTGTAAATGTAGATTAGCACAAAAGGAGCCATTATCTTTGTAACCACCCTTTGCACCGATTTGAGACTGAAGGGTAGAATCTTGAATTTCCAGAGTTGATTTCCTACAACAAATCTCAGGGACATGTAATGCCCTCTGCAATATGAATGTGTAGATAAGCATCAATGAGTTCCAAATTCATCAGGAAGTGATTGAGAGGAATTATCTGAATGATCCTCTGCAATGACTCCATCTTGAATTGAATACATCTTAAGGCGGAAGCTGATTTTCTACCTTTGATAAATGCATAAAAAAAATCACAATTGGATGGCCCGTTGGGGGATAGTGAGAGTATTGTGAATTATTCTTTATGTGGCAAAAAAAAAAACGGATACTTCCTTGCTCTTCCTCGACAACACTCATGTCCCAGTTAACATAGAACATTCAATTTAAGGTTTTCCAAGTTCAGATCCATCAGAGTATCTTCTGGAGAAAAGTCAGACAATTCGGTAGGTTGACCACTCCAGAGACACCTCCTTAATGGTACAATACACTCTACTGGAGATGTAATCATTTAAGGCTGCTTCATTTGTGTCAAGTAAAAGTATTTCAGAGAGAGTGATCCCATTACTAGTGAGAAACAGACAGTCAATTCACCTAGTGTTAATGTTTTGTGAGGGCTAAATATATCTGTTGCATCATAATATTGTTTAATCCGCCAGTGAATCTCCCTGGTGACTATGTCTGCTTCTTTAGAACACTTTAATGTCTTAAGAGAAACTTGTCCTCCATTATGCATCTTTAGGAAAAAAAACACGGACCGCTCAGATCATATCTTAGATATCTTAACAGTAATCATGAAAGAATTCCCTATGAAATCTGAGGGGGCGAAGTACCAGCTGGTAAGCACTCTGTTCAAGTCAACCTTATTCATAAGAATGATAATGGACTGCAAGCTGGCTATCCCATGTCGAAAATGCCAAAAATCACGGATAAATCAATGCTGGAGGTAGATCTATCTTCACTGGAGCTTCTCTTTATGGAGAAGGATTCACCTCTCTGAGCTTTTCCAAAGGCAGCACTGGTCAAGTTTTTCCAATTTTTAAAACATTTAAAAAGTGAAGTAGCAGTGGAAAAGCCACTTGTTTTAGTCGTAATGCCCCCCCAGAAATGGAAGAAAGCTAAAAGAAATTAGAGAATATTAAACAAAAAAGGGGCTAGAAAAGTAAACATTTTGTGCGAAAAGGATGCAGTCTATTGTTATTGAGAATCCGCTGACAACTGTTGCTTCTGAGAACCTTTGTGATTCAAGTAGGCTGAGAAGGGTAATACCACCAAAGTAGCTGGAGTCTATGGCCAAAAAAAGATACTATCTTAGATAAGCAAGTTGATAAGATGTCCTTTAATCTGAAGAACTTCCACACTGGAACTCGAAAGACTTAAAAAAAGAAATAATAGCTTTATCCGTTGTTCTGAACCCAACCTCAACTGCTTTCTTGCCTCGTAGTCTGTCTGACGTTCTGGAAAATGGTCCTCAAAATACCAGACTAAAGCGCAAAAGAGAATGGAGGAAATCATAACTTTGGACTTTATTGTCTTATTTGAGTATGATTCTACGTTTTTAAACTGATCTCTTTTGTTGAATATCTTGGCTGAGATAGTAGTGATCTGGAATTGGTGGAACTGTTAGATACACGATTAGAGAAGAAAACAAGGGTTACATTTAAGTTGCCAGTTATTGTGAATCTGATTTTAAACAACTGAGTTTTTTATGTCACAAGGAATTGATATTGTACCCCCCCCTCTCAAACATAAGGTCTTGCCTGTGGTTGGGAAACATTATTTGCCAATTTCACTTCCCATTGAGGAATGTTCGGTTTCACAGGAAAATATGGTCATTAATGCAAAATTAACATTCGTTTTTTTGCAGACCCGGCTCTAGGGTGCTTTCATGCAATGATTACAAATCTGGATTGGAGTTAAAAAATGTTGATGTATCTTAGTGGGCTTGGTTAGCTGGTTTGTTAAATTTTGAAAATGTGGTGGCCCTAACGGTGTTGAATTGGGGTGTTTAGTAGTGCGATCCACTTCATTAAAGTAGTGTCATAGAATATAGCTGATTGTTGGAATAACCTGGGAAAAATCTGGAATGTGGATGTACTAAGTCCTGTGGTAATCTGTCTGCAGCAGTGGTTCCCAACCTTTTGACTCCTGAGGACTCCCACTGAATCACTACTGGAGTACACCACAAATAAATACCCAAATTACTAAAGATTTTATTATTTTATATTGAAAAAATATGCAAAAACAAAATATTTTAATGGGAAGGTTAGTGCTGCATCTCGGCGACTAACTTTTCAATGTTTAGTTTTATTTCATGGTACAAGGCTCCTGCTCCTGCCAGGTCAAGCCTTTGAACCTGGGAATGCAAAGAAACCCTAGCAAAAGTTGTCAGACCAGCCCTTGTGTGTAGCGAGTGCAGGGAGCGAGCCTGACCCACACAAAGGGTGGTTGGAGGGGTTATCCCCCCTCAAGAAAATTTAGGGAAAAATGGTGTATTCTACAAACCATTTGTCATTATATATTCAATTGTATTAGCTTTTAAAGGATTGTAATTGATGACCTTACTGTGCACCAGGATACAACAATCTTTGTTGGGGCTCTTCAATGATTCCCTCACCTTCAACTTCCAACAGTGCCTTTCCTGTCTCCATAACCCGTCACATATATTTCATTTGTTTTATAGCACCTGTTATACCAGTGCAGGTTGTCAGAGCACTTACATCACACACATACAGAGACAATGAATCATACGTGTGTAACTCAGTGTATAGCAAATGTCACTAAACACCTTTTAGGCAAAGGGTACTAAAAGGTGCAGTATTCATGTAATCAATACTGGTAGGCATTCTTTAAGAGTTCTTGGTCTGGAGAAGCACAAACTCAGGATTCAGAACATAACACAGTGGCTAGCTCTGACTTTAATAATAAGAATTATTTCTACCCAAAGAAATCTTTTTAGCAGCATTAGGATAATGAAAGACTGGGAAAAAATAGAACTTTCTAACTTGTACCATGCAGTTTGCATGCAGCTTATCGATGGTAGTTCATAGCTCGCTGTTCTAGATTACGATTGTAGCTTATGAACTGCACAGTAACAAAAGAATCTCTGCGACAAAAGCGCTAATCCACTGAGCTATGCTTATAAAATATTTTTCTTTGAAATGGATGGTACATGTTCTTTGCAGCAGGCATATTAACCATCTGTGCTACCTTAGATGAGTCAAAGCTGCCACTAGACAAAACTCCCATCTCTCTCCAGCAGGCACATTAATCACCAGAGTTATCTTGACACTTTTATTATTTCCCAATAATTGCTGCTTATACAAGGAACTTTGCAGTTCCTTTAAAACTGCTGCCTGCAGACCCCCTGGGAATGTGTCATGGTGAGACCAGAAGTTTGGAACCCTGGGCACCTGCTGCTTTTGAGGTTAAAATTATTATGTGATTAGCTGTCCTGCTATTAAGTAAAAGAGAAGCCATTCTAGTGGTGGTTTACCACACTACTGTCCGCAAACTTCACTTGAACATTTTAGGTGTAGTGTCATCAATCAAATGTATTGCACTGTTTTGTATTTCGGGAGCAGAATTCAGGCACTGCTCTATTTTTGCTTTTTATTTTGGTCATTCTTTATATTTTTCCAGGTCAAGAAAATAACAATTTGATAAGTGAGTTCTTTCATTATATAATCATGATCATATGTAAAGTGGGTATCTCTAAGGTCCTAATCATGGGAGATCCTAATGCTACTGTCTATAATCATTCACTTGCTCTATTTGTGGACATGGAATAGGAGGAGGCTGTTTATATACCCGCCACCATATTCCCTCCCTGATCCAGGACAAATAAAAGGGAAACATTGCTCCTAGAGTCATGCATGGAACATGATTTAAATGTTCTCAGTAGGAGATTATAGACTAATTGATATTCCAGCTCATTCATCTCATGTTACAGCAATATCAACTACGATGATTGACTATGTTATTAGTTCATACATGATTTGTCCCTGTTTATTGGACCTAAAGTTGTTAAATAATATTTAAAGTGACCACAATATTCTCCTTCTTAGCATCAATGGGAAACCTAATGATGTACACTCATGGCAGTATGTTGTTTAGTTCTGTGAACCTGAAGATATTATGGACTAAGAAAGATAATCAGTCGCTATCAGTAGAATTAAGGAGAATTACTGAAATTCTTCCCCCATTAGGTTGGCTACCTGTAGATGTATTTGAGGAGCATATGGAAACATTTGGGAGGGTAACCCTGAATGTGGCAGGTCGCTTATGTAAAAAATCCATAAGGCATTTTCATAATTTGAAGACATTGTTTTTAACCAAGCTTATTAATTAATCACTTGCAAAGAAGAAAATACACCTTTTACTCTAAGGAACATAATAAGTGGAGTGCTTGTTTGAAAAAAAGAAGAACAAGGTGTGTGCAAGTCCAAAAAAGACATATCTCTGATAACATCTGGGTAAAAATAAGACAAGCAGTGAAATGTAAAAATCAAAAAGCCTTTTGGAAAATTATAGAGGAGAATAGTGGCTCTTTTTCTAAACCCAAGAGAAATAATATTGCTTGCATTGAATTGCAAGAGTACAAACATTTCCTCAATGCTTTGAATATACAGATCGACAGTGTAGGAGGCTGGCTTATTATATGGTGCACACATATTTAAGATATGTACCTTGCTCTAATCCAGGCAACCTGTGTGGTGATTATAGTGGTCTTTTTTTTTTTTTTTTTTTTTTTTTTTTTGGGTTCAACCTGCTTTATTGGAGTAAACAGAATATGATACACAGCTTGGTTCGCCCACAACCCGGAGGCCGGCAGCAAAAGTTACGAACAGTACACAGCCCAGTAGCCGGCATCCCGGGGGCCCGGCGGCGTATAGAAAAGACATACATGATACTGGTTCAGCAGTCCGGGGAGTAGGACAAGCAAAGGATAAGCAGCAGTTGAACAGGGTTTTGTGGTCAAAAAGATGAGGTTCCTCACCTTTATATTGGTTGTTAAAAACAAGAACCCAAAACTTCCCAACTCAGATTATAACTACGAGGCCGATTGTGACTGTACTAAAGTGCAAATAATGAGTGGTGCAGCAAGGTGGGTCGGGCAGACCGTAGCCCATGGCGGAACTGATGTCTGGGTCTGCTATCCTAGTGTGGCAGAAGCCTGCAAAGGTGTGTCCCATGGACGTAAAATACAAAACGGGGTATCACCTAGTAAGAACGTGAAACGGGCTGTGGATGCAGAAAGGAGAGAATAGTCATGCCCAAAGTGGAGGGGGGGTGTGGGTCAGGCCACGCCTGGGCGGCCTAGTTCGTGCAGGACATTGCAGGGGCATTAGAGCGTGTGGGGACGGAGAGAGTCAGATGTCGCAGGAGGAATCAAGGGGCTGCGATCCGGGAGGGACATCAGCGCGCTGAGGAGGGGGAGGCAGGTCGTCTAAGCGTGCATCGCCGTCCGGGCGCGTGAGCAGATAATGCGTTAGTGGCTCCCAAATATCCCTGGGCCTGCAGGAGAGAGGCACCAGTTCGGCAAACGTGGTGTGCTGATCTTGGCAATATGTCAAATCTGTAAGCCAGTCCTTAAACTTAGGGGCTCTTCCTCTGCCCCAGCGGCAAGCAACGCGTCGCTTGGCTAAGAGCAAGGCGGTGTCAACAAATTTCCGGCATCCTTTAGGCATTTGCATCGTGTATCCGAGTACGGCGACCAAGGGGTCAGCGGGAACCGCCTCACCTACCATCTCCGCAATAGCCCCCACAACCAACTGCCAGTAATGAGCAACCTGAGGACAGTCCCATGCCAGGTGCAGGAAATCAGCGTGGTCAGCACGGCAGCGGTCACAGCGGTCGCTGTCAGCCAAACCAAACCTGTATTTCCGAGCCGGAGTATAATATATTCTCTGAAGGAATTTGTAGTGAATAATTTTCAATCTGCTGCTAGCAGATACACGAGAGGTGAGCGTGCAGCAGTATTTCCACTGCTCGTCAGTAATGTCGATGGCAAGCTCAGCCGACCAGCGCAACCTAGCATTAGAGTCCGGCTCAGGGGCAGCTACGCGGATTTGGCGGTAAAGACCGGAGACCAAGTGGGTCCCGTCTTGTGACCCCAGCAGGAAGTGCAGTGGCGCTAGGGTATCAGGTTCATTGGGATAATCAGGTAAGATGTCCCGCATCCCCGCACGCAGCCGAATGTAGTAAAAAAGTTCAAGGCAGGTGCGCGACTGCGCCTTGAAGAACATTTCTTCAGTCTTGAAACTACCCTCATGGAACAGGTCGCCCCAACAGGCGATGAGTAATTTGTCACATAGGTGACGGAAACCACGTTCCGACAAGAGAGATAGTTGTGGGTGGAAAGAAAGTGGCAATTTAGGAGAGTAGGGTAGTGGGCATGACAGGCGTTCAGCAATGCGGCGCCATGCGTCCAACGTGCAGGAAACTGAGGTGTTCGCAGTGGTAATGGAAGTCTCAGGACAGTACAGCAGACCGTTGAGCGGTATAGGGTGTACGATCCAGTCCTCTACCGCTAAGTGCGGCATGAAAGGAGTTGGAGCCATCCAATGGTAGGCAAAGTGTGCCTGTGCACATTGGTAGTAAGTTTCAAAATCAGGGACGTCAAAGCCACCTCTATCGTAGGGGAGGGTCAGCGTCGACCATTTTAAGCGGGGGGATTTGCCACCCCAGAAAAGCCTGCGCAGTTCCGTGCGAAGCGTTCTGAAGAAAAAAGCGCCAGGGTAATAGGGGATATTAAGGAATAGGTACAGGAAGCGAGGTAAGATCACCATTTTAATGAGTGAGGCTCTACCCGCCATGGAGAGTGGCAGAGTGATCCACCTGTCCACTGAAGCAGTTAATTTGGTCATGGCTACTCCATAGTTGGCACGTAACGTCTCTTCTCTATCGCGAGAGATACGAATCCCCAGATATTTAAGATCATCGCTACACCACTCTAATGGGTAATCTAGAGGGAAAAACTGTACTGCGTCAGTGAGGGGAAAAAACTGCGACTTTGCCCAATTGATGTGGACACCTGATACCCCTCCGAACATTATGAATTCTCTAAGCAGGGGATTAAGATGCGTCTCAGGATGCTTAACATATAGTGTGATGTCATCAGCATATAGGGACACATCTATTTGCCGCTGCAGACATAGCACTGCTCCCTCTCGGTGTAGCTGCCGTAAACGACAGGCTAGAGGTTCAACCGCGATGGCAAACAGTAGGGGAGAGAGCGGGCATCCCTGCCGGGTGCCTCTAGTAAGTGCGATAGGTAGTGACAGGCGGCCATTGATTAGCACTCTAGCAGTGGGGTCAGTATACAAGAGCCGAACCCAAGAGATAAACAATTTGGGGAAACCCATGCTGGCTAGAACCGAAAAGAGGTAAGGCCACTCGATCGAGTCGAATGCCTTAGTGGCATCCAGGAACACGGCTGCGACAGGGATGTCGGGGTGAACCGTGCGAAGCAAGGCAAAGAGGGTGCGAAGATTATGGGACGTAGATCTCCCCGCCACAAAGCCAGATTGATCAGGCAGGACCAACCTGGTCATGAGCAGCGACAGTCGGGTGGCCAAGACCTTAGCTAGGATCTTGACATCGCAGTTTAGGAGGGATAGTGGTCGGTATGACTCACAGGTGGTGGGGTTTTTATCCGGTTTCAGAAGGGAGGTGATCACCACCTCACGCATAGAGCGGGGAAGTATCCCATCAGCTAGGGATTCCGTGAAGACTTCGCGGAGCACCGGTGCCATTATGTCGATGTAAGTTTTATAAAATTCGGCCGGTAAGCCATCGAGCCCCGGCGCCTTACCATTCCGAAGGGACATGATGGCCTCGCGGATCTCGTCTAGCTCGATAGGAGCCGCAAGAAACTCCCTGTTCCCATCGCTGAGCCAACATAATGCCACCTCGTTAAGGTATTCAGTGTACGGGGTGTGTTCCACTGCCGTAGAAGTATATAGTGTAGAGTAGTGCATCGTGAAGGTAGACAGTATTTCTGCCGGGTCCCTGACTATAGTTCCGGCGTCGCCAGTGAGCTCAAGTATAGTGTTGTGCACCCGAGATGGTCGTGTGATTGCAGCGAGCACTTTTCCTGGCCTATCACCCTCACAATACTTACGAGCCACCCAGTGTTTGCCCCGATATTTCGCCTCCCTGGCTGCTTCCTCCTCATACTCCGATAGTGTCTCCCTAAAGGTGGCGTGTAAGCGCGGGTCAGAATCTGTGGTCATGCGGTGTTCCAGAGTTCGTAGGCTGCGCTCCAGTGTAGCTATGGAGTGTAGGATATCACGCAGTACCCCGTGACTCTTGGAGATGCAGAAGCCCCGGATGGTGACCTTAAAAGCCTCCCAGATGTTCTCAACTGATTCTACCGAGCCTTTATTCCGTGGGAAAAAATCTGCTATTTCCTCACCCAGCTCAGTGCGGAAGACATTGTCCAGAAGTATATCAGGACGCAGTCGCCACTGAGGTCGTGGATCGTCCCACCCAGGAATGCTGAATTGCATAGACACAGGGCTGTGATCGGAAAAGGTTCTAGGCAAGTGTTCTACTCTTATCAACTCTGCAGTAACCTCCCTGTCAACTAGAAAATAGTCGAGACGCGCCCATGTCCCAGTGTGTGAGGTAAAGTGTGTCCCTTCCCGTCCCTGGGTATGCAGGTGTCTCCAGGCATCCAAGAGCCCACCCTCCTCCATGATTCCCTCCAATGTCGTTCTAGACCTGGGCTTGTAGGAGCTAACACCATCTGCCCTATCCATGGGGGGCACCAGTGCGAGGTTGAAGTCTCCACCCCATACAACATGTCGTGCCCCAACAGCTACAATCTTTCCCCATAGCGTAGAAAAAAAGGCAGGAGTATCAACGTTTGGTGCGTACATAGATACAAATACATAGACATCGCGGCCAACCCTTCCCCACAGTAAAGCATAACGCCCTTCTCTGTCCACCGCCTCTCCGAGACGATGAAACGGCACTCCGCGGGAAATGAGCACCGCAACCCCCCTTGCATAAGTCGAGTATGAGGAGAAAACACGGGCACTAGCCCACTTTGTCCCAAAAGTGGCATCGCCCTGAGCAGGCAGATGCGTCTCCTGCAGCATAGCAACTTGTACATGATGTCTGTTCAGATAGGCAATTATATTTCTGCATTTCCTAGCATTATTCAGACCCCTGACATTCCATGATACGCATGTCAATCTTGCACTTGCATTCGATACCGCCATAGATGCAGCAAGACTATATGTGAAAACACCCAAAGGGACACAGCGTCATGGCCACAGCCATCCCGCCCAAAACCCAAGGAAACACCATATCAGCAGAGAAAGATACAGTCTGAGCAATAGCAGCCTCGTAAAATCCAGCCTCCCCCCACCCACCCCAGCATCCCAAACATGCCAGTAGCCATGAATCCCACCCTCTTAGTCCCGCCCCAACCACCCTTCCAGCCGCAACAGCAGCAACAAAAAAACACAACCATGTAATGGGGAGCACCCAGTAGGGGTAAGGCATAGAGTGCGAACTGCCACCACCTGGTCCTAGCTCCAGTACTGTACTACCCTCGGTGGAGACTAAGACCAAGGGAGTGGTCCTTGGCGTACATTACCACTGGGGGTGCAGTGTCCAAGCATGTCCATCATTCTCCCATCACTCCAGCGATCGAAGTCCCACACGCTGTTGAAGAGACAGCAGGCGAGGCTGGCGTTGTCCACACATATTGCAAGTACAGTTAGTCATCCTGTTGTTCAGGGGGTATATCAGCATTCTCCAGGTCCTCGGCAGGCACATTCCCGCCCCTGCGCGCAGTACGCACAGATTTCAAAAAATCTTCTGCTTTCTGCGGGTTAGTAAAGAAACGTTGCTTACCCTGATGGGTAACTCGCAGTTTCGCCGGATACAGGAGGGCATAGTCAATTTGGGCCTCTCGCAGCTTTTTCTTTACGGGCAGAAACTTGCGCCTCTCGTCTTGGACCATCGGTGTAAAATCAGGGTATATTGAAAAAGTGACCCCATTATACTGCAGCGATTATTGAGTGCGGGCCGCCCGGAGGGCCGTGTCGCGATCCCGATAGTTCAATAGCCTTGCAATTATAGGCCTAGGAGGTAAGCCAGGCTGGGGGATCGGCGCCAGTGATCGGTGGGCCCTCTCCACTATGAACTGAGGAGAAAAAGCGTCCTCTCCGATGGAACCCCTAAGCAACTTTTCCACGTACAGCTCCATTCTGCCTGTGGCTGTGGATTCCGGAACATTCGTTATGCGGATGTTGTTGCGGCGACTGCGCGCCTCCAAATCTTCGTTCTTCGCCGCTATGACGCGCAGCAAATTGTCCATCCTGGCCAATTGCGACGTATGGGTCGCGGTGGTGTCCAAGTTGTCGGAAAGCCGCTGCTCCGCAGTTGTAATGCGTTCCTCATGGCGGTCAACCTTGTGCACAAGGGCATCCAGCCGAGCCGTTACCCCATCCACTTTTTCCACGACAGTGGCAAAGCCTTGTCGCATTTCTTGGATCAGACTCGTGAGGTCCGCCGCAGGGGCCGGGGGTGGGGGGGGGGTGGGTTGTGGAGAAGACGTGCTAGGCCCCGGGTTCAGCGGCGTCGATTTAGCGCCTCTGCGAGCATTGTCGAAACTCAGTTTGGGCTGGCGGTGTTCAGGGCGCCCCATGGTAGCTTCCAGCGACAGACCACAGACCCGGGTGGTCAGTAGCAGGGCAATTCAATGGGCCGGTGAAGGAGTGGTCAGTCGAAAGGGGCAGGACGGCCCCACCGCAGTGCACTTCAGTAGGATAGTACAGGAGAGACGGCGACGAGCTCCGCCAGTCTGCACCCTCCCAGGCTCCAGAGAAGCGACAGTGGACGCAGGAGCACCCAGGGGACACCAGTGTTGCCCGAGGCGGAACCCAGGCTTCAGGGCCCGCAGCGGGTCCAGTTCAAGAGGATCCAGGCCAGCAGGACAGACAGCAGTGGCCAGCAGCGAGGGAGAGAGCCCCCCCGGGGATCGCCACGCAGGGGGGCAATCCAGGGCCCACTCTCAGGAGGGAGACACAGCAAGCCCCCGCCCCGACAGTATCTCCAGGTCTGGCCCCGGCGTAGGGGCCCGTCAGCAGGGAGCACGGGGCAGAGGTAAGTCCCAGCGCGGTGGGGTCAGGCCTCAGACCCTGCAGGACCGTCAAGATCCGCCGCGCCGGCCAGTTGCGGTGGCGAGGCGGGAATCAGTCCGGGCAGGCCGCAGCCCCGTTCAGCACGGGAGAATCAACCCCCCCCAGGCACCAACAAACCAGGGGCCACCAGCGGTGGGAAGGGGGGGGGGACGCAGCTCAGGGCAGGGCAGCCAGTCGTCTCCTACCCTCACGATGATCGCCGCACGTCTTCCCAGCAGGATCGCAGGCTGTGGCGGCGAGGTGCGGCCTGTAGACTCGTGGCGATCCCCAGGGTCGCGTAAGTACAGCAGCCGTTCCGGCGCCTGCCCGAGCTCCAGTGGCAGGGTCGGTCAAACTGCTAGCCTCCGTATCTCTGGTTCCGGAGCACTCAGAGCCGCCAGAATTGGAGCGAGCGTGGGGAACAATGCAGGAGTCAGGATCCAATCTTCGTGGGGTGATTTAGCACCCCGTGGCGCAGGATAAGAGAAGGATCATGCGCCAAGGAACGGGAGCTGCGCGTCTAGGCAGCCATTCCGTAAGCGCGCCCTCTAGCGCCCCCCGATTATAGTGGTCTTTAAAGTGGTAGCAGCCTTCAGGGTTATCTGGAAGGAGTGTGAAGCAGCTTGTTTCACCAGTTTAATCTTATAGTGTAGGTTAAATGAAAAGAACCTCAAAGTGTTTGTATAAAAATACTTCTATTTATTACACATCACTCACTAACACATTGGTATATATCCTACCTGGAGATACCAGCACAATACACAAGAAAACTACAATTGCAATAGGGTAAGCAGCCCAAAATTCAGTTGTCTCCAGGGGAGACTAAACCATATATTAAGAAAGTGGAATGCGAATTGTAGAGGAGGACAGGACTTGGACCAGAAGACCCAGAGGAGTAGGGACACAAGGAACCACCCAAGGTAAGTACCTAGGAACCCCACGAAAGCTGTGTGCAGGGTGGGATCACAGCAGCGTGACCAATGGAAGTCAATGGAGAAGTCATGGTCACAGTTTTGCAGAAGAAGGACCCTTCTCCGAGGACCCCCAAGAATTCCCTTGGAGGATGGAAGTTTGGAGATCTACCCCACCGTGGATGCCCGGGAACCAGGTTAGCTACACCAAGGAAGCCAGGCGCATAGGGGTGTAGAGACGTCAGGGACCCCTGTAGATTACAATGGAAGACTTTAAATGCCTCTGCAGAAGCAGGTAAAGAAGTTCTGTGGAATCCAAGGGTGGATTCTGTAAGTGAATAACCTGCAAGCAGAGGGGACTGAGTTTATGCCACTCTGGAGTAACCAAGAGGCATGAAGACACAATGTCCACCGATGTCAGCAGGTTCAGAAGATTCGGCTGTGACCTTGTCGCTGCAGCTGTGAGGACCAGGCGACAATGAGTAAGTCGTGCACGTGCAGTCCCACGTCGGAAGTCAGTGACTAGGTGGTCGGTGTCCGGTAGGAGCACCAGCAAGTCTTCGCAGCCGCACCTATCGTGGAGAACGAAGAAAGAGCAGTGTTGGGACCAGCAAGGTACAAGGTAATTACCAACAGCAGGCAAGTCATAGCAGGCCCAAGCAAGCAGGGGAGTCCTCCTCAATCAGTAGAATACCCTCAGGAGGACCCAGAGGTCAAAGGCACAGTAGTCACTAGAGAACCTTGCGCAGCTCACCAAAAACGAAGGCCCAGTGTGCAGAAAATGCGGTGAGGACACTGAGCTTGGAGGGAAGAGATTCTGGGTGCTGAAGCTTCTTGTAGCCCGAAAATCTCTTGAGTGTAGAGCCAACAAGCCTTGGCAATAGCAAGTCGACGCGATGAACAGGGGTTCGGTCCCTGCGGTTCCAACGAGGGATACTAGCCTCAAGATTGCAGAGAGGTCAGGTCAGGCCTCGAGGTAGTTGCAGAACCACCACCTGTGTTGCCTCAGAAAGGCTGCAGACCAGCCAGCTTCGTTGTGGTGCCTGTAGATGCAGGGGAGTGACTCCTTCACTCCAAGGGAGATTACTTTGGTTGTCTTTGATGCCACGTGTCTGTCAAAGAACCTGGACGAAACACAGACACAAACGACAAAGAAGACTTGCAGAATAGCGAGACCTAGAGCAGCAGGAGCCTTCCTTGGTGCAGTCTTGCACTAGGCGAAGCCCAAGTGTCTAGATGGTTGAAGAGTGGCGTGGTTTCATTCTTGAGTCTTGTCCCACGACGAATCCAAGGACGCACCCACCGGTAAGCCCTTAATTAACCTTGAAAAAGGATTGGAACATCTCAGGGGACACTCTCAGAGGAGGAGCTGGACAGAGAGGAGCATACTCCCATGTCCTTTGTCAAGTTTCACACCAGGGCGGGAGCCAAGGGTACCCTGAACTAGCGCAAACTGGAGAATGCAAGCACACTAAATGTGCCCTTCAAAGCAGTCTGGTGGTGCTGACAAGCACCCCACCCCAGCCCAGTACACTAATTCTTGTCTGGGAGGTGGTCACACCTCCTGTGACAGTAAACTTATTGTTCTACCTTCCCCTGCTTGATCTTGGCTAAGCAGTAGGAGGGCAGAATCGTGTCTGTGGCCGCCGGCAGCATTAGCCTGCCCTCAGACCGTGGAAGTCTGTTACCAGGAATGCAGTGGGGTACCCTAAGGCCCCCGAGTACATGGGATCATACTTCCAGCACTGGAATAGGTCTTGGGGCATGATTTCAACTTGTTTGATACCAAGCATGACCGGGTTTGGTGCAACCACTGTAAGACATCTCGTAATGACTGATGTCCACTATATGTATTAAAATGGCTGAGCGCACTTACAAATCCTGCAGAATCTACTCCGGGGTTTGTAGGGTGTTCTGATCATGCAGGGGCACCCTCACACCTATAACCAAGCACCCTGCACTCAGGAATGAAGAGCCTGCCATAGGGGTGACAAATAGGTTTTAAGTGCAGTGACCTCAGATATCATGAGGTGCAAGCACCAACTTACACAGATCTGCAGTGGCAGGCCTGTAGTCACAGTTTGAGTGGACTTTCGTGGGTGGGACTGTACATGGTGCAGCCCATGGGAGACCCCTGGTGTACCTATGCCCTGGGTACCTTAGTACCATATACTAGGGACTTACAAGGGTACACCAATGGCCAATTGTCGATATACAAAAGTACTTACCATGGTCAATTTAGGGAGAAAGCACCGTGACAGGGGTCCTGGTTAGAAGGATCTCTGACCAGACTGGGTCAATAACATACTCACACCAAGCAAAAAATGGGGGTAACCATGAAAACAGATCCTACTTTCCTACAGAGAGCAACAGTGTTAAAGAGTCGCTAGGTGAGTCATCAGTCGGGAGTTGTTCTTCCATTTCCCCTCCTTCTACACAGGAAGTGTTGCATTATCTTAAGGCTACTGGGAATACCGGTCCCGACCCATTACCTATCATTGTCATAAAATTGGATCCGGACCCATGGGCATCCTACGTAGTGACGCTTTTCTGCTACTGTTATTATACTGGGGTGATCTCTGGTTCATGGAGGGGTAGTGTTTTATTGCCGTTAGATAAAAACAAGCCCCTGAAACATACCTAGCATTTATAGGCAGTTAACCCTGTTGGACGCCGTAGGAAAGATCTTTTCTAAATGTATTTTATCTAATCTACTAGAATGGGTGGAGGAAAATATATTGTACCACTGGAGCAGACCGGTTTTAAATCAGGCCACTCTACTCTGGATAATAGAACTGTAATAAATCTTATGTTGGAGAAATTTGTGAAACGGAGAGGAATGCCTGTCTATGTAGCCTATATTGATTACTCAACTGCTTTTGATTGCATAGGTAGGCAGACACTTTGGAGGAAGTTAAATGCCTTGGGAATTCCTGGGGGTCTTCTACAACTCATCATTGCTCTTCACACCGCTACCTGGTGTCATGTTATTTTAGGAGGTAGGCAGGGTACGATTCCAAAAATCCCTACCAGGGATGCCTGCTGGCACCCTCCTTTTTAGGTCTCGCCTGAGCCAATGCGCTTGTGCATTGCTCTGGCGAGATTATAGTAAGGGGAAAAGAACAGTCTACCAAAACGGATGATTAGACACAGTTCATGTGATCTATGCGCATGCACAACGCCAGCCACATCACACACCACCATTTGTCTGTGCCTCGCATCAGACTTCAAAGGCTGCCGCTCCCCCCCCAATCAAACTTCCAAGGCTGCCGTTCCCCGCCCCCCGCATCAGACTTCAAAGGAATGCGCTCCCGCCACAGCAATGCCGAGAGCTTGTCTCTGCCTGCTCTCCCGTGTGCTTGCATCTTCCTTCTTTGGCCCTGGGTGTTTTCCGTGTTCTCCCATTCAGTTCCTCCTCTACCCCGTACTTGATTGCTGTCCAAGCCCCATCCGCCTGCTCTCCTGTGTGCTTGCATCTTCCTTCCTTGGCCCTGGGTGTTTTCCGTGTTCTCCCATTCAGTGCCTTCTCGACCCCGTACTTGATTCCTGTCCGAACCCCATCCGCCGGCTCTCCCGTGTGCTTGCATCTTCCTTCCTTGGCCCTGGGTTTTTTCCTTGTTCTCCCATTCAGTGCCTTCTCGACCCCGTACTTGATTGCTGTCCAAGCCCCAGCCCTCACTGCCTCTATCATTAGAGCTTTGACGATGTAGGCTCATGGGCCCCCCAAATCCTGAATAAAGTAGCTGCCGTAAAAAGATCTTCGGTTGCTATTTTAGGTTTTGCGAAGAGACTGGGTGGTAAACCAGCTGAGGCAATATTGTCCATCTATAAAGCTAAAACTCTGGCCATTGCAAGATATGGGGCAGCAATATGGGGATATAAAGATACAACTCTCATCCAGAGAGAAGAAAATAAATTCCTGCGCGCCCTATTAGGGCTCCCTCAATCAACTGCCACATATGCAGTATACTTGGAGCTTGGGATGGGATATATTACAGACCTATTAAACATGGCCCCCATCCTACTATGGATCAGAACCTGGCTGAACCCCAATCTCACACTGAACCATAAGATCATCAGGGACTGTATGCTACTCGATAAAGTAACGGAAATTCAATGGCTGTCCTTCATTAAATCTACATCTAATATCCTAGGGCGTCCAGAGATTTATACTAACCCAGAAGGTTTAACAAAAGCTGATATCAACTGGGTAAAAATAAACTTTATAAGATCAAGAGAAACGGATCGTGAACCTACAGAAATAACTAAACCAACTGTGAGGGCCCATTGCATGTTGTTGCTATCTATGCCTTCTCAACCATATCTGTCAATTGTCACTAAACCCTTCCACCGATGGTTGCTTACTAAATTCCGTTTTAATCAGTCGCATTTACTATTGGGATCTTTTAGCAAGTGGTGTAAACCAGAGGATGCTGCTCCTTGCAAATGTGACGATCATTCATATCAGGATACGATGCAGTTTGTGTTCTTCTGCCCATTTTATATGGGAGGCAGGAAAAAGTTTATCACCCCATTATTAAAACACAGGGGGTTCCTGCAGGTTAAACCTGCATTACTCTATCTCCAATTAATGGAATCCTCCGCTGTCATGTTTGGGGTAGCAAACTTCTTAGTAGCATCTATCCGTAACAAGAAACTATGATCATTGGGGCAAACATCCTCGGAATATCTAATATCCCAAATTGAAATTATTCCCACCAATTAATTGAGATTATACATGACGCTAAATTTGTAGCTTTTAAAACATGTATTGAATCAGTGTCGATCTCGTATAATTTGCAAGCTATATTGTATAATAATCAATTCGACACCACTGTGTTTTGCATATATGAAATGTACATTTTTGTAAAATAATTTTAATGTATTTTTGTACTTTTGATTTTATCCTGTGATTGAATAGCATACTTTTATGATTTTAAAATAATCGAATAAAGTGGATTTTGACTTGACTTGACTATCATTAGACACTCTCCCTGTGTTTTCCTGTTTCCCCTTGCTTTTTCCCGGCTCCATCATTCTGTGCTTTGATAAACTGAACGCGCTTTGTAGCACTCAACCCTGCGTGTTCTTAGCTTCAGTCTATGTGCTGCTGCACCACATCACTCAGAGACCCAACCACATCACTCGGGGGCACCACCACATCACTCAGGGACACCACCACATCACTCCGGAGCACCACCACATCACTCAGGGGCACCACTCAGGGACACCACCATATCACTCAGGGACACCGCCATATCACTCAGGGACACCGCCACATCACTCAGGGGCACCACCACATCACTCAGGGACACCACCACATCACTCAGGGACACCACCACATCACTCGGACACCACCACATCACTCAGGGGCACCACCACATCACTCAGGGGCACCACCACATCACTCAGGGGCACCACCACATCACTCAGGGGCACCACCACATCACTCAGGGACACCACCACATCCCTCGAGAACACCACCACATCACTCAGGAACACCACCACATCACTCAGGGACACCACCACATCACTCGGGGACACCACCACATCACTCGGGAACACTACCACACATCACTCAGGGACACCACCACATCACTCAGGAACACCACCACATCACTCAGGGACACCACCACATCACTCAGGAACACCACCACATCACTCAGGGACACGACCACATCACTCGGGGACACCACCACATCACTCAGGGACACCACCACATCACTCAGGGACACCACCACATCACTCAGGGACACCACCACATCACTCAGGGACACCACCACATCACCCGGGGAAACCACCACATCACTCTGGGACACCACCACATCACTCTGGGACACCACCACATCACTCTAATACACCACCACATCACTCTAATACACCACCACATCACTCTAATACAACACCACATCACTCAGCCCAACCACATCATCACTCAGCACCACAACAGCACTGTCCTTGCTTGCTACCAATAAGCATTGCCATAGCCAATAGGACTCGCATTAGGAAACTGTAAGCTATTGGTTTTGTGAATAACAATGCTATTAATGTATATATTTTCAAAGCCAACACATATAAAATAAAAATTGTCATTTATAATACCAATAGCTCACACTTTCCTAATGCGACACCTATTGCATTGCAAATGCTTGTTTCACTATATATGGCCAATCTACCCGATGTGTTAGGTTAGGTACCTGGTGATGCCCCAAAATTCGGCTCTTATCCTTTAGATACACTCCTTTATTCGGACAATATTGTCCTGCTAGACCTGCTCTTAATGGTCTTCAGAAACGTCTTGGTACCTTGTCATTTAATTGTGATGCTCAGTTCCTGAAGGTAAATATAAATAAAACTAAGGGCATAAGTTTTTGTCCAAAGGGTGTCGGATTATACAAAGTATAAGTGGTCTTATAATAATTCTGCCATAGAAGTAGTAACATCTTACCCTTATCTTGGAAGAATTATGTCAGCAAACTTGGCTGACAGCTAACATATTGCACATATATCAAATAAGGTGTTTGTCCATGGAAATGCCCTAAAAGGACTTTACGGAGCAACAGGTCACAGGCACTTTATTAATCTCTTAACAGTATATAAAATAAAGATTCTGCCAACTCTTTTATACGCCATAGAGACAATAAATATGAATCAATGGCACTTTATGCATAAGGTAAAGGGGAAGATTCCTCACATTATTTACACTTTAAATTCTGTGGTCACAACAGAAGCCCTAAGGATGGAATTAGGATTGGTGAGCACTTTTAAAAGAGGACTAGCTGCTATTTTATGATAGTACTATTGTAAACTACATGCTAAAGGAAAGTCTTTCAGGAGTCTTATGGCTTCAGAATGTTTTCTCCTACAATAGAGGCTGGATAATTTTTAACTAATATTTTAACTGCACTTCAACACTTTTCTTTGCCTAGATTAGATATCCTGAGTATGAGCAACATTCACCTCAAAAATCATTTAAACCACGGCATGAAAAATACTTCCATGGAAAATGATAGAGAGATGTGTAGAGTATAATCTAATTTCCTTTGTATTATTCAGTCATGTCAGGCAGCAGTCCCTCAAGTGTATTTGAAGTGATACCTTGAACACAGGGTGCGAAGATGCATAATGCTATGTAGGCTGAAAATGTTTACCGTTAAAAGCTGTGATGGATGCTTGGCAGAATGTAGTTTGGGAGGAGAGATTATGCACCTTATGTTATATTGATGTACATTGTATATGTGTTTGTTCCGTTTTAAACATTTATCAACACATTTTTAAAGCCACATATTACAAAATATGGTACTTCAACAACAAAAGCTGCAGTGGAGATAATAAATCACCCAGTTAATGAGTTAATGCTGTTGTGTTAATCAATGTAATTTTGTATATTGTAGATCTCATTCTAAGATCTAAATCTCTAATAAAAACCTTGAACCTTATATTGAGATGGTAAAACAATTTACAACTATAACAGTGATGTTAGTGCAGACAATGCAGCGCTCATACAGGGAACATAAATACAGAGACACGGTACAAATCCGAAGGTTGAAGAAATGATTTACATCAATGGTCCGCAGAGATAATATCAATTTGTATACAGTCACTCTCAGCGAGCCTCCAAGCACTAGACAACAAAGGAGGGGACGCCGATGTTATTTTGTTTTTGCTGGAATTGCGATTCTTTCTCAACAAGCGCATCAAATGATGGGAAGCACAAACGGCAGCAGCGACTCGTGTGAGGTGTTGAATTTTGGGAAAACCTTATGTAATGATGGTGACCATATATTTTGAGGGACTAATTAATCACACAAATTTTGTTATATTAGTCAGATGGCAAAGGTCCTGCTATGACTTTACAAGTTGTCATGGGTCTCTCATTTGAACATTATTGTTCATTGAAACATCTAAATCATGGGTGGAAACAAACCAGATGAATGCATAAAAAGATATACACATAACTAAAGAAAAATCAAAAATATGTTTTTTCAGATTTGCTTATTGCAAATAAGCCAGTGAATTCAGAATACCTTCAATATTTTTCACAAACTAAGTCTCTGGATTTTGTTTGAATGCTTTCAGATACCAATGGAGTCAGATGATAGTGTGAATGAAAACCTGAGGCTTCAGTTTAAGGCTCTACAAGAACAGCAGCAGAGAAGGCTTCAGAGGTTGCAAGAGAAGAAGAAAGAGAAGCAGCACACACCTGATCTGAAGGCCGATTCACGCACAAGGACCGATGCTTTCGGGGTTCAAGATGAACTCCACCTGTTTCAGTTGGGTACAGACTCTTCTAGTGATATAGGCAAAAGGTGAGAACGTCTAAGATTATGCTTTACTTCATGAAAATCAATGAGCAAGATTCAGATGCCTAGAACAATGTTATTATTTTCCGTTTGTTGTTTTATATAGTGCAGCCTAGACCATCTTAAGTAATAGACCACATTACAGAATTAGCAATGTGCAGAGGGAATAAATGTTTAAAAGGCACAGGATTACAAGAAGGCAAATATGCCATGAAAATAGAATTGATTATCATTTAATAGGATAATTGCAGGAAAACCCTAGAATCGGAGGGGGGCAGAGGTAAAAAAGAACTAGCCCCCAGATTCATCAATGTCCCGATTTGCGAGTTCTTAATAGCGATTATTAAGGAATCGCTATTAAAGACTCGCAAAACGGGATTCATGTAGAAATCGCACAATTAAATGCGATTTCTACTGCTTCCTTATTTGCGATTAGCAATTAGCGAATTGCAAATAAGGAATGACTCCCCATTCATTCCAATGGGCCAAGGCCCATGGGAATGAATGGGGAGTCATTCCTTATTTGCGGTTAGCAATTAGCGAATCGCAAATAAGGAAGCGATTTCAAGAGTGCCAGGGTGTCCAAAGGACACCCTGTAGCACCCCTGAAATACAAATGTACACAGGTGTTGCGCACACACATGTCCAAAGGACATGTGTATGTGTAACATACAACTTAGAAAAATGCACTAAAGAGCATTTTTCTAAGTTTTCGCTATTTACCACGAAGTTACACTTCGCGGTAAATAGCGGCCCCATATTGCGAATTCGCAATTTTAATAAGGTTCATGAATAGCATTTAAGGAATCTCTAATTGAGATTCCTTAAATGCGATTCTTCGCAATTAAGCGATTTCTGTAATTGCGATTTTTGCATTTGGGATGATGAATCCCAAATGCAAAAATAGCGCTCGCAAAGGGCCGGATTCTCAGAATCTGGCCCTTTGCGAGCCGATTTTACATTGATGAATCTGGCCGTAGGTTATAACTAAGTTATATAACACATTCGTACTGTCATGGGAGAAATATGGTGTTGAAGCAAAAGCAGACATAACTTCTCTCACATTGATCATTTATGTTTACCAATCAAATGAGGAGATGCCGTTGGTACAAAAGGTGTTTAGTTTCACATTTGAAGACTTTGTATAAGGGATTTGGTTTGATGGTAGGCTGATTGATTACCCCATCTTAACTACGCTTCATGAGAAAACTTGCTTACGCTTTATCTTCTTTTTACATGGGTATTCGAGCAAGCTCTGTGATCACCGCTAATCACACAGGGCAACCAATTTAGGGGCTAGATAATTCAAAGTCCCAAAGTGTTGACTTTTGTAGATAAATCAGGTGAAATTGTACTGCTGGCATCAATTGAGTGCCACATCAGAGTGGTCACGTTTAGAATACTGTAGTCATCTTTACTGGAGGCATTGACCATCCAAGCAGCTTGCTGTATGTAAGTCTGCCCTGAGGAGAGTGAGATTTAACTTTAGTGTTGAACTCTGTAGGGAGTTAGTTTAGTTTAGTTTTAATTTATTGGTTTTGTACAGCACTCATGCTCTAATGGAGGTTACAAGAATATGCATTAGGGCATAGCTAATTCAAGAGAATGTAGGGGTCTATGCATGAAATCAGAATACATTGTGCTTCGTAGTCCAAGCACTTTATAATTACCAGCACTTACAATTTCGATAGCAATGTCCAGTCTTGATAAGAGTATGAATTGAACCATTTGTTTAAATTCTTCATCCAGCAGAAAGCTTTGATTCCACACAGGAGTCTGATTTGAACCTGTGACCTAATATGAATTTGGAGGTTGAGATTCTTGTCCGAAATGAAGCCCAGGGATTTATTCCATCACAGACTGTGGGCTCTCATGTGTATTCTATACATTCTTTAAAGTCTGCATGGACATGAATAATTTGGGTGGCTTCTTCTGTAAGAATGTTGTTTTTGAGGGGCTTAATTTGAGGGAGGGTTGTGACATCCTTCAAGATAAAAAAAATCTAATTCAGAATAAATGTGATTTTGAGAGGAAGTGTTCAAATAGAACAGTGTCACCGCCATAGAATTTGTATGAGGTGTTGCCATTTTTTTTTTAGATAAAAGCCAAGAGATTCCATCCTTTAGGCACTCCGTACTGTAGAGTAGAGTAGAGTAGAGGGGTTAGAGAGGGTTTTTTGTGTGTTTTTTTTTTGCATTGGCATTGGTTACCATGATATTATGTGGAACAGTTTGAGTAGGAGGATGTGGAGGCAAGAGTCAATTTTTCATAAGATATCTAATGCATTGTCTATGAATTGTAGCATTGTAGTGTCCGTGCTGCTGCCCGGTTGAAAACCTGATTGGAAGTCGTCAAGCATTTTCTCCTTTAATGTTTCTGTGAAGGTTTCTCCACAAAGCTTTCCAAGACTTTTACTAATTTCTTCTTATAGGCACCAGCTATTTATTTAGCAGAAGAGTAACCAGGATATTTTGGGGGATTTCTGAAAAGCTCCTTGCAAGAGTGATGCTTTAATTTTTTTAAAGTTTTGGAAAGGAATCAAAGATTAACAGATGTGTTTGATGAGAGAGGTTACTTTGGGATCTGTGAAAACAGTAGATGGTCTAAGCTCTGAAATGGGTTTCCTCCACATATACAGGAGGCCTTCTCTGAACGTAGATCAGGTAATCATGTTTTTCTGACTTTCCCAATTCAATAAAGCTGAGTGAAAGCATCATCAGGGAGAGTATGTAGTGCTATTGTTATCTGGGAGAATTATTCAGCCAAGTTTTAGTTAGCCACAGCGGGCCAAATTGTTTTTTTTAAGCTGATATGATCTTGTATAAAATACAATTCAAAGAGGTCCATACTCCGTTCCTCAGGGGAGTCAATGCGGTCTTGATTATTTGATGCTTACTATGGTGGGAGTTTTAGAGGCCCCCTTAAGATGGACTATTTGAACCTTAAGTTCCATTGAAGATCTACAATGTCTCTAGGATAAGTATGCTATACTTTCACCAGGGTCGTTATCACTTTGAGATCTCGAGTTGCAGATCAGCACTTTATGAGGGATTTGGTGAAGAAATAGAATATATATTTTAACTCATTTGGGTGGTTTCTGAGGCTTTGCGGCCCGATTATGACTTTATGACAAGATGGGGGCCTCCCACTGCCGCATTAAGAGTTAAAACCTGGCCTGGCAGTGTTGCGACTGCGGTGCCTTGGCAGCGGCACGGTTCGGCTCATAGCCGCCGTGGCACCGCCTCTTGCACATCAGCACACTGTGCACCAATCACCATGTTGTGCATGTTACACAGCGCACGCACAACAGTGCAAGAAGAGGGGGGCACAACATGTGCCCCATGCACACATCCCTTGAGATACAACACCTTGCGGCCCTGTTTGGGGCCCTTTCCCTGCCTTTCCGCCAACATTTTCATGGACAGGCACTCAAAGCAATCCATGCTTTAGCTCTGCTTTCCCTCTTTCTAACAAATCCAGAGTCTTGGTCTTGAGCAATGCTGGCTCTCGTTATCTTGGTTCACAATCTATCCCTGAGCTCGGGTAACTAATGTTTATCTGGAAGTTTCGGAACGCAAAATTACATTCCTGTGGTCACCAGATTTTTATGGTTATAAAGGTTATAGCTAGCTCTACACTGAAAGACTGAGAAAAAGAAAACCCCTTTCTCCGAGTCCTCTGGTTCTTTGTACCTCTAGCTGCACAGTGCTATTCCCTAGTAGAAGAAACAGGATACTTGCAGTTTCCAATTAAGTGTTCTCTGAAAGGTTGGAGTGGAAACTATTAAAGAAGAGGGGGTCTTGATATGGATAGGGTCCCATTTAGTTAAATCTGATATTGAATTGATTATGTATTTTCAACATGTAGACCACATTGTGTCACTTCGAAATGTTCTCTCACATTGGTGCCAAGAGATAGTGTAGAATCAATTTGCACATTCCTTATCTGGTGCCTGGTGAATGCAAAATATGTGCGTCACTGGCCAGAGGTCAAGATTCTCTTTCACACATTCACTTGTATTGCCATTAAATCACACACAAGCACTAGTACATTCTGTTAGATCAGGTTGCATACATCTTAGGTATCAGCTTACATCCATGGAAACTGGTCTTAATATCCCTTCCCAAACAATTTAGGTGCCGGGCTACTGACTTCCTACTCTGTAAATAAAATAAAATATTTGCATGTGCTTCGCACAAGCACTTTAATTGATGTATATTATCTCCTTCATTTGCACAGTCCTGGGCTTCTTGCTACTTTACATGAAAAATAAATATATTCACATATGTGTTTGTTTAATTGCCCTGCATCTTACCAAATCCTGATGGAGGTTTCTGCTGACAATTCCTTAATATTACAGGCTACTGGAAGACGAGAATGAACAACTACAAGAACAGCTGCGAGAAGTTAAAGATGAAAATGGTAGACTTTACAAACTGCTGCAGGAGAAAGACTTTGAAATTCGGCATCTAAAGAAGAAAGTGGAGGAAGACAAATTTGCTCTGGCAGGTAGAGACAGGTCCTGCAATCCCTGTCATGTTTAGGTGTTCGTGTGGGGGGAGGGGGGGGTCTTCTGGCAATCTGTTTCTTGCATCGCAAGATGCAAACAACCTGCATGTATGGGACAGACTAAAACACAAACCACACAATATCTGGTTATGTGAACCCCCTTATTTTAACTTGTGCCACAGTATAAGACTTGACAGTTTACCCTAACTGCATAGAAATGATCAGTTTGCCTTTGTGAGGTGAAATTAGCAGAGAAAGTTATCTATTTTGTTTTACCCCCGATCTGATATCGTCCTTTCCTTGCATTCTCTTGCCTTTAACCTATTTCTAAGCATATTTGTACCCTTCCAGGCTTCCTGGAACACCCCAGTTTGGTATTTATTTAATTTGTTTCAGAAGTTTCTTTTTCATGCCTTTCTTATGAAATTATACCAAGGCTATCTAAGGTCAGCTGTTGATAAGTGATAGTGGCAGAAGAATATTTCCCTCATACATGCAGCATGGTTCAACAGTGTCTAAATTTAATTTGGCTATATACTGTCTATAGGTATATTCATAAGCACACAATTCTGAGAAACTGCAATGCAGGGCAATTTCATGCAGTGAATTTGTGTTGCTTTTAGAACAGCAATCATGCATTTGGAATTGTTACTCAGTAGAATACCAGTGTCAGATCCAAAGGAAAACCTGACCTTGGAAACTTCAGTCACGTTTTTCCACAAATAATTTTTGGTCTGCTTTTCCTTAGCCATGGTGTTTGACCTTCCTGTGTAATATATGCATTGTGTGGTATCCACCTTCCTTGATTTAATGTTTGTTCCACCCATTGGTTCACAGGTGATGATGAATGAATTGTTCAGGTAAGTTATCTAGAGTTGATAATTACATGATGAAAATAAAGTGAGAGTTTCACCAGTCTCTCTTCTTCCTTAGCAGATACCAGATGAACACATTTTAATAAACTGAATTTGCATTGGTAATTTCAAATAAGTTACTCCACCTTAATATTGACTCCAGAATATCGTGATCAAGGACCAACATATCAATAAAGTAAGTATATATAGGTAAGTATAGGTTTATATTATTACTTAACTCCACTTTCATGTACCTTAAAGATTTATGAATCTTCAAGGTACTTGAATGTGGAGTTCAGAATAGTAAATCTACACTTACCTATATGCACTAAACTTCTCGATATGTTGGTGCTCTTGGTAGCTCAACGTTTCTGTAGTTGAATGTGCCCTACAACCCCCCGTAACCATCCTTTTACCCTTCCATTTACTTGAAAAACATCCATTGGTAACCGTTTGCTTTTCCTGTGTTACTAGTTGTATTCCTAGAAGCTGCAATATTGTCTGTGGTTGTAATATATATATATATATATATATATATATATATATATATATTTTTTTTTTTACTGATATTCATTCATGGCATGTCTGATTTTTGTTCTATACCACAACAAACGTAGGGCAATGGATTCTTTGTATTTTTGCCCAATCACAAGTGCTATGAATTTATACGTCTAGAAATAGAAATGCCATGTAGTCAACCTATGTCCAAGAAACAAGTTTAAAGGTGACTCAACAGTAGGAGATGGCTACTCGGTATTCTTTTAAAATTTGTTTTGAGTTTACTGAGAGGATATCAATTGAAAGTATAATAAATTACATTATCCAGCAAAGACTCGCTTGTAAACTAGAAGCTTATACCTCAGGAAATTCCGGTGTTGTTGGGCAGACTGCAGACAAGTCTGACATATTTGTGTTTAGTGGCCATACTTCTCAAATTGTATTTCTCCTATTAAAAAAGTATCTGAACGACTCCCCTAGCACACTCAGTGACAGAGTTTTTACATGAGCAACACCATTGTTTTAGATGAAATCTATTAACCATATTATATCAGGATACTTTGGTTGTCATGGAAGTTTTTGATAATGCATAATCCCCCATTATTAATGATTGTACATTTCAGTGGGGCTTTCCTTTCAACATTGGAAACGCCATTTAACCTGCCTTCTTTGCTAATGCTTAGAAGCACAGACCTGCAGTAATCCTGTTTTCATTCCTTAGGCACTTTGGAGCCAGACATATTGGCTTTGCCAATGCTTGTTTGTCCTCATGTTCACTGCTGGTCCTCCTGAAAACAATACACCCGAGTGGAAGCACTTGATAATATACCTCACAAACAGTAGTATGATGGTGAGAGGAATAATCCTTCTCTGGGCTGACATAAGACGATAGTGAGCTTTAAAAAAAGTGCTTCACTGTTCAGAATTACACCCTCAGGCGTGGTCCGGAAAGCTGTATGGGCAAGTACACCACAGATTAATCATCTCCCTTTCAACCCTTCTTAATGTCTAGAATCTAAGCATTCCCTTCAACTTCCTAGCAAGCGTGTTTTCTGACAGCAGTGCTCTGTGTATTCCTAAACTCCTACAGAAAATGGAGGGCGAGATGTTCTAAACTATTTAGCAGGCCCAAACTCCGCGATTCACATCATCACAGCGTATGCAACTGCTAAATGCCTTCTTATTATGCACAAAGCCCAATGAGCAATTGAGTAAATGTTTAACAAATCACAAAATGGGTTTAGAGATTAATTCTAAATCACATTTTGGAAGTAACATTTTTAGGACATCCTTTCTGAATTGAGATTCCCAATTTAGTGCATCACTGGTTTTCTACTGCAACTCGTTTATAGGTTACTGGCTCCTCAACGGCGATAGTAACCCATTTGAGAAGGGGAAGGGATCCCCAAGGTACTGCTTCCCCTTGTGAATGTAAAAAACAAAAACGTTTGTTTGGGAGTCTGCCTACTCCCAAACAAACTTTTTATCCGCATAAAAGCTTTAAAAAATTATAATTTTTAGGTCGAGGACCGTCGCCCTGCATAGCAGTGGGCGGAGCCTGAGATGTAATGTTTCTTAGAGGGGGCTTGGAACCCGCCCCTCTTCTCCATTGGCTGGCTTCCTAAACGGAGGCCAGCCATTGGAGGAGATGGGCGTCACTCGGTTCAAGCCCCGTCTTTTTCGGATTCGGGGGCGTTTTTTTAAGCTTCTTTCTATTTACTTTCTCTCCTCTTCCCATTGGCTGGAATTTTACCTTCCAGCCAATGGGAAGAGGAGAGAAAGAAAACCACGCCCCCGAATCTGAAAAAGACGCTGGTTTCTCCGAGGCATTTCTGCCTCGCCTCGGAGAAACATGGTGGTGTTGGATCCTGTGTCCCAGAACAAAAGCATGTTTCTGGTGTGTTCCTGTGCTGCATGTAACCATCAGCAGGTAACTTCTGCTCTTTGTCTTCGTGTTGTTGCCCCCAGTCTTCCCCCTGCCGTACTTATGCTGTTTCTGGAGCTGCTCGGCTCCGCTCACCTCCCCCCTTCCCTCTGCCCGCAGCCCTCCTCTGTCCCGCTCACGCCTCCCCCTTCCCTCTGCCCCCCTTCCCCCGCCGTATGCTTTCCCTGGCTTTTGAGAAGAAAGCGGAGCCCCGCCTGGCTGTGGGGACAGGGGGGATGACCGCTGAGAACCGCCCGGGAGAAAAATAACAGGTTTCCGAATTGTAGCGAAAACGCTTTCTTTTCGTTCACAACAGCTGGGCTGTTTGTTACCTTTCCCCTTTAAGCTGCGGGCGCCATTGCAGCTGCTGCGGAAGTAATACAGCGCTTCGTCGTCATAGAGACAGGAAAGCCTTCCTCGGGTCACTCTCAATAAGTCGTGTGTGTTTGTAGATGGAGGAGGGGGAACAAGGGCTACTTACAGCAAAAGGGAGGTTGGAGAATTGTATTGTTGCATTGGAAACAACACTGTCCATGTGTTGTCCAGCTGTTTGTTGTGTTCGCTGTTTGGTGTTGCAACAAGGCGACCTTGCGGAGTCCCATCCCAGGGAGCGGATGTATACTTGCTTTGGTTCATTGCATACAAACGCGCCGACAGACACGCACACAGGTGCCGTGTGGCTTGGAAGCACACAGACACATGCATGGTCACACACGGATACGCCCGGAGGTGCACATAAATGCCTTCGAATTCAAGTGCTGAGACACACACTGACTGGGACATTCACAGAGGAGGCTTGTGTCTGTTGGACGAGGAGCAGAGAGCATTGTGGGACCCATAAGAAGAGAGTAGGTGGGCTGGAGACAGGCGTGGCCGCGAAGGTTGCCTTCTTTCGGTCCCATGGGTGCTTGGTGCAACTTTCTGTATGTTGGGAGTCCTGCGCCCGGGCAGAGAATGGCATGATTTCAATTTGCTTGGAGGGCCAGAATGACGGCATCTTCAAAGCAGGGTTTGTGCATTGTACTGGTCAGCACCGCCCACTGGGGCTGATGGAGGAAGCATATTTCAGCTGCCCCTCTTTTGCTCCTTGCTGGGGCATGGGGTGGTGAGGGGAGCAGAGTTCGGCCAGAGGCGGGGGCATCTCCCCGAGCCCCGTGTGATTTTCATTGAGAGGGTGTTTTTGCTTGTCTCTTGTTTCACACACTTTCGCCCACTGCTGCTGACTTTCGAGCTTGACAGATTTGGGCACGGCCTCTGCGCAACCTCAGTGCTTTGCAAACATGCACGGGGTACACGTAGCTGTACTTGCCCAACCGGGACTACATCGTGGCTTGCATGCTTTCTAATGCGACAGGTAGCCTAGGATTTGCAAACGGAGCAAGCATTTCCAGGGAGAGCACAGGACGCGTTCAGATCAATTGGTGGCCTGATACAGGGTCCAGGATGGGGAGTGCAGCTGTCGCCCCTGCATGCCCCTGCTCGCTCCTGACATGCTGTGGGAGGCCATGAGAGTCACCAGTGGACCGAGCGTTTGCAATGCAGTGGGTCTCGAATGTGCGAGAATTGAGCTGGTGACATTGTAGATGACAATGCCTTTTATTTATATTTTAAAAACTAACAGATAAATAGAGGGCATTTCCGTTTTCAATGCAAATAGCTCAAACTCTCGCAAATGTGAGATCTATTACATTGAAAAGCTATTGGCAATGTAAATGACAATGCCATTTATTTAGGATTTTTAAAAAAATAAAAAAATCATGAGCAATGTCAATAGCTCTACCTTTAATAATGCAGAGACCATTGCATTGTAAATGCTTGTTTAAAATGCAGACCACTTTTCTTTCAGGCAAATGGTCTGCATAAAAAAAGTTTATTTAAATATTGCACCCTACCTCATGAACAGTAAAGAGGTAGGTCAGATTGCAACCCACTCCGAACCCTTATTTTGCAACTCAAACTATTAATGCATAGGTAGGTTTGCAAAATAATTTAGTGGTTGCAAAAATACTTACAGTATTTTGTGACCATATCTACAAACATCTGGCCCCAAATAGTTTATTTACCTGGCCTTGTTTTGTTACTCATATGCAGCATAAAAAGAAATGCAAAATGTTAATGTTCCTTGTTTTAAATTGAATCTTGCTTTTTGCAATGTTATTGCACTTCTATTGGAGATTGAAAACTGGTATATTATAAAATTCTATTACGTTGTTTGATTCAAAATCAACCACAATTTATTGTAATTTTTTGCACAGACATTTTTCCTGTGTTAGTGATTTGCCTTCACATTCGTGGAAGTGATTGATTTTGGCAACAAATTCAAACATCCAGTTCCATCTGTTGCCTTCTCTTGACCTACAGTGGCTACATATTGCACATATTGGGCCCAATTTACTTACTATTACTGCTCCTCTTAGACAGCTGTTGTTCTGTTTTGCAGTGTCACCCTTATGTTCGTGAGGGATGAGAGGTAAAAGTGAAAGCTGTGAGAGGAGATGAAGACAGCATTATAAACAAGCATTAGCAAATCCAATAAGTGTCGCCTATGCAAGAGCTATTCGCTTTGTCGATATGTTTTAGCCATGTTGGACACCAGCGTGGCTACTGTTTAGCATGGCTAAAAGTTAGTAGGGTAAAGGATAGTGGCATGGAATGGAGTGGTGGTGTTGAGGAATATAGTGGAGTGTTATGAAGTGGCGTAGAGAGTCATGGAGTGGCGTTGAGAGGTGTAGAGTTGAGTGGAGTGGTGTAGAGTGTCATTTAGTAGAGTTTCATAGAGGTGAGTGGCATAGAGTAGAGTAGAGTGTCACAGTGGTGTACAGCAGAGTGGAGTGGCGTAGAGGGTTTTGCGAAGAGTGTTGTAGAGTGGCGTAGAGCGGAGTAGATCATCAGAGAGGAGTGGCATAGAGTGTAGTAGAGTGGAATCGTATTCAATGGACTAGAGTTGAGTAGATTGTGGTAGAGTGGAGTGACTTAGAGTGGAGTAGAGTGTCGTAGAGTGGAGTTGCACAGAGTGGCGTGGAGAGGAGTAGAATGTGGTAGTATAGTAGAGTGAATTTGATAGTCGTAGATAGAATGAAGTAAAGTGGCATGGAGTGGTGCAGAGGGAGTTGCGTGGAGTGGAGTATTGCCATAGAGTGGAGTAGAGTGTTGTGGAGTTTTTGCTTGAACATGAAATACCTTTTTAAAACAAGAGACGAGGCATTTGGAAAAACAGGAACTGTTTGTTTAATCAAACCATGCGCAGGGAGCACAGGCACAGGGTCTGAGGACTGTCTCAATTTACAGGTCGGTGATCCTTTTTAGGTAAGGAATGTGTAACTCTGTCTTTGGAGCCATAAATGAAGGAATTGGATGAGGAATCCAGGTGGGCCTCGTCTATGCGTGGATTCAATGCGGCAAGTGGGTAACGTGTCCAGATGTCCTGCATGGGGAGCGAATGACCAGTGCCTGTATTGTGTGTGCTGTGTCTTGATTGGCTAAGTGTTCCTAGCTTCATGTGGCACCTGACTTTATGATGTTTTGGGAATGCGTGCTCCCCTCCTGCCATGGGTGCTTTATTGGGGCCACTCTCCCTGAACCATTGTGGTGTTGCTGGGCCTATCTGGAGGAGTGTGGAGGAGTGTGGCTCAATGGTTAGAGCGGCAGACCCTGATGCAGAGTTCTGGCCAGGGACCAGGGTTCGATTCCCGCCTCGGCGGGGTCTCGGGCTCAATTTCCTTGGACCTGTCAATTCTCGCCTCGGTGCCTATTCTAATCAAGGGCCCCACGCTGCAACTCTGGGCAATAGCTTGCTGAGCCTCCACACTGGCCCCAACAGCGCTAAGGATGCCTGGCTTCACCCTGGGGGTGCCCAAGAGTGGACACTTCACAGGGAAAGCCAGGAGGGGTTCCACAGCGGTATGAGTATCAGCGCCAGGAAGCCGAATAGGTGACACCGCAAGGTGACCGTCTGGTGACAGTGCGCTCTATAAGTACCATGACATTTACATTTACATTTACATCTGTGGGATTGATCTGTAATTTCCTGTTCCCGTGTTTGTATGCTGGCTATGTGCTACCCCCATCTGTGATCTGTCAGTTAATAACCTCAGGTATGGGTTGCAGGGCCTGTTTAACCATGTATTTCTGAGTCGGGGTTCATGTGGAGTTCACAACAGGCAAATTTGTTAATAAAGATGCGATTTAGTTTTTATACATGATTGTATCATTATTCATATTGACATTAACTTTCGCAATATTAACAGAGTGGACTAGAGTTTAATTGAGTAGAGTGTCATAGAGTGTAGTATTGTGGAGTGGAGTGTCGTAGAGTGGCCTAGAGTAATGTGGCTTAAAGTTCAGTGGTGGAGAGTAGAGTGCTGTGGTGTAGGATGCATTGGTTTTGAGTAAAGCGGTATAGTGCATTGGCGTAGAGTGCAGTGACGTAGAATAGAGTGGTCTAGAGTAAAGTGTGGAGAAGTGCAGAGTAGAGTGGAGTGGCACAGTGTAGATTACAGTGGCGTAGAATGGAGTGGTGCATGGTGTAGTGGTGCAAGGTGGAGTAGAGTGGTGTAGATTACAGTGGCTTAGATAGCAGTGTCCTAAAGTGACTGGGTCACAACGCAACCGCACCTGCCCCTTTATCCAAAAAGAGTCCACAGTTTTGCACAAAATATCTATCCAAGTGGAGTACTTTCTACTGGTTAATTACTCAGTGCTAACTCCTTGGATAAATGTCCAGGATGTATTCTGCACTACAGCTGCGTAATGGAGCAAGAGGAAATGTCTCCAGTGACCATGTGTGCGTTTTGGCAATGTGATTGTTCTCATGTGTCTTTATCCTGAAATTTGTGGTAACATGAATCTTCCTTTTTTTTTTACATATATATTTTTATTACATATCTGGTGCATACAAAAATAATGCAATTAATAATAAATACCTATAAATTCATCAAAACACAGCGATATACAAAGGGTCACATTCTTCCGGAATGGCTAAAAGACATTCAAATTTAAACTCTAGCATCCCTCCATTTTTTTTTTTTTGGGAAAATCTTTATTGATATATAGGCAGTTTAGACAGTTATCGCGTTACAACAGTACAGTTTGTGTTTCGTTTTTTTTGTTGTTTTTTTTTTGTTTTGTTTGTCATTTTTTTCTTGCTTGGTCAGTTTCCCTTGTTTTATGTAGTTACATTTAAGAAGTTGATATTCTTGTATCATACATTGCATTGCACAGAATTTCTTCACAATTGCACCATACAGTTTTTACAGCATGGGCTTGCCCATACGTTTTGTTGATAACATTACCAATGTGAGTAACACTAATTATCGTCTTAGTGACTGTGTCCAGCTTGCCTTTCTATTCACAATAACTTTTTTGAACATCCCCCCCCCCAACTTATGCCATCATAACTTTCACTTTATCGTCTCCCATTGTCCGCAGTCAAGTCCGCTGCTTTAACCCGCTCCACTCAATCCCCATATAGCAATGCAATCCCGTGGTCTGCCCTCAGTATTGCTCACTCCCAGTCGCATCCTCACTCATCTTCCCCCTCTGAGTCTACATTTTCTTCCTCCGGAAGTGGGTCGCAGATGTCCCCGCGATATACATTCCATGCCATCCAAACCTTATTCCACTTCCGGGGGGAGGCTCGAAGGATATAGACCCCTCTCTCTGTCACCATCAGTGTGTCCATATTGTTAGCCCACCTGCTCGCCGTGGGTAGATCTGGAGCCCCCCACTTCTGCGCGATGTCTCGCTTAGCCACTGTCATAGCCAGCGTAGCCCATAGCCTCCCGTACCTACCCAAGTCGTTGGGTTCCCAAACATTTAGGAGACATTTGCGTGGGTCAGGCAGAATAGTGATTTTAAGAGCTTGAGAGATAGTACGTAGTACCCGCCTCCAGTATTCCTGTATGTGCGTGCAGTCCCATAATGTATGAAATAGTGTGCCTTCCTCTCCGCATCCCCGTAGGCAGAAGGGGTGCGGTGCTCTGTGTATTTTATGAAGCAGTGTTCTGGTATAATAAATGCGGTGCAGGATCTTGAGCTGCACCAGTCTGAATTTCGTCGAAATTCCTACTTCCCTTGGGGAGGCCAATGCCTCGTTCCATTCTGTTTCATCCATCTCTCCTACCTCCCTTTCCCATTTCTCTTTCAGTTTTTGCGTGGGGTCAGCTAGGTTGTTAATGATCTTTTTGTAGGTAAGAGAGGTCGCTTTGTGTTGCATGAAATCAGTTAGCAGTCTATCTTCTAGGGGTGAGGATTCCGGTAAGTTCGTGCCCGCCGGAATCGCCCGTAGCAGTGCATGCCTGATTTGGACATACCTATACGTCTCTGTTGATCTAAGTCCGTACAGGTGCTGTAGTTGTGGAAACGACACCACTGTGTCTTTGTCCCACATATCTCCAACCGTGGAAATGCCTATAAGGTCCCACTGTGTAAATCCCTTACATATCCTCAGGGATCCCAGTGCCTTTGTGTCCCATAACGGTGTCAGTTTCGTTATTTTCCCTTTCCACCCCAGCCGTGCCTGTGCTACGTGCCATATTGTCGCTGTGTGTCGCGTTGGGCCCGTTAGGCGCCTCAGCTGCTGTCTATTATAGAGCACCGAGAGCATACAATCAGTCCCCAGTTGGGACCAGTCCGCTTGGTAAGCCGGGTCGTTCCTTGGGGCATGGATCCACTGGTTAATCACTTTAAGCTGAGCTGCCCAGTAATAGAGCTGTATGTTGGGTAATGCTATTCCCCCTTCGTACCAGCTTTTCACCAGTTTGTCATAGGCTATGCGAGCCGGGCCAGCGTTCCAGAGCAGGTTGGAGACCAATTCCGCAATTTGCCGAAAATACCGTGGCGGGACAAGGTAAGGGGTGTTTTCAAATACATATAAGAACCTGGGCAGTGCCATCATTTTATATAAAACTGCTCTCCCCAGGAGGGTCAGTGGCAGCGTGGCCCAGTGTTTCACATCCGCACGTAGGCGTTCCAGAGGCGGTTTTAGGTTGTAGTTAAAGAAGGCTGCGGCATCCCGCGTGACCACTATGCCCAGGTATTTAAAGGAGGATAACGACGTCATTAAGTGGCAGTCTGTTGGCAGGTGTGGCGCCAGGCCTGTCAGCGGATATATCACTGATTTCGACCAATTCAAAGTATAGCCCGAGGACCTCCCGTGTGTATTGCAAAGCTCCAATAGGGCCGGGATCCCAACGTCAGGGTCTACCATATAGACGAGCATGTCGTCCGCATATAGCGATACCTTGTCTTCCCCACCGTCCTCCCATTTAATGCCCCGGAACAGGGGCGTCTCTCGAAGCAGGATCGCCAGGGGTTCGAGTACCAGTGCAAACAGCAAAGGTGACAAAGGGCACCCCTGTCTGGTTCCTCTGCCCAGTGGGAACGGTGGCGAAATGTGGCCGTTCGCTATTACTTGCGCCACTGGTTGTGTGTATAGGAGTCGTATCCAGGCTATGTACTTCGGCCCAAAGCCCATACGTGCGAGAACCTCGAAGAGGTACTCCCACTCCACCAGGTCAAAGGCCATTTTGGCGTCAAGCGAGATGATGACCGCTTCCTCCGTGAGGAGGTGCGCCCGAGCCAGTACGCCATGGACCCTCCTCAGGTTCAACGCTGTACATCTATTAGGCATAAAGCCTGACTGGTCAGGGTGGATCAGAGCCTGTAGGTGTGGCATCAAACGAGTGGCAAGAATCTTGGCCAGAACCTTGGCCTCCACATTAAGCAGCGAAATCGGGCGGTAGGAGGCACAGTCTGTCTGCGGTTTCCCGGGTTTGGGAATGGCTACGATCGTCGCCATGCGCTGGTCAAGCGGTAGTTCCGCCCTGTCTCTACTTTCTTTATACATGTCTAATAATGGTTTGCTAAGCTCCGACGCCATGGTTTTGTACCACTCTATGGGTAGCCCATTAGGGCCCAGCGCTTTGCCCGATTGCAATGCCTGGATTGATAAGTGTATTTCCTCTTCTGTCGGGTCTTTCTCTAGTTCAAGCCAAGCCTCATGGGAGATAGTGGGGACGCCAATTGCATTTAGTGATTCCGACGCCATTGGGGCGGTGATGACATGTTTCGGGGTGTATATGTCTTGAAAGTGAGTAGCTAAAGTGTGTACAATGTCCTCCGGGTGTGTCAGTACTTGGCCATCAGTTGTGTGGAGTTTGTGGATACCTCTAGGTCCTCCCCCTCTTTTATCTAACCATGCCAGCATTTTACCTGCTTTGTCGCCTACGTCATAGATTCTATGTGCGGTGTTGGTGATGTAGCCCTGAACCGTCAGTTTGAGGTGATTCTGATATTGCTGCTGTCGTAATTGCAATGTGTGCGTTGTGGCTGGGGTGGGGTCCGCCATATGGGCGGCGCTAGCGTCATTTAATAACAGTTCCTGCTCCGCGAGTGCCCTCCGGGTGTCCCGTTTGTGCCCCGCTATTGAAGCTATCGCTGTGCCCCTGAGGACCGTCTTGTACGCTTCCCATAAGACTGATGGGGAAGCCACCGTTCCCGTGTTTTCCGCAAAGAAGTGTGTTGTCGCTAACTTGAGTTGTTTCCGGATCTTAGGGATTTGTAGGTAGGCCGGATATAGGGGGTAGATTCTAGCGCGTTTTTTGTCCCCGGTGGTAAGCGATAAAATGAGTGGTGAGTGGTCAGATACTCCTCTGGGCAGGATATCAAGCTTGTCCACTGATCCCAGCCCCGACCCAAGGAACAGGAAGTAGTCTATTCTAGATAGACTGTTATGTACCGCCGAGTAGTAAGTGTATTGAGTCGCTGTGGGGTGTAAGTGCCGCCATAGATCCGTGATGCCTAGGGCTTCTAGAAAGTCAGGTAACGCTGTGTTCCCTCTAGGATTGTTCCTGGCGGGCATGGTGTCCACCGTTGGGTCTATTATGGCATTCATGTCTCCCCCTATAATCGTGTCTCCCTCCGGTAGGTCTAGGAGGAATTTACCTAGGACAGGCAGGGCCACTGAGAGAAGCGCTGGGGGTATATAGACAGAGACAACATTAAGCGGTCTCCCCTCCCATTGGCCGTGTATAGCGGCGAAACGGCTCTGGTCGTCCGTCATGCGGTGAGTGATGATAAAGGGCGAGTGCTTTTTTATTAGTATTCCTGTTCCCCTCGAACCGGTGGTAAATTCTGCATGCGTTGCCATCTCATAGCCTCGCCTATCGAGTGCTTTACATGTCGTCCCTGCCATATGTGTCTCCTGGAGGAGGACTAAATCTGGGCCCTGGCGCTTTATGGCTTGTATCACCAACCCCCTCTTAATTTTGTCCCCCAGGCCCCTGACATTCCAAGTTAAGAGGCGCAGAGGAGGCACAGCTACTGTCTCGGGGTCAGCCCGCGCGGGCGCTACATGTAGTGAATGGGCCATGGGACTGGTGAGTTGATGGAATGCGTATTGTGGCGCTTACGGCTATGCAGACCTGACGGGTGATGCTAGAGTGTAAGTGTGCGGTTCCTCTGCAGGAGATGGTGTAGCGCGTGGTTCGAGCGATGGCTAGCAACAAAAACAAGAATAACATAACTTTAACTTTTTCCCCCCTCCCTGCTCCCCTGCTCCACGGACAAACCCCCGCCCGTGACCCCAACTTCGCAGAGTGCTTAAGCCCCTACCCAACTATCTTACTTTCTCGTGGGGTCGGTGAGTTCCTTACAGGCACTAACTGTGCCCACCTTACTCAGCTGCTTCGGAACCCAGGTCCATTATGTCTCATCTTGTCTTGCTCCGCTACAGGGAGTCATCAAACCGGGGCCGGCTGCCCCGAATCGAAGAGGTCCTGCGTCGCCTCAAAATCAGTTCCGTCCGTGCCGTCCCGACGCGGTGAGTGAGCGGCCTGTGTATTCAGCTGGCTGTTGTTCCGTTGTTCGGGCTGCTCCCTGTTTGTGCGATGTTGTCGTCCATTCCGGCGCCAACCATCGAGCCAGTCCCGGGCCACTTCCGGATTGTCGAAAAACCAGGTCTTACCGTCGGCGACCACCCTCAGTTTGGCCGGAAACAACATTGAGTATGGAAGTTCTCTGTCTCTCAGCGCTTTCTTAACCTCCGTGAACGATTTGCGGCGTCTGGCTACCTCTGCCGTGTAGTCTGGGAAGAAGGCCAAGGTAGCGTTCTGTATCTTGACTGGGGGGGAGACTCTCGCAGCCTGCAGGATGGCATCCCTGTCTCTGAAATTAAAGAGTCTCGCCAGCACAGGCCTCGGAGCAGCACCAGTTTTGGGCATTCCGCCTGGGACTCTGTGCGCCCGTTCCACGGAGAACAAGTGGGAGAGCCCCTTCGGTTGTAATTTGGTCTTGATGAGGTCTTCAATGTAGAGGTCCATGGCTCCCTTCCCCTCCGTCTCTGGAAGGCCAAGGATTCGCACATTATTTCTTCGAGAGCGTCCTTCTTGGTCGTCCAGCTTGTCCTGTAGCAGCCTGGTGACCTTCTCCATCCGTTCCATGGCCGTTTGTAGCTCCGATGTGTCCTCCACCAGGGACTTCGTCACCACCTCGACCTGGGATACTCTTTCTGACATTTTTTGAAAGTCCGCTCGCAGTAGTGTGACTTCAGTCGAGATAGATCCCACCGTGGTCTTGACATCCGACAGCGTTCTCATGATGTCCTCCAACGTTACCTTTGCGGTTTCTTCCGCATCTTGAGAAGTCCCGGCGGAGTTCCGCCCGCTGGGCAGAGATCTTGCATGTTGGCTGTAGGCGAACTTGTCTAGCTTGGCCTGTGTTGAGCCACTCCTGTTTGTTTTCCCCGTCATGCCGAGAGGTCCACAGGACGTGGTCTCGAACCTCCCGCGCCGGGACGACGGAGGAAGCTGTGTCCGGGGTTGGGCGCCGTGGAGCAAAGTCTGGTCGCGTTTTCAGAGGATTCCCTCTGTCCGTTTCCCTCCGCGGTCAGCCCCTTCGTCGCTTCGCTGCCGCCTGACGACACAATAGTCTTAGCTGCCGCTGGGTGCCTGCACGCTTTCACGCCACTTAATCCCCCGTTTCTGGAGTGTGCAATGTCCAGTCCGAATGCCAATGCCTCGGCTCGGGGGTATGGTGTTTCTGCAGGCGTGGCGTCTCGGCTCAAGTGTGTCGCTATGTGTCACGCACTGGACGCGTGTTGTCTGTATTTTCAGGGTCTCAGCGGGGCCCCATTATTTCCAAGTTCTAGTCCCAGGCTCCTCACCACGGCAGTATTGGAGGTATATGGCGTTATGGGGGCGTCACTGTGGACGCGGAAAGAGCACCGTTTTTTTTTTTTTTTTTTTTAAATTTATATTTCCTGGTATATTTTCATTCCCCCTGTTATTCCTTCGTTATTGTCCCATTGTGAAGTAAAGTTATAGCTCCTTGGCTCGCCCTCCAGCTCCGCCGCCTCCACCCGTCTCTGCAGCTCCGAGCGGTGCCGTTTCTCCGTTCCGGCCTGTCTCCTGAGTGCGCGCTGGATAGTCCCCCGGGGGTACTCGCCTTCACCCTCCGTCGGCCGGACCTCTTCCCTCGGAGTTCGACAGTCTCAGGGGGGGGCCGGCGGCATCCACTTAAGTTTCAGTCACTGGATACTGCACTCCGGCGCTCGGCGTCTCCCCAAGGTTCCCGCTGCGGTTTCTGTGACGCTTCCTCCCGCCAGTCTCCGAGAGGCTTCACTCCCTCCTTCCAGATGGGGCACTCACCGGCAGGCTCAGCGTCCACTACTTCCCGGGGGCCGCAGCGCCAGGTCCCGACCGTCCGGCTGATCTCTGTTGCGGGTGGGACGTAGGTGTCAGCCGGGCACCGGGGGCCGTCCCCACCAGTATGCCGGCTTGGTCTCACTTCCGCCGGGGCCGGAGGCTCACTTTAGCCCGGTGCTTCCCTCGCCAGTGCAGGCCCAACCGCGTCAGACGACGCCGGAGCAGATTGCAGCGGCCGTCTGTCTTCAAAAGCGGATCAGGATCTACCGCTTCGGACCCAGTCCCAGCCGCCGCCGCTTCAGGTGGGTTATTTACAGGTTTTGGGTGTCGGATTGATAGTAGGCCACAGTGCCCTCAGGAGCTCCTACGTTATGCTTCCGCCATGCTTGGCTGCTAGCCACGCCCCCCATCCCTCCATTTTTTAAGGGAGGCCCTGATGTTCTGCCCCACCTCCCTCATCCTTCTACCCCTTCGGGAATAAAGACATGCTTCGATGTTATGAATACCTAACAGCCTTGACAGCCACATCTGGAATGAGGGCCCGTGGAGTCCTTCACCCAGCAGCCAATAATATTTTTAAGACTGCAACACAAATAAATACAAATGCTTCCTCCTCCTTTTTCAACCTGAGATTAGAATCTATTCCAAATATCATCAGAACCGGGGATAGGGTGATTTTAACCCCTAGCAACCCCTCCCAGAATTTTTCCATCTCCGTACCTAGCTTATTCAGTGTGCTGCAGTCATAAAACATATGCACCAAATTTGCTGGCCCCTGGGAGCACCTTGGACACCTATCATCGTCCCTTTTCCCCCACTCAAAGAGCTTAGCTGGAGTATAATTCAGCTTATGTAATGTCTTGTAATGTTGTGCTCTAAGGTTCAAGGAGCGAAATAGATTGCTTGCCAGCTGCAATGCTTTATCTAGATCCACATCTGGGTCACCCAATTTCAACGCCCAAGAGGCCTCCACCTTATCCATGTCATCTTGCATTGTAGAAATCAAGTCCCCATAAATCAAACCAATCCTGGTACCCCAGCCAATACATACTTAAGAATCTTGACTTTACCTCCGGGGTTAATCTGGGGCCTAATGGTTACTAGAGTTTGAGAGATTTGTATGAACTTTAAGCTTTGATTCAGCGCAATACCGAATTTCAGCTGCAAATCTACGAATTTCAGCGAGGCAGCCCCATTTCAAAGGTCCCCTATTCTTCTGATTCCTTGAGACTCCCAAGATGTCCACCAACTATCTCTACTCAGATGAGGAAAAAGCTTTGAGTTCCAGCGGGGTGTATAGTAATTATACTTCGGAATTCCCAGTAATTTCCGAACCACTTTCCACACCCTCCACACACTATCCAGTACCTTGTATCTTTTTTTATTATAATATCGTCGGTCTGTTTTATGCAGTAGGAGCCTCACTGCTTCCTTCCCCAGCAACAGTTCAAAGATAGATGGGGGATGTGCATTCCCAAGTAGGCTGTTCGAGATATTCGTGGCATTGTCCACAAATATCGCCATTTGACTAAAAAGACATGCCACTAAATAATACCGAATATTTGGGACCCCCAATCCTCCTCTCTCGTGGTAAAAAGACAGGTATTTAAGAGATCTTCTTGTTTTTCCATACTGCCATACAAAGTTTATAAAGACTGATTCAATAGATTTTAACACACTTTCCCTCACCATAAGCAGGATCGAGCGAAAGAGATATAATACTTTCGGGAGCATGGTCATTTTAAGCACGTTAGCTCTCCCTATTATAGCCAGGTGGATGGAGTCTATACTTTTTAACTCCATTGTCATTGATTCCACCAACGGGTCAAAATTTTCTCTAATTATAGACTCCATTATGGGGCTGATTCTGACCCCCAGATGGATTGCCGAATCCGTATATCTTCCATCCCGTTTTATAATATTATTTGAACAGATTATCTGAGTCTTATTTCATTAAGAAGATACGCCGAGCAACGCCCAAACTCTGAAGATATTGCCCTCAAGGCGGACATAGCAGTATCCAGATCAGTAGTTGTAACTGCCAAGTCATCAGCATATGCCAACGCCTTGGTTTCGAATCCGTTGCACACCACAGAATTAATGCCCTCACACATTAGTATCTTTCTTATTAGCGGGTCAATGTAAAGGGCGAATAAGATTGGAGAACAGGGGCACCCTTGAAGTGTCCCTCGGGAGATGTATATTTTGTCCGACCCGCCGCCCATTAGCTGGATTCTGATATACGGATCGACATACATTGCCTTGATGGCCTTTATTATTTTAGGGCCAAAGCCCGTCCGTTCCAATATCCCCCATAAATACTTCCATGTAACACGGTCAAAGGCTTTTTCAGCATCCAGAAGGATCATGGCGATACGGCCCCCCGTGACAGCCTGGGCATCAAACAGCGTAATGTCCCGCCTTATGTGGTCCGTTGTTCCACGACCTGGGATAAACCCATGCTGCCACAGGGAAACCAGACCGCCAATGACCCCTCCGAGCCTATTAGCCAAAATCTTCTTGTATATTTTAGTGTCTGCATTTATGAGGGATATTGGACGGTACGACCCGGGATCTTCCTTAGATTTGCCCTTCTTATGGAGGACAACTATGTTCGTCTCTTTCCAAGAATCTGGGATTTCTCCAGAAACTGTTATACCACTGAATAGATCTAGCAATACAGGGGCTATCACTGCCTGTATGCACCTATATACTTCCGATGGGATATTATCCGGCCCTGCAGCCTTGCCAGCCGCTAAATTCTGCAGAGCGTTCACCACTTTATTCAATTCCATGTCACTATCAAATACTGCTTTCTCTTGGGCAGCCAGAATATGTCCAAAATCTTCAAAAGCTAAACTGGCAAGCTCTGCCCTAGTCTCCTCTTGATATAGCTTTTGATAGAAGTCTTTAAACACCCCTCTAATGTCTTCTGGCTCCGTATACCCCTGGATGCCCACCTGGATTTTCCCTACCATGTTTCTACTAAAACCATGTCTGATCCTTAATGCTAGTAACTTACCAGCCTGCTCCCCCGTCTCGTACATTCTTCCCTTATCTATCTAATAATCATCAGCACTTCTCTGAGCAGCAGACTTATAAATTTCTGCCTTAAGAGCTAGAATCTTACATAAACTCTCATTAGGCTCTTTCCCATCTGTAATGTCTGTCTCTCATATGTTGTTGTTCTGCCTGTACTATCTGTGCCATCAGCGACTCATGCTCCTCTCGAGCTTTTTTCCTCTGACTTGCAGAGAAGCTAATTGTCTCCCCTCTTAGTGCTGCCTTAAAGGAGTCCCAAACACAGTTTTGAGGCGCGCTATACATGTTCATGTCAAAATAACATTGTGCCCATCTCTTAAGGTGGCCCACAAATTTAGGATCAACTAGCAGTCTCCTCTCGAACGTCCATCTATAGGGGGGGGGTTCATAACATTATCACTCTCATAGGCTAAGATTAATGGGCTGTGGTCAGAAATTACCTTTGGCATTTTAGCGATTCCTATCCTTCCCGTCTTTGTACCTGATATAAGAAAATAATCCAACTTGGTATATTTCTTAAAGGGGCAGCAGAAGTAGGTAAAACCCGGGTTCAGTGGTTCCTTATACCCCCACACATCCATGAGACTGTGTGAGCTGATTAAAGCAGACAAGGCTCTAAAAACCTTGGGTTTAGTCCAGCATACCTTACGCTATTATTACATCTGCGGATATATTAAAATATATTAAAATCCCCGCAAACTATAAGGGGATATGGTCAATTCAATAACTCGACCTCCAGTTTATCAAATATATCGGGTTCATCCTGATTAGAGCCATGGATTGTACACAATGTTATCCCTATCTTCAGCTCCACGATCTCCCACCTACCCAAGGCATCTGCTAAAGAGCGCTTACAGCCACCCAGGCTAGTTTTGGCCCAAATAGCCCCCCGCCTGACAGTGGATGTCTGCATAGAGCACCCCAATAGCGCAAAGCCCTTAATATTTTACAGGTGTTTCTTAGACCAGGGCAGATGCGTTTCTTGTATACATATAATGTCCAGAAGATTCAAACCCACAAAATGCCCTAATTTCTGCCTTTTAATCCAGTCATTCAACCCCCCTATATTCAGAGCGCATATCTTAAGTTTCCTCATCTTTCCATTGTCCTAAAACTCCTGACCAATCCCTGCATAAACACCACACAGTTGCTGACCCTACGTACTTCAACCCAATAACAACAATGCACCAGATACATTTAACTTTTTCTTTTTTTACCCCCCTTCCCGCCTCGTGAAATACTCACCACCACCTCCCACTCTCCCCCCCCTTCCCCCTTCCCACCATGTGACCCCTCCACCCATCCCCGGCTTGATTCTGCCTACCCCCCCTCAGAGTGCTCAGACCTAGGTCTGTGCATGTGATGTGCGCAATCCTAGAAAGCAGTAGATCCTATAAACACAACAAAATCAGTAAACCCTATACCTAGAAGAAGAAGAGCAACAATTTCCTAAAATACACTCAGCTTTTGAAAAAATTAAACGCTTCCCTTCCCCCACTTCCACACCTAAAAAGCTTCTCCTCGCTATTCCTTCGAAAAACCAGCCACTACTAAGTAACGCCACCCCCCCTTCCCCTCATCACCCCTCAACACCCCCGACCATCTCTACAAATTAGACAGATTATTTGTCCAGGGAGTCCAAGTACTTCTTTGCCTTAATTTCTGAAGAGAAATACCGAGTGGTTCCTTGTTTAATGATTTTTATCTGTGCCAGGTTAACCAGATATGCCTGAATCTTTTTATCCTGAAATGGTTTCAGCATCTGCCTTAACCTCCAGCGTCTTTCTACCGTTATATGGCCGTAGTCGGGCCATACGAAAAATGAGACCCCCTGCTTGATCTCCTGGTATCCGGCCTGGCTTTATCCAATATAGACTGCCGCAGAAGGAAGTTTAAGAAAAAAAAACAGTATGGCCCGTGGTCTGTCACCCTCCTTCACCGGTGCTCTCTGTTTGAAGGGGATGCGGTGTGCTCTTTGGATCCCAGATGCCCAGTTCCACTCGGAGAGTTCTGGGAAAGCTGGCGAACAAAGGCTGATTATGTAGGTCTAGGTATCGGACCCCTCCAGGTCCTCCTGGACCCCCAAAACTCTTAGGTTGTTTTCAGACTCTTATAGCTTCCATTGTATATCCTTAATCTGGGCATCATGGGCCTCCACCAAGGTTACAGCATTAGCAGTGTCAGCTTCTATTACCATCATCCTTTCTTCCAGATTTACCACTCTTTCTCCCATATTAGAAAATGCCTTCGATAGCTTCCTTACTACCCACAGCATTTTCCTCATCCCTGCCTGTGTTTTTCAGCTATCTTGACGCTCCTCTTCCCTGTGAGCAAGGATAGCCTGATGAATAGTCTCAAGCGTGGGGGGAGCGTCAGCCTTTGGGACCGGGGTTGTTTTTTCAGATGACCCTGAGAGTGGCGTATTTGCAGAGTAATCCCATGAAAGGTCTTTTCTTCCTCTATTTTCCTTCCCATTTTGCACCAGCACTTTTTTGGTTGTTCAGAGATGGTCCTCCTCACTTTCCTCTGGGTCTGATTCCAGACTGCTGGCCCCCTGCGAGGTGCTTAGTATGTCATCCGACCACTCTGCTTCCTCTGACACCGAGAAAAAGCAGTCACTCGACTCCTTCTCAACTTCCAACCTATTTTTATCTTCCATAGGATTCTTATCTTCTAGTATAGCAGTTACATTTTGTCTACCAGACTGGTTCGTAACCTCCTGATGGGGTCAAGCACTAGCATATTGCACAACATATCTCCCTTGCACTGTTGCCATTACTGTCTTTATTGCCAGAGTCCTCAGCCGGGACAATCGAGGGTGCATTACTCAGATCTAAATCCTTCGCAGCGTTTTGTTCCTGAAATGCCACACACCCCTTATTCCCCCCCATCTGCAGCAGCCAGTCCCAAACCCATCAGGCTTACTCCCTCCTGAGCCACTCGAGCCGTTTTAGACATTGTTCCAGAGCTCCCCGGACTCACCGCCTGAGCTCTTGTTCCACTTCCGACATTGTTTTCAGTGTTTCCTACGTTTGTACTCCCATTAGCAGCCGACTCTCTCCCTCGCTGCATCAGTTCCACCACCGTGGGACCCGTCTGCCTGTTCTTCGCAGCTCCTACACCCAGGGCTCCGCCCTTTCCTCTCCTTGGATCTGAGAGCCGTAGTCTTTGCGGACGTCCGGGGGCGCTTTCACTGGAGGCCGGGACGCTCTCCCAGGGACCGGATTTTCCGCGTGTGCTGACAGCGCCTTGCTCCGAGCTTTACGGGCGGCTACTGCCGTAGCTGCCGTAGCTTGCCATAGCGGAATCCTCGCTTGTGAGCTGAAACACCAGACGCCGCAGGTAACTCTCTACACACCGTCTCACGAGGTAGGTGACCGTTCCAAGATGCTGAGGCGGGAGGCACTTACGGGAAAGCAGCATTCGATCTGGGGGGGGGGAGGCATAAAATAGATTCTTAGCGCGGTGGAGCCCTCTCCAATCGGGTCACATAGATACGGTCAGAACGCTGCCTGCTAGTGTCGCTAACGTCCACCTAAGCGGCCACCATCTTGCTCCGCCCTCATTTTAGGTAACGTGAATCTTCCTATAGAGAAGATGCCAAGAGTACAAAGAGGTAAATCTCCACCAAACAAGGGTCCTTCCTCTTAACTATTCGAAGTCAGTGCTTCTTTGTTTGGTGGAGATGTCCTCAAATTACTCTGCATCAAGAACTCCTCACCAAAATCATCAGGAAACTTGCACTTTGAAAGCTCCTGCTTGCTGGAAGCGGAGTGTTTGCTTTTGCTTAGTGGGAGCTGTCTCCTCATGCCAAGCAAAAGCAAACCCCTATATCCGGGGGTTGGGCACCCTGGGACATAACAGGAACAAGTCCTGGTGGTGTGCGGTCCCCAGGGCCATTAATGGCTCCGGAAGGATCTACAATTCACTGGCCGGTTCCGGGGAGGCGGTGGTCCCTGAGACTGTATATATAGCCTGGGAGGGTGCTGTGTGCCCCCCCCCTCGCATATATTTTAACTGCTGGCCCTGGGTAGGAGGTGATCCCTGGGGTTCAGGGGGGTCTGCGTGGCCCCCCTGAATTATTCGTGTTAAGCCCTAGGGAGGTGGTGGTCCCCGGGGCTCTAAAGAGCCCATAGAGAGGGTGTCCATGCAGTCCCCCTCCTTTTTAATAATAAAGCACTGGGAAGGTGGTGGTCCCTGGGGATCAAAGAGGCTCCGGAGGGGCCCCCATGCGCCTCCCTCCTTTTTCTCTAACTGCCCACGTTCCCCCGGGACCCATCCCACTTGGGGGCTTCTTCAAAAACAAGCGCAGGAGTCTACACTTTTCTTTTTTCCATTTTATGGCAATATTTACAAATACTTCACAAAATCCAAAAACAAAATGCTTATTTGCCATCCCGGGGTCCCTCTAGGACCCCCAAAACAAGGCTTGGGGGACCAGGGTATTCCTACCCTGCCCTCTTTTCTTTTTGCACCTTTTTTATTGGCACTCCCAAGATTGCTGCTAGCCCTTCCTGGTTGAAAAGTTGGTAGCAAATCAGATCTGTGCACAAGCTTGTTATTATTGGCAAATTGTTCACAATTGTAGCTATCCAAATTTTGTTTCCCATGAATTTTTCGACAAATTCTGAACGGATTTAAAACAAATAGTGTAATAAAATCTTCCTTTCTGCCAAATTTGGTGTAATTCCACCCAGCTGTGTTCAAAGCCCCTGTTAGAATTAACATGGGAAAGCACATTTTTTAGACCCCCCCCCCTCTTTTACTTGGCCCTTGCTTGACAGATTGCCGCAAAACAAGACCTAACTTGATACTTGTTTTGGAAAATGTAGTGAAGATTTGTCAGACAACGCCAAAGTTATAGGCAAGTCCAAAATGCGTTTCCTCTGGAAACCTGGTCCTAACTATAACTACCTACTGGCGACTGTATTGTTTGTAACAGCAGCATGAATTTAATCAATGGTGATTTGGTGAGGCTGAGGCAGCCAAACACATTTTCAATGATACGGATGAGACCGGGGGCATGAGTCACGCCGGCAGTATGAAGAGCTCTATTAGAGGTACCATGACGATCAAACAGAAAATGTTTGCCTAGTGATATTGGCCAAAAAAGTAATCAGCAAATGGTGGGAGCTCACTTCCCTTGTGCGATACACTGAGGTGAACAAGGTCCAGCTGGGCCTGCGGATATTCACTGTCACCACCTATAAATCCCCGTACCCGGGATTGCCGAAGGAGTAGGGGAACTTTACGGCTTAATCCTGTAAGGGAATTATTGATATTTTGGTGAAATATGCAGAGCTCGACCTAGCCCACAATCGAAGTGAATTGAGAAGATCAAGAAGATGCTGAAGACCAAGGCACATTGAAAGTGTTACAAACAAAAATGTCTGAGAGACTGATCAAATACAAGGAGGAAATAAAACTCAAAATACAACAACAATTTCAGCATGAAAACCGCGATTATACAGAGGGGAGGATCCTAACCTTCGCAAGAAAGGGCATCTACAGAAAATAAATGCATCAGGAAGATACCCTGAAAAAACCAAGATCCTATCTCTATAGAATCTAGTTCAGATGTCAGTACGGATAATGAAGATCCAGTTGATAAGGCTCAGAGGACAAAACCAACGATTTCAGAATGAGTACCGCCTTTTACGTCAGGCCGACAAACCCAGGAAAGATCGACCCCCCAGCTAAAAGGAAAAGGAAGGGGCAGGGAAAGAGGTGCCAACAAAGGTGCATGATCAGAAGTGTGGGTGGGCGAAGTGTCGCAGACCGGGCAAACAACTCACCAGAAAAAGAAGAACTGAGCCCCGTTTGATGGTCATGAACTTGTTCGACTGTGAACTGACTGCCGATAAAATCTCACTTTTAGATTTGGGACTGTCATTCTGGCCATGTTCAGGATTTAACTATGCCCACATTTGTGATGATCTATGCTTGCTTAATAGGAAACTGAAATTGAGTAAAATGCATAAGCTGTCCAAACACAAACTCTGTATTAAGCAGAACAGTTTACCCTCCTGAGATCTTTACATTGGAGTGGCGAGAGGGCTACTAGCACTGGTGGCATTACAGAGGGAAAGTGAATGATCTGCCACGAATGTGGAATTGGAACAGGTCTTAGACACAGTGATTATTGACACAGACACCAAGTGGTGACGGCTTTAAACCTAAGTCATGTCTCATACCAACGCTACCACATGATAATCTGGATGTCTTCCTTGACATAGTGATCAAGGAATTACTCGCCCTGAGAGACAGGGGTCGGAGGACATCCAATAATGTTAACATCTGCCCAAAGAGTATCCTTAGAGGTATTGAAAAGCGGCACCACCATAGAAATCAAACCCTCCGATAAGGGAGGCAAAGTGATTCTGGATACAAGTATATATGAGGAAGGGATCATGAGACAACTTTCTCAGAATGATTGCTATGAAGTAATTACTGTTGATATGTATAAGGCCTCTGTAGATGAGTATCCGGATCATTTGATGGAGTGGCGAAATAGGGGGATCTTAGAGTACGATGAATACAACTTTCTAAGGTCAAATTACCCCAGAGTTCCATCATTTTATGTACTGCCCAAAGTGCATAATAGCACCACAAATCCCCTGGGGAGACTGATTTTCTCCTCCAATAAAATCTTTCTGGAAAATACAGCTATATACATTGATTATTTCCCTTTTCCATTTGTGGCAGCTCTCCCGGCATATTGCAGGGACAGTGAAAAGATTTTCTGTCTAAAATTCATAATTTGGAGTGGTCAGAGTCTTTTCTCATGATCACAATTGATGTGGTTTCTTTATATATGTGTATAGATCATATGTTTGGAGTGACCGTGTGTGAGAATTTCTTGAAAACAAGGCCAGCATGTTTTTTGGAACTCAACAAAATGCTCATGAGTATGATTGAATTTTGTCTCAAGGAGAATATCTTTGTAGACGACGGGGTCTTTTATCGGCAGAGGTTTGGGATAGCGATGGGAACCTGCTACCCCCCCTCCCCCCCCAACTTTGCGAACCTCACGATGGGCTGGTGGGAGAAGTAGGTGGCCTGGGCAGATGACAACCAGACTTACATGCAATACGTTTTGATTTGGACCCTTTATAGTGATGATTTGTTTTATTGTGTAATGGTCCGAGGTAAAAGGCATATGAGTATCTTGCAAGACTAAATGACAGCCCTTTTAATTTGAGATTCACAGTAACCATGAGCTCTCAAGAGATCTTCTTAGATGTCCAACGGTTGGTACTAGAGGGAAGAGTATATATGTCTGTACACTGCAAAGCTAAGGCAGGGAATAACACTTTGCACTACAAGAGTCAGCACCCCAAAAAAAATTAACAGAGAGCATACTCTATGGGGAGACCTTAAGACTAAAGAAAACGTGTAGTAATAATATTGAATTTGCAAAACAGACCTCTCAAATGAGGAGAAGATTGAGACAAAGGGGCTACACACCTAAGCTCTTAAGTGCAGCCTCTAAGAAAGCAGAACCCCTCACCTGGGATCAGTTACTTTATTCAATTACCAAGTGGAACCCCTGGGGGTGGGGAGAATAAGTCCTATTATTCTCTCTCTTATCAAGTCAGGAATCTGATGTGCAAACATTGGACTATTCTGAAATACGACATTGTAAGTGGCCTAGAATTGCCTTCACAAACCTCTATCACCTATAGAAGAGGTAGGACGCTGGGGGATAAATTAACTCACAGTTGCTACCCTAGGGACCATAATACGGATACTTGGTTAATTAAACCCCAGAGGTTTTACAAATGCGAGCACTGCTAAGCATGTAGATTTATCTCCAACACTACAGGGTATGTTACATCTGGTGGATACAAGAGAAAAATAGGTCATTTTTACAACTGTAGCTTTGACCACTGCATGTATATTTTAGTATGTCCCTGTCCACTTATGTATGTGGGCAGTACTATCTCCTACTTGAAAAACGTATACTAGAGCACCTTCATTTGATCAGGAATGCCAATTTCACTTACTTCCTTGCAAGACACTTTTATGAGCAACATAATAGTGATGTGGCCAAACTGTTCTTCGCAATAGATAGAATTCCAAGCAATTTGAGAGGTGGCAAATGGGTGAGGCAATTAAGACACCTTGAGTCCAGGTACATCTTGGACCCTAGACACAGTCACCAGCACGGCTGAATATATATATTATATATATATATATATTCTTATAATCAAACGGAGCAGCGAGTGCGGTGAGAAAATCCCTGTGCAAAGGGAAAGCGTGGCGATATTTGTAACGGCTTGGTCCTGCCATACTCGATACACACCACCAAAGAGGCGCCCAGCAGTCAGTAAACGGGACTATGCGAAAAGGAATATATAAATGTGATCAATGGCCTTTGGGCCCGAAACGCGTCATGGCTGTGGTTTGTTTGAACAGATAATAAAATAACTCTTACAGCAGCAAATTGCGGTCTGAGTTCCTTTCTTCCCCGGCGAAGTGAGAAAGTGAGAGGAGTTGCTGTTTGATTCACTGCATTAAATAAGTCAAACCTGACATCAGCTATATCGAGAATCTGTGTTCCTGCTTTGTGCTCGATAGCACTTGGGAGCTTTCCGTGTGGATACATGTATGTGTTTGTATATGTATATCTACATGTGGCTATATATTCACTTAAAAAAACTAAAGTTACAGAGTAATTATAGTTAGGAAATAGAATTTTTTTTAAACTTAAAAATTCACTGAAAAAAAACAAAGGTTACAGGGACGTTATAGTTAAGCTCAGATTTCACTCGTACAAAACCAGTGAAATTCAGCAGTTATAGTTACCTAAACTAACTATAAAATACACCCCACAATGCACTGCTTATGACCTCACATATTACATCACTCATGACATAGTCAATGACAACACTGATGACATCTCAAATGACATCGCTGATGACAATCATCCAGTGAATGTAAGTGTTTTTAAGAGTTTATGGGTGTTAAACATATATATATATATATATATATATATATATATATATTTTCAAAGCAAACGTCCCTTTCTGGAGGAGGAGCGGCCGGCCAGCTGGTGCAGGTGACGAGTCAAGGACCAGACTCGTAAAATATTCCGAGCAATTTCAAAAAGACACCGCACTCTTCTCGGATGTTTTCAAGCTTATTTAATCCATCTCAAGTAAAACTTCCTCACCTACGCGTTACGAACAAAACTGTTCTTGATCACGGTAGTAGGTGAGGAAGTTTTACTTGAGATGGATTAAATAAGCTTGAAAGCATCCAAGAAGAGTGCGTCTTTTTGAAATTGCTCGGAATATATATATATATATATATATATATATATATATATATATATATATATATATATATATACTAACCTACTACAAAAGTTCAGTTAGTATACTATATATATATATATATATATATATATATATATATACTAACCTACTACAAAAGTTCAGTTAGTATACTAGGTGCACTAATACTGAGTGATACTGCTGTAACATATATTTAGCAAGTGGCCTTGTGACTATATGTATCCTTGTGTGTATAGGTGTGTGTGAGTGGCTGTATGGGTGTATAAGTGGTTGTGAGAGTAGCTGTGTGAGTGAGTGAGATGGTGTGTGAGTTGCTGTATTGGTGAGTGAGTGGGTATGTCAGTGGTTGTATGGATGTGTGAATGATGTTTTGAGTGGCTCTATGGGTGGGTAACTGTTTGTAGGGACTGTATGAGTGAGTGACTGTGTGTGTAAGTGGTTGTATGGGTGAATGAGTGGCTCTTTGAGTGGGTGATTGGTTAAGTGAGTTGGTGTGTGAGTTGCTGTATTGGATAGTGAGTGTCTGTGTGAATGGCTTTATGGGTGAGTGAGCGGATGTGTGAGTGCTTGTATGGATGTTTAAATGGGTATGTAAGTGGTTGTGTGGGTGTGTGAGTGTGTGTCTGAGTGCTTGTATGGGTTAGTGGCTGAGTTGTGAACCTGGATGGGTGCGTGAGTAAGTCAGTGACTAGGTAAAAACAATGTGTGTGTGGTTGTGTGGACAAGTGTGTGGCTATGTGACTGAGTGTACGGGTGAGTGACTGGTTGTATAAGTGGCTGTATGAGTGAGTAAATGGTTGTGTAGGTGGCTGTACAAGTGAGTGGGTATGTGAGTGTCTCTGGAGGAGTGAGTGGGTGTTTGAGTACTGTTATGGGCCTGTAAATGGGTATGTGAGTAGTTGTGCAGGTGTGTAAGTGGGCGTTGCATGGAGGTGTGAGGGAGGTTCTATGGATGATGTCATTTGAGATGTCATTAGTGATGTCACTCACCATGTCATGAATGATGTAATATGTGAAGTCATAAACAGTACATTGCGGAGGCGTAAGGTAACTATAACTGCTTTATTTCACTGGTTTTGTACAAGTGAAATCTGAGCCTAACTATAACGTCCCTGTAAACTTTGTTTTTTTTTTATTGAATTTCTATGGTTTTTTAACTAGTGGTCTTGTTTGCAGACTGGTGGAGAATAGGGCTTGGCCTCTGAACACCTCTCAGCAATTCCGCTGTATGGGACTTACTTAAGGTAACTGGAGGGCTTGCTGGCCCCCAAGGACCCTGAGCATCCAAGGGGACTTCATCCCCCAATCAGCAGTGTGCCAGGAGGTGCATTTGCAGAGTGGTGGAGAAAGGGTGTGTGGCCTAGAAAGACCTCTCAGCAGTTCCGCAGTGTGGGACTTACTGAAGGTAACATGAGGGCTTGTTGGCTCCCAAGGACCAAGGAAATCAAAAGGGGGGAGTGAAGAGGTGATGCCGGTGGGCACCGAGGTGGGCACGTTCTCCTCTTGTCAGGGTTTTAGGTTAATCAGAAAGGGCCACCTCACATTGGGTGGATGTGTATCCAGATGTCATTGGAGTACACCATCTTTGTTAAAATACCCCTCACACACCAAAAGGGCCCTTGGTGTCGTGCTTCATCATCGGGGTCTTCCCGTCCCGCTGCGGGGCGGGGCAGTGCTGCGACAAGCGGATACGCTGGAGCACCTTTAGATGGAGGTGCTATGTGTTGGGAGTGAGTGTCAGTGGGGTCAGGGGTGATATACGGTGTGAGTTAAAAAATACCTGGCCTAGTGGAAAAAGAAAATTTTATTAAACACTGGCTGGTATTATTAAAAGGAAAAAGTGAAACGGAGAGATGGAGCAGGTTAATGGGCTCTCTCTCCTAAGTGGGTCAACATGTTTCGAGGCACGGGGCCTCTACGTCAGGACCTAGGGGAGATCCCCCTGTCACTCACTAATGTTTTCTCCACATAGGTAGAAAAAGTGTATGTACAAAAAAGTGAACAAAAAGAACTATGTGAGTAACTACAAATTAATAATTACAGCACATATATGCTACCACACTAATAATGTAGTATGCCTGCAAGATAAGAGTAATAGATAAAAAATGCGCCGATCCCAAAGTGCGCTTAACTCTAAATTACCTGTAATGAAAAATGAGAAACACACATAGAAATATATACAAGTAGGGGATCCTGTGTAAACATTGAGGATTATTGAAGAGTCCCTTCAGCACACACACAGTCAGTCACACACAGAGTAGGTAACACACATAGGTTCTGCATAGCCAGAGGTATGAGATATGGAAATGCATACTTATCAATGGGGGGATCAATGCCTCATGAGCCAGCATAAGACTGAAGGGTATGGTGGGGTATCAGCTGCAAAGAAGGAAAATGGATATAATGTAATCCTGCCCTCGAAGTGATGTAAGGTAACTCAACCAGGTTGAGTTGGAATACAGGCTTTATCTAACCCAAGACGGCTATGCCGTACTTACTGTGCCCCTAGCACGCTTGTGCTTCCTCCTTCGTCCGCGGCTTCCGTGGATGTGAAGGGGGGAGTGGGCGGCGTGTTTATATACTCGATAGTAATTGGATAATTGATCAATTAAGCGTGGCGGGAAGTTCGCCGAATATACATGGCCAGAAAGGGAAATAAGGGGGCGGCCATGTTGGAGTGTTAGATACAACCAATAGATGTTGATTCCTCAGGTATGGTACCCGTTTGATAATGATTGTGGGCACTCTTCTTGAGTATAGAGCAAGTTCTAGCTGAAAAGGTAGTCAGACCGGGAGGTTGAAACCGCAGCGGCGCCCGGCGCTGTGTGGTTTGTCACTGCGCATGCGCCGGAGTTAGCACACTACCGCGCATGCGCGTAGGGCAGTCACTGAAGGCGGTGCCCATGCGCACCGTGCTGCCTTAGTCGTGATCCTTGCTGACACCAGCGCTGCTCAGGTTGGACAGTCTCATAAGGATTTGGAAAGTATCATGGCTATAGGCGCTGGTATACATGAAAACTATCCATAATAATAGGTAATCTGGAACTGAAATGTCCGATTTTTATGAAGACTCGAGGAGTTTGAGTTAAAAGGAGGTGTTGAGATGTTGGAAAAGGGGATGTTACCAAATATTACGATACGGACCCATATATGCACACCTTTCAGGAACCAGGTTGGCTGGAAGGGGTGGGAATTTATGGGGAACTCGTAATGTGGTACATCTATGTTACAGGGGCCATTCTTACAAACAGAAAAAATTCATAAAAACAGAAAAGATTCCATTTTGGAGACAGAGGTGTCTGCAGTGTTATAAAGTACAACACACCCTACGTGTGCAGTTGAGACCACGGGATGTCATCGTTCAGGCCAGTGCGATGTGACCCCAAACGGAACACCCAACGTTGTTCTTTTGATAGAAGCTCTCTATCATTGGGGAAGACCTCAATAACAGTCCACTTTAGGTCATGGACACTGTGTCCTACAGTGGCAAAATGGGCAGACATTTTTGTAGATGTCCTGTTGCAGCGTACATTGCTGCGATGTTCACCCATTCGAATTTTTACGGGTCTGCTGGTCATACCTACATACTCCTTGTTGCACGGACAGGTGATCAAGTACACCACATTGCGACTGTTGCAATTCGTGAAAGCACGCTGCTCCCATGTAGAGTGGTTAGAAAAGGTGATGCTCTTACTCTTCTTTGTGTATTGGCAGGATACACAAGACCCACAAGGGTGGTGTCCACTGATCCCTGCGACTCTAGGGGGTTCAATTGCACCTGTTGATCTTGGTCTTGTGTGTACCAGGAGATCCTTTAGGTTCATTCCCCTCCTATGTGCAAACATTGGTTTGGGGAAATCCAGTTGGCCACATGATAACACCCTCCAATGTTTGTTCACGATTTTCGTGATCTGGTTGGAGTTGGTGTTGTAGGTGGTAACGCAAATGGGGCGTGGATCTGGTTCTTTTGCTTCCGTGTCGTCCAGGAGGGCTTCCCTGTTGTTATTGCGAGCACGCTTCAGACCTTTACGAACAATATTCGCCGGGTATTGTCTTTTCAGGAGTTTGCTCTCCAGGTCTGCTGCTTGAGTCTTAAAGTCATCTATGCTGCTACAGTTACGCCGTAGGCGGAGAAATTGTCCGTACGGAAGGTTCTCACGTAGGTGGCGCGGATGGAAGCTACTGTACAGAAGTAGACTGTTCTTAGCTGTCGGCTTGAAGTGAGTGCTAGTTGCAAGTTTGCCTCCTTTAGGGAAGATGTTCAGATCTAGAAACACTAGATTTTCGTTGGAAGCAGTATGAGTAAATCTCAAGAACTGATCTTGCTGATTAAGCCAGTTCATGAAACAGGTAACCGAGTCAAGGTCGCCCTTCCAGATGACAAAAATGTCATCTATGTATCTCTTCCAAGTGAGTACATGATGCCTGTGGGGATTGCTCTGATCCAGGATCTTGGTGGATTCCAGGTGATGGACGTAAAGACCTGCCAGACTGGGGGCACAGGTGCTCCCCATACTGGTCCCGTGTCTTTGGAGGTAGTAGGTATCTTCATATTATTCTTTGTGAGGGACAAAGAGATGCATTCGAGGACCACTTGTCTGGGGGTGTGGTAATCCCATGGTGTGGAGAATAATACTTCCTCTATTATCTCCAAGGTTTCTCTATGTGGAAGACTTGTATATAGGCTCTCCACGTCAAGTCCCACAAGAAGGTCGTGTTCAGGGTCAAAGGGAACATCCTTGATCAATTGAAGGACTGCTTTAGTATCCCTCAAATAGGTATCGGTGCTCTGCACAATTGGCCGGAGGAATGCATCTGCGAACTTAGATAGTGGTTCCAAGATCGAGTTTATACCGGACACTATCGGACGCCCAGGTGGATGAGGGGCGTCCTTATGAATTTTAGGTATAGTGTAAAAGTACGGTACTTTTGGTTTGTCTTGGATTAGAAACTCACTCTCTTTTCTAGTCAGCCAATCATGCGCTCTCGCTTCCTCAATCATTATCTGGATCGAGATCCTCACTTCCTCTGTGGGATCTTCTCTTAGTACCTGGTAATTCCGTGCATCATTCAGTAGTTTTTTGCATTCCCTATCGTAGTTACTATAGGTCTGTACAACCGTTGCCCCGCCTTTGTCGGCTGGTTTTATCACAATAGTCTGGTTATTCGCAAGTTCCTGCAGTGCAGCCTGTTCCTGACGGGAGGTGTTCCTAAAGGAGATCTTGTCACTGTTCGGTAACCTCTCAAGATCTTCCACATTATAATTATAAATTGGTCAAGTAAACAGTCAATTACACTGCTACTAAATCCTCCATCCAAATATTTATTTATATATATCCACTTATTCTTCAATGCAAATTGCTATATATATAATGCATATTTAAATAACGAAGCAAACCACATTCACTGGATGATGTCATCAGTGATGTAATTTGAGATGTCATCAGTGATGTCACTGACGATGTCATGAATGATCTAATATGTGACATCATCAGCAGTGGATTGCGGGTGCGCGAAATATAGTTAGTACAACTAACTATATAGGAGCAATTTCAATGGTTTTGTATGAGTAAAATGTCCAGCTAACTATAACACCACTAAAACTTATAGTTTTTGAGTGAATTTTAAAGGTTTTTTAAATGCTAATTCCTAACTATATAAGGCCTGAAACCTATGGTTTTTTCAGTGAATTTGCAAGTTTTTTAAAATGCTAATTCCTAACTATATAAGGCCTGAAACCTATGGTTTTTTCAGTGAATTTCAAAGGTTTTTTAAATGCTAATTCCTAACTATATAAGGCCTGAAACCTATGGTTTTTTCAGTGAATTTGCAAGGTTTTTTTAAATGCTAATTCCTTACTATATAAGGCCTGAAACCTATGGTTTTTTCAGTGAATTTCAAAGGTTTTTTAAATGCTAATTCCTAACTATATAATGCCTGAAACCTATGGTTTTTTCAGTGAATTCGCAAGGTTTTTTAAATGCTAATTCCTAACTATATAAGGCCTGAAACCTATGGTTTTTTCATTGAATTCGCAAGGTTTTTTAAATGCTAATTCTATTAGCGGATAACGTTTTTATATATTAAAAGTTTTTTAAATCTCAAATGCCTGCTTTGCTAACAGAGTTTTTAAGCACAGGCTCTTTTGTCTCTGGTGGCCATCTTGGGAGACTGCATATCAGAATTTTTTTAATGAAATATAAGAGGATTTGAGAAGTCACTCAAAATGTGCCCTAATTTTTCTTTCTTCAGCACTAATCATAATTTCTATGGCAAAATGAACCCCCTCATTTTGTTCCTTTGCAAATTAAATGTTTTAAGTGTTAACACTTTATTCCAATCAAGATGATTTCAGGTGTGCCATACTTTTGTCATAAGTAAGACTGTTAGCGCTCTAGTTGTTCTTTAGAACACTCTGGGACATTCTGTCATTGGGCTATAGTTGGGCTACATCTGGCTGATATTTGGGCTACATTTGTTTTTTTTGTCTCTGGTGGCCATCTTTGGGCTACATTGGGCTACATTTGGGCTCTAACATATATATAGCCCAATGTAGCCCAATATATATTTTTTCAAAGTTAATTTTCGTAAAAACCACTGGAGCACATATCTTGAGACATAGCAAAGGCACATCGGGCTACCAGTCCCTACAATTTTGCCAAGTTTGGTGGAAAACCATTCAGCAGTTCGGGCTAAAAGTGAGTCCAACCGCCCTATGGAAATTAACATGGGAAAAATACGTTTTGGGACACCCCTTTTATCTCGGCCCCCGCTTGACGAATCCCCCCCAAACTTTCAGGGAAGGACCGGAGCGCCGCGAGGCAAAGTTAAGGAAAATTTCAGGAAGATTACTCAACCGGTGCCAAAGTTATTACCAATAGAAGGTTGCGATTTCCCTATGGAAAACAATCCGAACTATATATATACCTACTGGCTATCGCCAGTAGGTTATATATATATATATATATATATATATATATATATATATATATATATATATATATATATATATATATATATATATACATTATATATAATTTAATACTGCTCATTTGAATCACCATCCCGGAATGTAGAAGCAGGTACGGACCACGTTTCTGTGCAGAGAGTTTTTGTTTATTCCATTAGTCGGCCATGACGCATTTCGGTCCTTCCTGGACCTTGATCACATGACAGCGCTCTTTGGCTTCATCCACCATTTTATACATCTTAAAGTGACAGTGCATTGTGCAAGAAACTGCGGCCTCCACAGTGAATTCATAGACAGTAAAAACATACTTTGTGTAAAAAAAAACAAATCGTATTTTTCTTTTGAGCCTTTTCATATTAATGTTTGGTCCTATGTAAATAAGTAGATAACCACAAATATACATGAACAAAGCCTATTAATTGTATAAATACAATAAATACATAATTTAAGTCAAAAATAAGTGCATAAACTTATAAAAGACCAATTTGATTATAAGACCTGCTAAAATATCCTATATAAATTTTAACTTTTTAAAATCAATATATGGTAAAATGCCATTTAATTGTAATACTTGCCTAAATGCAAAATAATGGTTGTTAAAGCTGTATGTTTATCTTGATAGAATATCACACCTGTCTTTAGTAGTTGTCTTTAACTTGTGTTGGTGCTGTTTTCTCCCTTAACAAACTGTAAGTATGGTGCTCTGAAATTTAAATTTACCCCTTCCATGGGATTGGACTTATTGAGTGACCTAAGATTGTGCAAAAATTGCAAAAAACTATTACTACCCCTGCGTGTAAAAGCGGTGATAAATTATAAAACTTAAAAAAACATGATTTTTTTGGTTGAGGTCAGGCGGCAGTCTGTGGTAACTTTGTTGACTCGCCACCTTTATTTTATACATTATTTGGCATCTCTTACATTTCATGTCAATTAGTGGGAAACAGCTATGAACACCTTATTAGTCCATTTCATTATCATTTGTGTGCAGCTTAATATGTATAGGGAAGGCGAAAGAGGAAATCTTTAACTGCAAGTGTATAGGTATTGTGTAGTGTCAAGGCATCCTGGCATCTTGCTATCAATTATATATCTAGTCTCCAATTTGCGCTGGATGCCCTCCCGATTGCCTCCTCTTCTGTTTTTAGGCACCGAGTCTATGAGGTATTAGGTCAAGAATTTCAAATCGCTATTGTGTTTTTCTTGGAAATGTCTGGCGACTGGATAGGTAGGGTCTTTGTTGGTTATTGCTCTAAGATGTTGCAGTATTCGCTTGTTGGCAGGGAGTTTAGTGCTACTCACGTATTGGAGATTACATGTGCATTTAAGAATGTAGATAGCATAATCTGTTTTGCAATGCAAAGATCGCCATATTTCTACCTCCCTGTCACTGAAGGGTGTCTTGTAGGCTTTCATATTTATACCATATTGGCATGCCTTGCAATTTTTATATTTGACAAACCCTTGTCTTTGTGTGAGCCAATTCTGGGTTTCCACCACTTCAGGGCTACTTGTAACTAAGCTACTGCTCATGGAAGGAGCCTTCCTGTAAGTTACACCCAATGTTTTGGGTAAAAGCCCTCCTATCACCGGGTCATCTAGCACTATTGGCCAATTGCGCTGATCTATATTTCTGATTGTTTTGTGTTGCAAATTATATGTAGTAATTAAGCGCAATTGTTGTGCTTTCTTATCTTTCTAATTTATTTGACTCCGTTTTTAAGGGAGTCTCTCCCTCACTAACCTCATAGTTTTAGTATTGCTGCATCAACTGTTTTTTTATTGTACCCCCTAGCTAGGAATCTATTTTTGCTTTCCAATTGTGCTTTTTGTAAATCAATTGGGTTGCTGCAAATGTGTTTAATTCTTAACATTTCCCCGTAGGGGATACTGTTAACCAAGTGTCTTGGGTGGAAACTCGTCGAGTGGAGCACTGAGTTTCCTGCTGTTTCCTTTCTAAAAAGTTTTGTTTCCAGCTTGTTGTTTTATACAAAGACCTCCACATCTAAAAAATTGATAGCCTGACTGTCAACTGTTGCCGTAAAACTCAGAATGATTTAATTGTTATTGATGCTCTGTACAAATTCATGGGCTTCCCTTGTTGAACCATCCCAAACAACAAAATGTCATCAATATATCTAAGAAATACTTTCACGTTTTTATCCATCACTGTCTTGTGTGTTACGTTGAGGACCAGCTCCCCCCACCAGCCCATGTGTAAACAGGCATAGCTGGGGAAGAAGCTGGCTCCCATCGCAACACCATGTAATTGTTGAAAAACAGTTTTGTCAAACAGAAAAACCTTATTGTTTAGGCAAAATTTTGGTTAGGTCACTTAACATCATGCAATGAGCAGAGAGTCTTGGTTTGCCTTTACTCAGGAAGAATTCCAATGCCCTTATACCGTCCCTGTGTCTTATACTAGTATAAAGTGACACAACGTCCAGAGTCATTAGATGTATCCCTCTTTCCATGTGAAGTTGTTGATTTTTTCCAGAAAGTTGCTAGTATCTCTAATATAAGATGGTAAAGAATGAACAAGTTCCTGTAGAAAGTAATCTATGTATTGGCTGGCATTTTCCATTAGACTGTTTTGTGCCAAGATGATTGGTCGGCCTGGTGGATTTGTTATGTCCTTGTGAATCTTTGGAATAAAATAAATGTTTGGTACGGTTGGATTTTCTTTGCGTATAAACTTGTACTCTTCCATTGTTCAAATTCCCGCACTTTTCCATGCCAGCACTTTTGAATAGAAGTCGTCTTGTATTGCTTTTAAGGCTCCCCAATTGCTGATTTTATAGCATCCTCTATCATTGATTTGCGATAGTGCCTCCTTCATGTATTGTTTTCTGTCCCACAGCACAATGTTGCCTCCTTTGTCGGCATTCCTTACAATTACATTTTTGTTACTTTGTAGTTTGGTCATTAGCTCTTTACATTGCCTGTCTTTGGGGTGCCATTTACGCTTGCTTTGCAATATTTTGCAATTCAGTTTTTTGACTTCATTGGTTACTTGGTCATTAAAAATATCAATGCTGTCTCTGGTCATTATGGGATTGAAAGTTGATTTCCTTTTAAAAGGGGTCTTTTTCTTTCTGGTATGTCCTCTGCTGTTGGTGAGAGTACTGTCGATGTTGCACCTCTAGTGCTGTGAAGGTCCAATTGTTGATTCATGTAGTCTACTGCCTCGGTAGAACTTATCATTTGTAGTTCTATAAGTGTTTCCAATAGAGTTGAATCTCCTGTCTGGGACATCTCTCTTTGGTCCTGTTCAGCACTGTTGGTTTCCACCGTCTCTATTTCTTTTGTGTTCTTTTTTTCTTTTGTTAACACATGGTATTTTTTAAGCTTCAGTTTCCTTATGAATCTATATATATCCATTCTGGTGTTGGCGTAATGGAAATTGGACTCTGGACAAAATTAAAGTCCAAGTGCCAAGATTTGTTCTTCAGCTTTTGTTAAGGTCATTTCCGAGAGATTAATGATTGTTTTGGTTGGGTCTTTGTCTAGCGTTGATTCCACCAGCCTCCCCCCTTCCTCATGTTTTTTTAAAGAATGCCTGCTCGGATTGCTTTCCTCCTCTGTCTCCGCTTGTGGTTGCGCCTCTTCCTCTGGCGTTCTGTTGAGTCCTTGGGCGTAGAGTCGCCCTCCTCTCTTCCACTAAAAAATGTATTTCTTCCCCTGAAGACAGATTTGGCAATTTGGCTCTTGGGACTGCTGCCTGTCCCTCTGGTTCCGCCTCACTCTCCAGGTTGGAACTTAAATCAGAATTCAAAACTTGTTCATAAGGAACTTTGCTTGTGGATGTATTCGTGTCGGCCTGGTTCTGCTTTTTCATTTTATTCGTTTTCATCACATCATATTTTTTTGAAAAAGTTAAAATCCTACCGGTTTTATAGTCCACTCTATCTCTATGAAATTTGTACGCTTTGCGTTCTTTTATCTTGTCGTCCTCTTTTTTTAATCACTCCATCATTTCCTCTCTCAGTTTTTTCTCCTCCTCGCCCTTTTTCATTTGTTTAATTTCCTCATTAAGAGCTTCAATTTTTTCTTGTAGAGCTATTCTGTCTATCTCTGCATTTGAACCAGAATTTCCACTAGTCTCCTGGACGATTCTAGGTTACTTTGCGCCCAGTCTCACATCATATTTGGATTGGGTTGATCATAACTGGGAGCTATTAATATTCGCAATCCCCTTGGAATTTTATCCACATCCAGGTAACGCTGTAAGGATTTGTGCTCCCACCGTTTGCCTTGTTCTGATTTAGACAGTTTCTTTTACCTCATCAGCGCTGTGCTGAACATTCTAATGAGCCAACGGGCTCATGACGGAACGGTTCCGTCATGAGCACAGCTCAACCGACGCTCATGACGGAACCGTTCCGTCATGAGCATCGAAGGGGTTAATTGCTTCAATTTATCTTTAATGTTTTCATTCACTGGCTTTGTTGCAACTTGATGTGTTGTGAGGTTGCCTTGAAATGTATTGCCAAAAAGTTCAGAGGCTGCCGCTTCTCGGTCCCTAAGCGTGTCTGCCGACATTCGGAATTAAATCCGATATTTGTGCAGCAAGAATAGAGAGGTTTTACTGTAAATCAGTCCCGATATTGTTGCCGTGTGCACACCACTCTCCCCTCAATGCCGTATACCCTCCTACCTTCAATGTTCAATCCCCCGACCAGCGCGTCCTCCGACACAGTCCTCGAGGAGATTACTTCGGGTTGGGTTTGTCTTTGGCTGCCGGGGGGCGGTGCCGACGATCTTTATCCTTGCAGGGAAAACAATCCAAATGCTTTCGGCTGAAAGCGCGAAAGCATACGCTTCGCTTCCTGTATGTCGTCGCCTCTTTGTGAGTGGGGGTCCGTGCTGGGCTGTCAGATATATATATATATATATATATATATATATATATATATATATATATATATATATATATAAAACATTATAGTTAGTAAACCTTTAATTATTCTTTCTATACAAACCTAACTTAAGCTACACAAATATTGGAATTTCTAAAGTTATGTTATGGTTATGTATGGTTATACCTTAATGTATAATTTACACACTCTAGCGTGGCATGTGATTGAATGTAGTTTAGACAGACCTAGTGAGAAAATGTCTGAATGGAACACTACCTCACATCACACACATGGTTGTCTGAACTGCTACTGGCTCCTTGAGGAGAGAGTTGAAGCCCAAGAGAGGGGAAGGATCCACACACCAGAACACTTGGGCCCACCACGGCTGTCCCCTCCACCACCAGGTACAGTCACTTAGGATCAGTGCTGGTCTGCAACTGCGCTGCCAATATCCAGCAGCCCAATCGGAAGGTCTCACTTGCCTGAATCTAGGGCCCACAGAGAGAGGAGATCAATGGCAACGGGGGAAGGCTACCAAGACCAGCCGCGACCTCCAAGTCATCCCCAATCACCAGGGGGCCCGCCTCTATGCGCCGGAGGCGTGGAATCTTCTGACGCACCCCGGGTACACTAGTACATCCCTGGCTAAGCGGGCCTGCTGCCCCGTAGCCACTGGCTTCACCCACCCACCCGTTGCCGATAATTGTTGGAGGTGCAGCGGCCTGCCACCAACCTCTCTGCAGTTCCCAGCCGGCACTCCCTTTCACCACTGAGTCAGGAGGCCCCAAAGGTCCAATGGGGCGTAGTCCTTTCCCAGGCCGCCAGGACACAAAATCCGACCCGATCCCAAATCCTCCCACACAGCCCGCACCGCACTGCCCTGACCGCGTCTCAGCGCCGGGGGGGTGCCACTTACCGCTGCACGACATCCATGGGGCCGGGAAGTCTCCCGGGTGTTACGACCAGGCGCAACGGGCCACGACCACAACAGCAGCACCGCTCGCTGGGCAGGAGCGGGACCATGGTGCACCACGCTTCGCCGCTCCCCTGACGATCTACACACTCGGGATTCCCCACATCCACTGTCGACTCAATCCTGGAGTCACCGAAGGCTGAGATTCCCTTATGAGAAGCATGGCGGGCAGGATAATCATCATATGGCTGGTCGACTGCTGGGAGCTCTCCTATGGCACGCCTGCGATCTTTGCCCACCAGGCCCTGATTAGAGCAGTTTGCCTCTGAAGAGAATCTCAATGTCATCAGTTTTGCACGTTGGAGTTTCAAAGGCGGCTCTCACTCAGAGACGCCTTTCGTCTCAGGTGGAGCTCAGGCCCCTTGTATGCCTTTCCACCCATACTACTGCTGCCCAGAGTTCTCAAGAAGATTAGAAGCGACCAGGCACAAGTCATTCTTGTGGCTCTGGAAGTTTGGTATGCCAAGCTTCTGAAAATGAGCATCGATACTCTGATCAGGTTGCACCTTCGGTAGGATCTTCTGTCGCAGCAGCAGTGGAGGGTCCTCCACCGAACCTGCGAATCCTCCGCCTCCTTGCATGGGGATTGAATGTCGACAGTTGATCGCTTTTGTACTTCCTCCCAAAGTTTGTACAGTTATTCTGGCAGCCAGGTGGCCCTTCATTAAAACAATATATGCCTACTGTTGGCAAATGTTTGTGAAATATTGTACAGACAAGTCTATTGACCCTCTTTCTGCCTCTTTTTATGATATTCTACTCTTTATTCTTACCTATGCCCAGTAGGGCTCTGCTCTGAGTGCTCTCAAAGGTTATCTTTCTGCTCTGTGTGCTTACCTGCGGCTGCCTGGCCACCCCTCTTTATTTTAGTCACTATTATAAATAGGATTCTGAAAACCCTTGTAGATATGATTCCTCCTTTGCCCTTCATCATGCCTTAGTGGGATCTGAACCTGGTTCTCACTTACCTCGTGTGTGCTCCCTTTGATCCATTACACAATTTTTCCCTCTGGCTGCTTACCTTCAAAGACCGCCTTTCTAGTGGCAATAACATCTGACCGGGGGGTAAGTGAGCTGCAGACTATATCATCCGAGCCTCCCTATCTAATGTTATTTATGGATTAGGTGATGCTTCGCACCCGGACTTTTTTCCTGCCTAATGTGGTGTCCCCATTCCATTCGGGAAAATCTGTCACCCTATCCACCTTTGATTCTTCTCCACATCCCTCTAAAGAGGAGGAACAACTCCACCGCCTGGACCCAAAAAGAACATTGTTCTACTTTGACCGCACAAAAGAGTTCTGGGTGGACGACCAACTCGTTGTGGCCTATATAGGAGCTTACAAAAATTGGGCAGTTCAGAAACAAACCATTTTGTGCTGGGGCATTTTCTGCATCAAAATCTGCTACGCCCTGGCTAAAAAGCAGCCTCCTGAGGGCTTACGGGCCATCCCATCAGAGCAAAAGCTGCCACCATGGTGTTGGCTCATGGTGTTTCAGTCCAGGACATCTACCAGGCAGGAACGTGGGTGTCCCTGCTCACGTTTGCCAAGCACTACTGCCTGGACAGTAATGTCCACAGGGATGGGCATTTCGCACGTTCGGTCTGGCAGGACTTCTTAATCTAGTCATTTGTCCGCAGCCCACCGCCTGGATGCTATGGCTTGGGTATCTATTCAAAGATAAGGAATCTGCAGCTAAAAGTCTCTGTCAAATGAACAAGTTACTTACCTTTGGTAACGCCTTATCTGGTAGAGACGTTATCTAGTTGCGGATTCCTTACAGCTCCCCATGCCTCACTGCTCTGCGAACACATTTATAGGGCTGGGGTTTCTCCTGTTGAGGGCCCTTGTTTAGACACACAATAGTCAGTTCACTTTATGGCTATTCACTTCTGGCATGGAAAGTATGAAAATTAACTGATGTCCGCCAACGTGAGTGGCACCTATATAGGTGACCACAACATCATATACGGTGCCAGCGATGCCACACTGAATCAAACGGAGCCACCAAACAGCGCACGGGGGTACTGCTTACACAAACGTTTCCAGATCCAGTCTGATGCCTGGGAAATTCAAAGGTTAGGAATTTGCAGCTAGATAGATGTTGACTCTACCGGATAATGCGTTGCCGAAGGTAAGTAACTTGTTCTGCAGTGCTGAATTTCATTTCTTACATCAAATAAACCGAGCGCTATAACCAGTGATTCTGCTACAATTTTGTGATCTGCACTATCATTACATAATTGATTGGAAAGTCTGCACCCCCTAGGGAAACCCACACGTATTTGGTATTGCTGGACAAAATTTCCTTGGATACATTTCTGGGATTTTTGTTTACCCATTTGAGAAATGCAGCAAAACGTTGAGCTAATGTTTTAAAGAATGATTCAGAGAGCAATTATTGATGCATGCTTTGCACCAGTGCAAAGCTATGAATGGGCTAAAAGCATAGGTTGCTTGGGTGCGCAAAGAGACCAAGGAGTTACATGTGTTTGAATAACCAAATACTGATTTAATTTGTTATTTATATATACAATCTGCAGCATAGAGGTACTCAAACACCTCAAGAGGGAAAGGGTTAAGAGACAGACACCTGAATACATCTGATTTAGGCATGAGACATCCTTTAGTTTTAAGTTTGCTAAAAATAAAAAGTACAAAATGTTTCTAATGGATGGTGTCTAATGGTAGTTGTTTTAGGATTGGCATTATGTTACTAGCCATGATGGGGGGCAGGTTGCTGTTGAAAGCAAATGCTATATAAGTTATTTGAGACCTGGCCATAGTGCATTTCAAAAAGCACCTCGAGGTAAATCCACGCTTTCCTATTTGACCCAGTTAGCTTTTATCCTGCAAACTAAGAATCTCAGTTGAGGAGAAATGAGTGGAAGCATGTTTGGCTTGGCTTACTTTGGCCTAGGCATTGTTAACATGACAAAGTGGCGTCCTCTAGGGCTGTCCAGAAGCTACCCCAATATGGAAAATGAAAAAAGTGAGTAGATAGAACAGAGGCAAGTTGAGTTACCCATATATGAAAGTTGGGTTCTTTAGGACGTTTATTTGAGAACTTGAAAAAATGGAAAAGATGCAACAGTACTAACATAATGATTGTGGAAGAGAGAGATAAAGCCAGTCAACGCACGCTTTATTCGATTTACAAAGAAACCATAAAAAGCACATACAATACATATACATTAAAATCACATTTCATAATTAAATAATACAACGGGATGACCTAAAATTTTACTAAGCTACATCATGTCTGATACTAATAAAAGATACCTTATTTACAATAAAATGTTCAGTGGAGCTCGTTTTTTTCTGAAATGGAAGGCTTCTGCTAGGAAACTGGCCACACTAAAAGTAATGTAGATATTGCCCAACATCTGGAGGTAAGTTAAGGCAGGTCTAACTTGAATAAAACCAGCCTCCCTCAGCACAGGTAATAGATGTTTTTTCCTGGCAGCAGTATAAAACTCACAAAACATCATAAAATGCATGGTATCCTGCTCAGAAAATTTATCACAGTCACAAGGGGGTGCATCTTTCGGGTGATTCCATGAAGGGTAGTAACCTAGAGAGAATTGGATTAAATTAAACCTGAATCTTGTTAATAAAAATCTGTGAAGGGGTTTTGTAACAAAATTCAAATATGGTTCCAGGGTTGGGGTAGTGATTAACATGGCATGGGCTCTTATGGATGGTTTCATCATTTCCCTCCCCTCTCTACTAAGGCGGACCCTATCTGGAAAATGGACTTTAATCCACCTTACGTCCTATAATATTGCGAGGGGATAAGAAAAGTTCCTCTCTACCCAAAGCTGAAAAAGTGTTTTTTAAAAACTTCAACCAGGGTATTTTCATGGCATGGTCCAAGGACATGACGTCCTCCAGAATAAGATGGTTTAAAGGTAATTCTGGATTCAGCCATGTCCTTGCCCATAGTAAAAGAGGTGCCAAATTCAGCTTGTCTGTGATGTAACCCAAACCTACTTCCTCATGGAGAGAGATAAAGCATTAAACCTCTGCTTGCCTCATTAGTAATTGTGATTAATATCAGATATTTTGTAAGCCTCGATTCTGCATTAGAATGTAAGGATATTCTTTATTTATTTTTCTTTATATGTTAAGATGCTAGGGATTCTGTGATGTGGCGAAATGTTCTTTCATTCTAGCTGCAAGATTTCTTTATATAGACACACAAAAGTATTTTATTATGAATGCATGTAGATGAACAAAGATTAAGAAAGGGTTGATAGAAGAAACACAGATGCAGCTTAAAAGGCGGATAGAATTAAAGTTATACCAAGGAGGAACATATTTAGTTAAGCCCAGCCCCCTTGCAGCTGGACAGAGGTTTTCATCTATTTGAACTCATACAAAGCCCTTTTGTCACTCTGTGGTTGTTGAGTTTGTAATCTTATGTAGTAAGTCACGATTAGAAATAGCATTTTTTGTAGCATAAAATAAATAGCAGTCAAACCTATCTTACTTCTACTCCATGATCTAAGCAGGTTCTTTAATTTCTTATTTGTTATTCTCATTAGGAACAGCAGGTTTTGCAGGGGATGTTGCAGCTACCAAAATAGTGGAGCTGTCCAAAAAGAATCGCGAATTGTCTGCTGAAACCGAGAAAGAAAAAACTAAAGTTAAACAATTGAGCAACAGAGTGAAAGAGCTTGAAAGAGAGGTAAGGGTATCTTTTCAACATTGTACTTTTAGTCGGTGTATTTGTGCCAGTAATAGGACATTGATAAGTGTTACTTTTATGCTTGACAACTGAACCAATGAGCTGGCGGTCAGCCGTTTAGGGCTATCACTCAACATGTACTGACAGAATCCCCATTTATGACTTGAGGATTTCTTTAATGAGGGATCAGTGACCACAAAAATCAGGCACTGTATTTGTCTTTTGCCTACTTTATTCTAAAAGATTATTTAACCATGCAGGGGGCTAACGGGGCCCCTGCGGGGGGGGGAAGCGTGAGCCCCCCCGCATACATTAAATTCTTGCCCAGGGGTGGCGGTTCCCAGGGCTCGGGGTGCCTGAGAGCCCCCCGCATACATTTGAAATCGAGCCCCGGGGGGTGACGGTCCCCGGGTCTGGGGGGGCCTCAGAGCCCCCCCCCCCATTTTGAAGAAGCCCGGGGGGGGGGTGGCGGTCCCAGGGGCATTAGGGGGGTCCCGTGAGCTCCCCGCATATATTAAATTAGAGCCCCGGGGTGGCGGTCCCCGGGGCAGTGTGGGGGGGATTGGGACCACCCCACACAATTTTTTCAATAATGCCGGGGTAAATTAATATATTTACAGCAGGAGACCGCGTTTCTTTTTTTTTAATATCACTGGGATGCGCGGATCCTACGCGCATCCCGCGATTTAAAAAAGAAAAATAATAATTTTTGGCCCTGGGGGTCCTTGTGGAACCCCCTGAGCAGGCCTAGGGGGTCAGGGTGTGTCTCGCCCCGTTTTCGCGTTTTACACGTTTTTTGTTTGGTTTCTTGTGCCTCGGTTCTACCGAGGCGCAAGATGGCTGCCATCTAACACTTCCTGATTTGGAGTGTTGACAGCCAATTAAAAAGCAGCTCGCGGACCCTCCGAGCCCATAGATATATATGTACATTTAAATGTCATTTTCTCAGAAACTACTGAACAGATTTACACCAAATAAGCAAAAGGCACGAGTCTGAACTGAGGTCTACCTCTTTGCCAAATTTGGTGTAATTCCGTTCAGCCGTTCGGGCTGTAGCCGTGGCTAAAGGTCCAATGGGAAATTGCATGGGGAAAACACGTTTTGGGACCCCCTTTTTTCTCGGCCCCCGCTTGACCTGTCGCCCCCAAACTTTCAGGAAAGGAGCGGAACTGAGCTGGAAATTTTGGAACATTTTGCGCAGATTCATCAACCGGCGCCAAAATTATTGTCAATAGAATGTTGCGGATTTCCTATGCATAATAGATCCTAACTATAACTACCTACTGGCAACCGCCAGTAGGTAATATATGTGTATATATATATATATATATATGTGTGTGTGTGCGTGTATATATATATATATATATATATGTGTGTGTGTATCTGTGTGTATATGTGTGAGTGTGTATATATAAGCGTATTACCTACTGGTGGTCGCCAGTAGGTAGTTATAGTTAGGACCTACTTTCCATAGGAAAACCGCAACATTCTATTCCCAATAACGTTGGCGCTGGTTGATGAATCTTCGCGAAGTTTTCAAAACTCGTGGGGCGCTCCAGTCCGCTCCTATCTTGAAAGTTTTGAGGTGATTCGGCAAGCGTGGGCTGAGAAAAACGGGGGGTCCCAAAGCATGTTTTCTCAATGTTATTTTCCATAGGAAAATTTAGACACGGCTACAGCCCGAACTGCTGAATAGAATTACACCAAATTTGGCAAAAGGGTAGCCCTTGCTTCAGAAAGAACTCTTTTTGTTAAATGGTGTAAATCCGTTCAGTAGTTGCTGAGAAAATCAAAATTAAAACAATATCGATATATAGAGGTGCAGTGGATCTGTGCACCCTCCCGATCACGAGCTTCATGCTAATTGGCTGTCAACACTCCAAACCCGGAAGTGTTGGCAGCCAAACTAAGGTGCAAAACAAGAAAAGGGGGCAGAAAAAATATATCGGTGAGATTCGCGCACCCATCGCAAATTTTGGACGAAATGTTAAAAAAAGAAAGCACGGGCTCCCGCGCTCCCTTATTGTTTAGCCCCCGGGTGGGCCAAGTCCCGGGGGCATGTTAAATTGAAATTGCGGGGGCCCAGGCAGGCCCGCAGCCTTGGGGACTGCCACCCCCGGGGCTTTCAGTGAATATTTGCGGGGGCTCACGGCCCCCTGCAGCCCTGGGACCGACACCCCCCGGGGCTTTATTCTTGTGTGTGGGGGGCCTCCAAGGCCCCTCCAATTAATTATTGTGCGGGGGCTCATGGCCCCCCGCTGCCCGGGGACCGCCACCCCCCGGGGCTCCTATTTTTGTAACGCTACCTGTGTGGGGGGGCTCAAGCCCCTTCCACATGCCCCGGGGACCACCACCTCCCCGGGGCTCTAATTGTTCAAATTTGGGGATCCGTGATAGACCCCCAAGTCCAAGGCACCACCACCCCCGGGCCTTTAATCAATAAATTTGCGGGGGCACAGGACCCCCACCTGCCCCAGGGACCGCCACCCCCTCGGCTCCTATTTTTGTAATGCTACCTGAGTGGTGTAAAAAGGGGCGTGGCCACTGAATACCTCTTTGCAACGCAGCTCCCTGGCGCATACTGGAGGTACCTGGTGGGCTAGTTGGCCCCCAGTGACCCTAAGGATTGAAGAGGAATTAATTCCCCAACTTAATACGCGCCACAGGGCGTGTTTGCACACATGTCACCTCAGGCCCTTCCTTTACCACTGTGCAAACGCTCCCCCTGGCGAGTTGTAAGTTAGGGAATTAATTCCCCTTGAATACTGAGGGTCCGTGGGGGCCAACTAGCCCACCAGGTACCTCCAGTATGCGCAAGGGAGCTGCATTGCAGAGAAGTGTTCAGAGGCCACGCCCCTTTTTACACCTCTGCAATGCAGCTCTGTGGCGCTTACTGGAGGTACCTCGTCGGCTTGTTGGACCCCAGGGACCCTCAGGATTCAAGGGGACTTTATCCCCCAACTCAAAACGCGCCACAGGGCGTGTTTGCACAGTAGTGAAGAGAGGGGGCAGGCCTGAGGTGACGTGTGCAAACACACCCTGTGGTGCGTTTTAAGTTGGGGAATTAATTGGTTTTCAATTCTGAGGGTCCCGGTGGGCCAACTAGCCCCCCACTTACCTCCATTAAGCGCCACTGCTCTGTGCTGCGTTGCAGAGAGGTGGCCCAGGCCTTGCCCCTTTTTACACCACTCTGCAACACAGCTCTGTGGCGCTTACTGGAGGTACCTAGTGGGCTAGTTAGACCCTAGGGACCTTCAGGATTCAAGGGGACTTATTCTCCCAACTTAAAATGGCCACAGGGCATGTTTACACAGTGGTGAAGGGAGGGGACGGAGCCTGAGGTGACGTGTGCAAACACGCCCTGTGGCTCGTTTTAAGTTGGGGAAATAATTTCCCTTCAATCCTGAGGGCCCCTGGGGGCCAACTAGCCCACCAGGTGCTTCCAGTAAGCGCCACTGTGCTGCATTGCAGAGAGGTGGTCCAGGCCGTGCCACTTTTTACACCTCTCTGCAACGCCGCTCTGTGGCGCTTACTGGAGATACCTGGTGGCCTAGTTGTACCCAAGGGACCCTCAGGATTCAAGGGGACTTTATCCCCAACTTAAAACGGCCATAGGGCGTGTTTGCACAAATGTCAACTCAGGCCCCCCCCCCTCCCTTCACCAGTGTGCAAACGCGTCCTGTGGAGCGTTTTAAGAGGTAGTTTTAATCCCCTTGCCCTATTATGTACTAGGTTCTTACAGAGGAGGTCATGCTAATCTGAGGGGTACCCCAAAGCATAGTGTTCCCTAGTGTATGTAGGTGTCTTCATTGTATTCGAAGTGTCTTTTAGCAATGCACTGACTCTAGGCCTGGTTAGTCAAATTCAGTTACCACCAGTACCCGTCTGAAAAAGTTGTGGGTGCAGGAAGACTTTCTGCTCCTCTGTTGGTTCTTTCTGCACATCTCTTCTTCTTCCTGCACTTTTCTTCATCTTTGTGGACTTCTGTTGCTTCTTTCTGTATTTCTTTTTTTTCTTTCTGTGCATTGTTTCTTCTTTCATCACATGTCCTACCTCTGTAGGTATAGTTAGAAACTAGCATTTAAAAAACCTTTGAAATTCACTGAAAAAAACATTGGTTTCAGGCACGTTATAGTTAGAAATGAGCATTTAAAAAACCTTAGAAATTCACAGAAAAAACATAGGTGGTTTCAGGGGTGTTAAAGTTAGTTGGACATTTCATTTGTACATAACCATAGAAATTCCCCCGTTATAGTTAGTTCAGCTAACTATAACTCGCGCGCCCGCAATGCATTGCTGATGACGTCACATATTACATCACTCGTGACATGGTCAGTGACATCACTCATGACATCACTCATGACATCATCCTTGTGGTGGAGTGGCAGACCTCCTCTCACCCCAATTTAACCATTGATACACACACTCAAAAATACAAACTAACATTTTCAAAGCATTGGACATACCAATACCAGTTACAACACACCTAGAAACAGCTCAAGAAACTACAGAACGTTCAAAGCGCTGCAACCAGACTGGCCCTCAACATCCCGCACCACAGCCACATCATGCAACACCCCGACAACTCCACTGACTCCCAGTCATCAAGAGAATCACCTTCAAGCTTCTCACACATGCCTACAAAACTCTCCACGACGAAGGGCCAGCGTACCTGAACCACTGCCTCGCATTCACGTACCTGCCAGACAACTCCTTTCCGCCCAACTCGCCCTAGCCTCCATCCCCAGGATCTACAAGACCAGAACCGGAGAAGGTTCTTTATCCTACCTCGCCACCAAGACCTGGAACACCCTGCCCCTCCACCTCAGGCAGTCAGCGTCGCTGACCCAATTCAAGAAGGACCTCAAAACCTGTCTCTTTGAATGATCCCCTACCAAAAGGGAACAGCAGCCCCCCTCCAGCACCTTGAGACCCTCACCGGTGAGTAGCCATGCTTTACAAGCCCCTGATTGATTGATTGACTCGAACAAAACCAGTGAAATTCAGTAGTTCTAGTTACTTGAGCTAACTATAACTTATGCCCCCGCAATGCACTGCTTATGATCTCACATATTAAATCACTCGTAACATGGTCAGTGACATCACTGATGACATATCAAATGACATCACTGATGACACCACCCAGGGAGTGTAACATATATACTAAGGTACTACCAGTGTTAAAGTAGTATACTAGTGTCCAGATGTATGACCCTAAATTGCATGCGCAAACGGGTTTGCGACCAGTTTGCGCATGCAAAATAGCCCAGGGCCATGTACAATTCGATTTAGGATTTGCGAGTCGCTATTAGGAAGGGGCGTTCCCATCCTAATAGCGTCTGCAAAGCAATGTATAAATGTTTTGTGACCGCAATTGCGGTCGCAAAACACTTGCAAATTACTCGGAAATTACCACCCTCTTCAAGAGGGTGGTAATGCAGTCGCATGGACCCGTGCCACTTTGTGACTGTCTCTAAACATATATTTTAAGGGCAGGCAGTCGTCCCAGGGACAACTAACTGCCCTTAAAAAATTTAAAAGCAGTCTCAGACATGGTGGTCTGCTGAGACCAGCAGGCCACCATCCCTGTGAGGGCGTGTCATTCCCAATGGGGTCGCAAATTGCGAGAGGCTCATTAATATTCATGAGTCTCCCAATTTGCTACCCCATTGGGAAACGCAAACAGTGTTAAGCACACTGTTGTACATGCCAAGTAACGCCTTGCAAATTGTGTCTCAAACGAGTCGCAATTTGTGAGTTGCTATTTTGCAGGTCGAACATCTCGCCCCTAGGTGTACTACTAATGAGTGATACCGCTTCTAACATGTTTTTAGTGAGTGGCTGTGTGACTGTGTGTATCCTTAAGCATTTGAGTGTGTGAGTGGCTGTATGGGTGTATAAGTGGTCGTGTGAGTAGCTGTGTGGGTGAGTGAGATGCTGTGTGAGTGGCTGTATTGGTGAACAAGTGGATGTGTCAGTGGCTGTATGGGGCGGCGTGTGTTGTGTAAGTGGCTTATAGGTGGGTAAGTGGGTGTGTAGTGACTATATGGGTGAGTGGGTGGGTGCCTGAATGGATGTATGAGTGAGTGACTGGGTGTGTAAGTGGCTGTATGGCTGAGTGAGTGGCTGTTTCAGTAGGTGTTTCGTTAAGTGAGTTTGTGTGTGAGTGACAGTTGGTACAGGATATGTGAGTACTTTTATGGATGTGTGAAAGGGTACATAAGTGGTCGTGTGAGTGAGTGTATGAGGGCTTGTATGGGATCTTGTCAGTGATGTAATTTGAGATGTCATCCGTGATATCATCAGTGATGTCACTGACCATGTCATAAGTGATATAATATGTTAGGTCATAAGTAGTGCATTGCGTGGTGTCAGTTATAGTTAGCTCAGGTAACTATGACTGTCGAATTTCACTAGTTTCGTACTAGTGAAATCTGAGCCTATATATAACGTCCATGTAACCTGTAGTCTTTTAAGTGAATTTCTATGGTTTGTCAAACTCTATTTCCTAACTACAATGTCCCTGTAACCGTTGTTTTTTTTAAAAGTGAATTTCTATGGTTTTTTAACTAGTAGTCGCATTTGCAGAGTAGTGGAGAAAGGGGACAGGGCCTCTGACGAGCTCTCAGGAATCCCACTGTGTTGGACTTTACTAGAGGTAACAGGAGGGCTTCTTGGCCCCCAAGGTCCTTCAGGAGTAAAGTGGGCTTTATCCCCCAACCAGTAGTGCACCAGGAGGTGTGTTTGAAAGGGGGATGGCCTCCGAAGATCTCTTAGCAATCCTGCTGTGTGGGACTTACTGGAGGTAACAGGAGGGGTAGGTGGCCGGCAAGAAGAATATATATATATATATATATTCTTTATTAAAAATTTGAGAGTTCAAATGGCAAAATTATTATTTGTTAAAACTCTAGACGTGGCAGCACTCTACACGAGTATCAACCATCAGGACGTAATGAGGGTCATACAACACTATCTCAGAAGAAGATTGGCCGAATGTGATCACCACAACAAAATGCTCATAAGTATGATAGACTCTTGTCTGCACAACAACATATTTATGTTTCAGAGTGCGTTGTGTCAACAGTTACGAGGGGTAGCAATGGAGGCCAGCTTTTCCCCCAGCTATGCCTGTCTGCACATGGATTGGTGGGAGGAGCTGGTCCTGCAAAAAAAACCCGAGGCGGTCCTGCGCAAAAATGTCAAACTATGGTTAAGATTCATTGCTGACCTGTTTTTCATCTGGCAAGGGTCCTTGTCAGAAGCACTGAATTTTATCGAGGGTCTCGATGACAATGAAATCAACCTACAATTTACGGCAAATATCAGTGCAGAAATGATAAATTTTCTTGATGTCAAGATATACATCACAGAAGGTACGATGGAAACAACAGTACACAGAAAGTCAACGGCAGGCAACTCAGTGTTGCATGCAACTAGTGCCCATCCATAACACCTCATACAGAGTATCCCACATGGGGAAATTATCAGGTAGAGAAGAATATGTAGTATTGAGAGGGATCTGCAGGCAGCACAGCAAGCAAGCAAAGCCAGGTTCCTGGAAAGGGGGTACTCTAACAAATGTATCAATGCAGCAATTAACAAGAGCAATACGCTGATCAGAGATGACCTACTCAGGAACACCCAACAGCAGGTACAGACTCGGACAGCCAAAGCACAGGAGGTAGGGGGAGCCATCATCCAAATGATTATAGGTTGCAGTAGACAGGGATAGGCAAATAACCAGATCATTTGCAGAAATTGGCCTATTGTACTTAGTGATCCCACCATAGGACATCTGTTACCCACAAAATTGGCCATTACCTACAGCAAAGCACCATCTATGAAGGATTGTCTGGTTAAAAACAACCTGGATAGTCAAATGGGAAACACGTGGCTGGCACAAAGAAAAGGCTCTTTGAAATGTAAACTGTGCAAAGCCAGCCAACACTGTGAAAATAAGAAAACCTGTTTGACACCCTTTGGCAACCAAGACGAATCATAAGCAAAGCCCTCACCCGTAGATCATGCTGATTACGTAATTGAGTGCCCATGCGGTTTAAAATATGTTGGCAGCACCAAACTTCAGGGTCACAAAAGGGTATTACAACATATTAGGGCCATCAAAAACCAAGATCAAACCTACCTGGTGGCTCAACATTTTGGGGAAACACATCAATCTAACCCCAAAGATGTTAAATACTATCTGATAGATGCCATCCCGGTTAACAAAAGAGAAGGCAACAGAGAGCAAGGCCTGCGCAGACTGGAGACCCGCTATATCATTGAGTTAGATGCTATTTACCCAGGGGGACTCAACACCACAGAAGACCTATACACATGCTTATAAACATATTTAGTGAGTTCGCAAGATATTGGATTATGGCTATACAATATGTAAAAGACAAAGTGTTTGTATTCCATGTATGTTATTTTAGCCATCATCATTCTGAAAGTGGTTTCCCAACCAAACGATAACACAGCTGTTTTTAATTTAATTTTAACTTTTTCGCACTAAGGGTTTTTTCTTGCACATTCACTTTTATTGAAACATACACCAGCACTTTAAGTAGTCAGCAAGACTTTAATTTGTACTGTATCTATATATCTAGTTGCATCAGCACTTTATGGAGTCATGGAAAAAACAACAATGACACCAGGTTCACAGTACTGTATTTTGCAAGTTTTGCACAATCTGTATTTAGACAGGAATACCGCAAGGGTATTTTTTAACAGTTTTTAGTGCCGCCAACTGTAACTGTGAATAGATAACAACTGACTACAGTGTTTATACCAGAATTTGAATAAGTATCATATGATTAGAATCTACGCAAAAGAACAATGTATAATTACATTGGTGGTTTTCTATATGTTGTTGATGTAAAACGTAGTATTTTTTCTATGTTGATGACTACAAGTTTGTAATGCACATTTCACTTTAAGAAAACGTAAAAACATGGTATAAAACATCAGAGACTGAAACGCGTTACGGCTGCTGTTCAAACGGAATAATGAAACTTACCTGCACTACTATATATATATATATATATCGAAGAATACTCCTCGTCTCTGCTTATCCTTCTCGGGACGCAAATGAAGAGCACGGACCGCATATATAATATATATGTATATGTTCGGAGACTACCTGAAGATTTGTCATTTGAAGAATTTCCCTCAACCCACTCGGTATAGGAATTTCAACTACCATGCTACACCATCATTAATAATCCAGACAGACACAGAATTCTACAGCAACAACATTCCCATGATGCAGGGACCATACTTGTGAATCAAAGCCGTGAAAAATGCCCCAGGCTTACAGGGCGAAACATGTATTGGCTATCTTGCTGCTCACTCTATAATTCAGCAAACACTAAAGAAAATAAAAGTAATAGAAACAGCCCTCCGAATAGGAACACGTAGCTTTATTTTCACTGTATGAACTTTGTCATAGCGTGTCCTTATGAGATTCTGGCAGATAGTGATTAATGATGAAAAATAATAATGATGTTTTTGGCCAAATAAGGCCAGATGAGCTACTAAACGTATCAAAACAATCAAATGTGATTAGTACTCTGTAACTTATACAGTTGTAACCCCAATGAGTAGCTGGCCCCACCCTCTTAGTCAGAATGCGGCCATCACTATACTATTCCTTTGGATAAAGAAATTACATTATATTTATAGCACAGCCTGAAGGGCCTTACTTTAATATCCACGACAGCAGACCAACGACTAGAGTGCTGTCTGAAAGCATGCATAACTAAGTGATTATGTATGTATAATTTTACCAAAATAAAAAGATCTTTGGTAATGCCAGTCCTAAAAAATAATGCTGGTGTCCTAAAAAATAACACTGGTGTTTAGTCTTCCACAGCTCACTACCAATAGAAATAGTTGTTGTTCTTTTGCTAGTTATCTTCTCCATTTTAAAGGCCATTTTCCATTCTAATTAGAGGTACAATCAGGAGGTAATGTTTTTTCCTGATCATTGCATAGCTTACAGAGGGTTCTTCCTTATCACCTGTACTGCAGTTACTTGTTTTCTTTGTAGACTGTTCAACAAAAACAGATTCACTGTAAGATGGCTGAACGATGGCTAAAACATTTTAGGACACACAGTGTAATCTTACTTTATTTGCTGGACTCTGCATAATGTTTAATTTCTTCAGCATTGTTAAGGCATGGAGTAATACACCCAAATTCCGCTTCCAGGCATGAGAACTGCCAGTTCCCTTGCAAGGATAATGCATTCTTCTTGTTGTTGGAAAACATCTAAATCCCACACCCACAAAAAGTAGTAATTGTGGTTTTATAGCCTTGTTTATTGGTAAACTCTTTCAGCCAAACTCTAAATCACCCACGATTTGCTATGAATCACACTTTGTTTGGCTCCCCAAATGCATCCAAAGGTTTTTTGAGCTAGTCCTTGGTGTGGGAAGTCCAAGCTGCCATGAAGTGCTACTTCATATAATATAGCTACTTTCAGTCAGAACAATTGCTGGGCGTTAAGTATTGCAAATTTGACCTTCTTGTATATTTCACATACCAGAGAGGTATTTTACAGTATCGTCAGTGGCAGGCATAGCACTCACCTATCTTGTTTGCACCTCTCAAACAATGTACTCATGTTTACAATGGCCTGTAACTACTACTGAGTCCAGAAGCAGAAGTGTAATGGTTTAATTTACAATGCCCAGTTTCTGATCAATCTGCATTAATTGCAGTACAAGGACTCCTGAAAGAATTGATAGACTGAGGGAAGAGAGACATTCCCATTTGGTCTAATATATGATGAGGTTGACAATATCTCAAGCCAGTAGCTGTAAGAGGTGGAAACCAAAAAGCCCATTGGTTTGAAGTATGCTTTAGCAAAGTCTACTTATTTATTTGGTAAAGTAGTATTTACAATGGATTTGTGAACAACATGCAATTAACAGTGTGTAGATGAGGCCTAGAAAGAGGAGCAGAAAACAGCTGGCAAAGTTATTAGGTGACAGATGTGTTGAATTTTTCCTGCAGCCTTTGAATCAAAACTGCAGACTAAGGAATTAATATATCTCAGATGAAACCCCATTATCAGAAGAATCATTACATTGTTGTTTGTCTTGTGACATCTGTTGGTTTATTTTGTTAATTATCTAGCACAGACCAACTTGAAGAGCATCAGACCCCTGCATTCATGGGTTTTAGGAGCTGAATCAAGATTTTATATATCACGTGTGATTTTTTTTTTCTCCAGCTCTGCATTGTACATGTCACGTTGTGCAGTTACATCACCCGTTTTACAGTTTGAAACACATGGGATTAGGTGTTTTTCTAAGAATCCAAATCCTGTTTAGTCAAGTTCTGAAACTGGCATTAGAATCTAGGTCTCCAGGTTCCAATGCCAATAAGGTTGCCACCATAATCCCTAGATAAATGGTTGGCGCTTTAATTTCAATAGAACAAAAGAAACTCTGAGACATGAAAGAACTTTTAAGAGGACAACAGTGCCTACAAATTTACCAACAGGAGTCAAAGGAACATAATAACATGCTACTGTTTGTGTAATGAGGAGATGAGCTTTCAGGTTAGTAAAAAATGACAAATGGAGGGGCAAGCTGTGATCTTTCAGGTAGGGTGTAAAAGTTAAAAGGACAAATTTGCATTTCAAGAAAGGGAACTTGGTGTGCAAGCATTCATACCTTGCATCACACTTGCAGTTTTAGTAGGATTTGGTATTCGTGATTTGTGCTAATACTAGTATATGAATATATTTGTCTAAAACATTGCATATACTGTTGATCTTTTCTGTATTCAGCTGCAGGCAACCTTAACCAATCCTCCGGCTCTAAGTGGAAAAGATCCAGGAGCCCGTCATACTACCCCCAGGAACACAGAAGGAGCTGTGGTATGAGCATTTTAATACACAGAAACGTCTTTGCTGTATGTGTTTCTATTGTGTGTATTGAATACCTAACTGTATTGTTCGGGATGGCTCAACAAATGTTTGATTCAAGGGTTTGTTTAAACATTTCCAAGGATCACAGATTCAAGAATATTTTGCACCTTAATTGGCCTTGCCTGAATCAGGAGAATGCATAGGTAGAATTGTGAAATGCCCAATTGTGATTAGCAGATATGCCCTTTTTAATGACATTTGCATGTTATGAGGGAATTTATCCACACATTGTCTGTATGGGTTGATTACTAAATAGTGATTCCACTGCTCCACATGGCATAAAGAATTGGGCTTACAAGTAAGGGACAGAGATTCCTAAAAATCTCCCATTTCAAAGGGGTTATTTGTTTTTAGGGATTTGTAGTAGCTTGGATACGACTTTCTTTGTGGGCTGATTTCTGTTTTGATCATACAGTATCGACAAATGGATAAGGTGAACTGCAAATCAGTAATCCTGATTCCCTAGTCAACAAAGTAGCCATTAGCTCACATTTACTTCCATTGTCGTGTGTGGCATGCCCACTGAGATATTATGAATTACTGGGGGTACTGGTAATTATGCATCTGATACCTAAGTCATTTCTCCTTTCTCTTGTAGTTTTAGGTAGCTTTTTTGGCTTCGTTCAACAGCCAAATTCCCGAGCGAAATGTACCAGGTCCACAGATTTACCACAAACCTTGTAAATTATGATGGGACTGGTAACTGTGCTACTGGCCCCAATGAGAATTCTGTAGACTTCTTTCAGAATTGGTCTTCTGTCTCTTTAGTAGTTGAGAATCCTGTTGTTAGATGCTTGTAAAGAAGCCCCTTTTGTTTGTGACAACTCTACTGTGAAGACGTCAGGGGCGTCTCAGCACTCAGTGTCCCTCAGTAGATTTTCTGTGAATTGTTTTATATTCTTCCCTACCTGACCTTCCTTAAAGACCACTAACCAGAGAGTAGTGTTCAGCAACCACCTTGATCTTCATTGGCTCTCAATTACAGGATTTGTATCTTCTATGCTAAAAGGAAGCCCATGGCTTGGACTCAGATGATACTGGTTAGGTCCTCTTGGATGGGAAATTCCCTCCTACTGGGTTATGAAACAGCTGGAGAGGTTTTCTAAATATTCTGCCTAAGTAAGCCATCTGTAATCACTATTGTTCCAGTTTACTTTCAAGGGAGTTGCCAACATGATTATGGTTATTATATCTGCAGTAGTTATGGCTTTTCTTCTGCTCCGTAAAAATTTGCTTTAGCAAATGACCAGCAGTCCTGCTCAAGGAAAGAGATAACTCTCCGTTTTCGATTAGTTTGAGGTTTGCTTATCCTATGGTACCCGACTGTGAGGGGTATGTGCCATAATGGAAAAAGTCAGCAGCTTGACAAAAGCAACTGGATGTTCTAGAATGTAGAGGGTCCCAGTCTCCTGTATTCCTTGGTGCAAGTCCAAGTATGAATGGTGCATGTACACCCCTGCTTGCAATACGTTGCCTGCTCCTTAGATACTGGTAGCATTTTTTCAGAACAGCCTGTTTGTTGGATTATAACTAGGGGCAATGGGATGGCTCCTTTTATCCAACTTGGTGCCATAAGCTTGGAAGTTCTCTAACTACAACCACTTGCACATTATTCTGAAAATGTAAACTTCATCACAGGATCTCTGCTTTTACCCTTTGGGGTGTTGACAGCAAGTTTAGTTGTGTGCTATATATTAACACAAACAGTTCATTGGAGTACCAATCAACAGGGCATCACTACTACTAAAGCTATTCAGATTCTGGAACTGAAGATTTACTACAGTTTACTACTCTGCCCCTTTTTGACTATTGTCAGACCTGACATTTGTTTTTCCACCATTGAACTTGACAACCTGTGAGTCGACTTGAAGGCCTAAATGTTTTTTTGACGTTGACAGCAAATCCCTATCCTGTGTTGTCCAGGGGAGTCATCTAAGGCATATCCCCACCAATAGGATGGACACTGTTCTCCCTAATAGGGTAAACTCCTGGTTCAGGTGAAAAAGAGTTTTACTTGAATCTCTGGTGCTGAGGTAGTCTACCAAGCCTATAATGCCTTCTACAATAATCAAGATCATTTCGACCAACGAAGTCTGTGTGACAAGTCACATGAGTGTTGTGTGTCTGGATATCTTATGCAACTCTTTTTCCTGTCAATGATACTCTTCTGGACTGAGTGATGTTAGCATGATACAAGCAATTATCACTGTATTGATGCATGCCCACCTCCCTCAAGTGACCCACAGCCAGCATCGTTCAATGCCAGTCTTATCTCATATACTGTAAGCATTAAGGGTCCTGAAAAAGGGTTGTCGCATAGGCCCATGTTTGAATTAACTTAACACGCTTTGAGATCCTCTGCATCCCCCTGAAGCTGTCTGGAAACACTTTGCATGGAATGAGAAGTCCGCAGCCATCGCAGAAAGTTCCAATCAGGTCTGAGCGACTTGAGAAATTTGATGGCCTCCTTCACATAAGGAAAAAAAAAGGGCTTCTCATCAGCATCTACCCACAGCTGAGCAAGGTGTAACATGGCAAATTTCACAAATAATCTATGCTTTGTGCATTTTACCAGTTTGCTGTCATGTTTTTTCGGCTCACTTTAGATCCTCATGTGATCACGAATGTCAAGCAGATGATACCCCGACTCATCTCTGCAAGGCGCAATGCATATGTTTTATTACCTCCATTGCTGAGTGTTAAAGTAGGCTTGCTACAGATGGCGTCAGGCCATCTTTGGCTCACAGCTTTGATTATCCTTGACCTGAGTTTTTTTAATAACCTCCTGAATTTCCAGCTAAGTATCATTCATAGTCTTTGTTCATTGGAGCAGTTTTAGATACTATCAATATTAGTCTCGAATATTCAGGGTGGTTTCTTCAATAAGTGCATTTCCTAGCTTTGACAGTATTCTGCTGTCTCAACACCCTGGCTTTCTGCATTCAGCCCTTCCCACGTTCCATGTTCATTCTCGTCAGTGGTACCTTTATTTTCAATGGGCCTGGCACTGGAATACCCTTTCAGTCTGGATCAGTGGTGGTAAAAATGGTGTGGCGATATTAACAAGTTTCAATAAAAATGCATACAAATAAACAAACATTTAAAAATTCAAAAAGAAAAGAAACTTACCTTAGCGGGCAGCAAATCCAGTCCCCGGGTCCAGACTCCTCCAAGTGCAAGGTCACAGAGATCCCACAGCTTCTTATTCAATCGAGATGCTGCTCTCATGCTGTTAAGCAGAATGAGTGAAGTGTCTGGAGCAGGCTGACTCAGCATTCCAAAGAGCACTGGATGGCTGTGTTTGCTTTCCAGCCCAGCTGTCTAAGACGGCTGGGTTGGAGAGTTTGGATTGCGCATGTCGTTTCGGCTGTAGCAAGGTAGCTAGCCAAACCGACATGCGCACTTCAAACTGAAGGGGCCACTCGTCATTGCTCCCAATCAGCAGCAATGATGCAGTGGCCCCGTCCTGCTCCCTACGACAGAAAGCTGGAAAAATAAAATGGTAATAAATGGATTTTAGAACCATTTTATTTTTCAAGCTTGTCGTGCAGCAGTGTGTAGGGGAGTGAGGGGCGAGCTCCTCCACTCAAATGGAGGAACCACCGCAGGTCCGGATACTGATCTTCTCAAAAGGCTCCTATAGTCTGTGGTGGTGGGTGAACCTGGGTAAGCTTATCTGTGGCAGACCATTTTGCTTTCCGCAGATTGAACACTGTCTGCTGTGATTAAACAGCCTTAGTAAATGCCTGTAACAAAGCCTGAATCAGTCCATAATACTATATTACGAAACTATACTTTTGACACGTCCATTAGGAAGTAATGATCATCTATGAAGGTTATCCAGAATTTTAAATCGTAATGTAAGATATCCATTTTTTTAAATTGACAATAATTATAACAACACAACTTTCAATGTGGGACATTTCTCAATCTCTTTTGTCAGACAAATGATCAATTATCCTGCATTTTGAAAAAATATTATTTAATTAACCAAATCAAACACAATAAAGTACACTTGGCCTAAAACCACCACTTTAGCAGTGTGTCTCTAAAAATAAAGCAAGGAATGTTTTTCCTGAAGTTAGACCTTAAAAGAATTAAAACTGACCCTGCCACCTTAATAACTCTGGAAGTCTGCCTTATACTATCATGCACAGGAGAGAGTTAGTCTGCCTTGTTTTTTTAGCTCACTGATCAAGACCCAGGAACACTGCTGATGGGTATTTTTTTCCAGATAAAAACTATTTTTCTCTCCACCTTCTGCACCCTGAAAATGTCTTTGGCTATTAAGTAATTCATCCATATTGCAATTCATTATGCCAGTTTTCTCTGCTGGGTGTCTTTCAAGTAGTGGGAAAACATCCCAGAAAGTCTCCATGGTCTGACTTCTGGATTGGCATGCCACTAAGTTTTGCACCATCTGTTAGGTGATGTCTTACAGAGGGGCAGATAGGAGGTTTGCTAAGGCTAACATCCAAGCCAACTGAGATGGAAAAGTACCCAGGTCTGCTCTTTAAGGCTTTTTTTCAGCGAGATCACGGGGACAACAGTCCTCCTCTAGATAAAATCACAATGTTTTTGTTTGCACCAATTTTGCCCCATATAGATGTAGACCTGACAAATGGATTCCTTAGGCATTTTAAGAGTTGCATTGTTGGATTCTCACTTCTGTGCATTGTTAGACTCACTCAAACAATTTACTGAACATGTTCTGATCCAGAAGAGAGAGTATTCCAAATAGATCATCAAGACACTGTATACCACAGTTTTTTTCACTTCCGGTACTGGCTTAAGCTTGTTTTTCTAATCTGCTTTATATGGATATTGAAAACCTTGATGCTGATGGAAAGGTTACTTGTAATCCCAGTACTCCATTAGCCCCTTAACTGCTGGGCTTTTCCCCCTCCAGTGCTTTTCCCTTTTTTGTCTATTTGGGGAAGTTTGCGGTTAAGGTGCCCTAACTTTTTTTCCATATAAGGTACCCATGCCAAATGTGTGACCTTTTTTTCAACATCCCGGGGATACTAAAGGTACCCGCGTTTTTGCTTCCAATGGAGGGGACCAAGAAAATAGACAAAATATTGAGTTTTGGGAAAAGAGTGCTCCGGATATAATTGTCTGTATTTTTTTCCCCTACAAATGGCATCAACAAACTGTTTGCTTGCTAATGTCACCATCTTCCCAGCTTTCAGGAGCATGCAGAGCTGAATCAAAAAAAAAAAAATTTTGTTCCACAGTTTTGGCTTTTTTCGAAGAGGTAGCCCATTTTCTTATGTTTTGTGCTCTCAACCAAGTTTGTGTTGGATACCATTGTAAAACCCATGAGTGATCTGGGAAAGCTATGGATTTCTGAATAGTAGACAAAACTCAGAATTCAGCAAGGGATCATATGTGTAGACCTCTCAAGGTTTTCCTATAAAAAACAAGTGTTGAAATAAAGAAAATTGAACAAGAATGGAGAAAAAATTGACATTCCGCTAGGCCCTTCTGGTTGCTGGTATATACTGGGTTTGTAGGTTCTTCAAGAAGCCAAGGTACCCAGAGCCAACAACTGAGCCGCACCGTGCAATGCTTCTACATTCTGTACGGTGTATAGAGCAATTTATATGGTGAAATATGTAGAGTGAAAAATGGTATCAAGGAAACGTATGTATTTCTGAAATGGGCATGAGATATGGAGTTTAGGAGCGTTGTCTTTTTGTAATTCTACACCTCTGAATGTGTGAGTATCCGTAGTAGCGTATGATTTATAGGGTATTTTTTAAAATGTCTTCTTTCTATGCACTGACCTAATTTAAGAGGCACAAATACAGCGAAATCCAATTGGTAATAACAAATGTTCTACTATTCTATGCTTCCACAAGTCTTCTGATAAAAGTCATCCCTCACTTGTGTGGGTAGGTCTAGTGCCCACGACAGCAACTGGACCAAAACACAAAATGGACACTTCACATTTTTCCACAGAAAATAGGCCCATTTTTTCCAATGTTGGCATCTATAGATTTTGGACCCTAGCTCAGCCAGAACCTAGGGAAACCTAGCCAATCTGTAAATTCTTTAAAACTAGACACCAGTCATATACTATCAAGGTTTGAGTTTTTCCATAGGATACTGGCTTTGGCGTATTCGCATGGCTGTTGTTTTAACTGGTTCAATTAATTCAACTTCTCAGTTTATTTCAGAACCAGTTGGACCAACTTTTTGCATCCACTCCCCTGCTTGTCCTGTAAAGCTTTTGGGTATATTCTGCAGTTTGGGCCCTCTGGGAACCTTAATAGACACACCTGCGAGGGCCACTGCCATCGATTGCCCTTGATTCTTTGTGCCACTCTGGCTGTCTGTTTCATTATTCATCGCAAATTCTATTGGTACAGGATTGATCTCTGCCTGTATTTGCAATTCAGGCTTTTTTTGTGATTAAAGCATTGTCAGTTATATGAACCCCAACATTAAGCCCTCCATTACTCCATTTTATGTTTTCATTACACCCCTGAGCAGAAATGCTCACTTCGACATCCTTAATCTTTTTCACTTTTTCCACTTCCTCTACCCCAACCGCCACTATAAAGCTTTTTTTACTAATACCAAAATCTTCATTTGTTTACTTTTATTTTATTGTCTCATTCCTCTAAACATACTTCACTTGGCCTCTGTGTAAATACTGGGCCTGTTCTGTCTGTCCCTTCTATCTGTTGTCAAGATGCTCTGGGGGTTTCTTCATTGTTACCAAAGAGTCCAGTATTGACTGGTTCCTTGGACTCCTAGGGCTGTGTCCTCCAGCCAATGACCATCTTATTTGCTTAACAATGATGGGCTCAGCACCTTCGCTTGCTTTTCTTAACTTTAAAGTGTGCTCCTCGGTTTACGCCTATAGATAGGGGCAATTTGAGTTCAGTGGTACTCCCAGTCTCAGAGACCCAATGTATCAGGCATGCATCCTCCTTTAGTATCGAAATTTTCTGTGCATGCTCGACAAATTCTCAAATTATAGGGATACAGTTGTTTCTGCTGTATTAGTAACAGATAGATTTTACTTTAATTAAGTCATTCCTTTTCTTTTTGCATTTTGCTGTAATATGCTCAAGGATTGTATTGATCTTTCCATGTGGCAATGTCCATCTTTATCAACTTGGACTTTGTTTTCGTCAGCATGAATATCCTTCATAGACTCCCTTATAAATTTGTTTAAATGGCTTTTGCCTTGTCGTCTGTTCGTTGGTTTCACCATAATTAACTAGCCTTAGTCAATGTCTTGAAGATAGCCCAGATAATTCACTCCAAAATGGGTATGAAAACGAAAATAGCACTTCAGCCTTACCTGGTGCCGCTAAGCTCACTGTGATCTCAATGCTAATATAATTTACAGCATTCGCAGCATTCCCTGCAGACTGTTATCCATTCCCTGGGCTGCAACCTGACGACTCCTCCTAAGCCACCATACCTCTCTGGCCGCACAAATCCGCATGCTGACAGGGGAGATCAGGGACCAGGTTCGTCACAGTGCTTCCCTGCCCTTGATTAACCAGATTGACCCAGTACAAAGTCAGGTAGAGCAATGGGGTGAGGGAGTGAAGCGGGAACTAGCCAGCATTGGTTTCTAAACCACCTGCTGCCATGCCACGTGATTCTCAACCCAACGTGACAGGTGCCCATTGCACCACGCTTGCTACTAAACCTCCTATACCTCCTTTGACTCCTTACATCGCCACCTGTCACCTCTTTGTGCAGCTAGCTGGATTGTCCAAAGCCCCAACCCATTTTGGACGAACCACTCTAGTCACCTGTCCGCAGGTTCCCCGCTTAGCCTCTCTAGTGCAGTGTGAGCACCCCACTTTTCTGCTTCCCGCCCCGTCTCCGTGGTTACTGTCAAGCACAACCCAGCTCACACAGGCCAGGTTGGGTTCTCTTCCTCCTCCTTCAACCCGCTGATAGATGATCGTCTTCTTCATAGCCCCTGTGACTCCTGTCTGGTAAAGCTCAAGACAGCAATGCTCAGAATCAGGCAGGCCTGTCAGCGTTGTTGACATCCTTCTCCCCTCTAATTGTATGAATCCTGATTGTTGAACCCCTACATAGATTCCTCATGCCACTCAAAGGGAATTTGAATAAATCAAGGCAGGAAGACTTTTTAAACCATAGGCCTAGTAGGACCATCGCAGAATATAAGGTGAGATCTGAAATTATTTATTAACAAAAGGTGGAACTCCCACTGTTTAGAAAAGGGCTTTCAATGCACATTTTGCTTGCCTGGCACTGCTATGTGAGATGTGACCTGGGCAGGAAAAATTATAGATGATACCCCATGCTTTCTGAGAAAACACCTTAAACTTCAAAGCTCCAGCTTTTTTTTCTGTAGAAAGAAACCTCTGCTTTAGGGGTTTCTTTTCTCAAAAGAAATAAAAAGGCAGAGTCTGCTGCTACAACATGGCGATCCACCAGGCATTAGGTTTTTGCCATACATATTCCGCCTGGGTTAGGGGCAGCACATTTGTCCAAAATTACTAAGCCAGAATGGTAGAGAAGTAAGGGTGGTGGGTGAGCCCTCATGGGTCATGCTAAATTGGGATCTGTGCTAGTCTAGCAGTTTAGTGACTTGCCTTCCATGCTTTAAATGACCACCCTAGATTTGTTATTTGAGCAACTCAGTTTTCATCTCCCCTGGTTTACCTTTAAGCCACCCCTGGCTCCTTTGAATCCCTGGAGAATCTCATTCACCTGCCATCTGGCGATAGGGCTAAAACAGAAAGTTCACCTTTACTAGTGAACATACACTTTTGAGCTTCAGTTTGGCTGACTTTTTAACTAATTATATTTTAGTGTACCTACATATTGCTGAATCTGTTACTTTCTATAAACATATTAAACATTTTATGTGAGTATAGGCTAATAGCAATTTTAATTTCTAAGTCCGGAAGAAAATCAGCTGAAGCACACACTCACATGAGTGCCACAGTCTTTCAAATCCAGCAAGGGTAGAGTTGCTGAAGTTTCTATCTATTGTAATATATTTGTCTAGTTTCCTTACGGTGCATTGTTCAGTTTTACATATTTTCCAGGCAGTAAAAAGTTTCTATTTCTTTGGTTATTTTCTTTAAAAGGTTGAGAATCCTGAGGTCAAAGCTTTGCAAGAAAAATTGGCCGCAGCCAACTTCAAAATGATGGAGTATCGCAACCAGATCCAAGCCACAAAACAGGAACTAAAGATTGCACACAAGGTACGATTGCAAAGCCCAAGTAATGGATTATGGAGTGGTATTATGGCTCTTATTGCCTGCCCATTCAGTAAAAAATGCCATTTTGAAGCCAAATCCTGACATTATTGTTGGCCCTCATTTGAGATACTATACAGAAATTACATTGATTAGCTAAATGGAGGCAATATGGTACTCTTATGGGAAGTGCTAGTGCCATGTATCAAGAAGGCTTGCTTGTACTCACTACACTAATCACCCTGATTAAAATCAGTGGCATGCTGGTCTTAATATGGTGATATGCGCCCTGGTTCCTCCTACAATGTTTAGCCAAAATGATGTACCCCACCAGCAGAGGCGGGGCAGTCCTCATTCGGACAGTGCAGACCCCTATGTGTCTTTCTGGTTAGGCACACTTATCCTTGCTAAACCGACCATGCCTAAGGGGTGTGAGGATACTGCTGACAGAAACGGTTTCATCAGTGGTGTCATTCTATTCAATATATAATATTAACCAGTGAGTTCAAATATTCATACCAGTTTCAAACCTATTTTATTTTGCCAGAAGTCAGAAACATTGAATTCAGAAAATCCATGATTTCAGTACTCATCTTACGCTTTCAGTTAGACATTCCAGTAATCAGTGCATTTGGCAGTAACTTCTTCTGCTACATCATTTTGTAATCACATGCCAATGGATGAAACCTTTAAATACAAATGAAAGATTGCCATGACATTACTGAGACCAATGTGCAAATTTTCTCTTTCCTCTCACATGTTTTCTGTGATCTTTACAATTGGAATGTGCACTGTTTATTCCTGGCTGGATTGTAAAGATTTGTGGCAGCACACACTAGAGTTGTTGCATTGTACAGGAGATGTTTTCGATTTCGATTTCGATTAGTCTTTATTTCGAATGGTAAAAATTCATAAAAGACAATACACAATCATATACACTATAAAATTCACTAGCAATCCCTTGTACTAAAAAAGCACAAGCATGACAGTATACATAAAATACATCAAAATGGAACGATCAATGCAAGGGTGCGTTCAGTTTCTTAATTCGAATCAGCCAAGACCATCCCAGGAATCTTGCAACACAAATCACCACTATTTCAGATCTTATTACTTGCATTTTCCTAAGTGCATCACGAGAACCACTACAATTCAGGGATGCACAGATGGGTTTTAGCCACTTATTCCTAGGATCACGATAAACAGGGCAACCAAAGAAGAGATGACCAATGCTTTCTTCCTGGTCCAAACACCAAGGACATTTGCTTCCTGACTTCGAATCCCATTTAGCAGTAAAGGAGTTGACTGGCAAGGTGCCAGTACGAAACTGATGATAAAGCTTACGATCTAACACCTTGGGTATCAAATCCCAATACTGCTCTAGTGCAGGAGTGACCTTGTGCGACAGAAATATTCCTGTTAAATTAGTGTCCAGGGATTGGGATACCAAAATAGATTTTTTCCATGCCCAAAAAAGAGCTTTAAACTCAGATTTGGATGGAAATGTGGACCCCCCTGGATTTGACCAGAGCTCTGGAAGGCCCATCATATGTAGGGTGATTCTAACTTCCCTAAACCAGTGTAGTTTTTGCGCGCCCCATAGTGATTTAACCTCGTCCAGTTCCCGGGCAAAGAGACTAAGCTCGGGAGTGGACCAAAGGCGACGCCAGAGTGACACTATACGATACTGGGCCAGATCATTAATTGGTCTACAACCTAGGTCTAGTAGCAAAGGTTTTATAGGTGCAGACTGTGGAAGACCAACCAGGTTCCGTAGGAACCTATTTTGTGCCACAGCCAAACCTGATAGATCTTTATGACCCCAGACTTCGGCTCCATATAGGGTTGCGGAAAGGACTTTTGCCTCATAGATCTTAAGGGCGGGGGTGATACGTTTTGTAAACGAGTTCTTTTGCTCAAGAACCAAACAACCGGCCAGCCTATTAAATTTTAATTTAGATGTCTCCAGTTGGGAGTTCCAATCAAGATGCTGATCAAGAGTCACACCAAGATAAGTCATAACTTTGACCTGCTCAAGTTGGACCCCGTTTAGAGACACCGTACAGGTTGGGGGGGTTTTCTTACAAAAGACCATAAATTTGGTCTTTTCAACATTTATTTGTAGGTCGTTTGCATTACAAAACTCCGAAAATCTATTCAGGGCAACCTGGAGCCCTCCTCTTGTTTTAGAAAGAAGGAGGGTGTCGTCAGCAAATATAAGCATAGGATATTTGCGACCACCCAACATTGGTGCATCGGACTGGATATTGTTAAAATAATCGATGACCTGATTAATAAACAAGAGGAACAGGGTGGGTGCCAAGACACAACCTTGTCGCACCCCACGTTGTACAGGGAAACACTCTGTTACCTGGCCCTGGCTGCCCCATCTTACCTGGGCGAAATTATCCTCGTGTAAGCGCTGAACGAAACTCAAAAGCTCTAAGGGAAGACCCATTGATCTAAGAGCTTCCCATAGCTTCTTCCTTGGAACTAAGTCAAAAGCCGACTTAAGGTCGACAAACGCGGCGTAAATTACGCCACCACCCAGCAAGACCACTTTCCAGAAAAGAAGTGAGAACCGCAGAACCTGGTCAATAGTACTAATGCCAAACCTGAATCCTGCCTGCATAGGAGAAAGTATGTTATTGGTGTCGATCCATTCCTGGATTCTTACTAAAATCATCCTAGACACAATCTTCTGAAGTGCATCGATCAGACTGATTGGCCGATAATTATTTGGGATGGAGCGATCACCCTTCTTATATACTGGCAGGATTTCCGCACCTTTCCAGGATTTTGGGATCTCTGCGCCTGCGGCTATGTAATTAGCCAATTGCGTGATATAAGGGACCCATAAACCAGGATTTAGCTTAAAAAGATCAGCGGGAATGACATCGAGGCCAGGGGCTTTTCCCGACTGGACTGACTCCAAGGCTTGTGAGGCATCAGTTTCCAGAAAGATAAGTCTATCTCCTGGCAAATATAGAGGACTCTGTGGGATGGTTGCTATTGTGTGATCTAGGGCTATATTTGGGTCATTAAATTGTGCTGCAAAGAATTTAACCCAAGATTGCGCTGACACGTGATTATTGGGTGTTTGGGCGACTGAAGCCCTTCCCCTCCTCACAATCAGCCAAAATTCAGTTGGATTGGAGGACTCACAGGCCCTAAGAAGAGCGAGCCAGTAAGAGTCGTCCCAATCCCTCTTGGCCACCCAAAGAGTTTGTTTATAACGCTGCCTAGCAACCCTAATATCTGCGGTGTTCCTAGCCTTGACAGCCTCTATTAGGCTGCTATGAGCTACTCTGCAGCTCTTGTCATACCATTTTTTGTGCGCCTTAATGGGGGCGGCTTTAGAGGGCTTAGTAAGGAGGTTTTTTAAACTCATAAAACACTCCTCATGGAGATTGATAAAGGCTGGGTCAACTGCACCAAAAGAGGATAGTGATGGCATCTTACTCCTCGTGCTCCTGACCTTCTCCTCTAACTCGGCAATAAGCGCTGGATCATCCAACACTCTGGTCCACTTTACGCGTCGTCTATTGTCACACAGGACCACGTCAGATGTCAGGCAATTAGTTCCACAGGCTTGCTCACCCAGGCCGGTGACCAAAATCTCGAGTGAGAGAGGATTGTGGTCACTCTCTGGACGGGGCTCTACCACCATATCGCGCACAATCGACCAAAATTCAATATTGATCAAAATGTAGTCGATACGGCTGGAGCTTAAGCCATTGTCAAAAGTATGTGTCCCTAATCTATCAGAGCGCGTGCGCCCATTGACAGCCCGAAGGCCCCGTTCCAAACAGAGGCCCAGCCAATGAAGTGCTGCCTCAGTACCCCTGACTCCCTTAGAGATAGTTAACGGAGGAATATTCCAAGCTGTGTCCTCCTCAGCGCCCACGTCCTCAGCCAAAGTAAGTATAGGCTCAAAGGAGGAATTCAAATCGCCCGCTACCATAACGATCTTATCGGCAGTGAGGTTCTTCAGTGCCAGGTCAAGGTGGGATGTGACAGTTTGTTTCCTCCCACCCTGGCAGCCACGAGCATAAACATTAACCAAAAAGAGATCGATGGCATTAACCTTGCTCAAGGTGATACACAGAAGGTCCAGGCTCTCTACCAAGGTTTCCTTGCCATAAAAGCCCAGATTATTTTTAATCCAGATGGTTAATCCACCTGAGGCCCTACCCTTAATACTCGGAGTGGCGGGTTTTGAGAAATTAAGGTAACCCACCCTATATAAGGGGACTGTTGACCAAGTTTCCTGGAAGATAATGATATCATACAGGTCGATAAAGTTAGTCCAATCATCATTATCCAGGCGTCCCCTTAGCCCTGCAATGTTCCATGATACCACTCTCAATGGGTTATCCATACCGTTTACTAGGTGGATGGAAGCCAGTCCCTGCGCGTCAACCCCAGACATAGCCGGAACAACGCTAGGGTCTGGCGGTGAATACAGGTTTCCAGACATAATGGGTCCACAACTTAACGAGGTTAGAATGGTGGGTTGAGCTACCTCCCTAGTATAGGGAGAATTCGTCAAATTTCTGGAAGAAGTTGGACTTACACCAGATTTTACGGGGGTGGTAAATGAGCCTGTATCCTGAGTAAGCGGGAGGTTATTTAATGGCGATATGTCGACCGACCCCCCATGTCAGTCGACATCCTCCAGACAACCAAACCTATTTGATATCGGTACCCCCTGCCACCAATTGTGCTGGGTGTACCCATCAGCCATATAAGCTGGCTGTCTAGGGTGCTGAACATTTGACCATAGAGTGTTCTTCATAGGTTGATGTCTAGGAGGGTAGAAAAAAGTAAGGGGCCTCACGACAATGGTGGAATTAGCTCCATGGGAAGGCCATGTACAGAGATGCTGGGCTGAGTGAGGGTCGGCAAAGGATACCACAACACAGTCACCCGCTATAGACTTATGCGTGGGGCCTATCCAAGGCACTCTCCGTACCATTAGGACACTACTTCTATGCTGACCAGGGAGCTGGGCATTAGTATTAAGCCAGTGAATGACCTTGTTTTTTAGGGAAAGATCATTCTCCTGGGAATGAGGGTCCAATTCAGGAACACCAGCTAAAATGATGACATAGGACCCTGCTTCAGGGGGAAGGTCAATAAACCCTCCACGAAAGTTAGAGCGGGTAGCCTGTCGAGGTAGATGTTTCGTACGTTCTGGCCTTGAATGTTGGTGGGCTACTACTCTTGGGACAAGATTCTGTCTAATGGCTGATTTTTGCAAAGGAGGAGATAAAGGGACAACTAAACTAGGGGTAGGTACTGCAGGATTGGGAATAATGGTGCGGGGCTTAGGTGTTGGTTTTGATACTAACTCGGTCACAGGATTACTTACAGGTACATGTGGGAGAGATGGTATGGTTACAGGTGCCTTAGGTTGGAGAACAGGGTCAGTTACACATGGAAGCTTAGCTTCCATGCTTTTTAGGCTTAAACTAGCCAGGGTGACTATTGTCCTGTCCATTTCCAACAGATTGTTCTCTATGCGGGAGAGTCTTAATTCCAAAGGGGATAGTAATTGCTTAAGCGTACCCCAAACTAACTTGAGGAATTCTTCATCCCCCTCCCTTCCTTTCACGGGACAGCTCTCCCGACACTCTGGATTAACCACACTTTTCAACTCTGGAGAGATGACAAGGATGGTATCTTCCACCAGGCTAGGAGAACTGGGAACGTGTTCCCCCCCCCATACCGCTAGGAGCTATATTCTGGCTATCAACTTTCGCCCCAAGAGAGCCCATGGTACGTCTGTGATTAAAAAACTGTGATCTTGCCATTTTGGCTTTCTTTCGTGCATAAATGGACCTCGCTAAACATTTCTTTTTAAGGGTTGCTGCTTTCTTAGCACTACCCGATTTGGTAACTAGGTTAGTTTTAGAAAAGAAAGAAGAAATAGTGCCTATGCCTTTAATTAGTGGGGCAAGGGCTTTGCTTTGCTGCACTGAATGTGGAGTGGGGATGGGGGGGGAATTTATTAGGGTTGATGGCGGTGCGGGATGAATAGCTGCCGTTGTTACTATTAAGGGCCGAGGAGCTATGGTACGATCAGGAGTACGGGCAGATGCGATATTTCCCAAGGATGATTTTTTTGTGTTGGCAATATGTTCTGACAGCCTTCTTGCAGCATCAAGTTCTAGGGAGACCTTGTGCTGCATTTTGCTAATTTCTTCGTCAATGGCCAAATTGGTCTTGACCAAGAAATCATCCAAGGTTCGATTACAATTGCTAGCAGCCATGAGGGTTTTGCTCCGACTACCCCGTGAGCACATATTACAGAATACAAGTGGATAAATAACAATACAAACAACAATAAAACTGTAAAGTGTACCAACAAGGGGGGGTGGCCCAGCCCAGTCCTCTTAGTCCTCGAACGGCCTCAAACGGCCCGCTCTTTGCCCGGTCTTCGCCCCGGGCTGCGTCCCGCGCTGCGGGAGTGAAGGGACAATAAGTAAGTGGACAGGTAAGACAAGGGGGCGTGGCAGCAGGGAGAGCGGACCGGATGTCAATCAAAGGTCTCGCAGGGGCTCCTGGGCAATGGAGTCCCCTGCACGCTCGCAGCCCCGCTGACCGCACTCACCCGGTGGCCGGTGTCCAAGACAGCGAAGCGGCACCCGCGGAGCGGGTGCGGCGAGTCGTCCTGCTGGGTCCTGAAGGGTACAAGGAATACCACAGGGTCAGCGTCCAAGAAATCCTCCAAAGTGCCTCTGTGCAGATAAATGCGTCCCGCAGGTGAAGAGAGAAAGAGGGTTTTTAAAACAGCCAGGGGCGGGGGGCGGCAGCAGGGAGAGCGGACCGGATGTCAATCAAAGGTCTCGCAGGGGCTCCTGGGCAATGGAGTCCCCTGCACGCTCGCAGCCCCGCTGACCGCACTCACCCGGTGGCCGGTGTCCAAGACAGCGAAGCGGCACCCGCGGAGCGGGTGCGGCGAGTCGTCCTGCTGGGTCCTGAAGGGTACAAGGAATACCACAGGGTCAGCGTCCAAGAAATCCTCCAAAGTGCCTCTGTGCAGATAAATGCGTCCCGCAGGTGAAGAGAGAAAGAGGGTTTTTAAAACAGCCAGGGGCGGGGGGCGGCAGCAGGGAGAGCGGACCGGATGTCAATCAAAGGTCTCGCAGGGGCTCCTGGGCAATGGAGTCCCCTGCACGCTCGCAGCCCCGCTGACCGCACTCACCCGGTGGCCGGTGTCCAAGACAGCGAAGCGGCACCCGCGGAGCGGGTGCGGCGAGTCGTCCTGCTGGGTCCTGAAGGGTACAAGGAATACCACAGGGTCAGCGTCCAAGAAATCCTCCAAAGTGCCTCTGTGCAGATAAATGCGTCCCGCAGGTGAAGAGAGAAAGAGGGTTTTTAAAACAGCCAGGGGCGGGGGGCGGCAGCAGGGAGAGCGGACCGGATGTCAATCAAAGGTCTCGCAGGGGCTCCTGGGCAATGGAGTCCCCTGCACGCTCGCAGCCCCGCTGACCGCACTCACCCGGTGGCCGGTGTCCAAGACAGCGAAGCGGCACCCGCGGAGCGGGTGCGGCGAGTCGTCCTGCTGGGTCCTGAAGGGTACAAGGAATACCACAGGGTCAGCGTCCAAGAAATCCTCCAAAGTGCCTCTGTGCAGATAAATGCGTCCCGCAGGTGAAGAGAGAAAGAGGGTTTTTAAAACAGCCAGGGGCGGGGGGCGGCAGCAGGGAGAGCGGACCGGATGTCAATCAAAGGTCTCGCAGGGGCTCCTGGGCAATGGAGTCCCCTGCACGCTCGCAGCCCCGCTGACCGCACTCACCCGGTGGCCGGTGTCCAAGACAGCGAAGCGGCACCCGCGGAGCGGGTGCGGCGAGTCGTCCTGCTGGGTCCTGAAGGGTACAAGGAATACCACAGGGTCAGCGTCCAAGAAATCCTCCAAAGTGCCTCTGTGCAGATAAATGCGTCCCGCAGGTGAAGAGAGAAAGAGGGTTTTTAAAACAGCCAGGGGCGGGGGGCGGCAGCAGGGAGAGCGGACCGGATGTCAATCAAAGGTCTCGCAGGGGCTCCTGGGCAATGGAGTCCCCTGCACGCTCGCAGCCCCGCTGACCGCACTCACCCGGTGGCCGGTGTCCAAGACAGCGAAGCGAGTCGTCCTGCTGGGTCCTGAAGGGTACAAGGAATACCACAGGGTCAGCGTCCAAGAAATCCTCCAAAGTGCCTCTGTGCAGATAAATGCTTTCATTATTACATGATTGCTACAGGAGAGCATGGATGCAACTGCATATGGTTCATCATAATTGCATTAAGAATTAAAGGGTACCAATCACAGTGTTTTCATTGAGATTTTCATTTCCTCCATTACTTTTTTAAAAGTGGACGAAAGCATGTATTTGAATGCTGAAATCCTGTTGGAGATTTTGTTGAGTATTTTTTTGGTACAAATTATTGTTGGAGGTGGTTGTGAACACCATGCAGACATGATAGCGTAGTATTGCTATGCAAAAGCAAATACAAGGCATGAATAGCTGGTTGCAATGGGCATGGAGGATACATATGAAAAGTACTGTTATTCCTTTCTGGAAAAGCAAAGATAAAGATACTGCTTTGGAAAGGGGAAGAACATATTAAATGGGAGAAGTAGGAAATGGTATAAGAAAGCAAAGAATAACCTTTAATGAAAAGAGTAGTGATATAGAGTGGACTGCTGTGACCTGCTGTGGATCCTAGTTTTATGGCAATCAGAGAAACTGGCGATGGCTGCTCTCAAGCAGATGAGTGTGGGCTGTTGACCCAGAAGTAGTTTTGTTTATCTACTGGCGAAAGAGAGCTTGTGAATCATGACAGGCGATTGCATAGAGTGGCCCAGCTGGAGAATAACACATGGGGGATGGACGTCAGTGGAATGAGGTAAGAGTGATGTGCTTTTCGGCGAGTAGCACTCTACTCTGGAACCCAAAAAGGATTATTGGTGAATTTGTATAGGGAAACATGAATTAATTTGAGTGGTGGACATTTGAACTGTTAGTTGGACTGAAAAAGATAATCGAGGAATAGAGAAGGGAAGTGTCTAGAAAGTGGTTATTTGGAGATTATATCAGTAGGAGGAGGTTTGGGATGAGTAAAGGAGAGATGGAGGGGGCAGGGTCTAGAAGTGGATTAGGGAGAAAAAGGAGGTGTTGGATAAGTCTAGGAGGGATACATGAGGGAAGGGTTTAGAAATGCTTGTTTGGGAGATCTGAATGGTAAAAAGAGGTGTGCGATTACGCAAGGAGGGATAGAAGAGGGAAAGGTCTACAAAGGGTTATGTTTGGGATCATAGTAGTTGAATGAGGGTTGGAATAAGTCAGAGAGTGGAGGTAGAGGATATATTGAGTGAGATATAGACTAGCGCATTGGAGAGGCTGATTTTGTTGACAGTAGGAGTAAAGTAATAAATATATAGATACACAAGTACATTGAAGATCTATATGTATAAGTTTGGTATTATATCACGTTTTAAGTTGTATTTAATAAACTCAGACTTTCAAGTGTTAATGTACTTTAAGCTAATTTACTTGTGTTTATATATTTTTTTCTATGAATTCAGTAGTGAAGCAATTGTAGATAAATAGTTATGATAAACATTTACATATTGTGACCAATAAATAAACAGGGAACCATAAGCATCTAATCAAATAACGTATATGAAAACTACTTAGTGACCTTTATACATGTTAAGCATTGAATAATATACCCATAAGTAATATGTACATTTTGTTAAGTACACTAAACGAATATCTAAATATTTATAAACATAATTATTGTACCCATTCATACAAAGGAATACACATATCTAGATACATACATATAATCAGATTACATGATTATATACACAGGGATGTGCTGTACATTTGGTGGTTATGTAGGGAAGAGCCAACTCTTGAGTGTTCTTCTGAAGATAAGACAGTTATCCGTTGATTCATGTTTGGGGGTTAATGAGTTCCATTTGGCTGTTTGAACAGAGAAGATGTTCCACCTATGGTAATTTCTTGTATTTTGAGGCGAGGTGTCAATATTGAACGGAGGTATGTATTTGGTGAATGTATTTGGTGATTTTATTCCTAATAAAGAGCGGCCCTGCACCATCTATAGCTTTGCGGGTGATAAAAGCAGCTTGTATGTGGATCTCTTGGCAACCAGTAACCAATGTAGGGCCCTCAAGGCAGGGGATATGTAGGCTTGTGGCTTTACCCATTCTACTGGAACCGCTGTCAGTAATGCAGTCTGAACTTACAACATTTCTTTAGAGTGCTCACCCTAATAATAAAGGCTTCGTATTAATGAACCATAAATACAAGTTTGAAATAGCATTAACATTTGGACACAAATATTACCTTAACTGCAGACAATGCCCGTCACTGATCCATAATTTGGTACTGTAATCTGGCAACCAAACTGTTAGAGCTGCAGGGAGTTGGGCATACTTTCCCAAGGACAAAATAAACATGAAAACTTGTTGTCCTTGACCCCAAACAATATGTCCTGTGCACCAGGCTATAGGAAATCGACATCCCTGTTTTGTTATTCTGAGTGCTGTTAGGATATCAATAGCTTCCTGTAGCCTCTCATATAGTTTTTTAACAAAATGTATAGTGTCTAGATCTGTATTGGATGTTAGTTGTGTTTCCAAGTTTTCAAAATTGAGTTTGTTCCACGGTTGATAGGTGGATGCATGTAAGGTGGTTTTAGGTGTATTGCTTTGTGGTATTTTATGTTGGAAAGATAGCAAATAGTAGTCTGACCATGTGTCTGCAGTAATCATTTGAAAGGGAACTAGTTCCGTATTTGCACAAAAGACAACTAGGATGTGTCCAGCGATGCTTGTGGGTTTGAGGATGATCTGATGTAGGTTCAGTGTGTCTAGGCCATTGATTGTTTTCGGATGGGTCATATTGGGTTTGTAAGCCAAATGTTTAGGTCACCAAGAATGCATAGGTTGAAGTGTAGTGTTATCAGGTTTTAAACTGTGTCCGGAAGTCTGTCTGTAAATGTTTTATTGCAAGGTGGAAGTCTGTAAAGGAGTAGGAAGTTACAGGAGGAAGATCATGCAGGGTTTCTTCTGGTGAAGAGGGCCTCACAACCTTGTATGGAGACGTTGTCAGCTTTAGTGATATTTAGAGTTTGCTTGTTTACAACAGTTAGGACACCCCCTCTTTTGCCTATACAATTGTTTGTGATAGATTGATAGCCTAGATGAAAGGCTTTATGCAACACTGAAGCCATTTCATCTCCTAGCCATGATAGAGTTATGAAGAGTAAGTCAAGTTGTGTGTCAGTGAGAAGATTGTAGATGTGATGCTTGTTTGTAGAGTGATCAAGCATTTATTAGTAGGCAATTTAGAGATTGTGTTTTGGTGATGGTGTGCCTTTGTTTTGTAGAAGAGTGAGCAGTATTTTGTGGACTTGTAACAGGTGTGTCCTTAGTGTTAGAATTAGCTGTATGAGGATAGCAATAGTGTAGCTTTTCTATATCTTATTCCTCGTCCAGCAGGCTAAGAAGTCATTTTGGTTGGTCTGCGTGCGGAGATGGAAGTTGAGAGTGAGTTGGTGAGGTTTGTTGTTTTTCTGGAGTAGCCTTGTTATGCTGTAGACCTAGAGATGCAAAGTTGTGAAGAGTGGCATGTTGTTTGTTTTGTTTGTGTTTATTTAGGGTGGAAGGTGTATGATTTAGGGGTGGTGGTGCAGCATATAGGTCATGTTGTAAGGCTCTAAATTGTCCAATTGATGAGAGGCAGTTGAAAGAGAGTTTTTGTGTATGTGTAAAGTGTGGGGAAAGAAAGAAAGCTTGGCAGTAGAGTTGGTTTAGGGTATGTGTTAATTGTGTTGTCAGGAGGGTAGGAGTGGGTGAATGTTTCTAGTTTGTAACAAAATGTATTATGAGCTAGTGTGAGGAGATGATGATCTATTTGTTTTCTGCGAAGCATTTGTATGTAAAGTATTGTTGGTGAGTGGAAGCTGAATGGTAAAGGGGTGGTGATGTGTTTTGGAAAAGGTTGTATGTGGTGCGTGAGAAGGGACAGACAAGAGTTAAGAGTGTGTTGGAGTTGATCGCTGGAAGAAGTATTATTTATGGTACAGTGGAGTGTAAGGGCTGTGTGGTTGTGTTTTTTTGATAAAAAGAGGAGGGTGTTCGATGAAATGATGGAAGGTTGAGTATAGGTTTGGTGGTGACCGGAAGGGGTCTAGTAGGAGTAAGTTGAGGATGGAGCTGGTGCTTTGTATGAGCGAGGTGCGTGTCTGGATAGAGTATAGTTATTTATAGTGTGGCTTTGTGTTGTGTTGATGTGTGTATATGTTAGTGGTATAGGATATGGTGGTGTTTTGTGTTTGAGTGAAGGTGCCATTGTGCGGTAGTTGGGGTAGACGAGTTGATAAGTGTGGTTTGTGGGGTTATTTGGTGGTTTTGAGATAGAGAATTGTGGTTAGGGTTGTGTGGCCCCGTACGCCCAAGAGCCACCCACTTTTTTACCCTTATTTGATAGGCTTCAGGGAAGGGTATTTTGCTTTCTTTTCTTTATTTTTCTTACTGTTAGTCTTTCTATCTTTTATCTGTTATGGCAAAATGTTCAGATTCAAGTCTTTTGAAAACTATACACAGTGTCTTTTTTCTTATATAGAAGTTCCTACTGTTTTTCCCGTGTTCAATCTTCCCCTCCTTCCTCAGGACTCTTGGTGAGGTTGTAAGGTGCCCTTCAAGAAATGGCAAAACAAGACAACAGGGTCAGTCTTGAGTTTCCATTACTAATTGTTTAAGATAGCATGCCCTACACCACACCAGTGAACTTTGTGTACACCGTGCTTAAGCCAAGAGTGTTGCTTCAACGTGTGGTGCACACTCCCGCCCACTCACCAAGTGACAAGAAATGAGCACTATTCACATGCCTGATACCAAGACCCTCCTATGCCATGGTAGTCAGAGTCTCAGTGTTTGTGTCCTCTCTAGGACAGCTCGACTCAGGCGTTTTTCGCCCAGAGCTGTTCTCTTCCTCTGTGGCCCCGATGTCTTCTATGTGACTCGGTGTCCCTCTCGATCTCAGCACCTCAGGTGTTTTCTCTGGTGATATCTTTTCTTCGGTGCCCCTTTTCTCGGGGTCTTCAGCATCTCTGTTCTCCACTCCCGTGCTCTGACTTCCTTTTTTAAAGTCCTCTTTTTGCGTCGAAACGTCAGTTCCACTGCCTTTTAGAACTCCACCCCTTAAGTGCTGGTAATCCTGCGACGTAATTCAGAGATCCTTGCGGATGGCTAGAGCGGGACGGCTTCTTCCTGTATAGCCATTCACGGGGGCCATATAAGGTGTAACAAGATCCACCTGGACCTGGTCACACGTTGTTTGTAGTAAATGAGCAATGTTTATTTGCTGTGAGTGTGTTAATGTTTGTGGTTATGGATGGGTTAAGATGGGTGCTTGTAAATGAAAAAAAGGGGCAGCATTTCTGTCCCTAGGCCTGACCAGTCCAGAAAAGGCCCAAACAGGCAACCCCCCTTGCCCTCGAAGCTTGGGCTGAGACGCTCTGCGCTCTAGGCTTTAATAGCCCTAGTGGTCAGGTGAGACTTTTAGCCAATGGTAACCCTAGCCCTAACCCTAACCAATCACAACACTATCCCTAAGCCCTAGGACCAGTAGGAGACCAAGCCCTTGCAACCATTCGCAGCCCTAGTCCTAGCAGCCAATCAGAAACCTAACCCTAAGCCCAATAGAAACCCCCAGATACAGCAACCAGTCAGAGCACCAGACCTATTAGCCAATCAAAAACATAACCCTAAGCCCGATAGAAACACCAGATACAGGAACCAATCAGAGCACAAATGTAACGTCCAATAGCAAACGTAATGAGGGTGTGACCTCAAGCTCTGTCTGATGGCCAGCGGGCAGTAAGCTGTTCCTCAAGAATCTCTTTGGATACTGATAGACTCAATCCACACTTTGCTGGTCCTAGTTTACCCTGCAGATAGGCCCAAATCTAAGCCACGTTCATACTGCTTTTCGCACACAACAAATCCCTTTTTCTAGCCAAATGCGAGGGTTACATTCATTTTCCAAATACAGTTTAAACCTTAAAGCAGATTCAGAGGACAAACACACTCTGCTTAGCCTCTGAGGTGGTAGTTTGCCTTTTTAACTTTTCAAAGATCCAAAAGGGAGTGGGGGGCGGCTGAGGGTGTTGACTCTGCACGCCTAAGCACAGTAAAGGGGAAACTAGGACAGCATTTTAAACAGCCATAGGTAAAAAAACAGTAGTTTAAATAGTACCAATTGCACAGAAACCAAGAGTTCAATTCAAACAGTCACGAGAAATAAACTGCAGTTTTAACAGTACCAATTGCACAGAGGACAAGAGATTAAATTCAAACAATCACAGAGATTTGCTGGGCTTCCAGGGTTTGGAGCTGCTGTTCTAGGTATTGACAGTCACTTTCCCTCTGTCTGTGCTTCCCCACAATGTATGTCATTATCTGCCCCCGTATCACTACCTTCATGGCTTCCCAGAGATTAGAGCAGGTTGACTCAAGAGGATGTATTTAGCTTAAAGTAGTCTACAATCCCTTCTCCAATGCTATCCCAGAATTTAGCTTCCTTGAGCCAACCAGCGTGGAGGCTCCATTGCCTTTGCTGTCCTCTTACTGTGCCCCAGATTCGTATTTCAACTGAAGAATGATCTGACACTACCCTTGGGCGGATCACTGCACCATTGATCCCCACCAAGTCCACTGCTGGTAAAAAAACATAGTTTAGTCTTGAGTAAGAGGAGTGGGGATAAGAAAAATGGGTGTATGACTTTGTGTCGGATGTAAATACCGTCAAGCATTGTGTAGCCCCAGGGAGTCCGCCCAATCACTCAATGTGCCCACTCTTCGTTTAGCTTTCGTATACATAGTATCGGGGATCCATCCGTTGAAGTCACCCCCAATCATAGTGCGCCCATCTGGGACTGTGGCTATGGCTTATGTAGGTCCGTCGGGGTTCGGCTTTTCAGCGCGGCTGGACCATAGATGTGTCTCCAGACTGCTGACCGCTGGATCTGCCCGATGAAGGGAGACAATAGCCTCCAAGAGGATTTGCAATCTGCTGTCAATGACCAGAACCTGCTGAAGCGGTACCATCCTCACCATGTGTCCCTCTCATCCTGGGGCCTTTACTGCTTCTGTTCCGTCTCTTCAGTGCAAGGTCTTGTGTATCTGACTTACGAACCAATGACCCATGTGCTCATTCATTGATGAAGCACTGTGACTGGACGGCAGCCCCAGAGCGATCCAGGTGCTAGGCTCGGCCGGCAGCCTTGTATGTCAGGCCTCCTTGCCCGCCATTCCTTTGCGGCCCTTCCTAACCACGGCCCAAAGTGTCTTTGGATGTCAGATGCACGAAACCGGCAAGTCTAAGAGGCAGGATGTTGCTGGATGGGGCAGGATAAATGAAGTATTCAGGTTGGGGGCACGGAGCTCCTTTAACCCACGACCCAACCCCAGTCTTTTTAAATATGAGGTAATTCATTCAGCACAGATTATCCATTAGTCTCCATCGTAGTTATCATCACTGAGAAAATCAGCGTGAACAAATACTTCTTGCAAGTGTGAGTGACAGAGAGAATTCCCAAAGTTTCAGAAGTTAGCTTTGGGCTTTGGCAGCTGTGAAGACATAAGGACAGAGAGATAGCTATTAATTCTGTTCAGACTCCAGTATTGGAGACAATGCAGACTCTTGTTTACAGCTGAACAGCTCCCAACTGCAGTTTTTTTTTAGCCACTTTCATCAAATGTTTGTCATCTGCAAGATAATGTATTCCATATTAGTTATTGTATTGAAAGTTAATCATAAATATGACATAACAAACTTATCTCTTACTTGAGTCTCTATTTCCTGGTGGACAATGCCAACTAAAGAATGTAACAGGGAAATAGTCTACCCACAACTAAAATCTATTTAGTAGCCTGACTAGAGATGTGTCTGGGAGATTGACCATGAAGCTTGCTTATTGGCCATCTTAAAAAAACTTGTCATAGTGTTTGTAACCATGTCCATAGGTTAAATATTCACTAAAATCTCTTCATTCCAAAAGACAACTAAAATGTCAGTTCTTTGCCTGCAGACTTTGGTTAATGAATGCTCAAAAAGACTTTAATGATGGCAAGGTATTTAAAAAAGTTTTTTGAGTGCATATAACAGTGGAGAAAGCGGACACCCCTGTGGCATACCCCTAGAAATCTGAATGCTGTCCGTGGCCAAGCTACCGATTTTTATCCTGGCAGACGGCCCGTGGTACAGTACCTCCATCATTTGCAAAAATATTCCTCCTAACACCAATCTAGTCAATACTTGGGACATGAATGACCATTCGACCGAATGCTTTCTCCATATCTAGAAATACAGTGACCGCTCGCACGTCCTGTCTCGTGTGTTGAATTTCAAAAAGGGGGTGGTGATGGTCTGCCCTGTTCCCATGATGCACTGGGCCAGGGTCAGACTAATTTGCATGTAGCCAGGTTCTGAGCTGGGATGGTGCAGTGAGCTAAAAACGGTGATGGATCAAGCCCTGATCTTTTGACATGGGTAGGAGTGTTCTGTTTAATTCAGATACTCTGTCCATCACCACCCCCTTTTATGAATCGTTTTGGCCACCATAAGTGTGGTAGGGTATACTCAGATGTGAGTCCCTTGCTCACTGCACCATCAGGATTCAAGCAAGCTGAGAGATCTGGGCATTGGGGGGACTGTGTTAGGTTGGCTGACCTCTTTCCTGCAGGGAAGATCGCAGAGGGTCCAGTTGTCGGACTTGGTCTCCACTGCAGCAGCCTTAACCTGCGGAGTTCCGCAGGGGTCAGCTCTCTCACCGCTCCTCTTTAATATATATCTCCAGCCTCTGATTTATGCTCTTAACCATATGGATTGCCAAGTCTACAACTACGCCGACGACACCCAGATCATTATACAAATTGAAGATACATCTGGAGCCCAGGATAGATTACATAAGATCTTAAAGTTCACAAGCAACTGGATGTCCTCCAACTCCTTAAAAATTAACCCAGAGAAGACTGAGGTGTTGCCCATAACCATCTCGGGAAACCCTTGGAACGATTGCCTCTGGCCTAAGGAGCTGGGGAGGACTCCGGTACCAGCTGCGGTGGTGAAAAGCCTGGGCATCCACATTGACGGGAAACTGACAATGAAGAATCAGGTGTCGTCGGTGGTGGGTACATGCGTCGGCCTTCTTAGGCAACTGCGGAAAATCTCGCAGATGCTGTCTTTCTCTACCTTGAGAACGGTAGTGTCTGCTACAATCTTAGGGCGCCTCGATTATGGAAACTCCCTTTATGTTGGACTTCCTCAGCAGCAACTCTCAAGATTACAGATTGTAATGAATGATGCTGCGAGGTTGATTTTTGGAAAGGCTAGAAGAGAACATGCTTCCCCTCTCCTATGCCAACTACATTGGCTTCCAATTAGGCAAAGGATTTTATTTAAGGGCATGTGCATTGCGCATAAGGCAGTTTATGGCAATGCTCCTAGATACATCAAAGATAAGCTGAGACACTACCTCCCCAAAAGAACACTACGCTCATCTGAGGAGTCTTTTCTAGTTTGTCCTCGTTACCGCACGACCACCTATGGTGGTCGTGCTCTTTCTACTACTCTACCGGCAGCTTGGAATAAACTACCGCTCTGCTTGAGGAAAGAACCAAACTTACTGCCTTTTAGGCGCAAGTTAAAAACGATTCTGTTCCGAGAAGCTTGGGGTTTGGCATGATTTGGGTGATCTTCTCCTTGGTACTGATTCGGCTGTTTACACCATAAGCGCTTAGAGACCTATCGGTGATAATTGCGCTATACAAGTTGAATAAATAAAATAAAGCTGGGCCGAAGATGGCTGCAATGCCAGAAACCGGTCCCCGGAAGCTTGTTTCCTTTCCAGTAAAGAATTGGCTTGGTAGTTTGGTCTGCCCTGTTCCCATGATGCACTGGGCCAGGGTCAGACTAATTTGCATGTAGCCAGGTTCTGAGCTGGGATGGTGCAGTGAGCTAAAAACGGTGATGGATCAAGCCCTGATCTTTTGACATGGGTAGGAGTGTTCTGTTTAATTCAGATACTCTGTCCATCACCACCCCCTTTTATGAATCGTTTTGGCCACCATAAGTGTGGTAGGGTATACTCAGATGTGAGTCCCTTGCTCACTGCACCATTAGGATTCAAGCAAGCTGGGCCGAAGATGGCTGCAATGGCAGAAACCGGTCCCCGGAAGCTTGTTTCCTTTCCAGTAAAGAATTGGCTTGGTAGTTTGGTCTGCCCTGTTCCCATGATGCACTGGGCCAGGGTCAGACTAATTTGCATGTAGCCAGGTTCTGAGCTGGGATGGTGCAGTGAGCTAAAAACGGTGATGGATCAAGCCCTGATCTTTTGACATGGGTAGGAGTGTTCTGTTTAATTCAGATACTCTGTCCATCACCACCCCCTTTTATGAATCGTTTTGGCCACCATAAGTGTGGTAGGGTATACTCAGATGTGAGTCCCTTGCTCACTGCACCATCAGGATTCAAGCAAGCTGGGCCGAAAATGGCTGCAATGCCAGAAACCGGTCCCCGGAAGCTTATTTCCTTTCCAGTAAAGAATTGGCTTGGTAGTTTGGTCTGCCCTGTTCCCATGATGCACTGGGCCAGGGTCAGACTAATTTGCATGTAGCCAGGTTCTGAGCTGGGATGGTGCAGTGAGCTAAAAACGGTGATGGATCAAGCCCTGATCTTTTGACATGGGTAGGAGTGTTCTGTTTAATTCAGATACTCTGTCCATCACCACCCCCTTTTATGAATCGTGTGTTGAATGGCACCAAATACTGTTCTCAGATTATAGGTTAGATTTCTGTTTGGGATGAACCCAGCCTGCTCTGTGCTACCAGAATCGGGACAAGCGGGCCAGTCTATTTGCCAAGATCTTGGCGTAGAGCTTGGTATCGACATTCAGGGCTGATAACGGGCGGTATGATGCGCATTCTGACGATGGCTTATCAGGTTTGAGTATCGCCACAATAAGAGCTTCTCTCATTGAAGGGGGCATCCCGCTGAGGCTCCCATTTCCTCAAATAACGTGCTTAAATGTGGGATAAGTGTTGGACCTGGGGTCACCAGACCACATAGGGTAGCTTGGCGCGAAGGGGGTAGGTCTATCCCAAAGGCAATAGGTGTTAAGCTTGCGTAGTACCCTCATAGTAACACAGTAATCATCCACTCAAAAATAACAGTACACCACTTTGTAGAAAAATACGGTTCACTTTTATAAAAGCTCTTTTGTGTTCTCTTATTCCATCAGTCTGCTTTGTTACTATTCACATCAAGTACTTCTCCAACTGTTTCCTTGCATTAATTAAAATCTCAACATTACCCTGCATATGGCACTTCAATTATTCTCCAGAAAGATAAAAGCTCAGCAACAACTGCACAGTGTATATTAAATAAGCGGCGATATTGGTGCTTCCTTATGGAGTAGAGAGAATGCACATTACATTTAATACCTCTTTGTCTCTTAAACTAGGGAATCTTATGAATTCAGCAGACAGTTCCACAGTGGTTACTCTTGGTTATAAGGATTCGTGCCGCTACAAAGTTTAAATTGAAACAGGCAGGTTAATCAATTACTGTAAGAAGCGTTCTGATTCACTCTCCAACCCTATTGGTTTTGACAAGATACTCAATGGGTCCACTAGGCTCTGGATAATCTACACAACATCTCTCCCCTCAAGTAGTCAGTAAACTATTTATGAACCAGCTTTGTTACCCCGCCTTTCATTAGCTGGAAGCTCCCCTCGCCAAATCCTGAAGACTCGTGGTCTGAAAGAGGGTGGTAGTCGGGTCTCACAGCAAGTCCATTAATCAGAGGGTTCTGACTGGGGCGTAGTTCAACCAGTTCGATCACCCCTAGCCTGCAGGGATTTCCCTTAGCCTGGCTGACTCACTGTCAATGTGAATGAACTCTTTACTACCTTCCCTCCCCTCCGTTTCACTCCCCCAGCTTACTTCCTTCTGTAGACTTGCCAGGCCCTCCGGATTCGGTCTCTCTCGTCTGGCCCCGCCCGCAGTTACGGCGGAGTTCTCTGGGAGGCAGACCCGCCCCGAAGCCGGTTCCCGCCTGACTACCTGGCAAGGTCTACGTTGCTTTCGCCTCAGCGCTACCACAGCCGTCTCCCTCTTTCCGGCTCCAGAAGCTTACTTGGGCCCTTCCGTGATCCTCCCCCGATCTAGCTTCACTCAGGAAGGATCCCGAACAAGTCCAGCCTCCGCCGACTTCGCTCCTCCCCTTCCGACGCCGCGATGCTCACTCCGGGCGGCGTCTCACTCCCTCTTCCTCCGGCGGCTCACCCAGCAGCCACCGCTTCACCCCCTGCGAGCTCTGCAACAAGGTGCAGACAGCACCGCGAACACAGCGCCGCGTCCCTCTCCTCACAAGCAGCCACAGGTCTACCACATGGAGCCGCGCAAGCACGAGGAAGCCAGGATCAGCTGTCAGCTATCCTAAACAAGTACGTTCCCGGCCCAGGGGAGAGTTCAATACTTAGGCAGTTCACGAAGCTGCAGGTCGCGCCGGGGGATGGGATGATAGCTAGGATTTGCCTTCGCTGAGAGAGGGGGGAAGTTCAGGTCTCGTAAGCAGGTGTCAGTCACAGCTGCCCTCACCTGGCCTTCGTCAGTCCTTGTCCCAATTTGCTCCTAAGGGTGGGCACTCCCTTTCCGAGATCGGGGTTAAGAGAAGTAGTTAGGCTCGCTGGGTCAGATCCATAAGCGAGGGACAGCGTCAGTCAGTAGAAAGGGTAGCCCCGTGAGGCAATCAACTCTCCACTCTGCGCCAACCTCCTCCCCTCACAGCCTGTACTCCAACTAACTACACTCCTCTCCTTACTACACCAAATGGCTGCCCAACATTCCGCCTTATATAGGCTGACCCCAGAATGTCCAGAGGAGTCCAGAAAGTTCTGGAAACCCTCATTCTGTCCTATGGTCCTTAATCCTGAGGTAGCCAAAAAGGTGGCAGTTGGAAGCCACCATTTTGTGGTTCCTGTGGTTTCAGTCAGGAAAGGCATCTAAGGCAGGGGAAAAAGACTATAGGGGCCAGGAGCACCTAACCCCTAGGTCAACACCTGAAAAATTCCAGTGGACATCAAAAAATGAAGGGAATTGAGGGGCAAAAAGGAGACAAAAATAAATAAATAATAGGAGGGACCACCCAAAGGGCGGACAAGTCTAACACGCGTCCCCCCCAGCTGAAAGTGGGAAGAGCTACCCAACCCCTTGGGAGTCCTCATCACTAAGGCGGAAATACCTAGAGAGACCGTCTGCATTGGCGTGGTCCACTCCAGGCCGATGTTCCACCCGGAAGTCCATTCCCTGTAGGGAGATGGACCACCTCAACAGCTTGGGATTTTCTCCCTTCATTTGCATCAGTCAACGAAGGGGTCGATGGTCGGTCTGAACCAGGAAGTGCGAGCCAAACAGGTATGGCCGCAACTTCTTCAGAGCCCATACCACTGCAAAAGCTTCCCGCTCAATTGCACTCCACTTCTGTTCCCGGGGAAGCAGTCTCCTAGACAGAAAGACAACAGGTTGATCCAGACCCTCTTCATTGAGTTGCGATAACACTGCCCCAATGCCATGCTCTGATGCGTCTGTCTGGACAATGAACTCCTTGGAGAAATCTGGGGACCTCAGGACCGGTGCTGCACACATTGCCTGTTTCAACTTTACAAAAGCTTGCTGACAAGCCTCTGTCCAGACTACCCGTCGAGGTTGCTTCTTGATGTGAGCTCAGTGAGGGGCGCCACAATAGTGCCATACCCCTTCACAAAGCGACGGTAGTAACTTGTGAGGCCCAGGAAAGCTCGGACCTCAGTTTGGGACTTGGGGGGCTCCCAGGCCATGATTGCCTCAATCTTTGCCTGGAGGGGCTGCACCGCTCCCCTGCCCACCAAGTGGCCTAGGTACACAACTGACCCCTGCCCGATCTGACATTTACTGGCCTTGATTGTCAGCCAGCCTTTTTCAGGGCCTGGAGAACAGCTTGTAAGTGACACAAATGGTCCTCCCAACTGCTGCTGAAGACGGCAATGTCATCTAGATAAGCAGCGGAGAAAGCCTCCATTCCAGAGAGGACCTGGTTCACCAGCCGCTGAAAAGTGGCAGGGCGTTCTTGAGCCCAAAGGGCATCACACAGAACTGGTAGTGGCCCTCAGGCGTGGAGAAGGCTGACCATTCCTTTGCTCCGTCTGTAAGAGAGATCTGTCAGTACCCTGAAGTAAGGTCAAAGGTACTCAAGTATTGGGCAGCTCCCAGCTGGTCAATAAGTTCATCCGCCCTAGGGATCGGATGTGCATCAGTCTTGGTCACTGAATTCAGTCCCCGGTAATCCACATAGAACCTCAGTTCTGGAGTGGTGCCTGGTGGGGCAGCTTTTGGTACCAAAACCACCGGACTGGACCAGGGGCTACTAGAAGGTTCAATGACTCCTAGCTCCAGCATCTTGGTAACTTCACTGTGGATGCTGGCCTTCACCTTGTCTGACAGCCGGTAGGTCTTAGACTTCACTGGTGGGCTGTCCCCTGTGTCCACATCATGGGTACACAGGTGGGTCCTTCCCGGGACAAGGGAGAACAACGAGGAGTACTGCTCCAAGACCTGGCGGCAGTCCTCTCGCTGTTCAGGAGTTAGGGATGGGGAGAGAATCACTCCCTCCACTGACCCATCCTTTTCCTGAGACGAAAAGAGATCAGGGAGAGGCTCACTTTCCGCTTCCATTGCTCCATCAGTCACCATCATCAAGATGACCTCGGGCCTCTCATGGTGGGGTTTGAGGCGATTGGTATGCAGCACCCGTAGGGGCTGTCGAGGGGTCTTATGATGCACCAGGTAGGTGGCCTTACCCTTCTTCTCCATCACCTCAAAGGGGCCTGTCCAGCGATCCTGGAGGGCACTTAGCTCTCCAGGTTCCATCACCCACACTTTCTGGCCAGGCTCCAACTCCACGGGGTGAGCGTTGTGGTCATACCACTCTTTCATCACTGCTTGGCTGGCTTCCAAGTTGTCTGAAGCTTGCTTCCACAACTTAGCCATTTGGCTCCGGAAGGCCAGCATGTAGCTCACCACATCCTGGGGAAGCTTCCTGGGAGACTTTTCCCATCAGTCTTTCACCAGGCTGAGAGGTCCACGCACAGGGTGCCCATAAAGAAGCTCGAAGGGGCTGAAGCCCACTCCCTTCTGTGGAACTTCCCTGTAGGAAAACAACAGACAGAGTAGGAGGACGTCCCATTTCCTCCGCAGGCTCTCAGGCAGACTTCTTATCATGCCTTTCAAGGTCTTGTTGAACCTTTCCACTAGACCATTGGTCTGTGGGTGATAAGGAGTGGTGAACCGGTAGGTAACTCCACACTCCTTCCACATAGCCCGCATGTATGCTGACATGAAGTTGGTCCCCCTGTCGGACACAACCTCCTTGGGGAAACCCACTCGGGTAAAGATCCCCATCAGGGCCCTAGCCACTGCAGGTGCAGTAATGGTCCTCAGAGGTATTGCCTCTGGGTACCGTGTAGCGTGATCCACCAGAACCAGGATAAACCTGTGACCAGCTGTAGTTGGCGGATCCAATGGCCCCACAATGTCGATGCCCACCCTTTCAAAGGGGGTGCTAACGACAGGAAGTGGTTCCAGGGGAGCTTTCAGCTTCACCCCTGTTTTCCCACTGGCTTGGCAGGATACACATGTCCGACAGTATGTGTCGGATGCCACTTTCATCTGAGGCCAGTAGAAGTGGGGGACAAGCCGGGCAAAGCTCTTGTCCTGTCCTAATTGTCCTGCCAAAGGTATCTCATGAGCCAATTCTAAAAGAAAGGCTCGGTAACGTTGAGGGACAACCAAGGCCCGTGATGAACCATGCACGGGTGCCTTAGGTTCACTGTAGAGGAGTCCATCCTCCCAGTAAATATGGTAACTCCCAGTAACGTTCCCTGCTGCCTGGGCTTCGGCCTGTCGCCTCAGTCCCTCAAGGGTAGGGCACTCCTTCTGGCCCTTACAAAACTCCTCCCTGGTAGGACCTCCTTCCACATGCCACTCAGCAGGGATAGGTAAGTTCTCCAGGGAGACAACTTCCCCTCCACGGACTCCTGGTCCACCACCGCAGGTGGCCTATCTGTCTCATGGGGCTTGGAAGCCGAGGCAGGCTCCTCCTGTCCTCGGTTCTTTTCCTTTTTGGCAGCTGGCTGGGCCCTTGTTCCAGGCTCCAGCCCAAGCGAACTCCCCCTCCGGGTAGTCTCAGACCATGTGCTAGCACAGGCCCAGTCAGGTGTACCCAGCATCTCAGAATGAGTCCGGTATTCCACCTCCTTCCAAGCATTGTGCTCCATGTCATTCCCCGTGTAACCAAGAATTGTACAAAGTTCCCCTGTGAGTGATGATAATAAGGTAGCAGAGTCTCTCTCTTTGCAGTGCCTAATGAGGTTTAGCAGTCAGGGAACCAGGCTGGTCCCTTGTCGGAACTAAGAAACCTCACACAACTAATAAGCTGGACGACATGTTTCATCCAGCCCTATAGTTGTCTTGTTTCATCATCGGCTTCCTGCTCCAACGTCAAGCCGGCACTGCAATGCCTGACGGGTAACATCAAGTGTTACACTTTTGTGGATATCTTTTGTTCCTTGCCGTGATTTGAGGGTGTGTGAGGGACCTAGAAAAGTGAAGTAGTGAGCGAGGTGTATTAAAAAAGGTTGGTTAATCCACTAAGAGTCCTTTACTCGTGTGGTCAGCCACCTTATTAAAAGGTGAAAATGAGGGGTACAGAGAACCACAATCAAGTTAGTATGGCCTCATTCAACCCTCATGTGTGGTCAACATGTTTCATGCCCTAAAGGCAATTCTTCAGGACCGTGTAGTGCTCATAAACTAATCAGGGGCCCAACAAATTTGGGCTCAAGTGTATATAGTATACAACCTGGTAAGGTCAGTAGCCGGAGCAGGCTGATAGTCCTGCAGCCAAGTCAGACCTAAGGATATAAAATAGGGTATAAACAAGGTGTTAATTCACAGGGTAATCTGAGTTGATTGCTAGCATACCAAGACCTTCCACAGTCTAGACACATCACCCAGGCATCAGTGATCATCCAGGTGCTCGGAGGTCTACCAGAGAACCCATACACTTTTCTAGGTCCCTCACACACCCTCAAATCACGGCAAGGAACAAAAGATCTCCACAAAAGTGTAACACTTGATGTTACCCGTCAGGCATTCCAGCGCCGGCTTGACGTTGGAGCAGGAAGCCGATGATGAAACAAGACAACTATAGGGCTGGATGAAACATGTCGTCCAGCTTATTAGTTGTGTGAGGTTTCTTAGTTCCGACAAGGGACCAGCCTGGTTCCCTGACTGCTAAACCTCATTAGGCACTGCAAAGAGAGAGACTCTGCTACCTTATTATCATCACTCACAGGGGAACTTTGTACAATTCTTGGTTACATGTTCTTCGGACAGGTACACTGGACCCCTTTAAATATTGTCCCTTTCTAGTCCCCTTCTGTTGTTCACAACCATGTCATTCCCCAACAGACAATCGACTGGCACGGCAGGGCTTACGGCAACTCGAAGTGAACCTGCAACCCCTTCCCACTCAAATGGAACCTCGGCCACAGGGTAGTGGCCCAATCTGCCATCAGCCATCGCGGCGGGGTGGAGTACATGTGGAATCACCTGCTCTGGAGACACCAGTGGACTCCTTACCATAGTCATACTGGCTCCTGTGTCTCTCAGAGCCTCCCCTCTTTGGCCATTGATGGTGACCCACTGCCCATACTTTACAGTATTTGAGGGCACCTGGATCTTAGGAACCATCTCCCGATCTCCCAGGGACACTAAGGTGACACCCGCCCACTCACCCCCCTTATCTAAGGGCAACTCCTCCCCGAGCACTACACTAGCTACTCCCGGGGCTTTTCCTCCAGTTGGAGGGGGTGGTCTCTTTGGGCACTTGACATCTCCCTTATAATGTCCAACACCACCACACTCAAAGCAGTGGACAACCCTTGGCTGCTGACTTTGGCCAGGATGAGGGTTTCTGGGCGGGTTAACCTTAGGGGTGAATCCTGTTCCCTTTCCCTGGAAACTGTTTTGGGGGCCTTTCGAGAACTCCCTCTTTTTATCTCCCCCCTCTTTCTTCTGGGGGGCGCCCTGTCCGGTCCTTTGGGAATCCCCTCCAGTCCCCTTTGAGGACACCCAGGTACTTGCCCAGATGTCCGCCTCCTCAGCAAGCTTCCGGGGGTTGGTCAGCTTGCTGTCCACCAGGTGTTGACGCAGCTCGGGAAAACATTTCTCGAGTAGGTGCTCCTTGAGAATTAGGTCATACAACCCCTCATAGTCCCCCACCTCGCTGTCTTGCACCCAACCCTCTAATGCCTTCTTTGCGTAGTCCAAGAAATCCACCCAATTCTGTGTGCCTAGTTTATGACTACCCCTAAACTTCTGACGGTATTTTTCTGGAGTCAGTCCAAACTTTCTTATTAGCGCCACTTTCATGGTGGGGTAGTGGGTCTGCTCTTCCTGCTCTAGGACCAAGAGTGTATCCCTCCCTGCAGGAGGCATGTACTTATACAAGCCACTCCCCCAGTGTTTCTCCAGTATCCCATCGGCTCTTAAGGAGACCTCATAGGCAGCCAGCCACTTGGCGATGTCATCCCCTGTGCTGTAGCTGGCGACTACGTCCTTTGGTAGATAAGGTCTGGGTTCCCTGGTCACATCCTTTGGTTCGCTGCCACCATTTGGAGAATTGGAAGTCCCTACTTGCAGGGCCTTAAAGTCTAATTCTCTGAGGCTCAACTCATGAGCTAGCCTACTCTCTTCTCTTGCCTTCTCCAATTTTGCCAACTCCCATCTTAACTGTCTCTCCTCCCTCCTATCCGCTAGTTCGGCTTCAGTCAAGCTTCTCGCGGAGACACTGCTGCCCTCTCTTGAGAGGTTTCTGGGACCTGTCAGTAGGTTCTCCCTCTCAGACTGGTACAACTCATCTATTCCGATGACCGCATCCTGCTTCTCCTCTTCCGCCTCCTTCCCCTCTGGGTGCGCTGCCACCCATGCCCTCAAACTGGTTTGGAGTTCCCCCTTTTTAGCACCACGCTTAAAGAACACTCCCATATTTTGGCAAAAGTCCCTAAGCTGGGCCACAGTATAGGTCTCCAATTCTTCCAGAGCAAATTCCTTTTTTGCCAATGAGAGACAGGGACAGCCACTTGGAAGGAATTAATTGAGAGGATATTTAGAAGCTACCTCCACCCACCACCAGGAGTAAATTTGGAAAAACAAAAAAAATAATTAGGGAGTCCACTAGGAGAAAACTCCAGGTGTAGGTCTATGGAGTACACTAGGTTACTATAGAGTGGACGCAAGCACAGTTCTCATCCCACTGCTGGACACCAATTATGTTGGACCTGGGGTCACCAGACCACATAGGGTAGCTTGGCGCGAAGGGGGTAGGTCAATCCCAAAGGCAATAGGTGTTAAGCTTGCGTAGTACCCTCATTGTAACACAGTGATCACCCACTTAAAAATGACAATACACCACTTTGTAGAAAAATACGGTTCACTTTTATAAAAGCTCTTTTGTGTTCTCTTATTCCATCAGTCTGCTTTGTTACTATTCACATCAAGTACTTCTCCAACTGTTTCCTTGCATTAATTAAAATCTCAACATTACCCTGCATATGGCACTTCAATTATTCACCAGAAAGATAAAAGCTCAGCAACAACTGCACAGTGTATATTAAATAAGCGGCGATAATGGTGCTTCCTTATGGAGTAGATAGAATGCACATTACATTTAATACCTCTTTGTCTCTTAAACTAGGGAATCTTATGAATTCAGCAGACAGTTCCACAGTGGTTACTCTTGGTTATAAGGATTCGTGCCGCTACACAGTTTAAATTGAAACAGGCAGGTTAATCAATTACTGTAAGAAGCGTTCTGATTCACTCTCCAACCCTATTGGTTTTGACAAGATACTCAATGGGTCCACTAGGCTCTGGATAATCTACACAACATCTCTCCCCTCAAGTAGTCAATAAACTATTTATGAACCAGCTTTGTTACCCCGCCTTTCATTAGCTGGAAGCTCCCCTCGCCAAATCCTGAAGACTCATGGTCTGAAAGAGGGTGGTAGTCGGGTCTCACAGCAAATCCGTTAATCAGAGGGTTCTGACTGGGGCGTAGTTCAACCAGTTCGATCACCCCGAGCCTGCAGGGATTTCCCTTAGCCTGGCTGACTCGCTGTCAATGTGAATGAACTCTTTACTACCTTCCCTCCCCTCCGATTCACTCCCCCAGCTTACTTCCTTCTGTAGACTTGCCAGGCCCTCCGGATTCGGTCTCTCTCGTCTGGCCCCGCCCGCAGTTACGGCGGAGTTCTAGAGAGGGGGGAAGTTCAGGTCTCGTAAGCAGGTGTCAGTCACAGCTGCCCTCACCTGGCCTTCGTCAGTCCTTGTCCCAATTTGCTCCTAAGGGTGGGCACTCCCTTTCCGAGATCGGGGTTAAGAGAAGTAGTTAGGCTCGCTGGGTCAGATCCATAAGCGAGGGACAGCGTCAGTCAGTAGAAAGGGTAGCCCCGTGAGGCAATCAACTCTCCACTCTGCGCCAACCTCCTCCCCTCACAGCCTGTACTCCAACTAACTACACTCCTCTCCTTACTACACCAAATGGCTGCCCAACATTCCGCCTTATATAGGCTGACCCCAGAATGTCCAGAGGAGTCCAGAAGGTTCTGGAAACCCTCATTCTGTCCTATGGTCCTTAATCCTGAGGTAGCCAAAAAGGTGGCAGTTGGAAGCCACCATTTTGTGGTTCCTGTGGTTTCAGTCAGGAAAGGCATCTAAGGCAGGGGAAAAAGACTATAGGGGCCAGGAGCACCTAACCCCTAGGTCAACACCTGAAAAATTCCAGTGGACATCAAAAAATGAAGGGAATTGAGGGGCAAAAAGGAGACAAAAATAAATAAATAATAGGAGGGACCACCCAAAGGGCGGACAGGTTTAACAATAAGTATATCCTTAAACTCCTCATAAAAGGAGACTGTAAGTCCATCTACTCCTGGGGCGCTACCGGCTTTCATGCCCGATAATGCTTCAGGTATCTTCTCTGCCTCCAGAGGGCGCATAAGATATTCCCGATGGGCATTCGTTAATCAGGGAAGTTTAATGTGCACCAAGTATTCCAGCATATCACTGTCAAGGCCTTCATCTCTAGAGGTATACAGTGCTGAATAATACTGTTTAAATATGTTAGCTATATCAGTCGGTTCAGTCAAGGGGACCCCTATTTCATCATTGACCATTGTCACCTCCGCTTTCTCCCTACGTGTACGCAACAGTGAGGCAAGTACCGATCCCGGCCGATCACCTTCACCGTAAGTGCGGTCCGTAGCTTATTTACCCATGTGATTGAGTTCCGTGTCATTCGTCTCATGATATTCTTTTAGCAACACTTTGATCTCTTCCGTCGCCTGGTCAGAATTACCAGTGAGGGACTCGTGCTCTAGGGACTTCAGGTTCCTCTCTAAGTCAGAAAACCGCTTACGTAACGCCTTAAGAACACTAGAGTGTTTGGTCAATGCTATACCCTAATGTAGACCTTAAAGGCTTCCCAAACTACAGAGAAAGTCTCCACTGACCAGATGTTGATTTCAAAGTAGGTTTCAATAGCTTAATACAATTCTGACTTAAAGACATTATCAAGTAATGAGTAAGGGGGAACACGCCATGTAAAGGGTGGGATTTGAGAATGGGGTCATTCCAATACCAACAGTATCGGCGAGTGGTCCGAGAAGGTGCGGGGGAAGACATCGTAGCTTTGGGTGTGGGAGTATAAGTCACTTAAGGCTAACCAGTAATCTATTCTTGTGTGCAAGTTGTGATCAGTGGAATAGTGAGTGTACCTACCACTACCTGGCGACCGAGTTCTCCTGACATCACAGAGATCTGTGTTGATGCATCAATTATCGCGTGTGCCGCAGCTGTAAGGCGTCTGTCTCGGCCTCCAGATCTATCCAGATGTGGATCCAATATGCAGTTAAAGTCTCCCCCACCAGAGCTGGCAAGTCCCTCCATGTCTGCTCGCCACCTCGAGCAACTGTGTAAAAAACCTAGGGTCATCATAATTTGGTCCATATATGTTAACTAACGTGATGTCCAGCCCCCACCCGCTGCATCTAGTGATAACATACCTCCCGTCTAAATCAGTAGCAAGTGTTACTCATTTAAGACCAGGTTTAGGATTGACCCAAGTTATTACGCCCCGGGCGTGAGACATGAACCCCGCCACGTGTGTATTTCCCAGGAGCCCTCGGCAATTGAGCATCCTTCTATTGAGGGGCAAGTTCAATTCCTGCAAAAACTCTATGTCAATCTCACGTCTGCTAAGATAGGACAATACCTTCCTCAGCTTCCTGAAGTCATTCAGGCTCGGACATTCCAAGTCAAAACTTTGAGCTTACGGGATAACGCCTGAGCCATGTTGTTCAAGTAGTTGGCCAGTAATTACACATGGTAGTACATTAGTGCTCCTCCATCGTACCCTGTTGCCAAACAGGATGCAAACACTGCTATACAAAAACGTTTCAATGTTAGTAGTACCTCTTTTATGCCTCTGCACCCCCCCTCCCCCAATCCCCACCCACGCCATGCATCACTCAACTGGCCATGACGATTACCCATTAACCAAACCAGCGAGAATAAAAATAAAACAATAATCCCCATCAACAAACTGAAACAAAAGGATTCCAAGTTGTGGAATACACTCATGGGCAGATGTTGCTTAAGCCTGTCGCCTTTGTACTCAGCGACTAAACTCCAACTCCGCCCACCTTCTAGCATATTGTGTGCATAGTACTAACATGCAAATTAACTGTAAAGTACTACAAATTGTAACAATGGCTCTTCAATAATGCCAGACCCTAATATGGAGGAAGGGAAGCCAAGTGGAGAAGCTCTTCAGCATAGTGTCCTTAAACTTAACCTGCAAACACTTGCCTACCCCACCCCAACAAACCACAGCAAATTACAGTTACTCGTTCATCTCAGTTACATAAATCTTATCTGCTGTACAGGCCATCTCCCTCGTCAGTCCTATTAATCAAGGCTGCCACCGGACGCATGTATTTGACATTTATCTACATATTTCCACTTATCGCTCTGATTCTGAGGTTTACTTTACAAACTTGAGAATCAGAGATGCCGAATAAAAATTATAGTTCCGGTTTGAGCCAACCAGTTTTATTTCACAGCGCCCCTTTTTCGTGAAAGAGTTTGGGTTCTCCAGCACAACCTATTTTCCTATGGTCTGATCTTTTTACTCTTGAGCACTAAAATTCAGTTCCTTCTGAATGTGAAATCCTTGAAATTGGCAGCATGGCTTTTGAGTTTTTGCAGTATGAACATTTTAACATACTATAACAGTATGTAATGGTCTTACGAGAAATCAAAAGACCTTCCACTAGGTTGACATATTCTTTTGAGTGAAAGATTTTTGCTAGTGGTGCCGAAAAACAAAATGAGAATTTGATTATTGGTTTAGTATTAAACAATTCTTTGATATCTCCTCACAATAGTGAAGCAAAAGTCAAGTTTTCTTTCTCGGGCTTTCACCTGGCAGCTATGACTTCATATAGGAATAGTTCTTCTCAAAGAGGGGTGGGGGTTAAATAAGTTATCTCTATCCTAAAACCTTCCACTCCATGGGAACTTACTCTGCTTCTACCAACATTGATGGTTTCTCCAATCAAACAATAAACAAAGTCACAGTGCATCAGTGTCTTTGAAGGCAGCATTTCTAGAGGTTATCACTTCCGCCCGAAGGGTCACTAAACTACAGGCTTTATCTGCTGGTGAACCCTTTTCTGTACTCCATTCAGTTAGAGAGATACCGAGAAGACTTCCCTCGTTCCATCCCATAATGGTGTCTGAGTTCCACATTAACCAGGCTATCTTGTTGCAAGTATTGTTTGTAACCCTTCAACTATGCCTGAAAGGTCCCTCTATTAATTAGACATTGAGTCTTACATTTCTGCCTATAAGAAAATCAAGTCCACTCTTTATTACCTATTGATCTTTATCTATGGCTCTGACCAAGTCAAAACAATCTTTGGTGAGGTTGATTGTTTCTTGTATTTTTCTTTGTTACGACTTAGGCAACAGACTTCTGGCAGGAAAGGCTACATATGATTTAAAAGCAGCTCTGGCAGTGTGGGTGAGAAAAATTCCACTGAATGAAATATGTAAAGCCAATACTTGGAAATCTGTCCATACTTTACCTAAACCTTGTTTCGCTAATTTTTGAATTACAATTCCTCAGCCGAAACTGTATTTGGGCAAGATACTTTAAAGAATCCTTTAGGCTAGAATTATCAGGTTAAGCACATTGGATGTTTTCTGGATACCGCATGTAAATGGCTTGCTACTCTATTTATAAATATCAGTATGGATTCTATGGTGCAGAAGGAAAAATGACTTGTATTCCAAGTTTTGCATCATACGCATCAATATTATGTCATAATTGACCCACTTCCCTTTTATTGTCTCCATTTTATCAATGAGAGAACTCTCAGTAATAAGGCTCTCCCGTAGGCCTTTAAAAAATATCCGACTCAGTGAAGTAACTGCCAGTACAGAGCGCTCTGTAATAGGAAAGTTTTCAGTCTATACTGCGCTGTCTACATGGCTGCATTTTTCTTCATTTTCTTCAGGTTTTCAGCGGTTTTCCTGGGCAACATTAGATTGTAGCTGCACTGTTGCTTTATGTAATATTTTTCACTTAATCAGACTTTCAACCCTTCAACCTCATATACAGCTGGTGGGGTTGTCTCTGCATTTGGCTTTCCAGGTGGATAATTAGAAGTTTTGAATTGTAAATAATGAGAGCGTACTGGGAACCCCCCACAAAGGCAGCAAATATTGTAATCTGTAAGGCGTCGGTGAAGACGACTACCTTGCAGAATGTGGAATAAATGTGTATTACTAATGTAGTAGTGGGATGAATATGTGGCAAGCGTGGTAAAACCATTGTTACCCTAAACAACATCCTGCAGAGTCAAATTTGCTTTTTTTTCCTGTGGCTCTTGGTCAAATTAAGATAAAAAAAATACACAATATTCTAGATTAAGATATTTCTAACATGATATTGTGAAGGGAGTGGTAAAGATTGCTGTACGTCTTACTATCATATCTGCTGACTCACTTTGTAGGTTTTGGTAAGTGAAGTAGGCGAAGATGTGAACATTCAACAGTTGTTGTCCTCTACTGGAAACTGGCGCGGTCGGGCCCAGCATATTCTTGGTCTACAAAGCAGGGTAAGTATAAAGGTAGAATGTTATACACATAATGTTATCCTCTGTCATATAACGCAAATTGATGAAGCAAAAGTTCATGCATTCCTTCTGTGGGAAGGGAAGCCATGTTAAGCCAGTAAGTAACTAAAAAAACACTTTTCTTATAATCATTGGGTAGGTCTGTGCACCTATTTTAAAGTGTGCTTTCAAAATGTTGGATGTGTTCTATGCTGCCTCTTTTTCAGTAGAAGGTTCAGCTTTATCATGTTTATGTTGAATCATTTGATGTATGAATGATCGATAGTGAGTTGATTGTTCAACAGCCATTTAATATTTTTCTGCAAGCCAGACTTATTTTTACAGTCTTCTTCTCATTACTGTTGATATCTTTTTTCTCAGTCGCTACTTCACACAGGGAGGGATAGATTTCCCCAGTACTAGTAAAACTGTAGAAATATTTTTATTTCCCAGCCTAAAAGAAACTAAAGTAATTAAAACAGACAGGCATTTTGCTGTGCAAAAAGAAAACAAATCTACTATCCCTTGAAGGCAACCAGTGTGCCCGATTACCCTAGATTTCAGTGAATGACAGTTGGAAAACAACAGATACTTCCACTTTGTAAAAAGGTACCTGAATATTACAGTCTGCCTTTGTTTATCTTTTTTTGTGCAATATTCTGCAAGGTGTGTGCCATTTACCTTCTAACATTTATTAGATAAAAGCAGTTGGTTTTCTTTTTGCATCAGCAATCACGTTACACATAAAAGGAATCACATTTAAGGTTCAGGATGTTAATGTTGAGTGCTGCAACTTCCAGGGCTTCAACGTTGATAGAAACATTTCCATCAACAGGAGTGCGGACTACACTGAGAAGGAGTACACTTTATTTCTATCGTACCCTAGAGACATACTTTTGTAAGGAAACGGTAAACTCCAACAAAAGATGAAACTCCAAAAATAACTTCAACATGAGATGACCGAGAGTGCCCAATCAAGCGAAAATATACTGAGAGAAAGGCACATCCCAAATAGATGACATGCACCACAGAGAGGTTGTAATCCATTGCAAGACAGATTGTGAACTTCCAAGAAGGATTAATCTCTAACAAAAGATAAATACTTCTCCAGTCATGCGTGATTGCGGGACAGCGATGACAATTCTGATAACGTCTGCTTCCACAGTCTTTCCACTAAACTACAGTAATACTTTTCAGGGTATGATTTTTAGAGGAACCAATAAGTTGACTATTCCTTTTTCAGCACTAGAAGCAAGATTACTAGCCATTTGAGCAACTCTTCAGTATCATGTTGATTTTAAGCTTCATTTGGTGTTGGATCTTGTGTATTCAAACTTACTAGTTCAATTTCCTCTCTCCTGCAACTAAGGCGTCTACTCTTTCTCAATCAGTCAAACAAGACAAAGTACTGTTGCAGGAGCCTTTATTTAAGATTGGCTACATAATCATACTTTAAGAACCTGCAGTTGCAGCGGCACTCAAATACCAGGGTGACATCTCTTCTCAGGCTTGGTGATGGGTGCTAATGTGTTCTGAGGGCAGATCCCCTGGGGCACCACAGTATCACCAGATGGGTTGATGAATGGAGAGGCAATTTCTTCTGCCAGGGGTTCTTCTTTAAATGTTGTGTCACACAGGAGTTGAGGGGTCCTCTTGCCCTCTTTGGTGACTGGCGGCACTAGCCACATCAATCTCTGTTTAAGGTGGGGAGAGGCTGAGGGGCCGCAAGGGTGCCCATGCACTAGTCTCTGAGCAATGCAGTGAAGAGCACTCTGTTATGTTCTCCTTTGCTGTGTGCTGCCTGCATTCATAGGTGCTCACCCCTCATTCCCAGCAATACTGGATGGGGCTACTGTTGATACCCCCACCCCTTAGTGTAGGGGAAGAGGAGGCATAGGTATATAGGACATGCGTGGAGGGGCACCAGTCTTACCCTCCCCCATTGACTCCAGGCCATAACATTCCTCTATTTAGGCCATGTCTAGTTCTCCAGTGAGAGGACTCTGCAACTCTCACAGGGTCAACCAGGTTCTGTTGAGGGGCCAATAGCAGCACGAATGTCAGTTCACCCTACTCTCAGCCGCTCCCCTCCAGTCGCAGGCCCTCCTCCAATACCTGTATATTCCATGACGAGCTTGAGCTCCGATTTCGCCCCTCCCACCAGGCACCTGTGTCCACAGCAGTCCCTCACTGTTACCCAGTGAACTGGAGTACTTTCGGCCCACTGAGGTTTTCCCCGGACTCAGGCCATGTTTCCCTTCTGGCTGAGTCAATCATGTGGACCCCAGCCCAAGCCCTCCAATATACTGGTGGATTACAGGAGCTCTGAGCACAAAGCAAAGCTAACCTCTTTGCCGGCTTGCTCACCCCCCTATACAATGCATTCATGTAAAGTAGAAAAGTAGTTTGTGATTTCTTGCAAGTGTCCAACACAAGAAGTACGAAAAGGGCAGTTCTCTGTCTTGCATCTAGAAATTAAATGTATGAATAGTTTGTAACCGCTCCAATGACCGTGAAAGCACTAAATGGTAACTAGCTAATGAGGACATTCACTAAGCATTTGCAAGATTGAATCTGACCGTACCATAGGTGACAGCTTCTACTGCGTGAGGTAAAGCTGAAACAGCAAGAGGAGCATGGACTTTTGCATGCTTTCCCAGATGTCCTTTTAGCTATGTATGAGATCATTTGGAATTGCAATTCCTATACCTTCTCCCTGTATCAAATTATTCCCGTGTCTCCCTTTTTCAAAATATGTCTCACCAGCAGGAAGGCCTACTCTCTTCTGCAAGGTCAAAATTACCATTTCATGTTTTTTGTGAGGACCAAAAGTGTTGTAAAATTCAAGTAGCTTTCCTGCACTGCTGTTGGTGGCTCAATAGCCTCAATTACAGGTAGGGAGATTTTATTTATTGTTCCCTCTCATGACAACAGAGTAAAGACATTACTTTTGAGATGGGCCCAGAGGCAGTCTTAAAGACTGTTATCGCACAAATATGCAAGAAGGATTTAGAAATCTTGCGTAGTTATAAGTGTTATTATTGCATGATGCATATTATATTTTATTTTCTCAGGTCCGTGAATTGGAGAACCAGTTGGGAATGAACAAAAGTCCAATATCTGAGCTTAGTCTTGAAGAGGAGATGCTGGGCCTTACAGTACCACGGAAACTGCAGGCTCAGGAAAAAAATCTGTTCCGAATTCGCAGTTTGGAAAAGGAAAGGAAAGAAACATTGGAGGTAAAGAGTTGGTATCAGAATGCCTTATTGTATATAGAAGATGTCATGACCAAACAAGAAAGAGGCTGGTCTCAAATGTTCTCACAACTAAATCCCATCTCGTGACTAGAAAAACTTCAAGTTCATCTATTACCTGTTAAGAATTTCTGAAACTGATTTCCAAGGAAATAAATTATAAAATGTTGTAGGGGATTTATATTTGTTACAGGTCTATAATAGTTGTTGGCAGTGAAGATGCTTCAACCCCAAAATTGTTTAAATACTTTGCCCTAGGCATATCTATGAGGTTCTTTGTGTCAGACAAGGATAATCCACTGTTCAAATACTCAGCCAAGACCATTAAAAGAATTGTGCATAACTAGGTTTCGCCAGTTCTCATTTTTTGTATATTTATTCAAATATCAAAATTATCATTACAGAAATTAAAAGGTAATCCTAATCAGGGAATTAGCAATATTCATATAATAACAATAAATCCTAAATACAAAAAGGGCCATTTGTGGCTAACCTCACTACATAAAATAAACAGCAGTTGTCTCTGTTCTGAACAAACCTAGCAGAATAGAGTAATAACATGAGGAATGCCTTTCTAAAATAAAATTCTGCACTTCTAAAATGTGTAATGCAAAATGTAAAAATATCTAAAGTCTTAAAGATATGAATGCCTAAGGTAGCAGTTCTTACCATTTTCACTTCAGTGGCTCCCCACTGAATGACTATTGGTAGCCTGGGAGCCCGCCCAAACAATATCTACAAGGTTAGCCTAAAAAAAGGCACAAAATTTCAGAAACATGTATAGTGGACGAATGCATCCACTGTAGGGGCCTGCGTTCGAACTCATAGTCACAGGATCAAATCCTGGTGGGTCCACTCAGCCTTTCATCCTTCTTAGAAGTGGCGGCCAGCATGAATTGGGCGGGAGGAGGGTATAAGGGGGTTTAACAAATAATAAAAAAACACTTACCTGATGCCGGGTCTCTTCTTCATGTCTCCGTCTCTCCCCTGGGGCCGGAACAGGAAGCATCAAAGCTCCCCTGAGCCAATCGCAACACTGCAATGCAGCGTTGTGATTGGTAAGCACCCAGGCTCCCCTGAGCCAATCATAACACTACAGTGCAGCTTTATGATTCGTTTGTGCGCCATGGTTCAGCATTCAGCCAGGGAATGGGAACCTGAGCATGTCCTCCACGCAGACTATAATGCAGCCTGCGTGGAGAACATGTGAAGTGCGCATGAACGTTTGGCCAGCCTAAGAAGGCCGGCCACACATTCATGCGCACTTGAAGTGGGCAAACCACTCCTCCCCCTGCTCCTCTGGTATTGGAGCAGCCCGCCCCGCCCACAAACCTGCCACAGAAGGAAAGCATAAAATAATATTAACCTTGAGTTATTATCATTTCCTATTTCCTTGGAGTCGCTGCTGCTTCGGAGGTCAATAAAATGAATACCATTGAGTTTGGTAACAATAAACACCTGTTATTCAGCGTCAAGATACCCTTGGGTGAAGGTGTGCTTTACAAATACACACTATATGATACTATTTCTAAAAGACAAAACAATATGCTAGGATCTAGCATATCACTTTGTATTCTTTTTTACACCTTAATGCATCCTATCTATTTGTAGGAGCGTGTTAGTGCTTCAGTTGATGCCTCAGTCATCTATACTACTGTTTGCTATACTTGTACTGCTTCAACTAATCAAGCCAAGGATAACATCTTCATTTTTAACATACAATTTAAAAGTTCTTTATGCTAATATTATTTAATTATTTAAACAGTCACAGCCCCATACCCCCAAACCCCCACCCCCAGTAGGTGCAGTGTGCCCCCAGGGATCTGCACAGGTTTAGAATAACAGATTTAAGGCCAAATGTATGTATCTAATTAAAAAAAAATTCATCCCACAATGACATAATGTTTGCAGATCCTTCATGTTTTAGACAAAGACATCACACATTTCATAGCATGACATTACGCAGAGAGGTGGGAACAAAATGTACCTCGCACAGGAAACTAATCAAACTGTTAATTTCTAAAACACCTTCTTGTAAATTATTTTTTTGATTGGACTGAAACATGAGAAATGCATCTTGATAGAATGGACCGTTCTGAACATTCATACCAAGAGACAGAGCAATGAAGGTTGGGTACATTAACCATCAAACTGTTTCAAATACATCTCCTTAGCTAAGGAAGCTAAAAAATGAAACCTTTACACATTCAGCGACAAAGACACCATGGTTGCAGCTGAATTTTGATGATTTTCTATGAAGCTAACAAAAAGAAATGCTTGTGCACTTCATTTAAGCATGCAATTTCAGAAATGCTGCCTAGTGTGACCTAGTTATGTTAACTGAACCAAACTTGTATTAGCCAATGCTTATATAACGGAAAAATAATTTTCCTCAATCCCCCCTCCCCGCCATGATAATTAAAAGTTATGACTGTAACAAACTATTACATCTCAGTCATCATTCTTGATCTTGAAGGACTTACCCTCTGCAATGGTCTCCAGTTGTTGTAGGCCTCTGTCTTTCATTCAAGTCCAACTTCTTCTTCCACCATTCGTATTACTTTCTCCCTCACCTTGTTCCTTCAATTACATTTAAAATCCCTACCGCAAATTGATCTACAGGACTTAAATATAAAATAAACACTCTTTACAACTATAAATATTAATGTTATTGAAGCGACAATCTTTACTAATAACTCCCTGCTTATCCCACCTATCCTTCAAACTATCTTTACCCAGATTCCAGGTTCTCCTCAGATCCACATATCAAACTTGATTTTGAGTTTACTGCTCAACAGCTTGTCTTACAGTTTCTTCATATGCATTGCACACTCTCCTAGTGTAAGATGCATGAATATAATACAGCTAACCTCCACACTTCACGGCTGTGTTTGTCACCAAGTTCACTTGGTAGTGGCCCTTCCAGCATGGTTTAAAGAAGTCTCTCTTGACATGCTTTTTGATGTGGACTCACTCTCCTGGTTGCACATAGTGACACAGTTCTGTAGATGCAGAAGTTGTTTCAAATTGCACCTAGCGAGAGGTAGAGTGTACTGTCAGCTAGGCAATTGCAGTAATCCGAAGATCTATTCATCAGTAATAGTAAGCAAAGCTCCAGCCGGGATATTCCCATGAGCACTTCATGGACATTCAATCCAGTTTTCTTATTTGGGGTACACCTCATGCTTAGCAACCCCAATGAAATTGCATCGGGCCATTTCAGAGAAGTTGAAGCACACACTTTTGCTAACTTGTTTTAAAATTCACTGTTGTATCTCTCCATCAAACCAGATGGTTCTGGATGATATGTACAATTGAAGTTCTGATGGACTTTCAGTGCTGCACACAGAATTCTCATGATTTCTTGAAATATTCCCCCTTGCTTGACTTAATTAATGTTGGCATTCCAAATCTAGGGATCGACTCCCTCAATAATAATTTTGCATCACACATTTTTGTTGGATAGGTCTCAATCTACTTCGAAAACAGATTAATAATAAAGACTACGTACCTCAAACCATTACACGGTGGCATCACTAATTAATCAATGAATGGACCAACTATTTTCCTTGCGGGACTCGTTACACAAGTTTTCTTTTCAGCATTGTTTTTCTGACACACTATACATCTCTGACAGTAGTCTTCTGCCATTTTTAAGTCTCGCTATTACATTCCGCAAGGAATGAATAGCGAGAATTATAGGGTTGCATCAGGAAAGCTAAACCAGCGGCGGATTTCCACAAGTGCATGTGATCGTGAACGCGCATCCGCCTGCTGGTTTAGCTTTCCTGATGCAACACCGTCACTTCAAAGGGATCCGCTCCACCCCCTGCTGCACGCGCTTTCCATCCAGAGCGCGAAGCGCATCCATGCGCGCTGACCTCACTTCTCCTCCCCCCTAATTGCTTGCGCTTTCACGGCCACTTCAAAGGGATCCTTTCCCGGACGCTTTTTTTTTTCTTTCGGCGATGTTCTTGTTTCAAAGGGGATTTGGGTATGTAAATTGGGACGAAAAATCCAATGGCAGTATGGCACAGTTTTCAAACATTTATCCTTCGATTCCTTGCCTGTTAAAACTCAGCTTACTGTTCATAACTGTAAACGTACCAGCCTTGACATTTTCTGACATGCAAACAAAATTTCCTGTTTCTAAAATTCCATCAACCTAGATCCTTTGAATTAAGAAGAGATGTTGAGAAGTACAAGCCCATTCATTTTTTGCCTAGGTGACACCGGTACGCAAAAACATTTGTGACCAAGCCGTATGTGCACGAGACAGACTTTCTCACCACTAATATTGGTACTTCCCAAACTCGCTCCCTTTGTGCGTTTTTTCGCTGAAATAAAAAAAAGCGTGACGTGAATCGTTTTCATGGCTATTATCTTTGTTTTCCTTCTTTGCAGTTTACTTCAGTCTGAGCCAAAGAAAACATGTCCAACTCCCTGCATCATTTTCATTGTAATTGAAAACATTAAAAAACAAAACGTTCGGCTCAAATTCCGCCCAGTGCTCCCAGGCTCCTCCCCCACATAGGGTCTTTTGGTTTCGCCCAGTTGTCATTTAGCAGATTTCTTGGGCACGCGACATAGCAACGAGCTTTCGCTTAAAACAGAAAGCCGGGCCACCGTCAGTTCTGCCTGAGGTGATGTCGCGCCCGCTGCAGGCATGCGATCCAAGAAGCCATCTGAGGCCTGCAGATGTGTCACTCGTGCGCTCGGCAATCATTTTTGCTTGTTTAATAACAGACATTGTTGAGGTTCTCATTGACATGCCTCGTGAACTCGTTCCCGTCCCAAGCTGGGCCCAGAGCCACGGAATGCAATGACAAAATCTGAGCTCTCGCGGCCCGGGAAGGGCTGGTGCCTCCTCCCCCAGGGCCTGCTGTAGTTTGCACATATCGTTTGGGGCATAATGTTCAGTCTCCTGCCAAGAAACTGTTCTGCGCCACGTTTTCATAAGCTGCAATCATGTACAAATGATAAAACATCCTAATCCTAAAACTGGAAGCCTTTTAAATTAATATATTAATTAAAACACGCAGCTATCTTTTGCATGAGCAGGCAAGGGGGTGGGATGCGCGGTTCATGTTTTTTTCCCAATTCAAAGTTAAACGGCCACTTCAAAGGGATCCTTTCCCGGCCTCTTTTTTTCCTTTTTTTATTGGCGGCCCCTATTCAGCTCACGGACATCGGCGGTAATCCTCTTAGTACAGTAGCTAAGTGCAGCCGCTGCCGTCAGTGACAACACCCGCGCGCCCGCTGATCAATGGGAATTACCACAGAAAGCAGCGCGAGGCATTAAGTTAAACACAGTAATAGATCTCACAATGCACATCTTACAGAAAGCTATCTGGGCACAAACCAATCCATCCGCAAGTGAATCCATCATGCCCTCTACGTCGAAAAATGTGAGGTATGTGTAATGGTCAATCTGGTGCACATTATTTAGCCTATGGTGATGTAATGAGGTGCGTTTTTTGCTTACTTCTTAATGAATAACTTAATCGTCTGCCTCCAAGGACGGGCCCCTTTCTGAGGTTGAAGCAGGAACTATATGATAACATGAAACTGAATGATCTAGCGCTAGTACCCAAATACCTTGCTTGGAAAGGGGGCACTAACATTTAATAACGGCCTGCCCTCCACAATGCTGAAGTTTGTGATGTCATAATGCCCCACAGGCCGATTGGAATGTCTCGCAAAAATGTTTCCTCTGCTACTTAACTCTTCCGAAGATAGTCATTGTAGCCCCGCACGTGCCTGCTAACCGAGATAGCTTATCAAGAACATTTTGCTAAAGCACAACGCTGTGTTTGCTTTTAAAAAATTTTGTTTTAAGCAAGAGTCTAAGAGAGAGTACGTTGAATCCCTGATGCTCCCAGGTATGTTTAAAATACATTAGTGCATGTTTTTGATACCATTATCATTGAGATAATGGCGTTTCGTCTGCCTAGTTCCTGTTTACTAATTCTACACAGACTTTAAGGGGGGGGGGGGCAAGGCAGATTACAAACATTTGCCACTGTGCAGGGCAATTTTAACCAGACATCTTCAACAACTGACCAGCAAATAAACACATGGTCAGCGACTAGCTGCCGCCTCCCCCCCAAACCGGCACCCAACACCCAGAAACGTGGACACGAGACATCTTTACTTTTTGGAAGGCGGGCGCTAGTCGCCCGGCCGTATTTATTAAAGTATGAAATTAAAAAAGGTTTTTTAATTGCATGATCAACAATTTATACAAAAATCAGCAGGACATTAAATACAAAATTATTGTCAACAAGTTTGAGAGCCTGACCTTAACAAAACTCTAATACATGTTGTTTCCTAACCGAGTCTAAACATCCTCATCTTGATTTTTGTACATTTCTGGCCATATGGCAGGGTCACTACCGGTGTCAGGTCCTACAAGCTGCGCCTCCCCATGAGACGTGCGCATGCGCAGTGTTACCCCGGGAATTGCCCGGTCTACGCCCTGAACTCCATTTACCCACTGAAGGAGGGCCCTTACTCTGCGCCAGCCGGTGACGTCATGAGTATACGCGCGCGGGGTGGCTACCAGCCTAAGGAAAGCGTGAACTACTCCTACCCGCGCTCCTTTGCTTTGCAGCATCCATTACCTTGCCCCTGGAGTTCTAGGAGTGGCCCGCAGGCCCCTCCCCCTGGGCGGGAACCTCCATAGGATGATGCCCGCCCCCTCAGACCTCAAATATGTGCTCACCGATAATGACCTTACCGCATGCCCCATACCTAATAAATACGACGACCTATGGGAAAAAACTCTAAAGGACAGCTACACTGGCTAATAAATAACAGTATCACCGTACAGCTACAAAGGGAAAAAAGGCCTAAAGACACTTGGCATCAAAGAAAAATCACTTCACACACAGTTTGCTAAACAGGGGAAAAAATTCCTAAACAAAAGCATCAACCAAATATACCAACAGATCCATTTCTACTACCATGTAAGACATGTGGACAGTACCTTCAGAAACTTACCATTAAATCAGACATAATGAATGCCACAAGACTTTTGTTCCAAGGGATGGTGGGTGGGAAAACAAAGAAGCCCCGAGCGCGGGGCACACCGTCCTGTGAGGGAGCGTCCAGGGACAAGGGGGTCTCCTGGGCGCTCCCCACCTCTTTATTCCCGAGGGGCCAGGCGGCCCCTCCTGTAGCCCGCCCCCCCTGACCCGGACCTTCTACCTTGTATCCGGGTCAGGGAGGCCGCCGGCCAATCGGTGGTGGGTCGCGCCCCCCAGGGCCCGCCCCCACCACCGAGAGGCAACAATGGGGAAGGGGGGGCGACGGTCGACGCGCCGCCATGCGCGCGGGGGGGCCGAGGGCCCCCCCTTTTCACATGGTCAGCGACTAGCTGCCGCCTCCCCCCCAAACCGGCACCCAACACCCAGAAACGTGGACACGAGACATCTTTACTTTTTGGAAGGCGGGCGCTAGTCGCCCGGCCGTATTTATTAAAGTATGAAATTAAAAAAGGTTTTTTAATTGCATGATCAACAATTTATACAAAAATCAGCAGGACATTAAATACAAAATTATTGTCAACAAGTTTGAGAGCCTGACCTTAACAAAACTCTAATACATGTTGTTTCCTAACCGAGTCTAAACATCCTCATCTTGATTTTTGTACATTTCTGGCCATATGGCAGGGTCACTACCGGTGTCAGGTCCTACAAGCTGCGCCTCCCCATGAGACGTGCGCATGCGCAGTGTTACCCCGGGAATTGCCCGGTCTACGCCCTGAACTCCATTTACCCACTGAAGGAGGGCCCTTACTCTGCGCCAGCCGGTGACGTCATGAGTATACGCGCGCGGGGTGGCTACCAGCCTAAGGAAAGCGTGAACTACTCCTACCCGCGCTCCTTTGCTTTGCAGCATCCATTACCTTGCCCCTGGAGTTCTAGGAGTGGCCCGCAGGCCCCTCCCCCTGGGCGGGAACCTCCATAGGATGATGCCCGCCCCCTCAGACCTCAAATATGTGCTCACCGATAATGACCTTACCGCCACAGGCCAGCATTGTTAACCGACGATCTGGCCTCCCCCTGCCTAGACCTACCCTAGAAAGTTCTCACTTTAGCAAAACCTTCCACCCAGGCCCTGACATCATCAGACCACAGGACCCTTCCTCCCTCCGTCAAATGGACTCCCCTCACCAGGTAGAACAAATACACCCATGTTGGATCATCTGCAACCGAGGGGGGGCTTGAAATAATTCGTCCCTCTGTGTGTTGATCCTCTTTATCGAGTGATTCAACGCCCTGACAGAGTTCCTGCCACCACGGGATAAGTTGAGACCCTACTACTGTGCCACCCGGGCAAGTCCTGAAGACCCACCCCCAGTGGAGATGAACTCATCAATGAGTATTCGCCTCGCCAGTTTGGCCAATTCAGTCCCCCCTAGGTGAAGTATCACCACTGACAGGGGGTCGGGCTGCTGGGCTAAAAGTCCCTGAAAGAAGTTCCTGAACTGACCATGGCACAGACCCTCAAACCAACTCTTCCCTGTCCTGCGTCCAGCCTGTTGCTTGTGCTGGCACATTGTAGCTCCTCCACTTCTGGTGCTGAGTTCCTCCCCTGCGTGACAGGTTTGAGAAAATGCAAGAACCAGGGAAAGACCAAGAAAACCTGGGTGACAATTCCCACTTCCACCTTAGGGAATGGGTAGCACTTACACCTGCCAGCAATACTTGGGCCCTTGGTGTCCTCTTTCTCGACGTATTCTTTCGCTTTTGACGTCCACCCGCTGCTGATGTTGCGGTGTGGGGCACTCCTCAGATATCCGCCATGGACCCAGCCGTGACTGACGTAAGCCTCCCTTGGGCTGTCCACCTGTTGCAGCTGTTGTGATGTGGATCACTCCAGGTATCCACCCGGTCATACATAAATTGAAAAGATAGACACACACCATTAGTGTTTCCGGTGATAACTGCTGTACACGCGTTAGACTTACATTACCATCAATTGCTAAGTTTTAGATAATCTTAGTGCCAGATTACTACACATTAACACGTCGACAGTAAATGTTAAGCATAGCCTCAGTTTGTCTGTTTGCTAGTGCAGCATCTATGTCGTTAAGCATAGGATCTGCGCCGCCCCAACCATGGTAGGCTGTAAAATTGGCTTCCTATTTTCACAATCATTGTTACACAAGAAAGTTGAGCTGTAGGCGAGGACATCGCCTCTTAATCCTGGTTTTCTACCCACGTCTCTATGCATAGGGTCCATGTGTAAAACAAGACAGTCTACTTAACAGTGCAGCATCACAGTCTTTAGCTAAAAGAATTAGCACAGCCCCAACTCCGCCAGGCCATAAGCTGGCGCAAGGACCTTTTCCGCTCGCCACTTTGGCTTCTGGGAAATATCTTCCCAGCCAACCGGACATGATCACATGCATCCCCAGGACTATGTGAAGCCGCAACTAGGCTCTTGGGCACCTTTTAGGTGTGACATCAGGGTGTGTAACATTATCAGGACCCCGAGTAGTCTTTCCATAGGCTCTAGGCCCTGTCTCTTATGCCATTCGTGGTTCCCCCACCATATTTTTAATATATGGCTTTGGTACACCCCTAGAGCTCAACGTATATGGTGCTAAATTACTGTGTGCCATATAAGTTTGCACACTGCAATTATTCGCCTCAAATGTTTTCTTGCTTTTAGCCTCGGAAAGGAACTAAAGGGGTGTGTTTAGAACAAATACATATATTTGTTGTTATACACCTGTTCTTTCTTCATTTACTCATTCATGAGATAAAAGACTGGTAAAACAAGCTGCTCTATATTCCCTCAAGACTTAGCCAGAAGGCTGCACGCAATACAGCTAACCCTAGGATAGCTTACTAATGATGTTGACTTTAACCTATCCTCCATGAAAGGTCGTTTGGACAGGTGCAATGTTTGGACTGGTGCAATTACCCCCCCAGAATAGTGAAACAGCACCTCATATGGTGATTACCTGCACAATGAAATAAGTCCATTGTTTGGCTTTCTGCTTTGGCTTGCAAAGGAAAGTGGGACCTGGGACACCTGCTTTCTCAGTCTCGTCAAGCCCTACCCCTAGATGTCGTTAGTCCCCAGGATGACCCCAAGAGAAGGTGGTATACCCTATTCGTGAATGGTTCCATGATTGTTCTAACTATCACCTAGCAGATACCAATGATAGTCGTTCTCGAGTGTCAAAATTTGACTCATGCCAATGGCTGTTCCTTGCTTAAGAGAAATAAGCAGCAACCATGGCTTGGATAAAGTATTGCAAGTGCTTAGAGGACATCAATAAAGCAGCCCAGGAAAGTCAACATCCATCCTATTCCCCAGGTGAAATTTAATGTCACCCATGTAGCGTTAGCTCTGATTTAGACGAGGAGTTATCCAAAAACTGAACTCATCAACTGAATGACCTGAGGTCTTGAGTGCCGACAGAGCATCTTCTGGGTAACTCCCAACCCATGGTGGGGACCCGTCCCATCAGGGGGCTGCGTCTGCCTTGTGAATTCTACCCAAGTACAACCCGAGCATTTTAAAAACGCCCAAGCTCCCTACTGATGAGTCCCCCCCAGTACATGGATGCGATCCAGTTGATGGGCATCGGTGACTTTGTGTTCATCTTGTCACATTGAATACAGTGAATACTGCCAGTGCTAATGTAAGATAGAGTAAGTGCCACAGTTTTGGGCTGACTGGGCTCCTAAATGCTTGAAAAGCTGGAGAAGTGTTACTTTACCCCATTTGTGTTAAACTGGTTACTGGTGAAAGAAACTGTTAAGGTACAAGTCTAATTTCGGCTAGAAAGGCAGCAGCATGCCCCCCAATATCCTTAATGTAAACAATATCCCACCACCGAGGGGCACCGAGGGGAAAGGGGGTGAGACGGTCGCCGCGCCGCCATGCGTGCGGGGGGGCGAGGGCCCCCCCTTCTCATGTGGGCAAACTATTTCAGAAATTGGCTAGTTGATTTTAGGCTGGCTTGATGTTCTGGACTGCTTCGGCAAAGGTAGGCAGAACTTTAAAAACAACCCTAGTACTCTCTGGTGTATAGAAATACAGTGTTTACGTGTAGCCCTTGCAAAGATTCAAACCTCCAGCTTCTCGTCAATGTGTTTCCTGCCTAAACAAGATCTCCTGCAAGCAATTACAAACGACAGCAGGCTCATAAGACGTTGCTGTTCCGACATGATTGGAAGTCACAGCACAATGGGCATTACACTGATCCCTATAATTAGCACTTTACTTAAGACATTATGTTAGCATTCAAAGGTATTTCAAAAAGCCGCAGATACCAGACCTCTAATCCAGCGTTTGTTAAGCAGGGAGTAAGGAAAAAAGGGATCCAGGGTGGAATTAAATGTGCTAATTGTACTGTGATAAGTGTGGCTTGCAGCAATGACCCACATTATCACACAGCCCCGGCATAAGTCATTCTGCTTCAGTTCCAATGCAGAGACCACCGGTGAGAACTGCACCAAAGCGCCTGGCGAGGTCTCCAGAGAAGAAAAGCAAAATCACAATTTATTACCTTACCAAACAACCAACCTTTGGGGCTTACATGTTATATTTAACAATAATATGGAACAGTGGGGAAACCGCACAGGCCTTCTGTACCTGGTTGTTAAACAAGTTAAGCAGGCAGTATGGGATCATGGAGGGAACAAACTGAATTCTTTTCACGTAGCTGAATCACAGGCGTGCAGGCACTCATTTTACCAGTCTCTGGGGGGTACTAGGAGTCTACATCTGTTTACTAGGGGTCTCACCGGCTAAACAAAATGATAAATGGTTTTACACCCATCAACCAATTTCTGCAGATGCTCTACACATTCAGCTTTACTTGACTGGAATGGCATCTTGCTCCAAGAGCAGGGTATGTGCTTGGAGATAAGGTGAGGGAACAACTGGTGTGAGACCGAACAAATTGAGAACGAACAAAGTGAGACCCAAGAAGTCGGTTATGTGCCGCTGTCCCAGCCGAAACAATAGAAACACGCTCAGTCTCTTTTCACGATGCTCCTTCTTAGCCTGAAATGGCATCATTCCCCACCCTAAAATGAACAGCGTAAAGGCCTGGGAGGGAATTCGGGACGGCAGGAGGATGCCTCCATAGGTAAGTTAGAGACGGCAATGGCCTCTCTGGGATCTAGGGAAGGGTAACGAGGGGAGGACAAAGGGGTAGCACTGGGTGGATTGATTTGGTCTTGTTATGCTAGGTGCTTTGTCGCTCACCCATGTATGTGCAGATGTAGCTAGGGTTAGAACCACGACCCGCCTAAGGCTCGCCCGACTTATGTTCAACAATCCTTGGAAGCCTCAGAGAGAACGGAGTACGAACCCTGTTCTGATTTTGGCTCCCTGTGGGCTAGCAGGAGTAGGTGAATCATGGGACTGTGTAAACACCCTTGGAACCGATTGTGTAGTTATTCTCAGCTTGCCAATTTTGATCACACTACTACTTCATTCCTCGCTCAGGAGGTGTATTTTTCAGCAACATACATTATGTTTACATTTAAAAACATGCATGGTTACTACTTATGATACCAACTTCCATTCATTCCCATTTAGTAACATTGGACAGCAACTATAGTTGTCTATATTTTATATCTTCAAGTGGTAGGAATATCTCTTACTCTTTTCTCTTCTTCTTTCCCCCTCTAACTTCCCTCCACCTACATTCACAAAACTTTGCTGAGTGGCTGATCCCACTGCTGCAGTCAGCACTGGATATTAACTGAAAAACATAAAACCTTGAAACATAACAGGACGTGCAGGGTAAACTTTAACCACTAGAATTGATTTCTATTTGCATATCTACCTCTCGTAAGTCCTGTGCCATCCATTAAACTGTCTTCATTCATCTGCATTAGCCCCACGCTAAGAGCAGTTCCTTGTTCACCCGAATACAACACCAACCCAGTTTCCACATGGGAGCACAACTAATAGGACACTGCCAACTATGCACTCCACCATAATGTACAATGTACATGAGCTCCAACTTGGTATGCAGCGCAACATAAAATGGTACAATGCAATACAATAGGATTCTGCAAAATTCTATGGCCATCACCAATGTTGAAGGCCAACGTCTAGCAGTAATATAACAATTAGAAAAAACTGATGGGTGGGACTGTGCAGCTGCGTATGCTGGGAGGGAGAGGTAATTTATCAAAAGAGATGACAGCTGAGATGTGCACGGAATTGAAAAGGGGGAGCCCTCGACCACCCAGCCGTGTGCACGGCACACGAACACGTAACATCAAAACTGGGCACTTCCCTTTAATTTGATTACCTCCGTTCCGCCTGAAGCAGCAATGCACTGCCCGTCCAGCTGCCCACCAGCGATGCTCCTCCGGTGTTTCTTCTTGGGCCCTGTCCCTGGTCCGAGTTGCCAGTCCTGCCGCCTCCTTTGTCCCAAATCACCCGGCGCATTTGTCTTTCCACACCCCCTGCGATCGTCCCCAGGGCGAACCGTCCAGCCGTCCTGGCTACCAACCCTGCAGGGCAACAAAAGGAGACAATTACTCCGCCCCGAGCGCGGGGCCGTGGCAGTCGCGTGAAGGCTCTGCCCATCCTACGGGTCTCCGGAGAATTTCCACTTTCTCGGGGTCTCTCTCCAACCCCCCTCGCACGCACGGAGACCTGTACCAGAGACCAAGAAAAACAAAGAGGCGGCTTGCTCCACGCGCTAGCTCCCGGAACAACTTGGCACACCTGAAAAAGAAAGGGGGAAAAAATTACTAAAACAAAGAAGCCCCGAGCGCGGGGCACACCGTCCTGTGAGGGAGCGTCCAGGGACAAGGGGGTCTCCTGGGCGCTCCCCACCTCTTTATTCCCGAGGGGCCAGGCGGTCCCTCCTGTAGCCCGCCCCCCCTGACCCGGACCTTCTACCTTGTATCCGGGTCAGGGAGGCCGCCGGCCAATCGGTGGTGGGTCGCGCCCCCCAGGGCCCGCCCCCACCACCGAGAGGCAACAATGGGGAAGGGGGGGCCACGGTCGCCGCGCCGCCATGCGCGCGGGGGGGCCGAGGGCCCCCCCTTTTCATACTTTGCAGAGAATGACACTTGTAAAGGCAGCATTGTTGCAATGAACAGCTGGCACCAATGTCTTAATCTTTCTTTTTTCTTTCCTTCGTTTAATTCTTTTTCTTCCCTTTAATCTTTTTCTTCACTTCATTCTTTCCATTTTTCTCTTTATTTACCTGTATCTTTCCATTTTGCCATCCTTATTTCTTTATTTACTTCTTTTTCTTTCCTTCATTCTTTCCTACTTTCCCTTTTTCTTTCCTTCCTTCCTTCCTTCCTTCCTTCTTCCAGTCTCCATTTTATTTTCTTCTGTACTGCGTTTCTTTTTTCATCTTTCCTTGCATCCTTCATTATTTCATTCTTTGTTGCATTATTTCCTTTTTTCCTGCATTTTCTTTTTTCTGCTTGTTTTTTTTTTTTTTTTACCAGCGGGCAGTCTCTTAGGGCGCTGTCTGCCGGGACGCTTAGCCCTCTCTTTAAGTTTATGTCTTAAAAACATTCCACGCTCTGCCTCTGTCACATACTGCCCCCCGCCCATGCTGTGCGCTAAAAATCAAAATTTCTGCCCTTCTCGCGCTGATAGTCTGCCCCATGCTAAGTGTCCCTCTCAACCCAAGTACTCTGCGCGCCACCCTGTCTCCTGCCCACGCTCTGCCTCTCAGTGACATGCTGCCTTCTCCGTTCCCCCAACACCGTCTCTGTCCGCCCCATGGCACGCTCTGCTCCTTTCACATATTGCCCCTGAGTGATCCCCCACCCCCGTCCATACTATGTGCCCCTCTGACCCCACATCCTTGCTGCGTCCCACTCTGCCCAAGCTCTGCCTCTGTCACATACTGCCCCCGCCCATGCTGTGCGCTAAAAATATGCATTTCTGTCCCTCTCACGCTGCTACTCTGTCCCATGCTATATGTCCCTGTGTTCCCAAATACGCTGCGCGCCACGCAAAAGTCAGTCTGGCCGTGAGGAATCCTAGCACTTCATCAGCTCTCCATTGATGTGGCCGCTCCTCACCCCTGCCCCCCCCCCATCATCACACTTCAAAGGAATGTGCTCCGCTCCCCCGCCTCCCCCACAGCAATGCGGAGAGCTTGTTGTTTATAGTCTTCATTTACCACATGTTTATTGTGGCTTTAGTTTAGGGATTACCATAGTAACACGTGTACCCCACTGGGACTTACAGGGTCTGTTGGCCACTCGCTCATTATGGCTCCGTCTAAGATGGATTCCCAGTCATGGTGTGCTAGACTGTGGCTTGAGAGCACCGTGAGCCTTGTGTTTAATTTTGCTTCATCTTAGATTTCCGTAGATATATGTATGCTGCGCTTTGGGTTTGCCTAACTCTATCTTTAGCTCTTGCGGACTTTGTAGTGTGTTCATGAGGTTGTGCAGTAGAGCATGTAGTGTGTGTCTATGTCTTACAGACTGTTTCGTAGTCCAGCAGAAGGAACATTTTCTCTCCATGCAATGTGCTTATTGTCTATCTATGACAAATTGTGTGCAGATCTGATCGGGCCGATGTTCACAGATCTGCCACTGCAGTGTGTTCAGAGAGAGCACATCCAGTCTTCAGGTCTGTAACTAGTGACTGATTCCAGCCTTGGGCGGAGTAGAGAGTATACAAATGTCAAGATCGACTTGCTAGCTGCAATGATGTCTGCCCTGCCACCATTTACTTCGGACCCTCACCCTCACACCCACTCACCCTCACACACCCTCACTCACCCTCACACACCGTCCCTCACCCACCCTCACTCACCCTCACACCTTCCCCCCTCACCCTCACAACCCTCTCACCCTCACTCACTCTCACACCCTCACACCCTCTCACCCTCACTCACCCTCACACCCTCACAACACTCACCTTAGCTCACCTTCACCCCCTCACTCACCCTCACCCCCTCACCCTCACACACCCCCTCACCCTCGTTCACCCTCTCACCCACCCTCTCACCCTCACACACCCTTTCACCCTCACACACCCTCTCACCCTCACCCACCCTCACACCCCCTAACTCCCTCACCCTCACATGCCCTCACCCCCTCACCCCCTCACACCGCCACACACCCTCAGAACGCACACCCCCTCACCCTCACACAGCCCCTCACTCTCACACACCCTCACCATCACACCCCTCACCCTCTCTCTCACAACGCCACACCCCCTCATCCTCACACCCTCACACACACCCTCACTCTCACACACCCTCACTCTCACACACCCTCACCCTCACACCCCCTCATCCTCTCACCCTCATCCTCACACACCCTCACTCAGCCTTTCACTCTCACACACCCTCTCACCCTCACACACCCTCTCACTCTCACACATCCTCTCACCCTCACACCCCCTCACCCTCACACCCCTCACCCTCACACCCCCTCACCCTCACTTACCCTCACACACCCTCACTTACCCTCACACACCCTCACTTACCCTCACACACCCTCACTTACCCTCACTTACCCTCACACATCCTCTCACCCGCACACACCATCACACACCCTCTCACCCTCACACCCTCTAACCCTCACACCCCCTCACCTCACGCCTCACACTGCTGCACGCCTCACACTGCTGCATGCTGCACACTGCTGCATGCTGCACACTGCTGCACGCTGCTGCACGCCTCACACTGCTGCACGCCTCCCACTGCTGCACGCCTCACACTGCTGCACGCCTCACACTGCTGCACGCCACACACTGCTGCACGCCACACACTGCTGCACGCCACACACTGCTGCACGCCACACACTGCTGCACACCTCACACTGCTGCACGCCTCACACTGCTGCACGCCGCACACTGCTGCACACCTCACACTGCTGCACTGCTGCACGCCTCACACTGCTGCATGCCGCACACTGCTGCACGCTGCACACTGCTGCATTACTCACACTGCTGCATTACTCACACTGCTGCACGACTCACACTGCTGCACGACTCACACTGCTGCACGCCGCACTCTGCTGCACGCCGCACACCGCTGCACGCCGCACACCGCTGCACGCCGCACACCGCTGCATGCTGCACACTGCTGCATTACTCACACTGCTGCATTACTCACACTGCTGCATGCTGCACACTACTGCACGACTCACACTGCTGCATTACTCACACTGCTGCACGACTCACACTGCTGCACGACTCACACTGCTGCACGCCACACACTGCTGCACGCCACACACTGCTGCACGCCACACACTGCTGCACGCCACACACTGCTGCACACCTCACACTGCTGCATGCCTCACACTGCTGCACGCCGCACACTGCTGCACACCTCACACTGCTGCACTGCTGCACGCCTCACACTGCTGCATGCCGCACACTGCTGCACGCTGCACACTGCTGCATTACTCACACTGCTGCATTACTCACACTGCTGCACGACTCACACTGCTGCACGACTCACACTGCTGCACGCCGCACTCTGCTGCACGCCGCACACTGCTGCACGCCGCACACTGCTGCATGCTGCACACTGCTGCATTACTCACACTGCTGCATTACTCACACTGCTGCATGCTGCACACTACTGCACGACTCACACTGCTGCACGACTCACACTGCTGCATTACTCACACTGCTGCACGACTCACACTGCTGCACGCCGCACACTGCTGCATGCTGCACACTGCTGCATTACTCACACTGCTGCATGCTGCACACCACTGCATGACTCACACTGCTGCACGCCTCACACTGCTGCCACTGCTGCACGCCTCACACTGCTGCACACCTCACACTGCCGCACGCCTCACACTGCTGCATGCCTCACAACACCACCATATCACTCTAGGACACTACCATATCACTCTGGGACACCACCACATCAATCTGGGACACCACCACATTACTCTGGGACACATCCACATCACTCTGGGACACCACCACCACACTCCGGGACAGCACCACATCACTCTGGGACAGCACCACATCACTCTGGGACAGCACCACAACACTCTGGGACAGCACCACATCACTCAGGGGCACCACCACATTACTCAGGGGCATCTCTCAGGGGCACCACCACATCACTCAGGTACACCACCACATCACCTCTCACAGACACCACCATATCACTCACAGACACCACCACATCGCTCACAGACATCACCACATCACTCTGGGACACCACCACATCACTCTGGGACACCATCACATCATTTTGGGACATCACCACATCACTCTAATACACCACCACATCACTCAGCCCAACCACATCACTCAGCACCACAACAGCATCACTCAGCACCACAACAGCACTGTCCTTGCTTGCTACCAACAACAATTGCCATAGCCAATAGGACTCGCATTAGGAAAGTGTAAACTATTGGCTTTGTAAATAAAAATGCTATTATTTTATATATTTTCAAAGCCAACACATATTTTAAAAAAATTGTCATTTACAATACAAAGAGCTCACACTTTCCTAATGCGAGACCTATTGCATTGCAAATGCTTGTTCTAAAATTAGGATTGAACTAGCAAGCATTAAACACCCTCACCAGCCCATCACGTCCTACGTGTAGGTTTGCGAAATCTCTCACAATCTACGGTATCAGTGAATTTGCAAGACAAACCTCCCATCATTGTATTTCCAAAGGTCTTCCTCATTCTGTTTACATCCTACGTTTTCTCGGTTTTCCTTCTCTTTATCTTGCATCTCATTTTGTACATCTTTAAATTTGTCAAATGTTCGTACTGATACACAATAAAAAACGGTTTCAGTAGACTCTGATTGCTTATCTGTCTTGTTCATCTGTCATCATGTACAATGCAGTATTCATTGTTGCATAATATTTTGCAAATGCATCTGCAAAATAATTTTCTTAGTGGCCATATCACTACCATGTCCATGAGTAGCATGTTTCACAAATGCTATTTTCAATGGAAATTTTAAAGCTTGCAACAATCAAGAATGGGTGGTCCATTGCGAAAGGGGTTCCCAGCTGAAGTCATGAAACCACACTGTGACCATACTTGGCCAAAATTGTGAACTATCCCAAAGCAATACTGACTATCAATATACACTGTAACACTCATTGGCTATGTAGAATGTTCTAGTAATGGCAACTGATTCTGATGCTTGTTCAGAAGTAACATTACACAAGTACAATGCAAACTGCCTATGCTGCTTGTAAATTTCCTTGACATCTCTCAAACGTGTGCCATACAAAAATAAAACCAAGTCAGCCAAATCGAGTGGTATTTCGTGACTGTTTACTCTTGGGTCAGTTTGCAATTTTGATATATCAAGGCAGTCATGCACCCCCTGTCCATCTTCATCACTGTCATCTTTTGGAAGTTGCAAAAGAGTTGCCGGATTTAAAATATCTCATCTTTTTATTGAGACATTTGGTGCTGCCAGAATTGTCAGTTAATATTTAGTCAATATGACATTCGCCAAATTTGAGTTCTTGTTCTGGTCCGAAGTGTCTCCACTAAATGAGGCACCAACAATTAATGTGTGACCCATGACAACCGAATCACTCTGAGTAATGGCAATAGAAGTAGCCGCTACCAATATAAAGCTTCCAAGCAAATCAGCGGCAACAGGTTTGAGAGTTTAAGAAAAATATGCCACAGGTCTTTTCCTATTACCATACTGTTGTGCAAGAACAGAAAGCGAGCACCTGTTTTATGACATAGTACAACAAAAAAAGAGTTTTATTTATTATCAGGCATGCCTAAAGTGGATGCTGTACACAAAGTGTGTCTTAACTCGAGGAAGGTTTTCGTACATTCTTCTTTCTAAGGTACCATCTAAATGACATCACTATGGGTCCATCTCTGGAAGGGCTTCGCAATGATGGAAAAGTTGTGAATCCACTGATGACAGAACACATCCATCCCTATACTTATTTTCAATCCTCTCAGTGTAGTGGGCACATTCATTCTCAAAATTGCAGATATGCGATCTTTGTACACATTCCTAACTCCTTTTTTAATCTAATATCCTAGATAAGTACCTTCTGTCTGACAATAGTGTAACTTTGTCATTAACGGTTTATGTTCACTGTCAGGCAAACTATTCAACATTGCAATTGTGTCAAATTTACATCATTCTTTTATTTTTGCTGCAGTCATTAAATCATTAATGCATTGTACCAAATTTGAACATAGGGTAACTTGAAAATCGTTTTTTAATCACTTGGAAAAATATAGAAGGAATTCTTTCTACCCTTGTAGGGTTCTTGCCCAAACAAATAACGTATCTTCATATCGGAACGCAAAAAGATACTGGATATCCTCACATAAAGAATTGGAAAATAATGCGTAGCACAAATCAGTGATTGTGGACCACAATGCATCTTCAGGAACTTGAAATATAATCACTGCTAGATTCGGTACCACGGGACAACATGGGACTACGGTCTCACTAATCTTTCTAACATCTTGTAATATCTTCCTCTTTACATTAGGTATTCTCAAGCCCATTACAGAAGAATTATATTGATTTCTGAAGCTTTCTTCAAGATATTCTGCTACACCGTTTTTTCAGTTGCAGGTGTAATCCCTTTCTCAGCTTCACAGGAAAGTCTATATTGGGAAATACACTTCATCTGGCTTAACAGAAAGCTGTACTGGATTAGAACTTGTAACTAGCCTAACATCTTTTCCGGTAAAATCCCAAACTAGCCTCTTCATGGCCTCTCTCAAATCTGGAGGTATGTTCTCTTCTGTAAGAATCAGAAATGTATTATTTCTTACTATAGTCATCTCTACATCTGGCTTTTTGTTTTAATGTAGACACCATACGGTGTACAATCATTTACACAGCTAAATGTATACAGTAAATCTTGACACAATAGATTTACTGGACTAATTCACTAATTATGAATTCATGTTCATTTACAGCTGAATCTGTTTTTACTGGAACATTTACTGACAACTTCTTAATCACTTTGTTTTTTAACTGCCTACTAATTGTAGTACTTTCCCAAGAGGGGTAGGTTAGGAATTTCCACTGGTCTAACTGTGGCATAGGTTGCACCAGTATAAACTGAAAATTACATGGGGTGGCCATTAACTACTCCTTCTACAAATGAGCCATTCTGGTCATCTTGTAGAACTGCATCAAGCATGCAATCTCCTTCCATCTCGGGCATCTTCATTGGGCCTGACTTTATCCTTGTGGAACTCTAAGAGTAGCTGCAAATTGGTGACCTCTCTCTGTCAACCTCTCTTGAGGTTGACAGAATTTTGCTGAAATTGAAAATTCAGTGGAAATTCTACTGTAATATTCTGCTTCTGAGGTGGAACAGATTAAGTCAAACCAGTAGAACTGGTTTGTTTTCTTTCAAGTAGCAGTGGAGCTTGGACCATGCACTAACTCATCTCATTCAGTGTCATTTGAATCATATTATTTAGTTTATTTGAGAAGCTATTTGAATTCCATTAGCATATGGCTGCACATGTAATACACAAGTTCTCTTCCACTGTACCTCTTTACCACTTCTGTAATAATATCCAGATCTATCAATATAATTGTCGGCATTGTTATTAAAACCTCTGCCTCCACCTCAAACATTTCCTCCACCTTTCGAAGGACCCTGAATCTGCACACCAATTCACTTAGGTACCAATCCTTGCCCTCCTTTCTGAAAGAATGTAGTCTATGCCAACATGAGTTTCTCCTTTGAAGATTTATTTTGAGACGAACAATAATCACTCCACTATTTAGTGACGTTGCTTGCCAGGGGGCCTGGCTTGGTGTTCGGGTATGGCGTCTGTGTTTTACTGGAGCTCTTGGGCCCTGCTTTTTGTGGCATCATCGTCACCAGAGCATAGTACCTGAGACCCCGCTTCTACCTGTGGGATACATCATGGCACTGGGGGGAAATATTCTACATCCTGGGGGCCTTTCGCCTGGTTCCGGAGAGCCAAACTGGGACCCTCGCAATTGTTGCGTGCTTCCAGGCCTGTGGCCAGTATTGGATTGCGCCCCTGTGCACAGTGGAGGGTGAAGTCCAATAATTCTTCTGTGTCCCAGGCCCTTCCGATCCCATGGGTCCTGCGGGAGCTGCCTTCAGGCAACTGTATGTTCACCTGCTGTTTTTAACATTGGCAATCATCTTACTTGCATGAGACTGGGTCCCAACCGGGGTCCAATCAGCTTGTGCTTTCTGTTTGAGCCTGGAGCTGCTGCAAGGCAGCACCAACCTCAAGCCATCTAATCTACCATAGTGCGGGTCCCACTTCTTCACCTTTCATGGAACAGTAGATGGATTTAATCTCGACCCCTATTTATTTTACTATTTTGATTTCATTTGTCAAGAGCTCCCAGATCCCCCATATATGGTATTTTTGGTACATTCAGGCATTTCACCTGGCAATTGCTGGGATTGCAGAGCACTTTGACTACATCCCCCTCGGGCAGTCTCTTTTGGGCGGCAGGGTTCACCAGCTATAACAATGCCTTCTGGCTTATCCTTTCTGTGTTGGCTAGACGTGTCTCCAGTGATTGCTGTCATCACAAACGGAGTCTATCGATATACAGACTTGGCTGAGGTGGGCATATGCTTCCTGTTCTCATTTTGCTTTTGTAGCTGGCTGTTTCACACTTGTTGATTCTAGCATTAACTTGGTAGGCCTTTTTGCTCTACCTCCACATCAAGTATGGTCAGCCTCAGCTCCTCTACCCCCAAATTAATAAATGACATTGTAGACAAAAACCTAATTCAGACAGTGACTCTCAACATCTAGCCATGACCTCAGCCACGAGGGTTGTACTTCACCTAGTGTGATGGCCCCTGGCGTGAGCCTGATGAACCAGCCTGATAAACTTCATCAGATTCTCACTGCGATATCTGAGACCTTATCAGCCCTGGAAGCCAAGGTTGATGTAATACTGCAAGAAAAAAAAAACTATCAGAAAAGAGCTCTGTGAATACCCTCGCCATTATTGAATTGGAACTAAGCATGGAAGACCTGACTCAACAGTCTGTCAATGGTAGCTCAAATGCAAACATAGAAGACAGACTTGACGATGCTGAGGGTCAGCCCACTGTAATAAGGTTTGCATCATCAAACTTTCTGAAGGCCTGAAAGATAATAATGCCACTAGTTTTATTGAGGGCTGGTTGAAAACTGATATAGCTACGGATACCTTGTCCCTGCACTTTGTGGTGGAGCGAGCCCACAGATTCCCGTCTATGTTCCCTCCCCCTATCTAGCCACAGAGATGATAGTTGTGAAGATTTAGAATTTCTGGGATCGCGATGCGGTCCCAATGGCAGCCAGAGAAAAAGAAAACATAAGAGTGGAAAACAGAGGAGTGCTGCTGTTTCCAGTTTACACACCCGCAAGGCAGCGCAAACACTCTTCATTTTTGCAGGTCAAACAAAAGCTCCCAACTCTGTGCATCAAATATACACTGCAATTTTCTGCGAAACTGAGAGTATCTGATGGTCACTGCTCCCACTGTTTTTACGTATCCCGAATCAGCTTGGGCTGAATGCTTTGACAAAGGAGCTGGGTGGTTGCTTCAGCTCCCACTGCTTCCTCATCCCATTCTGCCAGAGCGTTCACAACGGTCCAGCAGGGCTGCCCTCGCCAATTTCGAAGTAAGTGACTCAGATTATTTTAGATTCAGTGGGAATATCAACGAGCGGTGGACATGGCTGCTGCTGTACAAGATATCACTGCCACTCCAAAACTGTTGTATGCTGGCTCTGGGGTATTCGGAGATGACCCACCTGACTGACTCTGAGGGCTTTCATGCCACGCCTGTTCTAATGGTCAACCCACAATCTGCTGATGACCTGTTATAGCACTATTATATCCTTTCCCTCATTAATAATGCTTATATTTGCACTGTTCTACTCTCTCACATTAACTTGTATTTCTGCTGTAGTATTAGCCATGTTTTTTTATGGATACTGTTATGTTGAGTCCAAGTCACTGGTTAGTGATGACTAGCAATGCTATTACATGCTACATATGCTATAGGGCTCTGCTCCCCTGATTCAGGAGTAACAATGGGCCCCAATGTCTCTGGTGAACATATGCTCACACCGCTCCTCTTGTGCCTTTGCTTATTAGGACCCCGGGAACTGTTTCTGTTTGGGCATCTGACCTCTGTGGAGTGACTATTGCTGTACTGCACCCAATCCTGGGGTTTATTTTTTTTTCTGGCAGCCTATTTATATTTTCCACTAATGTGCCCGCCGTGTTTACACAATAATAAGACTAAACATGTAATGGCCCTGATTTACTTCGCACGATCACACATTATCATTCACTTCTTCATAGAAACTAGTTGCACAGAATGTTAAGGGGATCAATTCTGACCAGAAGCACTACAAAATACATGAACTCTACAGTCATCAGACTACAAGGTAAGTGTCCAGAGGCAGGCATACGGAAGAGGCTGACCTGCTTATATTAGAGGTGCCGTGCTTTCGATTAATTCTAATGTCCTATTCAAGATGGATGCCTCTCGTATTGACGGTGATGGGCGATATGTTTCGCTCAGAGGTAGACTAGATGGTAAACCACTGGTGCTGGGGGTTTTATATGCTCCTAATGTCAACCAGGCTAGATACTGGCTCTGCATTTATGCATGTCTCTCAGCCTGGGCTCATTCCATGAGTTATTCTTGGGGATTTTAATTGTGTGCTGTACACTCGGATTGGCCGTTCCTTGTTATCCCAACCACAATTCCTTCCACCAAGAGTCTTGGAAAATGTTTGTAACAGTGTGATTTGGGTAACACCTTGTACTTGTGTTACCTTCACCGGATAGAATATTAATTTTATTCCCCTATACACAGTATGCACAGTTAGATTGATTTGTGTGTGCATCAGAGATTCACACAGGCATCTCCACCATTCCCTAACTTTCCAAAACACTTGCCGGTCATAATTCATTACAATTGGTACTTGACTGGGGTAAGACGTTGACTTCTATTCCCACATGGCGTACACAATTAGGTATGCTAGAATACACGGGGTTTCCCCAATGGCTACAGGATCACTTTAGTACATTAGTCCATGAAAATGAAGATACGTCCTCTTGATCGGAGGGGAGACGTTCAAGGTGGTTACTTGGGGTTTGTGCATCAAAACCAATAATTAGAGTTAGACAGAAAATTAACAGAGAGCATTTGGGTTTGGAAGCATCCTTGGGACATAAGGACTCTTCTTCCTGCAAACCCGGACATGTCAGATGAGCCCCGCTCCTTGACATCTACATATTATGATAAGATGGCAACCCTTATGTGGCATGATTTTTCTTCCTATTTGGCTAGGGCCCAATATGAGAGGGATAAATCTGGATGTCTACTGACCCATTTAGTAAATCTGCTTTCCTTCCTTTCCATCCCCCTCCATATATTTTACCGTCAGGGGTATTGGTATTCACACACTCCAACATAAAAAGTGACTTTTTGCATACTAAAGGGATTTATATGAATCCTTGCTAGATTCTTCTGATGTCATTGATAACTTCCCTGCATTGGTGCCTCTCCCCAGACTCTTGGGAGATGCTATAATAAATATGGATTTACCTTTCTCTCTGTGGAAAATAAAAAGGGTTATTTAGGATTGGTGTGTTGTAAGGTCTATGGTTCAGGTGGGACTCCATCCAAATGTTATGCATATCTTCCCAGCTGTCCTCCAGTTTACTAAAGATTTATGAAAAAATCCTGTAAACAAGGCTGCATTCACCCTCCTTAAATGAAGCTCTTTTAACCACAATGATAAAGCCTAAGGAAGGACCTTACAGATATGGCTTCCAACAGGCCGTAATCGATCCTCAATTCAGATTATACAAATTTGGATTATATAATATTAGCCTCTGGCCACTAACTGACCAAGCTGGCTTCATTCCACACTATAATACCTCTTTGAATCTGTGTAGGCTTTGGGATGTCATGTGCTGTGCCAGGGACTCATTCCCTCGAGCTGTCTGTATCGTGCTTGATCTCGAAAAAGCCTTTGATTCCTTACATTTGAGTTACATACACATACCATTGAAGTGTTTTAGTCTCACTATATATATATTTCTGAGTGGATCCATGTCCTGTATGCTGGGCTGATAGTCAAGATTGGGCAATGCATCACCAACTACTGTGCACTTGATAAGGGTAGCTGTCGAGACTGCCCTTTGCCACCTTTATTGTTCACCCCGGCCTTTGACCCTTTAGCTTCTTGTTTGCGTCTTATGCGGGCACGCTCAGGTGTGGTGCTACATTGGCTAAACTGTTCTATGCCAACAAGATTCTTGTGTATGTCAGGAACACCATGGCAGACCTTTATGATATTAAGCAGATATTAGATTTTTCCCTCACAGATCCCGGGCCTTTATGTTAACTGGGCAAGTCTTGTATTTTTCCCTTAGACTTTGCTTACTGGTTATCTTTGCAACCAGTTTTGGATGGCAGACTTGCCGAAGAGTCCATTTTGTTTGGATACCTGGGAATAAATGTTTACCACTCAGCTTAGGACTTATAGGATGGTGATCTAGGTAGGGTGGGACGATCTCTTTGCTTACAAATCATGTTTTGTTTTTCGATTCCTCTTGCAGTGGTTGGGCGTGTAGCATGTATTAGTATTCGAGCTCTAGCCGGCCACCATCATAGGGTTGCTCTTTCTATTCTAAAATTACTCGTGGAAGCAGGACTTTGTCTTAGTGACTTTGAGTGATACTACTTGGCAGCACAGCTACAAAGGGTTTCCCACTGGATGACTTGTCGTAACTTAGCTGAGATAGACCTTTCCCAAACTGGTTATGTTGATGGCTCTTCCCTTCCCCGTCTTCCCTTGGCTGAAATTTGAAAAAGCGTCACATAAATTTTTAGATTTTGTATCGCTCGTAGCCAGACAAAATATTACAATTAATTGGAAAAGCCCATTCACTCCCTCAGTTGCGACATGGGATAGAATCACGCTTCCATTGCTTAAATTGGAGAGTGCACCTTTTCACAGGGATAAGATGGATGGTCTGCGTTAACATTGTATTTCACATACATTTGATTTCCTTCTGGAGGAGTTTAAATCTCAGCATATTGGGGACAATCACCCACCTTATATTCTCCCCTGGGCATTCCTGAAATGTTTTTTGTTAATGTTGACAGTGCACATGTTAGGTAAGAGTTTGTTCACTCTTGTTGTAGTCTGATTTAATTCCTCATTGTTGGCTGAGGATTTAATCTTTCATAACAGTATGAATATATTCTAGTAATGCTCAAACAGATCCTTTTGTTACCTGCTGTTTTGATTGGCTGTTGAAAGGGGAGGTTTAATACAAAATGCTCAGCTTTGACCTCTAGCCAGTTTGTATTCTGGGCTCTGCCACCCGTTATCTTGAAAAAACTTTTGCTATTAAAAAATATTTTCAATAAAAGAGGAAGCAACTTTGCTTGTCAGTACATCACACTCGAGTGAAGCTGCATACTTAAGTCCGGACACAGTCCCAATTCAAAGGCCAAGACAAAAACTGACGCACCCTCGTTAGCTGGGTTTTCCATTCCACCATATTGTGTGTAAATCTGCATCAATCTCTCTTAATATACATGAGTTGACTTCTCTGCATTTTGCATCGTTCTCTTTTGACCACATAACCGGTTTCGCTGGAACCTTTTCCTTTCAAATGTTAAATAAACCTGCAAACTTATCCTTAACCACCGAAGAGAGCTTATAACTCGACTGACTCCTAAATGGTTCTTCGTCTGGCAACTTTACCATCATCTTGCATTCAATGTACAAATCCTTTATCACAATGATTGAAAACAATGCTTCCAAATCTTTCCATACCTTCGACACAGTAGCAGTCTGGCCTACATCTGCGTACAGTTCCTCAGGTTTTCTCTAAAGCTTGGGAAACCGATCATAAAAGTGCATAAATCCTGACTGCTCCATGCTATGTGAACATAAGCCAGGCTATTATCTTAATGGGAAATATCCTTCAACAATATTACTCTAAGAATCTCTCACCACTCTCTTTAATTCATTCCTCAGCAGCTTTGAAATCCATTCTCCTTTGTGTCCTTCCTCATTCTCTGATTAACCCCAGAGTTCTTCTTAAATGTCCTCCCAATTGTATAATGGTCACCTTTCGCATTTCAACACCTGTCATCTCTATTATATAAGACTAATACATCCTCATTTTACTCGAATCTACTCCTCGTTCATTAGCCATACTCTCCTGCTTTTCATATGCATGACAAACTCGCTTTCCTGCTATATACTATATATATATATATAAATACTCTCTCACATTAACTTGTATTTCTGCTGTAGTATTAGCCATGTTTTTTTATGGATACTGTTATGTTGAGTCCAAGTCACTGGTTAGTGATGACTAGCAATGCTATTACATGCTACATATGCTATAGGGCTCTGCTCCCCTGATTCAGGAGTAACAATGGGCCCCAATGTCTCTGGTGAACATATGCTCACACCGCTCCTCTTGTGCCTTTGCTTATTAGGACCCCGGGAACTGTTTCTGTTTGGGCATCTGACCTCTGTGGAGTGACTATTGCTGTACTGCACCCAATCCTGGGGTTTATTTTTTTTTCTGGCAGCCTATTTATATTTTCCACTAATGTGCCCGCCGTGTTTACACAATAATAAGACTAAACATGTAATGGCCCTGATTTACTTCGCACGATCACACATTATCATTCACTTCTTCATAGAAACTAGTTGCACAGAATGTTAAGGGGATCAATTCTGACCAGAAGCACTACAAAATACATGAACTCTACAGTCATCAGACTACAAGGTAAGTGTCCAGAGGCAGGCATACGGAAGAGGCTGACCTGCTTATATTAGAGGTGCCGTGCTTTCGATTAATTCTAATGTCCTATTCAAGATGGATGCCTCTCGTATTGACGGTGATGGGCGATATGTTTCGCTCAGAGGTAGACTAGATGGTAAACCACTGGTGCTGGGGGTTTTATATGCTCCTAATGTCAACCAGGCTAGATACTGGCTCTGCATTTATGCATGTCTCTCAGCCTGGGCTCATTCCATGAGTTATTCTTGGGGATTTTAATTGTGTGCTGTACACTCGGATTGGCCGTTCCTTGTTATCCCAACCACAATTCCTTCCACCAAGAGTCTTGGAAAATGTTTGTAACAGTGTGATTTGGGTAACACCTTGTACTTGTGTTACCTTCACCGGATAGAATATTAATTTTATTCCCCTATACACAGTATGCACAGTTAGATTGATTTGTGTGTGCATCAGAGATTCACACAGGCATCTCCACCATTCCCTAACTTTCCAAAACACTTGCCGGTCATAATTCATTACAATTGGTACTTGACTGGGGTAAGACGTTGACTTCTATTCCCACATGGCGTACACAATTAGGTATGCTAGAATACACGGGGTTTCCCCAATGGCTACAGGATCACTTTAGTACATTAGTCCATGAAAATGAAGATACGTCCTCTTGATCGGAGGGGAGACGTTCAAGGTGGTTACTTGGGGTTTGTGCATCAAAACCAATAATTAGAGTTAGACAGAAAATTAACAGAGAGCATTTGGGTTTGGAAGCATCCTTGGGACATAAGGACTCTTCTTCCTGCAAACCCGGACATGTCAGATGAGCCCCGCTCCTTGACATCTACATATTATGATAAGATGGCAACCCTTATGTGGCATGATTTTTCTTCCTATTTGGCTAGGGCCCAATATGAGAGGGATAAATCTGGATGTCTACTGACCCATTTAGTACATCTGCTTTCCTTCCTTTCCATCCCCCTCCATATATTTTACCGTCAGGGGTATTGGTATTCACACACTCCAACATAAAAAGTGACTTTTTGCATACTAAAGGGATTTATATGAATCCTTGCTAGATTCTTCTGATGTCATTGATAACTTCCCTGCATTGGTGCCTCTCCCCAGACTCTTGGGAGATGCTATAATAAATATGGATTTACCTTTCTCTCTGTGGAAAATAAAAAGGGTTATTTAGGATTGGTGTGTTGTAAGGTCTATGGTTCAGGTGGGACTCCATCCAAATGTTATGCATATCTTCCCAGCTGTCCTCCAGTTTACTAAAGATTTATGAAAAAATCCTGTAAACAAGGCTGCATTCACCCTCCTTAAATGAAGCTCTTTTAACCACAATGATAAAGCTAAGGAAGGACCTTACAGATATGGCTTCCAACAGGCCGTAATCGATCCTCAATTCAGATTATACAAATTTGGATTATATAATATTAGCCTCTGGCCACTAACTGACCAAGCTGGCTTCATTCCACACTATAATACCTCTTTGAATCTGTGTAGGCTTTGGGATGTCATGTGCTGTGCCAGGGACTCATTCCCTCGAGCTGTCTGTATCGTGCTTGATCTCGAAAAAGCCTTTGATTCCTTACATTTGAGTTACATACACATACCATTGAAGTGTTTTAGTCTCACTATATATATATTTCTGAGTGGATCCATGTCCTGTATGCTGGGCTGATAGTCAAGATTGGGCAATGCATCACCAACTACTGTGCACTTGATAAGGGTAGCTGTCGAGACTGCCCTTTGCCACCTTTATTGTTCACCCCGGCCTTTGACCCTTTAGCTTCTTGTTTGCGTCTTATGCGGGCACGCTCAGGTGTGGTGCTACATTGGCTAAACTGTTCTATGCCAACAAGATTCTTGTGTATGTCAGGAACACCATGGCAGACCTTTATGATATTAAGCAGATATTAGATTTTTTCCTCACAGATCCCGGGCCTTTATGTTAACTGGGCAAGTCTTGTATTTTTCCCTTAGACTTTGCTTACTGGTTATCTTTGCAACCAGTTTTGGATGGCAGACTTGCCGAAGAGGCCATTTTGTTTGGATACCTGGGAATAAATGTTTACCACTCAGCTTAGGACTTATAGGATGGTGATCTAGGTAGGGTGGGACGATCTCTTTGCTTACAAATCATGTTTTGTTTTTCGATTCCTCTTGCAGTGGTTGGGCGTGTAGCATGTATTAGTATTCGAGCTCTAGCCGGCCACCATCATAGGGTTGCTCTTTCTATTCTAAAATTACTCGTGGAAGCAGGACTTTGTCTTAGTGACTTTGAGTGATACTACTTGGCAGCACAGCTACAAAGGGTTTCCCACTGGATGACTTGTCGTAACTTAGCTGAGATAGACCTTTCCCAAACTGGTTATGTTGATGGCTCTTCCCTTCCCCATCTTCCCTTGGCTGAAATTTGAAAAAGCGTCACATAAATTTTTAGATTTTGTATCGCTCGTAGCCAGACAAAATATTACAATTAATTGGAAAAGCCCATTCACTCCCTCAGTTGCGACATGGGATAGAATCACGCTTCCATTGCTTAAATTGGAGAGTGCACCTTTTCACAGGGATAAGATGGATGGTCTGCGTTAACATTGTATTTCACATACATTTGATTTCCTTCTGGAGGAGTTTAAATCTCAGCATATTGGGGACAATCACCCACCTTATATTCTCCCCTGGGCATTCCTGAAATGTTTTTTGTTAATGTTGACAGTGCACATGTTAGGTAAGAGTTTGTTCACTCTTGTTGTAGTCTGATTTAATTCCTCATTGTTGGCTGAGGATTTAATCTTTCATAACAGTATGAATATATTCTAGTAATGCTCAAACAGATCCTTTGCTTACCTGCTGTTTTGATTGGCTGTTGAAAGGGGAGGTTTAATACAAAATGCTCAGCTTTGACCTCTAGCCAGTTTGTATTCTGGGCTCTGCCACCTGTTATCTTGAAAAAACTTTTGCTATTAAAAAATATTTTCAATAAAAGAGGAAGCAACTTTGCTTGTCAGTACATCACACTCGAGTGAAGCTGCATACTTAAGTCCGGACACAGTCCCAATTCAAAGGCCAAGACAAAAACTGACGCACCCTCGTTAGCTGGGTTTTCCATTCCACCATATTGTGTGTAAATCTGCATCAATCTCTCTTAATATACATGAGTTGACTTCTCTGCATTTTGCATCGTTCTCTTTTGACCACATAACCGGTTTCGCTGGAACCTTTTCCTTTCAAATGTTAAATAAACCTGCAAACTTATCCTTAACCACCGAAGAGAGCTTATAACTCGACTGACAACTAAATGGTTCTTCGTCTGGCAACTTTACCATCATCTTGCATTCAATGTACAAATCCTTTATCACAATGATTGAAAACAATGCTTCCAAATCTTTCCATACCTTCGACACAGTAGCAGTCTGGCCTACATCTGCGTACAGTTCCTCAGGTTTTCTCTAAAGTTTGGGAAACCGATCATAAAAGTGCATAAATCCTGACTGCTCCATGCTATGTGAACATAAGCCAGGCTATTATCTTAATGGGAAATATCCTTCAACAATATTACTCTAAGAATCTCTCACCACTCTCTTTAATTCATTCCTCAGCAGCTTTGAAATCCATTCTCCTTTGTGTCCTTCCTCATTCTCTGATTAACCCCAGAGTTCTTCTTAAATGTCCTCCCAATTGTATAATGGTCACCTTTCGCATTTCAACACCTGTCATCTCTATTATATAAGACTAATACATCCTCATTTTACTCGAATCTACTCCTCGTTCATTAGCCATACTCTCCTGCTTTTCATATGCATGACAAACTCGCTTTCCTGCTTCCAGATTCACAAACACTATCTCATCAAATCCAATTTCGAAGTCCTATTAGAATTAGTTCTTAAATTAATATGTTGTTTCAAATTCACTTTACTCATAGAAACACCATTCTGTTCTTCTTTTGTTACACTCTTCCATGACTTTCTAGTCACAGTTTCCATCCTCCTGACTCATTCTAACTTTCCAGTCTCTTTATATGGTGTCGGCCTCACAGCCAACAATTCAGCCAACATCTTTCCTTTTCATAAAGCCCAATCTTTTTCTCCTTTTTCATCATGCGCTTCTTTGCTGGATCCGCATCTAAAACAGGGAATGCTCACACAAAGTTTACGTTTATTTTGTGTGCACAAAATAAACTACCACCATCCCACTCCAAAATTAACACATTCACAACTAGACTATTGAGGAAACCATAAACTTGGCTTAAATTCAAACCAGTCGCCGCACTTTTTTACTTCCACAGACACTTTTTCCCAACTCACCAGTTCTCGAAAATTGGCACATAAAATGCCTTGCGGCTGACTTATATATCGGCCAGTTGCCTGTTTCTCTGCCAGGGCGATGGAGTAAATTACTCAGTCGCCCTGATGGAGAATGCCTCCTGCCGAATTCAGAAATGGCTGCCAAGTTGCCGGTCATTTCTAAAGCATTGGCAGGAACTGTGGTCATGGCGTTTCTTGTCGATGCTTTTTGCAGTTTTGTTCAGGACTCCGTTAACTTGACGGATCCTTGCACCAAACTGTTTTCTTTTGTATTTTTAAAAAGAAAATCTGAAAGCGGGTTTTCCTTTTTGGAAAAAATATACTGCCCCCCTCGTCATGGGAGTCATCTGCCATGGCGAGGGTGGCATGTTTTGTCTTTTACTGTCTCTTACTGCCAAGGTTTGCCTGGAGGTGACAAACAGTAAAGCAAAAATGGCTATATAGCTGCCTATCCTAATTAGGCGGACAGACATGTAGCCAAGTATGACACCCTTTACTCCGTCAGAGATGTTCAGCTATAGCAGTGACAGTAGTCATCACTGTAGCCAAACCTATTGCCCGCCTGCATTTAAATTGGTCAGGCGGACCACTGTGTTTGCGGGAAGGTAACACTGTTGCAACAGAGTTTCCTCCCCACTAACATCTAAATCGACCCTAAAGTGCCAAGAGAAAGGAATCACAGCAATATTTCAACACGTACCATCGCCAATGGCCAAGGTAATGTAGTACAATACCTTAACACAACACCTTTAACAGAACACGCTCCGCTAGAAACCTGTGGCCCTCCCGCATTTAAATCGGGCAGGCCGACCACTGTGTTTGCGGGGAGGTAACACTGTTGCAAAGGAGTTTCCTCCCAACTAACATCTAAATCGACCCTAAAGTGCCAAGACAAAGGAATCACAGCAATATTTCAACACGTACCATCGCCAATGGCCAAGGTAATGTAATACAATACCATAACACAACACTTTTCACAGAACACGTTCCGATAGAAACACCACATCACTGCAGAGTCATACTGAGCAATCCACCTTCCAGAGTGGACCGTCAAATCACCTTGTAACCAGTGTTGGACTTGGCCTTTTCCCCCAAATTTTTCGCTTTTGACCCCCTTATCTAGATTGTCTCCCCCATGGGATTAAACCTGTATAGGCCATGAGTGGTGTGAGACCCCTTGTGAAAAATTTAATTACATGACATAATGTGAGCACTTGTAAAATCCCCCATTTTAAAACTGCACCTGATTGAAATGTATTGTATTTAAAATGGATTCCATGGCCCTGGGTTTTGCCACTGGACTGACATAGGTCAGCGGACTAGATAATATTACCCAGCTACCCCTAGTTTTGGAGGGAAAGCCTGGCACCCAGGGTGCTCAACCCCTCCCCTTGAGCCAGTGTGAACCAGTTATCCCCAACATTCCGGAAGGTGCTGGCTCTGTGAGGGAGGAGGGTATAAATAGGGAGAAGTGTCACCAGAGAGTCAGTCAGCGCTGGGACAAAGAAGAGAGGGGACCTCCTGTGAGGTGCTACCGCCACATGGGCCTGTGAGCTGGGCCCTGCACCCCTAAAACCCCCTACTCTACTGTCCCTTGGGCCCATGATAAGGGAGGGCCCCTACCCAGGTCACTGAAGCTGTTGGACCTTGAACTACGCCAGCGCTGAGCGACAGAAACACCCAGAACAAGAGGAGTGCTGTGGGCTTGAACCCCCCTAGGAGGTGAGGAGAGTGGCCCTGGGGCTAGCTGTGGAACTGATTGCCCCTGTGAGGTGTGCCTGCCGGACGCTGTGCTGTGGAAGGGCTGTTTTGGGGAGGTTGGTGCCCCCAAGGAAGCTGTGGCCCCTTTGCCAGCTGAGTGAGGAGAACTGTGACCACGGAGAAGCGCCGAAGTACTGTGTGGCCTGACTGAACTGCCTCTATCCTGGCGGGTTGAGAGAGAGGAGCTGAGCGCTGTGAATAGCGCTGTGGGTGCTTACCCCACGTGGTGATGTCCTTTTGCTGAGGAAGTATTTGACTGAACAGCGCTGAGGGAGCTTACCCCTCGTTTTTGGTGCGCTGTGAATAGCGCCATGGAAATAATTAAATAAAGGGAGCCTACCCCTTGGGCCGCCGAAAATCACCGCCTCGGCCCGGCGCCGCCTTGGAGTGCCCCCTGCTGCTGCCAGCGCTGTTGCGGCGGCCCCCGGAGTGAGGAGAGGGCCACCGGAGTGAAGTGTAGGCCACACTAGGCCCTGAAGCCGTCAGGGCCCGTGTCACGTGACGGGGGCGCCCGGCCGCGTCATTGGCCGCGCCCCCGCCCTTGCCGCCCACGGATTGGCTGCCCAGCCGGGCAGCAGGAAGAAGCCGCGGAAGCTTCCGAAAAGCCCCGGGAGGCCGAGGGAACCCGGGCAAAGCCGTCGGAGGCGTTGCGGGGCTCCCGTGGTGAGGAGGGAGCCCCGAGAGAAGTGACCTGAGCGGGAGCCAACCCCGCCGGTCTGTGGCTCGGATAGAGGAGCAGCCGAAAGAGGCCGGGAGAAGCTCCGGCGGAGCTGTGGGATTGCGGGGCTCCCGTGGTGAAGAGGGAGCCCCGTGTGTGCTTGCAGCCTCGTGGAGGCTGCCGTGAAGTCCCGGGCCCCCGGGAAGAAGGAGGAGCCCGGCTGTTGTGAGGAGGGGGCATCGAGGCATGGGTTCGGTGCCTGCCCCGCCTCTGCCTCGGAAGCCCGGGGGAAGTGCTGCTGCTGGCGGGACTCTCCTGAGCTGAAGAGAGCCCCGCACACCCAAGCCGGCCACAAGTCTGCCCTACCTGTCTGTGCTCCCGCTGAGGAGCAGCACTAGAGGAAAGCCCCGGCAGTGGAGAAAGCCAGAGCCCCTGACTTCAGCAGAGCCTAGGAGCCCGGTGAGTGGGGCGGACGTGAGGAAGCCAGAGGCTTTGGGAGAAGCTGGGGGTGGGAAGCCTCGGGGCACGTCTCGGTGCCTGCGCCCCCCCCCCCCTCTGGACCAATCCGGCGGGGGGACGTCCTGTGGCATCGCAGTTGTAGGAGTTGCATCGTGGTCATTCAGGAGACTACCACTGGGCCACCTCCACCCCAATTAACCCTGTGAGGCCTACTGGCCCCACCCGGAACGGTTTTTCAGGGTATAAGCCCCAAGTACCTAGAACATGGGTGAGGACAGTTAAAGGCTGCATGCCATGGAAGTTAGCCCCTGACTAGGGGTCTGTTACTGCCTGTTGATTCTTGCCCATGAGAAAAGGGTTAATAAGTACGGAATTGACTGTGGAGCACTCGGATGAGCTGTTTTCCCTCTGATGGCAGGTTGTTCTTTCCACCCTACTGAAATGTCGCATAGATTCTTACAGGGATATACTTCTAGGGTTGCTTTATATAAAGAGAGGCTCATCCCTGCCTGGTGAAATGGTTAGTCATGCCCTAGTAAAATGTTTATTCCTGCACAGTGATCAGGTGATAGGAAATGTTTAAGGATACCCCTGTTGTTGATGTTACTGATGCCAATGCACATTAATGCTTCCTGCCTGATGTTTGATATCTCTGTGCCGATTTATTGCAGGTGTTCCTGTATGTTGGGATTTACTATGATGCCCTGATGTTTTCTTTTACAGGGGTTGGGTTGGCGTTATTGTGCATGATGTATAGTTATGCTAATGTTGCAACTTACAATTTCAGCCAACCCCCTAAGGATGAGAGCCTGAGTTGGCCCCGCCAGATTGGCCCCAGGTCTACTGTTATTTAATCACAATTTTTCTTTATTTCAGCATGGACTTTGGACTCAACCCCTTTTTGTCCCATGTAAATAATTCCCTATAAAGTACTTGGCTCTGGTGCCAGTTGGCACCTTGTTGTGACTACCACTATTCTATTTCTTTTTACCTTGCAGGTTGGAGACATAACTAAATTTAATCTTTTTCCAACCAAAGGTGGTGTCGTGACTCTTTTGTAGTGTGATTGGTGGGTCGTCTGTGTGTACTGCGTGAATGCTTCACATGTCCTCGAAGTTTGGCCTGCCCGCTTGATGCCATGCTACCCCCTTGAGATTTGGGCAACCCCCATTTCCAACATTTGGTGGCAGAGCGGTGGGATAGGACTTGTGTTTACGCAGTACCACAGCGGCCGCGGGTTACACTGCAAATAGAGCTTTGGATGTAATCCGAGCCTTGTTGTGGGGATTATTATTGTTTGCTAAATTGCTTCCTCCTGAAAGTGTTTGACAATTGTGTCCCCTTGGTCCACTGTGGGTGTGTCCCGGGTGTATCTCGCCACGATGGGGTTGATTTACCAGGAAGTGGAACTGATGGAGTACACCGAACAGGAGGTGATAGACTTCCTCCTGGAGAGAGGGATACCCCCAGTAGGGAACATTAGGAGGAATTTGTTTCTCTATGAGGCCCTCAAGAGGGGAGAGCCCCTAGAGATTAGTGGGGACTTGTCTGACTACCCCCCCGAAGTTTTGAAGGGTCAGTGGGTTAGAGACCAGAGAGAGGGCTCCCCATCCAGAACCCTGGGAGGTAATTGCTCCGATGAGGAGGAGGAAGAGTCTAGCAGGGCAGAGACGCCAGTAGCTGTGGAGGACACCGAAGATAGGGAGTCTCGCACTGGGTCCAGTCCCGGGGGCACTGCCCCATCCCTTTCCCTGTCCCCAGAAGAATGGGTAGATAGGAGAGAAGTAAGGGAGCATCAGCTGGCGCTGGCAAAGCTCAGGCATGCCGAGGGCTTAGCGCAGCTGAGGGTAGAAGAGCAGCGACTAGAGACTGAAAAAGTCCTAGCGCTGGAGAGGATGGCGGAGGCGGAGAGGGCCTTCGCCAGGGAGAGATCAGCTCAGGTGGGTAGGTTGTCCCCTGAGAGTGGTTTTAGGAGTCTGGGTTCACCGAAAAGGGTGGGATCCAGTGGTGGCAGCGAGTGTAGGTCCAGTGCAAGGAGTCCCACTCCCGAAGCCCAAGAGACTGTGCCTGATTCCCCAGAAGAGGAGGACGGGTTAGTGTTTAGGGGCAGGGGAAAGCTGTTCCATCAGTCCTGGGGAGAGTTCGAGGAGGAGTGTTGGACTGTACTGGAGGATTGGGTGGTGAGGAGAGCAGTGGAGGATTGGGAAGGGCTGTGCCATGCCGTTATCCGGGAGCACATGCTGAGGAGTTGTTTCCCAAGACTGCGTCACCATCTGTTGCAGTGCGGGTTCTCAGACCCCAGGGAACTTGCACGGGAGGCAGACCTCTGGGTAAGTGCCAGAGCGTCTGGGAAGGCTGAGGGGAGTGATCCTGAAGGGAGTGAGACGGGAAGGTGTCCCGAGGTGCCCCAGCTGTGGTCACCGGGCCTGGAGTGTTCTTTAAGAGAACCCCAGATTGGGAGTCTAGGCTGTCCCGATGTGTCATCCAGAGGAAGGGATCCCCTCATGTCAGGAGGACCCGGAGCATCAATAATTGGAGCTCCAGTGGTTCGGGGGTCTGACCAGTCACAGGGTTTAGATCCTGGACTGGGGTTCCAGGTTAAGGGGTTGCCTGACCTGGAGGGTGGGGTACCTGTAATTCAGGTCCCTACCAATTTGACTCCTAGGGGTACTACTCCCAGTGGGAGGGTGCGGAACTCTGGGAGGGGGTGCAGAGGGAGGAAGGTCTCTTCTCTGTCACCAGCTCAGCCACAGGGCGCAGATCCTGGGTTGGGTGGCCAGGGACAGGGGTTGCCTGCCCTGGTGGGAGGGACCTCTGTAACCAGAGTCCCCCCGGAAGTGACTCCCAGGGGTACTTCTCCGGGTAGGAGGGTGCGGAACTCTGGGAGGGGGTGCAGGGAGAGGGCGGACTCGCCCCTGTCACCAGTTCAGCCTGTGAGTTTCGACTCCAGGTTGGGGAGAGAGTTGTGTGAGGGTGTCCCCAGGCGTAGGAGATGGAGGAACCCTTGGAGGAGAAGTAGGGGGAGGAGAGCCTCGCCCCTAAGGGCTGGTCAGTCTGAGGGTATAGACCCCAGGTGGGTGGACCAGTGGCAATTTGGAGAGAGAAGAGTGGTCCAAGAGAATTACAAGCCCGAGGCTAGAGCCTCCCACTCTAGGAAGGAGAAACATCCCACTAGGGAACACCAGTGGGGTGGTTTTGTTGGTGAATGGAGGGTTGCGAAAGAGAACCATTGGGTTCCAGAGTGGAGGAGAGACTGCAGGTGCTCCTGTAGTTGCAGGCCTGCGTCCACCTTTTTCCGCCCCAAGCAGGGAAGCCCATCAAGGCATTGATCAGTCTACCCTGGCTTTTGGCTGGGGGGGAGTCGTGTTGGACTTGGCCTTTTTCCCCAAATTGTTCGCTTTTGACCCCCTTATCTAGATTGTCTCCCCCATGGGATTAAACCTGTATAGGCCATGAGTGGTGTGAGACCCCTTGTGAAAAATGTAATTACATGACATAATGTGAGCACTTGTAAAATCCCCCATTTTAAAACTGCACCTGATTGAAATGTATTGTATTTAAAATGGATGCCATGGCCCTGGGTTTTGCCACTGGACTGACATAGGTCAGCGGACTAGATAATATTACCCAGCTACCCCTAGTTTTGGAGGGAAAGCCTGGCACCCAGGGTGCTCAACCCCTCCCCTTGAGCCAGTGTGAACCAGTTATCCCCAACATTCCGGAAGGTGCTGGCTCTGTGAGGGAGGAGGGTATAAATAGGGAGAAGTGTCACCAGAGAGTCAGTCAGCGCTGGGACCAGAGTCCCCCCGGAAGTGACTCCCAGGGGTACTTCTCCGGGTAGGAGGGTGCGGAACTCTGGGAGGGGGTGCAGGGAGAGGGAGGACTCGCCCCTGTCACCAGTTCAGCCTGTGAGTTTCGACTCCAGGTTGGGGAGAGAGTTGTGTGAGGGTGTCCCTAGGCGTAGGAGATGGAGGAACCCTTGGAGGAGAAGTAGGGGGAGGAGAGCCTCGCCCCTAAGGGCTGGTCAGTCTGAGGGTATAGACCCCAGGTGGGTGGACCAGTGGCAATTTGGAGAGAGAAGAGTGGTCCAAGAGAATTACAAGCCTGAGGCTAGAGCCTCCCACTCTAGGAAGGAGAAACATCCCACTAGGGAACACCAGTGGGGTGGTTTTGTTGGTGAATGGAGGGTTGCGAAAGAGAACCATTGGGTTCCAGAGTGGAGGAGAGACTGCAGGTGCTCCTGTAGTTGCAGGCCTGCGTCCACCTTTTTCCGCCCCAAGCAGGGAAGCCCATCAAGGCATTGATCAGTCTACCCTGGCTTTTGGCTGGGGGGAGTCGTGTTGGACTTGGCCTTTCCCCCCAAATTTTTCGCTTTTGACCCCCTTATCTAGATTGTCTCCCCCATGGGATTAAACCTGTATAGGCCATGAGTGGTGTGAGACCCCTTGTGAAAAATGTAATTACATGACATAATGTGAGCACTTGTAAAATCCCCCATTTTAAAACTGCACCTGATTGAAATGTATTGTATTTAAAATGGATGCCATGGCCCTGGGTTTTGCCACTGGACTGACATAGGTCAGCGGACTAGATAATATTACCCAGCTACCCCTAGTTTTGGAGGGAAAGCCTGGCACCCAGGGTGCTCAACCCCTCCCCTTGAGCCAGTGTGAACCAGTTATCCCCAACATTCCGGAAGGTGCTGGCTCTGTGAGGGAGGAGGGTAGAAATAGGGAGAAGTGTCACCAGAGAGTCAGTCAGCGCTGGGACAAAGAAGAGAGGGGACCTGCTGTGAGGTGCTACCGCCACATGGGCCTGTGAGCTGGGCCCTGCACCCCTAAAACCCCCTACTCTACTGTCCCTTGGGCCCATGATAAGGGAGGGCCCCTACCCAGGTCACTGAAGCTGTTGGACCTTGAACTACGCCAGCGCTGAGCGACAGAAACACCCAGAACAAGAGGAGTGCTGTGGGCTTGAACCCCCCTAGGAGGTGAGGAGAGTGGCCCTGGGGCTAGCTGTGGAACTGATTGCCCCTGTGAGGTGTGCCTGCCGGACGCTGTGCTGTGGAAGCGCTGTTTTGGGGAGGTTGGTGCCCCCAAGGAAGCTGTGGCCCCTTTGCCAGCTGAGTGAGGAGAACTGTGACCACGGAGAAGCGCCGAAGTACTGTGTGGCCTGACTGAACTGCCTCTATCCTGGCGGGTTGAGAGAGAGGAGCTGAGCGCTGTGAATAGCGCTGTGGGTGCTTACCCCACGTGGTGATGTCCTTTTGCTGAGGAAGTATTTGACTGAACAGCGCTGAGGGAGCTTACCCCTCGTTTTTGGTGCGCTGTGAATAGCGCCATGGAAATAATTAAATAAAGGGAGCCTACCCCATGGGCCACCGAAAATCACCGCCTCGGCCCGGCGCCGCCTTGGAGTGCCCCCTGCTGCTGCCAGCGCTGTTGCGGCGGCCCCCGGAGTGAGGAGAGGGCCACCGGAGTGAAGTGTAGGCCACGCTAGGCCCCGAAGCCGTCAGGGCCCGTGTCACGTGACGGGGGCGCCCGGCCGCGTCATTGGCCGCGCCCCCGCCCTTGCCGCGCACGGATTGGCTGCCCAGCCGGGCAGCAGGAAGAAGCCGCGTAAGCTTCCGAAAAGCCCCGGGAGGCCGAGGGAACCCGGGCAAAGCCGTCGGAGGCGTTGCGGGGCTCCCGTGGTGAGGAGGGAGCCCTGAGAGAAGTGACCTGAGCGGGAGTCCACCCTGCCGGTCTGTGGCTCGGATAGAGGAGCAGCCGAAAGAGGCCGGGAGAAGCTCCGGCGGAGCTGTGGGATTGCGGGGCTCCCGTGGTGAAGAGGGAGCCCCGTGTGTGCTTGCAGCCTCGTGGAGGCTGCCGTGAAGTCCCGGGCCCCCGGGAAGAAGGAGGAGCCCGGCTGTTGTGAGGAGGGGGCATCGAGGCATGGGTTCGGTGCCTGCCCCGCCTCTGCCTCGGAAGCCCGGGGGAAGTGCTGCTGCTGGCGGGACTCTCCTGAGCTGAAGAGAGCCCCGCACACCCAAGCCGGCCACAAGTCTGCCCTACCTGTCTGTGCTCCCGCTGAGGAGCAGCACTAGAGGAAAGCCCCGGCAGTGGAGAAAGCCAGAGCCCCTGACTTCAGCAGAGCCTAGGAGCCCGGTGAATGGGGCGGACGTGAGGAAGCCAGAGGCTTTGGGAGAAGCTGGGGGTGGGAAGCCTCGGGGCACGTCTCGGTGCCTGCGCCCCCCCCCCCCCTCTGGACCAATCCGGCGGGGGGACGTCCTGTGGCATCGCAGTTGTAGGAGTTGCATCGTGGTCATTCAGGAGACTACCACTGGGCCACCTCCAACCCAATTAACCCTGTGAGGCCTACTGGCCCCACCCGGAACGGTTTTTCAGGGTATAAGCCCCAAGTACCTAGAACATGGGTGAGGACAGTTAAAGGCTGCATGCCATGGAAGTTAGCCCCTGACTAGGGGTCTGTTACTGCCTGTTGATTCTTGCCCATGAGAAAAGGGTTAATAAGTACGGAATTGACTGTGGAGCACTCGGATGAGCTGTTTTCCCTCTGATGGCAGGTTATTCTTTCCACCCTACTGAAATGTCGCATAGATTCTTACAGGGATATACTTCTAGGGTTGCTTTATATAAAGAGAGGCTCATCCCTGCCTGGTGAAATGGTTAGTCATGCCCTAGTAAAATGTTTATTCCTGCACAGTGATCAGGTGATAGGAAATGTTTAAGGATACCCCTGTTGTTGATGTTACTGATGCCAATGCACATTAATGCTTCCTGCCTGATGTTTGATATCTCTGTGCCGATTTATTGCAGGTGTTCCTGTATGTTGGGATTTACTATGATGCCCTGATGTTTTCTTTTACAGGGGTTGGGTTGGCGTTATTGTGCATGATGTATAGTTATGCTAATGTTGCAACTTACAATTTCAGCCAACCCCCTAAGGATGAGAGCCTGAGTTGGCCCCGCCAGATTGGCCCCAGGTCTACTGTTATTTAATCACAATTTTTCTTTATATCAGCATGGACTTTGGACTCAACCCCTTTTTGTGCCATGTAAATAATTCCCTATAAAGTACTTGGCTCTGGTGCCAGTTGGCACCTTGTTGTGACTACCACTATTCTATTTCTTTTTACCTTGCAGGTTGGAGACATAACTAAATTTAATCTTTTTCCAACCAAAGGTGGTGTCGTGACTCTTTTGTAGTGTGATTGGTGGGTCGTCTGTGTGTACTGCGTGAATGCTTCACATGTCCTCGAAGTTTGGCCTGCCCGCTTGATGCCATGCTACCCCCTTGAGATTTGGGCAACCCCCATTTCCAACAACCAGACTCTAAAATGGGACTACTTCACCATAGGACAGTTCACCTCTCCACAGATTACCAATCCTACATGATTCGCCAGTTTTCAATTTTGCAGATTTATTCAAATAACAAAATTACAATTTCAGAAATCAAAGGTTAATCATAAGGAATTAGTTACTTACCTGTACACTATAGTTCTCCAGTATTATCTTTCATAGATTCACATGCTTGTATCTTCCCCGTCGTCATGGTGGGAGTCTCACGGTAACAGAATGACCAAAGCAGTATCATAGAGAAGATAAAACTGCATAGAAAATCCCAAAGGGACTATAGCATTAGGTAACCAGACCATGTCGTTATTTGGTCCAAAAGTCAGCCAATCAGCATTGCTGCCCTGACCTCACACTCCCCAGCAGAAGCTTCCTGCCTCAGATTTCCGTCCCCGAGTGAGAGACATGGATAAATACCGAGAAACAGGTTCTGCCTGCGAAACGGGGAGGCGGGTGGGCGCATGTGAATCTATGAAAGATAATACTGGAGAACTATAGTGTACAGGTAAGTAACTAATTCCTTCTCCAGTATTACATCTTTCATAGATTCACATGCTTGTATCAGAATAGTAAGCAGTGCTCACAAAGGTTTGCAGCGTTTCCAGGACAGAACCCAGAAGGAAGCTCTGCAATAAAGCAATGTTAGAATAATACATATCCGTATAATACCAAGTATGCAGAGACATATGTATATATGAAAATACATGCAAGTATAAGGTAAAAGTACTGAATAGACAAATTAGCAAATAATCAAATTGTACCTTATTGAAATAGGCGTTTCAAAACAGCTTGTCCCACTGCCGTGTCTTCTTTCCATGCAGTGTCCAGACAGTAGTGCTTGGTGAAAGAGTGCACACTCTTCCACGTCGCTGCTCTGCAGATGTCTGGCAGCGACACTCCTGCGAATAAGGCCATTGATGTCGCCATCTTTCTTGTGGAATGTGCATTCACCGTAGAAGAGAGCGGCTTTCCCGCTTTCTCATGACATTTCAGTATAGCCGATGATATCCATCTTGCAATACTCAGTCTTGAAAGAGGAAGGCCTCTCCTTTGGCCTTCAAAAGCAATAAATAATTGTTTGGATTTGCGGAATGTCTTTGTTCGTTCAATGTAGAACTTCAAACATCTAGCAATGTCTAAAGAGTGCAATGCTCTTTTTGCATCAGTTGAGGGATTGCTTAAAAAGGTAGGCAAAATTATAGGCTCATTGAGATGAAAAGACGTAGGGACTTTAGGTATGAAGGTAGGATTTGTCCTTAAAATAACCCTGTCCTGGCGAAATTGTAAAAGGGTTCTTCCACTGAAAAGGCTTGAATTTCGCTAACCCTCCTTGCTGATGTTAATGCGAGGAGCAGGGCTGTCTTCCATGAAAGAAACTGTAAGTCTGTGTTGTGGCTAGGCTCGAAAGGAGGCCTCATAAGTTGCGACAGGACTGTATTGAGGTGCCATGGCACTGGTGGGCGCCGAATGGGTGGAAAAACTCTAAAAAGTCCTTTAATAAACTCCTTTATTAGCCTGGAAGACCAGAGAGATGGCTCGTTTGGCTTTCTCCTGAAGCGTGATATTGCTGCTAAGTGTACCTTTACCGAGGCATGCGACAGTCCTGCCTTAGATAGTGATAACAGGTAGGGTAGAATACCTTCAGGGTGTACTGTTAACGGATGCAAGTTTTGACTGTCGCACCAGTGACAGAAACGAGACCATTTAGCTGCATATGTCTTGTTGGTTGACATAGCTCTGGCTTGTGACAAAATATGTCTGCATTCTTGAGGAATGTTTAGGTCCTGGAATTCCCGCTCATGAGGTTCCATGCGGACAATTTTAACGATTGCAGGTCTGGATGAAGAATCTGACCGTTTTTCATGGAAATGAGGTTCTGGAATGTCGGAAACTGAATTTTGTTGCCCTTTGACATCCGTAGCAGTTCTGGATACCATGCCTGCCTCGGCCAGGCTGGTGCTATCAGTATGACCTGACACGGTTCCGCCCTCATTTTGCGAAGTATTCGTGGTATCAGTGGAAACGGAGGGAACGCGTAGGCAAACATGTCCGTCCAATCCATGTGGAATGCATTTCCCCTGGAATCTTGTTGAGGGTACCTGGATGCAAACTGGACGCACTTTGAATTGTCCCTGGTTGCGAACAAGTCTAATGTGGGAGTGCCCCACCTTTGAAACACTCTGTGGAGCTGAGTGTCGTGCAGTTCCCATTCGTGCGTCACACTCGGTGTGCGACTCAGGGCATCTGCCCGCGTGTTGAGGATGCCTTGTATATGTTGCACTTGGATTGAAATGCCGTGGATTATCAGCCACTTCCAGATTCTTTGCGCCAACTTCGACAGTTGTTTGGATTTTGTTCCCCCTTGCTTTAGCAGATAAAACATAGTCGTGGTGCTGTCCGTTTGAATAAGCACCGATGCATGTCGTATCCTGGGTAGGAAGGCTTGGAGCCCCAGGAACACAGCTTTGAGTTCTAGCATGTTTATGTGAAGCTGTGCCTCCCAGTTTGACCAGAGACCCTGGATCTCCAGCTCCTGAAGATGTGCGCCCCATCCTTGTAAGGAGGCGTCCGTTGTCATCACGAAATCGTGAGTCTGAGTCACAAAGGGTAAGCCCTGATCCAAGTTCTTCTGTACTTTCCACCATGAAATGGCCACCTTCATACGGTTCGTGATGGTAATGCGATCCTCGAAGGTGCCTTTGGACTGAACCCACTGCTCGTCCAGTTGTTCCTGTAAAGGTCTCATTCGAAGACGGCAATTTGGTACCAGTGGGATGCAAGAAGATATCATCCCTAACATGGATTTGTATATTCTCACTGAAGTGAACCTTTTTGACTGAAGGGTCGTGGCCAGACCCATTATCTTTGTCATCCGTTCCTTGGAAGGATAAGCTTTCACTGCCTTGGTGCATATCCACGCTCCTAGGAAGTGAATGCCCTGGGCTGGAGTCAGCGAGGACTTCTCTAAGTTGGTCCTCAGTCCCAAACGTCGGAACAGTCGAATGCAGCACTGGAGAGACGTTGTTGTTTCTCTGAAAGATGGACCTGTCACTAACCAGTCGTCCAGATATGGGTAAATGTAATGCCCTTGCAATCTTAAATGGGCTGCCACCGGGGCCATGCATTTGGTGAACACCCTCGGGGCCGATTTGAGGCCGAATGGAAGGACCTTGAATTGAAAGTGGCGACTCTCCACGATGAATCTTAAATATCTTCTGTGCTTCCAGTGAATTGGAATATGGAAGTACGCATCCATGAGATCCAAAGACGCCATGTAGTCTTGTTCCTTTAACATTTGCAGGATCTCTTGCAATGATAGCATTCTGAATGAAATCTTTTTTATGTATTGATTCAGATCCCTTAAATCCAATACCTGTCTCCATTTCATGGTTTGTTTCTTCTTGATGAGGAAGAAATGCGAGTAGAAGCCTTTCCCTCTGAGATGTTGTGGCACTTCCTCTATGGCTCCCTTTTGCAGAAGCGAGAGGACCTCCCTCTGCAATTTCTGACGATGTTGAGAGAGCCTGAGCACCGGGGGATGATCCGGTGGTATTTCTACAAATTCCAGGGTATGACCCCTGCTGATGACATCTAGAACCCATTTGTCCGATGTTATGGACTTCCAGTTGTTGAAGTATTGAGACAGATAGTGGTCGTTTTCCGGGATCTGCATTGTGGGGAGCGCCGGCCTGAAATCATTGACATCTGTTAGACTGTTGATTCTTCCCTCTGGCGCCAGACTTGCCCCTAGATTTGTGCTGGTAAGAGGAGTTGTATGGCTTGAACTGGGTGTTTGAATTGTATTGCCGATAATTCTGTTGGTTATACGGCTGATATCTGTTGGTCTGATATGAGGCTCTCTGATTGAATTGACCTCTTGTACCTCTTCTACGAAAGGACTGAAACCTTCCTTGTTGAAGAGATCCCAGCGCTCTAGCAGTATCCGTGTCGGATTTGATGCCTTGCAACGCCTCATCTATATGTTTCCCGAATACATTTTCGCCGTCAAACGGCATGTCCACAATCTTCGATTGCACCTCTGGACGAAATGAGGTAGCCTTAAGCCAGCCTTGTCTGCGAAGCGAAACTGCTCCAGCCATCTGTCTGAAGGCCATAGATGAGACATCCATGGCGATGTCAATGGATTCAGCCGCGGACTTTGCTCCGTCTTTGAGGATGGCCACCGCTTCCTCTTTCCTATCTTCCGGAAGCGCAGACAGTATGGGTGCCAGATCTGACCTCATTTGCCTGTTGAACCGGCTAATTAGGGCCATAGCATTGGCTGCCTTAATAGTAGAGGCTGCCATGACTGCAAACCTCTTACCGGCACCATCCATCCTTCTTCCTTCTTTGTCTGGTGGCACCAAGGAAGTAGCCATCGGGTTCTTTGAATTTCTCTGCGCCGCCTGCGTCTCAACTGACTCTGGTCTGGGGTGTCCTATTAGACAGGCTGCAGCAGACTCTGGCGCTCTATACTTCTTTTCAATCCTTGGGACTAAAACCGCTATGGAAGCCGGAGTTTTCAAAATGTTTAGGCCCTCTTCCCAAATATGAGGGATAATTGGAATAAATCTAGCTGATTTCCTGGCATCGTCCTTGAAATCATACAAGAAACAGTCTGTTTCTTTAACCTCCATATCCAATTTAAACCTCTTCGCCGCTTTTTCCATTATGTCGTGGAAACCTCCGATGTCTTGAGGAGGAGAGGTGGATGGCAGTGGAGATGGTGACGGGGCCGATGGCAAGATGTATTCATTCCATTCTTGTCCCGAAGCATCATGAACAAGCTCCCCTTCTTCGGGTTGTTCATCCTCGTCGGATTCCGTTAGGTCATCTCGTATTGTAACCAAAGGCGGTGATCTCACTCCTTGACCTTGAATGGTGTCCTTCGCCTTGGCTTGCTGCGAAGAGTCTATTGGCGTAGCTGATTGAAGGGCGTTTGCCTCCGGGAAACGACGGTAGTAGTCGTTTATCATGAATCTGAGGTCAGATACAAGAGATATCGGAATGGAAACTGTGTCCTGCCGCTCTACCTCACGTGATTCCTCTTGTTGTTCTTCCTCCTCATTATACTCACATGTGTCTTGGAAAGACTCATACCTGGAAGATTGAGTTCTGTCCTTAAAGGAGAATACCTCCTCCTCATCTGTGTCTTGGCTCTTTATTTGGAGCTGTGAAGGACTGTAGGCAGCACCTGAGGACTCCTCTCCATCTGAGTCTTGTTCTAACAGAGAAGATGGTGGGAGAGGTGAAATCTTCGTCCATGATGTGAACTCCGCCGATTTGCTGATAGTCGCCGAACCCTTGGACGACTGAAAAGACCGAATTGAAATCATAGTCTTCGACTGTGGAGATTTGAAAGCTTTTGCCGTTTTCAGTATAATTTTCGTCAACGGTGCCGTCGACGACACCGTCGAGGGAACCGCCGTCGACGGGTCCACCGTCGACGGGGCCCCCGTCGACATCCTCGTCGTCGAGCTCTTCGTCGACGATGTCGTCGTCGTGGTCGTCGACGGTCTCTTCGTCGACGGGATAATCTTACTCGTCGTGGTCGTCGACGTCGTCGACGTCGACGCTGCTTTAGATCCTGTCGTCGACGAAGCCGTCGACGAAGTCGTCGTCGACGGTGCAGTCGTCAACGGAACTGAAGGTTTTTCCACAGATTTTGAAGCAAAAGTTAGGGAACTGGTCGACGGAGCGGACCCTGTCCCTTTTTGGTCTGACAGCTTCTTCAGAGGAGTAATAGGGAGAGATGACATTGCTTTCTCCTTAGGTTTACTCTTTTTAGGCTCCACTTTCTCCTCAGAAATAGAGGCCTTTCTCTTCTTAGGTGTTAGTTTAGAAGATTCCTCCCCAGAATCTGAGTCTGATATGGCCTTCTTCTTCTGAAGCCATAACAGCAAGCGAGCTTCTCTGTCTCTAAGGGTTTTGACAGAAAAAGTTCTACAGTATTTGCAATCCTTAGCAACATGCTTAGGATGAAGACAGTATAGGCAGTCCTTATGAGGGTCTTCTGAGAAAAGCCTGGCCTTCCCACAGGATCTGCAAGGCCTGAACAGCCTCTTCTTAGAGCTTTCAGCCATATTGAGAAATATAGTCACACAATACCTTAATCCAGAAGTCAGGATATAAGAATCAAAAGGTCAAAAGTTCACTCAGGAACAGTAAACTGAGCAGAGCTCAGGGAGACTCCTTTCTCACACGAAGGCGGTTGGAAATCTGAGGCAGGAAGCTTCTGCTGGGGAGTGTGAGGTCAGGGCAGCAATGCTGATTGGCTGACTTTTGGACCAAATAACGACATGGTCTGGTTACCTAATGCTATAGTCCCTTTGGGATTTTCTATGCAGTTTTATCTTCTCTATGATACTGCTTTGGTCATTCTGTTACCGTGAGACTCCCACCATGACGACGGGGAAGATACAAGCATGTGAATCTATGAAAGATGTAATACTGGAGAATCAGGGAGTTAGCATAAAGCAAATCATAATTATAAATCCCAAATTCAAATGGACCACATGTGACTAACCCTCTCAACATAAAATAAACAGCAGTTTGGTTTTCTCTATTCTGAACAGAGCTAGTAGAATAGAATAATAATGTGAGCAATGCCTTTCTAAAATAAAAAGCAGCACTTGATGCAATGCAAAATGTAAAAATAACAAAAGACTAAAATGTCTGAATGTCTAAGGCAAAATGTCTAAAGCAAAAATAAGAAATCTCCCAATGACATAATGTTTGTAGATCTTTTATAATGTTTTAGACAAAGACAGCTCATGCTTTCATAGAATGCCATTACATAGAGAGGTGGTACTAAAATGTCACTTGCACAGCAAACCAATCAAACTGTTCATTTCTAAAACGCCTACTTGCAAGTAGTTTCATTAGACTGAAACATGAGAAATGCAGCCTAATACAATGGACTATTCTGTACATTAATACCAATAAACAGCAATGGTGGATTAGCACATTAACCTCCAAACTGTGTCAAATACATCTGGCTAAGGAAGCTAAAAATAATACTTTTGCACTTACAGAGACATCGTGGATGCATCTGTATTTCGATGATCTTCTGAAAATCTACTGAAAAGACATGCTCGTGCACAATATTTAAACATTCACTGTAAAAAAATGTAGTTTGGTGCGGCCTTGTTATGCTTACTGTACCAAACCTATAATATGCATGTTTTCTTGAATTTTGTTTTGACATTATTTTTTTAACCCGTTAAGTGCTGCACACGTTCAGCGGACGTCGCATGCACTACCTCGGTAGCACTGCGCACATCAGCTGAACGTCGCGGCCCCGCCCGCGCAATAGAACGTTCCGCACCAGCGCGGAACGTTCAGCGCAGCGGAGGGGTTAATGGGAAAATCATTTTGTATTTGAAGCAGAGCACTAGCAATGTCCTTTTCTTCCCTTGAGCCTCATTTTGATCTCGAGTGTTCACAAAGTTATTGTTGTAGTGGTGACTGCCCTGCAAAGGAAGTGAGGAAAACTTTGTTTATTGTATAACTGAATTGCTGGTTTGGTCGAAGGACATCTTTTTAACGCTAAGTAGCATTTATTGTTCAGCTTTTGAAGAGATAGATAGCAGCGAGAAGTGTACTGATGTACAAATTTCATTTAACTCACTATTAATAATAATTTTTGTATGTTAGCTTGATATAGTATTCAAACTAATTATTAAAATGTACACCATTGATTTTTATAGTGCAATATTTACATGCTTAAAGTGTTCCTAAATTGGTCCACTTTGATTTTGTTTTTTTCAAAATAGCCAACATTTACTAGCACACACTAATGTTAGGGGAGAAATGTCCATTTGCAACATCCCGAATTAGTCCAGGATTTATCATTTTACTTTTTGCCCCTTTCTTCTTTTGTCTTTATTTTTATATTCTCTCTGTACCAAAAGAGGTCAATATTTTCGTCCATGAAATAGAATTTGCAAATTTCGTCTAGACTGATAAAAGATGGAACTATTTTAGGAATATGGATCAAGTTTGTAGAACAAATTCCTCAGTGGTAAATAATGCTAAGAAGAAAGATATTCTGTACAACGGAGCCACGTGCGTGATCAAATTAAGAGTAGCTATGGTAATATTAGAAAGTGATTTACTGTGTGAAGTAAAAAGTGGAGGTCGGGGTAGACAAACGCATCCTTTAGATTCTGCCATAGCAGCTAAGCAAGTCTTGTATTATCTTTTTTTTTCTTCTTCAAACAAAGGGACCTTAGCAACAATAATGAAGAAGTAGCTGTCTTCTTTTCTGGGGAATTCCCATGAAATTCAGCATAAGCGTTTGTGTTGTCCATCAGTTTGGCTTTCCCTCTTCATTACACATTTCCTCCTTCCAATATTTGTGCAAACATTGTTCAAAAGATAAGGAGAAACACATTGCTGGTCATTTCCTACCTATAAACCGGGCCTGATCGCCTTGATAACTTGTTAGAAGTCTGTTTGGAACTTCCAGGGACTCTGCCAGTGAAGGTTTTGCTTTCTTAAAAGTCAAAACGTGGTGGATGTCCCGTCGACCCTATTGCAAGGTTCATAAGTTACAAAGCTCTTGTAAGACTGCGAATGGCACATCCACTACGTTTGTGGCTGAGTACCCCATCCAGCCAACTTTAAATACGGCCCTCAGAGATCACATTTGCTTGCATGGAGGTTAAGTGGAAGATGTTAGTCATATATTTTGCCCCGGGTGTTTTAGAAAAGCATAAGATTTGTAGCAAGTGGGGAAGTCAGACAACATTAACCCACTTGCGGCAAGCGCGATATATATTATGGAATTTTTAATTTTTTTCAACTCCGAGTGAATTTAATTTAAAGACTGTCAAGAGGCAGTTCTCTGCAATATCAACATGTATTTCCTCCTCTGTTCACGGCATCTGTTTCACCTCCGTGCTGTAGGCAGGTTTTTCACAGAACTTCAGAACTTTGTCCACCTTTCAACACTTCAGCAGGACTTGAATCTGGTTTAGACTTTCCTTACTGGCTTGCATTTTGTGCTCACTTATTGTTCCCCACTTCGATCTTTTACCCTGATGCGATTTGGAGAGAGGGAGAGTTGCCTTCACTGTATGTGCCCTCTAACACTTAATAGTTTACACAGGTTAGGTGGGGTGTGAAGTACACTACCTTTTCTTTGAAAAGGGGTTTCCAAATTCCATTTTTCACATAAGATTTAATTACCATCTCTGTTTTCTCCTCTGCATCCTTGTAAGATGTTTTCATAGATTAGATCCCACAGGGGAGCTTAGTTTGTATGAGGAAAGGTCGAAGTCATACAGGCTTAATGATCAACTAAGTAGTCGTATGCTGCGTTGGTGCTAAAAAGAGCTGTGCCATTTGTTAGCAGATTTAGTAGGTAATGCTATGTATTAAATAATGTTATTAATTGGCACTCAAATACCCTGTAGATGGACAATAAAGACACCAGAGCACATCATACATAGGTTACTCTCATCCTTCGTGCATTGGGAACTATCAGCAACAATATCTTAATATGTGAAAAGGGTTCCACATCGATAGAAATCAACGTAGCTGTAGATCAGTCAAATTTTATTTCTTTATAGAGCAAAACAGCCGATACGCGTTTCGCCCCACCGGGGCTTCCTCAAGGGTCACTAATATTAAAGCTCACACCTTGTTTTTCCAATAAACAATGCAAGTAGTTGAAACTCCAACAAAGATTCTCATATATCCAAAGTGCGAATTATCGGGTTCTCGTCATGTTGTCATTGGTATTGTACAAAAAAATCACTGCACTTCGTGTGCCAAGTCTCCGTCTGAAAAAGTAGGCATTTGAAATTGCAGCCTGGCACTTCCTCCATACCAAGCATTACAGAGTCTGTTGCTAGGAGTGAAACTCAATTTGGCCGAGTGATTTGACAGAACTATGTGGTGTAATATTTAACATGTTGTGGGTTGCCTCACTCCTTAAAACACAGAGTTAAGCAGTATCCATTGCAAGAATTAAGTTACTTATCTTTGATAATGTGTCTTCTGGATACATAATTTCTTGCAGATTCCACATCGCTCTCCCTTGTCTCTTCTCCTGTGGGTCTTCCAATTATTCTGTATTCTGTTTTGATTTTAATCCACAGGGCACCAATGGCAGATTTTGTGGGTTGACCACTTTTTCATAAGTAGGCAAAAAAGGGCTTGATTTACAAAATAGTCAGTTGGAAACAGTGGGTTCAAGTTGCGCACCAACATTTTGCGAATGGAATAGCATTTAGAGAATTGACCTATGTATTAATATTAATGAATCAGAGAAAGGTACCCCCTAGCAGTACTTTAAGGTCCAAGATTGAGGGGGAAAAAGCAACAACTATAGAAATACTCTTGCTAGACCTAAATTACTTTTATATTGGCCTGAAAAAGCCTCTTTACATCGGCATTTTCACAACATGGAGTCTTTCCAGCACAAGTGAAACAAAATTCATAGCTTTTTATAAAAAAAAAAATTATGTGCAAATAACACTTTTTTGAAGATATATTTTGTTACTTTTCTTGGGAGTTCCATCTGTGCAGAAATATACAATTGATTTCAATTATCAACATATTGAGAGAAACATATCAAAATTGACAAACACAAGGAGCTATTATTTACAGATAAAAAGGTTTTACATAGGAACATTACAAAAGACATACAAAATTGACAATGAAACCTCATATATATAACCCCACACACAAGCATCCATCAGTCTCTCTCACCAAACCAGCTACTCTCACACTCACAGCACACTCACACAGAGAGCAATGCTCTAGAAACTTCAGTTTCTTTTTATGATCATACACTGCCAAGAAATTAGGTGGAATAATTTAATCACAAAAATATCCACTAATGTGTAGTCATTAGAAGATTTCTCCCATATGGTCGGTCAACGTACATTTCGGTGGAAAGGAATTACAACCACCTTCATCATGACCACATGTAATGAGTTTCAATTCAAAGGAGGTGAAGAGGGGTTATCTTGATTATGGTAGGTGAAAAGTCTCCAATCTCATCAGTACATATCAATGTGTTGCAGATCACAGGCGGCAGAGGTGACACTATTACTGCGTGTCATACATGTTTAGGGTTAGTGATTCCTTACCACCTTGATGGTGTTTAAAGGTACAACTTAATCCAGCTCCTTATATTTAGTGGGTAGGCTCCTCTGTTGGCAAGACTATGACGTCACAGACCAATGGGCTTGGTATGCTGGTGCTCCCCTGAGTGACAGTTTATTTTTTTGTGGGTGTTTCTTTGGATAGCACATTTGCGCGGCTAGCTCCTGACCTGCTGGAACGGCAACCAGCAAACTATCATTCGGGGGCACCAGTATAGCCCATTGGTCAGTGACGTCATAGTCTTGCTAACGGAGGAGCCTACCCACTAAATATAAGGAGCTGGATTCATTTGTACCTTTAAACACCACCAAGGTGGTAAGGAATCACTTACCCTAAACATGTATGACACGCAGTAATAGTGTCATCTCTGCTGCCTGTGATCTGTAACACATTGATATGTACCGATGAGATTGGAGACTTTTCATCTACCATAATCGAGATAACCCCTCTTCACCTCCTTTGAAATGAAACTCATTATATGTGGTCCTTATGAAGGTGGTTGTAATTCCTTTCTACCGAAATGTACGTTGACCGACCATAAGGGGGCAATCTTCTAAAAACAACACATTAGTGGAAATGTTTGTGATTAAATCAATCCACGTAATTTCTTGGCAGCGTATGATCATAAGAAGAAACCGAAATTTTCCGAGGATTGCTTTGTGTGTGAGTGTGCTGTGAGTGTGAGAGTAGCTGGTCTGGTAAGAGATACTGATGGATGCTTGTGTGTGTGGTTATATACACGAGGTTTCACTGTCAATTTTGTATGTCTTTTGTAATGTTCCTTTGTAAAAACTTTTTAGCTGTAAATATTAGCGCCTTGTGTTTGTCAATTTTGATATGTGCCTTTAAATAATTTGATAATTGAAATCAATTGTATATGTCAGCACAGATGGAACTTCTAAGAAAAGTAACAAAATATATCTTCAAAAAAAGTGTTATTTGCACATAAAAAATCTTTTAATAAAAAGCTATGCACTTTGTATCACATGTGCTGGAAAGACTCCATGTTGTGAAAATGCCCTGGTAAAGAGCCTCTTCTAGGTGAATATAAAAGTAATTTAGGACTAGCAAGAGTATATCTATAGCTATGTATTAATATTAATACATCGGTTGACAAAATTGCGAATATCAGTGGCTCACAATCCAACCTACCTCATTAGCACAAAAATGGTTACTTGCTGGGGTTAGCATACACCCATGTCTATGATCACATTTTAAGGAAGTAAACATTTTTTTTAAAGTAGCCTGTTTTCTATAAATGAAACGGACTGCATTTAAAAGTAAAAGGTTTTTTTTTTTTTTTTTATTTAAGATTTGGCAGTCTGGACCACTGAATATGCCCCAACAATCTTTATTTTACACTCACAATGGGAAAGAGGTCCAAAGGGGCTCACTCTCTTTTGCAAATGTGTTACTACCTCACTTTACTAGTCAATACATTTTCATTGTTTTGTGTCTACAGTCACAGTTGCAAAACATTGAATCGTTATTTGGAAGAGCCACCCTGAACACGCTCCCTCCAAATAGCCGTCCGTTATACCTTTCTAAAGCCATATTGTGACTCACTAGCATGTTACCAAATTGAAAATGTGTTTACTAGAATAAAAAAAATTTAGTGGTTGCAAACCTTGTGATTTTGGGAATTGTAGGCTTTGAGAACACAAAATAACTTTATACATCAGCCCCATAGCATACATGAAACCATGTTTGGCCCATGAGGAATACCACTTTGAGTCAGTGACAGAGTGTTGTGAAAATGTCCTGGTCTAGTCCAAAGACTCACAAGAATATACAAGATATGGAATTTGGAGGAAGATTTACTAACCTATCAGAAGGAACACTTTGGAAGGTTAGCAACCTATTATTTTGCGCACACGACTCCTCAGATAGATTCTATACAGTCTTGCCACAAAATATCAGTAAATATAAAGAATAGAAGCCCACATGGTATTAGCTGGAAACAACATTGTAGTTATACAAAACCGAGGGAATCTAATTCTTTGAACAGGGCATACTGCTAGTACCTGTATTTGCCCAACAATATATTCTTCCTTAGATGAACAATGGGTATTGTGATTGGTTTGATGTGTTTAATAAGAAAGGTTGGAACAATCTCTTTCTTTTCACGCAGCATGTTTATGTGATTGCAGAAGCTTACTGGTGAACATGAAGCTCTTCTGAAAGATCATGAAGACTTGAAAAAAAAGTTGGATGCCTCGAAAGCCAGGAACAGGGTCTTAACTAATGAGGTGAAAACACTGAAGAGCCAAATCGTAACGCTGATGGAGAAAGGAAAGCACGATGATGAGCTTATTGATGCTTTAATGGTACAGTATGGCTATAAACATTGACATTCCCCTTCTAACATCCACCCTTTACCTGTATAGTGATATTGTCCTGATGTGAGGATTTGCGTTGCCGACCCATTTGTCAGAAGCAACTTCCAATATGCTTCTCTGTCCAAAGCTTGCCTCTCTTTGAGAGATAGCTGTCTTTTCAGAAAATCTCTCAACGTTTATAGATTATATTGTTCTCCTTCATAGTCTTTGATAAATCTACAAATCCTTGAACCCTAAACACTTTTTACAAGAGAAAAAAAACTCTTTTGGAAAACGCTATGTAAGCTAACTAACCATGTGCCTATATATTTTAAAGGTATTGCTTTAATTTTGACCAGTGGTTCTTAACCTGTTTTCCGAGGACCTCTAGGGGTCCACAAGGCCTACTCAGTGTGGGGTGACTATAACTCTCACCCTGCCATGTACAGTTTTCTCAGCAATAATTGCACTGCAAATGTTGCAGTGATATTATCAATGATGTTATAGAAGATGTCATGAGTGATGTAATATGTGGGGTAGCTAGCAGTGCATGTTGAGGGCATGAGTTATAGTCTCTTGAGATGATTATAACTGCTGAATTCCTATGGTTTTATGTGTGTAGAATCTGAACCTAACTATAACGTCCCTGTAACCTTTGTTTTTTTCAGTGAATTTCTGTGGTTTATTTAATGTTATTTCCTAACTTTAATGTCCCTGTAAATTAGGTGTGTGAGTGTGTATGTTGGTGTGTGTGTGGTGGGTGTATGGGTGCGTGTGTGACTGGCTGTGTGGGTATGTAAGTGGGAGTGGGTATGATAGTAGGTGTGTGAGTGGTTTTGAGGGTGTATGAGTGGCTGTTTGGGTGTGTGAGTGAGTGTGTGATTAGGTATGTGGGTCTGTGAATGAGTGTATTTTCTCTTTAATTGGGTTTGGGATCCACAGAGCTGAATCCATCCTAAACTGTGAGGATCCGAGAGGATCTGCTGATCCTCGTATGGTAAAAAAAAAGTTTTGGGGAACATTTCTCACATCACCCCTCATTAGTGCTTTGGGGTCAGGGTACCTCTACCCTTCTGTCACTCTTTAATTTTATTTTCCCCACTGAGAACAGAGTCCCGATTAACAAAATGGCAGCCACACCTTTCCTCTCAGGGTGTGATCAGCCATTCACAGCATTGCTGTTGGAGTGTGGAGTCGCTAATCAGCAGAGGATCTTAGGAGCATCTGTGGATGATCCGCGTCCCAGGATATACAAATTTGGTTTTCGGTTAATATGTTATAAGACTAAGAAATCCCCAAACCCTGATGAAGTCCCTTGTTGGGAAGAAACACATTGGCTGGGATGCAGTTTGATGTTGTGAAGAATAAAGGAAAATCTTTTTTGGAATATCACATCATGGTTCCAGCGTTATATTGTATTATAATTGTATTGTAATTGCATTTATATAGCGCTTACTACCCCTGACGAGGCATCAAATCGCTTTTTCGGCGAGTAGCATGCTACTCCGGGACCCATAGAGGATTAGTGTTCAATTAGTATAGTCAAACACGCAAGTACATTTTAAGTGGTGGATAGGTTAGCCAGTTATTTGGATTTGGAATGATAGCAGAAGGATAGAGGAGGACAAAGGTTTGTTATTTATATAGCACTTGTTGACGCACGCTATTCAGGAAGCCTACAAAGGATTAGTGGTGAATTAATGTGGTGAAATATGAAGTAATTTCAGTGGTGGTCAGTTACTTGAAGTGAGAAGGATAGCGGAGGGATAAAAGGGGAAGAAAGATTTGCATTCAAATAGCACTTGTTACCCCTGATGGGTGTTGAATCGCTTTTCTGGTAAGTAGCACGCCACTCCGGAACCCATAAAGGATTACTGTTGAAAATTAGTATAGTAAAAAATATGAAGTAATTTGAGCAGTGGATATGTTATTCAGTTATTTGGGTAGTATATTAGTCTAGTTTAATATGGAATTTGAGAAGTGAACATGTTAGTCTTAATTTCGATTGAAAAGGATAGAGGAAGGATAAAAGAGTGAAAGATTTTTTTTTTTGTTAGGTCTTAGCAATAGGAGAAGGCTTTTGGATAAGTAAAAATGAGTTTTGGAGGGGAAGACTCAGAGGAAAGAGTTTAGAAAGGTTTGTTTAGGGGATGGGTATAGTAAAAGAGGTGTCAGATGATACAAGGAGGGGTAGAGTAAGAGAGAGTCTAGAAAGGGTTATTTTGGCAATCATAGTAGTGGTATGGGGTTTGGGATAAATGAGAGAGTGGATGTAGAGGATATAGTGATAGATACATAGGATGAGAGATAGGTAGTGCATTGGAAGGAGTAGTAGAAAAGGTTTGAGATTAGTCAAAAGGTTGGGCTAGAAGATATATTGAGCGAAGTATAGGCTGAGAAATAGGGTAGTGCATTGGAAATGCTAAATTAGAAGAAAGTGATAAATATGTAGATCCATAATTACATTTGAGAGTATATGTGTTGCAAGAGTTACAAAGTGTGGTGGTGAGCAGTGTGTGTGTTGTGCGTTAGTAGAAGGGAGAGGAGGGTGTTTGTTGGACAACTGATGGAAGGTCTGTTAGGTGTAATTACAGCAGGGAGAGTGTGTCTGAATGGGATGTAGTTATGTATGGTGTTGATTGGTGTTGTGTTAGTGATGAGTGTATTGGTTAGTGGTATAGGATAGGGTTGTGTACTGTTTGTAGGTGATGGTGCATATGTGTGGTAGGTGGGATAGTAGGGTGTGTAGATGTGGTTTGGTTGGGTTTGCAGTGCAGGCTGGTACATTATTCTGTGCATAGTGTTGTGCGTGGTGTACATTTGGTGTGAGTGTGTTGCTCTGTTTGTGGATGGTGTGGGCTGGGTATTGCTAAATGGGAAAATGGGCAGCATTTCTGGCCCTAGTCCCGACCAGTCTCGAACAGGATCAAACAGGCAACTGCCCTTGTCCTCTCTGCCCTTAACAGGATCAAACAGGCAACTGCCCTTGTCCTCTCTGTCCTTAACAGGCTCAGACAGGCAACTGCCCTTGTCCTCTCTGCCCTGAACAGGATCAAACAGGCAACTGCCCTTGTCCTTTCTGCCCTTAACAGGCTCAAACAGGCAACTGCCCTTGCCCTCTCTGCCCTTCGCCTCGACGCCCGGGCTGAGACGCCCAAGCCTGGCCTTTTTTATAGCCCTAGTAATCAGGTGACCCCTTCAGCCAATGGAAACCCTAGCCCTAACACTATCCAATCACAACACTAGCCCTAAAATCTAGGAACCAATAGGAGACCAGGACCTTACAGCCAATCTTAGCCCTAGTCCAAGCACCCAATCAGTTCAAAAGCCCTGATCTCTACGTCCAATAAAGGCCCTAGCCCTACCAGTAGACCCAAAACAAGTCCATGCAACCAATGACACAGGTAGCCCTAGTCCCTACTTCCAATAGAAAGCCTAACCCTACTCTAAGTCCCACACCTAGTCCACCAACCAATCACACCAGAAGCCCTAATCATTACTTCCAATTAAAGGTCTAACCCTAGCCCTAGTCCCACCCTACTCCCAACAACCAATAACATAGGAAGCCCTAGTTCCTACTTCCAATAGAAATCCTAACACTAGCCCTAATCCCAACCCTACAATGATTGAATCACAGACCCAGAAACCAATCAGAACCTTCAAATACCCAACCAATGAGGACATTAACCCTAATCCAATAGAAACACCAGATACAACCACCAATCAGTGTATACATGTACCAACCACTAGCAGACCATATAAGGTCCCAGCGACCTCAGACAAGGTTTGTTGGCCAGGGAGTGGGCAGCAGCTTCTCCTGTTCAGAATCTCCTACGAGACAGACCGGCTCAATCCACAGTTTGGACTTCAGCAGGTAAGGGCCTCACTAACTTGAAATCTAACAATACTGTTTGAATAAAACTTTACTCCCCCTGCTGGCCAAAAAACGAGGTGCACAGGCCCTATTAAAACACAGTTTAAACAGTTCACAGAAGCACCCTCTGATGTAGAAAAAATCCCTGTTGCTGGGGGGGGGGGGGGCAGGGGGGCTGGTTTCACTGGCATGTGAACACAAAATGGTGGCTGGGAGTGCACTGTTTTAACATAGAGGCCGTAGCACAGAGCAAAGGAGAAATTTGGAGGGAAAACAGAATTGTCACCAAGGAATGAGAGGGACAAACTACAGAGGTTGGACTGCAAATCCCACAATTCAACACACTAAATGGAGGCAATCATGGGCAGGGAAAACCACAAATTTAAAACACAACGCAGGTGATAAAATATGCAATTACAGGCAGGCTAAAACTACAATGTTTAACTGTAACAACCACAGGCATAGACAGTAAACACAGAAAATGAAAATCGTTTTTTAAACAACTTTTTGTCTTGGGAAGAGACGGCACTAGTCTGTCTCCTTGCCACTTCCTGGACTCAGCTCACTGCAATCTGGGGCACCGGGAGGCTGCAACTCACAAGATGGAGGAGAATGATTGAATGATTTGGGGTGCACCCAGCAAGGCCTTAAGGGGCCTGGGCAGGTGTGAGAGGAGAGCTCAGACTTGCCTGGTAGCTGAATGGCCAATGGTCTGCTGGCCTGGGTGTGGGGGCTGGGCAGCTGCTTCTCCTGTTCAGAATCTCCTAGGAGACAGACAGGCTCAATCCACACTTTGGACTTCAGCAGGTAAGGGCCTCACTAACTTGAAATCTAACAATACTGTTTAGATAAAACTTTACTCCCCCTGCTGGCCAAAAAACGAGGTGCACAGATCCTAGTAAAACACAGTTTAAACAGCTCACAGAAGCACCCTCTGATGTAGAAAAAATCCCTGTTGCATTAATAAGTGATTAAGTGAACTTTCAGTAAAAACATTGGACTTCCTAAGCACTCCCTTTTGTGTATTGTTAGGTCGAGGACCGTCGCACTGCGTAGCAGTGGGCGGAGTCCGAAGATTTTATGTTTTTGAGTTAGGGGGCTTGGAACCCACCCCTCTTCTCCATTGGCTGGCCTCGTAAATGCTGGCCAGCCATTGGAGGAGAGGGGCGTCACTCCCCTTAAGCCCAGTCTTTTTCGGATTCGGGGGCGTGTTTTTTTAGGTTCTTTCTACCTGTGACGTCATCCGTCACTCAAACCTAAAAAAACACACCCCCGAATGCGAAAATTACCATGCTTTCTCTGAGGCATTTCTGCTTTGCCTCGGAGAAAGACGGTGGTGGTTTCCAGAGCTGCTCTGCTCGTCCCCCCTTCCCTCCGCCCGCAGCTCTCCTTCGTCCCGCTCTGGCCCCCCCCCCCCTTCCCTCCGCCCGCAGCTCTCCTTCGTCCCGCTCTGGCCCCCCCCTTCCCTCTGTTCATGCCTGGCCCGTGGCCCCTGCCAGTAGCCCCACATCGCGGCAGTGAGTACCATACACTGCAACAACCCTCACTGCGGCCAGAGGCAATTTCTTTGTGGTGGTGGGGATACCCCGAAGTCCTGTGGCTTTAAAGAAAATAGGATTTTCTCCATCTTCGGAACAATGTTTGATGCATGCCTGACCTCAAGATGGTGGCGCCAGGACTAGGAAATAATAACCCTAGCCTTGCATAGTCTACTGCCACACCCCCCCCCCCTGGAAATGATCTTGTAAAGAGACTGGGGAGCCTGGGCCTTCTTCCTCCGGCACTAATTATTGCCTCCAAAGCGTGGATCCCAGGAAGATGCTGATTCCTCCCTGCCTGACCTTAAGGTGGGGGACTACCTGCCTAATGAATACTGATGATAGTCACTCAGGCCCCTGAATTGCAGATAGACTTGGGCACCAGTTGCTTGAACTCACTCTCTGTAATCGCCACAATGCATCCTAAGCAACCTGCGATTGTTGCCCCCCCCCCTGAGAGGTGGACTGGACAGAGGGCAACCATCTTTTTGAACGATGCCAATGCAGCAACAGTTGAGAGAGGAGGAGGTGATTTGTTATACTTAGAGGACCCAGGCGATCCTCTCCTGCTTTATATTGGTGGGAGCGATAGCCCACTGACCGTTGCTATACACAGCCCTTACTGATAATCAGCCTTCGGTTGCCCCAGTGACCCGCCTTCCAAACTCCACAGTACAGTGCAGGTGCTATTACAAAGCGACTCCCCTTTTTTCACTGAACTGGGTGCGGTCTGTGACTACCCTCCGGGTGCTACCCCCGCTCGCGCCTGCTGTCTTTATGCCTCTAAAAAGGATTGAGACCATCAGAGTGTCAAACTATTTCACTCCTACTTAGATGCATGACATCCTCACTGTCAGTATTAGCAGCAACGTCATAGCACTCATGAAGGAAGACCTTCTCTCCTCCCTTAATGAATTCAAGCAGGAACCCTAAGAGGAGTTAAAAGCAGATCTGAATGCTTCCCTGGAACTACGCAAGTCAGGCATTAATACCAGGCTCACCACGCTCCAACATGATGTTAACTCTGTGGGCTGTCACACACTGGACCTTGAGACCGGGATCCAAGAGCTGGACAGATGTACAAGTCTGATGGAAGAATCATCCGACTCCCTCCGTATGCAACTCCAGGCTTCAATATTAAAATGGAAGGATCTCAAACACAGGTCGAGCCTTGACAACATATGCATCTGTAACCTGGAAGAGGGGGCAGAGGGTCCAGCCCTTGGGGCCTATGTGGTGGGTCTGTTTGCGGAGGTGGTCGGAAAAGACAGCATGAAAATCAGGATAGACAGAGTTCATCGGGTGGGCACCCAGGAATCAGGAGGAAGCGGCTGACCCCTGGATGTCTTAGTTAAACTACAGTCTTCCAAGACGAAGGAAAAGATCCTTCCAGCTTTATGGATGAACAACGACATCTCCTTCCAGGGTACCACTTGCTCTCTTTTCCAAGATATAGCTCCAGCAAGGTTGGTCCATAGACAACAATTTGCCGCCCGTCACAGACAAATTAAGGCATCATCACATCAGATAGCTGGACATACCCATTTGACTCATCATATCACCGAACTCCCAGCTGCAATCTTGGGTATTCCACCTACTGATGATCGACGACATGGAGATTACACAGGGACCCTGTGCAAGAGCCATTCGGGAAATGTAGAGAGGAGACAGTGGCTCTCACAATGAGATTCCAAATCCAAAGAAAACGTTGAGGGGTTAACAATTTTTTCTCTCTTCCAAACAGATTCAATACTCAGCAGAGCCCGTGCACACTGACGGAGGTCTGTGCTCACTTATTTTATGGCGAACAAAGCAAAACCAAAGGTGGTGATGGACGGAGCATTGACAATACAAGCACTCACCCCCAGTCAACTGATCTGGGTTTAATCCATCACCGTTCTTTAGCCCACTCTCCCACCCCAGTTCAGTCATGGCCATATGCAAATCAGTCTGACCCTGTGCCTCATGGGAAAAGTCCAGCCCGAACTGCCAAGCCATGCCTTCCCTGGACCGGAAACAAGCTTCCGAGGACCGGTTTCTGGCATTACAGCCGTCTTCAGCCCGGCTTGCTTGAATCCAGTGGCAAAGTGAGCAAGGGACTCACGTCTGAGCATACCCTGCCAACTTATGGCGAACAAAGCAAAAGCACTTATTTTATTCGACTGTCAAGGCGCATACTAACCAACAAAGGGCTCAAACAGGGTTGTGTCTTAGCCCCCACAATATTCAACTTGTTCTTAGCGGATCTCGTCCCGATAATAAATAGCTGTAAATCTCACGCTCCCAGGATAGGTGGGCTATCACTACCGTGTCTCCTCTATGCGGACAATATAGTCCTAATCAGCCATACTCAAGTAGCTCTGCAACATCTTGTGAACGCTACACGGGGTTATTTTGAAGCAAACAAACTGACGATATATCTCGAGAAACACAGACAATGACGATCAGCAAAAATAGGAAAAAATTGTTTACCTGGTATTGGGACAATACTTGTATTGAGGATACGTCAGTATACAATTACCTAGGAGTAAAAATCGATAAAGGCGGCCATTTCACTGTACAGAAAACCAGCATTAGAGGCAAAGGCCTCGCCTTAGCTATCTCTTTAAAAACACTAAACAGTAAATTAACCGGTCCGTCGCTCCTACCCCTGGCTCTAGTGATACGAGCCAGACTCCTGCCAACAATTGCTTACGGTAGTGAAGTACAGAGAGGCAGAGATGCAAAAACTCTTGATAATACAGTCATAGCTGCATACAGTATTATTCTTAGTTTTCCTAAACATACTTCACCAGCTCAAATCAGGCTAGAGTTTAGCGCTCAGAAACAATTCTTGGCAAGACAGGGGGCGTACATAACTACCTGGGACAAAGTGCGGAAATCCAACCAAGGAACTTTAGACAAAATACTTATGGAAGGAACTAGAGCAACACTCAGCCTCACCAGCTGTCAAGTACCTCAAAATACTGGCTTAAACCGACTCTGGGATACTCCTACAAATCACTCAACACTTAAAAAACTGGTCAGGAAGACAATTCAACATCTCTTGTGGATCGAGGACAAGGCATCCCTCACGAAAAGGTCACATGGCTGGATGACCATTAGCTCGTTTTCCATACCAGCACCACAGAACTACTTTGATTTGGGCTACGCTAAAACGACTAAAATGAAGTTTTTAATGTACAGATTGGGCTTGTTACCTTGTATTCAGCATTTTCCCGCATTGGCTAAAGGATAAGGCGGGCTCCTCCTGCCGTCTATGCGGCACAGGGCCAGAGGATCTGCTGCATTTGTTATGGTCCTGCAATGAACTTTTGGAAGAACGAAAGCAACTGTTAAAATGCCATTTCAATCAGCGTGGGATACACTCACGAAGGCAAGCAGTTCTCGCATGCCTTTCATCTAATGACCCACAGCTGAATTGTAGTCTGGCGAAGTTCATGAGGGTGGTGGAAAAGAAAATGCCAAAACCAGATTAATCATTTATCGTAACACAAACAGCACTTCTATTTTATGGAAGTCTAAATATATACATTTTAGAGTTGATTTAAAAAAGATAAAAAATGCATATTATAGAATAATGTTTTTAACCGCTTAACCACAGCGGCAATTCCACCGCTGTGCGGTGGTTTAGCGCAGTGGACGGGGCCGCGTCGGCCAAGAGACGTGCGCAGCACTATGAAGGTAGTGCGCGCAACGGCCGTTGGCCGACGCCAGCAGCGAAGGGGTTAACATTGTATGCAGAATTGCTTTTAAATTTTGATGTTTGGTATTGCAATGGTTTTTATTAACTATGCTAATAAACTACTACTACAATTGGGCTGCTCAGGCCACCAACCTATACGTCGATCAGAAAGTGCTCATGGTAAGCATTGCCAAACACTTCCAACATGAAGAGAGTAAAGCGGACAACTTCATTCTAACAGAAAGGGAAACACTAACTATCCTCCAGGGGATCAGGAAGGATGGGGCCCCAGGGCCCAAAGGGTTGCCTGGTTATATCTATAAGGAAGACTGTGAATACTGGGCACCCCACATCCAAACTTTATTTAGCCATTCCTATAACATTTCAATGGTTCCGGACTCTTGGAAAGGCTCCATCCTATATCCCATTCACAAAAAGGGGATGCCGCTGATCCAGGAAATTACAGACTAATTGCATTACTGGACGTGGAAGAAAAGGCCTTTGCAAAAATGCTCCTGAAAGAGCTAGAGTCGTGGATCTCGAAAAACTAAGTAATCCCACACTATCAGACTGGCTTTTGACCTAAATCGTTTACCATGGACAACGCCATTGCACTTTCATATCTGGCAACGAAGGCAACCGGGCCACCACCCCTCCACTATATGCTTGCTTTGTGGACTACAGTGCCGCCTTTGATGGAGTTAATCGAAACATCCTGTGGGCAAAACTGGCAAGTGGGGAATACCAGGGAAACTGCTTGCGGCGATACTAGCACTCTACACCGGCACGTGGGTGCGTGTAAAGCTTACTAGCAAATGCGCAACTCCCAAAATCCTCACAAACAGGGGGTTAAAACAGGGCTGCGTGATTGCCCCTGCCCTGTTTAATTTATACATGGCCGACTTGGGAGAAGTATTGTTAAAAACCAACATCTTCCGTCCAAAATTGGGTCACCTCAGACTGCCAATTATGCAGTACGCAGACGATCTTGTTTTGCTGGACCATACAAGAATTGGAATGAAAAGGGCATTAGAGGTGCTACACAAATACAACGTTGAAAACAAGCTCGTAGCTAACGTATTAAAGACTAAAGTACTGATCTTTGGCCACAAACCAAAAAAAATACTATGGCTTGGCAGCTGGGTCCTCTAAGGATAAATACTACCAATAAGTACACTTACTTACGAGTGCAATTTACAGATACCTGCAGTCCAGCACTGCAGGTCAAAGCACTGGAGACAAAAGCAGCTAAGCTAACATATGGCTTGTGCAAATTACACTACAAGCTTGTAAGTCACTCGACGGAGGGAATCCGACGTATTATCAAAGCCAAGCTAATGCCTACACTGAGCTATGGCCACCTTGCCTTCAATGGTCTGCTGACTAAAAAAATGGAAGGCCTAAGTATAATGGTGTACAGAAAAGTCTTTAAGCTCCCTTATACGAATAGGCTTTCATTGATCCCGCACCCGACAGCACCCGACATCGCCATAGGCATCCCGGACGGATACAAGATCACCCAGAGGGACCGCCTCAACCAGACGGGAGGAGGCATCGCCATCGTACACAAGAACAACATCCGCATCTCGACCAACTCCAACGACACCTTCACCGCCGCCGAACACCTCTACTTCCAGATACACACCGACCCCAAGACGACCCTCAGAGGCACCCTCATCTACAGACCCCCGGGACCACGCACACAATTCAGCGAAGACATCGCAGACTTCATCAGCCCACACGCCCTCCCCTCTGCTGACTACATCCTCCTAGGGGACCTCAACTTCCACCTGGAGAACAACAAGGACAGCAACACCACCACCCTGCTGGACAACCTCGCCAACCTCGGACTCCAGCAACTGGTGAACACCCCCACCCACTACGCCAGCCACACGCTTGACCCCGTCTTCTCCTCCAGCAAGCACATCTCCTTCAGCCACTCCACCGGACTCCATTGGACAGACCACAGCTGCGTCCACTTAAGCTTCAGAAGAACCACGGCCCACCACCACCCGCAACAGGCTCCTCGCCGGAGCTGGAGCAAGATCACCGCCGAGTAGCTCACCACCTTCCTCAGCCAGAACCCTCCCGCCAGCACAACAGACCCCCAACGAAGCAGCCAGCAACCTCACACCGTGGCTGACTGCCTGCGCCGACGACCTCGCACCACTAAGCAAGACCACTGACTCATTGTCAGTGAAATTGCTCTCCCACCCTCGCAGCTCCACCATTAAGTGAGGTGCCCCTGCCCCTGCACTCTTGAGTGTTGGTGATCGAGGCCCTCCTCCACCCACAGGTTTCCCTGCGCCTCATCCCTGGTGGTCCAGTGGACCTCTGTCTCCTTTCTCTCACTCTGCTCCTTCACTCGTTTTTCTACCCTTTCTATCTTTCACCTTTCTGCACCTTTCTGCATCTCTGATCTTTTGTGCCTTATTTCTGCCCATTTTCCCTTTCTCTCCCTCTGCTCCTTCACTCGTTTTCACTCGTTTTTCTACCCTTTCTATCTTTCACCTTTCTGCACCTCTGCTCTTATGTGCCTTATTTCTGCCCATTTTCCCTTTCTCTCCCTCTGCTCCTTCTCTCGTTTCCACTCGTTTTTCTACCCTTTCTATCTTTCACCTTTCTGCTCTTTTCTGCATCTCTGCTCTTTTGTGCCTTATTTCTGCTTATTTTCCCTTTTTTCTTTATCCCTTCTTTCCTCCCTTTACCTTTCCCCGCCACTGCTGCCCCCGGGGCCCCTCCCCCCCCCCAGCGCGACCGGCCCAATCCAGCTCCCCTCCCCGCTCCCGCCTCCCAGCTGTCCAGCCCTCCCCGACTCCTACTTAATGGCGGCCACTGCGGGGACAGGCGAGCAAGACCACTGACTCATTGTCAGTGAAATTGCTCTCCCACCCTCGCAGCTCCACCATTAAGTGAGGTGCCCCTGCCCCTGCACTCTTGAGTGTTGGTGATCGAGGCCCTCCTCCACCCGCAGGTTTCCCTGCGCCTCATCCCTGGTGGTCCAGTGGACCTCTGTCTCCTTTCTCTCACTCTGCTCCTTCACTCGTTTTTCTACCCTTTCTATCTTTCACCTTTCTGCATCTCTGCTCTTTTGTGCCTTATTTCTGCCCATTTTCCCTTCTCTCCCTCTGCTCCTTTACTCGTTTTCACTCGTTTTTCTACCCTCTCTATCTTTCTCCTTTCTGCACCTCTGCTCTTATGTGCCTTATTTCTGCCCATTTTCCCTTTCTCTCCCTCTGCTCCTCTCGTTTCCACTCGTTTTTCTACCCTTTCTATCTTTCACCTTTCTGCTCTTTTCTGCATCTCTGCTCTTTTGTGCCTTATTTCTGCTTATTTTCCCTTTTTTCTTTATCCCTTCTTTCATCCCTTTACCTTTCCCCGCCGCTGCTGCCCCCGCGCCCGGCCCAATCCAGCTCCCCTCCCCGCTCCCGCCTCCCAGCTGTCCAGCCCTCCCCGACCCCTACTTAATGGCGGCCACGGGCGCGCCGCTGGTGCACCGAAGGCGCGTCAAAGGCAAGCACGTCTGCGCCCGTCTGCGACCCGTCCGCGACCAGCACCAGGTACCCTGGACCTCCGCCCCGCCAATGCTACGACCCAGCAGCACTCCACGCACTCAACCCAGGCTGCAACAACAACTGCAAGCTAGCATCACCAGCCGACACCCATAGACCCTTCTGCTGTCACCGCTGCCGGCACACCTGCAGCACCGCCAAGAACACGGATCCAGCACAACCCGCTCACAAGAACACAACTGAACCGAAGACCCTGCAATGCATCCTCCTCAACGTCCGATCCCTCCACAAACACGCCACAGAAATCTGGGACCTCCTCGACAGCACCACCCCGGACGTAGCATTCTTCACCGAAACCTGGACCAACACCACCTCGGGACCGGACATCGCCATCGCCATCCCCCAAGGATACAAGATCTCCAGGAAGGACCGCCCCACCCACCCAGGAGGAGGAATCGCCATCGTCCACAAATCCAGCCTCCGCCTGAGCACACTCCCTGACGAGTCCACAGAACTGATGGAACACCTTCACTTCAAGATACTGGCCAGCCCCACCGCCGCCCTCCGAGGAACCCTCATCTACCGACCACCTGGACCCCGCGGACCCTTCGCCAACTCCATCACGGACATTATCTCCCCGCAGGCCATCGCATCCACCAACTACACCCTGCTGGGAGACCTCAACTTCCACCTCGACAATCAACTGGACCCCAACACCACATGCCTCCTGGACAACCTCCACAACATTGGACTCCGCCACATCGTGACCGACCCCACGCACTCAGCAGGACACACCCTCGAGCCCCTCTTCACTACAGGAAACTCCATCACCTTCAGCCACACCACCGAACTCCCATGGACCGACCATCGTTGCGTCCACTTCACCTTCAGAACACCCACCATCCACAGACACCAGCACCTGCTTCCACAAAGAAACTGGACCAAAATCACCGACGACCAGCTCACCTCCTCACTGAACAACTCCACCCCAACCATCGCGGAAAACGACGACCCCAATACCGCAGCCCGAACCCTGCATAGATGGATCTCGGACAGCACCAACACCATAGCCCCCCTCAAGTAAAACAACAATACTCGTGCCAAGAAAGCCAGATGGTTTACCACCGAAGTTCGAGAATCCAGGTGCACATGTCGCCGCCTCGAAAAGGCCTGGAGAAACACCAAATCCACAGAAGCCCACAACAACTTCAGAGCCACCACCAACGCCCACCATCAACTCATCAGAGAAACGAGGAAAAAAGCGATTGAAGACAGAATCTCCACCCACGCACACAACAGCAAGGAACTCTTCAGCATCATCAAGGAGTTCACACAACCCACCAGCGAGTCTACCGACATCCCTCCCTCACAAGACCTCGGCGACAAACTCAGCACCTTTTTCCACCACAAAATCAAGAGCATCTACGTCAACTTCGACGAAGACAACCAACACACTGAACCCTCACCAACCACCCCCGACACCCGGAAGCCAGCGATTGATGACTGGACAGCCCTCACCACCGAAGACACACTGAAGACAATGAAGTCAATCCACTCAGGGGCCCCCACAGACCCCTGCCCCCACCACATCCTCAACAGAGCCGCCGACACCATCGCACCCATGCTCCGCCACACCATCAACCGCTCCCTGGCGACCGCCTCGTTCCCCGACGACTGAAAACACGCCGAGGTGAACCCCCTCCTAAAGAAACCCTCAGCGGACCCCACCAACCTCAAAAACTACAGACCCATCTTCCTGCTCCCGTTCCCAGCGAAAGTCATCGAGAAAGCCATCAACAGCCAACTCACCACATTCATTGAAGAACACAACATCCTCGACTCCTCCCAATCCGGCTTCAGAAAAAACCACAGTACAGAAACCGCCCTCCTCGCAGCAACAGACGACATCCACACCCTACTGGACAAAGGAGAAACAGTAGCCCTCATCCTCCTCGACCTATCAGCGGCATTCGACACAGTCTCCCACCGCACCCTAATACGCAGACTCTACGATGCAGGAATCCAGGACAAGGCCCTCGACTGGATCTGCTCCTTCCTCTCCGGCAGGACGCAGCGGGTCAGACTCCCCCCTTTCCTCTCGGACCCCACACCCTACCACCTGCGGAGTCCCCCAGGGCTCCTCCCTCAGCACGACGCTCTTCAATGTCTACATGGCTCCACTTGCCCCCATCGTCAGAACCTACGGACTCAACATCGTGTCATACGCAGACGACACCCAGCTCATCCTCTCCCTATCCAACGAGCCCAACACCGCCAGACGCAACTTTCGAGAAGGCATGGAAGCTGTCGCCAAATGGATGAAAAACAGCTGCCTACAACTAAACACCAACAAAACAGAAGTACTCATCATGGGCCCAAACCCCGACGCCTGGAGCGACACCTGGTGGCCCACCGCCCTCGGAAACCCGCCAACCCCCAAAGACCACGCATGCAACCTGGGAATCATCCTGGACTCCGAGCTCAAAATGGACCGCCAGATCAACTCTGTCTCATCTTCCTGCTTCCACACCCTCCGCCTCCTTCGTAAGACCTTCAAATGGATCCCCCTTGAACACCGAAAGATAGTCACTCACGCCCTGGTCACCAGCAGACTCGACTATGGCAACGCACTCTACGCCAGAATAAACAAAAACCTCATCCGCAAGCTACAGAACATCCAGAACGCCGCCGCAAGACTGGTCCTCAACCTGCCAAAACACTGCCACATCTCCCAGCACCTGCGCACACTCCACTGGCTCCCCGTCGAGGCGAGAATCACCTTTAAGATGCTCACCCACGCACACAAGGCCCTCCACGGCACCGGACCAGCATACCTGAACAGCCGACTCAAATTCCACGCACCCCAAAGGACCCTACGATCAGCCCAGCTCTCCTACGCCGTGGTCCCCCGCACCAGAAAGACCAGATCGGGAGGCCGCTCCTTCTCCTTCCTCGCGGCCAAAGCGTGGAACGCCCTTCCGCTCCACCTCAGAAAGACAACATCGCTCCCCATCTTCGCAAGAAACCTCAAAACCTGGCTCTTCAACAGACCCCCTCCTTGATGGAATGGAACCTGCACCCCCCTCACCCCTAGCGCCTTAAGACCCTTACAGGTGAGTAGTCGTGCTTTAACAAACCCCTGATTGGTTGATTGACTAAAGAACCCTCCAAACAGGCCCGGCAGCAAGAAAGCCCCCTGGTTCACCGATGAACTCAAGGACTCCAAGAAGAACTGCCGCACCCTCGAGAAAGCCTGGCGCCACGACCAGACCACAGACAACATGACCGCCCTCAAGCACGCCACCCGCAAGCACCACCAACTGATCCGCACCACCAAGAAGACAGCATTCAAATAACGACTGGACAACAACGCCCACGACAACAAGGAACTCTTCAGCATCATCAAAGAGCTGTCCAACCCCAGCGCCGGAAACAACAACATCACTCCTTCGCAAGACCTCTGCGACTCACTCGCCTCGTTCTTTCACCGCAAGATCGCCGACATACACAACAGCTTCGGCGCACCAACCACGCACCCAACCGCCGAACCAACGCCCCCCACCACCACCCTCTTCAACTGGACCCCGGTCAGCACCGAAGACACCACTCGCACGATGAACACCATCCACTCCGGATCACCAACCGACCCCTGCCCCCACCACGTCTTCAACAAGGCCTACTCCATCATCGCACCCCGTCTCCGGGACATCATCAACACCTCCTTCCACACCGCCACCTTCCCGGAAAGCTGGAAGCACGCCGAGCTCAGCGCCCTCCTGAAGAAACCAACAGCGGACCCCACCGACCTCAGGAACTTCCGCCCCATCTCGCTCCTCCCTTTTCCCGCCAAAGTCATCGAGAAGACCCTCAACAGACAGCTCGCCGCCTTCCTCGAGACGAATGGATCCCTCGACCCCTCGCAGTCCGGTTTCCGAGCCAACCACAGCACCGAGACCGCCCTGATTGCAGCCACCGATGACATCAGATCCCTGCTCGGCAACGGGGAAACAGCGGCCCTCATACTCCTGGACCTCTCTGCAGCGTTCAACACTGTCTGCCACCGCACCCTAGTACAGCGCCTCAGCAACATCGGAATCCAAGAAAAGGCACTGGAGTGGATCATCTCGTTCCTCACCGGAAGAACCCAGAGAGTCCGCCTCCCCCCGTTCAGATCCGAGGCCACCGAAGTCATCTGCGGCGTACCACAAGGATCATCACTCAGCCCAGCCCTCTTCAACGTCTACATGAGCCCCCTCGCAGCCATCGCACGCCAACACAACCTCAACATCATCTCCTACGCCGACGACACTCAGCTGATCCTCTCCCTCACCAACGACCCCGCCACCGCCAGAACCAGCCTACACGAAGGGATGAAAGACATCGCCGAGTGGATGAAGAACAGCCGCCTGAAACTGAACTCAGACAAGACGGAAGTCCTCATCCTGGGATCATCACCCTCCGCCTAGGACGACTCCTGGTGGCCTCCTGCCCTGGGCACCACTCCCAAGCCAACGGACCACACACGCAACCTGGGCTTCATCCTGGACTCCTCCCTCTCGATGACCAGACAAGTCAACGCCGTCTCCTCATTATGCTTCAACACCCTGCGCATGCTCCGTAAGATTTTCTGATGGATCCCCACTGAGACCAGGAAGACTGTCACCCAGGCACGCGTCCCCAGCCGACTGGACTACGGGAACACCCTCTACGCCGGAACCACAGCCAAACTTCAGAAAAGACTCCAACGCATCCAGAACGCCTCCGCACAACTCGTCCTGGACATCCCTCGACACAGCCACATCTCCGACCACCTGAGAGACCTGCACTGGCTCCCCGTCAGCAAGAGGATCACGTTCAGGCTCCTCACCCACACACACAAAGGCTCTCCACGACCTGGGCCCCAAGTACCTTAACGACCACCTGATCTTCTACACACCCACCCGCCAGCTACGTTCGACCAGCCTCGCCCTCGCCGCCATACCACGCATCCGCAGAGCCACCGCCGGAGGAAGATCCTTCTCCTACCTGGCAGCCAAGACCTGGAACTCCCTCCCTATCCACCTTCGGTTGACCCAGGACCATCTCTCCTTCAGGAAGCAACTCAAGACCTGGCTGTTCGAGCAGTAATGGACCCCTCTCCCCCAGCGCCTTGAGACCCTTCCGGGTGAGTAGCGCGCTATACAAATGCTATTGATTGATTGATTGATTGATCCGTTTGGAGTTTAACATCACAGCAATGGACATCGAATGCAAAAAAGAGATAGTCAAACTCCAACACAATGTGAACAATGCTTGCCCTGGCACAATCAGGGAAGCATTACAGGTGATCTTCTCAGATAACAACAGTCGCTGGGCGAGGTATCTCTTGATTGCAAAACAAACATTGGGACTAAAATTCGAACCTTCCTCAGACATACAACTTACAATGTATAGCTTAAAGACTCTGCTAAAAAGTGTGGTAATAGCATCTCAAGGCAACAAGATCTCGAACCGATCAGATCATTCTCAGGTACAGAAGGCCTAAGCACCTCACATGAAAGGAGCACATGTCAGCCTTATTAAAAGCAGGTCTTGGAAGGCAAGCCCTTCAAAATGTTATGAGAGTGAGGCTCTTAACTCTGCCCATACAAGACTATAGAGCACACTGGAAAAACTGGTCGCCTAGTGGCAACGGTTGTTATCTGTGTCAACACCCCACATAATCTGGGGAACATGCTTTTTGCTGTTGTCCAGCTTTGTTGACCCAAAGACGCTTGTACCTAAGATCCATGTTCATATGCCATGGTGTTAGAACATGCAAGGAGGCCCTAAGGCACATATTCACCACCACTGTCCCGATATAGCTGGCACTAATTGGGAAGTATTATGCTGCTGCTGGAATGCTTATACGCTTAGCCAGAGAAGTGACAGTAGTATGAATCAGGCTTCATGCACTATTGACAGTCGCTACCATTTACACCTGTATTTTCTATCATACATATGTTTACACCCATCTTCGGTAGGAATATGACGCTCTAGAGCAGTTTTTGCACTTTTCTTGTTTGACAACCATTGTCTGTGACGCATTTAAAAAAAATCTTATCTCTGCATTTTGAACATATCATTTTATTCAGATTTTATGCATTTTATTATCACCTTTTCTAACATGCTCTTACTGCCATTTTTTGTAAAGATTTTAATTATTCATACAATAAAGATTACTTAATACTACTACACTTATTTTATTTATTTATTTTAATTTTAATAGTTTTTTATAGCGCAAACATGATGCTTGTGGGCTATCAAATTTACAGTGACCAGAGAAGTAGAAACAGTAATATCAATATCACTACAAATTCAGTAACAAGTGAGTATCATAGTTCCGTCCCTAACAATAACATAATGTCATAGTTCATACCACTGCAATTACCAAGCAGTGTTGAGAATCAGGGAGGGGGGTAAAGTCTGTACTACTAGGTAGTCCGAGATAATAATCATGTGAGCAACTGAAGAACTAGAATCTTGGGATCTAGGGAAGAAATTTGTTCATCAGGAGTTCTTTGACTTTTTTCTTGAAGGATATGATTGAGGGATTTGTTCTGATTTCAGAAGCTAATGAGTTCCAGATTCTTTGGGCAATCCCAGAGAGTCACGGTTGTAGGTTTTCTTCTTGTGGAATCTCTGAGGTTTCAGAAGAAAGGTGTTTGAGCTTCTGGATGATCTGGAACCACCAGAGAGTTCGAGCTTTCATACAAGATAACTAGGGGTATCGTGGTGGAGGGCTTTATGCCTCATGCAGGTGATTTTTAGCTGGATTCTTGCTTTGCAAGCGAGCCAGTTGAGAGATTTGAGATCCGGGGTGATGTGGTTGTATCTTTTTGAGTCAGTGATGAGTCAAGCGGCAGAGTTGAGCCAGTTTGGACCTGGGTAGTCCAGATAAGGTAGTACTACCATAGTCCAACCTGGGAATCATTAGGGCTTGTACCTCATGCTTGAAGTTGCTGAGGGTGGGGGGGAGGATTTCATCTTCTTAAAATACTCATTTGATGATTTGCTGCTTTGGTGGCCGCACTGATGTGCTACTGCATGTTGAGATTCTTGTCAAGAGTTACGCCCAGTGATTTTGCAGCAGGATTTGTGGAGTGCAGTTTAGGGCTGTAAGTTGTTTCAACCATTCTTCGATGACCAGCGACTGGTTGGGTGGGACAATTAGGAGCTTAGTTTTTTAAATATTTAGTTTGAGGTGATTCGTCGCTAGCCAGTTTTGAGTTTTATTAGTGTTATGCGGAGTGAACTGATGTCTTCTGGGCGCAGACTTTTAGGGATAGCTGGGTATCGTCAACGTACATGCGAAAGTGGATGTTGGATGAGCTCAGACCTTCTGTTAGGGGCTCCATGAATAGGTTGATGAGAGTGGGCGAAAGAGATGAGCCCTGTGGGACCCCTAGTGTTATAGGCGTGGTCTGCGATAGAGAGTGATTAATGTTGACTCTTTGAGACCTGTTTAGGAAATAGGTGAACCAGTTAAGAACTGGTCCTGTTAGGCCAATACAGTGTACTAAAAGGTCTAGGAGGTTTACATGCTTAACCGTATCAAATGCTGATGACAGGTCAAGGAGGACTAAAAGACAAGCTTGGTTCTGATTCAGCATTTCTAGTGCATCGTCCATAATGTGTGTCATAGCAGATTCTGTTCTGTGCCCTGCACGGAAGACAGCTTGAAATTGGTCTACTAGTTGGAATTGATCATTGTGGTAACAGAGTTGTATGTGAACACATACTTCCAGGAGCTTCGCCAGGGTAGGGATATTGGAAATAGGTTGGAAGTTGTTACGGTCAGTTTGGTCCGCTTTTGGGTTTTTCAGGATGGCGGTACCTTTACAGGCAGTCAGGGATGGAGTCTTGAAGGAGGGAGGCATTAACAATCTTTGTCCAGATTGGCAGTATTTCCTTGAAGAATTTAGAGGTAAGCGTGTCAATTAAATGGTTTGCAGTTGTCAGCCTAGTTAAGATTTTATGGATAGTGACTTCATCAAAGGTTCTAAAAGAGTTCCATGAGGCATTGTTTTGGGGGAAATGCCCACGAGAGCACGCTGGAACAGTAGGCCTGGGAGCAGAGTTGAGGGGGCATAGGGCTTTGTTCCAAGGCCATTTTGCTAGTCATTTCTCATGATATCTGCCTTGTGCAGAAAGAAGGAGGAAAATTCCTCACAATTTGGTAGCTAATTGGATCCCGCCAGTGACTGCTTGGATGCACAGTTCGATTGTGCTTTTATGAGATCAAACAGATTTTTGGGTCTGTTACTTGCTTGATCTTTTTGGTTTCTCAAGAAATTTGCTTTAGAGGTTCTGATGTTTTTGTAGCATCTGTTCCTCAATGATCTCAGGTGCTTGAGGTGTTCAATGGACAGGTCAGTTCTCCGTTGACGTTCGGCTAGTCTCAAATTGCGTCTTTCTTTGTTGAGACTACCATTGTACCATGAATCTGATCGAGACTACTAGCCGCAGATTTCTTAACGTAGAATATCCCCCAGGCGTGAGACTGGACCCGGAAAACTTTCTTGCCCAGCGTCCCTGCGCGCCGGGGGGGCAGTGCCACGCGACTCCGCCCGACATCCTCCGCGGGCGTGACATCAGCGAGGTCACATAAGCCCCACTCCAGCGCGCTGACATCAGTTTTCTTCTTTTCCGCATGCAACGCAGACCCGGGTAGTGTTACTGGCTGGTTCAGGCCTTTACCTTTTCAATCTTGAGAGTTTTTTTGTGGGTACAGTATGTGAATGCCTTCGGGTTTTTTAGCGTGCTCGTCTTGCGCACGCCAGATGTTGGCGACGGATACCCATTCCATCTGCATGTGGTGTTTGGGGGAGCACCACGACTCCACGGACTGTGAGGCGTGTCAGCAGTTGAAGCCGAAGTCCCGGCGGGAGTGCTGGATAATGCTCATCTCGGCTCGCATGTCCAGGTCAGCGGTGTCGCCGCGGCCGTCCCCTGCGGATGGCTTCAAGAACCACCGCTTCCGCCTCCAACATTGTTCTTCTCCCTCGCCGCAGGAGCGTCACTCACCTGTTGGTAAGTGTCGCAGTATGTTCCCGCGAACTGGGTTCTGGCCTTTTGGGGGTGTGGACTCTCCGCGGGTGGTGCGGCCCCGAACATCCTCACCCTATCCACCGTTCCCTGGCGCGGGAGCGACTAGAGCCCAGATGGAGGACTATGCGGGGGCCTTGCAGGCCTCGTTGGCTCCTCCTTCTCCTCTTGGGACGTCTGCGGATCCCTTGCCGTGTGCGGAGCCCTCCGCAGTGTCGCCGGCGGCTCAGGCCCTGGCGCCGACTAGTTTGGCTCCAAGTTCGGAGGATGTGGTGTCATCGGGGTGCGGCCCTTAGGGGTTCCCTTCTTCGGACCACGGCGCCTCTGCTTTGTCGCAAACCTCCGCGGGGGTCCCTGTGGTGTTGCGGGAGGTTGCCGGGGCTCGGGGCATGTCCCAGAGTCCTTCTCGGCCCTCTCGAGAGGCGATGCTCTTGTCCAAAGCCGAGGCGACGCCGCTCAGGCGCCGGCGGCTGCTGGCCTGGGCGGTCCCGCAGAGGCTGGCTAGGGGTCGGGCGTGTCCCCAGGCCCCCCTCGTCCCTCCACGCAGGCAGCTGCCTCGTCGGAGGTCGAGTCGATGCCTTTTCAGTGCCGTTCCCTGGCCGGCCCGGCTCCGGCATGCCCTCAGTCTCCTGCGCCGAGCGGTGTGGCGGAGGCCGTTCCAGCGTCTTCTTCGGCGCCGGTCGACGTTGACCCGAATCCGGTTGTGGATTCTACAGCTCCGGGAATGCCGCCAGGTCGTCAATTCCTCTTCAGACGCCTCTTTCTCATCAGAGGTTCGGCGGTTGATGGTGTCATCCTCCCCGGAGACGGGTCGCCGAGTTGTAGCTTTTTCCCCATCGTCGTCTAAGGACGGTTCTTCACCGTCACCAAGGCCGCAGTCGTCGCCGGAGGCACCTCAGTTTCCTCATTCGTCGGTCCCCCTTCACCCTTTCCAGACTTGGCCTTTTCTTTCTCCGGTTGGCCTGGTGGACGGCCGCCTTAGTCTGCAGCTGTTGCCCACAGAGGAGCTGCTTTCCCCGCCACGGGGCCCTACGGAGGCAGATGCGGCCTTAGCTCGCGCTCTCTCCACGGCTGCGGGGATCCTGCGCTTGGGAGATCCAGCGGCCCACTTCCCCACGGATCATCTTCTGGAGGTCCCCCATCAGGGCTCTGGTGGTCTGGAGCTGCTTTTGCCCTTTGATGCTTCGTTCCACACTTCTGTCCTGGGGGCTTGGGGTCGACCCGCCACGGGGACCCGGTGCCGCAGCACCTTCTGCACCGTCTCCGTCCTGCACCTCATGATCCTACCTGTCTTTCTCTTCTCCCCTCTACAAGGGGCACTCTTTTGCAGACAGCTTTTTCCTCCCTGTCATCAGTGTTTTCTCCCAGTCGCGGGAGGCGCACTGGTTGGATTCCTGGGGGCGGAATATCTTTGCCTCCACCAGTGCGGCCTTGTGGGCCCTTAATACTCTTTGTGTCCTGGCAAGGGCCACTTCTTGCTTGTGGGATTTGGCTGAGTCCCTTCTGTCTGCCGCTTCTAGTGAGGGTGCAAGGGTTGATCTCCGGCACCATGTGTTGGATGGCCGGGAGCTGGTGGCCTTCATTTTTCGCTCCGCTCTGGATGTGTCGGAGGTGCTTGGTCGTGCCATGGCCTCTTCAGTGGCCCTTCATTGCCATGCATGGCTCCGGGATAGTGTGTTCGGATGTTCGGGAACGGTTGGTGGACCTTCCCTTTCATGGCACCCTTTTGTTCCACGCCCCTGCGGACTCTGCCATTGAGAGGTTTCTGGTGGGGCTCCGCCCTACTCCTCCTCCTCCTTCTCCCCCTCAGTGACTGGGTAGCCGTTCTAGTTTTGGAAGGTGTGTTCTGGGGCCTTGTTGTGAGTAACCCCGGTGGTGGGTGTTCTGTGTGTTTGTTGTACCTTCCAGTCCCTTGTTGGACTTTGGTGCTGTTGGCTGCTGGTCCAGCCCTTTTTTGATTGTGGTTTTGGCTGTTTGTCAGCCGTGTTGGCCTGAGATTAGGCCTTGAGTGTATTCTTTCTGGCTCCTTGGAAAGCCGTTTGCGATTTCCCCGAAAGTCTTTTTGGTTGTTATCTTCTGATGCGGATACTTTTTCTAAGAGGGGTCCCATGTACTTGGGATGTAACTTGCCCTATGTCGGGCAGTGGTAGCTATTACATAGCTCTCTCCTGTGCTAGGGAGGTGTGGTCGTCCTTTGGGCCTCTGCTCTCCGTGGCATCACAGTATGTCGCAGGTGCAAACATCTTCTTCTTCTTCTTCCATCGGCACTTTCAGCGGTGCGACCATCCCTGTCTTGTCCGCTGCCTGAGGCCGAGTCTCAGAAAAGAAGTGTAAATGAAGATGGCCTGGAAGCATGAAATTATGTATTTGTCCTGTTTCTAGGCTATCATCATTACATGCAGCAGAGGGAATTAAAAAAAGCATGGACCAGTGATTTCGAGTGCCATGGGGCAGAGGTCAGTCGGTGTGGTGCTAGGGTCATTTACTGGCCTACAAAGAACAAAACAATATTCAGTAGCTGGTTTTAAGTGTTTTATTTTGTCTCCACATTAACTGCATATAAAAAAATGCACACACAAATTAATCAGTGGGAAAGGCACTCATAAAGGATGAAATCTCAGTTGGTACGCTGCAGATGTCTGTGTGTGTGTGTGTGTGAGAGTCAGAGAACTGAATCATGCTTGGTGTAGTGAGGAATAGTGAATTTTATTTTTATAATGCTACAAGGTCCCGGTCTTTGTCAGAAAGCACCGTAAATGTGTCATTATTTCAACATTTTAAAACACACAGCGTAAGACAGGCTTAAGCAAAATGATTTAGGTCCAGATTTACAAAGACTTTGCGTCATGTTTCTGTTACTTTATTTAAACAAACCTGACACAAAGAGTATTGGTATTTACAATCCAGTGCATATCACAATTTGCACTGGATTGTATCCAAATGTAATACAAGTCTGCGCAGCGCCTCACTGTAGGGACCAGATTTACTAATGCTTTGCTACAGGTTTGCGTTACTTTTGTAATGCTAACCCGATGCAAAGTGGTATGCTGTGATTTACTATCCAAAGCAAGTCAGGATTTGCATTCGATAGTTTCCCAAAGTAACACAAAGTTTTGCTACATGCTGCCTTGCATTACTTTGTATCACGGGTGCGTTTCATGGGTAGCTTTCTTTGTAAAAGGAACATTAGAGCTCATATTCCTTTCTAGCATTAGAACAGAGGGAACCTTTGCTGCAGAAGGCACAACATGTGGGAGATATTTTTTCTGAAAGGAATAGAGAGCCTGTGCCAAGCCTGGAATGACGGCCAGGCATGGAGGGGAAGATGTGAAAGAGGCTAACGTGACCACCTGCTACTCAGGAATGCATATATCATTAGTGAAGCATTTGGTGTTGTATTGGGGCCCAGGAGTGTGAGGTGCTTACAACTCCCCCAATTATGGAGAGCAGTGTTTGTTGATCAATTTCTGTTTTTGTTTCAAGCATTTACTCTTTTTAAGTCTGACATTACTGTGGATTATGAGCTACAGAAAAAGTACCCCTGAAATGGTCTCGGAAGCTCAAACCTCTATGCTCAGCCCTGCCACTCAGCTCTTCCAGTCCTTGCCATAAGGTTTTGGAGGGGGGCCAGATTTTAAAATATTTAGTTTTGGGGGACTCAGTGAAACCAAGTTTGAAGAACTTTAGACACTTTAGTGGACATTCTTTTTAGTTGGAATGGAGTGATCGAGTCAAGAACAGACTCCATGGAGTGAGTGTAGTGATTTGTAAGATCAAGGACATCTGAGAGCTCTTCAGGGGAAGTCAAGATGTTATGACTGAGAGAAGTCAGAGCACTCCCGTCGATGTTGTGCATGTTACTTTTCCATATTCTGGGCTTGGGTCTTTGTGCTGTGTTGGTTATCAAAACTTTCTTGATGAGGAATGTGATGTGGTGGTGCTCTGTCCAATCACAGGGTAAGATACATTCCAATTTAATTGAGTTGGGCTTTGCAATGATAAGATCTAATGTTGATCCTTTGTTGTGAATAGGTTTGTCTCAGAATTGAGTCAGGTTCAGGTCTGCAAGGAAGGTTTTGACGCTGTTGACTGCTGGATCCTTCAGGTCATTCCAATGTAGATGGAAGCCTCTGAGGAAGATTTAAGGGCATTTGTTACAATGGTTTCCATGATTTAGTCAATAAAATCCAGGTTGTCACCTGGAGGGCGGTATATCATGTGCAGCTTGCATAGGGATCTGTTGTTGCATGAGAAATCAAGATATTTGCAGGTGGGTAAGATGGGGGTTTGTGCGTGTATGACTGATAAGTAGAGGCCTTGTATGCAAGCGATGCCTTCACCTGGTCTATAGGGTCTATTCAATATGGTAATACAATGGTTAAGGGGACTAGAATGTCCATGATAGGTGCTGAGGAGTCATTTAGCCAGGTTTCCGTTAGGATTAAGAGGTCAAGATCATGTGGCCTGGATAGTTTCCTGACTATGCATGTTTTGAGGGTGAGAGTAGTTGTATGATAGGAGGAGAGTTTGGAGATCGCTGTTGGATAGGGGAGCTTTACATCTAGAATGTTTTGAGAGTGTGTTGGGGTAAGGTCTCATTCTCTTAATCCAATGCGAGGGCAAATTGGGGGGAGAGATCCAGTTGGCAGGGAGGTGTGTTCGAGTTATGGCGGGGTGGTTGGTGGGTTGGTCATGTGTGGTTTTATGCATCATGTGGTTCTTATGGGGCCCAAGATAGTTGGTCGTCATTGTTGTGATGTGAATTAGTCTGTTTAGGTCCGCTTTGAGATCTTGCAAGCCTTTTGTAATCTCAACCAGTTTGGAATCTAGTGAGCTATAGGAGCAGGTTGACTGGTCTTGAGGCATTGGACATGGAGGCATAAGGGTGAAGGTGGAGCTGGTGTGCAGGTATATTGGTAAAGAAGGCATGAGAAAGGATGGATTGTAGCTAGAAGTAAAGTCTGAATTAGGATGGGGAGAGCTTGAGAGATGGGTGCTGGGGCATGCTAACGGAGTATCGTTGTGAGTTATAGGAGGAGTAGCTTTTGGGCGAGACAGAGGTTTAGGGGAGGTAGGGAGGTAGAGATGGAGCGGATGGTTTGATTGTGTAAATCCGGAGTGGTTACTCCCAATGTGGGATGAGCTGGCTATCTTGTGTAGTGGGCAGTGGTTACTGAATCCATGGTAGATGGTGGTGAGATGGAGATGTCTAATATGGTAGGAAGAAATGAAGCGGTGGAGGAATCTGAGATCAACGCCAATTTCTTGATGAGTGGAAAAAATTATTCGAGTAATTAAACGTGGCTATCCGATGCCTGGATGAGAATGACGCCATTGTTGTAGATGGTGACTGCTGTTTTGCATGCTGAAGAAGGGGTTACCGATTGTTTGAGACAATGTGGAGTTTTCCTGGTTGTAGAGATCAAGAGCATTGATTTTGCGCACCTATTTGTATCGAAAATGATGTCACTTTTTATCACTCCTCTGTTGGCACAAAAGTAGGGGTCGGAAACCAGTGTTCTGGATGAGATTTGAGGAGTCAGTGTTTTAGGGTCTTAGAAGCCTTTTTGGATAGATTCTGGGGGGAAATGATTTTATGAGCAAACTTGCCCAATGGTTCTAAGATGATTTTGGTAGCACTTTGTGGATCCATGTCAGAGAAAAGGAAGTGACCGGGGGGTCCTATATAGGTGGGTGGTATGAAATGGTAAGGGGTTCGCAGGCTGGACTTATTTGTTGGGAGATGTAGCAAGTTTAAGATCTCTTACTTTACGAATTGGTAGTAAGAAGCGATTCTTCACTCACCATTTATGTTTGTACTATTTAAATCCTTTTATTTTATTAGTGGTAGTAGTTAGTGATGGTTTTAGGTTAAAGAGAGCCCAAAGGCTGGTAAATGCTGGTAAGTGGTAGATGCTAGAGAGTGGTAGGTGTGAATAAAATTACAAGATGGCAGCTGTTAAAGGAGTAGAATTCTAATGATCATAGCAGGTTAGATCTTAAGATGTTGATAGTCTAGTTAGAGTCCTTTCTTTGTGTTTTGTGTTTGAAGAGTCCTTTAAACTAACTGGGCGATGGAGCAGAGCAAAGTGAGTGAGTCCTTCTTCACTGTTTGAATATTAAAATGTTTCAATTCCTTTGTTGGTTTTTAGCTTGGCCACCATTTTGAGTGGATAGTGGTGTCATCATGCGCCTTGAACATAATAAACTTCTTCTGTATTGCATTTGCGCCTGACATGCATTGTATCTCGACTAAGAATTTACTTGTTTGGGACATGTTGTCCCAATAGTTTCTTTTCTGGATTTCCAGGCATTTAGTTTACTGGTACAAGTGGAACACAGCTTTGTGGTGAGATGGAGGGAGGGCAAATGGCCATGTGATATACAATGTTATGTTTTCGGCGGGGGCAGAGAGCGGGATGGATCCAGAGACTCCATGGTGATTACTACGCTCTCATGGAATGGTAAGTTCCTTAATTCACCCGCCAAGCGTCACAGATTGTGGAAATATTTGCTAGACCAGCGACATGACATTAGAGCTCTTCAAGAGACTCATCACAAACGGGGTGAAGACCATAGGTTGCAGCATAAAGTCTACCCTATCATGTATAAATCCTCAGCAGCCAAGAAACATAATGGGATGGTCCTTTTCTTCCACTCCTCATTAAGATTTACTCCAGAAGACTAAAATTCTGACAAGGAGGGGAGAATTATTTTGATGAAAAGGGCACCTTGATGGGGGGTTGTGCACTTTTGCCTCAATGTACGTCCCTAATGTTAATCAAGTTTCCTTCATCTAGACTCTTTGGGCTTTATTGTGAGGCTTTGTGGAAGGGGAAATAATCATGCTAGATTACTTTAACCTCCCATGGGATCCTGACATGGATAGCACCTACCCACACAGAACCCCTGCAGGAAGTTTCCCCATAGCCCTAAAACATGAAATGCAGTCTTTGGGTCTAATCCATGCATGGAGAACTCTACATCCTACAACTAGGGACTACATATTATTCTCACATTCCCACTGCACATACTCCAGATTGGATTACGGCTTCAACGGCCAATCACTTGCGCCGGCCCTACTCACAGCCTCTGTTCACGCCCCACTACTGTTAAACATGGATTGGGGGCCTCACCATCAAAACTCCTTCGCTAGTTCTCTCCTACCCCCATTTCCAGGGATCACTTCCTCAGCAACGATCTTCGAAACGCTATTCGGGACTTTTCCAGGGATCACCTCCTCAGCAACGATCTTCGAAAAGCTATTAGGGACTTTTTTCAATTGAATACACCACCCACATCAGACACTAACCCCACTAATACTTGGGACACGTTCAAGGCCTTCACTAGATGGAAATGCATTGTTCTGATTTCAGCACGTAATAAGCAAAGAACGAAAGAAAGATTAACACTCGAGGTGGAACTTAACCCGGCCGAGCAGGCACATAAACAACAACCGACATTAACACTACAATGGAAAGTCACAGCCCTCAGAGGGAAGCTTACTGAGATACATACCAACAGGGCAAAATTCACTCTCCTACGTCTCAAATGCACATGCTATGAGTAGGGTAACAGAGTAGGGTCCCATCTGGCAAGACAACTTAGAATTAAACGGGAGAAGGAGTATATTTGGGATGTAATAAGGGAAAATGGCGAGCTTGCAGTCGCTGACTTGGAGAAGGCCCGAACTTTTGGCAGTTTCTATAAGTGGCTACACAATGCTACCCCCACAATTGACTTGAACCAATCAAACTATCTAGAAAGTATTGATCTCCCTCAAGTGACAGAGGCCCAAAATGAGGTCCTGAGTAAACCCATTAGCAAAGATGAAGGTACGGATACCAATTATGACTTTGAAGCCCCATCAATCGCCTGGCCCAGATGGCTCTATTTTATAAAACATTTAGCTCTGACCTTATTCCTCATCTGGTTATGCTGTTTAACTACGTGGACCAATCAGGGGCGGTCACGCCCTTGATGAGCGAGGCGCTCGTCTTGATCAGTCCTAAACCAGGTAAAGAACTCTGCTCCTGTGGCTCATATTGACCCATATCACTGCTCAACTTGGATGCCAAGTTTACACAAGGATATTGACCTCCAGGCTAGGATTTGATGCCCGACCTGATCCATCCAGATCAATCAGGCTTCATCAAAGGCCGACAGACACATTATAACTTGCGATGGGTAACCCACTTGGTCTAAAAAGCAACTAAGAATATGATACTGGCTGTGTTACTAGTCATTGATGCACAGAGGGTATTCGAGCAAGTGGCTTGGCCTTTCCTATTCCATACCTTGCGACGTTTTGGCTTTTGCTACCAATTTATTGCCATGATTCCAGCCAATTACCCTTCCCCACACCCTAAAGTACTAGTCAACGGGGTTAGTTCAGACTTCTTTCCACTTAAGAAGGGGCCCCTCTTATTTGCCGTTAGCATAGAACCCCTGGCAGCTTAAATTTGTTCTATGTCCACCATTTGGGGCCTGCCTCCCCTTTGGCTAAATTGACCATAAAATCTCCCTCTTTGCAGATGATGTGCTGTTAACCTTGACTTCCCCCTGGCAGTCCTCACTGGATACCCTCCAAGAGGCACTATAGACTTATGAAGGGGTGGGGGGATTTTGTATAAACTTAAACAAATCCTTCCTCCTCAATCTTACCCTCACTACTCCTGACATGGAAAACTTGGTGGCTAACACGCCTTTTCAGCAGGCTAAGAAGAAGATTACATTTTGGGTATTAAAATTACCTCCAGAGTCTCAGACCTTTTCCAAGTCAATTATCCACCACTCCTACAGCAGCCTAAGGCAGACCTCAAACGTCGTGCTCCATGGATATTTCATGGCTTGGACATATTCATGCCATAAAAATGGCTTTCCTGCCAAGGTTGCTTTATCTCTTTCAGGGCCTCCTTGTTGACCTAGACCATGGTTACCTCTCATCCTTACACTCCCTAGTAATGTGCTTCATAAGGCAAAATCGCAGCGCGTGCTTATCCAAAACATTTTAAGACTACCAAAAGACGCAGGTGGATTGGGTCTTCCGGACTTCCATCTATACTAAAAGGCAACTCTGTTATGTGTCTTCTCTGAATGGTTCCTACGTGAGTCGGATAAGCACTGGCTACACATGGACAGAGCGGTGGTAGGCAGATATATCTGGAGTGTGCTGTGGAAATCGAAATCTTATCGCCAACCCAATGCACATTTGAGCACACCCATCAAAACAACGCTTATGGTATGGGACGAGGTGCTTAGAAGAGCAGAGTGGACCACCTTTCCTTCCCCTTTCATACAGATCCAGTTTAATCCAGCATTGCCCCTGGAACCATTTGATGCAGGGAGGGAAGGGGATGTCTCACCATAGCTGATCTTTTTCATGGGTGGGGCATTCTCACTTTTGAGCATTGTCAGAGAAACTTTCACCTCCCCGCCTCGTAACGCTACCGCTACACATAACTAAAACAATGGTACTCCACCCCGACATTCGTGCAGCGGCCACTAGTCAACTGACTTCCATCTAATGTTTTGCGAGAAGGCCAGGGACCTCTAAGGGCTGCATCTCCTTCTTATATGCCCTTCTGCTCTCCACCATTTCTTCTCCACAAGTCCAATGCAAAGGTTTTTGGAAGCAGGTCATTGGAAGGACATTCTGGAGGCTAGTTGGGGCAGACTCTGAAGAGAGATTCCATGGTTTTAACCATTCTATTGGCATGTGAGAAGTCCATTATAAACACCGGTTTGATTGGTATCTCTACCACACTAAACTGGGGAGAGGATGTGGCCTAAGCGCTCAATCTCAAATCTGGGGAACTGGGTTTGAGTCTCGGCAATCACACTCAACATCCTGTGATTCTAGGCAAATCACTTAATCTCCCTGTGCCTAACAAAAACGAATGTGTCCTTGTGTAACAACTGGTGCGCATATAAAGCGCTCCGATACCTTTGGGTCAAGTTTGCGCTATATAAAACACTGGAAAAAAAAACTCAAGAAAATCTTCCCACCCACATCTGATCTCTGTTAGAGGGGGTGTGGCGTACTTGGCGACTTTCGCCACATCTGGTAGAACTGCCCGACCATTCGCCTATTCTGGACTGAAACACTTGCTCAAATCGAAGAGATTCTGGGGGTACCCGATTCCGGACAATCCAGACTTTGCATTACTAGGTTTATGGAATGATATCCTAAAGCGCCAAACTAAAGGTGACAGGACCATACTCTGGTTGTGTCTCGGTGCTGCTAAGATAGCCCTAGCAGCCGCATGGAAGAAAAAGAGAGTGCCATCATTGTCTCAATGTGATACCAAAGGCCCCCCAGGTTGTGGCAAGCTACCGCGATGCAAAGAATGGGTGACATATTTCTGGTGATTATAAAAACTTAATTAATTTGAGACTATTCTTTCCAGAGGTTTGCTCCTGTGTGCCTGCTCTACTCATACAAGAGCTCTCCACCTCTTCTAATTTTAGATTGCTAAACAGTAAGGGGGTGTCTAGAGATCGGTGTTTTCTCCTCTGCCTGTGGTCTCTGGCTATCCCCTCCCATCACCTGCAATACTCTTTTAATGTTTTAGATGATGATTGACACACATACCTAACTTGTTTCTTTTGTTTTTGAGAGTGTATAATTTTTTGATTTGGGAGAGGTGGTAGAATGTTATTTATGCGATTTGTAAACTTCACAGCAGTGGTGATAGAATCTGTATTGTTCCATGAGAAACATTCCCCAAACATCGACAGCTGTTCACTGAATTAGTGGATCCAGATTATGGTGGGATTTGAAATGTATGCAATTGCCAATGTTAATTTATGCATAAAACCAATAAAGACAACTTTGACAAAAATACTTGTGGGTTGGTATCCGCTGGTAAATTGGCAATCATTGGGGAGGGGTTGGGTGCAGGCCTTGCCAGAAGTCAGACCATGCAACCTACTCCCTGCTGCGCATCGCCATAAGCTTTGCGCATCAAGGTAAACACTGTAAATATGATTAAAATAAAAGAAATTCACTCAAAAAAAGGTTTCAACTTATACTTTGGTGTGGAAATAATACAAACACTAACATAAAAAAAAGAATAACTACTGAATTTCACCATTTCTAGTATAGTGAGAAAATTGTAACTTGCACCCCAACAAGCACTGCTTATGATCTGCTTATGATCTCGCATATTACAGCCCTCATAATATGTTAAATTACATCACTGATGACATCTCATATGACATCATTGATGACATCACTGATGGGCAAGATAGATTATTAAATTAAGCCTAATGTTAAAGTGTTAATAGATGCTATAGTAATTGATCAGCCATGTGAGATTGCATTTGCTGTGCTGCCTGTGTCAGCTATGACCTTTTAGACGTTCTTTGGTAATTTTTGTGAAATAATGCACATTTTGACAGAATTCATCATAATTCTCTTCGGGCATGCATACCAACTGAACTCCTGATGAGGATGAGACTTAGTTGGCCCACCATGAAAGTACTTCAATATCTCAGAATACTCTCACAGGGTCTCTGACATAATATGAAATTTATGTGAAGAATGTGCTATTGGAAAACTGAGCACTGCTGACCAGAGGAAACTCTAGGCTTCTTATCCTGATTCAATGCGCAAGGGATTTCCACCTGTAGAATGCTCTATTGCACACCTATGTGTAATGTTAAGTGCTCAAATAGGTTTGTGGATTGAATCTCGAGTTAATAAATTGAGTAACAATTTTACATTTCCGTCTATGCTAATGTCTAAGATTTGTAAATGTACATTTTCATCCGGCAGAGCCAGCAGAAGCACATGCAAGAACTATTAGGCCGTCTCAGCCAGCAGGACCAGAAGAACAAAGAGTCTCAGCATTCACTTGGATTTCAGTTACACAATGAAGCTCAAAAGCAAAGCTCACTCATTGGCCAGCTCAAGCAAATGGTGACTGACAAAGAGGCCAAGGTGAAGGACCTGGAGGAGGAGATTAAACAGCTGACAGTTAAAGTAAGTGCTTGAAACAGACTTAACGTTTTAAGAAATGTCCCTCTGTATCTCCCCTAGATTTTTGTGTATCCTTCATCTTTTCCCCCTGGGCTTAACCCCTCTCAATAGAAAAAATCCCCCTAATACAGTATCCATTATTTTTAATACCAGAAAAAATCACCAAAAACATTATCCATTATTTTTTAATTCCTGAACTTTATTAGTTCATCATAATGCTGTAGGTCGATAAAGAGGCATTTAGAAATGAAATCCTCCCTGAGCACTCAAAAAGTACATGATCCACAAATACAGAATTCAATGTACATCAATTTATTCTGTTTTCTTTAAATCGGGTATTCTTCAGTAGGTACAGCAGAATTTTCATGTCCGAGCATCCGAAACATTCAATAAGGTATTTCTTCAGTATAAACAATTTTCAAAGCAGCCAACACGTGTTTCGTCATGCTAAATCAAGCATCCTTGACTTCTTCAGGGCTGCAAACCCAAATAGGCAAAATATAACCAAAATTCTTTCTTAATTTTGTAAATACATTTTATTACACCTTTATCCTTTTACAGTTAAGAAGCTAAAAATCGACAAGAAGATACTCAAGGGATCATAGTAAACCATCACCCATTGTGCAATAGAATAGAGTCTCAAAGAAAACTTTAAATAAAAATCCGCGCACCAAGCATCTCCCGCTTCAACACCCGAGAATGTGAAAGCCCAAGAGCAAAGATTAAGTATTAGACGTGAAAATCACCTGAAATTCGAATGCCAAAGTAAGTGAATATTGATATCCTCCTGTATAGAACGCCTAACTCACAAAAATAACAGGGGCACTTGTTAAATATATTTAGAGTGCCTCATCATAGACCACTAACGGTCTTACCAAATAGTCAAAATTCATATCAGTTGTGTTCGCTGGAATATGTCATATATAGATAAGCAACTGCAATCTGTAACTCCATAACTATCTAATACCCCTGATATCAAATCCATCATATAAGGGTAAAACCTATCTCGCCCTTCCTCATAAGTACCCGTAGCTCCACCGTTCATAATAATAATAGTCTAATATTATTATGAACGGTATCTAATAGTCTTCCTAATCTCACATGTACGTTGTCTGAAATAAACAAAGACCAGTTTATAATGCGTTAGATTGTATCAAGTCAAACGCAAGTAAAGTGTCTGAAAATAATATTCATCTAAGTCCCCCACTTACCCAACACAGGTCGTAAGCATCTCACTCGTAACTGACAACCGGCGTTCTACTCGGGTGCCACCTTGTCACTACCTTATATAGAAATGTGACAAGGCGCCATCTTTGAATGTGCAAGTTGCGTTAAAACTTATATTTAAAATCTCCCAATTTCAGTGTAATCCTGTAGGCTCTCCTGGTGGCTTCCTACCCAACTTCTTTGCGGTGGTGGCAAGGGCACTAGTTGTTCTTATAAATGCAATCTTTTAAGTGGCTATCGTTTTGGTCCATGTATCATTACAGTTAAATAAGATGCCTAAATATGTGAAGCTTTTTGTTTGGGCTATCTTCCTACCCTCCAAGAAGATCTCCCTTACCCTACCTCTCGCAGCCCCTTGGGCACGTATCCTCGTATCATTACAGTGGCTACGCCAGTGGTGGTTCAGCAACCTTCTTCATGTGTAAGAGTGACTACACAAAACATCAGTGCATGCCAGATCTCTTCCACAGGGTAGCGGGGCAGAATATGTACCCCAATTTACTATATTTAAATTTGGTGACATGGCACCTGAAGTCATTCAGTAGGGGCATCTCAGTCTTCCCCAGGACTGTATAGATATTTTAAAGGAAGCCAAGCATCCATTTACTAGAGCATCCTGCTCTTTCAAGTGAAAGATATTTTGCATCTGGCATATTTGGAAAAACATAGAGGTGGAAAAGAAGTACTGCTTCTTCCTGACATTTGTAGGATCTATTTAGCCAGATCAGGCTGCTGATCTCTTCTCTACAGAGACATCTTGCTGCTGTTACAGCATACCGGAAATGTCCTTCACAAACCTCTTTCTTCAGGATCCCTTTATACGAAACGCTTCCTGAAAGGCATTAAAAAAGAATTTCTACCAGTTATGAGTCGTTCTCCTCCATGGGAGCACAATGTGTTGCTTTTATTCCAAACTAATGGGTCTTCCTTACCGAAACTATTCATATGGCCTCTTGCAGCTTACTTTGTGGAAAGCTGCTTTCATAGTGGCAATCACATCTACTCACAGTGTTAATTCAATTCAGGCCTTATGTTCTCATGAACACTATATACACTTCTATAAGGAGAAGGTGGTCATGAGTGCACACCCACGTTTTCTTCCCTAGGTTCTCTCTGATTTTCTTGTTGATAAGATAATTTCAGTTCCTACATTTTTTCAGAATCCTTCCACTCCTGCTGAAAGTTCCTTGCACGTCTGTTAGGAGGGTTCTTGAGTTTTATATTGATAAAAGAAATAGCTCTGCAGATATGATTCTTTATTTTTTTAGCTCTAGACATGTTTGAATCCGTCCTGCCACCTCCAAGCAGTCCATTTCCACATGGATTGTCTCATTTGCTCTTTTGGGAAGTAAGAAGGCAAAAAAGTCACTGCCAGGGAAACCTATGGCCCATTCTAATATGGGTACATCTGGAACTACTGCTTTAAGAAGTATCCATATCATAGAGGTATGTAAAGCAACCACTTGGCACCGAGTCCATACTTTCACAAGAAACTATTACCTAGATCCAGATTCCAAAGCTGGATTCCCAAGCTGGGCAAGCTTCTTGAGGAATCCTTTCACTTATATATATCTAAATATGGTTTCTTCCTTCCACCATATGATTTGGAAAGGGCTTACTATTCTATTCTGTGCTTATGAGTATCAATGGAGATCCCCTAAAGGAGAATGAAAGTTTGCTTACCTGTCATACTAGTTCTACTTTATGGACTCAGAAAAACCAATGGTGGTGATGGACGGAGCGTTGACAATATAAACACTCACCCCCAGTCAACTGATCTGGGTTTAATCCAGCACCGTTCTTTAGCTCACTCCGCCACCCCAGTTCAGACATGGCCATATGCAAATCAGTCTGACCCTGTGCCTCATGGGAACAGTTCAGCCTGAACTGCCAAGCCATGTCTTCCCTGGACCGGAATCAAGCTTCCCAGGACCGGTTTCTGGCATTACAGCCGTCTTCAGCCGGGCTTGCTTGACTCCAGTGGCAAAGTGAGCAAGGGACTCACGTCTGAGCATACCCTGCCAACTTAGGGCGAACAAAGAAAAACCAAAGGTGGTGATGGACGGAGCGTTGACAATACAAACACTCACCCCCAGTCAACTGATCTGGGTTTAATCCATCACCGTTCTTTAGCTCACTCCGCCACCCCAGTTCAGACATGGCCATATGCAAATCAGTCCAGGGAAGACATGGCCTGTCAGTTCGGGCTGGACTGTTACCATGAGGCACAGGGTCAGACTGAATTGCATATGGCCATGTCTGAAGACATCTCAGCAATCCTACTGTGCAAGTCTTACTGGCAGTAACAGCCGGGGTACTAGGCCCCCAAGGACCCTCTGGAGCCAAGCGGACTTCATCCCCCAACCAGCAGTGTGCCAGGAGGCGCGTTGCATAGTGGAGGAGAAAGGGGGTGTGGCTTCTGAAAACCTCTCAGCAATCCCGCTGTTGGCAACTTATTGGAGGTAAGAGGAGGGCTTGTTGAATCCCAATCACCCTCGCAACCAGTTGTGAGTCAAGAGGCGCGTTTGCAGAGTGGTGCTGAAAGGGGGCAGGGCCTCTGGTGATATGCTGGAGTATTTGTTCACAACATTTATTGAGGGGGGTGCTTTACCTCCCTTCCCTGGGCTAATTTGTGCCCTGGAGATCCCAGGACCAGCCTTTTTTGAATGAGAGAGGCGGCCGCGTGGTCTACCTCGTGCCCTACTTTGGCCATGGGGACCCCTTTCTATGGCCTTAAGAATAAAATATTTTATATATTAAAGGGAAGGGAGCCGAGCGACCCCACTCCCAGGCAGATTTTGGCTCTAGGTACTCCATCCACCAGGGACCGGTCACTCGTGTTAGGGACTGCTGGGGGAGCCTCAAGGCCCTGCGGTCTCTGCCGGCTCCCTGCCTCTTGCGGGAGCTGACACTGCTTTGACACAGAGGGAGCTGCTGAACATGCAACTCCCTCTCTGTCAAAGCAATTGTGCTCCACTTCGAGCAAGTGAGCTGTAAAGCTCCTGCCAAGCCATAGCAAGCAGCTGTGTCTCGGGAGTTAGCACCATGGGACATAGCCGGATCCGGCCCTGGGGAGTGGTTGTCCCCAGGGTCATCTCCTGTTTGTCCATGAGTGGCCACTCCCGGAACAAAGCTATTTGCTATGGATTGGTGGGAGCTTTACTGCTCCCAACAAGGAATGGCAAACTGCTCCACTTTGAGCAGGCAAGAGCATTTTGCTCTCGCTTGCTCAATGCAGAGCACAATTGCTTTGACGAGAGGGAGCTGCATGTTAGCAGATCCCGCTCTGTCAAAGCAATGCTGGCTCCCGCAGGAGGCAAGAAGTCAGCAGGGATCACAAGGGCCTTGAGGCTCTCCCTGCGGTCCCCAACAAAACTGAGTGGATGCCCTGGGTGGGTAATAGAGGCCGAGCCCCTGGGGATGGGATCCCTGAGGCCCACCCTTTAATCAAAAACAATAAAATGACAAATAAATAAAAAAGCCTAGGTCCCGGGGTATGGGGCCAGGGAGGGGCACAGCACAACCCCCTCCTCCTTTCACAAAAGGCCTGGCCCCAGGGAATAGGGTCCGGAGGCCGAAATCGGCCCAAGGAAGGGGGGGGGGCAAACAGCACTTGATAAACACTCCCTTAAAAAATAAATACAAATAAAGCAAGACTGGCACATCACCGGAGGCCCCGCCCCCTTTCTGCACCACTCTGCAAACGTGGCTCTTGGTGCACTACTGATTAGGGGATGACAATGTCTGATTGGTAATTTTAGAAAAAGGATACAAACCCCTTGCTCACACATGGTGGCATACCTCATTGTAAGGGTGCACCTCTGCAAGCAACAAGTGTCGCTCGACAGGCTCATCCCAAGTTCTTAATTTAAGTAGTATGTTTTTTGGGGTGTGGGAAGTGTCAGGATAGGTTGCAATGTTATTCCATGCACATATGCTTAGTTTTATTGTAACCTCATTCTCACTTATACATGTTCAAAAAGGTGGGGTAAAGGATTACATTAGGACGCCTCTCTCTTATAAGGTCAAATTGTTTCTGACATCCTACATTTTGAAAGAACATCACAGGCATCACAGCAATAGCACCCTACTATCTGGCTGCCTGTTTTGAACCTAACCAAGCCTCTATTGTGTGGTGTATGAGATGGTCAAAATGTAAATTGTCAGCCAGAGTGATCCCTGTGTTCAGGATGCTGTAATGCAAAAATGAATCAGGAGCATAACAAGCACTAACTTTACCACCCAACAACTCATCATCATTATTAATGATAAAAGTACTACTATCATACTAGATGAGGAGTAAATCTATCTTGTGCCCCCAGTATAGGTTAACCATCATCACACAATGCCATTATCGTGCTCACTGCAATCCGCACAGGTGAAGTTGCTAAGTTGTCTTTTTATTCTGCCTGCCTACTCTACTTAAACCTTCACCAATGTTCCCTGTTCTTTTTTATCTCTCTGTGTGCAGCAACGACTTATGTGTGTGCACAACTTTCTCAGTAGTGTGCGCAAACGTTTAGGGATACTGGAACCCTTCTCTCATGGTTAAAGGATAAAAAAAACATCATTTTTAAAAGAGTTCTGAAGGAGAGTTATTAAAATAATAAACCAGTGCTTGAAGATCTGCAAGACTGCTCAAAAACATTACTGGTTTGTGGAGGCAAACATATGTTCCTATTACATGTACTCTTTTATTTAGTTGTAGAGATCTACTTATTATTCATCTACCCAGTAGAACATCAAAAAATTATTTGTTTTCAATTAATTACACAAATATAGACCATTAATATGCATGTCCCAGAAGAAATATTCATCATATGTCCTGTCACACAAAGGGTATATATATAATCACCATTCAATTTAGTATGCAGTGAATTTGTGATTTGGTTATCACGGGCACCAGCTTTCAATCACTCTAACCAGGCATTATCTCGTGTCTGTTGCAACCCCCCCCCCCCCAAGTAAAATGGATTTAGAAATGATTAGCAAATTAATTCATGTGAATTCCAGGTAGCACATAATCCTATGCTAATGGGCTGAAGCGGACAATAGCACATCTGTGTTACATATCATCTGTACTAAAGCCACCTGACGTTTTTTTTCCAAAAGCCTTTTATTAACAACACCACAAATACCACCACCATCAATACCACCACCACCACCGATACCATCACCCCGGCTGCTAATCCCACCACCAACACCAATCCCACCACCAATCCCACCACCAATCCCACTACCACCAATACCACCACCACTGATACCACCAATCCAATACCACCACCAATGCCCCTACAATCAATACCACCACAAATACCACCACCACCAATACCATCACCAATACCACCACCACCAATACCACCACCACCATCACCAATACCACCACCATCAATCCAGTACCACCACCACCGCCAATTCCACCACCGCCAATACCACCACTGCCAGTACCACTACCACCAATACCACCACCACCAATACCCCCACCTCAATCAATACCACCACCAGTACCACCACCACCAATACCACCAACAATACCACCACCACCAATACCACCACCACCAACACTACCACCACCAATACCACTGCCAATACCACCACCACCAATACCACCACCACCAATACCACCACTAATACCACCACCAATAGCACCACCACCACCAATATTACCACCACCGCCACCACCAATACCACCGCCAATACCAAAACCAATGCCAATACCACCACCAATACCACCACCTCCACCAATACCACCACCGCCACCACCAATACCGCCACCAATACCAAAACCAATACCAATACCACCACCATCAATGTCACAACCACCACCACCAATACCACCAGTACCACCACCAACACCAATACCACCACCACCGCCAATACCTCCACCACTGCCACTACCACCACCGCCAATACCACCAATACCACCACTACCAATACCACCACCACCAATACCACCACCAATATCACCACCAATACCACCATCAATACCACCACCAACACCACCAATACCACCAACACCACCAATACTGCTGCGGAGAGTAATACTGTTGCATTTTGAAAGCGTGATTACGACGTTTTTAATTTAATAGCTGATAATATTTTAACATTGCTGATGTAAATGCTGATGTAATTTGCACAATTGACTAAATTGTCTGTACCTACCTCATACCCTATTCCCTGTTCCGCTGCGGGAAGTCCCATTTGTTGCAGAGGGAAAACCTGGGTACTCTCGGGCCTCCCACCCAGCCGCCATCTTAGGACTGGGCGTGACTGCTGGGGACGCGCTCTAGCTCTCTCGACATCCGGGCACAGCCTATTAAGGCAAGGGCCGATCAGAGGATTAGTGATAGAAGGAAACACAGAGTGCTAGCGCACGGAACTGACTTGCTACGGCCCTAGACACGGATCTAGGCTGCTGCGGAGAGTAATACTGTTGCATTTTGGAAGTGTGATTACGACATTTTTAAATTAATAGCTGATAATATTTTAACATTGCTGATGTAATTGCTGATGTAATTTGCACAATTGACTAAATAGGTGTCTGTACCTACCTCATACCCTATTCCCTGTTCTGCCGCAGGAAGTCCCGTTTGTTGCGGAGGGAAAACTTGGGTACTCTCGGGCCTCCCACACAGCCACCATCTTAGGACTGGGCGGGACTGCTGGGGACACGCTCCAGCTCTCTCGACATCCAGGCACAGCCTATTAAGCCATATGCTCGGTAGAACGCCCAGCGGACGCGCACAGCGGGTGCGCTTGCGGCGCGCCAAAGGCAAGCCTGTCTGCGCCCGTCCGCGCCGAACCCGCGCCCAGCGCCCAAACCCATGTCCATTTTCCCTTAAACAGGGATTCTAAAGATGAACTACTTCGACTAGAGCCAAAAACCTGTAAACATCCCACCATGTTATATAAAAATGGCATCATTAATGCCTCTAACTGCACCTCTTGTGGGTATAGGAATCTTAGAGCACCCTCGACTCTTCCCCACAGGCAGCAGAACTCGCACATGGATAAGAGCAAGCTTAAAACTGCAAGTAACTATCTGCTGCCCACTATTAAACATTTGTGTATGGCAGGCCACCTTGACAGCAGAAAAAAAACCTTAAAGAACATCCTTATAAATACAAGATCCATGTCTAAACATAAATATGAGATCGAAGCATTCATCACGGATCATGCCGCTGATTTAGTGTTTTTTACTGAAACTTGGGCGTCTGAAACTTCAGGGCCTGACTGGAACATAGCAGTCCCCGAAGGCTACTCTGTAGCACATGTTAACAGGACGGGCTCAATAGGAGGTGGAATTTCGATAATTCACAGGTCCTACCTCACAATATTCACTCTCCCTCAATTACATCTGGAGGCTGAAGCTATGAGCTTTAAGGTTAAAGATAGAAATTAAATGGTGCTCTCTGGCCTACTACTGTACAGACCCCCAGGACCTAGAGCCCCTTTCACCAAAGCACTTCATACTTTCTTGGAATCTACTTTAGATTCAATCACCTACACGATCCTGGGTGATTTTAATTTCCACCTTGAGGAAAACAATGATTCAGAAGCAGCCACGTTAATCGATAATCTTCTTAGCTTTGGGATGAACCAAATAGTTTCGAAACCCACACATGAAGCTGGCCACACCCTTGACGGGATCTTTACCAACAATGATCACATAAAAGTAACTTCGGTCTTACCTGTCCCCTGGTCCGACCATGCGGCTATCCTTTTCGATCTGCAAACAAATCTCTCTACCATCTGGTGCAGAGATCTTTTGTTACCTGAAAAAATACGCCCCTGGAAGAAGCTTGACCCTCACCAATTAACCAATATGCTATCTAGGGACCCCCCCATTACCTGCAACCTACAACAGTGAAACTGGGGCGACTCATTTCCACAATTGGATTAGCCATGCAATGGATGAGCTGGCCTCAGTGCAATTTAAAAAACCAAGAAGACGGTCAGCCACCACCCAATGGTATACCGCCGACGTAAAACTAATAAAACTCAAATGCCGACGCTATGAGCGAATCTGGCGCACGGACTACAGTCATCATAACAGGACAGAATATACCAAAGTCTTACACGAATACAAGCTAAAGATAGCTCAGGCCAAATCGGCCTTCTTTACAAAAAAAATCCAAGAAGCCTCCAATTCCCCCAGGGAATTATTGAAAACGGTCGCCCTTCTGGCAAAGAGTCCCCGTGACACCATCTTTGTACCTGATCAGAACTTCGTGGACTCCATGGCAACTTTTTTTCAACAAAAGGTTCAGATGGTTTACGAGAGATCTAGATTCTGATGCTCGGAATTTCCAGCACAATTTTGCAATAATTGCTTTTCTTTGATATTCCTGGTTCTGAAGGCCAAATTCCAAGTGTATCTGTGCTGGAGATGCTCCTTTAGGAAGGTTAAAAACTGCTTTGTATACTTTTGTCTGCAACTCATTTAATATGTCGATTTCTTGGCCATGCCATATTTCTAGGCCATAGGCCAGAGTTGGGAGTGGTTGTGCTGCCATTATTTTCAAAAGGTGACTGTGAGGAGGACATCGCAGTTTTGTATACAGCTGTTTGTAGACAAAAATTAATGATTGGGCTTTTGCTTTTTTATCTGTTTTTTGATCCGTAAGGACATACTTCGGCCCAGTTTAATACCCAGGTGTTTGTATGAGCTGGTTTCCTCAATTTGTGGGCCCTTTGCATGCTATTTATATTTTCCTGGCCTAGTACCTGCTAGTCGCACCACCTTAGTTTTTTTCTTCTTTAATTCCAAGCCTAGCTGATCAAAATAATCGGTCAGGTTGTTGATGACTCTTTGCAACCTGATTGAGGTAAGGCTCACAACCACAATATCGTCAGCATATTGCAGGAACTGATTTGGCTTGTTTGCCAGTTTAGGAGGATGACCATTTACTTTTAACAGGTAGTTGTTTAGGTCGGCTCAATATAGGTTGAATAGGCATGGTGAGAGGACACAGCCTTGTTTTAGTCTGTTTGTTATGTTTATCTTGCAGGATATTCCCCTGCCGTCTCCAAACTTCACCCTGGCCCAAGTTTCGCTATATAGGGATATTATAATATCAATTAGTTTTTGAGGTAATTCCCATGCTTTCAATTTCAGCCAAAGACGATCTCGCGGCACTCTATCAAAAGCTGATTTTAGGTCAATATAACATGCAGAGTCCTGCTTTTTTACTTGTAGCTTTTTCAATTAGAATATTCAATGCTGCCATGTTGATGATGGTGCCCATGCCCTGCCTGAAGCCTGTTTGGTATTTCGGGATTATTCTTTTTTCCTCCGTCCACCTCTGTAATTGTTGTAAAATATTTGATGCGAAAAGTTTTGCCTCAACATCGATCAGGGCAATGCGCCTGTAGTTTCCAGGCTCAGTTCGACAGCCATTTTTATAGATTGGATGAAATAGGTTCCCTCTCCAGGAATATGGCGTCTTATTTTCGCAATATAGGTAGTTAAGAAGTGGCCTGAGGTAGTTGGTCCAAACGTCTGGATCTTGCTTAAAATTACATTTGGGAGGCTATTTGGCCGTGCGGAGCTCGCAGTTTTCAATTTTTTCATCACTTCTTTTAAGTGTTTTGTTGTTGTGAGGGTTGTTGAATCTTGAATAATGGGTTTCATTTGGTCCCCTTCCAATTGCACTTTTTCCAGTATGGAATGACCTATTACAGTTAAATTTGGATTTGCGTCCATCAATTCGTATAAATCTGTTTCTGCCCACGTATGAGTACCAGTTTGTGTGTTATTATACAATTGGTCAATATGTTGTATCCAAGCTGAGTCACTTATTCCCGCATTTTGGTGTCTTCCTATTCCATTTGTTAGATTATTTATTAGCCCCCAGAATTTGCTGCTGTCTGCAATTTGCTTGCCCCCAGCAATTTCTCCCAAAGGATGCACCCTTTTTGCGTCCCTACACATTTCCTTGTATTCCTTTCTCATTTTTATGATTTTACTATTATCTGTTGCTATTCCCATTCTGGCTGCTGCGGCCTTGGCTCTAGCCTCCTTTGCAATTTTCCTCTACTGGTCTTGCAGCTGTATGTTGTACCATGGTTCTTTTCTGGCGCCATAAGTCAATTGGCTTGCTGGGATTACTGGTAATTTGTTTAACAAGGTCGTTCCTAGATTCGCCCAATCTTGTTCTAATTAATGGGCGCTCTGTAACTCGATGTTCTCTACGTGTTTATACACTGTGTCCATTATTTGTTTGGTATTTGTTCCTCTCCACTTAAGTCTCCTTTGAATATATATTTCTGGCATTATGGCTAAAGCTGCTCTGTTCTTTTTATAAAGCAGGTTTATGTGTAGTGCTGTTTCTTGATGGAAATGGTCACTCGACGGATATTAATTTAGAAATAGTCAACTAAGTGCAAGAGGTCCTTACTGATTATAGTGTTATCTATTGGAGATTGTTTCTCTCCACTAAAAAATGTAATGCCAGCTGGTTGACCCCCCCTTTATATTTCTGTTCAATATGATAAAACCTAGAGATTCCCGTTTTTGCTTCCATTTTTTCTTACTTCAGACCTTGTTTGGCTCTCTCTCTTGTTCAGGTAGCCCTCTGTTAAGTTGCAGTTAAAATCGCCTGAGATAATCATCTCGCAATTTTGATGTATCACTTTTATCAGGTTTATCAAATATGACAATCTTTCCCTTTTCTTCTTCTTTTTCAGGTGGATATATATATTTAAAATCAGTAACTTCCACGGGATTTTGTGTGAGAGACGCTTACATTCCAATTTCATGGCTTGTATCCAATTTTCTCCTAATTTCCAGTCCCGTTTTACCGTAGCGTATATTGACAGCCCCCCCTTGGGTGTCCATAGTTTGACATATTTTTTCTGCCAGGACATGATATTCTTCATATCCGACTATGGATCTTGATGTTAGATTCCATGTTTCTTGTAATAGGATTATGTTGAATCTTCCCAAGAAGTAGACGGTATCCTGGTCTTGTCCCATTTCTCTAAAACTGTGGTTGTTCCAGGAGCGGATTCTTATAATATCCTCGTTTTGTATGATCGATTGGACCTTCACACATTGTTCCCTTCAAGCTTTTTTGTTTTCATCAGGATCATTGTAAGTTCAAAATTTGGGGGACCCAGGACCAATCTTGATTTTCTTCTGCCTGTTATTTGGGTTGTCTGGGGCTTGGGCTGTATTTGTTTAAGCATATATCCTGACTTGATTGTTGTTTTTTCGGGGTCATACTTCTCGACCCCCTTAAAAAGGAAGTTGTTGATCTTTTATTTGTTTTGGTTGGCTGATGTGCCTCTTTATTTAATAGCGGGTATGAGTATTTTATACGTGTTGGATGTGCTAGCGTTATGCCCCAAGCTTCAAAGGCCGCTCTTGTTGAATATATCAATGCTGTTATTTCTTTTGAAGACCATGTTGTACTGTTTTATAAAATTGAATGATGGCAGTGGTAACTACTACTACAGTCAGCACCTCTGTTACGTTGTAGCAGATATTAAAGTAAGCTGTCTTATTGCGTGCTCAATGTTATAACACAGTGCCACCCGCAGTGTCCCCCTGTGTAGAAGCAAAGCCTCTAACCACATAAAATGTATAACAATATGTAACAGAGCACAGCATCAAACATAATTTCTTTTCCGATCAAATTCAAGTTGGACTTGTCTTGTCTTTTTAATGTCCAAATTCAGAAATATCACATATACAAATCCAAGTAGCAAGTATTTTGACAGCCAATAATAGTGAAGAGAAGTTGAACTGCGTTTGCTTGACAATCCAGAAAGATCCACAGCCGACACGTGTTTCGTCGCAGATGCGAATTCTTTAAAGCTCGATACGAGTTTTCTGTATCAATGAATCGAATCAAATCTCCAAAGGGTAGGTGCTTGACGGATTGTTCCTGACTTCATGCTCCTTGCAACTTGGCTTAATCCACTATTTGGTCGCTTTGTTGGACTTTATTTATTGCCCTTTTTCCTCATGCCGGGGGTGGAGTTATTCCTTGGTCAGTGTAAACTGGGGGCTTTTCTGGAATTTTGCGAAAGCTCTATTAGAAGGACACCCTTATTTACTTGTGCATGGTGTGGATTGTTCCGTAGTCAGTATAAACAGTTTTCTGCTTGTGTCTCCTTGTACTCAAGTGTCCCTTCAATTTTAGTGGGTTGGGTCGTAATGATTAACTCGTGCAGCAACACGGCGACCCCCTTTTTGGTTTATTTCCTCTACAGGGGACTGCAGGGGCTGCCAAAGCTGGCTGGTGAACTCCATTATTTTGATTATCGGTTTAATTACTGGTGTAACAGTCCCATTTAACACATTTAACACATTTTATTCTGTGTTTGCCTTGATGTATGCAGTGAGTGCGAGGGAGACAGGGGGCAGGAGGCAGGGGAGCGGGGGGTTTCTCAAGATGTGATCACTCGCTCTCTTTACCTGCTCATCTCAGCCCGATGTCCTGACTCTGACACTCCGCTCCTTCTAGACCTTTTAATCGGCTTTCCTCTCCTCTCTGCTTTCCTTTAGCTGGTTGCCAAGAGGTATTATGCTTCCATCTCTCTAGCCTGATAAAAATGCAAGGAAACGTGGTTGCAGCTGCCTTACGCGGAGGAGCTGGAGAGGTAGTAGGGAAAAGAGCCACCTCTCAGCTGGATTTGGGTTGTTTTAGGATTGTTAGTCTCTACCTGTTCTCCAGTCTCCTATCTCCTGGTCTGCTCCATTCCTTTTCTGTGGAGGCTGGGGGAGTGGGGGGGGGGGCTTTAAGGAGCAATGGGCAATGAGCAGGGAGAAGTTGGCAGGTAACACCGGACCCGGCACCAGCACCGCCCTGCTCTCAAAGCTCCAAGCACCAAAGTCAGGCCTCAATCAGCCTAAAAACTAGCTCCAGCCTTCCCCAGGCAAAGCACCACATCGTAGCTCCACGCTGCTCCGCTCCTGTCCGTACGCCGCACCTCTAACTTTGCCTGCAATAGCACCGGTACTAGCTCGCGGTGAAAAGCTCCTCTCCCCTCTCCTCACCTCAACGGCAGGGAACAGGAGCGGGGGCTGGAGCAAGGGAGGGAGTGGCCGCTAGTAACTCAGCTCGGCACGGCTTGGCGGGGGTGGCGGGCCTCAAAATCGGGTCACAAATCGGATCTCAATTGGCATGAGCGGAAAATCAGCACAAGTGGCACCAACAGCGTTCACAACGATCTGTGGTCCACTCTGCTCCACACACTCCTCGGGCTCGTATGACAGGCGTTCCAAAATCCTTGCAATACCACCACTAATACCACCGCCAATACCACCACCACCACCAATACCGCCACCACCATCAATACCACCATCACTGCCAATACCATCACCACCACCACCAATACCACCACCACCTTCAATACCACCACCACCAATGCCCCTACAATCAATACCACCACAAATACTACCACCACCAAAACAACCACCACCAACACCTCCACCACCAATACCACCTCCACCACCAATCCAGTAACACCACCACCAATACCACCACAACCAATATCACCACCACCATGCCAATACCACAACCGACAATACCGCCAACGCCAATACCACCACTGCCAATACCACCACCAATATGACCACCTCAATTAATACCACCACCAGTACCACCACCACTAATACAACCACCAATACCACCACCACAAATACCACCACCACCACCACAAATACCACCACCAATACCACCACTAATACCACCACCAGTAGCACCATCAATACCACCACTACTAATACCACCACCAAAGCCACCACCCCAATACCACCTCCACCAATACCACCACCAATACCACCACCAATACCCCCACCAATACCACCACCTCCAATACTACCACCTCCAATACCACCACCACCAATACCACCACCACTGCCACCACCACCAACACCACCACAACCACCACCACAACCAACACCACCACAACCAACACCACCACAACCAACACCACCACCACCAATACCACCACCACCAATACCACCACCACCACCATCAATACCACCACTACCAATACCACCACTACTACCACCACCACCAATACCACCACCACCAATACCACCACAAAAACTGCCTCCGCCAATACCACCACCAATACGACCACCTCAATCAAAATCACCACCACCAGTCCCACCACCACTAATACCACCAACACCACCACCACCAATACCACCACCACCAATACCACCACCACCACCACTAATACCACCACCAATACCACCACCAATACCACCTCCACCAATACCACCTCCACCAAGACCACCACCATCAATACCACCAACATTACCACCACAACCAACACCACCACCAATACCACCGCCAATACCACCACCACTGCTACTATCACCGCCATTTCCACCACCAATGCCACCACCACCAACACCAATACTACCACTACCACCACCACTTCCGCCAATACCACTACAAATACCAACACCACCTACACCACCAATACCACCACAAATACCACCACCATCACCACCACCAATACCTCCACCATCAATACCACTACCACCAATGCCACCACCGATACCACCACCATCCACCACCAATCCAATACCACGACCACCGCCAATACAACCACCAACGCCAATACCACCACCAGTACCACGACCACCAATACCACAACCACCACCAATACCACCACCAATACCACCACCACCACCAATACCCCTACACTCAATACCACCACCAATACCACCACTACCAACCCAGTACCACCACCACCAATATCACCACCACCAATACCACCACCAATACCACCAACACCACCACCGACACCACAGCCAATACCACTACCACCAATTCCACCACCAATACCACCACTTCCATCAATACCACATCCAATTCCACCACCAATACCACCACAACCAGTACCACCATGACCAATACCACCACCACCAATACCATCACCACCACCAACACCATCACCACCACCATTGCAAATACCACAACCATCGCCTGTACCACCATCAATATCACCACCAATACCACCTCCAATACCACCACCGCCAAGACTACCACCACCATCAATACCAATACCACCACCACCAATAGCACCACCACAACCAATACCACCACCATCAATACCACCAACATTACCACCACAACCAACACCCCCACCAATACCACCGCTAATACCACCACCACTACCAATACCACCACCACTAATACCACCACCAATACCACCACTACCTACACCACTTATACCACCAATACCATCACCACCACCAATACCACCACCAATACCACCACCACTACAATCAGTACCACCACCACTACCAGTCCAGTACCACCACCACTAATGTCACCACCACCAACACCACCACCAATACCACCACAGCCAATACAACCACCGCCAATTCCACCACCAATACCACCATTTCCATTAATACCACATCCATTGCCACCACCAATCCCATCACCACCACCAACACCACCTCCTCCACCAATACCACCACCATTGCCAATACCACAACCACTGTCGGTACCACCATCAATATCACCACCAATACCACCTCCAATAGAACCACCAATACCACCACCACCAATACCACCACCGCCAAGACTACCACAACCATCAATACCAATACCACCACCACCAATCCAATAGCACCACCACCAATACCACCACTACTGCCAATACCACCACCACCAATACCACCACCAACAATACCACCACCAATACCACCACCATCACCAATACCACCTCCACCAATACCACCACCAATACCACCAATACCACCACCACCACCACCAATATCACCACTACCAATACCACCACCACTAATACCACCACCACCAATAGCACCACCACTACCAATACCACCAACTCCTCCAATACCACCACCACCAGTACCACCACAAATACCGCCACCACCAATACCACCACCAATACATCCACCTCAATCAATACCACCACCAATACCTCCACCAATACCACCACCACAACCAACACTACCGATACCACCATCACCAATACCACCACCACCAATACCACTGCCAATACCACCACCACTAATACCACCACCACCATTAGCACCACCACCAATACCACCACCAATACCACCACCAACATCAATACCACCGCCAATACCACCAACATTACCACCACTACCAACACCACCACCAATACCACCGCTAATACCACTACCAATACCACCACTACCTACACCACCAACACCACCAATACTACCACCACCGCCAATACCTCCACCAATACCCCCACCACTACAATCCATACCATCACCACTACCAATCCAGTACCACCAACACCAATATCACCACCACAATACCACCACTGCCAATACCACCACCAATATGACCACCTCAATCAATACCACCACCAGTACCACCACCACTAAAACAACCACCAATACCACTGCCAATACCACCACCACTAATACCACCACCACAAATACCACCACCACCAATACCACCATCAATGCCACCATCAATATCACCACTACTAATACCACCACCAATACCACCACCTCCACCAATACCACCACTTCCAATATGACCACCTCCAATACCACCACCTCCAATACCACCACCACCAATACCACAACCACTGCCACCACCACCAATACCACCACAACCAACACCACAACCAACACCACCACCACCAATACCACCACCACCAATACCACCACTAACAATACCACCACCACTAATACAACCACCGTCGCCAATACCGCCACCAATACTACCACCACTACCACCACCACCAATACCACCAACACCACCAATACCACCACCAATACCGCCACCGCCAATAGCACCACAACCACCAATACCACCACCACCACTAATACCACCACCAATACCACTACCAATACCACCTCCACCTCCACCAATACCACCTCCACCAAGACTACCACCGCCACCAATACCACCACCATCAATACCACCAACATTACCACCACAACCAACACCACCACCAATACCACCGCCAATACCACTGCCACTACCACCGCCAATACCACTGCCACTACCACCGCTATTTCCACCACCAATACCGCCACCATCAACACCAATACTACCACTAGCAATACCACCACCACCACTACCAATACCACCACCACCAATACCACCACCACCAACACCACCAATACCACCACCACCAATATCACCACAAATACCACCAATACCATCACCACCACCAATACCACCACCACCAATACCTCCACCATCAATACCACTACCACCAATGCCACCACCGATACCACCACCATCCACCACCAATCCAATACCACCACCACCGCCAATACCACCACCAACGCCAATACCACCACTACCACCAATACCACGACCACCAATACCACGACCACCACCAATACCACCACCACCAATACCCCTACACTCAATACCACCACCAATACCACCACTACCAACCCAGTACCACCACCACCAATTCCACCACCAATACCACCAACACCACCACCAATACCACCACAGCCAATACGACCACCACCAATTCCACCACCAATACCAACACTTCCATCAATACCACATCCAATGCCACCACCAATACCACCACAAGCAGTACCACCATGACCAATACCACCACCACCAATACCACCACCCATACCATCACCACCACCAACACCACCACCATTGCCAATTTCACAACCACCGCCTGTACCACCATCAATACCACCTCCAATACCACTACCAATACCACCACCACCAATACCACCACCGCCAAGACTACCACCACCATCAATACCAATACCACCACCACCAATCCAATAGCACCACCACCAATACCACCACTACCGCCAATACCATCACCAATACTACCACCACCATCACCAATACCACCATCACCAATACCACCTCCACCAATACCACCACCACCAATACCACCACTACCAATACCATCACCACTAATACCACCACCACCAATACCACCAACTTCCTCCATACCACCACCAATACCACCACCACCAGTACCACCACAAATACCGCCACCGCCAATACCACCACCAATAAACCACCTCAATCAATACCACCACCAATACCAATACTACCGATACCACCATCACCAATACCACTGCCAATACCACCACCACTAATACCACCACCACCAATAGCACCACCAATACCACCACCACCCCCATCAATACCACCACCAATACAACCAACATGACCACCACAACTAACTCCCCCACCAATACCACCGCTAATACCACCACCACTACCACCACTACCACCACCACTAATACCACCACCAATACCACTACTACCTACACCACTAATACCACCACCACCACTAATACCACCGCTAATACCACTACCAATACCACCACCACTAATACCACCACCACCACCATCAATACCACCAACATTACCACCACAACCAACACCCCCACCAATACCACCGCTAATACCACCACCACTACGACCAATACCACCACCACTAATACCCACCACCAATACCACCACTACCTACACCACTAATACCACCACCACCAATACCACTACCACCGCCAATACCACCGCCAATACCACCACCAATACCACCACCACTGCAATCAATACCACCACCACTACCAATCCAGTACCACCACCACCAATATCACCACCACCAATACCACCAACACCACCACCAATACCACCACAGCCAATACGACCACCGCCAATTCCACCACCAATACCACCACTTCCATCAATACAACATCCAATGCCACCACCAATGCCACCACAACCAGTACCACCATGACCAAAACCACCACCACCAATACCACCACCATTACCATCACCACCACCAATACCACCTCCAATACCACCACCACCAATACCACCACCGCCAAGACTACCACAACCATCAATACCAATACAACCACCACCTATAGCACCACCACCAATACCACTATTACCGTCAATAACACCACCACCACCAATACCATCAACACTAATACCACCACCAATACCAATACCATCACCACCCAAGCCACCACCACCACCAACACCACCACCACCAATACCACCACCAATACCACCACCAATACCACCACCATTGCCAATACCATTGCCAATACCACAACCACTGCTGGTACCACCATCAATACCACCACCAATACCACCACCACTGCCAATACCACCTCCAATACCACCACCAATACCACCACTGCCAAAACTACCACCACCATCAATACCAATACCACCACCACCAATCCAATAGCACTACCACCACCACCAATGCCACCACCACCAATACCACCATCGCCAATACCACCACCACCAATACCACCATCACTGCCAATACCAATACCACCACCATCAATACCACCACCAATACCAGCACTAATACCACCACCATCAATACCACCACCATCAATACCACCACCAATACCACCACAAATCCAATACCACCACCAATTGCACAACCAATACCGTCACCACTGCCAATACCACCACCGTCACCAATACCAGCACCATCAATACTACCAGTACCACAGCCACTAATACCAATACCACCACCAACAATACCACCACTTCCACCAATACTACCAGTACCACTAACCCCACCACCACTGCCAGTACCACCAATACCACTCCCAATACCACCACCACTAATACCAATACAACCACCACCAATACCACTACTAATCCCACCACCAATGCCACCACTAATACCACCACCAATACCACCACCATTGCCAATACCACAACCACCGCCGGTTCCACCACCATCAATACCACCACCACTGCCAATACCACCCCTAATACCACCACCAATACTACCACCACCGCCAAGACTACCCCCACCACCAATCCAATAGCGCCACCAATGCCAATACCACCACCACCACCAATACCACCTCCACCAATACCACCACCACCAATACCACCACTTCCAATACCACCACCACTAATACCACCACCACCAATACCACCAACTCCCTCAATACCACCACCAGTACCACCACAAATACCGCCACCACCAATACCACCACCAATACAACCTCCTCAATCAATACCACCACCAATACCACAACCAATACTACTGATGCCACCATCACCAATACCACTGCCAATACCACCACTACTAATACCACCACTACCAATAGCAACACCAATACCATCACCACCATTACCACCACCAATACCACCAACATTACCACCACAACCAACACCCCCACCAATACCACCACCACTACCAATACCACCGCCACTAATACCACCACCAATACCACTACTACCTACACCACTAATACCACCACCACCAATACCACCGCTAATACCACTACCAATACCACCACCACTTATACCACCACCACTTATACCACCACCACCAATACCACCACCATCAATACCACCAACATTACCAGCATTACCACCACAATCAACACCCCCACCAATACCTCTGCTAATACCACCACCACTACCATCACTACCAATACCACCACCACCAATACCACCACCAATGCCATCACCACCACCAACACCACCTCCACCACCAATACCACCACCATTGCCAATACCACAACCACCGCCGGTACCACCATCAATATCACCACCAATACCACCCACCAATACCACCACCACCAATACCACCACCGCCAAGACTACCATAACGATCAATACCAATACCACCACCACCAATCCAATAGCACCACTACCAATACCACTATTACCGTCAATAACACCACCACCACCAATACCATCACCACCAATATCACCTTCACCAATACCAATTCCATCACCACCCAAGCCACCACCACCAATACCACCACCATTGCCAATACCACAACCGCCGCCGGTACCACCATCAATATCACCACCAATACCACCCACCAATACCACCACCACCAATACCACCACCGCCAAGACTACCATAACGATCAATACCAATACCACCACCACCAATCCAATAGCACCACCACCAATACCACTATTACCATCAATAACACCACCAATATCACCTTCACCAATACCAATTCCATCACCACCCAAGCCACCACCACCAATACCACCACCATTGCCAATACCACAACCACTGCTGGTACCACCATCAATACCACCACCAATACCACCACTGACAAGACTACCACCACCATCAATATCAATACCACCACCACCAATCCAATAGCACTACCACCACTACCGCCAATACCACCACCATTGCCAATACCACCTCCAATACCACCACCAATACCACCACTGACAAGACTATCACCACCATTAATACCAATACCACCACCACCAATCCAATAGCACTACCACCACTACCGCCAATATCACAACCACTAATACCACCATGGGCCAATACCACCACCACCAATACCACCACCACCAATACCACCATCACTGCCAATAACAATACCACCACCAATACCAGCACTAATACCACCACCATCAATACCACCACAAATCCAATAACACCACCAATTGCACAACCAATACCGTCACCACTTCCAATACCACCACCATCACCAATACCACCACCAATACCACCGCCATCAATACTACCCGTACCACAGCCACTAATACCAATACCACCACCTCCACCAATACCACCAGTACTACTAACCCCACCACCACTGCCAGTACCACCAATACCACGCCCAATACCACCACCACTAATACCAATACCACTACTAATCCCACCACTAATACCACCACCATTGCCAATACCACAACCACCGCTGGTCCCACCACCATCAATACCACCACCAATACCACCACCACTGCCAATACCACCCCCAATACCACCACCAATACCACCACCACCAATACCACCACCGCCAAGACTACCACCACCACCAATCCAATAGCGCCACTACTGCCAATACCACCACCACCAATACCACCACCTTTGCCAATACCACCTCCACCAGTACCACCACCACCACTGCCAATACAACCACCAATACCACCACCATCAATACCACCATGAATACCATCACCAATACCACCACCATGAATACCACCACCACCAATCCAATACCACCACCAATACCATCACCACTGCCAATACCACCACCATCACCAATACCACCACCAATACCACCAGTACCACCACCACTAATACCAATACCAACACCAACACCAATACCACAGCCAATACGACCACCGCCAATTCCACCACCAATACCACCACTTCCATCAACACCACATCCAATGCCACCACCAATACCACCACAACCAGTACCACCACCACCAATACCACCACCACCAATACCACCACCACTAATACCAATACCACCACCACCAATACTACCACCACTAATACCACCACCAATACCACCACCAATACCAACGCCAATACCACCACCAATACCACCAACACCAATACCACCATCATTGCCAATACCACAATCACAACCAATACCACCACCACCAATACCACCACCACCAATACCACCACCACTAATACCACAACCACTGCCAATACCACCTCAAATACCACCACCACCAGCAGCAGCACCACCACCAATACCACCACCGCCAATACCACCACCACCAATACCACCACCATCAATGCCACCACCACCAATCCAATAGCACCACCACAAATACCACCATTACTGTCAATACCACCAATGCCATCACCACTAATACCACCACCAATACCACCTCCACCAATACCATCACCACCCAAGCCACCACCACCACCAATACCACCACCATTGGCAATACCACCACCACCGCTGGTACCACCACCAAAACCACTGCCAATACCACCGCCAATACCACCACCAATACCACCACCAATACCACCACCACCAATACCACCACCGCCAAGACTACCACCACGATCAATACCACCACTACCACCACCCCACCAGTCCAATAGCACTGCAACCAATACCACCACTATCGCCAATACCACCTCCACCAATACCACCTCCACCAATACCACCACCACTGCCAATACCACCACCATCAATACCACCACTAATACTCCCACCAATACCACCAGAAATACCAACACCAATACCAACACTAATACCATCACCTTCAATACCACCACCACCACCAATCCAATACCACCACCAATTGCACAACCAATACCATCACCACTGCCAATACCAACATCACCAATACCACCACCATCAATACCACCAGTTCCACCGCCACTAATACCAATACCACCACCAACAATACCACCACCTCCACCAATACCACCAGTACCACTAACCCCACCACCACTGCCAGTACCACCAATACCACTCCCAATACCACCACCAGTACTACCAATACCACCACCACCAATAACACTACTAATACCACCACCAATGCCACCACTAATACCACCACCAATACCATCACCACTGCCAATACCACCACCATCAATACCACCATCAATACCACCACCAATACCACCACCACTGCCGATACCACCTCCAATGCCACCACCAATACCACCACCACCAATACCACCACAGCCAAAGCTACCACCACCACCAATCCAATAGCACAACTACCGCCAATACCACCACCACCAATACCACCAATACCACCACCAACAACACCATTGCCAATATCACCTCCACCAATACCACCACCACTACCACCACCATCAATACCACCACCAATACCATCACCAATACCATCAATACCACCACCACCACCAATCCAATACCACCACCAATTGCACCACCAATACCATCACCACTGCCAATACCACCACCATCACCAATACCACCACCAATATCACCAGTACCACCACCAATACCACCACCACCAATACCACCAGTAACACTAACCCCACCACCACTGCCAGTACCATGAATACCACTCCCAATAACACCACCAATACGACCACTAATACCTCCACCAATACCACCACTACCGCCAATACCACCACCACCACCACTACCAATACCACCACCATCAATACCACCACTAATACCACCACCAATACCAGCACTAATACCATCGCCGTCAATACCACCACCAATCCAATACCACCACCAATTGCACAATCAATACCATCACGACTGCCAATACCACCAACATCACCAATACCACCACCATCAATACCACCAGTACCACCTCAACTAATACCACTAACCCCACCACCACTGCCTGTACCACCAATACCACTCCCAATACCACCACCACTAATACCAATACCACCACCACCAATACCACTACTAATACCACCACCAATGCCACCACTAATGCCACCACCAATACCACCACCATTGCCAATACCACAACCACCGCTGGTCCCACCACCATCAATACCACCACCAATACCATCACCACTGCCAATACCACCTCCAATACCACCACCAAGACCACCACCACCAATACCACCACCGCCAAAACTACCACCACCACCAATCCAATAGCACCACCACCAATACCACCACCATCGCCAATACCACCTCCACCAATACTACCACCACCACTGCCAATACCACGACCAATACCACCACCATCAATACCACCACCAATACCATCACCAATACCACCACCATCAATACCACCACCACCAATCCAATACCACCACCAATTGCACCACCTATACCATCACCACTGCCAATACCATCACCAATACCACCACCAATATCACTGCCATCAGTACCAACAGTAACACCACCACTAATACCAATACCACCAGTACCACTAACCCCACCACCACTGCCAGTACCACCAATACCACTCCCAATACCACCACTAATACCACTACCAATACCACCACCAATACCAATACCACCAACACCAATACCACCACCAATACCACCGCCACCAATACCACCCCCACTAATACCACCACCACCACCAATAGCACCACCACTGCCAGTACCACCAATACCACTCCCAATACCACCACTAATACCACTACCAATACCACCTCAAATACCACCACCACCAATACCAGCACCACCACCAATACCATCACCGCCAATACCACCACCACCAATACCACCACCATCAATACCAATACCACCACCACCAATCCAATAGCACCACCACCAATACCACCACCACTAATACCACCACTACCAATACCACCACCACCAATACCACCACCACCAATACTACCACCATCAATACCACCACCAATACCACCACCAATACCACCACCGCCAATACCACCACCAACACCACCACCAGTACCACCACCACCAATACCACCACCACCACCAATACCACCACCATCAATACCACCACTAATACCACCACCATCAATACCACCACCAATACCATCACCAATACCACCATCAATACCACCACCACCAATACCACCCCCAATGCAATACCACCAATACCACCACCGCCAATACCGCCACCACCACCAAGAACACCTCTAATACCACCACCACCATTACCACCACCAGTTCCGATAACTCTACCACCACTGCCAGTACCACCAATACCACCACCACCAGTACCATCACCAATAACAATACCACCACTAATACCACCAATACCACCACCACCAGCAATACCACCACCACCAATACCACCACCACCAATACTACAAGAAATACCACCACCACCAACACCACCCCTACCACCAATATCTCCACCAATACCAGTACCACCACCACTAATACCAATACCAGCACCACTAAAACCACCACCACCAAAACCACAATGTCTGCGCCTCTCGCTCACTAGTAATAGCATAATAGCAGTGGCACTGTACGAGGCCAGAGCTGCAGCCGAGACCATTCTTCCGTCCCTCCCTCCATGCCTACCATAAAGCAGAGCCCGTCCTGCACCAGGAGGTGAAGCCAGGGTCCTACTACAGCTGGAGTGTTTTTAATTAGGCCAAAGATAGCAATAAAATTACTCATTTCCACACTGCACACTCAAATCATGGAGAGGGCAGGAAATAGCCCCCCCTCCGGATCTTCCTCCTGAGCCGCAACAGTGTAATCACAGAGTGAAAGTTGTTGGAACGCTTTGTTAGTGTTTATAGCTCGGATCATATATAACTCTCACTTCACACTTTGTGTCTGTGTAATTTACAACACTTGCACATCTTCTTAACTGCTCTATTTATCACTACTTTGAAGACGTCGCAGACCGGTCTCTTCCTCTGATATTTACAGTCTAGCAAGTGGTCGAGAAGGCCCTTTATTGCAAAGCAATAGGTCTCACATTTGCAAGAATTTAAGTTAATAGTATTGTAAATGAAAATACCTTTTATTTATGTTTTAAAACCCAAAACATAAATAAAAGGCATTGCCATTTACAATGCCAATAGCTCAAACTCGCGTGATTGCGAGACCTACTGCATTGCAAAGCTTGTTCATTTACTGATTGTGGTATTTAGGTTTTAAACTGATACTAATGAAGTAAGACATTTTGTCTTTTTTTTTTTTACATATGCGAACACTGGCCAAATATTACAAAGCTGTCACAGAATGTGACACATTTCAGTGCATTATTTGCCTTCTTGCCTTGTAATCAGGGTCTGACTGGTCTATAAAGCAATGAGGCAGTGCCAGATGACATGTTCTAACAGATCAGGGGGCAAGCAATTTTTTGGCAGTTGGTGGGTGGTTTTATGGCCAAGTGGGCTGTTTTTCACTGTTGATTTCCCTGATATTGTGACTTTTTGCAACTTTTTAAGCTATTGGCTTTGCTAATGGAGGCCACTTTCATTTTGGTGCCGGGTCCTATTTTTTTGACCAAGTCCGACCCTGCTTATAAGTTAGGTAAACGTGCTGCATAAATTAGTCCTAACATGCAGCATAATTCCAGAGGCTCTGCAAATACGGTATTGTGCCAAAGAATGCGTGTTCAAAAATTACAGCCAATGTTTTGCCTGTTCATGAGTTACTCTGCACAGCAGGATTATATATCTGTACTATTGCTGCCTGCCCATTACATACTTGCCAAATGAGATTCACTCAATGTACTATGCCACGGAAATTGGTGCTGTACAACAGGATATCTACCCTTCCATTGATATGCCACAGAATCTCCACCATATCACTTACTGTCTTAAAGAATCCCAACCCATTAGTTACAAAGCACAGCACGAAATCCTTTCTATCAGGTACTGTACTGCCTGCAGAATGCACACAACCCAGTTATTCTGAAAGTAAGGGCCCTGAGTTACTGTGCCATGGGAAGCATACACTTCCACTACTAGGACAAGAGATGGTGGGCATCTGTTTTAAGTGTCACTTCCTCACAGAATGATTGTTCTATAAGTTACTAGGCTACAACATACCTTGTCTCCCAATCTTATTTTCCCTTTCTTATTTCACAGTCTTTATTTCTCCATTATCCTCTTTCTCCTTTACTCTTTAGAAAATGAAGGAAAGGAGGAGAGGAGGAGACCAAGAGATAGTTATCCCATACTGTTCTTTCTGAATCTACTCACATTATTCTCCTCCCTCCCACACTCACTTTCCAACTTTCTCACGTTAGCTGTCCCACTATGTCTCACCCTACTCTGTCTTATTCTCAGTGACTCTCACGTGTGGTCAGTCTAACCCAATCACTCTCTCAATTACACTCTCACTCACTATTTCACTGATTATCAATTGTGTTGTGTCATTCTGTTATATCTCTCTTATTTCCCTTCCCATTTATTCAATCTCTTGTTTGCAGACTTTGATCTGCTCAGTATATCGCTTTCAGTTGTTCTCCCACTCTACCTTCACTCTCCTAACTTTTCTCCTAACTCCAATCTTCGCACTCAATTAAAAGTAGGGTGGAGCGACCTTTTCAGTTGGGACACCTCCTTGCACAACTATAACCAGCCCGGTGCTCCTGCACCCGGATTTTCTAGGTAAAGGGACATCAGACCCAATTTTATGGGCCAGATAACCCAGCCGGTGAAATCACATTAGGCTTGAGCTTCAGGTGCAGCCTGGCCTTGGCCCCCAGCTAAACCCTTTCTATGGTACAGGCGAAGCATAGAATCCTCCACCTACTATCCAACAGTCTCCACTGAGCTCTGACGTCCTCTCTACCCCCGCCTTTTGCCCCACACTAAGCACCACTGCTATCATTTACCACCTGTTATGAGTAGGTGGTAAATGGATGCATATTTGTCCCAGAAATTAGGACTACACATGTTATTTTTGACCCAGTAAATCCCAGATCTGTTTTTTAATTCCCATTTATGTGTGGGGATGTAGGTATTGGAGGGGATATCAGTGGGAAACGCTATTTCTGGCCAAATAGTATTGTTACACATAAATCCAGTCACCTTGTAATCCTGGCCTTAGTCTCCATCTCACTCACTAATACACACATTGTATCATGTTCACGCATACTTAGTCACTTACTCTCTCTCAGCATCTCTCACATACTAACATCACTGTGCCTCACTGTGCCTCACTTATTGTTAAGCGATTAGAAGCAACCGTGTAAATGTGGCATAAGAGATAGACATTTTAAGAACATATAGGACACTGGCATGATCATAGTTAGTATTTTTAATAACTTTATTTCACAGCTGCACTAAAAACAAGTCAGTATAGTGAGTGCTGCAGATGCCGACAGGCTGTACTTAAAAAAAAAAAACAGGGATGTCTAAATTCTCATTGCCTCAAGCCCTGTAGGCAGTTTATAACCTCCAGTTTTATCTTCTTAATGTGGTGGGGTATGATGGGATCAGTCAAGGCATTGAGTGACTTACAATGTAAAATCAACACAGGAGTGCTTCTCATTCACTGCAGGCTATAAGACTAAGGAGAAGTCTACTGGAAACAGGACAAATGTGTTCAGACAGCCAGTAGTAAAATAACTATAGATCCTGCCTTCATTTAGGTATGTGTGCTGGTATTTATAAGGTGCGTCCCTTTCAACTTGTGCTCTCTTTACAACTCATTAACAGCTGCCTACAGTAGGACACTTTGTAATGTGTACATCCATTTGTCCCCAGCACGGTTAACATTACACGTATGAGCAGCCGACCAGCCGCGCTCCTTAGAGCGAAAATAGGTCTTGACCTAAAAAAGATTGGAGGTGGAGGCCAACCACTTACCCTCTTTGTCCATTGGAGTGGTCTAGGGATAGACGCGAGCACTGTGAAAACTTAAAATTCAAGGTACTAGCAGTAGACTGTTTAAACATCTCAATGCCACAAGTGTACCTACCATCACAATAAAAGCAGCCGTATCAGCCAAGAAAGTCAGCCAAAATAGCTTGGGAGGATAACCAGCATCTGTAGCTACAGAAAGGCCACCTGCCACCAGTGATTCCTACCTTGCTCCTCCTTCATTCTCCACTTCAGTAGGGAGTAGCACCAGCAGTCATCTGGAAGAAAGGAGAAATATCACAAAGGACATGAGTGCCAAGTGTTGTGCTCAATTGCAGTTCTCCGAAGTTCAAATTTTCCTCTCGAGCCATACCTCCAAAGATGTTGAGCTGCTTCAACAAGACATCAACAGCCTTCTGGGCAAGGAAGCTCTGGAGAATGTCCCTCATTCCAAAAAGGAAATCTGTGTTGAATCAGTAAGACATCACCATGACAGTGTACAAGCATATGGGGATGCACTCAATCCAGATTTTTGTCTCTTGAAGGTCAGGCAATTCGGAATTGGCTAGATGCCAGGTGCATCCATGTTACTGCAGTCCACTTTCCAGGAGTTCAGAACTCAAAGACAGACTTCACAAGCAGTGAAGTGGGTGCCTATTAAACAGTGTGTTTCAGCATAATATCTTTTGCGAATAGGGATTTCCTCCCATAGATCTTGTGACAAATGCAGAAAACAAAAAATCTCAAACTGCGCCTCCAGGTTTTACTCGTACGGCACATTGAGGAATGCTGTTATGATAGACTACTCAGGAAACCTGACAAGATCTTACTGAAAAAGCTTTACCCCCAGAGCGACTACTTTTTATTCTAGATTAAACCAGCAGAAGGGCCTCAGAGGAGCATAAACAATTTATAGGAATGTATTTAAAAAAAGGTTTGTCATAGGTAGACTAGGCCTATACAACGGCCTTCTTTAAATACATGGCAAAGAGATTTAAAAGCCACTCTTTTTTCCACTGGAGCCCAGTGCAAAGATTTTAGAGCATCTGAAATAGGAAAAAAATGTGAAAATCCTAGTACCATTTTGGCGGCCACATTCTGAATCCTCGGCAACTTCCTCATTTGGCCAATATCCAACCCCAAAAACCAGAGTTGCAATCGCCCAGACGACTATGTATAGTTGCCTGAATCACCACTCATTCACATTCTTTGGAACGAAGCGCAGAATTTTCTTAAGCACCTTCAAAAGGAAGAAGCAGGTTGAAGTCGCATGTTTAACCTGCTCAGCTACGTAAAGTTCCAGCTCCTGATATACACCCACATTTTTAATCACCTAGACAGGGGGAGACCGGACAGACCAGGAAGGAGGCCTCTGTTTTATCTGAATTAAACTTCAAGGAGTTTTGTTGTAACCAAGCTGATAACACATTCATACATCAATGGAAATGCTCACAAGGGTCAGCACCCCACCTATCCAAAATAGTGATTTGCAGAGTATTATCAGCATTATTGATATGCTGCAGGGCAAATGATTTTAAGGGTTTCACCAGTGGGCATACATACATATAACAGAATGGCTGGCTCAGTACTGACCCCTTAGGAGTCTTTGGAGTGTAGTCTTGTATTCTGACAAATTTAAAGGAAAATAGACCGCATGTGACCTATTTGTTAAATAGGAGACACTCCTTTCTAAAGCCCTGTCTTCAATCTAAGATTTCTGCAGTCTGGCGCGAAGGATGGTATGCGATACTGTATCGAAATCTGCAGACAGATTTAATAGCAGTAGGGCTTAAGACTTTGCTTCGCCCATCAGCATTTGAAGAACATCCATCACCGCTAGTAGGGCAATTTCTGATGGATACTTCTGCATGTGTATTCCTCACCTTTTGAATACCCCCTATGCCAGCATTCCACGGGAAATTCTTTCCTAGATCTCCCCACGCTGATGAGGACGTCACAGTGGGCCGGCTCCGCACACAGTATCGCGTGTCGTCACCGGAACCACAAAAGGACCTTTGTCGGCGTGATGACTTCAGTTCCCTTTTTTACGTGCCGTCGACGCCAACGGATTTTCTGGGCTCTCCATTTTCATAGAGAGAAAACTTTGTAACCTTGTTTCTGTTTCTTTAGGAAATGGCTACTTCGAGGAAAACAGGTTTTAAACCGTGTAGGGAATGTGGCGGGCACATGTCCATTACGGACCCGCAGGAAGATTGCCTTTGGTGCCGTTCCTCGGACCACGATGTCGAGGAGTGCAGAAGCTGTAGAAAATGAACCCGAAAGCGATCAAGGATCGGGAGGCCAAGTTATTTATGGCCAAAGCTAAACAGGAGAAGAGTGGAAGGAAAAGGGCGAAGTCTTCATCTTCGCACACGTCTAGGTCAAAAAAACATAAGAGGTCCAAGAAGAGACACGCTTCATGACATCGCTCTTCGAAGTCAAGAGTACTGACGTTGCAGACGAGGTCGCGGTCGAAGTCGCGGTTGAGGTCAGTGACTCCAGTTGAACGATCTCAAAGAAAGGATTATGGGCCAGATGTAGGTCGGTCGGTAACGGCCGAAAATCGGTATTTTCGGCCGTTACCGACCGGAAAATCAGATTTGGTATGTAGGGCCCAGAATTTTACAGATTCGGTAAATTTACCGATCGGTAAATTTACCGAATCTGTAAAATACCGAATCGGTATTTATACCTATTCGGTATTTTTGATATGTAGGTGGGACTCTTCTGAGTCCCACAACCCTTACCGATTCTGTATTTTACCATCAAATATATTTGATGGTAAAATACCGATTCAGGTGTGCATGCACATGTGTGCATGCACACCTGTGCCATATGACAGGCAGACCTGCCCTTAGGGCAGGTATGCCTGCCACATGGCCACCGAATCTTTTTTGGGGGTGCTAGAGGGTGTCAAAGTGACACCCCCTGCACCCTTGTCAAAATCTGTATTTACCGATTCGGTAAATACCGACCGGTAATGCCCCATTCATTCCTATGGGCTTCAAAGCCCATAGGAATGAATGGGCCATTACCGGTCGGTATTTACCGAATCGGTAAATACAGATTTTTACCGATTCGGTAGCAGGAACATCTGGATGTTCCTACATCTCAACCCCTTAGATTTACCGATTTTTAATTACCGAATCGGTATGATTCGGTAATTAAAAATCGGTAAATCTATTTTACCTACATCGGGCCCCTAATTTCTCCTTCGCCTTCTCCTAATGTGACGCCGGTATCATCTCCGAAGCCGGAAGTGTCTCCAGCTTCTGATGTCACTTTTCATCATGATAATTCTCCGGGTCCAGCGGCTTAGCTGAATCCGCGTGAGTCCTCTCCAGTCTGTGAGACTTCACCTGTGCGGGCTCCGACCCCGGCTCCGCAGGCTCCAGTTCAGCCTCAGGTGACGCCCCATCAGGAAGGTGCGGATCCTTACCCTCCTTTTCCTGCTCCTCGGGCTGATTCATCGTATTTTTTTAAATGCTACATTTGGCATGTTTGCTAGAGCCTCGACTCCATCCAGGGTGCCTTCGGGCCCCGTGGGTCAGTTGGCTTTTAACCTGGGAGTACCTCAATACTATGCCCAGGCTCCTTTTGTGCCATTTATGCCGTTGACTCCAGCTTGGCATTTCCCGGCGCCGAGGACCTTTACTGCGGCTCCGCAGACGCCATCTGCGGTTGGGTCGGCTTCGCAGCGAGATCGGTCGACGTCGAGGAACGAAGCCGAGGCTCCTCCAACGACGTTGCTGTTGTGTTCTCCGGCGTCGCATATGGCTCCACCGATGCCGTTGCCTAAACATCTTTCCAGGAGAGAGGCACAAAGGTTACTTGAGGAGGAGGAGTATCTGCATGAGCAGGAGGAAGGTGAAATTATAGAATCTGTGGATGAATTTGAAGACCTTCAGGATGCAAGTGGCCTTGACACTTCCCCTGAATATAACCTGCCTTGTGCTTCTGGTGATTTAATTCAAGACGTGGCACCTTACCATGTGGTGATAAGGAAGGCGGCTGATTTGTTGGGTCTTAAACTTCTGACTGCGGAGGTCAAGTCTAACATTCTTATAGAGGTTTTGAATAATTCTTCTTCCTCTGAACCTCTGCTTCCTTTTACAGAAACTTTAACAGAGCCAATTTTAGAGGTTTGGCAGAAACCTTTGTCTGCTCCGGCTGTATCTAAATCAATATCAAGGAGGTACAGGCCTGCACCTAGTGATCCAGCGTTCTTGTCATCTCACACAACACCTGAGAGTCTGGTTATACAAGCATCTTACTCGAAGCAGTCTTCTAGTGCATTCCCAACCATTTTGGGTGACAAGGTTTCTAAGAAAATGGAGCAAGCAGCAAAAAAGGTGTTTTCTTCTGCCAGTATGGCTTTAAAATCTACAAATGCGACTTTCCTTTTAGGTAGATACATCCATGCATTAATGGACTCTGTTGTTCAGTTGGCTCCTAAGTTACCTGAGGAAGACCGTGCCAATTTCTTGGAGGACCTTTCTGACTCACAAGCTGCAGCACGCCAAGTAATTCAGTCAGGCATGGATTCTGCTGACTCTGTGGCACATATTATGGGTTCATCGGTAGCAACAAGGAGGCAAGCATGGCTCTGTTCTTCGGGCATTTTTGCTCATGTTCAAGCCACGCTGTTAGATCTTCCATTTGATGGGTCAAGACTCTTTGGTTCGAAGGTGGACTCTGCCTTAGAGCGTTTCAAATACAGCAGAGCTACTGCAAGATCTTTAGGCCTCCAGGTGCAGTCTAGAGGCCATGGCTATAAAATATATTGAGGATTTGGGAGATCTGCTTCCTTTCGTGGACAACAGCAGTCCTAGCAGAGTCAACAACAGCAAAATCCTTTGTACAAGTCATACAGGGGAAGAAATAAAAGAGGCTTCAGGGGAGCAAATCGTCAGCCATCTTCTTCGTCCCCCTCCACCTCCTCTCCCACCACTGTTGGTACAACAGGAAAGCAGCTCTAGATTACCCATCTTGGAGCATGTTGGTCCGGTTGGAGGTCGGGTGTCCCACTTTCTACAAGATTGGAGACTAATCACTTCCGATCGTTGGGTCTTGAATCTTGTAGAGAATGGGTACACCCTCCCTTTCTTGGAGTTTCCTCCTTACCCTCCTCGCCGGAGTGGGTGCTCAGAGGACCATTTACTGCTTTTAAAGCAGGAATTCTTGTTTTGCTTCACAAAGGTGCAATAGAGGTGGTTCCAGAGCAGGATAGGGGTCAGGGTTGCTACTCCCGGTATTTTCTGATCCCCAAAAAGGATGGTCGTTTCAGACCAATCTTGAACCTCAGGATTTTGAACCTTTACCTCAGGCAGGAGAAGTTCAAAATGTTAACGTTAGCACAGGTTCTTCTTGCGCTGCAACCGGAAGACTGGATGGTGTCCATCGATCTGCAGGATGCGTACTTTCATTTTCCCATCCTGAAGTCGCATCAGAAGTATCTCCGGTTTATGGTAGGATCGTAACACTACCAGTTTGCGGTCCTCCCGTTCGGTCTTACTTGAGCACCTTGTGTCTTTACAAAGGTGATGGCAGTGGTAGTGGCACATCTCAGAAGGTTAGGGGTGCCTGTTTTCCCCTACCTGGACGACTGGCTGCTCAAAGCGGAGTCTCCAGAGTTGGTTTCGCGCCACTTGCAGTGACAACTCTTGTTGTCAAATTGGGTTTCTCGATAAATGTACCCAAATCTCACCTGGTGCCTTCTCAGCGCAGCCTGTTTATAGGTGCAATACTGGACCCATCTGTATGTCGAGCATGCCCGCCCCCGCAGAGGATTCTCGACATACAAGAAATGATTCCTTTGTTTCACGATGGAGCGGTTGTTCCAGTCCTGAAGATTCTTTGCCTGCTCAGGCTGTTCGCTTCCTGCATTCTGTTGGTCAACCATGCACGCTAGCACATGAGGGCACTCTAGTGGTGCCTCCGCAGTCAGTGGTATCAGCACAACGGAGATCTCGTGGAAAGGATCAGAATTTCCAGAGAAGCTGCTGCAGAACTAACTTGGTTGAGTGTGCAGGGCAACCTGTCTCAAGGAAAGCCTTTTCAGTCTCCGACGCCGGTGGCCACAGTGATCACAGATGCCTCCACTCTAGGGTGGGGTGCTCATCTGGAAGTCAAAGGTCTTTTGTCTCCAGAGGAAAGGTTGCTTCATATCAACCTGTTGGAACTGCGGGCGATACGTTTTGCGCTCAAGGCCTTTCTCCCTTCCCTTGCCTTCGCGGTCGGTCAGTTCAGGTCCTGACAGACAACATCACCGCGTGTGATACATTATCAAACAGGGAGGTGTTGGGTCGTTCCGTCTCTGCCGAGAGGTGTTGTGGCTCTGGTCCTGGGTTCAGGGCCAACGGATTTGTGTGTTAGCAAATCATCTGACCGGTGTACTAAATGTTCGTGCGGACAGTCTCAGTCGCGTTACTCTACCGATCATGAGTGGCGGCTTCATCGGAGGTTGTCCTTCACATCTTTCAGATGTGGGGGTCTCCTCGGTTGGACTAGTATGCCACTCTAGAGAACGCTCATGCCCGTTGTTCTGCAGTCTCCATCGTCAGTTGCAGGGAGCGTTGGGGGACGTGTTTCAGATAGATTGGAGTTTTAAGCTTCTTTACGCGTTTCCTAGCATAGCCTTGATTCCTCGGGTTCTGAGGAATATTCGCCAAGACCGGGCCCAAGTTATATTGATCGCCCCGGATTGGACAAGAAGGGTGTGGTACACAGACCTACTTCCCCTCTCATTGCACCCTCCGCTCCGTCTCCCTCTCAGGGCAGACCTTCTCTCGCAGTCACAGGGGCAGGATTTACACCCCCACCTCCAGAGCCTGCACCTTCATGCCTGGAGATTGAACAGGGCAACCTGAGTTCTTTCTCTCTACCACCAGAGATAGTGAATGTTATTTTATTGTCCAGGTGACACTCCACTAAATCTGTTTACTCTTCCCGTTGGTCCAGGTTTGTGAAGTGGTGTGGAGAGAGGGATATCAATCCTCTTAAGGCCCGTTTATCTAACATTTGGGGATTTTCCCTTTCTTTGGCACAGCAAGGTTGTGCTGTAGCTACTGTCAAGGGCTATTTATCAGCGTTGTCAGCCTTTATTTGTTTGCAAGATCAGCCATCCTTATTTAGGTCCCCCATTGTAATGAGGTTCATTAAGGGCCTTACAAATATGTTTCCTCCCACTCTTTACATTATGCCACATTGGGATTTGAATCTAGTCCTTATGTTTCTAATGGGTTCTCCTTTTGAGCCTCTTCACTCTTGTCCATTGAGGCTTCTTACTTTTAAAACGGTTTTCTTGATTGCCATTACCTCGGCTAGGAGGGCAAGTGAGCTTTAGGCTCTTAGCTCCAAACCTCCTTTCCTGACCGTTCATGCGGATAAGTTGGTTCTAATGACCAGGGCTGCTTTCCTTCCCAAAGTGGTTACCCCTTTTCACATGGGACAATCTATTACTTTGCCTACTTTTTATCCTCCCCCTCAGTCTTCCAAGGACAAAGAAAGGTTGCATCGATTGGACCCTAAAAGAGCTATCCGCTTTTATTTGGACCGGACTAGTGATCTAAGACTGGATGATCAGCTCTTTGTGGGCTATGTTGGGAAAATTAAAGGCAAGGCAGTGCACAAGAGGACGCTGTCAAGGTGGATCATTTTGTGCAGCAAGATTTGCTACGCTCCGGCCAAGAAAGAACCTCCGGAAGGTATAAGAGCTCATTCAACAAGAGCTAAGTCTAGTTCTTCTGCGTTGGCTAGAGGTGTTCCTGTTCTTGATATATGTAAAGCAGCACCTTGGGCCTCCCTCCATACCTTTGCAAAGCATTACTGCTTGGATTCTGAGGTCAGGAGGGATGGCCATTTTGCTTGTTCTGTTTTGCAGGATTTTTTGGTCTAGTCAGGTGGACACCCTCCTCCGGGAGAGGTACGGCTTTGGGAATCTCTTCAAAAAGTGAGGAATCCACAGGCAGAAGTATCCATCAGAAGAACAAGTTACTTACCTTCGGTAACGCTTTTTCTGGTGGATACAACATCTGCCTGTGGATTCCTCACGATCCCACACGCCTTCCCATTGTCCACCTGTTTCTACCAACAAAAAAAAAGGAAAAGAGAAAAGTTTTATGTGATTCATGTTTAAGTATAATGATGAGAAATGCTTTATGCTAGCTTTTTCTCTTTGCCTTTATTGATTATGCAATTGTGATTTTGCATTTGTGTATGTATATATTTGATATTTTAGGGATATATTTGAAAATGTGTCGGTCCGCCCGTCTGCCTCGGTGGCACGGAAAAAATGGGTGGAATTGACGTCATCACGCTGACGAGGTCCTTTTGTGGTTCCGGTGACGTCACACGATGCCGCGTGTGGAGTCGGCCCATTGTGACGTCCTCATCGGCGTGGGGAGAGCTAGGAAAGAATTTCCAGCGGAATGCTGACGCAGGGGGTATTCAAAAGGTGAGGAATCCACAGGCAGATATTGTATCTACCAGAAAAAGCATTACCGAAGGTAAGTAACTTGTTCTTCTGTGCTGTGTGAAGGGCGACACCCTGACTGTGCTGAATCTAGAATTTGTCCGTTAGCCGCCAACTCCAATAGGAATTGACTAACATGTTTCTCCAAGATTTTGACGGCAACTGGTAACAGAGACATTGGTTGAAAATTGGAAAGTTACAAGGGATCTGAGCTAGGTTTGTTTTTACAAAAGTAATATCAGTGCTTTTTTCCCAACCTTCTGGATCATGTCTTGTAGATAAGGAGCTATTGCACACCTTAAATAATGAAGGTCTAAAGGCTACCGCTGCCACTTTCCATGTTACTGTGGAATGGCCACAGCAGCAGTGGTTCACAAACTTTTTACATTACTCAGGGTGCACTCACAATAGGCTGCTTTGCAGCCTGGATATCCAGTTGAGGTTAGGGACCCATATTCTACATTTCAAACCTCCATCATTGAGCTGTAAAGCCTGGCTACTGAACCCAAGCAAAATGGACAGTCCATTCTTCCTCAAAATTGTGTGGCCATTTTAAAAGAGGTTATGTGTCCATCCACTAATGCATCCTATGCTTTAACTGAAAGAGATTCTGCCTCTGATGTATCCAGAAGAATATCAATCAGTTGCCAGGAGGAGGCAGTACTTTCATATTGTCTCCATTTGACAAAAGTTGAGATTGTTTTCTTTGATAAAGGCACATCTTGCAGCCATTATTGTATATAGGAAAATGTTATTTACCTGCCTCTTTTCAATCCCTGTAGTAAAATATTTTCTAGAAGGGATTAAAAAGATCTTTCCACTACTAAAGAGACACACTCCTCAATGGGAGCTTAATATAGTACTATCAAAATGTATTAAATCCCTATCTCCTTTGAACCAGTTGGTAATGCACCTCACAACATGTAATTGTGAAAGCAACATTTGATGTAGCCATTACATCTCTCCACAAATTTAATTGAGATTAAGAAGCTATGCTGTAATGATCTCTCTATAGTTTTCCATAAAAGTAAAGTTATCATCATAAGAAGAAGTCTGTGAAAGACATGCACAATGTATGTCTCTGGTGTCTAGGGTTTTCACGCATCTCCAAGTCTTGCAGGGACTACACCTGAATGAAGGCTATCCAGGACCACAAAGCCAAACAGTATGTCGCTGAACACAGTCAAAAGGCATGTGAGAGTTTTCCCCAGTCAATGACAGGGTCTCTTCCCTATTCTAGAGACTGTTCATGCAAAACTTATTTTTCGCACTACAAATCTTCAGGTAAGAGCTGGTAGTAGAAAAACCATAAAAAGACAACTCGACACTCTCAACCAGAAAAGTCGCTGGGATGTCAAGGAGCGTCTTGATCTGTGTCCCGGTGTTCTACAGAGGAAGCAATTCCACAAATTATCCCGAAGCACCCTGAGTTTTATGATCCAATAATGACAACCAAAAGGCGGTTAGCTAAATAAAACAAGGCTGCTTATCTGACTAAAGGAAATTATAAAGGCTGTGCTCAAGAATGAAGTCAAACACTCTCATTCTAAGCGCAAGCAAAAAAAAATGATGATTGTAAAGCACGCCTCGCTCTCTGTATGGGTTGTGAAGATATGCATCTATCATGCCTAATGAAACAAAAAAACTTCCCTGTCAGATCTGGGCATGATGCTCAGAATAGTCACCATCTTGAAGGGTCCATGAGGAAGATGGAAGTTCACTCTCTACAGGTCCAATACTGGGCGAAACTCTACCCACACTTTCTGAACTATTAAGAGAGTGGAGTAAAATCCCATCTGTTTCTCTTCAGGTGGAACTTCTGTTTTGGCTGATTTTTCCAAAGGAACTTGCATCCCATCATCAAAACCTTAGGCACTGACTGTGCTCTTGTTAAGAAGCCAATGGGCAATGGACCCATCACTAGCAATTCTTCCTTGGGGTCACTTCCACCTGTATCCATTAGCTGACCATCTACTGCAACTCGGGACCCAACATCTCAGGAAATCGAAGCCTTGATTCCTGTGACTCCAGAAATCAGTCAAGATCTCCAGTGGTAGCTAATTCCAGAATACCTCTCTAGGGATCACTGTTAAGCTCCTCCTACAGTCAGTATCCTAACAAGTGATGCTAGCAGTATTGGGTGGGGAGCTGTGTGGGAGAATTCAAACTTCAATAGCCCATGGCAAATGGTTGAGTCATGTTAGTCTTCCGAATGGAGAGAGTTGGCTGCCGTACAGATAGCTCTTCTGTGGTTTTTACCCACCTGCAGAATTGCTTGATCTGTATTCAGATGGACAACATGTTAGTCTGAGCATATATCAAACATCGGGTGATGCAGCCTCCCCTGTGTCTCCTTTGGGCTGAGAAAAATCCCCATTCTTTGGCGGCAGTCTATCTTCCAGTGAGGGAGACTGGGCCACTTGACTTCTTGAGCAGGATGTTCCCAAAGTTGATATGTCTCTGTTTTGCTCCTCTTCTCTTTCAAGAGATTGTCAACAGCTCGATCAGCCCCAGTTGTGCCCTTTTGTGATAAAAGAGAAATCCCTCCTGCTGCAATCCTGCATGCAGTCCCTTAAAGGATGACCTAAGCAATAGATGCCTTGGATGTCCCTTAACCTCAGGGACTACTGTATTCATTTCCCCCCCGCTTTTCACTCGTTCCAAGTGTTTTGAGAAAGATACAAGAGGACAGGGCAGAAGACCTCTTAGTGGTACAGGAATGGTGCATGAGACCATGGTTTCCCCTTCTTTTGAGGAGGGATGTTGGTTTTTATTGGCAATTCCCAATCTTTCCATCTCTGCTGAGAACCCCACTTCTCAATCCAGATTCCCTAAAGCGTCTCCATCTGGCACTTGAGGGGTTAAACCTTTTGGCCCAGGGGAGTTCAGCTGACGGAGCCAAGAGTATCCAACTATCAAGGAAACTTCCGACCTTAAAATTGTCATTGGAAAAACTTTGAATGCTAATGCAGAGGCAGGCGGTTGTATGTCGGAACAACGAGTTCCTGTACAACGCCTACCTTTACAACGTAGTCTCTACAACGACTGCATCTTAACCACAAATTGCTTTACCACGCATTCCTTTACCACAAAGTTTCATAGTAAACTGCATGGTAAACAGCGATCTGTGGCTAATTTTACCACCCCTCCCTCTCCCCGTGAGCCCTAAATGCACCCCCAACCTCCTTAAAACTACCCCGAACCCCCACCCCCTAAGTACTACCCCGAACCCCCACCCCCTAAAAATTATCCCGAACCCCCACACCCTTAAAACTAATCTGAACATCTCCCACCCCTTCAAAACTATCCCAAACCCCCTCCCACCCCCTAAAAACTACCCCGAATTTGCCCACCCCCTAAAAACGCACCCAAATTCCTCCATCCCTTAAAACTATCTGAACCCCCACCCCATAAAAACTATCCTGAAACCCCACTCCATAAAACTACTCCGAATCCCCCACCCTCTAAAAACTACCCCAAACTCCCCTCTCCCTAAAAACTACCCCGATCACCCCCCTAAAAACCACCACGTACCTGACCCCCACCCCCTAAAAACGAATCCTAACCATTCTTACCTGTCCTCTTCTCTTTCTTTCTTTTCTTTTTCACGCCCATCCTGAACACTAGACCGACTTTGCCTTAACCACACACATGCGTAGTTAAGGCAGAGCCATTGTTCAGGCAAGTCGTTATTCGGCTTGCAGGCTTCCGGAACTTGTGGCTCTTGCATTGTTGTTCCGGATGTTCCCCGAGGCAGAAGTCTGCCCCCCGCCCCTCCCAAAGTCCTGCAAGCCAATCAAAGATTTGGATTTCTTTAGTGATGGCTTCAGACTGAATTTGCAGTATGTACAATCAGAGCCCAATGGACGGCAATTAGGGCTTTCTGCCCATTCACAACCCACTCCCAATCAGGTCCTGATTTGTTATCTGTTCAAAAGGTGAGGAATCTGCAGATAGAATTCTCTACCAGAAGAACAAGTTACTTACCTTTGGTAACGCTCTTTTTGGCTGAGGCTTTATCTTGCCGCAGATTCCTCACCAACACTCCCATCTTATCTGTTTTGTGATTGGACTCAATCAGGTCGAGACCCCTAGTCTAGGAATCTGCACACTGACCTACTGATTTGCTTTTTGGGCTCTGCATGTGGGAGCTCCGAAAGTCTCGAAAGCAACTGCTGTCAGAGCACGTTAATGATGCCTATATCAGCTCCGCACATCACCAGAGCAGAACGGCGTTGGTGTGAAGCTGCACAGTGGCACATACCATCACATAGATGTACTGCAGAAAAAATTCTAGATCAGTCTGATTCCTTGGGAATATTCAAAAGGTGAGGCGTCTGAGGCAAGATAGAGTTATCCATCTGTTCTTTTCCCAAAAATGCTCTTTAACTGATGCGATTTATGGGTTCAATAAAAATAGTTGAAGTATACATTCTTCAGTAACTTTTTTGCTTCTAGCATCTTTTTTTCTTTTTTTTTAACCTTCTGGTGTATCTCTTTCTTGTGTACCCCCCTATATTCAACTTATTAGAAATTTATCATGATCAATACTAAGGCTGGGCTGGGCCCAATTTCTTTGTCTTAACATCCTATGTGCATAACAGTGGTGAAACGCAAGCTGCCCGGGGGTCACTCTAATGGGATAAGAGACATAATACCCATTGAAGGATTTCTGAATCGCACTGTGGTTGTGGCTTCCAAAGACATTGAAATAGCGGAAAGACGTTTATCTCTGTCTCAGGAACAACTTTTTATCACCCAGGCTCTTCTTCCGCAGCCACTGTACCTGTTATTAGTGGAGGCTCAGCAGCATGACTTTCCAAACCCCAGTTCATCCATAATGTTTTCTCACACTCAGTTGCTTGCGAGCCCCCACTTGTTTTCATCATCACCTGCCTCTACCTCTGGGACCACTACAAAACGACAAAAGAAGCCCTACAAAGCTCGGACCCGGAAGCACCAGGTTTTTTCCGCTATATTGAATGATGACGAGTCTGTGCCAACACCTTTCGACCTAAATGGTCTAACTGCTAACTATGTTCCAAATTTAAATCACTTATGACAAGATCTTTCGGCCCTCATGTGATTGTTTAACTCTCCACTGGCAAAATTAGCCTTTTAGCCAGTGGATCCCGTATAAGCCATGACACTCCAAGAACTCCAGTATCCACTTCATAAACTATACCTGTTGTTCAATCTCAGCGGAATAATTCCTTGAAAGCTAGTGATATGGCAAAGTCACACGGAGAGGCATCCTAATCACCCACTGTGATCTGGAGGAGTAACGTCAAGAAGGTGTACCTACTGCAAAGGCGGATTCCCTGGCTGAGGCAGTAGTTGCTCGTAAAGCGGCATTAGCTGTTTATCTCCTCTCCCCCGGTCTGCATGCCCTTATTTAATAGTTCTAACATATGTTCCTTTTACACCCTCAAGGGCTTCTGAAAGAACTGAGCAGTTATAGAACAAAGTGTGCCATTGGTTGAAACATAACGTTTAGTTCAATAAATAGTGTTATAATGGCATTTTGATGGTGCAGAGGGTAGCTTGGGTAGGGCCGCTCCATAAAGGAATACAATGTCGCCTTTGTAATTATTAATTTTAGATATTCCAACCAGGCTGCTTGGAAATTGGATTCAGACAGTTCTGGTCTTTAGTCTTTATCCACTATAAAGATTTCCCTCTGGGCTTTTTCTGTCGGCACCTGACTCCATATTCTTCTGCCCATTATATACCTTCCAGCACGTACATTATTATGGTGTCTCTGGTTTTAGAGAAGCCTAAAACCCAGATAGCTACTTTTAACTTGTTTGCTGTTGTGGCAGACTCTAATGATAATGAATGCCGGTTAAATCATAAATTGTACCATCAGCAGAGCTATGGCACTATCGAAGAGAAGGGAGAATCCTGTTTTTCTAATGATTGTCCTACCTTATCACCTGTTTGTGTTGGAATATAGCAGGTCTTGGCTCTAAATTGTACTTGGAACCTTGGACAAAACTAATTAAGAAATATGACGTGCTACTCATGCAAGAGACTTGGATGCCTTCAGAGGTTTTTTTCCAACATTACTTATGTTTTTGTAAACCTGCACCCCCCCTCCCGGCGAGATGGGCTTGCCTTACTACCTGGATTAAGGCTGCATTAAACGGTTCCATTTCTCCTATATATGTGTCCTGTACTTTGATTTCTAGCTTTTATCTCCTTTGGGCCGATCGGTTTAGTTTTTTCCTGGACAACTTTTATAATGACGATTTTTCTAATAGGGCCAATACGAATTTTTGTTTATTGTTCAATTTTGTCACCAAAATAAGCACTGAGCACTTTACTACAGGACTACCTTTTAATTTACTGTTGGCAGAGGTTTTCAATGCTAAACTTGGAACTTCAAATCAGTCTAATATTTTTAATCCTCTGTTTTCTAGTGATTTAAGGGGTGAGATCGCATGCAGAGATGCAAGGTGGGAATATCTGTATAATCTTTTGCCTCAATTTATTTTGTGTAATGTTATGGAACTTGTAGGTTTGGGGCCCCCAGGAGTCCCTACTTTTATTTATAAGCCAGTTGTCCAAAAATTGATTATATTTTTGCTTCTACGGAATTGGTCAATAATATGCGGGAGGCAGCTGTTACTCCACAAACGTTTAGTGACCATAACCCTCTTGAGGTTACTTTAGCAATCCCTGTGGATAATGCAAACCTCAAGCTAAGGGGTAACACTGGGCTCACCACCAAAAATAGCGGACGCAGGCTGGTCTGTAAAAATTTGGATTTGGGGTGTCTTCTGAACCGTTTTGTGAAAGACAACTCTGATATAGTGGGTCTTGTTTATCAGAGAACTCTGTGCACTCCGATGTTATTGATGCCTTTGTTTCCATGGGCCTCCGTATAAGGGATAAGGCAATCCAGACCAAAGGTGGGGTGCCCTCTGGGTAGTTTGATTCCATGTGCAAGTCTGCAAGAGGAAAAGCGTGGCTCAATGGTTAGAGCGACAGACCCTGATGCAGAGGTCTGGCCCGGGACCAGGGTTCAATTCCCGCCTCGGCGGCTCTTGGACTTAATTTCCCCGGACCTGATAATTCTTGCCTCGGTGCCTAGTCTAATCATGGGTCCCACTCTATGACTCTGGGCAATAGCTTGCTTAATCTCCACAACGGCCCCAGCAGCGCTTGGATGCCTGGCTTCACCTTGGGAGTGCCCAGGAGTGGACATTTCACAGGAAAGCCAGGATGGGTTCCACAGCGGTATGAATACAGCGCTACAAGACCTCTGGGTAGAAGTGCGCTATATAAATACAAACACATTTACATTTACATCTACATTTGCAAATGCTAATCCTACACAAATGGGATGAATTTATCCTAGGTTAATACTGGCGCTGACATTAGACGTACTAGTTATTTTATATATGTAAATCTTTATGTGGTGCTCAAGGGGAGGGGAATCACCCTAACGCCTCCACAATAAAGACCCTCTGGTCTTTTTCAACATAAACCCAATCCTTAGCAAACACTTAATAAAATCAACAATCAATCAGTAATGATCACACGGAGAACTTCTTCTTGATCTTTGTTTTTAATTTTCTGCACCCAGCCAACACGTGTTTTGTTGTTAGAGGAATACCCTGCGACTTCTTCAGGGCTACAAAAACATAATGAAACCATTTTCGCATATAGTTATACGTTCAATTGTAAGATACAGTCCTTTTATAAAGTGGTGGAAAACAATGCACCACTGTGAAGTATCACTCTCATTTGAATAAAAACACCTTTCCAACTTTCAAAGAGTGGAAACCCATGCAAAAATGCACTCCCGGTCATTATATTGGGAGCTGTAGTGTCTGTAACACTTGTTACATGAGATGATCCCCTATATCTCTTATGTCTATATGTCTGAGAGTGTGCTGCCCATAATCTTGAACTGCCTTGAAATGTATCCCCGGTAATAAGGAGGAAGTAAAGCAATGCAGGAGGGACTAAAGAAAGGCACTGATTAAGTGTAAAACTTTCCTGCGTATGGAGGTCTGGGAAGATCTGGTGGCCTCGTGCAAGTGTAAAGATGCCTATGTTTTTTTAAATATAGTGAACTCCAATAAGTTATCCAAGGCGTCAGTTAAGGATTTGGCACAGAGAGTGGTGAGTTGTTCATTTTGAATCTTTATAGTCTTTACCCCCAGGTAGCTACACCTCTTGTGAATAATCCCCTCCCATATACCTCTTAAAGTTGCTTTTGGTTTAGCAGAGGTTATAGTGGCAGTTCAACAAATCCCTGTATAAGGTACCAGCCCCAGACGGGAGTTCAGATAGACCTCTATAAGAGCAGCATTACATTTTGGGGACCCCTGTTGACAAATGCCATCAATGCATCCTCTAAGTCTGGTATATCTAGACCATGAAGATCCACGATAATTATCCCATGTTTAAAAATTCCAACCGCACGGCTCCAGGCTGTTGTGCATTATATCGCTCCTAGACTCTACTGTTAAGACTATAGGAAGAATTGTTCTCGGAAGGTTTCAACAGTTGACCACAGAGCTCAATATTATATCAGATGTTCAGTAGGTTTTTAGAGAGGGGCTTTGGACAATTGAACAATGTCTGAACCTTCATTTCCTTATCTCCAAATACACAATGGCTAAGCACTGTTCTTTTTACATGACCTTTATGGACCTCTCAAGTGCATTTGATAGCGTGAACTGACACAAACTGTGGGATGTTCTGAATAATATGGTGTGGATTCGGACCTTGTGAATATCCAGCATGGCCTAAATTATGATCTTTTTGCATCAGTGCACCATGGAAACTATGGGGAATGTACCAGTTCTTTTGAGGTGGCCAGGAGTCCAGCAATGAAGTGTCCTTGCCCCAATCCTGTTTTTATTATATATCAATGGATTTAAGGCATCTTGTTGACCAATGGGCCGGATATGCCCTTGGTTAACACCAAGTTGGCGCCCGTCCTGTATGCAGATTATGCTATTATCATGTCTAGAACTCTCAACAGCTTAAAGAAGCCCCAAGGTTCTTCTGTGCAGTTCATGGTAGACTTAAACCTGAAGACTAACTACTTGAAGACCTTCACCATGGCTTGTGGCACAAGAAATTTGAAGTCTTGTTCTTACACTATTAAGGGTAAAGCAATTGAAAAGAGCTCTTTCTTTCACTATTTAAGGTTCACTTTTTTTTTTTTTTTTGACATTTAATAAAGCGCGAACGAATGCCCGGAGGCGTCTCGGCGCTATTACAATTGCAGACTTCTCCTATACTGGGCTTCGTGTTATTATAGGTTAAACAACCAGGTTTTCAGTTGCTTTCTAAATGACTGGAGGTTTGGGCTAGATCTGATAGATTGGGGGAGTGTATTCCATAATTTTGGGGCAGCAACCGTAAAACGTCGGTCTCCCCAAGTGACCAATTTAGTGCGGGGTATCACCAAGTCGTTCAGTTTGGCTGAACGGAGAGGTCGAGAAGGCCTGTATGGGGTGAGGTGATCTCTCAGAAATTGAGGAGCCTGTTGGTGCAGCGATTTATAAACTATGCACAGGGTCTTAAATTTGACTCTGTTCCTGATGGGGAGCCAGTGATAGCTTCTTAGAGTGTTAGCTATAGATTTATTTATTTATTTATTTTATTTTATTTGTAGAGTTTTGTATAGCGCGGACAAGACCCGTGGGTATCAGAGCGCTTAACATAAGAGTATAGAAACATAAAAACATAAAATTACAAATTACAGATTGACATTATAATAGCAAATTATGATAACACACATATATGAGGTAGTAGGCGATATGCTATCAGGGGTGATTAAATAACTATATGTTCCTAACGCCTGTGACATTAGCCTTAGGAGGGGCCTAGGCTAGGCTTGTGTCGTAGTCATATCGTCAGGTTGGTGAGGTAGGGTTGTATAGTAATATCATTGCAGTTCCATGAGTAATCAGCAATACGAGTTGGCTAGGTATGGCTTGTGGCAAGGATTAGAATAATAAACCAAGTAGGGTAGAGAATTATATCATTATGGTTGTGAGATATAATGTAGGGTTTACATATATGTGAGGTGACCTTAAGTTGTGTAGCCGCTGCTTGATCGAGTCATTGTCATTATCTACTTGATCTTCAGAATATTAATGATGAGTCCGATCTTCTTTGTCTTGAGTGTTCATACTAATGGTCGGTATGTATCTCTATGTAGGGTATTTACTCATCAAATGATTCTTAAGTTCCCGTTTGAATTTTACAGTGTTTTGAATCACCCTGATGTTAGGAGGGAGTGAATTCCAGACTCTGGGGGCGGCTCCGGAGAATGCTCGGTCATAGGTCTTTTTCTTCCGGAAGAAGGCCGGTCGTAGTAGCAGCTCCTTGGCACTTCTCGTTGGTCTGTTGCCTCCCGATAGCTGAATTTTCTTGGCTAGATATCTAGGCGTGCTGTAGTGAACTGCTTTGTGGGTAATACAGGCCATCTTCATTTTAATTCTCGCTTCGTAGGGTAGCCAGTTTAGTGCCTTTAGGTGAGGAGATATGTGATCGAATTTCCTCGTTCCCGTGATGAGTCTTGCCGCAGCGTTGAGACAGGCTTTTAGTGGTGCAGTGGATGTTTTTGGTAGGCCAGCTAACGTGGTACAGCCATATTCAATTCTCGAGATCACTAGAGATTGGATAGCCAGTTTTAGATCTGCCTCTGAGATAAAGGGTTTCAGTTTTCTTAGATAATTCAGGTGGAAACGGGCGCTCTTGGCCATTGTGTTGATGTGGTCTTTCATGTCAAGGTTCTGGTCTAACGTGATTCCTAGTGATTTAACAGAGTTAATTAGGGTCGGAGTACAGTTCAAAGCAGTTATCAATTTAGTCCAATCTTTTACCTCAGGTTGACTCCTTCCAGGTGATATTAGTAGGAATTCTGTTTTGTCGGCATTAAGTTTTAGATGATTAGCTGTTAGCCATTGTAACGCTCGCTTTAATGTTTCATTCATTAGGTCAATGTCATCCCGACAGGCGATTTTCATATAAATTTGCGTGTCGTCTGCGTACATGTGATAGGAGATCTGTGATTTGCGGAGAATCTCCGTGAGAGGTTCAACATACAAGTTGAATAGATCAGGGGATAACGTTGAGCCTTGAGGGACCCCTATTGTGTTAGGGCACGGGGAGGAGATTGCTTGGTTGACCAAGAATAGTTGTGACCTGTTCTGTAGGAAGGAGTTAAACCAATTCAGTACGTTTCCAGATAAGCCCATCCTGTCACGTAGCCTGGTCATCAAAAGTTCGTGATTTACAGTGTCAAATGCTGATGATAGGTCTAGCAGGATCAGTAGGCACGCATGATTTTGGTCTAGGGCTTGTAAGGCATCATCCACAATATGCAGGATCGCCGTTTCAGTACTATGCCCAGTTCTGAAGCCTGATTGGCAGTCATCTAGTAGTGAGAACTTAGCGATGTGCTGACTCAGTTGGCCCTGTACACATTTCTCAATAAGTTTGGCAAGTAGAGGGATGTTGGTCACTGGTCGATAGTTCTTCGGGTCTGTTGCATCCGCTGTCGGTTTTTTGATGATGGGAACTACCTGCCCAGTTTTTAGGCAGTCAGGGAGGGACCCTTGTGCAAGTGAAGCATTTATTATCTCAGTCCAGATAGGAATTAGGGTGTGGCTGATTTCTCTTACACACTTTGCCGGTAGAGGGTCCTGATAGTGGTTGTTCGGTCTGAGGTCTGCTAGTGTTTTGGCGATCTTTCCCTGTTCGTATAGTTCAAATGTGTCCCAATTTGCCTTATTTTTTGTCTGAGGTTCTTCAGTTGTCGCCTTGGCTTCATTTATAGGTGAGGGAAGTGTCGTGAGGTTAGCTGCTGCACTTGTGAGCTCATCTTCTAGTAGTTTGTTTTTTTCCGTGAAAAATGAAGAGAACTCCTCGCAGCTTATGGGAGTTTTTGAGCTCTCTTGAGACGTTTTGGCTAGTTTATTAGACTGTTGTTTTAAGATCTCGAAGAGTTTTCTTGGTCTGTTTGTGGCATTGTCAAGTTCAGCCCTTATAAATTCTTTTTTGGTGTTGATTATCTTTTTGTTATATTGTTTTCTCGTTTTTCTGAGGTCTTTCAGCACAGGGGAGGAGGGATGTTGTCTCCATTTCCTTTCTGCCATTCTCAGTTTTCGCCTGTCTTCGTTCAATGATTCATTGAACCAGGGATTTTTTGGTTTTTCTGAGACATTTTTCAGTTTTTGAGGCAGGGTGTCGTTGACTATATTACCGATCGAGGTTATGTAATGATCCGTCAGCTCGTTGACATTGACATTCTGCCTGTTGTTACCAGGCTTCAGGTCCTTCTCGCATCTTTCCACTAGTAATTCAATATTGGCTTCTTTTGTGTCTCGAATCAGTTTTTTGCACTTGCGAGGTTGCACGGTCTTCCCTTTTTTCATTGTGGGTATCGCGAATGTTATGGCGTGATGGTCCGACCAATCACACGGGTCTATAGCAAGGATTGAAGTCTCTTTGTTTCTTGAAATAATCCAGTCAAGAGTCGCTTTGAATTTGAATTGAATCTGGGAGTTCCCGAGAGAAATCTGGCAGCTGCGTTCTGCACTGTCTGCATTTTCTTGATGACCCTAATTTGGGCATTGGCCAACAAGCCATTGCAGTAATCTAACGCAGACAGGACTAGCGCGCTTACCAGAGTCTTACCTACATTCTTTGGGAGGAAAGGGAGGATCTTTTTTACAAGTCGCAGTTTGTAGAAGGCCGTGGCAGCTGTCTGATTAGCATGCGCCATGAAGTTCAGGTTGCTATCAAAAATAACACCTAAATTCCTCACCTTGGGAGTAGGTTTAGGTAGAACTCCAAAGGATGGTGGCCACCAAACCGGGGACCAGTTGGGGCTAAGATGTCCAAAAGTTACCACCTCTGTTTTCTCGGAGTTTAATTTTAAACAGTTTGCCGACATCCATTGTCCGATGGCTAGCATACCTGCTTTAAAACTCTCCGCTACTGTTTCTCCATCATTCTTGATCCTTTGATTCAAACTGTACCTTGGGTCGTTGTTAGCTCGCCAGGGAAAAACATTTTTGTACTGCTCTGGGCTGTCATTTTTTCCCTGGCGTCAAACTTAGGCAAAAAAACTATTGTGCCCTTATGGAATTTTATAGACATACGTGCTTGCCAGTGTTAACTTACGGTGATGGAATATAGTGCTACTGTGATGTTAACTTCCTACGGGTTGAGGAATATCATGTTTGTCGTCAGCTTTTTGCCCTACCTCCATTAAATTCTAATTTTACCATCCACTAAGAGCTGGGCCTTCAGTTTTTTGAGGATAACATCACATTGGCGCCACGTTTGTTATTGATTGCTGTTTTTCACAGTAAATCCACATACCAAAATCAGGAGATTATAAGGCATTGTCTCTCATGTGACTTTAGTCACACAATTCCCTGGTTCAAGTTCTACTGTGGCTAGTTTAGGTAGACCTGACTTGTTCACCGGCCCTGAGAAAATATCTTCCGGTGATAAGGCATGGGTTACCGCAAATATTTTGAAGGGTAGATCACCTGAAAGAGAGTTCGTAGAACTTCATGGTAAAACAGCTCAAAACAGCAAAGATAAATTAGAAAGTTAGAATATACGTTCGGGATTTCCAACATACCTGATTGTGGACTTAGCAGCCAGATGTAAATACATTGGCAAAAGAACGCTGGCTACAAATGGCACTTTTGTAGGAAATCTGAAATGGAGGGCCGATCCATTGAAATCTTCCTTTCGCACAATGGAGCGCCAGGTGAACTGAAGGAGAAGGAGAACACAAGCATCAACACAAGGGAGAATGGGGAAATATTATTTGTTTTTCATAGTACAAATTGACTAGGAAAAATATTGTGCCTTTACTTCCTAACGTGGTAACTGTTCTTCAGCTAAAGCAATATATTCAGTTGCCAGCTTTCTGTTAGCTTCTGCGTCCCCCTACTACAGTGGAGAGGCTACACTGACCAGATCCAGAAATAACTCTCAGTCATTTTGTTTCAAGTTATGACTGTTTCCAAGAATATGGCTTTTATAGAGCAGAACATTAAAAGATAGAGCCCTACAAAGGGAAATGCCATTAAGTGACCAACACATCTGTACCACAAAGGACAAATTGTACATTCGGCTAGAGGCTAAGTCACCACTCCTGATTCTTTCAGAGACACGCAGCTGTAAGGGATTTAGAAGGCGGTCACTTAATCTTCTTTTCACCACCTGACAAACATTATTGCCTGGCCTAGGATCCTGGACTAAGCCACTGTAATATTGGTAGTTCGGCATTTATTCTTCTTGGTTATCCAAGACCCCTAAACCCAAATTATTAGGTATTTCTGGGGTATTGTTCAATGATAGAGGCAGCAAAATAAGTGTTATCAATTAGAAACTGTAGAGAGAACGTAGTATCCATCAGAAGCATTTATATCAAAGGTAAACAGCATATTTCTTCTAATCTTTTAAAAGACACTTGTTTTCCATTACAGTGCTTTGAGAGGACACCCATTCCTAAAAAGCTAGTTGAGAAGGAATCAAATACAAGTATTACTATGGTAGATTACTGTTGCATTCCCATAAATATGTCAAAAAGGGTATCTCCTGCAGTAAAAGAGAATGAGCTTCTTGGTGTGCTACAGCTGCACCACAGCTACAATCTTTTATTTCTTTTACTTTGTTAACACAGCATCCGAATGCAAGAGGGTCAAGCGATGGAGCTAGCATCAGTGTCCGGGAGGTGGCACGAGATTGCAGACACCAGGAAGACCATACACTAATCAGGCCCCCATCTGCGGGAGGAGATCATAGTGGACGAATGGGATCTGGACGGTAAGAGAAAAAGCTGTTTGATACTTAAAATATGCTCTAGATTGACATGCAAAGAAAATAAAATGTTACATTGGCGAATGTTGTTTGGTTTGTTGCAAGTAGTATTACTGCAGCATTTCTTAGGAATGTTTTGCCAGTTAATTAGCAGTTTGACTGTTTATTGAGACATCCACACCTTGGGGAGTGTTTTACTTTTCAAAAGAGTAGCATTGGTGTCACTCATCAATAACACATGGAACTCTCATGTACATCTATGTTCAGACCAATATAAACATAATCCTCTATCCTGTGTGTAAATGTATAGCCCACTATGAATTTCATTGTGACGAGCAACCATTATTCATAGAGAGTGCATGCCAGCAGTCTGTACCAGCCTTGACACAGTTTTGTGGTGGTACCATCTAGCATGCCCGCTGAAGAAGGGCAAGACTTTCACACAGGACACATTGATAGTTATCTCATCATGAAGTCAAGAATTGAGAAAAGGGACATGTAAAGGGAGTGTACAAGCAGCTCCCTTCTTGACATGGGGCAACAAAGTACCATGTTTAGGGACCCTCACCCGCCATAACAGCTTATTCCCCCATGTCATATGCAAATGTGAAATCACATGGTGGCATAACTATTTTCCTGCTTGTTACTTACAAGAAACTCGGTACAGTTCCCAAGGGCTTTAGAAGAGGTGTCATATATTAGAAGGTTGAGAGGCTTTCTGGGACGTAATTGCTTCTCTAGAATGTGTTGCACTTTCAGGTCTATTCCTACTTTCCATTTGGACATGAAGATTTCAAACAAATGTTACTTCAAAGGTTAGATTAAGGTTCTACTTCTGAGCACACTATGTTGCTGCACTGAGAATCTGAACATGCCTTCCTCCATTAAAAATCATTCTCATTCTGATGTGCTGGCTCTGAGGTTAAAATACAGATGAACTCATAGTTTGCACTGAATTGTAGTCATAACGCTTGAATAGGCCTGTATATGTGGCGCATTCCGCACATGATTTATGACTTAAATGAAGATTCAGATGATGTCAAAGTAAGAGTATAACTTTTCGCTTGTTGCCTGTAGCCGCTGTTTGTGTGGAGCCTGCCGCCTGGGGAAAAACCAGGACTCGCTGTCTGACTAAGTCACGGACCACCGGAGGAGGAGCCAACTTTCCTGCACCGCGCACTCAAAAGTGCTGCACATCTGCCTTCGGTGCGGTACGCTTGTTGCCTGTTGCCTGTAGCCGCTGTTTGTGTGGAGCCTGCCGCCTGAGGAAAAACCGGGACTCGCTGTACCAGGAAGTCACAGACGACCGGAGGTAGAGCCAACTTTCCCACGCCGCACACTCAAAAGTGTTGCGCATCTCCCGCGGCGCAGGTGTTGCCTGTTGCCTGTAGCCGCTGTTTGTGTGGAGCCTACAGCTTTGGGGAAAAATTTGGACTCGCTGTCCCAGGAAGACAAGGACGAACAGGTGGAAGAGCCAACTTTTCCGTGCCACACTCTCAAAAGTGCTGCACATCTCCCACGGCGCAGGCCATACCTGGGCCAAGTGCGGGGCCGTCCGCGCCCGTCAGAGGTGGGAGAAGGCTGGGCTGGGCCCACTCTCTTGGTTCTCTGACTCCATGGGGTCAGGTGGCAACTGATTGACATTTACATCTCTATTCTCACAGCCAGGTCTTCCCGGGGGTTTATATTAGGACTAACGCCTGGACGATACTGGACTTGGACATTCCCGTGCAGGTAGGACCGTTTATATCTCCATTTTAATGAGTGAGCTGTGTTCTGCTGTGCTTAAAGACCCAGGGTTCGGGTGCTGGGCGAATGCTTGGTACAGAGCGGCCCCTGTTTGTTTATTTAATGAAGATGGTGGTTATGGTCTAAGTCTTCCTGTCTCTTTTATAACAAACCCAATTACCCGCTGGACACAATTTTCCGAACACTCTGCTATTTCAGTGGCCACATTATTTCGAGACATCATCTTTGGAATAGTTTGAGGGACATATTCTTCGGCCGCATCACTTGGGGTTGTCCGGATTGTTACATTGGGGACAAGCAGGCCACTTGCTAAGGAAATGGTGAATACTGTGTCCACTATAGACGCTTTCCTGCAGCGTGCCGTAGGGGGTCTTGTATAAGGAAATCGAGTTGGCTGCACGTCGATGAGGACAGGGGCAACTGTCCGATCTGCTTGACCTTCTTCCATCAGGACGGCGTACAGTTAACTGACCCCCAGACAAATTCAGCAGTCCTTGGAGTGGGTCCTGGAGCGGGGAAGAAAGTAAGAGAAAAGAGGAATGGCCCTTCAATCGTGAGTCATGCTAAATGTCGGAAGGCCCTTGGCTCGCACTCCATCCCCCCATATTCCACAGTTGTATTTAGTCCAAATTTGACGGGCTTCCTTGACACTTTTAAAGTATTCTTGTTTTCAGCACTGGACCTCAAATTAGAACCTATTTTTCATCGCTTGTCAGCAATTGAAAAGGATCTTAAAAAGCTAACTATACGCCCTCAAGGCAATCCTATTGTGTTGTCCACTCTTCCTCTGGGCCCAACTGCCCCGCCTACCAGTGTGTGTCATAGCGTGGGTCAAAGTGTGCAGGAGCTTGGTACAAAGATTTCACCTAAGGCTGCGACGGAGTGTGCAATTCAGTGTTCATGTCGAGAAGCACCTTCCGTATGCTCATTTACATTGGCTCCAACTTTGAACACAACTTCGTTAACAGCAATAACCACCAACGACGGTGCCTCTTTACAGTTCAAGCAGAAACCAAACCCAGGAACTGTTGCAAGCAGGTCCAACACGATGTCTGGAAGAGGGTGAGGAGGTACCCACTCAGGGGCTTCAAGCGACCCTGCCCTGAGCTCTTGGACTCTACACCTGCAATCAGAGTCAACTCCTTTAGTAGTGGTTTTAGCAAATGTACTCCGACTTGCTCCGGATACTAAGAAAGACTTTGATTAACTCAAGAATAAAGTTGTGCATTGACTAAATTCTAATATTGCTACAGGGTTGCGGGTAGATAGTCACATCATTATGCTGCGTAGAACATCATGGTTGGGCAGCGTCAAGAAAAACATGGATGGGATTGTGTTACCATTAACTTCAACAGCCCCTTTGTGGTGAATAGCATCCTTAGCATGGTCTCCCAACTTAAACCTAGGGTCCAAATACAGCCATTGTGGCTCTGCCTCTGGGTTTCTTTTATAGGCCCCAGATCCATCGACTTGTCCCATATGGTAGGTTACAGGGGGGCCTTCGGGCTTGGGTCAGGGAGGTCAGCAAAAAGGAATTCCAGTAGGTTTGTGCCCCTGAGCTCATTATATTGTTGTGATTGACTGAGTCCAGTTCCTCCCGAACCATTTGCCCTTTCCACACAGTACTCCGGGGGGCATCTGGGTTATTCAGAATTCAAGGGGTGTAACTTTATTTCCTGGAACATTGCAGGGCTGGTAAGCAAGTTTGATGATCCAGACTAGGTGCCATTTTTTAAGAATGTTTGAGTAATCTGCCTCCAGGAGGCATGGGCCACCGTAAACAGTTATTATCTGGAAGGTTACAAAACCTTCTTTGTGCCAGCCACTCCCGCTACTGCAGGAAGAGCTAAGGGGGTTTTAGTCAGTTTTGTTTCTTTAGCTGTCCAAGTCAGCTCTCTCATGTTGCCCCAAGACTTCCCCACCTTACATGTGCTGTTGTTATCTAGGGGGGCAAACAATTTATTGCTTTTAAATTTGAATAATGCGGTAGCCTGCTCATTGGAAATATGCACCATTACGTGGTTGGGCTTTTGTCTGAGAAACATGACGCGGAGCAAGCAGATCTGCTCTAATGGTCTTATTGCAGGGGACTTTAATGTTCATATACGTGGGGACCCTAAGTCTGGGGGGGTTAAAGACATGAGGTGTGCACATCAAGCCGGTCTGCATATGGAACATACCTAGCAGGGCTCTATACTTAACGATATTTTGAATGAGTTTGATTTCTTGTCTGCTATGAACAAGTTGCCCCCGGGAAAAAAGGATGTTGCCCCCACTTCCACTGGGAGAGGTGTGAGTCTTTCATTGACTTTATTTTTTTTTCTACACATTTTTGTAAATATTTTGGATTTTACCATAAAGGAGAGTGTGTACAGTGACCACAACCTGGTGTGTGTTTCGACTGGATGGCACAGGTAGAAAAATTTGCCAATAATGGAGCAAGGGGGGCTCTGACAGCTGTGAATGAGCAGAGTAGACTGAAGTGGGTACAGATTCTACCAGACCAGTTTGATGAGTCGCTGTTCACTCAGTGCTCTAAGGGCTCACCACTTGCTCAGACAGGGCGGCATAACCAACAGACATTTTGGAGGCTTTTGGAAGCAAATCAGGGGCTATAGCCAACCTATAGGTGCCCTGGGTAGGCATCCTTATATAGGTCTGAGATGATTTGGCTCCTTAGTGCTCCTGTGCCTCCATGAGACTGAAGGAAGTTTTGAGTACCACACCAAGAGATTCCCTGGCCGTCAAAAGGTATAGCAGACAATATAAGGCCACTCTGGCAAAGCATAAGTCAGCCCTGAAAGAGCAGGCCTAGTCAGGTCTGTTAGAGGGCTGCATCGTGCGCAACCCCTCTAAGTTCTGGAGCATCATTAATAGCCCGTTTTTACAGAAGATAGTGCCAACATACTGGATGCCCATATTACCGAGGATGATTGGATAAGTCAATTTGAGAGTATGTTCCAGCCTTCACCCCTCTCGGGGGAAGTCAAAAATATCGGTGAGGGTAAATCTGAGATCATATTTAGTGCGCAAGAAGTAAGATCAGGTATAATGGGTTTATCTAAAAATAAGGCCACAGGACCTGATGGGATCCCCCCAGACATCTATATTTCTAACTTGGACATTTGGGTTCCTGTACTGACCTAAACAATCAATGCTGCGGTCATAATTGGCCACCCAGGTACTTGTGAATTATCTACCATTGTCTATTTTTTTAAACAGGGAGACTGGGATAGCACTCACTGCTATAGGCCAATCTCCCTTTTGGATTCCGTTGTAAAGATGGTGGACGGCTGGTCCTTGACAGGCTTGGTAGCTGGGTAGATGACAGCAACATTCTGGCTGAAGTCCAATATGGTTTTCGCCCCAGCTGCTCAACGGTGGACCAGAGTATAAATGTATACATGGCCTTGAATAAGTACACCGTAACCTGCACTGGCACCATCTACTTAGCTTTTATGGATCTGTCTTCTGCGTTTGATCGTGTTAACAGATCCAAGCTTTGGCAGATGATGCTTTATATTAGCATTGATAAAGACATTGTTTTGTTTTTGAGGGATCTCCATAGAGACACCAGAGCTGTAGTACACTATTCTAAAGATCTTAAAGTAACCTGCGAGTTTCTTATACAGGGAGGGGTCCATCAAGGGTGTATCTTTGCCCCTTTTCTTTTTAATTTGTATATTAATAATCTGGAGCAGGTCCTTTTGAAATTAAATACTGACTGCCTCCAGGTGGGCAAGCGAAGTTTGCCGATCCTCCTGTACGCTGATGATGCTGTCCTCATGGTGAGGACAGCGAGGGGGTTACTGAACTCCTTTGTACATTTTATGGAGGACTTGGATTTCTTGGTCAATAACAGTAAATCATGCAGGTGGGCCAAAGTCTAGCTGAGCCCTACACATTTTTGGTGTGGGCTACTCCGGTCCTTAAGACCCACGTTTTTTCATACCTATGGCGTGGTGTTTGATGTAGCCATGAATTGGCACCCCTTGACAAGCTGTAATAAAGGGGATTTTCTTAGGGGTATTGCTGCTGTTCTTAACTTTGCTTCCTGACTAGGAAGTAGACCGATCGGAGCACTTATGCAGATTTATAAAGCTAAATTTATCTAGAAGGTCACCTATGGGAGTGAGATTTGGGGCTATATCGAGCATGATGTATTTCAATCTGTTTAAAACACTTTTCTGAGATGGATTCTCTGCTTACTGCAGTGTATTCCATCGTTTACAGCCCATGAAGAACTTGGGATGGCTTTCCTCTCAGATGTGTTGGGTTTTCGTCCTTTATCACTGTGGATGAAAACCTGGATGAAGAAGGGAACTCACCAGAGTAAGGAAATCCTAAGGTGTTGTCTCTCCCTTGACCACTCTAACCGTTTTTGCTGGTTAAAGTATGTTAGAGAACGTTTTACCAACATGTGAAGGGCTGATCTATTTGAGAACCCAGAGGGAATCTGTAGAAGGGATATTTACTGGGCGACGGAGAACTTCTTCGAAATTCGTATGTGGGCGAGGGCAGAAGTGGAGCTGAGGAAGCCCAGCGTTCATAGGTATTCCCTGCTGAAGACGGTGTCATCAACTGCCTCTTACTCTGTGGTTGCGACGGAAAGTCGCCACAGAACATGATGCACTTTTTAATGTCTTGTCGTTTTTTCGAGGTTCCCAGAAAGTCTTTTATTATTCCTATTCTCAAGAAAGCGAGCTTTAGGCAGGTTAGACCTGCTTTTAGCTTTCTACAATTGCTCTCGAGTAACTCTCCGTACTACACATTCTTAGCTTTTTAAGGGCTGCAATTAGCTTAGTTCCAGATGCAATTAATTTTTATGGATACATTTCGGACACTGGGGCTATATGAAACTGCTTATATTATGAATTTGGCAAAAGTGTCTGTTTTTTCACTTTGTATTATGTACTGTTTGTGTTAAATTATTTGATGGAGTTTTTTAAAGGTGTCTGTTTAATTTTTATTTTTTTCTTGTACAACCCGAATAAAGTTGATGATGATGATGAACTTTTCCTTTTTGGGTTGGGTGTTCTCGGTCACAGTTCCTTTCTAATATCCAACTTGAAATTCCTTCTTCCTCCCGCCGTGGTTATGGTTAACTACTGCCTGGTGCAGCAGACGCCTACATTGAAAATCATTTGATTGTGAGAGAAGGGTCTCTTCTCAAGTAGGGGCAAACAAGGCTAGCACATCCTAATTTTGAGCTTTAGTACCCTCCACCACGAAGGCCCAAGAAACTGTAAATAGTTGTTTTTGGTAAGTATGGGCCCTTATCAGATCTACCTTTTCCACTTTGTGGCTGGATTGCATCTTGCTGAGTTACAGCCTCCATTCTGCATCAGCACCGGGAACAGGTGTGGCTTCTGTCTCATTTCTCACCAGATTTTGATATTGCTAGCACTACACCAGAGTCTATGCTCTAGTCTGTGGTTCTGGGTTCGACATTGACTGGTCCCCTATTTAGAAAGATTTGCAGTATGGTGGACACATCAAGCTTTTTGATGAGGGACAGCTTGGCTTTGACTTAGAGCAGAATTCGTATGTCGATTCTGATCATTGTGTAGAGTTCACCAACATGCTGGCATGTCTACTGGTTTATGACTCCTTTCTTGATGCCTTGAAAACCAAGCTGAATGCTACTTTGCAACCATCCTCACCCCAGGCTAGAGTGGTACTGATAGTACTACTGCAGCCACCACCAGCAACCCTCCTCCAGTAACTCTTACGTGGCTACCAGTCCTGCTGGCATTAACCCCATTTCCTCTTTAGGACTTGCCAGCAATTTCTCTGCAGCCTTTACCAGCTCAGCTTCCTGACACCCTAGCAGGACCAGCAGGCATAGAGGAGGCTCCAACTGGCCCTCTCTGACGTCAACTTATTGCAAGCCACTGCCCTTGGTTGACCAAGAATTGACCCTTAGTGCCAGAGGCAGTGAGCAAGAGGAGGTATTCAATAAAGTGTCTATCTCAAGCTAATGAGGCTATGCCCATTAATAATCCTATTCTCCCTCTAGAAAATTGGCGTATTTTAATGTTGGACTTGCGCATCCTATTTGTAAATATAACACAGCTTGCTATTTTGCTACACGTACCCTGAAAGCTATACTATGTGCTTGGGCACTCTGGACAATAAATACCTGTTGTCCAATTACACTTCCCCCTTCTTTTCAGGCACCTCCCCTGCTTAGTTTTTGGTGCTGATTGCAGTATCTATGAAAGGTAAATCGCCATTCTTCCTCATGGGCTAGTAGACAAGATATCTTGAGCCAAAAAACACTACTAGGCCCTCAGTCTCTTTTTCAGGAGACAAAGTGATACCTCTGGTATGTGTTCAGCCCTATGTTCTAACTGTGCTCAGAAGGTTATCATCTGCATAAGAAGGATGCATGGTAGCAGAAGATACCGATAGCCCAGTATCTCACTGATGCCACTTCCAGACCTTGAACACTGGTCTTTCTGTGCTCAGGCAAGCATGGCTGAAGTCCTCAGACCTAACGCCTAACTTTAAGTCCTCGACCTGCCATTTAGTAGCATAGCCCTCTTTGAACTCTGAAAAACTAGGTTCTCCACCGTCCCAAAATCAGTATTTCACTGCCATTTCACTAAGTACAATCTAAGAAGTACCTACTGGGACTCAATCCTCCTTTCAGCAGGGAACATCTTTCAGCTTTCGATGCCATGGCCCCTCTTTACCCCAAACCATTAATACCATGTTATTTGTTTGAAGTAATTTGAACAGTATCAATGTAGTGTATGTATCAAATATGTGTGTTTACTGATTTCTAAACAAATTATTACATTTTTTGCAAAGCCACATTTAACTTCCAACCCACAAAACGTAAACCTTCATGCTTTCCAGAGCATCTGATGCAAATGAATGCCAAGCAATTCTCACGCCATGCCCTCCTCAAATCATGTGTGGGCATGTGGCCTGGACTGCTTGCATTCTTAACACCTCTTTTTGAATTAGACTTATTGGCAATACAGTGAAGGAGATACATAGTGGTGAATTTAACTTTTCTAACACAAAGATTGTCAGCCAGGGCACTGAGAGTGTTATGTATAGCAAGTTTGGCTTCTCACCTATGTTGTCCAAGAATTAACAAATCCGGTAGCCTTTGGGAAAACACCCCTACCACACATTCCTCCACAGTTTGTGCTATAGTTTTAGCTATTTTGAGAAGGTACACACAAGAGAATAAAACACGGAAAGGGGTCTTTGCCTTGACAAAGAAAGCTTTTGCTATTCAACTAGAATTGCTTCTGGCTGGTATTCAAGCGGTAAACATCCTTCACAACGCGGTCAAAACACCGCGGTGCCATTCCGACGCGTCTTTTACAACGCAAGTCGTTACCACGACTTGCGCTGGAGGGCGGTCTAGACTAAGGAAAAGTAGATTTATTATTCCAACACCTTCCCTACTGTACGTAGGCTGGAGTTGGAATAGTAAATCTTACTATTCCTAAGTCCAGCACCCTAGAGCGCAAGTCGTGGTAACGACTTGCGTTGTAAAAGATGCGTTGTGATGTACCGCGATCATTTTGATCGCGTTGTAACATCATACATCCAAATGTTACAACACGGACATTGAATGTGCCCTTCATGGACAGAATCTATTCAGCATAAAAGTAGTTGATTTATTGTGCGCACCTACTCTCTCCCCTATAAATTCGACCTCAGTCTGACCGATTCCCTATACCTATTATTCGAGGACCTAAATGCTACAGCTCCAGTAATTGTAATCATTGTACTTAGTTTTTCAACTTTGTTTTAAAAATTGTGCGTCACAGAAGGTGTTCCTTTGGGCTCAATAAATGTTAGAAAGAGAAATCGCAAAGTAGGAAATTAATAAACATTAAGGATTGTGACCATAGGGCAGTGTCTGAATGCCGACTGTTTTGTTCACTTTGCTTGAACTGGTAGCAGGTGTTCTAGGTGGCATTGTAAGAGATTTCTTAACACATTTACATTTTGTTTTCTACTTCGACTAAATGTGATAAATGAGCCCTGGCAAACATTTGTCCCCTCACAGCACTGTCTCTAAACTAGGGCACCTGCTTGTGGAACCTGCAACCAGGCAGCCTTCTTATGGAAATAATGGCATCTCATCAAGTAGGTATGTATTAAGCTTGATACAGTCTCCTACACGTTTTCTGTACGTTTTATGTAACTGGTCAGCCTTTTGTTATTTCCAAGCATTTTACATGTAACTTCAGATTCACTTTTATATTTTTACGAATTCCTTGAGGTGGGATTTCATTGTAATATTTGATAAAGACGACACAAATTGAAAATATTCATTGGCGTTTAATTATGAATAATTTCCTAATAAGTATATTACACACATTGCTCCTTTGTGTTAGTATATTATTTGGTTCATATAATGTCTTTGTATTGATGTTTGCTTCAGGTTTCATTTACGCGTGTAAGCTGGATTGGAAGTAACATGTTGCACAACAGCCAAACCATGTCTGAAGCAATAAACACGCATATCAGTGGTTTAATTTTTTTTCTTTTGCTTTCCTAAGTCTCCCCATGTCTATAAGATTCTTCCTGTGTACATTTACCACACCACCAGAACGCTGCTTCGTCTGTTGTTGCGAATAGCATAATAGGAGGGAGCAACAGTTGAGCGATGTAGGTGTAATCAGTCAAAGGTGAAGGTGATTGGATACCATTCTGACTTTGCAGGTCTAAACACAATGGAAATCAGGGACAACCATAGCAGAACAAGGACAGCTTTAATGGAAGTGTTAATATCCAGATGAGGCAAAGAGCATTGAGGCTCAGACAACTATGTGAATGCACATTTTACTGGCAAAAAGGCAGTAAGGGGGAACTTAAAATGGGATCACATCACACTGTTCATGTTCCCTAATATAACCTTAAAATGCTGACTTTCAACATTTGGCAGAACCCCAACTGCCTGTTCTAAACTGTGTGGAAAATAGTTTTAAGTCATTGGAAAAATGTATTAAGACTGAAATGATTCGCATTTTATTACATCTGGGAATCAATGGAATTACAGTTCCTGAATTTCACAAAGCAAGAGAAATAGCGGCTCAATATGCGACTGAAAATAAATTCTCAACTATGTGGATTCCAAGAATCTTGTTTTAGTGATGCTGCTGACATGTTGCTGCCAGTTTTCTGCCATTTTATACTATAAGAAATACATTCAAATGATAGGATAAGGTATTCTCCACAACATCATGGACTACAGCAGGTATCCAATTAGATAAAAAAGAAATGAGTGCTAGAACTCCCCGGCGCTCCCCGGTACCAAAGACCCTTTTGTATGTTTTCTGACACGCTCTGACTGGATTGAGGGTTTGTGCTATGCTGTCTCTGTCCGAAGAGCCCACTGGAGGTAATACAGCAACTTCAACAAGCTCACCTAAGAAGGAGAAGGCGGGGCGAAAACGAGTGTGCCAGAACTTCAGTGGAAGATGACAGACACACCCCACCACCGGAGCCTGGCGAGTATGGCAGGCAATAGGATGCAGTGATATAGGGGAGCAGATGTTGCAGGATAGTACTGAGCTATGGGAGCGCTCGGCATTAAAGAAGGAGGCAAGTGCGGCAAGAGGACACACCACAGTGGTAGAATTCAAGGACCGGGAAGTAGGTCAGAATTGAAGCCCAAAGCCATCTGCACCACATGATACAAGCAGAGTATTACCGTAGGCCAAGACATAGAAATAAAGAAAGGTTTTTGCTTACTCGATGATGGCAGCCATATTGGGGAGGCTTAATATGTAAATACCTCTCCAAAAAGACTGATACTTAGCTGGAATGTTAGAAATAGAACCTCCTGAAAGAAAACCGGTTTGGGATTTTGTAACTATCATGAAAGACAATTAAAGTATGATTGAATACTTATTATCCAAAACTCATCTGAATTGATCTTGAGTGCCACTGCATGCCCCCTGGGCTGCTCTTCTTCAGGCTGCTTGTACACTATTTGGAAGTTTGTAAAGGCCAGGCTGTACTTAATACCGGTTACTGGACAGTCCAGGAGAAGGATGATTTCACCCCTCAACAGACCAGCAATAAAAGTGCCTCCTGTACTTAGTTGAGCTCTGAATTGCTACCAGAAGCCCATCACTGAATGAAACTTACCTCCTGATCCAGGAAGCCCTCGTAACCTATGAACTTTCATAGGCTTGGGAAATGTTTGCTAGGCTCCACACCACAATGTGCAGGCAGCATCTCGCTGGAAACTGCTAGATGAAGACATCCTCAGACTAAGGGGTTTATTATGATGGCGGGCGGACAACGTAACGGTACACGGGACCAACGACCAGAGGTGTGGCGGTCCAGCCATGGCAATTAGAATGCGACCGCCACGCTGGCGGTCGCATCCTGCATATTTTACATTGCGGCGGGCGGTGCTGTAAGCAGCACCCGCTGCAATACAAAATATGCATGTTGTGCATTGGCATGCACAATGCAACAGGCAATGCGTGGTGCCTGCCACCTTGTGGATGCCAATGAAGGGGGGTACCATAGGTACCCCCCAAGTGCTGCCCCCCACACCCCGGGGGCCCACAACAGGCCCCCAATGCCAATCTCCACATGCCTTTCTATGGCTGAGACTCCGCCATGGAAAGGCAGGCATCATAATATGGATGGCGGTGTCTGCAAGGCACCGCCACCAGTTTGAGGGGCTTTTGCGCCCGTCTGGCAATCTGACCGGCGGAAAATCGGCGGACGGTCTTTACGTCCGCCACAGTACCCCCGCCATTCTAATATGGCAGGGGTAAATCAGGTATGGATGGCGGGCGGATCGCCACCGTCGGACCGGCGTTGGTGATCTGCTCGCCAACCTAATAGACCCCTAAATGACCTACTGACCCACCCATGTCCAAATCAATATTAGTGAATCAACTTCTGTTCTTGGAAGCAGTGGCGAACACAAGATAAGGGAAACACATAGACAACAACATGATGGACACCAAAATCAATCTCAGACTATGCATTGAATACACTGCTGACCTACCTCTCTTACCCCGATCGTTCACCCCCTGATATTTACCGTACAGATAGTCATCCTACCCATCCCTACCATTTCTTTGGTACCTACGTTGCCCCTTAGACCATTCCTTCAAATTACCTTGAACCCACCTTTTTATTTTACAACAGTGTTCTGCTTTCCTGAGTTTTGTATCCCCCCTCCTCCCACCCAACCACCCCCTCCCTTTACATCCCCCCGCCCTCCGTGTTGTGAAGCAACAGACCTATCTAGGTCTGTGGGTGATGGTTGGTGGTGCTCTCCCTAGGGCGACATATGTAATACCAATTCGTGAATTTTAAACCCTCCTAAGCCTTAATTTCCTCAGCTTCTTCAAGCTAATATTGAATGCCCCCACCCTATTCTGATCATATTTTAACAAAACAGAAAATCTAGGCCAGCCAGAAAACCAAAAAGGAGACACCTTACTTATTCCCAACTAGCTCCATGGGTTTCTACCCAAAGAAAATACATCGGAGAAGTATGGATCATAGTCCCCCTGCATTTAGGAACTCATTGGCCTTGATCTCTTACGTGAAGACTCTAACCCGGTCCTTCCAGACTACTTTCAGCTGGGCCGATTTAATAGGAAGTCTTGTGCACCCTTCTCCTGGAACTGGGTAATCATTTGGCGGAGACGCCATCGGCGTTCCACTGTAATATGGCAGAAATCTGGCCTGGTGAAGATGGAATACCCATCTGCTGTACGTTGTGCATCTGGTCTGGCCTTCTCGAACACACCTTGCCTTAATAAATAGTTCCCAAAATAAACCAAAAGTACCCGTGGTTTGGCATCCGGGCGAGCTGGCTGACCTATGTTAAATTGCACTCGCTGTGCCCTTTGTATTTCCTGGGGCCAGTTCCATTCTTCCATTTCTGGAAAGGATTTCTGAAGCAGCTGAACCATAAATAGTCGTGCGTCTGACCCTTTGGCGGTTTTCACTTTCCTCTAGCTTCCATTGGATATCAATAAGTTGTGCCTCCACTTGCCCCTTTGAACCTGCTATATCCACCTCCAGTGAAGCAGTTCATGATTCCACCTCTGTCATCTGAACGCTGATGTTATTACAGGTTCTTCCGATTTTCCTAACAGTCCCTTGAAGTTTCCGCGTGACATTTTGCGCGCGTTTACTCTCCGTTCGAGCTTTCTCGCGGTGTGCAACGACACACTTCAGAATTGATTCCAGTGTGGGAGGCTCTGAAGTGGATTCTTCTTCGCTGGTAGGATGCTTACTGTTTCCTACCAATTGCTCTCCGAGAGAATAACTCCACCTTAAATTATTTGATCTTGGGTTCTCAACTCTAGGTACCCCGGGGTGTGTCTTTCGTGTGATTGGAATAGTTTGCCTACCACTAATAACAATGCCAGATGCGCTGTCCTCCTCACTTGATTCTGCATTAAACCCAGTGTCTGATCCCAGACCTGACCAGGTGGTGTCTGATAGAGAATATAAATCATTTGCTTCTGAGTCAATATCCCTCTCCCCTGGTAATCTTTGAGCCCTTAAGGGCCCCGGAGGTTCTCTTGCCTTTCCCCTTAAATCTTGCACTATAAGTTACCGCTCTGTTCCCCCTGCGAGGTCACTCAGGATTTTATTTGTGCCTTATTTCCCTCCCTCTTCTCAGGGTCTTCCCCTTGTTTTCTAGGTCTTCTTGGCTAAATTGAGTCACTAGTTGGTTTACTTCCTCCTGTAAGAGCTCGAGACCCCCGAGGATCCCCGTATCCTGCCAATTCTCCTATACCGGGATTGACTTCGATACATACTTCTGGCACAGTTCCATGAGTTTTCTCTCCCTGTAGCACTGTTTCCTTGAAGCCCTGCTTATGCCCTTTTGGCTGTTGGTACAATGTCTCGCCTTCTGAGGCTCCCCTTGGTCCCCCACCTCCTCTGGGCCCACCGGCGGCTCACCAGTTCGTTTTCTGCTCTGTCCGCTCCCTCCTACCGCAGCCCCTGCTTGCTCACTCAGCTGATCGGATCCTTGTATGCCAGAACCCCTGCGCAGGTCGATGACTGACACTGCAGTACGAGGTGGCTGGGGCTATAAGCCCGCGCCCTTCGCGTCTGGGAGATTCTCTGCCCGGGCCTTCTGCCTGCGTCCATGGAGTGCGACAGGAGCCGTCTCAATCTCTGCCGGGTCACTCCGCGGGGAATCCTGCAGACCGGTCTGGACAGTCACCCCCTCTTCATTTCGTGCAGACTTCTGGGGCATCTTGCTGACAGCTGCTGAGACACTGCACTCCCTGCTCCACCTCGAGGAGCGGGACAGCTCCTGCTCGAAGCCTCTGCACCCAGCAATCAGCGTCTCCGCGATCTCCACCAGTGCCGTGACCCAGCACTTCAGTCCGGGTACGGTATATTCCACTTCTGGCCGATCACTTGCGCCGCAGTTTCCAACTTGGGGGCATGTCACTCTGAGACAGCGGGGGGTTTAATTAATTAAATCGTGTCATCACCTTGAGAGCCACCTACAACCCTTTCACACGGTCGCCATCTTGCTCCGGGCCTTCTGGGTTTATACACTGCTGAAAGAATTGGCGCACATCAATGTGTCCATTAGCCATATTGGGGGAGTTATGACAGGGGCCGGATTTAATCTCTTGGGAAGAACTAACTGTCATTACTAATGAATCACTGTGAGGTTTGATTCCTTTCAATTAGCATAGGCGAAAGCTGGGAATATGATGACCAGATACAGGACTCACAGCAGTACAAAAAACATGTATCAATCTGGTCCTGGGAGCTGATCGAGGCAGAGGACAGAAATCGGAAGTACACCTGTGGGAAGGATATTTATCACACACACATACATTCACCCATCTACATGCACATTCACACCTCCATGCATTCATATGTGTGCAAATATACCCTTACCATTCACAAGCGCACAGACACACCCCTATTCACAGCACGAGGATCATTGACGGAATATTGGAACCAAAAATATAGCGTGGACAGAATATCGTGTCAAAATTATTGAGGGGTAAAATATTGAAAGGTTACATTGCAAGTAGGTAAGTATAGATTTGCTGTTCTTAAATTCACATCTGTGTACCTTGAAGATATATATATATCAAGGTATATATATTACCTACTGGCGGTCGCCAGTAGGTAGTTATAGTTAGGACCTAGTTTCCATAGGAAATCTGCAACATTCTATTGGGAATAACTTTGGCGCCGGTTGAGGAATTTGCTTGTAATTTTCCAAAATGTTGTCCTGCTCCGCTGCGCTCCTTCCCTGAAAGTCTCGAGTAGATTCGTCAAGCGGGGGCCGAGAAAAAAGGGGGGTCCCAAAACGTGTTTTCCCCATGTTAATTTCCATAGGACCTTTAGACACGGCTACAGCCCGAACCGCTGAACGGAATTACACCAAACTTGGCAAAATGGTAGAGTCTGGTACGCAGATCACGCTTTTGGTTAAATAGTGTAAATCCCTCCAGTAGTTCCTGAGAAAATTAAAGTTGAAATCAATTATATATCGATAGGCGCGCACCGTGCGCGCACCTTGCCGTGCACGAGCTTCATGCTGATTGGCTGCCACTGTCTGTCAACACTCCAAAACAGAAATGGATGGCAGCCATCTTGTGCCTCAGTAGACTGAGGCACAAAAAAGCAGAAAAAAAAGTGCGCACCCCCCCCCCCCCCCCAATTTTTATTTTTTTGGCCTTGGGGGTCCTTGTGGGAACCCCTGAGCAGGCCTAGGGGGTCAGGGTGCTTCTACCCTGCCCCCTTTTTGAGTTCTAAAACTTCTCGAGCACGAGCTGCATGCTCATTGGCTTTCAACACTTCAACCAGGAAGTGTTGGCAGCCATCTTGTGCTCGGTAGCCTTCGCCTCCAAATCACCCACGATGAACACGGTCCCATCTTGCTCATATCAAGCTAATATCTTGTCTAGTTTTCATACACTTACAGGCGACCAAATAAGGACCATTGTCTCAACCATCAAAACAGGTTCCGCCCTTGACCCCTGCCCTTTTTCAGTTCTAACTCCAGTCATGGAATCCATTATATCAGTGTTGACCCAAGTTTGTAACTCTATTCTGTCCTCAGGGAGCTATCCGAATCTTTTAAAAAACACCTTATTGAAACCTTTACTAAAAAAACCCGGCCTGGATAAAAATGAACTTAAAAACTATAGGCCAATTGCGAGTCTACCTTTTTTAGCCAAAGTGGCTGAAAAGGCTATGAACTCCCAACTTTCAGACTTCATTGAGAAACATCGATTGCTGGATGACTCACAATTCGGCTTTCGAAGATATCATGGGACCGAAACTGCCCTCATTAAGGCCGCTGATGATGTCAGGGCTATCCGGGATCAAGGTGGGACCGCAATTTTAGTACTGCTAGATTTATCAGCAGCCTTCGACACGGTCGACCATAACATCTTGGTCGATCGTGTCGGAAAGCTGGGCATTTGTCATTCTGCCAGATACCTTCTCGCCTCCTTTCTCGCTGACAGAACACAAGCGGTCACCCTTGGACCATTCCAATCTGCCCAACTCTCGCTGCCATGCGGGGTTCCCCAAGGCTCATCCCTCAGTCCGACACTATTCAATATCTACGTGTCGGACCTTGCCAATGTCATCAGAGCATATGGGATGAGCCTAACATCCTATGCGGACGATACGCAGTTGGTGTTGGCCATCAAGGGTGATGGAGGAGAAGTAGCACAAAACTTTAAAAACGGACTGCTGGAAATCGGAGAATGGATGGCAACTAACTACCTCAAACTTAATTCGGAAAAAAACGAGGTAGTTATCTTTGGACCTCTTCTCCCAGTATGGTCTTCATGCTGGTGGCCAGTAGCTTTTGGTTCACCCCCCACTCCGACACCTAAAGTCAGGAATCTGGGAGTCATTTTTGACGATGGGCTCAGCTTTATGGACCATGCAAACAAAGTCGCTTCAAGGGCCCATTATAAACTGAAAATGATTAGAAAGATTCGCCCCTTTCTTCCGGAGACATTAATTAAAACTTTGGTGAGCTCTTTAGTTTTAACCTCGTTAGATTACTGCAACGGTCTATTTCTTAACGCTCAGGTCAGGGTCACAAAAAAGTTACAATCAATTCAGAATGCGGCTGCACGCTTGCTCTCAGGAACCTCGAAGTTTGAACCCATATCAGAAACAATAAGGCAGTACCATTGGCTATCGATCCAAAACAGAATCAAGTTTAAGTCCTTGTGTATAGTTTACAAGGTTCTAAACAATCAAGGACCGCATTCTCTCAAAGACCAACTGAAATTTTATATACCCTCCATACAGCTTCGCTCTTCCTCCTTGTACCAATTAGTAATTCCACGATCAAAGAAAGTTTCCTGGGGTGACCGTCGCTTCATAGTGGCTGCCCCCAAACTCTGGAATACTCTCCCTCACAACATCAGGATGAGTCCCTCACTCTATCAATTTCGAAAACTTTTAAAGACATGGCTGTTTGATCAATAAGCCTTATGCGATGAGTATGAAACAGATGAATTATTAGCGCCAAGACGCCCTAGGGTATTCGCTGCGCTCTATAAATGTCAAAAAAATAAAAAATAAATAAATAAATAAATAGACTGAGGCACAAGAAAGCAGAAAAGCACACGTGTAGAACACAAAAAGGGGGCAGGGTAGAAGCACCCTGACCCCCTAGGCCTGCTCATGGGGTCCCACAAGGACCCCCAAGGCCAAAAATGTTTTTTTTTTAAAAACCCGGTATGTTTATTTCAAAAATGACCCCCCCAGGGGGACCAAATTGTGGGGGCATAGTGATAAAGAAGTGTGGGGGGTGCCCAATCCCCCCCACACTGCCCCGGGGACCGCCACCCTCCGGGGCAAAGCAACGCAGCCCCCTGGCGCATACTGGAGGCTCCTGGTGGGCTAGTTGCCTCCCAGGGAATTAGTTCCCCCTCTGCAAACGCGCCCGTGGGCTGCGCTGCAGAGAGGTGTAAAAAAGGGTGTGGCCTCATTACAACTCTCTGCAATGCAGCCTCCTGGGAAATACTGGAGGTTCCTGGTGGGCTAGTTGGCCCCCAGGGACCCCCAGTATGCAAGGGGAATTAGTTCCTCCTCTGCAAATGTGCCAGGGGGCTGCGTTGGTCACTTTTGTGACATAGCGGCGGTGCAAAAGATGCACCATGGTGCGTGGTATTTACAACGTGACGCATCTGGGAGATGTGTCACGTTGTAAAGCCCTGTGCCTTAAGGAGGCGTTATGGTGCAGGGGGGGATGTTCCTGCGCAGGAACGCCTGCTAAAAATGGCTACGTGAAATCTACAAGATTTCACTCAATCACTTTTAGGCCAATGCTATGTCAAAACCCTGCGCCTGATTGAAGCAGGCGTAAGGCTTGACGCAGCATTAGTTGAATGGGCCCCCCAGGAGCATTGCTGGAGCTGCATCGCGCATGCGACGCAACTCTAGCAATGCGACACCTTTACGGCACAGATGCGTCACGCATCTGTGCCGTTTTTGTCCCATGGTGTGCCACGTTATAAATGTGGAACATCAGTGGTGGCGCTTGGGTGGTTTTGCTTGTCGTAGGTTACTTGGCGCATCGCTGCTGATTTGCAGAGATGCACCATGTAACGTACATCTGCCTCATTGTTTCAGTCACTCTTTTACTTCACTTTCTTCAGTCACTATACTTCCTTTACCTCACTCATTTGCTCAGTCCCTTACTCCATTTTTGTCATTCATTTCAGCTAGCCATTTATACACTACACATTCATTCAAAAGAAAGATGACACAGTGCATAAGAAATAGAGCTCTTTTTTGAAAAATGAGTTAGTTCTGAAAAGAACTTTTTTGGGGGTTTTTGTTATTTTGTATTTTTTTTTTAACAAAGTTTTATACTTTTTGGGGGTTTTTTGAAACGCAAACTGAAATCCTGAACTTCAAAAGTGTTCAACAGGAACAACAAAAAACTGAAATTAAAAAAAATTAGCGCCTTCTTGTGCACACATGCTCCATGATGCGCTTTTCAACAAGCACAAGGCTTTGTTCAGAGTATACAAGAATTTTGTTGCACTTGTTGCACCTCATGTGCACCTTCTTTAAATATGGCCTCAGGTCCAGTTCGGCAGTTGAAGGAGATGGAGGTGTTGCCGATGAAGTGCTGGCCACAGCTGTTGGCATTTGTGTGGCCAGGGCTCTAGTGGATGCCTTCGCAAACTGCGTAGGGTGCACTTGCCTCACATGTCTCATCATCGTGTGAATTGAAAATGAATATTTTTTCGAAGGGTTTCCCCTAGAAAAGACAGTGTCACAAATGGTGCACGTGACTTTAGGTGCATTCACCTTCTTTAGTCCTTCAGGATATCGAAAAAATTGCCAAATAAAAGATTCCTTCACTCGCCGTTGAGGAAGTCGATACTGTTCATCAGAATCAGATGATGATGATTCCTGTCTGGCTGCCATTTCAGTTATTTCTCAGAGAAGCTGGAGAGGGTCCTTCTTCCACGAGATTGAAACAGATAAAGAGGGAAATGGGTGGGGTTTTTGAAGATTCTAGAACTGAAACTACTATGAACCGATGAAAAGTGTTGTTTTTGAGTCACATGACTTGACGTGCACGCTCGGGTGCGCGCACGTGGTGCGCTCACCCGGTCGCACACGTCACTTTAAAATGGCGGTCTGACCGATTTTCATAAAAGTTTCAAAACGTAAAAAGGATGCAAGGTAGAGACACCCTGATCTCCTAGACCCCTCAAGGGGTCCCAGAAGAAAATCGACGGGCCAAAAAACCGTTTTTTTTAATGAAAAATAGCGTGGTGCGCGCACCCGGTCGCGCACCCCGTCTCAAAATGGCGTTTAACTCGATTTACATAAAAGTTTCAAAACGTGAGAAGGAAGCTTGGTAAACACTCCCTGACCCCCGAGGTATTCTCAGGGGGTCCATTAAGGACCCCCAAGGCCCAAAAAATCCTTTATTTTTTTACTAAAAAGTTGCGGGGTGCGCGCACCCGGTCACGCACGTCGGAATAAAATGGCGTTTTACCCGATTTACATAAAAGTTTCAAAACGTGAAAAGGAGGAAAGATAGACAGTCCCTGACCCCCTAGAGTTTCTCAGGGGGTCCCAAAACAACTCCGACGGGCAAAAAAAACTTTTTTTTTTTTTAATTGCGCGGTGCGCGCACCCGGTCGCGCACCTCACAATTGAATTAAAAAAAAAAAGTCAAGTCATGTGACTCAAAAACAACATTTTTCATTGGTTCATAGTAGTTTCAGATCTAGAATCTTCAAAACCCCACCCATTTCACTCACTATTTGCTTTATTCTCCTGGAAGAAGGACCCTTTTTGGAGCTGGAAGCAGAAAAAAGAACAGGATGGCAGAAAGACAAGAAACATCATCTTCTTCATCTGACTCCCACATGGAATATCGCCAGCCAGCTAAGAAAGAAAAATCTTCTTTTATTTGGAAGTTTTTTTACTTTTCCTGAGCATCAAAAAAAGGTAAATGCCCCTAAAGTAACGTGTACCCTTTGTGGTACTGTTCTTTCAAGGGGAAACCCTCTTAAAAAATACTCTTTTTCTATCCATACCATGATAAGACATGTAAAAAATGTGCACCCTGTGCAATATGCCCAAGCAGCCACAAGAGCTCTGGCCCAGCAGATTCCACCAGCTGTGGCCAGCACATCTACAGCTCCACCTCCATCGCCAGCAACAGCAGAAATGGACGTTAGGCCATATTTGGCACATGTGCATATGCGGTGCAACACATGTTGCACCGCATATGCACCACCACCTGGATACCCTCCATTACGGTCGCTCACCCTGCACTCGGCTAGCACATCGGACGCTTATCGCCCAGCTGCCTGCCTGTCCTGAGACCTGCTGCCTGCCTGCCCTGACACAGCGCACTGCGCAATTTATAGCGCTTGGTATCGTTATTATTCAGTTTTGAAGCGCTGTTTATGTGACATTGTGTGCGCATACTATCGTTCTATTTGGCATTTAATTAATTGCATACCTAGCATTGTAGTGCGGCTAAGAAGCGTGACTAAATACTTTAATTGGGAACCTTACTCGAACTCCGGCTCTGCCCCAGTTTCGATTTTGCTACCGAGCGGCCATCTTATTGTTTATTTTCTTTTGCCCGTGGCTCCTCCCCGCTCCCCGCCTCCCAGCTGACCCTCCCACACACGGATAGTTTACTTTCGCCCCGTCCTCTCCTTCTCTGTGACCACCTGGATACCCTCCATTACGGTCGCTCACCCTGCACTCGGCTAGCACATCGGACGCTTATCGCCCAGCTGCCTGCCTGTCCTGAGACCTGCTGCCTGCCTGCCCTGACACAGCGCACTGCGCAATTTATAGCGCTTGGTATCGTTATTATTCAGTTTTGAAGCGCTGTTTATGTGACATTGTGTGCGCATACTATCGTTCTATTTGGCATTTAATTAATTGCATACCTAGCATTGTAGTGCGGCTAAGAAGCGTGACTAAATACTTTAATTGGGAACCTTACTCGAACTCCGGCTCTGCCCCAGTTTCGATTTTGCTACCGAGCGGCCATCTTATTGTTTATTTTCTTTTGCCCGTGGCTCCTCCCCGCTCCCCGCCTCCCAGCTGACCCTCCCACACACGGATAGTTTACTTTCGCCCCGTCCTCTCCTTCTCTGTGACCACCTGGATACCCTCCATTACGGTCGCTCACCCTGCACTCGGCTAGCACATCGGACGCTTATCGCCCAGCTGCCTGCCTGTCCTGAGACCTGCTGCCTGCCTGCCCTGACACAGCGCACTGCGCAATTTATAGCGCTTGGTATCGTTATTATTCAGTTTTGAAGCGCTGTTTATGTGACATTGTGTGCGCATACTATCGTTCTATTTGGCATTTAATTAATTGCATACCTAGCATTGTAGTGCGGCTAAGAAGCGTGACTAAATACTTTAATTGGGAACCTTACTCGAACTCCGGCTCTGCCCCAGTTTCGATTTTGCTACCGAGCGGCCATCTTATTGTTTATTTTCTTTTGCCCGTGGCTCCTCCCCGCTCCCCGCCTCCCAGCTGACCCTCCCACGCTCCGCCCCCCTCCTCTCTCCATTTAAAGTAGATGAACCAACGCGCAGCGTCCACGCGCTGCGGCCGCGCCGAAGGTGCGCCAAAGGTAAGCCCGTCTGCGCCTGGACCGCGCCCAGCGCCAGACCCCCTGGTTCCCGTAATGCCCTGCCCACTCGCATCACTTACGACGCCACCACCCTCTTAGCCCTAAACCCCGGCCGTCTCTCCAACTGCGTCCAAGCCGCTCCTGGACACACCCATGGACCCTTCTCTTGCAACTCCTGCAAGTTCGACTCCACCAAAACCAACTCCTCATCCACCAACACCAAACAGAGACCTGACACCAACCACCTAAACTGCATCCTGCTCAACACCCGCTCGATCCACAGACACGCCATCGACCACTGGAATCTACTAGACACCATCTCACCGGACGTCGCCTTCCTAACAGAAACATGGATGAATACCTCTTCAGCCCCAGACATCACCATTGCCATCCCGGAAGGATACAAGATCATCCGTAAGGACCGCATCAAGCAAACAGGAGGAGGCATCGCTATCGTCCATAAGAACTCCATCCGCATCTCAACCAGCTCAGATGTCAACCTTGCCAGCGCCGAACACCTCCACTTCCAGATCCACACCAACCCCAAGACCACACTCAGAGGCACCCTCCTCTACCGGCCTCCAGGACCCCGTGCACAATTCAGTGACGACATCACTGACTTTATCACCCCACACGCCCTCCCCTCCGAGGACTACATTCTATTGGGAGACCTCAACTTTCACCTGGAAAAGAACAATGACAGCAGCGCCACCACCCTTCTGGACAATCTCGCCAACCTCGGACTCAAACAACTTGTCACTACCCCCACCCACATTGCAGGTCACACACTCGACCCCATCTTCACCTCCAGCAAACATGTCTCATTCAGTCACACCACAGCTCTTCATTGGACGGACCACAGCTGCGTTCACTTTATCTACAATAAGACCACAATCCACAACCATCCTCAACCCACCCTGCGAAGAAACTGGAACAAAATCACCATCGACCAGATATCCTCATCGCTTCTTCTAAACCCCCCCGCCCACTCCTCAAACCCCGACCAAGCAGCCATTAACCTCACCCAATGGCTATCCAACAGCGCCGACATCCTAGCACCGTTGAAAAAACGTCAAATCAAACTAGGCAGCAAAAACGCCTCCTGGTTCAACGATGATCTTAAGAAATCGAAGAAACTCTGTCGCTCCCTCGAGAAGGCCTGGAAAAAAGACCCAAACACCAGCACCAGGGACGCCTTCAAAAACGCCACCCGCATACACCACCAACTAATCCGGTCTGCCAAGAAAGCCGCATACAAAGACCGACTAGATAACAACGCCCACAACAGCAAGGAATTATTCAACATCGTCAAAGAATTTACCAACCCATCAGCCAACTCCAACGACATCACCCCCTCCCAAGCCCTCTGCGACTCCCTAGCTTCCTTCTTCCACAACAAAATCGCAGACATCCACAATAGCTTCGACAACAGTCCCGGAGACCAACCCACCCAACCTTATGCAGGACCTTCTCCCCCCGTGAACATCCTTAACGACTGGAACCCAATCTCCACTGAAGACACCATCCGCCTGATGAACTCCATCCACTCAGGATCCCCAACTGACCCATGCCCTCACCACATCTTCAACAAAGCAGACTCCATCATAGCACCACACCTCCGAGATGTCATCAACTGCTCCCTCAACTCCGCCACCTTCCCGGAAAGCTGGAAACACGCAGAACTCAGCGCCCTTCTGAAAAAACCCACAGCTGACCCCACCGAACTCAAAAACTACCGCCCCATCTCGCTTCTTCCATTCCCGACCAAAGTCATCGAGAAAGCTGTCAACATCCAGCTCCCACCTTCCTCGAAACCAACAAATCCCTCGACTCCTCACAGTCCGGCTGCCGAGCCAAACACAGCACTGAGACCGCACTTATCGCAGCAACAGACGACATTCGAACTCTACTGGACAATGGAGACTCAGTCGCCCTCATCCTCCTCGACCTCTCCACTGCCTTCGACACAGTCTGTCATAGCACCCTTCTACAGCGCCTCAGAAACGTCGGAATCCAAGGAAAAGCACTGGAATGGATCACCTCGTTCCTCACCGGAAGAACCCAGAGAGTCCGCCTCCCACCATTCAAGTCAGAGGCCTCTGAAGTCATCTGCGGCGTGCCACAAGGATCGTCACTCAGCCCCACCCTCTTCAACGTTTACATGAGCCCCCTTGCGGCCATCGCTCGCCGACACAATCTCAACATCATCTCCTACGCTGACGACACTCGAAAGATCCTCTCACTCACCAAAGACCCTAACACCGCCAAAACCAACTTACACGAAGGAATGAAAGAAGTAGCCGAGTGGATGAAGCACAGCCGTCTGAAACTGAACTCAGACAAAACAGAAGTCCTCATCTTAGGCACCTCCCCCTCCGCCTGGGATGACTCTTGGTGGCCACAGGCCCTTGGAAAAGCACCCATCCCGACGGACCACGCACGGAACCTGGGCGTCATCCTGGACTCCTCACTCTCGATGACCAGACAAGTCAACGCCGTTTCATCATCCTGCTTCAACATTCTTCGCATGCTCAAAAAAACATTTCGCTGGATCCCCACCGAAACTAGAAAAACGGTCACCCACGCACTGGTCACGAGCCGCCTGGACTACGGAAACACCCTATACGCCGGTACCACCGCAAAACTCCAGAAAAAACTCCAACGCATCCAGAACGCTTCAGCCAGGCTCATACTAGACATCCCGCGTAAAGAACACATCTCTGGTCACCTGAAAAACCTCCACTGGCTCCCCGTAAATAAGAGGATTACTTTCCGCCTCCTAACCCACGCACACAAAGCACTTTACGAACTTGGACCCGAATGCCTCAACACACGACTGTCCTTCTACACCCCCTCCCGTCAGCTACGATCCTCCAACCAAGCCCTTGCCACTGTACCTCGCATCAACAAAACCACCATGGGAGGTAGATCCTTCTCCTATCTGGCAGCTAAAACCTGGAACTCACTTCCCACTCACCTTCGCCTTACTCAGGACCACCTGGCATTCAGAAAGCGACTTAAAACTTGGATATTCGACAAGTAATTCCACACCCTTCCTCAAGCGCCTTGAGACCCTATGGGTATGTAGTGCGCTATATAAATCTCCTAACTTGAACTTGAACTTGAATGTTTTGATATTATTGTTTATGGAGAACAGAGCCTGAATCTAATTGAACGCATGATTCAGAATCATAAATGCTCTGAAAGGAGATAATTTTTTTTCTATTTTTCATTTATTTTGTTCCGGTTGAACAGTTTCCTTGTTGCAGTTCCTGAATTTTCTTAAAAAAAAAAAAATCTCAAAATTTAAAAAAAAGGAAAAAAAATATAAAACAACAAAAGAAAAAAAACAGTTCTTTTCAGAACTCATTCAATTCTCTAAAAAGAGTTATATTCTTAAACACTGTGTCGTTCATTTTTTGAATGAAAGCGTAGTGCATAAATGAGTGATTGAAATGACTGAGGGAAGGAAGGGACTGAGGGAAAGAGTGAGAAAAGGGGAGTTTGGTGAGTGACAAAAGAGGAGTTGAAGAGTAACTGAAAGGGGACTAAGGGTAGGGGAGTGAGTTAAGGGGACTGAAAAACTAAAGGAAGGGCAATAAAGAAAGGAGAAAAAAACTACTTTCAGTGTTTTGATGTATTTAAATTCATAATAAAAAAAAAGAATTTTACACATATTTTATTTAGGGGTTAGCATTTAAAAAACCTTGCAAATTCACTAAAAAAAACATAGGTTTTACACACGTTATAGTTAGGAATTATCATTTAAAAAACTTTGCAAATTCACAGAAAAAAACATAGGTTTTACACACGTTATAGTTAGGAATTAGCATTTAAAAAACCTAGCAAATTCATTGAAAAAACCATAGGTTTTATATCAGTTATAGTTAGCTGGACAATTTACTCATACAAAACCATTGAAATTCCCACGTTATAGTTAGTTGTACTCACTATAACTGGCGCGCCCGCAAAGCACTGCTAATGACGTCACATATTACATCACTCATGACATAGTCAGTGACATCACTCATGTGTCACTTTTAGTGAATATATATATATATATACACACACTTTTCACCAAGCGCGAAACTGCGCGAATGCACTCCTTCCAGCATAAATCACACCACCATAAATTCCAGTTGGAGATGTCGTTTATTCAAAGCATAAGGGCCAGGACAAAACACCCTACGCGTTTCAGCGATAAACGCCTTGCTCACGGGTAAATAAAGTTCATTCAAACAGTGCATATAAACAGACAGTGTATAACCATGTGACATGAGGTGCATTGAAGCAGAAAGTGGACAGTGATTCAACAGTCTGCATCGGCCATCTTGTAATGGTAAGGTTATACATTCCAGCATAATCTCAGGCATCACTTGCCCCGTGAATAACAGGCTTAATACCATGTATTATTGAATTATTGTATGTGGCATGCCCAATAGTTCACAATATAGGAGACACTCCATGATAGAGTGAGTAGTAGAGTGAGTAGTAGAGAGTAGTAGAGAGAGTAGTAGAGAGAGAGTAGTATAAAGTGAGTAGTAGAGAGTGAGTAGTAGTAGAGAGTAATAGAGTAGTAGAGAATGAGTAGTAGAGTGAGTAGTAGAGAGTAGTATAGATCGAGTAGTAGAGAGCAAGAAGTAGAGAGTGAGTAGTAGAGAGTAGTAGAGAGTGAGTAGGAGAGTAGTAGAGAGAGTAGCAGAGTAGTGGAGAGTGAGTAGTGGAGAGTGAGTAGTGGAGAGTGAGTAGTAGAGAGTGAGTAGTAGAGAGTGAGTAGTGGAGAGTGAGTAGTAGAGAAAGTAGAGAAAATAGTAGAGAGAGAGTAGTAGAGTAGTGGAGAGTAAGTAGTAGAGAGTAAGTAGTAGAGCGCGAGTAGTGGAGAGTGAGTAGTAGAGAGCAAGTAGTAGAGAGTAAGTAGTAGAGAGTGAGTACTAGAGAGTGAGTAGTAGAAAGCAGTAGAGAGAGAGTAGTAGAGAGTAGTAGAGAGTGAGTAGTAGGGTAGTAGAGAGAGTAGTAGAGAGTAGTAGAGTAGTGGAGAGTGAGTAGTGGAGAGTGAGTAGTGGAGAGTGAGTAGTGGAGAGTGAGTAGTAGAGAGCGAGTAGTAGAGAGCGAGTAGTAGAGAGTGAGTAGGAGAGAGTGAATAGTAGAGAGAGAGTAGGAGAGAGAGAGTAGTAGAGTGAGTAGGAGAGAGTGAGTAGTAGAGAGAGAGCAGCTCTGCTGACCTGGTTTCTCTGGCTCTACAGCAGGTCTGTTCCCACAAATGTGGAGAGAGAAATAGAGATAGAGTAGTAGAGTAGTAGAGAGTAAGTAGTCGAGTGAGTAGTAGAGAAAGTAGGGAGCGAGTAGTAGAGCGTGAGTAGTGGAGAGTGAGTAGTAGCGAGTGTGTAGTAGAGAGTGTGTAGTAGAGAGTGAGTAGTAGAAAGTGAGTAGTAGAGAGTAGTAGAGAGAGAGTAGTAGAGAGTGAGTAGTAGAGTAGTAGAGAGTGAGCAGTAGAAAGTGAGTAGTAGAGAGCGAGTAGTGGCGGGAGAGTAGTAGAGAGCGAGTAGTAGAGAGCGAGTAGGAGAGAGTGAGTAGTAGAGAGAGAGCAGCTCTGCTGACCTGGTTTCTCTGGCTCTACAGCAGGTCTGTTCCCACACAACACCCATGGATTAACACATCTCAAGACTTACGAGAAAGTGTAAATCTGTAGATACGTGTGAATGGTGCGCCACCCTAGAGGTGGTGTAGCGAGGCACAACAAGGAGAAATGTTTTCTTTCTCCTCATTTTTTCCTTTTTCAATGCATGCTGCATTACACAACACACATTGAAGGAGGAAAATGCCTTTAGTGGTTGTTTTTGTTCAGGAAGTAGTCCCTTCCTGCACAAAAACAATCTCCCCACGACACAGATATTCTTGCACCATGGTGCAAGGGTGCCTGCGTCACTGCATGGCTGCAGTTTGTGTGCTAGTGCAGAGGGGGCACAGAATTGCGACATATTCATGTAAATATGTCACATCCCTGTGCTTCAGAAGTGCCGCAGCGAGGTGCAGCTAAAGGGCTTGCAGTGTCACGCCGCAGCACTTCCTCATAGATCTGCCCCTATAAATTCACCATACAGTACTAATGCATTCTTTCAATCAACCATGCTCTACACATACATTCAACCAAACTTTTAGACATTACTATGCAATTATAGTTCTTTTTTTTAAACCAGATAAGGTAGTTCTGAACTTTTTTTTCTTCTGTTTTTTGTTTTCTTATTTTTTGTAGTAGTTTTTTTTAGCAATTTTGTATTTTTTTGGGTGTTTTTTAAAAATGTAACAAAAAAGGAACTAAGCAAACAGTTAGCTTTTGGACTTCAACTTCATTCCAAAAACAAATAAAGTTGCATTTGTGGTTCCGTTGAGCTGCACAAAATAGCGTCCACTGACTGCTCACCATAACAGATGATGGCTTAGTGCAGTGCTGCTGCAGAAAACCAAATTCTGGGTGAATGTCTACTGGTGGTGCTGAAGTGGACGCTCCGGAGGTGCTAGCAATGCCTGGTGGTGTTTTTTTTGCTGCACGCCTCATTTCTTCGCATGCCAGATTCTTCGGGTGAATGGTCCGCAGATGTTTATGTATACTCGCTGTTCCACAGGAGTATTTCTTGCCACTGCCTCGCAACAGGGCCCTGTCACACAGCAAGCATGTGACTTTTCTTGCGTTTACCTTTTTTTCTCCGGCAGGAAAGGTAAAACATTTTCATACCACTGATTCAGGCCTCCGCTTGGGTGGATCTTCCTCCAAGATATCTTCATCTGAAGAATGATGAGGAACTTGCGAATCAAATGCCATTTCTCCAATGCAATTTTTTTAAAACACCAAAATAATTCCAAAACCAGCTCTGGAAGAAGAACAGATGTCTCATCAACTGCTCCAAACAGAATATTTAAAACGGGTGAGGTTCTTCAATAGTTACAGCGGTAAATGCTATGAACCAATCAAATCTTTTTCTTTTGAGTTCACATGGGATCCACTCACCGACGCGACTGACGTAACTAAAAAAAAACAGCGCTCTTCGCTCACCATACGCGGATCCTTAATGACTTTTCCAAATGGCAGCTAGAATATGCGGACCCGCTGCAGTAGGTACGCTTTGGGAGCACAACTCCCCCAAAAATGTTGAAAAAATTATATAAAGATATTAAAATACAAAAAAAACTAAATAATTAAAAATGTTTCAGTTTTAAATTTATTTAAATTTGTTTTTTGCAATTTTCAGAAAAATATATAATGTTTAATAAATTAAATATTTATAAATAAACTGTTAAACTAGAAATTCAGTACAAAAAAAGTATAGCTACTATTGCAATTAAAAATTAGTATTTAAAAAACCTTTGAAATTCACTGAAAAAAACATACGTTTCAGAGACGTTATAGTTAGAAATTAGCATTTAGAAAACCTTTGAAATTCACTGAAAAAACCATACGTTTCAGAGACATTATAGTTAGGAATTAGCATTTAAAAAACCTTTGAAATTCACTAAAAAACCCATAGGTTTCATGAGTGTTATAGTTAGCTGGACATTTCACTCGTACAAAACCATAAAAATTTCTCCGTTATAGTTAGTTGTGCTAACTATAACTCGCGCGCCCGCAATGCACTGCGGATGATGTCACATATTACAGCATTCATGACATGGTCAGTGACATCACTAATGACATCTCAAATGACATCACTGATGATATCATCCACGTGACAACCTGATACACCTCATCACACACTAGTATAACCTTTGATCACTCACTGTAAAATACAGAGTACCATATTTGAAAGCATTGACACACACATACCAGTTACTGCATACGCCCTCACTGATTCCGAAGTCTACACACACAACTGTCCATTCACCCACAGAATCACTTATACATGCCGTCACTGATCAATGGTAACACTATCAAATGTACTCATACACCTATGTAGACATTGACATATCGTCCTAGTCGGTTATGCAGTGATGCTAATCACTCATGAAAAGAATCAATCACATTTACATTTACTCACCTCCACAGTTATACACATAACACCTGATTTATACATACACATAGTAAATCATAGTTACTATAAAAAATCACTCTTACAATTATACACTCATTCATACAGTTACTCTCACAATCACTGACTCTTACGTATACTTATTTATACACACCAACTCTCATGTACAATGCCTTTTATTTTTCTTCTTTATTGGAGATGTACCACTGACACATATATTCGCTTACCAACACACAAATAAACACACTCAGACACCCAAACAACTGTTTCCATAAACCCTCCTAAACCCATATGCCTAGATAATCAACCACTCCCACATTTATGCATGGAGTTACAACTCCCCCACCCAACCACAGGTACACTCAGTCTCCCTTACGTACAAATCCTCAGCCAACTAATCAATACCTAATATAGACACTCATATAGTTATGCAGCAGGTTATACACCAACAGAGACAGTGATACACACATTCACATAGATTGGTTACTAACCCATATATTTAGTGAGACACATTTAACTACTCACTTAAACAAACATTCAGACAGCTACTAAATCCTCCATCCAGACAGTTATATATCCACTCAATCTTCAATACAGATTGGTATATATACATATAAATATATATATTAGATATTTAAATTTCAAACAAAACCACATTCACTGGATGATGTCATCTGTGATGTCATCAGTGATGCCATTTGAGATGTCATCAGTGATGTCACTGACCATGAATGATGTAATATGTGACATCATCAGCAGTGCATTGCGTGCGTGCGAGTTATAGTTAGCACAACTAACTATAACGGAGGAATTTCTATGGTTTTGTACTAGTGACATGTCCAACTAACTATAACACTCGTGAAATCTATGTTTTTTTCAGTGAATATATATACATATATATATATATATATATATATATATATATATGTTCACAAGAAGAATACGCCGAACACCCAGAAGTAAATTCATCTATTGCTTTATTGGCTGAGAGTCTGTTGTTATGCCACTACGCGTTTCCAACTTCCGTTTCATCAGGTGGCAACGATTCTCTGGTAGCCGTGCCTTATATTTGGTGCTAGGCATGTTGGGATTTGTAGTCCCTGTTACAAGATGTGTGGAGAGCGTGTCACAAAACGTTGTATCCGATGTCATTTTTGCGTTCCACACCCACTTGTGTTCTTATTTCGGCTGCATAATTTCGATTTGCTTATTGTTTGAATTCTTCTGCGCTCTTTAGTTTTCATTTTCGAGCCGCATCGGTGTCACTTTTCAACGAACATCCCCACCTCATTGATGACAGATGAGGACACTCTTCACTTAGAAGCTTCGTATTGCGGGATTGAAGAAGGTACCCTCCGGTTGCCTGTGTCTTCAACCGCTGAATGCATTCCGCAAGAGATTGGTATCTCTCCGCCTGCTTCTTCGGTGTAGAAAAGCTCCGGGCGCCGCCTGTCCCTTTACAGTCACACATAAACGGTCATTAAGGCGCGCTCGCTGCTGGTTCGGCTTGCAGGGGAATGACCACACCCCTGTAGTCATGTGTTCACAAGAAGAATACGCCGAACACCCAGAAGTAAATTCATCTATTGCTTTATTGGCTGAGAGTCTGTTGTTATGCCACTACGCGTTTCCAACTTCCGTTTCATCAGGTGGCAACGATTCTCTGGTAGCCGTGCCTTATATTTGGTGCTAGGCATGTTGGGATTTGTAGTCCCTGTTACAAGATGTGTGGAGAGCGTGTCACAAAACGTTGTATCCGATGTCATTTTTGCGTTCCACACCCACTTGTGTTCTTATTTCGGCTGCATAATTTCGATTTGCTTATTGTTTGAATTCTTCTGCGCTCTTTAGTTTTCATTTTCGAGCCGCATCGGTGTCACTTTTCAACGAACATCCCCACCTCATTGATGACAGATGAGGACACTCTTCACTTAGAAGCTTCGTATTGCGGGATTGAAGAAGGTACCCTCCGGTTGCCTGTGTCTTCAACCGCTGAATGCATTCCGCAAGAGATTGGTATCTCTCCGCCTGCTTCTTCGGTGTAGAAAAGCTCCGGGCGCCGCCTGTCCCTTTACAGTCACACACAAACGGTCATTAAGGCGCGCTCGCTGCTGGTTCGGCTTGCAGGGGAATGACCACACCCCTGTGGTCATGTGTTCACAAGAAGAATACGCCGAACACCCAGAAGTAAATTCATCTATTGCTTTATTGGCTGAGAGTCTGTTGTTATGCCACTACGCGTTTCCAACTTCCGTTTCATCAGGTGGCAACGATTCTCTGGTAGCCGTGCCTTATATTTGGTGCTAGGCATGTTGGGATTTGTAGTCCCTGTTACAAGATGTGTGGAGAGCGTGTCACAAAACGTTGTATCCGATGTCATTTTTGCGTTCCACACCCACTTGTGTTCTTATTTCGGCTGCATAATTTCGATTTGCTTATTGTTTGAATTCTTCTGCGCTCTTTAGTTTTCATTTTCGAGCCGCATCGGTGTCACTTTTCAACGAACATCCCCACCTCATTGATGACAGATGAGGACACTCTTCACTTAGAAGCTTCGTATTGCGGGATTGAAGAAGGTACCCTCCGGTTGCCTGTGTCTTCAACCGCTGAATGCATTCCGCAAGAGATTGGTATCTCTCCGCCTGCTTCTTCGGTGTAGAAAAGCTCCGGGCGCCGCCTGTCCCTTTACAGTCACACACAAACGGTCATTAAGGCGCGCTCGCTGCTGGTTCGGCTTGCAGGGGAATGACCACACCCCTGTAGTCATGTGTTCACAAGAAGAATACGCCGAACACCCAGAAGTAAATTCATCTATTGCTTTATTGGCTGAGAGTCTGTTGTTATGCCACTACGCGTTTCCAACTTCCGTTTCATCAGGTGGCAACGATTCTCTGGTAGCCGTGCCTTATATTTGGTGCTAGGCATGTTGGGATTTGTAGTCCCTGTTACAAGATGTGTGGAGAGCGTGTCACAAAACGTTGTATCCGATGTCATTTTTGCGTTCCACACCCACTTGTGTTCTTATTTCGGCTGCATAATTTCGATTTGCTTATTGTTTGAATTCTTCTGCGCTCTTTAGTTTTCATTTTCGAGCCGCATCGGTGTCACTTTTCAACGAACATCCCCACCTCATTGATGACAGATGAGGACACTCTTCACTTAGAAGCTTCGTATTGCGGGATTGAAGAAGGTACCCTCCGGTTGCCTGTGTCTTCAACCGCTGAATGCATTCCGCAAGAGATTGGTATCTCTCCGCCTGCTTCTTCGGTGTAGAAAAGCTCCGGGCGCCGCCTGTCCCTTTACAGTCACACACAAACGGTCATTAAGGCGCGCTCGCTGCTGGTTCGGCTTGCAGGGGAATGACCACACCCCTGTAGTCATGTGTTCACAAGAAGAATACGCCGAACACCCAGAAGTAAATTCATCTATTGCTTTATTGGCTGAGAGTCTGTTGTTATGCCACTACGCGTTTCCAACTTCCGTTTCATCAGGTGGCAACGATTCTCTGGTAGCCGTGCCTTATATTTGGTGCTAGGCATGTTGGGATTTGTAGTCCCTGTTACAAGATGTGTGGAGAGCGTGTCACAAAACGTTGTATCCGATGTCATTTTTGCGTTCCACACCCACTTGTGTTCTTATTTCGGCTGCATAATTTCGATTTGCTTATTGTTTGAATTCTTCTGCGCTCTTTAGTTTTCATTTTCGAGCCGCATCGGTGTCACTTTTCAACGAACATCCCCACCTCATTGATGACAGATGAGGACACTCTTCACTTAGAAGCTTCGTATTGCGGGATTGAAGAAGGTACCCTCCGGTTGCCTGTGTCTTCAACCGCTGAATGCATTCCGCAAGAGATTGGTATCTCTCCGCCTGCTTCTTCGGTGTAGAAAAGCTCCGGGCGCCGCCTGTCCCTTTACAGTCACACACAAACGGTCATTAAGGCGCGCTCGCTGCTGGTTCGGCTTGCAGGGGAATGACCACACCCCTGTAGTCATGTGTTCACAAGAAGAATACGCCGAACACCCAGAAGTAAATTCATCTATTGCTTTATTGGCTGAGAGTCTGTTGTTATGCCACTACGCGTTTCCAACTTCCGTTTCATCAGGTGGCAACGATTCTCTGGTAGCCGTGCCTTATATTTGGTGCTAGGCATGTTGGGATTTGTAGTCCCTGTTACAAGATGTGTGGAGAGCGTGTCACAAAACGTTGTATCCGATGTCATTTTTGCGTTCCACACCCACTTGTGTTCTTATTTCGGCTGCATAATTTCGATTTGCTTATTGTTTGTATATATATATATATATATATATGTATGTATATATATATATATATATATATATATATATATATATATATATATTCACTGAAAAAACCATAGGTTATAGACCATATATAGTTAGGAATTAGCATTTACAAAACCTTGAAAATTCACTGCAAAAACCATAGGTTAGAGACCATATATAGTTAGCTGGACATTTTATTGACATAAAACCAATGAAATTCCATATATAGTTAGTTGCACTAACTATATATCGCGCACCCGCAATCCACTGCTGATGATGTCACATATTACATCATTCATGACATGGTCAGTGACATCACTGATGACATCACTGATGACATCTCAAATGACATCACTGATGACATCACTGATAACAACATCCAGTGATTTTTTGTTTCTATAAAGTTTAAATATGTCTTACATATTGAAGAATGAGTGGATGTGTAAGTGTCTGGACGAAGGATTTAGTAGGTGCATGACTGACTGTATGAGTGAGTGATTAAATGTGTCTCACTGAGTGCATGGGTTAGTGACTAAACTGTCTTAATTTGTGCATCATTATGTCTGTTGTTCTGTAAACTGCTGCATGTGTTGATCAGTAGCTATATGAGTAACTATATGGGTTATTGATTGATTGCCCAAGTATTTGTATGGGAGACTGAGTGTGTGTGTGGCTAGCTGGGAGGTGTGTGACTCTGTGCAGATCAATCTGTACTTGTATCAATGATTGTATAAGAAGGTAAGTATGTGTTAGTATATGTTTGAAAATGTAAGGTGCTCTATGTTTAACTGTATAGACAAGAAAATGGAAGTGTCATTGATTCTTTACAGGACTGACTAGGTGTGTGAGTAACTCCATGGATGAGTGGCAGACTGTGAGTGTATGTATAGGTGTATGAGTGCATATGATAGTGTTGTAAAGATGAGTGATTGTATGTATGTATGAATGATTGTATGGGTGAATGAGTGAAGGTGTGTGTAGACGTAGCAATCAGTGAGTGCGTATGTAGTAACTAGTATTGGTGTGTCAATGGTTTCAAAAATTATACTCTCTTTTTAACACTGGGTGAAACAGAGGTTATATTAAAATGTGAGGAGATGCATTGTATTGTCACATGAATGATATCATCAGTGATGTGGTCATTGATGTCAAATGAGATGTCATCAGTGATGTCATCAGTGATGTCATTTGAGATGTCATCAGTGATGTCATCAGTGATGTCACTGACCATGTCATGAATGATGTAATATGTGACATCATCAGCAGTGGATTGCGGGTGCGCGATATATAGTTAGTGCAACTAACTATATATGGAATTTCATTGGTTTTATGTCAATAAAATGTCCAGCTAACTATATATGGTCTCTAACCTATGGTTTTTGCAGTGAATTTTCAAGGTTTTGTAAATGCTAATTCCTAACTATATATGGTCTATAACCTATGGTTTTTTCAGTGAATTTTCAAGGTTTTGTAAATGCTAATTCCTAACTATATATGGTCTATAACCTATGGTTTTTTCAGTGAATTTCAATGGTTTTTTAATAGCAAATATCATAAGCTGTCGAATGTCAAGTACGTGGTAAGTAAAAACATTTTCGTGTTTATGCACACTGATCTGCTTTGAATGCTGCCCCCCACCCCTCATTTCTATTAGGAGTACTCTCTCTTTGCAGATAGTGAAGGGTAGTTAACGCAGCCCTTTGCCCCCTTTGTAATCCGTCGTGCCTGCTTCTCTCTCCATTTGATTGATTGTTCTCTTTGGTTCATTCTCTATTTACAAACAAGCACAGAGTCGCAATACTCTGTTTAGTCTTTGCAGATAGCGAAAAATCGTGTAAAAAAACAAAAGGAATCGAACAAAATCAGTAGGCCACTAATGGGATCTCTTTTTGACCTCGCTAAAATAGAAACATTAGGAACAACCTGTTGAAAATAGCAATGCGTATGTACATAAGCGGCGTTCATTTGTGTTCACAGTACCCCTTGTTGATTGTTTCAATCGAGCATTGAATTGTTCGAAGTTGGTTCTCTTAAGGATCTTCTCTGCCTGCAAACGAGGAAGAATAGGAATATTCTCTCTCCCTTTGCAGATAGTGAAGGGTAGGTAACGCAAGCCTTTAACACGTCGTACCTATTTCATTCCTCATTGATTGATTGATTGTCCGAACATTGACTGTTTGGGAATTAGTTCTTTTTGGAGGTATTCCCTGTTTGCAAATAAACGTAGGAAAATCTTTGCAAGTAGTGAAAGGGTACGTAATGCGGACCTTTCTCCCCCGTTGTAATCTATCATGCCTATCTACTCCCCACTGATTGATGCACCTGTTTCACCCGGACCATTTACTAGAGATACGTCATCTGGCCCGACCAGAGAGCACCCCTAGTGAAAAGGACATATGCAATAATAACGAAGTGATCACTGTATCCTGTTAACAGAAACTTTAGCATGAAACAACCTGGAAAGAAAAGAATAGGAAAACGAAAATCAGTAGGCCACTGATGAACATGAACTTTTATTAAACAACGAACAAAGAAACGATAACATAACGTAATGATAAAACCTATTAATGTCCTAGAAACAAGAAAACGTTAAAATATGCCAGTGGTGAGAGACCAGAAAAACAGTAAGAGAAACCAAATCACCCCTCGCTGTCCCACCGCCTGCCACGCCAAAAAAATCGATAGACTAGGGAAAATGCAAGTCAGTAGAACATCCGCCCCCACTCTGGAAACTTCCAAGGTGGGGCAGGGTTGCGGCTACGCCCAGCCGGGAACAGCCCATATAAGGCAGGTCCTGCTGCCACGCCTCGGCCAGGAGATCCTAACGTAGGGTGTAGCCGGAGGAGAGGCCGAGGCCAGCGGGACCCGGCCAGGGGATTGCCTTTACAACGCTGAACAGTTGCAGGGGGGGGGAATGTCTCCTCGACCCTCCCCTCTCTCTCCCAGTCCGGCCGCGGTGGCCCTTGAGAGTTGCAGGTACTCCCGCCACATGCTCTTCCGGTCCGGCCACCAACGGTCGGGGGGCCGAGGACGACGGGACAATTCTTCTTTCATGAATAATGGCTGCGACAACACTGGGGGGGGGATGTCTTGCACATGCCTCCGACCCCCCCCCCCCCCCTCGTCCTCATCGCCTGGTCCGGCCATAACAAATCTCAAGCGAGACGCCGTGGGGTGCACTGGGAGGGAGAGACGGTGCGAACAGGCCTCTCCCGCCTCCCCAGGTGGAGGCTTCCCAGCTGCACCCTCAGCGCTCCAGGCGCCCGGAAAAGGGTTCTTCCACTGTGGCCATGCTGCAACGTCTCGCCCGGCAGGGTGGAGGCCGTCCGCTCATTTGACCCCGTGATCGCCAGTAGCTACCGAACTCTCAAAATGGCGGTCGACCTGGCAAGAGCGGGCCCAGCATAAAGAAATGGCCCGGTCACTGGTTGACTCCACCACCGTAGCCCTCCACGACCTTGAAGATTCTAGAGGAGCCGCGGGAGTCTCCGACCCCCGATGGGGAATGACTGCCATGATCGCCCGTGGAGTGACGAAACTGTATCCGCGGGACGTCGGCGCTCCCATGCTGGCGCCAGCCTCACTTTGAATTACTAGAATCCTGCAGACCTCAGTTCCGGTGAAAGCACAGTGTGACCCGGTAGGAAAAATTGTTGCACCCCCTCCCCTTTTTCACTGATAGTTCAAACCACCGATCCTTTCCTTTGCCCTTTTAACGGAACTTTGGACTGCCTCCCCCTCTTTTACATTTTCTAGAGAAAACAAAACATTAACCACTACATTAGCATAGCAGTTGACACCAGAACTGTTTTCAAATTTAAAACCAACAACATCTTCAACAAAATCCTTTTTGTTTCTGCTGTGACCCTGCTACAGCACAGGCATTGTCCCCAGCAGTAATTCTGCGATGCCGGTAAGAATAGCTGTGGTGCCTACTGGACTCACTCACCCCCGCGGCGCCCCACGCCGTTATTTGCTGGGCGGCAACTTACTAGACATCACTTTCGTGCCATCTAGATTTCAGCGCGTTCTGCTGCCTTGGAACTATTCGCACAACAGACCGCTACTGACAAGAATATTTCATTATTGGTGCTGTCAATTTCAATAAATCTATTGGATAATTCAAAAGAAATTGCCACGGTCTCTTCGTTGTTTAAATGTTTTTACTGTTTTTGTTTTGTTGTATATATTTATATGTTATTAAAGTTTTATATTCCTACTACTTTGTTGGAGTGCTACATATTTTTAATGTGACACATAATTGTAAAAACTTTGATGTACCAAGAGTCATTCCTGGAATCTTCCGCTTCAGGCTCGGTCCCCTCCCCAATCACAATACAGGATGGTTTTCAGATAGTAGGAACACGTGTGGTGTGACGGATCTCATCGGGTGTGGGCCTTGATCTACTATAACTCCTTTGAAGAGGGGTGATTCTTTACAGCTGGGGCCATAAACTACATCTGCAGGGCTAGCTGATAGCCTGGACAATCGGACACAGAGGAAGAGGAGTGTCAGAGGGTGCGGTAGTGAATAGGGCGAAAGGGAGGTGTCGGGCGGGCACAGAGTGTGATTCTCAGGAAAGAGCAGCGCAGATGGGGGGAGGTTTATTGCCCATGCATAAGACAGAGAGCGGGGGTGACCAGTGCCTGGGGAAGATGCTTGCGAGGGTGAGGAGCCATGCTACGAATCGACAGCGTGCAGAGAGTGGGTCTGGTCAAGGCATCTAAAATGGCTGCCGTGCACCACAAAAGTGTGGCATTTCAAAAAAGGCAAGATGGCGCAAACAATGTTTTTCAACACTTCCTCATTTCCTTCGAATCGAACGTTAACAGACGTTGGGGCATATTACCAAAGTTAAGCGATATTTATCGCTAACGATGCTTACCAACGATTTTTTTACCGCTAAGCATCGTCAGAAATTATCGAAGATAAACCTTGCTATTATCAAGGTTTATCGCAAATGCGATAATAAACGGCCGCAATGCATGAATATCGCTAAAAACTCAGCGATATTCATGCATTACCGAGCTAATGCTCTTAGCCATGTTATCCACCTCCCATTGGATAACATGGCTAAGAACTGCTCAGGGCAGGTGTTACTTTTTGGAGATATTCGCGCTTAGCGCGAATATCTCCAAAAGGAGATAGATATCTTGCATGTTGTAATGCAAGTTATTGTGGTATATGGAACTCATACCATAATCTCTCAGGAAAGCAGAAACTGATCCTTTTGGGACCGCCTAAAAAGGCCTAGGGGGTGAGGAGTACTCTACTTTGCCCCCTTTTCACGTTCCGAACTATTTTATTTTACTCTCTTCTGTAATTACACAAAATAGCAGCGATAAGATGCATCGGAGACACACAGTGTGAATTGCTACACGAGCGCTGGTCGCGCTGACACCTAGCTCGGACAACTGCTATTTTTAAAAACTCCCTTTGTCTATTTCTGTTGTTTAGGTTCTTTAACCCTTGTTTTTAATCACCGCTCCACTGGGCTTCTGTCCCCTTACCCGCATTTAATTGAGGAAAACACACCGCCTTTTGGTGGGTCCGGGTTCCGGGGCTGACTCATTTGCGGGCGCCATCTTTGATTGGGGTGAGTGTCTGTGTGCGCGGGCGCCATCTTGGAGCGTCCCGACGCTCGAGTGGATGTGGGAGACGCCTATTTAAGGCGGATTTGATCTTTTCAGGCTTCCTGTGAATTGCTACACGAGCGCTGGTCGCGCTGACACCTAGCTCGGACAACTGCTATTTTTAAAAACTCCCTTTGTCTATTTCTGTTGTTTAGGTTCTTTAACCCTTGTTTTTAATCACCGCTCCACTGGGCTTCTGTCCCCTTACCCGCATTTAATTGAGGAAAACACACCGCCTTTTGGTGGGTCCGGGTTCCGGGGCTGACTCATTTGCGGGCGCCATCTTTGATTGGGGTGAGTGTCTGTGTGCGCGGGCGCCATCTTGGAGCGTCCCGACGCTCGAGTGGATGTGGGAGACGCCTATTTAAGGCGGACTTGATCTTTTCAGGCTTCCTGTGAATTGCTACACGAGCGCTGGTCGCGCTGACACCTAGCTCGGACAACTGCTATTTTTAAAAACTCCCTTTGTCTATTTCTGTTGTTTAGGTTCTTTAACCCTTGTTTTTAATCACCGCTCCACTGGGCTTCTGTCCCCTTACCCGCATTTAATTGAGGAAAACACACCGCCTTTTGGTGGGTCCGGGTTCCGGGGCTGACTCATTTGCGGGCGCCATCTTTGATTGGGGTGAGTGTCTGTGTGCGCGGGCGCCATCTTGGAGCGTCCCGACGCTCGAGTGGATGTGGGAGACGCCTATTTAAGGCGGACTTGATCTTTTCAGGCTTCCTGTGAATTGCTACACGAGCGCTGGTCGCGCTGACACCTAGCTCGGACAACTGCTATTTTTAAAAACTCCCTTTGTCTATTTCTGTTGTTTAGGTTCTTTAACCCTTGTTTTTAATCACCGCTCCACTGGGCTTCTGTCCCCTTACCCGCATTTAATTGAGGAAAACACACCGCCTTTTGGTGGGTCCGGGTTCCGGGGCTGACTCATTTGCGGGCGCCATCTTTGATTGGGGTGAGTGTCTGTGTGCGCGGGCGCCATCTTGGAGCGTCCCGACGCTCGAGTGGATGTGGGAGACGCCTATTTAAAGTCGTCCTTTCCCGCGCAGCGGGATCGCGCAGCGGGACGCCGTCGCGTGGCCGGAGTCGTGCCAGAGTCCTGCCCGTCTGCGCCCGTCAGCGTCCCGGAGGCGTACGAGGCGCCGGGCAGGACTGGGCCATCTCTTCGGTATTCTTACTTCTGTATGTGAGCAATATGCTCCACTACTCAGGATCTGAACTCCGTTCCTGGCAGCATATAAATGGCTCCTGCCGCACGGTGTTTCCTGCCCGCCACAAGAGCAAGCAGTGCTGCCCCGAGTGTGGCTGGCGCCCGCAGAAACATCTGGTCGGTGCGCCGCAGAAGGCAGCGGTCGGCGTAAAACATCTGGGCCTGCTGCTTAATACTAGATCTCTTGGTCGGCATGCTCTGGACATATTCGATCTGTTAGAGTCAGAAAAACCTTTATTTTTGATGCTCACCGAGACGTGGCTCGGCGAGGCGTCCAATCCAGATATCGCCACTGCTATTCCGCCTGAGTATAATATTTTCAGGCAGGATAGGCCAAAGGGGCGTGGAGGTGGAGTTGCACTAATAGTGAACAAAGTGGCCACCTGTACCATCGTCCCCTCGGACGCGATTAAGGATTGCGAATCCCTTGCCTTTGCCATTATCCTCTCTCCACACCAATCGTTGAAGGGTCTTCTAGTTTATCGGCCGCCAGGGCCCACGGGCTCGTTCTTTGAAGAGTTTCAGTTGGTGACCTCCTCCTTGCTACTCACGGCAGAGCATTGTATTGTTGCCGGGGACTTTAATGTCCATATGGACGTGGTAACGGATGCTGACGCGATTAAGATGCTGGACGTCACAGCCCCTCTGGGCCTGGTTCCCTATCATGCTGGACCGACCCATGAGAAGGGACATACCCTAGATCTGACCTTTTCTACGTCTCCCATAGAGATGCTGGCTCCTATTCAGGTGCTTTGGTCTGATCATAGGTTGGTGAAATTTTATTTCCCGGAAGTTAGGAAGCCTTCCGCTGCCCCCCGGCAGACTTCCGTGGGATTCAGGGCACTTCAGCGGGTCACTCCGGAATTGCTGGCTCAGTCCTGTGTGGACCATCCCTGTGCGCTAACGGGGGTCTTAGAGGAGGATGTGGAGCGAGTGCAGGTCTGGCTTTCAGAGAGACTTAATGACCTGGCGCCTCTTAAACCCCTCCGCAAACCTGAAAAAGGGGCATCTGCCCCTTGGTTTACGGCAGCATTGGCGGCCTCTCGTCGGCTATGCAAGGTAGCAGAAAGAGCATGGCGCGTGAAATACGACGCAACGGCGAAACTCGCCTACAGGTCTTTGGTTAAAGCCTATCACCGGAACATCCTCTCGGAGAAGAAGGCCTACTTCGCGAGAAAAATTGAAGCTGCCTCCAATTCCTGTAAGGAGCTTTTCGCCGTTGTGCGGGAGTTTACAACCTCACGCGAGGCACCAACTCAGGCCCCCCCTCCTGCGCCGTGGGTCAGGGCGATGGCGGACTTTTTCACATCTAAGATCCAACGGATCCAGGACTCCTTCCCTGTGCTGGAGCCTGAGATGCCCGATCGGGTGGAGAATACCGCTGTTACCCTGCCTAACGCCGGTGTGGCCCTGGCAGCCTTCCCGCCTCTCTCGATGGCCGCGTCATTTGACCTGATGGCTGGGCTTAAATCTGGCTCCCCTCGGGATGCCTGCCCCGCTAAATTTCTGGCTAAAATGGCAGCTGTCATTAATCCACTTGTGAACCCCCTGTTGAACTGCTCTCTTGTACAGGGCGTGGTTCCCCAGGCCTGGAAGCAGGCAATGATTATTCCCCTGCTTAAAAAGCCTGGTTTGGATGCGGAGGTGTTGGCGAATTATAGACCTATCTCGCTCCTACCGGCCTTCGCGAAGGTCATTGAAAAGCACGTGCATAAGGTGCTTACCGAGTATTTGGAGTCCCACGATCTACTGCACCCTACCCAGTCAGGTTTCCGCGCCAATCTTAGCACCGAAACAGCTCTCCTGGAAGTCTCGGAGGCGATAAAGGAGGTGCTGGATTCGGGTGGAAGAGTGATGCTGGTGATGTTAGATCTGTCGGCGGCCTTTGACACCGTCCCCCATGAGCGTCTTCTTGGAAGACTCGCAGAGATTGGTCTCCGGGGGACGGTGCTCCAGTGGTTTCGATCTTTTCTGGCTGGCCGTCGCCAAACGGTCTGGGCTTCTGCTTGCTCCGCCGAGATGTCGCCATTGGGTGTCGGAGTTCCTCAGGGCTCAGTACTGAGCCCTACTCTTTTTAACATCTTCATGACCCCTCTGGCGGCACTGGCGGAGTCTTTCGGGGCTCAGATCGTTTCCTACGCCGATGACACCCAGCTCCTCTTCACCTGTGAGAGGGGGGCGGACTTTGATGGAGGTAGGATCCAGGGTTGCCTTGAGGCTGTGTTTCAGTGGTTCCAACATCACAGCCTCAAGTGCAACTCGGATAAATCCGAGGTCCTCTTTTTTGGATGCAGCTCAGATCCGGACTGGAAAGTGTGGTGGCCTGAGAACATGTTTCCACCAGCAAGTTCGTCCCAGGTGGCAAAAAACCTTGGGATCAAGATCGACAATGGCCTCTCACTACGCTCACAGGTAATCGGGCTCACTGGCACCTGCTTTGGACTGCTCCGGATGTTACGCAAGTTCCTTCCCCTGTTATCGGAGGAACACAGGAAGATCACAGTTCAGGCGTTTATAGGTTCGAGAATTGACTATTCCAACGTCCTATATCTCGGCCTGCCAGAATACCTGCTCCAACGGTTACAGGTTGTCCAGAACTCGGCAGCACGTGCCATTTATGGACTTTCTCGCCGTGCTAGAGCCTCGGGTCTCCTGGAGGCTCTGCACTGGCTTCCTGTCCGGAAGCGGATAATTTTTAAGACCCTTACTCTGGCATACAAAGCCATGCATTCCTCCGGAGCAAAATACCTTCAGAAAAGGCTATCATTCTATTACCCTGCCAGGCCGCTCAGGTCAGGAGCCTTGTCTCTTGCTACGGTTCCTCGTGTCAAGAGAGCCCGCATCGGAGGCCGTTCTTTTAAACTATTAGCGCCCCAGCTGTGGAATAAACTGCCTGTGTCCCTGCGCAGTTCCCCTAACCTGTTAACATTTAGGAAGGGGCTCAAAACTTGGCTTTTTTCCTCTTAGTTCCTGGCCCTATTAGGGTTCTGTCTCTCTGTTTTTATTTTCTTGTTGTGTTATGAGATTGTGTGCAATTCAAAGCGTCGGGACACTCTTCTGAGTAGCCGTACGCTATATAAAACCCCGGGATAACATAACATAACATAACATAACAGTGAGAGAAAGGAGGCCGGAGATGAAGAAGAGATGTCAAATACACATTGGAGATAATATAGTGGCAGAAGGGAAGTAAATATGAGTAAACTTACCATGTAACATAAAAATGTTGCACTCTATACTATAAGTCTCATTTTATACTACAATCACTTCGCTACAACCTCATAAATTAAAAATAAAAATGAATAATGTCTCAAACAATTTTTGATTTCTAAATATAAATTTATTCTTCAGAATTTTCTAAATTTGAAAGAACTAGTAACATGTCCTCATCAGCAATGTCCTCATGAAAAGTCTGCAATGATGATTCTTGTAACTCTATGGTCTCCAAACATTCGATAAATTCGCCATCAAGAGATTGATCAAAAAAATCATTCAAGTCATCTCCTCCTTGTGACAATATTTCATTATTGGTGCTGTCAATTTCAATCAATGTAGTGGAATCATTCAAGTCATCTCCTCGTGACAATATTTCATTATTGGTGCTCTCAATTTCAATCAATGTAGTGGAATCATTCAAGTCATCTCCTCCTTGTGACAATATTTCATTATTGGTGCTGTCCATTTCAATCAATCTAATGGAATCATACAAGTCATCTCCTCCTTGTGACAATATTTCATTATTGGTGCTCTCAATTTCAATCAATGTAGTGGAATCATTCAAGTCATCTCCTTGTGCCAATATTTCATTATTGGTGCTGTCCATTTCAATCAATCTAATGGAATCATACAAGTCATCTCCTCCTTGTGACAATATTTCATTATTGGTGCTCTCAATTTCAATCAATGTAGTGGACAATTCAAAAGAAATTGCCACGGTCTCTTCATTGTGAGCCATTTTATTTTGAAATTGCTTGCTGTAAATTGCAGAAAAAAATAATCACTTTCATTTATCGTTTTTAGTAATACATAATATAAAACTAACTTTATCAAGTATTTAGTATAACAGAAGGACTGCAAATAAATAACAGAAAACATTTTTCAAATTATCTTCAAGTGTACAACATAGTTCCCCTTACAAATTAACAACTCACCTTTTTAAAAGTAGGAGAAGTGTTAGTACTGTGTAAATCAAACACCAGAAATTCACCACCAAAAATTCCTCACAAATGTACCTCAGACAGTAGTATCACAAAATGGCTGTGGTTTCCTCTCATTTGAAATATATACATAACCAATTAACTTTCATCACACACAAATACAAAACCAAACTAACATTTTAATTGGTTCTAAATTTCAACACTTTCAAATGTGTTTTCCCCATGCAATTTTCCATAGGACATTTACATACGTCTACAGCCTGAATGGCTGAACGGAATTACACCAAACTTGGCAAAATGGTACATCAAACCTAAGAGGTCAGGAAGGATCTACTATGCCCCCTTATGGTCATTTCCCCCTTCGCTTTGGCCTCCTCTTGTCTCTCAATCCTACCGAGAGACAAGATGGCGGCCGCTACGGACTGTTTGGAATGTTGACAGACGCCGGAGAACCAATCAGCTTCGCAAAGCTCCGTAACGCGAAAAGTACGCGAAGCGGAGCGCTGTTACAGATATATATCTTTTTTTGAACGTTAATTTCTCAAAATCCACTGGAGCACATATATTGAGACCTAGCAAAGGCACATCGGGCTACCAGTCCCTAATATTTTGCCAAGTTTCGTGCAAATCCATTCAGCCGTTCGATTATTATTATTATTTTTTTTTTTTGCCCCGCGGGGCCCTTTTAAAACCTCCACATCAAACGTAGGGGGTCAGCGAGGATCTACTATTCCCCCTTATGGTCATTTGCCCCTTCGCTTTGGCCTCCTCTTGTCTCTCGATCCTACCGAGAGACAAGATGGCGGCCGCTACGGACTGTTTGGAATGTTGACAGACGCCGGAGAACCAATCAGCTTCGCAAAGCTCCGTAACGCGAAAAGTACGCGAAGCGGAGCGCTGTTACAGATATATATCTTTTTTTGAACGTTAATTTCTCAAAATCCACTGGAGCACATATATTGAGACCTAGCAAAGGCACATCGGGCTACCAGTCCCTAATATTTTGCCAAGTTTCGTGCAAATCCATTCAGCCGTTCGATTATTATTATTATTTTTTTTTTTGCCCCGCGGGGCCCTTTTAAAACCTCCACATCAAACGTAGGGGGTCAGCGAGGATCTACTATTCCCCCTTATGGTCATTTGCCCCTTTGCTTTGGCCTCCTCTTGTCTCTCGATCCTACCGAGAGACAAGATGGCGGCCGCTACGGACTGTTTGGAATGTTGACAGACGCCGGAGAACCAATCAGCTTCGCTTCACAAAGCTCCGTTGCGCGAAAAGTACGCGTCCTGGAGCGCTGCCCGGTCCGCTGTTACAGATATATATCTTTTTTTAAACGTTAATTTCTCAAAATCCACTGTAGCACATATATTGAGACCTACAAAAGGCACATCGGGCTACCAGTCCCTACAATTTTGCCAAGTTTCGTGCAAATCCATTCAGCCGTTCGGGCTAAAAGTGAGGCCAACCGCCCTATGGAAAACTCAATGTTAAAAACACGTTTTGGGACCCCCCTTTTTTCTCAGCCCCCCCTTGACGAACCCCCCCCAAATTTTCAAGGGCTGCTCAGAAACAAAATGTGCCATTTTCCTGAAAATTTCAGCCAATTCCGTCCACAAACGCCAAAGTTATTAGACATAGAATTTTCAAAAATCCCATAGAGAAAAAATCCTAACTATATATACCTACTGGCGACCGCCAGTAGGTAATATATATATATATATATATATATATATATATATATATATATATATATATCCAGCAAGTTTTGACCCTCGTGGACACCGGCACACTCCTGGCAGTGCGGTGCGTTTTTTCTGACAGGGTCCAGTCGGTAAATATGCAGCAGAATCCAACAAGGAAAATAAAAACGCACTCGCTCGTGTTCCTTTTCCAAAGATTTACAGCGGCTTTATTTCGGCCAAAACCCAAATTGGCCGAAATAAAGCCGCTGTAAATCTTTGAAAAAGGAACACGAGTGAGTGCGTTTTTATTTTCCTTGTTGGATTCTGCTGCATATATATATATATATATATATATATATATATATATATATATAGTTGTATATTGTAAAACTTTCTTTACCTATAGAAACTTACCCTCACAATATTTATTTCCTTGATATTCTTGACGCGATGTTTGGTCACGATATTCTGTCTAAATACCTAGCACACACTCACTGATGCACATATATTTATACATACACATACACCAAATATTAAAAGCAAAAACTAACTGGTTGCAGCGGTGATCTCAGTTTGTAAACCTCTGGGTTTCTTAGAGGTTTGGGTCAGCAAATGGGAGGAGGCGGCAGTCCCTTACTCGTCCCAGAGTAGGATGGAGTCAGTGAGACTGCCGACTCCACCCCACTCTGTGATGAAGCACCCAAGTCAATGGCTGTCAGTAATGCTCATGAGGTGAAGGACCGGACAGCGCTTTTCAGGGCTGAGGAGGTCACACCCACAGGGCTGAGACATCTTCAGCTCGGCAAAGTTCAGCTTAGGCAGCCAGGTGTCTGCGCATGTAGCGCATGTGTAGCACCTGGCTTCCTGACCTGAGCATAAAGAGTGCCTGTCAGGCTGACCTTTGCTCAGTCTGACAGACACTATTCTTGTCTGCCGAAAGGAGGGGATGCAGGGGCCCTCTGCCTTTACGGACACATCGCTGCTGCCTTTAATTAAGGTGACTCTACAGTGGGGGAATAACACATTGAAAATACGGTCCTTGACAAAAGGCATAACCACTGCTTAAAGAGGAGGTTGGGCACATAGCAGACGACGACACCTGGATTGTGTACCAAAAATTACATCATTGTGTTGAGGAACCACAAAGGAGTGAGGCCAGGCCTTTATGACCTATTAATACTACATGCCTCCTCCCCTATTGAATGATGCAAAGATGTATTGGTAGAGCTTTCTGGGCAAACACTACTCCTTAGACGTCTGGGTGGAGTAGATAGAAGGGCATGATAAACAATTGAGAGACTCCAGACTCAAGTTTCTACATTTTAAATATTTTCCATGATTGACATTGGTCGCCAATAAAACTACACAGAGCAAAACTATTTCCACACACCGAGTGCTTGATATGCAAACAAGTGGGATGTGATAATATACACATTATATGGCACTGTCCCAGAATACAACTGTACTGGTGGAATATATGGTAGCATTTGAGCAGCACACTAGACTATTGAATACGGCAATCAGCAGATCTGGCCATCCTTCATAACATGTCGGAAGTGGTGGGATTAAACAAACATAGCAGTTGATGGCTAGCCACCACCCATCTGTGCCTACACTAAAAGTATGGATGGAATAAATGTGTTGAAGAACATCATCTGAAAAGATAAATTACCGAATTAAAGAATATACGGCTATCTGGACCAAAAATTAGAGAGAGAAAAGGTAGACTGTGATAATTATTAAACTCACTACTACTATAAGGGATAAGGATTACAGAGGGGTGATGAGACATGTTATAGACACTGTGTGTAATGGAACTAAACTAAAGTGATGTCCTTTGACTGAGAGTTAATTGTACATGTGCAATTGCAGCTTCAATGCTTTAACTGAAGTAACTGACAACAATGGGTTAAGCGAGGGTGGGAAGCTAACAAGGTGCGATACTTTATACACCAGGCAATGTTGGAACCTATTGGGACCCTTAAAATTAGTTTATTTTCAGTCTCCTTCCTCCTACTCTTATCTATATACTAATACAGTTACGTGTTGCAATCCAAACCCCATGACCAGATTAGGGTACCAGATGACCAAAATGTAAAGTTTCAGTTACAGCTAGTAAGTCAACTAGATTGTTTGTTAATTCTTTGTTGAGGGGAAGTTGTGTACTGTTTTTTATTGTCTCAACCATTCCTTCTGCTGTTTTTCTTTCCTTTTCTTATTATTCCTCTTCTTTCCTCTACCTATTATTAACTTCTTAATATGAAAACATAGCAGTATTATAATGTTGAAAACCTACTTCATGCTTAAAATAAACATTCCTATAGAAAATATAGTGATAAAAAATTGTTGCGAAAAAATGAAATTATTGGCAAACCATATTACTCAGAGAAATGTGACTCTCTCTCATCTTATGTCTGAGAGCAGTTATCTTTGTACATTTCCTAAATGATCGGCACCAAGGAAGCCATGCTAGATATTTTGTCTGGTCTGCCATAACAGGAACTAGGAATGCCAGTTGATGGTCTTATTCAAATTTTCTGACTGTAGCAGACTGGAGTTATCACAGGAAAGGCAGCAGAAGCCCACTTTGCATTTGTGAGCAATTGGGTTCATTAGAGCAATATATGAAGTGTGAGGGATAGATGTCATTTGACGTACCAAATGCCTGTATCTCAGCCCGTCAGACCATGACACTTCTACCTGCAGACATAGTTGAAAGATTTAGACCAGAGTAATCAGAACATGTTAGTTAAGTGCTTTTGAAACGTACTTGGGTAGTGTAGCCTTTACCTATCTGCTGACTCCAGAGCTGTTGGAGCTAATACTCCTTGAGGCATAGAAGATGTGTACCCCCTGGAAGGTTTCTAGGTAGGCACCTGCATTGCCTCTGCCAAACCAGGTGTTGCATCCACATTTCTTGGACAGGGCATTGAGGAGTTCTACACCTATCCCCTTCTCTAACCTTAGTCACAAAATATATTTCTTTTAACAAGGGATGTTTTCAAATTAGCATACAGAGGCCTTCATCAGAAATACACTGCCACTGATAAATTTAACACAAAAGACCATTTAAAAGTGTCTAATAGAAGAGTACATCAAAGATGATGACCATGATTATATTGATCAGCACCTTGATGGTCAGAATGTGAAAGACCCACTTAACATCAGAATACTGTTCTGATGATGATGCTTGGAGAGATTTTGAAGGAGTACCTGGAGATTTCGACTTCTTAAAGCTTTCTATCTAGATTTGTTTTTGGTCACCTAGCTTTTATACACATTGTTGAATATTGTGACAGTTTCATGCAGGCAGTATTTATGGAAATATCAGGGAACTTATCAGTAAAAACAAGCACACCAGACCATAAAACAAGTCTACAAACCTCCAAAAACAGGCACCACATTGTATTGGCAGTATGCAGAGATATGTGAGACATGAAAACACAAGGAGTGGGGATTGGAGAACAACAGCATAGGCTGTTGGACGTCCTTAGTCAGGCCATTCCTAATAAAGGGAGTGGCTGTAGTCCAGTCAGTGATGCTCAAGATGGCAGAGGACAGGTATGGTCACAAACTTACTTACCTAGTAACAGTAGATTTTCATACAGGGTGTTCTCACCAGATTACTTCATGATCTCTTATCCCTGTGTCCCAACAGAGTGGGTAGCACAGTTTAACTGAAAAATGAACTGAAACGGTTCCTCTAGTGCAAAGCATTCTCTCGGCATGGAAGGCCAACTGCCTTCAATCATTCAGTCGGCCGTATGCCTAAGGACTTCTGCTTGGCATGCTATCTTTATTTTTTAGTGGATGTATGCAAACAAACACAACAAGAGAGTATGCTATAAAAGGTTGCCTCTTAATTCATCCTAGTGATTAATCATTTTTCTAAGCTCATGATAGCACTGCAAAGAGTGAGTACATTTTCTTTTCTTTCAAGGTTAGACATCTTTTATGTACAGCATTGGACCATCCATTCATACACATGCTCTGAATTGGTTCACTGATAGAATATCAATGTTAAAAATATCGATGTTCAAAATATCGGAAAAAATATAGACTACAAAAATATCGACTCCCATACCCACAAGTGCAACAGTAGGCTAAGTGTTGGATATCGGAGAGGTAAAAATTACTATTCCAACTCCAGTGAGCGCAACAGTATGGAAAGTGTTGGATAGCGAAGGGCTAATATTTACTATTCCCACTCCAGTGAGAGCAACAGTAGGGAAAGTGTTGGATAGCGGAGGGGTAAAAATAACTATTCCCACTCCAGAGAGTACAACAGTAGGGAATGTGTTGGATAGCAGAGAGGTAAAAATTACTATTCCAACTCCAGTGAGTGCAACAGTAGGGAAAGTGCAGGATAGCGGAGAGATAAAAAAGACTATTCTCACTCCAGTGAGTGCAACAGTAGGGAAAGTGTTGGATAGCGGAGAAAAAAAATACTATTCACATTCATACACTCAGAAAAATATATATATATATGTATATATATATATATTAAAAAAATTAATAATCAGAATTAAAAATATATATATATTAAACATATATAAAGAACACATATTATAATACTAATTACATATAACAAAAACCTACAATTATTATATAAAATAAAATAATAAATGTAACACAAATATTATAATACAAACAATTCTTATACAAAAAACATACATCACATACATATTAAATATATACTAAAATACATAACAATAATACAAACCAATATTTTTAACAACTATATTTTTGCAAACGATATTTAACACTTCGATATTTTTAAAATCAATTTTACTTACTTTAAGTCGATATTCTTGATCACAATATTCTTGCTGTCGATATTTCTGACCCAAGTTATTAATGACTCGATATTTGTGCAACTCAATATTTTGTACTTGATATTCTGTCTCTGTAACCACTGAATTAGCCGGTGTACCTTTTCAAAAATACGATGTAGACCAACTGTCTATATCATATTTCACCATCCTCCTCCAGGCTTACTAGTAGGCTCTCTCACGAGGAACAGTTCAAGTGAATTTAAAGACAGTAATGCAAAATAATTAATTTTGTGCTTTGTAACAATTTTTGTAACAAGCTTCTCCGACTTGTACGGTTTCAGTCTCCGTAAAATGGATCTCTACCATTGTATTAGGTTTGGTGATGGATCAGAAATGAGTTCACTGCATATTCAGATTACAGAATACCGGGCACTTTGCCAGGCTGCTGAGGTGGAGAGAGACAGGCTCATGGAACTTGTCACTGTGCTTCAAAAAAGGTAAGTGATCCAAATTGTTTTTTTTCTTCTTTTTTTGCATACTTACCAAGTACATCTCAACAGACTACTTGCTCCTGGAGGGTCTGTAATGAAAAATCTTGGCAAGTTAATAATTTATTAGTTAGAGGGCTGTCGGAAAAAAATGAAGCATAGATTAAATACATCTGATAAATGTAAGTTGGAAATGGGGCCTTGCAGAAAATGAGAATGTTGTTTTCTCTTACATAAATATATTTACTTTACCCTGAGTTTTGACAGATTCCCCATTTAGAAGTTCACAGTATAATACTTGTGTCCCCAAAAATTTGAAAAAGTTACATTTGTGGTTTGAATAACAACCAGCCACGGAAGTGTAACCTCCCTCATCAATGTCATTTAACAGAGTCTCGTATTATTTCTGTTTTACATTCCGATGGCCAACCTGTTGGCATTGTTGTGTTTTTCCACAGCCTTGATTCTAAGAGGGCCTTCATTTTGTACATTGATCAGACTATACACCATGGATTAGGCGATCAGTTTTTTGTGAGCTTCTTTGGAGTACTAAAAAGAACTATATTCGGATGGATTGTGTTATGCATCAACATCTGCTATGGGCTTGCCAAGAAACAGCCCCAGAAAGCTTGCATACTGATTTCACTAGAGCAAAGGCTGTTACAACTGTGCTGACTTGCAGTATCCCAGTCTTGGTTCATGAAGCACTATTGCCTGGACAGTCAGGTCTAGCGGGATAGGCATTTCATCCAATGTGTCCTGCAGAATTTCCTTGTCTGAATCATTCCACAGATCCATCACAAGTGGGATGTACTACTTTGATATCTATTCATAACAGCAAGTTAATTACCATCAGTAATGCCTTTTCTGGTAGAAACTTGATCTAACCTTTGGGTTGTCAGCAACCCATCCACCTCTCCGTTCAGTGGAATGGACTCATACAGTCCACTAATAAAAGATCACAAACTAGAGAACTGCACACCAGCAAATTCTGATTTCTGATGTCTCCGTGCCCTTGGCTGATGGCACAGAGAGAGATTAAAAAGAAAAGGTAAGTCAGTCAGTAACACTTTATTTCAGCAGGTTACAACCATAAAAGTACATAATACAATGTAATATTAATATACCAACTTCATCACAAAAGTAACCGATAAGGAATTTACAAAGTTAGAAAGAATTAAAAAGAGCATGGGAAGAACACTAGAACATTTTAAAATTTCAATTATCAAGTACTTTCCCCACTCCATAACAATGGAACAGCAACGAACACCCGGGCAAAAATGGGGCATAGAAACATACATTAGGATTACACTTTCGGGCATCATTAGCAACATTTTAATCAACAGTTTCTTTTAAGATACCCTATGTTAAAAAAATAAAGAAATAAATTACACTAAGAGACCTGAGAAGAATCGAAAGGACGTTTCTAAATCCGAATGATTGAACTTGTCAAAGTTAAGGAGCGTCACACTTCTCCACTCAGCCACAAGGTGCCTACGTTTACACCACATTGCTAATTAGAACTTGTCGATTGTGACAATAAAAACTGGGCAGGTATCATATTTAAAAATCCTATAGGCCACGTTATGGCTTCTTATACCCAGATTTCTACTAAGTTGGAGGATCCATTTGGCCCTAGCCATCCTATATGCAGGACAGAAAAAGACCACATGGATCTCAGTTTCTTCTATGATTTTGCAGCCGGGGCATAACAACTTTGTTTCCTCCTCCCACCTGTTTGTAAACACATAGAGCGGAAGTGTCCCGTGCCTAAATTGGAGAAATAGTTTCTTGGCTGCTAAGGGCTGAATAATGTCAAAACCAGGCGCCAAGCTGTAGCACTGTTTAACATCCAGGAACCTGGAGTTAGACAGGAGGAGTCTGTAGACTGGATTAGGCGCTCCATTCTATATCCGGTCCAGGCCAAAGTTAAGGATTGTTTGGAAGTAGCTAGGATGTCTGTGCACATAGGTGGTACAGATATAGTGGCCCTTATGTCACTTCTGGGGCGAGATGGATCCGACACGGAGCCGCTCGATGCCACCTACCAGTGCGCAAGTGAATTGCTATTGCAAAATCTTCAGCGTGCAAGGGAATTGCTATTGAAAATCTCTGTATCCAGTCTTGTGCCTGTGGGTATTCCTAGGGTGTGGAATCTGCTATTAGCTTGAGTTTCTATCAGAAATACCATTATTGAAGGTAAGTAACCTGTTTGTTTATATACTGCAGCCTAGACCAGAGAATGTATAAGAAATGTATAAGAGCATTTCACATGTGACTAATAATTATCATCATGTTAGGGAAGGAATAGACAAGAGGTGGAGTAAAGAAGTATGAGTTCCAACAATGTTTGCCAGATGTTATTATTCTTCAACTGTATTAACTGTCTATGAGATAATACTAATTAGTGGAGCAGACTAAAAATGAACAGTCTTCAACTGAATTGTTCACTGAAATCAAAAGAGTTTTGCTGTTCGGTGATAGATTATTTGTTCAATAGCTTATACTCTCTCTTAATCAGCTTCTTTTGAGGAACTATTCCTCTAGGTATACATCACAAAGTAATTTCATTAGTGCGTACAAAGAACTTGTCTGTGTTAGAAGGTGTTGATTAACTTTGGACCCTGAAGTCCAGGGTCCGAATCAGCCAAGTAACAGAAAAATCATTTTCAAGAGCTTCCTAGGTCATGATGTAGGTTTTTTGTGCATGCAGGAAACTGATCTTCCAAAAAAGAAAGATGTTTGTCTAAATGTTTAGTGTAGGCTGCTTTTGCTCCTATAAAACTAAGAGGAATGGTGTTGTCAATCATTTTGTCAAGTTCAGTGTCTTGACTGATCCTGATGGTAGATACGCTTGGTTGAATGGCATATTTATTACTGATGCCCCTAATGAGCATTTTCAGTCTGAATCTCATTATAGGTAGAGATTTCAACTCAGTTCTCACTTGTCTCTTGATAGGTGTTATGCTGAACTCATTGAAGTGACAGTTTTATGTATCAACACTAACTTTTTGCTAGAGTTGGGAAGCTCGTGGTCCTTTGCATTCTCCTGTATTTGTGTGGAAACCTAACAACAAACTGTTGAAATGTGCTTAACTAATGGAGCATGTGAAAATGGCAGTAACCTAAGATTTATAATAAAACACCAGCAGGCTTCAAGTTATATTTTTTGGGTTCCCTTAAAGCAGTATTCTTGGTGACTTTATAATAAAACTGCTCAACTGGTCAGGAGCACTTTATTAAACCAATTTAACATAACATTTTGTCAAGTAAGGACTATAATGGGTGAATGGAAATATTGTGGCTTGAAGGAGCTGAGAAATTAATATTATATATTACACAATGTTATTATATTCATGAGATAAGGTAAATTAACCTAGTTATAGTCGCAGATGCCAGTGCTTAAATGCTGTGTGCCCAGGCACTTTATCTATAACTTAATTAAAGCCATTGAATGCACAGGCAAAGCCATCAGTGCTTTGGCCCAACTTTACAAAAATGTATTTATTTGTTTTTATGAATGTCGAGTACATACAAAGAATACACAGAGTATGTTCATAGTTTCATAATGCATACCCAATCTGTATTCAGTCTTAACTAGCACAAAACATTAACGCATTTGTCATAGGAGAATGGACGGAACTCGACTACGGAAGATGCACAAGTATACTGAATTTTATGTATAAAGTGTTTTTTTAGCTCTCCAATAAGTTTGAATCACCACACATCAGGGTTTTCTTATAGCTCTACCAGCCGGATTTCCTGCATTCTGTTCCATGCATACAGGCAGGTTGTACCCTCATGGAGAAAAGGATATAGGGATTAGTAATCGGTTTCTTATTTGTCAATGTTGGTCCCAACACCACACCACACCACAAGGGGACTGATTCATGATTTAAGATACGGGGAGGGACGTTTTCATACACTCTAACCGTGAGTGCGATGTGTCAAATTCCCTTGTAACATTGTCTAGAATATCACAGATCCCAAGTTCAGAATGTGAGTATTCACTATTAGAGCCCAAAGAGAGATTCCTGTAGTACCTCCCACCATAATGCGTTCCCCGAACCCCTTCTGTTCACTTGCCTGTGACCACAGCTCTGATCCAGAGCTGCAGCTGCCACGTCCTCAGTGCCTCCCTCCAGGAAGACTTCTATTTCCTCACGAACCACTGCAGGCATCACCTCGGTATGGTGATCACATTCTGACCGCCATACTCTCTCTAATGTCCTCTTGGGTTCCACATGTCCTCAGGAGGTGAGCTCTGTTCCTGCTGGTGTACTTCGGGCCTTCCTGCCCCCATTCTCCAGCTACCACTTCCTTGGGATACCACACTCCTTCTCCTCATAATCCTCATGCGTTTTCGTCTCTCAGGCCTCTGCCGCTATTAGTTCTTTCTCCGCCTAATTTTACTGGATTAGCCACAGACTTGTCAGCCACTAATACGCAGACCTGCCGACTCCCAGTGCCTCCGGGGTCCTGGAGGTTATGCAGTATACTCGGCGCACTGGAGTCCCTTCACAGTACCTCCCATCGAGGCCAATTGGACCATGAGGAATCTGCAGCCTGTGACAGGAAATCTGCGGTGCCCTGCAGTCTCCCAGGGAGGTGGCATGTTTGAAATGAAAACGGTTGAAGAGCTATGAACCACCTAAGGACCCAGGCATTTGTGTCCTTATTCCTAGAAAGCCAAACTAGAGGGGCATGGTCAGTGAGTAGCAAGAATGATTGACCCAACAGCTAATATTAAAGCGCTTCTATGGCCCATTTAATGGCCAAACATTCCTTTTCAGTAGTTGGGTAGTGGAGTTCCCGGTGAAGCAGTTTCCCGCTAATGAAAGCTACAGGCCTCAAACATTTGTCTGTATCAGGTTGAGATAGAACAGCATGGATTCCCCTGTCCGAGCTGTCCGTCTGGAAAACAAACAGACACAGATTAAGACAAAGTCAGTGCACAAAAGAAGCCTTCAGGCAATCAACGCTTTGTTGCTGTTCAGGGATCCATTAAGTAATTTGGTTTTCCACCTAGTTTCTGTTCTCGGGAATGAACACAATTTCTAGAGGTTGTAAGTAAGTCACAAACATGGCAGAGTAGCACTCTCCCCTTGGCTTATTATCCGTTACCCATTTCTTGAGAAGACTGATATGATAAATCTGTCCACCCTTGTGCCTATATGGTATTGCCAGTTCATAAGTCACAGGAGTGATTTAGGATACTATTTTATAGGACCCTTGCCAGCGTGCCAAGTGTTTGTCAGAAGAAGGAAATAACACCAGCACTTGCCTCCAAACTGCAGTTCTCTCACTTTACTGGTATTTGTCATAAGTTGTCTTCTGTTTGTCCTTGGCTCTCTCTAGATTATTCCGAACCTCCTCCCGAAGACTATGGACTTTTTCTTTGAGGTTTTCACTGTATTTTAGAAGTCCTAACCCCTCTTCCTCCTCTCAATGCTCAGGTGCCATATTAAGCAGGGTATGAGGCTCTCTCCCAAATACCAGTTCAAAGGGAATGTACCCAGTTGATGATTGGGCCTGTGCATGAATGGTATATAACACTAGGGGAAGCTTACTGTCCCAATCTCTCCCATCTCTGGTACCAATTTTTTCAGAATGGTTTTAATTGTTCGGATCTACTGTTCTGCAAGGCCGTCGGTCTGTGGACGGTGATTGAGGTCCGAATCTGGGTTAAACCTAGGATGATACAAACCTGTCTCATCAACTTGGATATAAAAGGAGTCCCTTGGTTGGTAAGCAACTCCTTGGGGAGACCAACTCTTGTAAAGAATTCAATCATCGCATGGGCAACCGTGGTCATACTAGACAATGCAATGGCCATGGGGTATTGTGTCGCATAGTCGACAAGGATGTATTGGTAACCACCTACTGATGCTACCAGTGGACCAACCAGGTCCATGCAAACCCGGGAGAAAGGGATATCAATAACAGGCAGTGGTCTTAAAGGGGCTTTCATTATGTGGGTCTGGTTGGTAACCTGACATCTCTCGCATGCCGCAGAGAACCTTCTGATGTCCATAAGCACCCCTGGTCAATAGAATTGCCTCAGTAAATACTCCTCTGTCTTGTCACAGCCATAATGACCACCTCCGGCTTAGCTATGAGCCAGATGTAAGACCTGCTGTCGGAAGGGAAGAGGCCCCACCAATTCACTAATAAGAACAATTGTTACTTACCTGTAAACAGGTGGTTCTCCAGTATTGGTGTCTTTCATAGATTCACATGCTTGAATGTTCCCCGTCGTCGAAGTGGGAGTCCCACGGTAAATAAAATAGCAATAAAAGAATCCCAATAAAGTATGTATATAAAAACATATCACATAAATTGCAACACCAGAAATACTTATAAGTGCCAGGTTAGCATAACCACATAGGAATACATGGAGAAAAAGAAGAACCTGTATAACATATCCATGTCATTATGTTAGTCCAAACTACAGCCAATCAGGCGCAAGCACCCCTCTAGAACCTTCTCCTCAGAGGCTCAGGCCCTCAGATTTTTGTAGCACAGGAGTGACAGAAGAGTCTAGGAGGAGAAGCGAGCCTCTGAGGGGAGGCGGGTGGGTCGCATGTGAATCTATGAAAGACACCAATACTGGAGAACCACCTGTTTACAGGTAAGTAACAATTGTTCTTCTCCAGTATTAGGGTGTCTTTCATAGATTCACATGCTTGAATATAATAGTGAGCAGTAACATCTGGCTGTAAGAGCAAAATCAGCAATGCATAGGTATGAGAATGCAAAAGATAGCATAACATAGCCAGATAGCGATGATAAAAATAATAATAATAACAATATCATCACATAAACCATATAGGTGGAGGGAAGAAAGCAGAGGCTCACCTTAGTTAAAAAGATTGCGAAGCACCGCTTGACCCACTGCCATATCGGCTTCGTTGATCGTTTCAAGGTAGTAATGTCTCGTGAAAGTGTGCCTGCTGGACCTCAGCATATTTGGTGAATCGGCACACCAGCAAACAGGGCAGTAGAGGATGACATCGCCCTGGTGGAAAGAGCTTTCACTAATGATTGAAGAGGCGTGCCTGCTTTTTGATGACAGAAAGAAATTGCTGAAGAATTCCAACGAGCAATAGTTGGCTTGGTAACAGAACGCCCCTTGCGCCTGCGTCCGTAAGCAACGAACAGCTGATCAGATTTGCGAAAGGGTGCCGTCCTGTCTATGTACAATTTCAGGCATCGTTTAACGTCCAATGAATGTAAACGTTGCTCCGCTGGAGATTGAGGATTGGGAAAGAAAGTCTTTAAGAAAACAGGTTAAATGAGGTGAAAGTCAGTGGGCACCTTAGGCATGAATGCCGGGTTGGTGTGAAGCACAACACAGTCCGATTTGAATTGGAGGAAAGGAGGTTCAATGATAAAGGCGTGAATATCGCTCACGCAACGTGAAGAGGTTAAAGCAAGGAGAAGAGCCACCTTCCAAGTCAAAAACTTAAATCCGCTTTGTAGATAGGCTTGAATGGCGCCTTCATCAATTGCGCCAAAACAATATTGAGATGCCAGGTAGGAAGAGGACGCCGAATGGGCGGGAACTTCCTGAACAGTCCCTTGAAAAATTGACGAATGATTCTGGAAGAGCAGAGAGAGGAGGAGCCATCCTGCCGGAAGCGAGAGATTGCCGCCAAGAAAACCTTCAAAGTGGAGTGGGAAAGTCCTGATTGTGCCAGTTGTAGAAGAACGGCAGTAACTGAGCGGGAGTGGAATGAACGGGATGGATGTTGGCAGCTGCGCACCAGTGACAGAATCTTTTCCACTTTAGCTTGTAGGTTTTTATTGTGGACGGAGCCCTGGCAATGGCAAGAATGTCCCTGCATGCTGGCGAAATGTTCAAATGGGCAAATTCAAGGTGCTCAGGTTCCAGGCCGATAATTTGAGAGAGGAGGGGTCCGGATGACAGATCTGACCCTCCGTCCATCGTGAGGAGATCCGCTCCAGGATGAAGGAGAATGGGTTTGCACCGTGAGAGAAGCAGCAGTTCCAAAAAGCACGCTTGGCGAGGCCATCTGGGAGCGATCAGGAGAATGTGGCATGGCTGTCTCCTCATCTTCCAGAACACTCGAGGAACTAGTGGATTCGGCGGAAAAGCGTAGGCGAATAGATCGCACCAGTACATCAAAAGGGCATTCCCTGACGATTCTGGATGGGGAAGCCAGCTTGCAAAGGACGGGCATTTCTGGTTCACAGGGCTCGCAAAGAGATCCATGTGCGGATGACCCCAACACCGAAAGATGAAGTCCAGAGTCGGCTGATGCAGCTCCCACTCATGAGTCGAGGGTGCGGACCTGCTGAGGGAATCCGCCAGGATGTTGGAGATGCCTGGTAGGTGAACTGCTGTCAAGGTAATGTGGTGCCGAAGTGCCCAATCCCAAATACTCTGTGCCAGACGAGACAGGAGAGGAGATTTGGTGCCACCCTGCTTGTTTACATAGTGCATACTGGTGGTATTGTCGGTTTGGATGAGCACCGATTCTCCCTGGGTTAGAAGACGGAACAATTTGAGCGCCAGGAAGATGGCCATTAACTCCAGCCTGTTGATGTGCCAGGAGCGTTGAGACAGAGTCTACTTGCCCTTTATGGACAGCCCTTGAAGGTGTGCCCCCCATCCTTCCAAGGAGGCGTCCGTCGTCAGAATGAGTTCCGGAGCGGTGGTGAGGAAAGAAGTCCCGCAGCAACATTGGTCGGTTGCGCCCACCACTGGAGAGCCAACCTCATCCGGGCGGTCACTAGGACCAGATCGTTGAAAGAGCCGGTGACCTGACGCCACTGTCTGTCCAATTCTTCCTGAATGGGGCGACTCTTGAGCCTGCAATTCGGGATCAGAGAGATGCAGGAGGACGGCATCCCCAGAAATGACTTCAATAGATGAACTGAAACGGACTCTTTTGAACAGATAAGAGCCACCAAGTGTAGAATCCTCAGCTGACGCTCGTGAGACACGAATGCCTTGGCTAGTGACGTATCCAGATTGGTGCCTAGAAAAGTTCTGCAAGGAGCTGGGTCGACCTGAGACTTCTCGGTGTTGATGGAAAGACCAAGGGAGCGAAATAAGGTCTGACAGAGTCGAGTGTCCCGGGACAGCTGACTGCGAGATTGCGACTTGATTAGATAATTGTCTAGATATGGGAAAATTTGAACTCCTTGTAGGCGCAGATAAGCCACCACTGGAGCCAAGACCTTTGTGAAGACGCGAGGGGCGGAACGCAGGCCGAAAGGCAGCACTCTGAACTGAAAGTCTCTCCGCCCTACCCGGAAGCGCAAGTACTTTCTGTGCCGTGGAAGAATTGGCACATGGAAATAAGCGTCCTGGAGGTCGATGGTAGTCATGAAGTCGTCCTTGGAGAGAAGACGTAGGATCTCCACGAGCGTGAGCATGCGGAAGGATTGGCACTTTAGATATTTGTTAAGTGCCCGTAAATCGAGGATTGGACGCCAGTCGCCTGTCTTTTCGAGGATGAGGAAAAACCGGGAATAAAATCCCATCCCTTTCTGAGACTTGGGAACCACTTCGATGGCACCTTTTTTAATCATGATGCGAATCTGTTGGAAAAGTTTTTTGAGGTGCCCTGGAGGCGGACCAGTCGGAGGAGTGTGAGGATGAATCTTGACAAACTCCAAGGCATGGCCCTTTATACAATGTCTTGCACCAAACGGTCCGAGGTGATTGAGGACCATTGAGAAAAGAACAGCGAGATACGACCTCCAACTCTGAGCGGGGAAGGCAAGTCATTGCCTTTTGGAAGCGGAGCCTCTATAGGAAGACTTTCCTCGGTACGATCTAGAAGACTGCTGGCGAGAGGACTGTTGCAACTGTGAGGAGTATCGCTGATTTCCTTGAACGTAGGAGCGGTACTGATTGGATCCGCCGCGAAAAGAAGAGGTGGTGCCGCGTCCGCGCGCACCACGAAAAGGCTATTTGCGGAATTGCAAAGTACCTAAGGAACGAGCCATTTCGGTATCCTTTCTTATAGTTTGCAATGCTTCATCGACATCCTGACCGAAGAGGGATTTGCCGTCATTAGGCATGTCCAGGATTTTGCCTGAACCTCCTGGCGGAAAGAGGTAGAACTAAGCCAACCCTGATGCCGTAGAACAGCTGCCCCTGCGAGCTGACAGAAGCCAGTGCAGGCGATATCCACAGAGCAGTCTATGATCTCTTCTGACGCTCTTTCCCCCTCCTGAAGAATCTTTAGAGCCTCTGTTCTGGATGACTCAGGAATGAGAGCAACAAAGGCAGACATGTCAGACCACATCTGGCGGTCGTAGCGTCCTAGTATGGGCAGAGAATTTTCAGCCCTCACAGTAGTGGAAGCCATAGTAGAAATTGTTCGCCCAATGGCATCAATGCGACGACCTTTGCGATGAGGAGGAGAAGTAATTGGAGCAGAGGGGTTTCTGGAACAGCGCTAGGCGGCTTGTGTGACCACGGAATTTGGTTTAGGCTGTGGAACCAGGCAAGCTGGAGAACCATGGGGCGCCTTATACTTCTTCTCTAAACGAGGTAACTGTGCCAGGATGGAATTCGGCATTTGCATCAACTTGACACCCTCATTCCAAATAAAAATGATGGGGACTGTCCGGACCTGTTTGAAAGGTTGACTTTTAAAGTCGTAAAGAAAACAGTCTTCGTCCTTTTGGGCCATAGGAAGTTTAAAGCTGAGCGCCGCTCTATCCATCAGCTGGTGAAAGCTTGCGATGTCAACAGGAGGGGAATCTCCTGGAGTCGCAGGAGGCGGGGGCGGTGTTTGGATCTGGTAATCGTCCCAATCTGCCATATTGCCATCATCATCGTCATCCTGAACCTCGCCGTCCTCTCGCTCTGGGCGAGCATCATCATTTTCATACACCATAGCGTGGACCTGTTTAGAAGTCGTAACCGGAACAGATGGCGCTGCTGGTTGTGGCTGCGGAGCAGCAGCAGGAGCTGCTGCAGGCGCGGGCGCTGTTGGAAAAGGAGAGCCATGGCGAGATGGAGGAAAACGTCTGATGTAATCTTCCAACATATATTGAAGATTGGAAATGAGGGAAAGTGGTAGTGTCACTGTAGGAACCTGAGTAGAAGGCTCCTCCTCTTGTAAATACGAACCATCATTATCATCCCCATATTCTTGACATTTTATGACCAGTTCAGAAGGGCTTCGTGCTGCCCGGAATGGTTCATCCTCGTCCTCCTCAGAACTAGAATCCTTTTCAGAACCTGTGACAAATAAAGGTGATGGAGGCTGTGTGTCACTTGGAATATTGAGCTGGTCCAAAGGTACCTGGTGATGTTGATGCAGAGGGTCAACAGTGGAAGAGCCAGACCCAGATGAAGAAAGTGGCACCAGAGGCAAAGATGCGAAGGATGATGATACTACCGTTGACGGAGCCGTCGTCGAAGTCGTCGACGCCGACAGTACAGACGTCGACGGAGCCGCCGTCGACGGAGCTGTTGTCGACTGAGCCGCCGTCGACGAGGCCGTCATCGATGAAGCAGCCGTCGACGGAGCACTTGTCGACGGAGCCACCGACGACGAGGAGGCACTCTTCACAACCATCGTCGACGAGAATCCTGATGACGACGATACACTCTTCTTCGACGTCGAGGCGATAGGAATCGTCAACGAGACAGTTTACAAACTGAGGCATACCTTCGTCGACACAGACGACGTCGTCGTAGCCACCGGCGACGAGCCAGAAGCAGAAGTCGTCGTCACTGTCGTCGTCGACAAGGCGGAGATGGCAGATCTCGTCATCAGGACGATCGTCGACACTCCCGTCGACGATTTTGCACGTTTTTTGACAGAAACATGCTTTGAAGAAGCCGAAGACGACTGAGAGTCAGATCTCGGGGGCGTAGGCGTAGCAGGAGGAGGTAGAGACACCGCAGGAGCCTTCATGAGTGAAAGTTTCTTCTTCTTCAAGAAGGGAGATGGCAGATCCTGCACACTGCTTCACTTAGAAGCGGCTTTAGAAGTACCTGACGCCAAGCTCTCTGCGTCAGAAAGGGATGAATTCTTGTCTTTCAATCTTTGTAATCAAAGAAGGAGACGACCCTCCTTATCCTTAAGGGTTTTTGTGGGAAAAGTCCTGCAAATTTTACATTTGCCTACCTCATGGTCAGGATAGAGGCAGTATATACACTTCTTGTGGGGGTCCTCAGAGTAGAGCCGCCACTTCCCACAAGAAGAACAAGGTCTAAACAAAGACTTCTTACTTGAAGACATAGTAGAAACACTGGAAAACCAGAAGAAAGTAGAAAACTGAGCAGAGCTCAGGGAGACTCCCTTCACACGACGTGCGGTAGAAAATCTGAGGGCCTGAGCCTCTGAGGAGAAGGTTCTGGAGGGGTGCTTGCGCCTGATTGGCTGTAGTTTGGACTAACATAATAATATGGATATGTTATACAGATTCTTCTTTTTCTCCATGTATTGCTATGTGGTTATGCTAACCTGGTACTTATACGTATTTCTGGTGTTGCAATTTATGTGATATGTTTTTATATACATACTTTATTGGGATTCTTTTATTGCTATTTTATTTACCGTGGGACTCCCACTTCGACGACGGGGAATATTCAAGCATGTGAATCTATGAATAACACCCTAATACTGGAGAACATTGTGTTCTTGCTTTACATTCCTATACAACATCCCCTTCAAGATATTAAAATATGGGTCTACCTGACCATTGGGATCCGAAAGGGCCTATCCCCAAACCTGTGTGTGGTTAGGATCTTCCCTCTGAGCAGCTCTAAAACTAGGTGCTGTACCCCTTACCAACATATATAGTCTATTATGTAGGTGTTTCTCTTGGTGTATCAAGTTCTTATGACTCTTACCCTCTTCTGTCTCCTCGTCCGGGAAAGGGGCCTCTCTCCACCACTCTGACTCACTCTTTTGTCCTTCAGTGGAGGTTAACAGTAATGTAAAGTCAGGAAAGTCGATCCCTATTATACTTTTGTATACCATATGAGATATTGCCCCTACTTTGAAGCCTTCAGGCTGACCTCTGTAATTAATGGTGGCTCTATATACAGGGTAGGGTTTGCTGTCCCCATAAACAAATGTGATGCCTATGGTTTCTCCATGTACCCATTGCTCGGGCTTCATCTTTTTCTTACTTATAAATGAGTGTTGACATTCAGAATCCACCAACACTGTTGTTAGCAACCCATTTACTTCTAGGAGTTTCCTGTATCTGCTGGGACTGCTCCCTGCTCAGAGAACATGTCTCCTCGAATACCCAGCTTCCATGGGTTCTTTTGGAGGTACTTTCTGGGGACAGTTACATGCTATATGTCCCCATTCTGTGCAGTGGAAGCACTGGGGTCCCTGCTTAATGTCCATCCCCTGGGGTCTAAAGGGTACTCCATCTTGACTTTGGCCGAATTGCACCCCTGAACAGTTCCAATGCACCTCGCTCCAGATTCTGACCAGAGTCAACCAGCTTTTGGCGATGATGGGTATGAATCTCTCCAACAATCTGATGAGGACAATTTTTATTTGGATCTTTAAGAGGACAATGGGCTGAACACTTCCTCTAACATGGGGTTAGAAAACCAGCCTCCTCACTGAAGACTTAATAAACAGACATACTGTGGGCGAACCTATTCAATGAAGCCTTGACTGACACCCTAATGGATATGTGGGCTAAACCCTGCTCCTGCCTACCTGTGAACAGACATGTGTCTCAACACCACAGACCCCCTCCGGGTCACCCTGCTTTCCTGAGGCATCCCGCTACTCCTGGGAGCCTGGTAGTTCAGGCATCTATTACCCGGTTTAATTTCAAATCTTTCCCTGCGATCTTGCCCAGACGTAGTGAATTTAGGCATTCTGCAAGATAATGTTCACCTCAGCAAGCCTCGCCCTTAGCTCAGACAGTGCCAGCTACTTGATGGGTAGGTACTCCCATGCATTATGTCACATGGTCGAGGAAATCTTACCACCAGCCGTAAAGGAATTCCATGGAAACTTGTCGTAGACCATTCGAGATGGTCATGACAGCCAAATATCTCGTTTGGTCAAGCCTGGACCTTACAGACTATTTGGGCAGAGCAGATAGAACTAGCATGGTGCTTCGGCGCAACGTATGGATGAAATCCATTGGATGTATGGGCGAAGTCCAGGTGTCCCTCCTGGATATTCCGTTTGAGAGGTCTCGTCTTTTTGATCAGTAGACCCGCTCTGCCCTTGAGAGCTTTGAAGTATGTAGACCACTGCATGCTCCCTTGGCCTTTCCACACGCGCAAGATTTTATCCCCAACAATTTCAACCCTTTTGAGGCATCGCTGGGGGTTTGCTTACAAGCAGAGTCAAGGCAAACCATCTCAACGACAGACATCTTGGTTCTTTTGGTTTCGAGGTAGGGGATCCAGCAGACAGTGGCATCCCCCAGCCCCCTGGCAGCAGCCTCCTCGCCATTTTACTTGGTGTTACTCCTGTTATTTATTAATGCCAGAAAATGGGCAGAGAACTTCTTCCTGTTTTAGATCTCCAACCTCTCAATTTCTTCCTGCGGAAGGACACTTTGAAGATGCTCATGCTGGCCCAGGTTCCAGGAAACTGAATGGTAGATTTAGACATGCAGTATACCTATTTCCATTTTCCCATTCTGCAGGCCAACAGGCACTACGTGAGGTTCAAGGTGGGCCTCAAGCCTTTTCAGGCTGCGGTTGCTTTCGACCTCAATAGTGCCCCTCCATGTTCACAAAGGTCATGGTGGCTATGGTAGCATACCTTCGGATGTCGGTAGTACCAATCTTCCCCTACCTCTACGCTTAGCTGTTTGAGGCAGGTTCCTCACAGTCCGATGTGGACCACATCCAAAAAACTGCAAACCTCCATATCTAGTTTGGATTCATGATCAAAGTGCCAAAGTGGCATCTGAGTCCTTTGCAGAAGCTCCTTTTCATTGGAGCCATATGCTGTGTTTTTCGGCCTTCCCTCCATATAAATGAGTCCAGGACATTAGGGCTATGATGCTGATGTTTCAGCTTCTGTCTCGGGGCTTAGTGAGTATGACTCAGAGACTGGCGGAGACCTGTCTTCACCTCAACCTGTCAGACTAGCAAGCCAGCCACTTGGAGTTTAAAGCTGTCCTGCTGTCCATCAAGGGGAGGCTACTACAGGTCCTCACAGACAACACCACTGCCATGTGGTATTGCAACAAACCAGGCAGAGTGGTGTTCTAGGCCCTGTTCCTCTGGAAATGGCTCCATTATTAGGGCATTTCCCTGATCGTGCATTTTCTGGCAGGAGCTTTAAATGCAAGGTCAACAAACTTGGGCATCAACGTTTACCGGATCTTAAATAACAGTTTCATCAAAGGTGGTGCATGACGTCTTCCAGCAATGGGGTTATCCCTGGCTCGGTCTCTTTGTCACCACAGAGAAAGCGCACTGTCCACACTTTTGGACGCTGAGGTTCCCAAGAAGGCTGTCTCTTGGGGACCCATTACGCCTAAAGTGGAGCACAGGACTCTTGCATACCTTCTCACCGCTACCTCTCCTACTCCGACTTCTGAAGATCAGGAGCGACTGGACCAAGTCATCATAGTGGCTACAGATTGGGCCATGAGAGTGTGATACCCAAAAAGTCTAGGCATGAGCATCTGTATTCTAATCAGGCTGCCTCTTCGGAAACATCTTCCCGCACAGCAGTATGGGAGGGTCTTGCATCCGGACTTGTGCAATCTCCACCTCCATTCTTGGAGATTGACAGCAGCAGTTGATACATTCAATCTCACTCCCGAAGTAGTGGGTGTCATCCATCCTTTTATCCTCTTACAAAGTCTCTGTCTGCTAGATGCTTGGATAAGTTTGTGGTCTGGTGTGGCACCCATAATATCAAGCCTCGAAAAATCATAAAAATTTTAATAGAGCCGCAGTTCTAGTAACTTGAATAATCTACTTGATATAACTAATGTACGTGACCGTGAACTGGTCTCAAATTTTGCGTTCCTAGGCAAATATTTTATTTAACAGAGATGCCTTTTTCTTCATTATCCCATTTGTGCACACCTTCAAATATGTGAGTTCAGCATTTCTGCAGTACAAAAAACTTTTTTGTTTGATGTAATACACTAAACATTTGCTCCATCTATAATAGGAATCTAGCCCACATGTGGGGTACACAACACTTGACTTACCTCTTAGCACACTAATAGCATTAACATCAGGGTGGGGGCAGGAATATTTCTCAGTTCATGTTTAAAACCTACTTTTTCTAAATATATTACGAAAGCATGATGCAGTAGTGCACTGTCATTTACAAACAGCACATTTTCCATTGAACTGACCACAAACCTGCCCGCTAACGTAGTTTTACTGATAAAACTATTTAGTGTATAAACAATCTGTGGATTTTGGGTTTCAGCTAAAATATTTGTCATTTGCACATCACCAAATAAAATATTCTGATAGGTTTTAGCCTGTTAAAATCGTTATTCATCTCACAGAAGTACAAAAAATATGCTCTCATGATTACAGAAATATATTTTGATATGTTTGCACAGTTCACTTACAAGCTATTTAATGGCTGTGTGTTTGAAAAAGAACTGACGTTCGACAGCCTTTCATTGCACACTCTTTGTACAGCACGATTGGCAGACAGTTAGCTTTGCAAAATCTTTTACGGTTGTAGTCAGAGAATGGACCATTAGGCCCTCAAAATAGCTCGCCTTGATAAAATATGCTAGTAGATGTGTCGAGGTATGAATATGGACCCAATTCAGGCCAAATTGTCAGATATCTTGTTGTTTGTTTTGTCTTTGGCTCCTCCTGATGTGATGCAATTTCTCAAAGGTTTAATCCACATATTTTCTCCTAAATCCTTTATGATACCACATTGGGACCTTAATTTGGTCTGTACCTTTCTTATGTGCACCCTTTTGAGTTTCTGCACAGGTGTCCTTTACGACTCCTGACCATAAAGACTGTCTTTCTCATCGCTAAAAACGTGTTGCGTGAGTGACCTTCATGCTTTATCATTCAAGTCCCCCTACACAACCTTCTTTCTGGAAATTCTTGTGTTGATGACTTGAGCAGCCTATATACCGAAAGAGGTTGCTCCTTTCACACTGGATATTCCATCACTCCTTTGATATTCTTTAGTCCAACTCACACCACAAAAGAGCATTGAGCTTTTACATCGATCATACCATCGATCATACCATTGAATAGACAATCAGATATTTTTGGGGTTCGCCAGAGCAAAGAATGGCAACGAAGTGCAGAAAGTACTTTGTACAGGTGGATTGTCCTCTGTACTAAGACCTGCTATCTTTTGTCCAAGAAGCAACCTCCAGAAAGATACAGGGCCCATTCCATCAGGGCCAAGACTCCTACCACTGTGTTGGCACATGAAGTGGCTGTGCTGGATATTTGTTAGACTGCGATTTTGGCTTCAGGGCGTATGTTGACAAAGTACTGCTGCCTTGTCAGCCAGGTCCAACGGGAAGGCCATTTTCATCATTTGGTTCTGCAGAACTTTTTGATTTGAGCCATTCCACAGACCCCCTGACTAGCGAGGTACTTCTTTGCTATCTAGTTTTATGGTAAGGAATCTGCAGTCCGAAGTATCCAAAAGAAGACAAAATGACTTACCTTCACTAACACTCTTTTTGGTGGATACTCTATCTAACTGCAGAATCCTCACAGCCCTACCACATCCCCATCCTGTAGAATTAGTTATTTTCCATTTAAAAAGGTCAAATATTAGAGATCTGCCCACTGGCATGAACAATTCGGATCTGCTTTCGAAGGCTCAAACAGTGGCCTGAACCGACGTCCGCACACTGGGTTGCACCTATATGCAGTTCCAGTTGTCACTTCTGGGTGGAGCGGGGTAGGCACTGAGCCACACAATGTCACAAACCTGCGTGCATGGGCTATGCTGGAAAATCTTCTGAATCCAGTCTGGCGCCTGAAGATATTCTAAATATGATGAATCTGCGGTTTGATAGAGTATCCACCAGAAAGACGGTTTCAGAAGGTAAGTCACATGTTTTTTGCCAACAACAATTTGCAATCTGTTTTTTTGGTGTTTTTTTTAGTTTATACATGCAGTGTTCAAAGGGAAACTATGCATCCCAGAAAGTAAGTGCTTTGTTACAGATCTATGAATCTTTAGGGAGATCACCGAGATCAACATGATTTGGGGATATTCAGTAACTATCAGAGAGGCATGGGTAACACACCACAGCATCCACTATGCAGGTGCATCCTGCTGCAAGATTTTTGAGGAAAGAAGGGAGTTCATCCCTGCTTTGATTGATAGCCGGCTATGAGTGTTTCAAGTGCAGAGATTGCAATAGTGGATAGTGGAAATATCAGCTCAAACTATTGCAGGACTACCTGAGAACTTTCAAAACAAACTGCCTCGCTCGAATGTCTGTCTGAATTTCAGAATTTCTCAGGTGTTTACATTTTTTGCAATAAAATGTTGTGTTAATGTTGGGGACTTGTATAAAAAAAAAAAGGTAGTCTCCTTTGGATATGTCACAATTTGTAAATGGCCTTCGCCTTAACGTTATGAAGTCATTCTGAAGCTGTAGTAAGCAATTGGGCACTGATCGCAGATAGTTTTGTGGTTAAAACTTCACCAGATTTTTGTGTATTGTGGTGGAAACTTTACTAGGGTTTAAAGAAAAACTAGAATACAGCATATATTTACATTGAGGTCAACGATATATAATTCTCAATCAATTAATGCTAGCAGCACTGCCACCAGAGGCTGACGCAGCAGCTCCCCTGGCCTTACTTGTCCCCCAACGTGTGTATGCATGTTGACTTGATGGGGTAAGCAAAAGTAAAAGAAACAATTGATCTCCTTGTGTTTGCTTTCTTTGGCCTAAGTTGGCAGGGTGTCCCTTGCTTACTTTGCCACTGGACTCAAGATCGCCTGGCTGATGAGGGGTGTTACCCCGAAAGCAGTCCCAGGATGCTTGTTTCCGGTCCAGGGAGGACTTGGTTTGGCAGTTCGGGCTGGACTGTTCTCATGAGGCACAGGGTCAGGGCTGATTTGCATATGGCTGGGTCCAAACTGGGATGGCGAAGTGAGTTAAAGAACAATGATGGATTCAACCCAGATCTGTGACTGGGGGTGAATGTCTGAAAAGTTTCAGCACTCCGTCTATCATCTCCTTGTGTAAGCAAAAGTGACAGATGAATGTGATCACTGGGTGCAACGGAAAGAGCTTAGTGCAGTCCCAGTGATGGCGCTGACAGTTTTCCATTGACCAGACTCAACAATCTGTGAGCCAGGGTTCTCAAGGCCAGCTTCAGCATTACCAATGAGCAAACCAGGTACCACAGTTGCTGCCCCTGGTGACCCTTAAATGATGCCCATAGTTATGCCTGGGGGCCTTTGTTATGACTGATGCATTTACAGGGAATAATTGGAGTTCAGGTGGTGAAGTTTTAGTGCTACGTTTCTGGCTACATTAATATCTGTGATTAAAGAGGAGGTCTTTGGTAGTTTTTTGGCACACAACTAGTTGAAAGAAATCCAAAATCAAAGGAGAGAAGCAAAGTGTGTAGGATGTATTGACCTTTTTTGGCCTTGAGGCTTGCAGTTGTACTACTGAATATCGACTAGCAAAAAAATGGTCAGGGGTTCTGCCCACTTAACCCTCCCATACCTGAGCAGGAGACATCCTAAGATGAGAAAATAGCAACAAAGGGTACCGAAGGGATTGATCCAAATTTAATTTTCAAACAAGAAACAATTAATTCTCTTGTGAAACAGAAATTAAACATGAAAGAATTACATATATAAATTCATCAACACACATATGAGCGGACATCAAGGGAAGCACAACAACCGACAGTCTATCTACAAACTATCACATATATATATATACAAATATACATCACATTTACAATATCACGTTTCTATGTACCCCGAACAAACAATATATATAAAAAATATATATATATATCCTAATTCGGATCAGTGCCTCCACTTAATTTATAATGAGAGCACAACACAATGGTAGTCCCAAGATTAAAGCACCTGGGGGTTACAGAATCAACCCAGTCTATATTTGTATAGGTGCCAAAGATCAAACAAATTATTTCATGGTAACAGGGGACTCCAATTGCAGCAAAAGGTGTCAACGGAAAGAGCTTAGTGCAGTCCCAGTGATGGCGCTGACAGTTTTCCATTGACCAGACTCAACAATCTGTGAGCCAGGGTTCTCAAGGCCAGCTTCAGCATTACCAATGAGCAAACCAGGTACCACAGTTGCTGCCCCTGGTGACCCTTAAATGATGCCCATGGTTATGCCTGGGGGCCTTTGTTATGACTGATGCATTTACAGGGAATAATTGGAGTTCAGGTGGTGAAGTTTTAGTGCTACGTTTCTGGCTACATTAATATCTGTGATTAAAGAGGAGGTCTTTGGTAGTTTTTTGGCACACAACTAGTTGGAAGAAATCCAAATTCAAAGGAGAGAAGCAAAGTGGGTAGGATGTATTGACCTTTTTTGGCCTTGAGGCTTGCAGTTGTACTACTGAATATCGACACAAACAATATTGAGATAGAAGAGTATTGAGAACAGAATATTGAGGGACAAAATATCGAAAGGCAAGTGCATAGAGGGAAGTATATATGTACTATTTCTAATTCCACTTCTACATACCTTGAAATGTGTGGAGCAAGTATAGAAAATCTAGACCTACATACTTGTGAATATTTTCTTTTCAATATTTGTCTCAATATCAGTGGTTCGATATTTAGGTTGCACAACGAGGCTTGGTATGATGCCTTTTCCTGGTTAGGAAGGTGAGTTGAAGGTGGTGCTAGGACTGGTGTTTGGTTTGCAATTAAAGAACATGAGTTTGGTTCTGCATGCAAACTTTTAAATGGCAGAAAGGCGGATTTTGAGAAATAGGCAATTATCATATTTCTTGATAATAGTAAGATAGAGTGTTGATCGATTTAACCTCGTAACTTAAACTGACCAACAGCAAATTTAGGGATACAAATTGTAAATTAGGTTGACATTTATGTTATAATTCAGGTTTGCTTGTACCATTAGATACTACTCTCATACACGGACAGTAGTTTATGCAAGGTACTACAAAAAGTAGATGATGTTTCACATATGTCCCTGGTGGATTTCTAAGAATAAAACAGTTATTCTGATTAGGACATTTTACTTATACTTGCATCTCACACATTCCTGTTTTAAGCATGGGACGTCCTTCCCTTCGCATGACTGAATGGGCAGAAGGACATAGGTTACAGGTGATATTTTGGGAGATACATTACTTATTCTGACATCTTACAAGTATATGTGGAAATTTCTTAATAATGTTTAGTAGGGCTGAGGCATATTCTAATTAAGCTTGTCAGGAGTTGTGGTTCAAAGTATAAACAAGGAGATTTCTTTCTGTGTGATTTTCATTTTGTATTGCCACCATGAAAATAAAGTAACGCAGGATTTTATTTTCAATGTAAGGATGGAAGAAAGCAGTGAAAAGGTCCTGGATGCTGAGAGGAGACTTCATGAGGAGAGACGGAAGACTGTGATATTGGAGCAGCAATTTGAAAAAATTAAAATGGAGACTGGGAGAAATCCTAATGCCCAAAAGCTTAGTGCAAGGAGCAGGCCAGGTAAATAGAGCGTTACTATACATACTTCTTCTTTTTGAGAGTTGCTTCATGTATTAAGACTTCTCACCTACTTCATTCAAGGCCTTGGTGTACCCCACAAATGCATTCATTGTCTTGTTAGCATTATATACAATGTTCATCCCTCCTCTGTAGCTCTTCTTGCATCACTGAAAACAGGTTGCCAAATCTTTCAGTTTCTAAATACCACCAAGACATACTCCAATTATCAAAACGACCTTTCTTTGAAATTATAGCAAAGGCCCAAAATAATATATTCAACCAAGGAGAATATTAAAGGGCCCATTAGCATAACGGGCGGATCGCCACCGCCGGCCCGGCAGTGGCGATCTGCCCGCCAAATGCCCCAGTTGCACCCCCGCCATATTAGTATGGCGAGGGGCACCACAACGGACGGAAATACCGTCCGCTGCTTTTCCGCCGGTCGGATTGCCGACCGGGTGGAAAAGGCATTCAATATGGTGACGGTGCCTTGCAGCCACTGCCATCCATATTACTATGCCAGCGGTGGGATGCCTTTCCATGGCGGAGACTCCTCCATGGAAAGGCATGCGGTGATCACTTTGGGGCCTGTTGCGGGCCCCCGGAGGGGTGGGGGGCTGCACTTGGGGGGTACCTATGGTACCCCCCTACATTGGCATGGACAAGGTGGTAGGCACTGCGTGGTGCCTGTCATGTTGTGCATGCCAATGCACAACATGCATATTTTTCATTGCGGCGGGTGCTGCTTACTGCCGCAATGTATAATATGCAGGATGCGACTGCCAGGGTGGTGGTCGCATCCTATTGGGCCTGGCGGTCGGTCCCGTTCACCGTTACGGTGGCGGGCTGATCGTAATGGGGCCCTTGGATGATCAAAATGACAATACATCTCAAAGCACACAATTTCCAAAGGGTTGTTTGTATTGTGGGAGTGCCAGGTATAAATTCGGGAATCCATAATAATATGCTCTTAATTTGCCGACTTCCCTAAATCAAAGGAAATTGTCCTGCTAAAGATAGGTGTAAGGTAGGGGATTACACAATCTATGTTATCAATAAATATAAATAAAGTAATGCTTATACCACAAATCCCAAAAGTGTGATTAATGTGTTTGACATACTCCCTTCTTAATGGCCTTGTGCTAATTGCTAATAAAAGTGTGTTCATTGTGTGTGCATAGTGTCTTTTGGGCCTTATAAAGCATAGGCAGTAAGGTCCTGTACTCTGCAAGTGGAATGTTTGAAAGCTCACGTTTGAGCACTGCAAATTGACTCCACACTTCCAAATATACTATCATTTTAAATAAATTGTGGGAGAGAACACACATTTTTCAGTTGCCTTTGAACTCCGAAGAGACACTTAAATCCACTATATGCCCCTAACAATAAGCAGTAATATTTATAATGGAATGGCTTCTTCTTCCATAACTTCACATGTCAAAAGCTGACCTATTGAAGTGCTGTTTTCACTAAGTTTTCTGATGCATGGAATGTGTACCATGAAGTGACTATCTGTTGCAAGGCAGCTTATTAGCCTAGTGTAAAGGCAATGCAGAAGCTAAGCTTTTGGCAGCCTATTACAATTGGTCTATTAGTCATGGCCATGAGCAGAATAAACAACAGTGGTAAGTTAAGGCAGTTGTCCATCTCCATCATATATCTAGAGGCGGCCGAGTTACTAAAAGCTCAAGCCAGGCTTTACCTGAAGTCTGGCTCTAGCTGAGCTTGAGATCCTTTTGCAAGCTTTGAGCCCGTAACGAGCAGGGCTCATATGTGGCTCCCGCCTGCCTCCCTCCTTGTGCCATGGATGTGGTGTTAGGGCCAGAGCTGTCGACTTTAGAATGGGGAACCAGGTTTGAGTCTTGGTGGCTGTCTATCATCTTGTGATTCTGGATACATCACTTAATCTCCCCATTCCTATATTCAATGAATGGTGACCTTGTGTAATTCAACAGGTACTCATTTAAGGTTCTCCGAAGTAAAGTGCTCCAGTACCTTTGAGTCGAGTTTGCACTATATAAAACTACAGAAAAAAAACGAAGCCTTATCATAAGGAAAGATTAATAGATACCCAGTTACTGGCTGATTTGTACAAAGTGAAACCAGAAAATTGGATGCATATTCTAATATTGAAGAAGAACTTCCAGTGCATATTGAGTGTTCTAGATAAGGAACAAGAAGATTTCAGGGAATCAGCAGCCACAAAAACGGTGACACCTGGGGTGGAAAAGAAATGCAAGTATCCCATGTAAATATCCACCCAGTATCAAAGGCAGTACAGGGGCAGACATCTACCAGGAGTTTGACTTTCTTTTAAGTCCCTGGTATATGGTACCAACATTACCCAGGGCATGTAAGTTAGAGTGTCCAACCAGGGCTGCAGCAATGATTGTGCCTCTCTGCTTGGGACAAAGTACAAAATGGCTACAGCGTGGAAGAGCAATTTTTTTTAAACTTCTAGTTCACATTTGCTATTTAAACTTCAAAATACTTTATTCGGTTTTACATATGTTAAAAACCATAAAAGCAACATTACAGCATGACGTAAAACTTAAAAAGAAATATGTAACATGATCGTATCCCCAATTTTTATACAATTCATTTCACTTACGGAGGTTATAAAATGTATCAATAAAATACAGGTATAACAACATGATAAAAGACTGTCACGGCTCTCTACAGTTTCTGGATTTTAATGCTGATTTGAGAAATCCAACCACATATAAAGTGCTTTCGGGTTTTACCATTTGCAGGTAGCAGAGGGCGGGGCGGACCTGATTAAAATTTAGTTTTTTTAGTAGGGGTTTCGGAAAGAACCTCCGGGGAGCATTATAGAGAGGACAAATAATAAAAAGTGCACCAAATCCTGCGGAGACGTATTGTCCCAGCCGCAGGGAGGTAACGCCTGGCCTCTATGTGATCCCCTAGGTACGGGTAATAATAAATGATAATAGTCCAACCGAAACCTTGTTAGTAAAAACCGCTCTTGGCTTGTTATGGGCCATGATAGATATGGCTCCATTAGAGGTATGGTTTTAAGCATCGCAAATTTGCGTATGCTGGGTTTTACCAATTCCGCACCATCTCTGGCTAGTTTTTTCATTAGTATAAAAGTTTTTTTAACAAACTCTACATCAGTGGTAACAATCGAATCTGGATTTAAAAAAAGGTCTGGACGCACCAGCTCGGTAAAACAACTATTTAAGTATTTTAGCCATGGTACATTGAGCATATAATCCAGAGACAATGCTTCTCTTAACAGCTGATGGTTGAGGGCCAGGTCTTTATTTAACCAGCACTTAAGCCAGAACAATAGAGGCCGTAGTGCTATAGTGTCGCCAATGAAGGGTATTCGGGTTTCCTTATGAACTATTAGGTTTGATGTTCCCTTAGGTACCCCCAAGAGCTGTTTCAGGAAGGTGTTCTCAGCCACCCCGATACATTCGACTGGTACATACCCCCATAGTTCACTGCCATAACTACCCAGTGCAACACTTTTTGCCTGGTATATCTTCAACAGTGCGGCTACTGGACGTTTGCCCATTTTAGTTGCAAAGTTGAATATTGCTGAGTTTGCCCGTATTATCTCCCCTCTTTTCCTTTGTACCAGCGGGCTCCATTTTAACTGGTCGTCGAATAAGACACCCAGGTAAGAGAATGATGTGGTCATGGGTACCTTCTCTGCATTTACAGCAAATGAGTACTGTTTCTTAGGGTGCACCCCTATCTGCCAGAAGGACGGCATCGTCTGCATATAGCAAGCCGGGCAGGCCCCTGCGCCTAACATAGGGAAAATCAACACCAGTTTTAACCAGAAACGTGTCCAGCTCGGTAATATATAAATTAAAAAGAAAAGGGGCCAAAATACAGCACTGCCTCACTCCTCTCTCCACGAGAAAGTCCCTGGATACCCTAAGGTCTAGCGAGTATCTAACATTTGCCTTAGTATCCTTGTGAAGGTCCCTTACGAAGTTAACCAGGGAAGGCTCCACCCCCATGGCGCCCATGAGATCCTATAATTTCCTCCGGTTTACACAATCAAACGCGGAGGAGAGATCCATGAACGCCATGTAGATGGTGCCCCGTCGAGCCATGGTATACTTCCCGAGGACCATATATAAATTTAGGCGTTGTGCTAGTGCAGAATGGCCAGGGCGAAACCCATATTGGATATCCGATGTAATCCTGTTTTCCTCAGCCCATGTTGTTAATCTGTTCAGGACCACTCCTCCCACAACCTTAACCACAGATTCGATCAGGGAGATCGGTCTATAGCAAGTAGTGCTATTCTGATCTCCCTTCTTGAAGACTGGAACGATTGTGGAGGTACCCCATGCCACGGGGCAACCCAGGGATGCTGCTGCATTGAGTACTGCTGTAAGAACCGGCGGCCACAATGCCATTTTTTATTTAAAAAGATCCGGGGGCATGGCATCAGGGCCCGGTGCTTTGTTACTCGTCAGCCCCACAATTTCTGTCTCAATTTCACCTGGGGTAAAGTGCAGGGATGTTACGCCCTGCCCACCCTGGTGCGATTCTAACTGTGGGGTATTGGCCTTAAATATGGAGCTGAAGTGCAATACCCAATCATTTTCAGGGATATTGGTGCCTAGTTCAGGTTCCCCGCCTGTGTCACACAGTGGTCTGTTGACTATGCCCCAGAATTTCTCGCTATTATTCAGGGTGCTTGGTTCTAAAAGAACCTTCCAGGTCATTTCTTTTAATTCACCCTTTCCTTTTGCTAGCGCTTTTTTGTATGTTAAGCGTAATGATCGGATCAGCAAGCGGTCTCTCGGCGTGACTTTCAGGGCTGCCTTTAGCTCCTTGGCAGCCCTTGAGCAGATGTGATCAAACCATCCTGGGTCCCTGGACTTTGGGGCTGCTGTCGGAATGGTCCGCAACTACCCCACTTTGATAGTAATCACCTCAAAGGCCCTGAGAATATCCATGGGGGCAGAGACAGAGGATACACAGGATTCGAATTCCAGGGCACATGTTTTATGAATACTATCATAATGTCAATCCGGGTTCACTTTTGACCACTTAAGACGGCGCCTTCCATCTGTAGGTATTTAAACCAATGGCACTAGCCTCCACTTTCCTTAACAATATATATGTCTCCCCTAAGAAAGGCTTATCAACTCCTAGTGCAGGGAGCTGTATATTATTAAGTAGAACATATACTTTCATATGTCCTAACAGTAAAACTTCCAGATTATCGGTTTAACTGTGGGAAGGTTAGTAGACCCATTGTCTAATACAGAGTTACAGGCTGACTTCTCATTCCTGCTAACTTCTGAATGAGACTACTAAAATGAGTACTTCAAGGTATCAAACTAATTGTGGCAAAAAACCTGAATTGATGCCCAAGTCGAATTTAATGTCACTTTTAGGGACATGCAACTTTTACAAAGTTGCCACTCTATTGTACAGTTTATCAGGTGGCCTTTCGCATTCGCTGACCACCAGGCAGACATCTGCCATCCTGGGGAGTTGTCTGTACAACTCTCCGGGTCAGGAACAACCAAGTCTTGCTACAAATGGAGGTGTTTCCTCCCCCTTGCAGGAAACCACCATGGGTGTTGGCAAAAAAAGACAAGTTTCAAAGGGTAAGCCGCCTTTGGTGGGCTTATGGCGATCACACTCGTGTAGGACCTCCCATTAGTTTAGGTAGAGGGGCTGGCAGCAGTCATAGAGAGGGAAAAACAGTTGCCAAACTGGTGTTTCCTTGGGCTGTAGCCCACAGGTAGTTCCAATTCTAGGTTGGGATACCAAGCTCCTAACATCAAAGGAAGGGTTCAGACATCTTGAGAGTGTGCAGAATAGTGCACTCTGGCATTTGTAGATGCCACACATAGCAGGAAGTCGATATATAGTGGGAGGGATTCTGGTAACCTATTGGCTAGTGACAGCATCATCTTCCCTGGGCACTTTCTGTGCATAAATATGGCACCCCTGGCACTGTGAACATCAGATCACATCTGAACTGGAGAGAGGACTGAAGAAGGACTGCTCTTCTGACACCCAGACCTGGCAAGAGAGGTACACCAAAGAGTGGACTGCACCTGCTGCTCCTTGGGCTATCAAAGAAAGGACTGAGCCTATGGTGGATTTGCTCAAAGAAAAGATGCTTCTGAGCACCAGACCGCAGTTGTGACCTCAATGGTCAGTCAACTGACCTCCTGTTGTAGCACCATGGCCTCACCAGCTGAAGTCACCCATCCTAGCTAATCAGTAGTCATTTTCAAGGAATCACCACTGACCCCCTACATGCGGCCAAGAAGCCCTCCACTCTGGACTCAAAAGTTGCACCCATGTCGAAAGAGTCGTCTGAGTGTGGATTGGTCACCTAAAGCGACATTAGACCTCACCAAAGGATACCACTGGACCCGCTGTCCGACTTCTGTGGCCACAGTCGCTCCACCTTATCTGTAGACCATGGAAAAACCTTAGGGAAGCGCCCATTGACCGGACAGTACCCACAGCATCTTTCAACATCCTGCATCCCTAACATCAGGAACACTCCATTGAATGTGGAACTGGACTTGAGACTGCTTTGGTGACCAGGTAACTGTCCAAATACTCCTTATTGAACCCCCTGATATTCTCTCTCTCTTAGTTGGTCACCAGTCCGGGCCGGAGTAGCTAAACACAACTCTTTCAAACTTTTCAAAAGTTTCCAAACTTTACAGTTACCACTGTTAGTTTGTGCTTTGGATTAAAAAGCTGAGATTTACATTTTACTTAAAAATCTATATCTCCGGAATCCTGCTGTGTATTTTCCTCATCTTGGTGTTTAAAAATTCATAAAAATATGAGCTACTTTTTAAAAATTGATGTTGGATTTCTTTTGTGTTGTTTGACTTTCTTATTTCGTTGTTTGGTGCTTCTAAATGCTTTATACTAGTGTATTTGTTTAAGCCTTGCTGCTCGAAGCCACAGCTACACAGGTTTAAGCTAGAGAATGTACAAACAAACCTGACTACACCCAAGGTGGTTTCGTGAATGTATTACACAGTAAGGGCGCAAAACCATACCATATAAAGCACCATCATTTTCACAAAATTGCTCAGTCATAACCAACACTTTACTGTGTCCGCCCACCAATAATCATCATTGTGACTTCTTAATACCTCCCTCTCTGTCACTACAGTGACACCTAGAAGAGTGGGAAAAGATCACAAAGTTGAGCTGGCCACTAAACAATGTAAATCATGACTACTCTCTGTATTTTAGCAGCTGTATAGCTTGATTGACATGAAAGTGGGAGATGACCTTTGGTAGAAATTGTGGGTTTGTCCTCACCCCCACTCTGTTCTTGGGTATAAGCAAGTAGAGTTCTTGTGCTGTGAGTGTCTGCAACTTTCTGACTTTCTGTAAGAAAGTAATAACAAGGTGATGAATAGAATGCTTGAACTAATCTAATCCACTGGCGATTGCTCGGCGATCACCAGTGACTGAGATTAATTTAAGCATCCCTCCCGTCACCATGTTTCTTTTGCAGTAAACACCAAAAGTGTAATGGTTATCCCCGGCTGTGGGACTTGTGCTCACTGTGTCATATATATAAAGCTATACCTTATTGACAAGACCGAAATTGGTCAAAATATGTCTGAGGTTGCTTGTGCTCCCATCTGGAAGGTAGTTTGGACTAGACCATTCCTAATAGGGTATTCCCAGGACTGATTTTCATAAAGCCGCTCTCTGTCTTGAAAGGCGCAGTGTATGATAATTGATGGTCTGGAATGCGGCCCAGAGCAGTTGCAAGTTGCTGATGTTAATTCAAGCACTCCTTCTATCACCTTGTTATTTTTGCAGTAGATGCCCTAATTGCGGCAAGTATGCCCAGCCAACATTCTCCCCATTTGCAGTCAAGGCCTTGTGCCACCTCCAAGGGTAACTGCCACTTGTGATCCACTATGTGTCACTGTCCCAGTTCATCCAACCTGGCATTCAACGATCTGGCCAGGTGGTTCACCACCAGGTAAATCCCTTAATGGTTCAGCCACTTCCAGAGGCACAGTGCCCTTGGCAAAGAGTCCAGGGCCCTACTCCGCCAAGTTTTTTGCAACATGGGGATGGTGTTGCCTGTTAGCACCTGTACACACCTTTCCAAAACACTATTGGATGGGCATCCATTCAATCAAGGAAGCGCAGGTGGGACAGAAGATACTAAAACATCTTTTGTCATATGCAGGCTTTTTTGAGCCGAGCCATCCTAGAAAGAAAAATAAAGCGCTACATAATCAATGCACTGCCTGTGAATACAGAAAAGATTCATCCTGTAAAATGAAATGGTTTCTTACCTGTAGGAGTAGTTTTGCAGCTTTAGGAATTTTCTGGATAGACACGTGACCCTCCCACCTCCATGGAAATGAGGAGGCTGCTGCTGAACACAAACTTTATAAAATATATGTTAAAGAGGTGTAGGAAGACACAAAAAGACAATAGTTGTCAAGGAGAAAAACGTATCTGATGATAGCGACAACACATGCAAAGGAGCTCCTGGGGAAGGCTTCTGCCTTCCCCAGGAGCTCGGAGAAGACTCCAAATAGCGTCCAGATGGGAACAAAAGGACTACAAAGACAGTTCAGGACCCAACCACTAGATGGCAGTGTAATGCACAACATGTTAATTCAGAAAATTCTTCAAGCTGCAAGACTACTCCTACATGCAAGTAACCAATTTGTGACTTTTTCTGGCAATAGTAACAGCAGGATGAACTAAGAAAATAAAGTTCTCAGTTGTGGAAATAAAGTTTTGCATGCCACCACTACTACATTTTAAAATTACTTTAAGACAAATAACTTCATGCAACCAGTCTCACATAGTGAAATTGTGCAACACAATAGGGTTTGAGAATCAAGCATACTAAAAACACTTCCAGACAGTACTTTCTCCTTTTTATTTATTTCCTTCAGATGTTCGTGTTTTTAAATGGCAGCCGAAGTCACAAGGGAATGCACTTTTTGGCTAATGCTGCCTAATGACAAATGTAACAGTAGTTGGTACAAACTTGAAAGTGTACGTGGGTGTGTGTGCCCACTCTTCCTTTTTTCACTTTGTATGCTTTGTGGAATGCAAATAAAACCCCCATTGTTTGGCTCTTTTTGTAACCACAGGCAACGTTCACTCTACCTCCAGACATGCCATGAATGTGAATGAGAGAAAGGACTGGTGTTCAGCACAGCTTTCGGAGGTACCCTTCGAATCTCAGTTGGAAGAATTAACTACACGGTACATAGTTTTCCTTTCTCTTATCTGCTTACTTTTACTTAACTAGAAATGTAACACGAAGAGCTCACTGTACACTTTTGACAAAGTAGTGTTTGATTTATCCATTGAAATTTTTAAGTCAGTGGCAACTTCCTGTTGATGTTGCATCCTAATGTTTGTAACTGATGCTTCACATAATGTGGCAACTTAATGTTTCTAACAGCTGAGAAGACGAGAAACCCTGGTGGAGTATTTATTCCCAGGCTTGGAGAAGCCTATACAATGGATTGTCAGTCTTACCGTCTATGCAGACTTTCTTTGATGAACATGCACAGAAACTCTGCTGGTGTGAGAACCTTTCAGAGTGTGACAAATGCTTCCCCACTTGGCGTGAGCGTTCACTGTACAGAAAGGTTTGTGAGCTGATTGTAAGTTTGCCAAGATAATCAGTACCACACGAGTCTCGTGGAGCTGTGAGCCATTCCCCTCTCCTGATTTTCATTCCTAACCCTGCAACTACCACACAATCCAAGTCCTTATACATAAAACCACAACCATGCACATTTCTCAAGGAGAAAGTGGAGGAGTGTAGTCTTTCTTCCTTAGCTCAAGAACGCAGATTTATCACTTTTCAGAAATCATTAACAACATTTTGATTTTGATTTCTCCAGAAAATACCCTCAGAAGGCCTTAAACAGCACACCCACGTAGGAGCTTCCCCAGAGTGATAAGCATGATCTTGATCATCTGGGGTACCAGACTATTGATGTCTTTGCTACCTGAGAGAATGCTAGATACGGTCTGTTTTAATGTAGGTAGTTGTTACTTGGGGTCATATTATGGAGGCAGTTGTAATAGGTTGGATATTCATTGCATTACTTATTTCTGGAGGATTCGTGGTCTCCTGAATGTGAGCACAAAAATTACTTCTTCACAAAGAAACCATTTTTAATGCTTTTGATTGAACAAAGAGGAAGTCATTCGTGAAACTGCTGCACTGCGCTGTCTGTAGGCCACTGGGTCACCAGTAGAGTGGGAATGATCCCTTGCAGCATGGTGCTAGAGTCCTCTATACAAATTTCTGGACACTACACCTTCAGGCCTAGAGACTTGAAAGGAATACTTTAAGCAATGGATCATGGTGGATGGGGCGGTTGATGTGTTTTTGGCATCAAATAACATCTTAATCTGGTTATTCCTTTATGTGGAAAAAAGTTCTCCTCTCACAGTGTTATTGCTAAGCGAACGGAGGAGCATGAGGAAACAAAACATGCTGGTACTTCCTCCCTGGCCATCTCATGAAAGGTATAGTGAGATGAATGTAACCACTAATTCTAGTAACTGAGGTATGTGTCAGTATCTCTCAAGGATGATATCAGCTCTTACCCATAACTTGGAGCATGCCTCATAAGAAGGCCTATCTTCATCTAGACATGTATCATGCCAGATGTGCTTGGCCCAAACAAAATATGGGAGCTCTTGAGATTATATGTGTTGATATGAGTTATTTTTTAAGACCGGTGGATATAAATTTGTGTAGACACACACCTCAATAATTCTAATTACTGATTACCTTTATCTTGTTATACATTTCTGTATTGCTTTACTTTTAATAATACGTAAGGCAACCCTGCAGTATAAACCCTCAAACGTGCTATATAAAGATGAAGCCTCTGAATGAATTAAGATAGTACATGAAGAAAACATCAGCCTAATAAGCTTAATGCACAGAGAAGTGACTCCCACAAAAGGTGGTCTAAGGAGAAAAAGATCCAGCATCACCTTTCAGGGTCTTCCTGCCACTACCGCTGTATGTCATTTGTTTTTGAGGCATGCCAACCTACCGAAGTTCTTGGAAGAACTGTACTTCTGCAGGTTTCTGCGTGGTTTCTGCGGGGATCCCTGCAGAAACCACGCCGACCGGGGACCACACAGAGTATTAACTCGAAGTTGCCGAACTTTCGCCATCCGCGACAGCTTCACAATTGAAACTGCGTGTACATTGAATCCACGCCACCTATCATGGCTACGCCCCCCGGAGTGATTTCGCCCGATACCCTCATATGCTTGTGAATCCTCTCAAGTGTTCAGTCCACCGGAAACTCTATGATCTCAAGACAGACATGGTTTATATTACTGTCCTGAAGATGATGCCATATATCTAAAGTTTGAGCATCGAAATGTCGACACCTTTGTACCATATGTCCATTAATAGTCTGATTGCATTGCACAATGGTACCCTGATTGAATCAAGTCTGTTCACTGAATACTAGGAAACAGACCGCTTTGTCTGCCTTTTGCCTGTAAAAATTGCTGTTTTGTCTTGTTGTATGTGGGTCACAGGCTGTGCCCCCTTGACATTACCTTCAATGTTGTGTTATTATTTATATTTGCAAAATATATTTGCAAAATATATTTGCAAAATAAAACTCTGTCCGGCTAGACAAAGAACATACTGGCTATTTAGTGTATGTTGACTCTAAACGTTCATTTTCAATGTTCTAGGGACCACTGTCTTCAACACAGACATGGCACTTTAGGAGAGTCTGCAGCTCTTCACCCATGAGCACCTCAGACCCACTTTCTTGAAAGTGGTACATGAAGAACATCTAGTCTTAAGCCAGACCTTCAGTGTGCTTCCATAGAAGCATCAGAACTATCCATCTTAGGGTTCTGCCACAGTATTTCTTTGAGACAATCCCCATGGTTTATCTCACTTCCCTAAAGTCAAACGCCCAGCTTAATATTGTGATCCTTCCATTCACTGGGTCTCGTGTTTGGTCCCCAAATGAATGATGAGCTGCTAGTTGTAAGGCAGAGGCAGAGACTTTGAAAGTGATTGCCCCTGATGTTTCAAGTCTCTAAAGATGGCCTGACCTTTTTTTCACCAAGCAATCCAGAGGGTTCAGTCCCCTAAGTGGTCATATCATCCTCGGCCCATAGTGCAACAGCAATATCAACAGTCCTCATTTCATAGAAGATCTTCCAGAGGCAGGCGAAAACAACACCAACCTCTTCAGGAAGGTCACAGCCTCATCCCTCTATGGCTACCCCACTTGCTTACCTTGTGCATCACACCACTGGACTGGTGAGTACCATATCATTTTAAAGGATGACATAAAATGACTTCTGAGAAATGTGTGTTACAAATTATTTAGAACAACTTCACTCTCCAATTCAGGGCACGACCACTGTTCATTCCAAAGTTGCCTGCTGTAAAACATCAGCTGCACTTTAGAAGGAAGCAGGAACACTGGCACAGAAGAATGAAGTATAACTGGTTCCTGGCTCTCATAGAGGAACTTGTATTTATTTGAGATCTTTTTAGCATGTTAAAAAGCCTGTTGCGGAAATTCTCATTTTTTTGGATCTCAAGTTCCCCAACAAGTGGACTTTGGTGTAGGTTTGCAATCCTATATTTCCCCACCTCAACCAAGAAAGAGGACTGGATGTGTGTAGTAGGATCGACAAGATGAACATTTTTACATTCTAGTACCAAAAAACATAAACGTTTTAAGGGTCATAGTGGACAGCTACTACTTTCAGTACAAAGTACTACCTTTCGATCTGAAATTAGCTCCTTCGGCTTTCCGCTAAGATCTTGTTTTCAAGAGGTCATCTTTTTACAAAATTCTCATAATAGGATCAGGATGCTGCCAGTAATGACTATCAGTTAACGCTGTAGGTTTCACTGAGGTCTGCGGAAGTGTCGGGGGAAGGGGGGGGGGTGGAGTGAGGCCATCACCCCGTGCAAGTGTAGCATCTCTTTGATAATTGTCAGCTTGCGCGGTTTGGTTTCAGAGGACGCCATATGTGTGGGTTGTCTCGCAATTAGTAGGGGCTTCAGCTGCTGGCATCAATTGTGTATCTTTTATATAATGGTGTGAAGCAGTGAGATCATTCAGCACTAGGTGCCATTCCCTGGTTCCTCGGAAGGAGGTGGTGGGGCAGTGCAGTACAAATATACAATGTGTCGGACCCCATCGCAATGCCAGTGATGTTGGGACCATTAGCAAGTGTGTGAGGGGAGAGGTGTCTCCTCTTCGTGGGGACTTTTTCCAAGGTCAACTGGTGTGGCTCTTTCCCAGGTCTTGTTAAAGCCTTGTTCAGGCCCGTCCCGTTCTCCCGGAGGTCATTATATAGGATTTTGTGGCTGCGGGCTCTCTAGGGTTTCATGTAGATGAGGCTTGTTGTGTTTGGGGCCATGTTTGGGCTCCAAGAAGTTGGGTATGATGTAGGGGCGGAGGAGAGTCCCCCCTCACAGTGGTCGCCTCAGCTGCTATAGGTCAGAGCTTGCGATGCCAATACTGTTGGGGGAGGGGTAATCCTGGAGCTAGTCGTTTAGAGATGGTGGGCCCAAGTTTTTATCCTTGCCGCCTCTTTGTTCCGCGGTTCGGGATAGCACTCCGCTCCGATTAGCGCCTGACTACATCTCTCTGCTTGCTTTTCAGTGTCCCCCTGGTGTGCCTCTTTAGACTCTACATTGCACATAGTGGAGTACCCTCTGTGGACTCACTTGATGTCATTAGAATCACAGACATTGTCCCATCTGCAGCCCTCTGCTTTTCCGGTCAACATAGCTCCGTTATGCTTGTTGCAATGGCGTTGACCATCTTAGGGAGGAGCGGTCGGAGGATATGGTCTCATCTGATCAACGTTTCTCAATCAGGCATTGATCACTGATGCAAATGCCGGTCTCCCTGCATATGCAGTGAGGCTTCAGCAAACTGGGGGTGTCATTCTGGGACTCACACAATGGGGAAACCTGCTAAACTCTGTTGTTGATATGATCACCCCATTGGAGCATAGGAGAGACATGTCTTGGGAAGTCCTCCCCCTGGCCATGCCCCCACCTACCCATAGCTCAACAATTGGCTAATAAAGGCAGACTCAGTATGTAAAACTCTTCTGGTCTTCAACTCAATCCTCAGCATTTAGGCCTTCATGACAACATCTAAAAATCCACAACAACTTCAGTTCAAATTCTCACTTACCTAGGGACCAACCTGGATACAAAACGACAAGTGTATCCTTCAAAGTAGATAGTGTCTATCATTTTAATAACATATCTCCAAATTCGAGTTTCCTTCATCAATTGCTTGTTAGATGTGAAAAATAAAATACTTATAAAGCATAACAATAAGGAAACCTTGGCTCAATTGTCTTCTTTAATGACATCGATGGTCTCCTGCATTTTTATTGTTCCAAATACAAGGCTCCGTATGAAACCTCTTCAAAATGTTTAGAACATCAGTAGTCTTAATGATCAGGAAGACATGTTACTCCTGACAACTTCTTGCAAAACTGCCTCCTAAGTGGTGATGGAAGAAGTCAAATCTACTGAAAGGAATTCCGTTTTATCAGGATATTTCCATCTCAAATCATCGTAATTGATGCTTCCTTGTCAGGTTGGGAAGCTCATCTTCAGAATTTAAAAGCATCATGTCAATGTGCTGAAGTTTAGGACAGTTCACCTAGCTCTCAAGTCTGCCTAGCTTCAGTGACAACAAACAGAATTCTAATTCAAACAGGCAATTTGACCACAGCATACTATCTCAACAAACAAGAGGACACCAGATCCAGGATTCTTTCACTAGAGGCCCAAACGATGTAGATTTTGCTCCTGGTGAGAACCGGACCATAAAAGTAGTTTATCTTCTGGACCTCCAAAAATCCCAACCTAATTCTTACCAGATTCATCGTAGAAAATCACAGACAGGTTTTTGATGAGGACATGCTGGAAGGCATTTTGTGTCAGAGTGGGGTCTTTGTCAAACAAGTGTGATTGCTGCAGCTCGAAAGATAAAATGCCCAAGCTTTATCCTCGAGAGTGTGGGAGCCAGAATTGCTAGATCATATTCTTCGAATAGACTGGAAAGAGAAAATTCTCTGCGTTTTTCTGCCAATACCACTGATGCCATCTTTTTTAGCAAAACTCAAACCTTCCAACCTCTATTTCAAGGTCTCATATAGCCAGAGCATTGTGGTACCCAGAGATCCTTCACCTGTCAAGAGACCAAACAGGAGATTGACATGCAATCAAAATTTGCTGACCAGGATGCAAGGATAGCTTTATTATCCCTACCTGACGTCCTTGAATTTGGCAGCGTGGATCTTGAGATGCCGAAGTTTACCTGAAGAATATATCAACATCATGAAGGAGGTGAAACAAACATCAACAAGGACATGATTTGCTATTAAACTGACAGGCTATCTGTGGTATCCTGCCAAGAGAATGTTATCATTCTATACCTACATCATCTGGTGCAGTCAAATCAGAATTTGCCTCTTTAAAAGTTTATTTGGTAGCTATTTTTAAGCATGCAGGAAGAGTTCAACCCAAAGAAAATTTTCCTTGATTCACAACTTTTCAGAAGAGTTAAAGAAAACATCCTCTCCTAGAAGGCAGCTTTCTCCTCCATGGAAGCTCAGTCTGGTTTAATCTAAAATTATAACTGCTCCATTTGAACTTATACACAGAACATCATTTCAGTATCTGCCTTGGAAGGTTGCTTTTCTAGAGGCCATTATTCAACTGAGGCATTCAACCAATAATGGGACACTTGCCTTGTGGTTGTGTAGTGTATGCCATCTGACAAACATCACAATAGAAATAACACTTGGACCATGGTTCTGAAGAAAACATATGAATTGTAATTAAAATAATGTGATATGCATTATAACATGTCCATTTAATAAACAGTATATTGGCATGACTGGGATAAATATCAAGACTAGAGTATGTGAACACAGGAGTAATATACACTGTAAAAAGAACACAATGAAAATGCCGACCCACTTTCTGGACAACAGTCATATCCCTTATGACATGAGGTGGGTGATACATGAACTTGGCTGTGCCGTACCATCAAAGGTAGGAAATGTCTCATTAGAAAAAGAACAGAGAAGATGTTCAGACTGAAGACACATATCCAGGGCCTGAACAATGAGATACCATGGAATGCCCTTTGTAAATGAGACTTATCCTTAATGGGAACTGTACAGGCTTGAGGGTAGTCTCTGCATATGAATATATTCTGGCATTTCTCAGGCCACAAATTAACCCCACAAGACAAATTGCATGTAAGATGAATTACGATTTAAATGGATGTAGGTATGCACATACAACATTTTATTTTTTGACACTTGTGAGACAGACTAATTGACCCTTCAGACGAAAGTAATGACAAGGACCGACTACACAAAGTAAAAGGCATGGGAACAGTGTAAAACGTCATACATATCACTTGCATGTGACACAACATGTAAGCAATGTCAGGAACACCTAAAGGGTTTCGGACAATGTTAAGTGAGCTGCTCCGATGGGGACTGTTACATTTGAGGGCAATGCCGTCCGAAATAGGTATCTCAACAGACCAGAACTCTTGAAGAAGTAAGTGCATACTGCAGCATGACAACCCATGAAAATACTTATTCCCTATAGAGAACTGACAGTGACCCCTGGGGCAATGATTGAACCCTAGTAGGGGTGAGTTATAACCCACAGAGAAGGAAATATGTGATTAGTTGACATTAGAGACCGATTATTCATTAATTGGCATGCATGATATTAAGTACTTCCAGTTGTCCTCTGCATGCTAGAGGAATATGGTATGTTTCATTATCTATGAGTGTACAGCACAAACACAAGTGTATGTGTGCAGTGAATTCATACGTTTTGTGCCTCACATTTATGTGCATATATACAGGTATAAGCAAAATGAATGTAAATATTATAATGAGCTTTATGTCTATATTCCTGCCTTACAGTTGGAACGTACTAGAAACATAAGCATGCATAAGTGCATGCATGTTGTGAAACTCACGAAAGATAACATAGGGGGCTTAGCCTCCTCTTGATGTCGCTTACAGAATACAGGTAAGGGTGAAGGCCAATCGACCCTTGTAGTCGACGCTTAGGCCATAAATGTAGACTATAGACTCAGAGGTCCTTCATTATCTTGCTGCTTCGCAATAGAGTACAACCATTGTACTCCCAGTTTTTAATCTCCCATGGGTAACCAACAATAATGTCTCATGGTTTTTGATTATAACCTAAATAATACTAATCACAGTCTTTTTGTCCCTACAATATGAAGAGCTCCCAGGTAACTGTTTGAGCCTAACTAGTAGAATCATCTCACTGGGTGAGGAGTCTGATAATGAATCTTGCCACTGGACACTAAGGGCCCCATTAGGATGTTGGGCGGATCGCCACCGCCATGCGGACAATGGCGATCCGCCCGACATTCTTCCCCGCCCGCCATCCATTTACCCCCGCCATATTACTATGGCGGGGGGGACCGCGGACGACGGAAAGACCGTCTGCCGCTTTTCCGTCCGGTCAAGGAGTTGACCAGGCGGAAAAGGGTTTCATATGGTGGCGGTGTCTGTTAGACACCGCCATCCATATTAAAGGCATGCTGGAATGTCTTGTGGGGGCCCGTTGCGGCCTCCAGGGATTCCTGGGGGTGGGAGGTGCACATGGGGGGTGCCTATGGTACCCCCTGCACTTCACTGTACATCGTGGCAGGCACCACGCGCTGCCTGTCACGTTGTGCATTGAAGTGCACAATGTGCATTTCTAGCTTTGCGGCGGAGTTAAAAATGCGGGATGCGCCCGCCAGTGTGACGGGCGCATCCTAATGGCCCCCACGGGACCGCCGTTCTTATGGCGGGCGGTCCCGTTTTACGTCGGGATGTCCGCCCGCCATCCTAATGGGCCCCTAAGTGAGCAAGATCCCTATAAAAAAAAAAACCTTTGTGTTTTCCAAAGGCAGGTGTCAATGAACTCACTAGAGGCTGATGTGACTCAGATCGACATCTTGGGCATCCGTGCTGCTTTGGTTGCAATGTTATGAATTGAGGAACTGATAAAGATCTTTTCAAATTTTCCTCATTTCCTCTTGTGGTTTATTGTGCATCGCTTCAGTTTATGCTGTGAGCTAGCTTGATACTCTATCTGCAGTGCAACCTTACATTGTTTTTGCACAAAAATAGAGTGTTATGAGACCACATTATCCTTTCGTACCGTAAGGATTTATGGATTTTCAAGTAATTCAATCTATCTTTACCTTTATTGAGCTATTCCACCGCTTCTGAATAAATGCTTCTTCACCCTTTAGAAGTTAGTAATGTCCTGAAGTTTTATTTAGACAGAATAAAAAACTTAAGGAGTCTAACCAACTGTTTGTCAACTACGGGCCACTTTGAACTGGCTTGCCACATCAAATCATTTCATTTCCAAATTAATAGTCTCTTTTATTCCATGTATTGTTATTTGGCCAACAAATCTCAAAGTAAACAATAGCCCATTCCACAAGAGGATATGCATCTACTGCAGCTTGGCTAAAGAATGTCCAAGCATAAGATTGTATAGAGCAGTCACCTGGTAGTTAGTCCATTCCGTCAACAAGGTACCGTCTTACTCTGGCACACATAATGTAGTTGGTTAAGGTGCTCTACGGAATCACTTGATGAGGTCCTATTTTTGCTAATGGTCTCTAGAGGACTTTCTTGCTGTTCAAGTCATGGAGACCATGGTTTTGGTGGGCTAAGCTGGCTATTCGATCTACTATTTATGACCATCACTGGAAGTCGTGGGATGCACAAGAAATTTTTACTTACTTGTAATGCTAGTTCACAAGTATCGTCACTGATGTCGTAAGCAGCCCTCCTGCTGCCCCAGTCTTTTCACTCAGTGAATGACAAGTACTTTATACTCTTTGTATGGCTTCCTCAGAAAGGACTTGGATCGCCAGTCATGCTGCAGTATGGAGCTGCTATCTTCTTAAAGGAAGAGTGCAATTTTTTAAGACTCTGGGCATTAAGCCTGTCAGGCATTTTCTTCTGCCATGTACTTTGTTACTGAATTTAGAGCTTGCACTCTTAATTGCCGCACACTTAGGGGTTCATGCTGCAGTGTTGCCTTATTTATTACTAAACGTTAGAGAATTCAGAAGCAGATCTGGCTTGTTTTTGTAGGTTTTGTCTGCAGTTGAGAAATGGCCTTTTTACAGCACCCATGGGGGTGTACATGATATGTTGAACATGAAGTGTTGCTGAGTCCCTTGAAGCAGGTGGAAATAGCATTTTTATTACTTCAATGAAGATGCATAGGATGCAGAAATAGGGTTACATTTTATCGAATGCTTTCATTAACATTTTTATTTCTGATGGATACTCGCAGTTCTGTTTATAAATCATTGCCCTCATAGCTCTCCTCTCATGTGTTCTATAGTTATTCGATAAGTGTGTTTGTTGTTTTGTGTTCTGTCTAGCTCAGCCATTTTTGCTAATCTCTGTAGAGTGACACAAATTAAGAAGAAAAGTTAAGTATGAGCTATCATCTTTATTGAGACAATATCAATTCTGGTAGTAACACCTGTGCTGATCCCCAGCATTAGGTGCCTCTGGCAACCATTGGATGCTACAGAAAAAACATCCCAGCCAAGTATGACACCTAGGGATATTTGAGGGGATGATGCCTGTATTGGAAGATGGAGTACTAAACAGGAATACCATTGCCAAAGTAGTTCTATTAATTGATGTATACCATGTTGTATCTTGTATTTGGGGCATCTGTTATTCCTTTCCACATTGTCAGATTTGATATCAAATAAATAACTTAGGCAGGTTTTAAGATTTGAACATTAGCTTCCCTTACATTCTTTGTTTACCTTAAAATAATGCAATATTGTTGAGTCTCTGCTGTAGGATCTTGTATGGATTCTCACTTGGAATAGGTTTGCCTCTTGTTTTCCAGTGTGTTCTTTTTCTTGCAGTGGTGTATTCTGGAAGATTTGGTTCTGGTGTTGCTTGGGCTCTCCATATAGATACCACCCACAGAGGAGTGGCAACTAACACTTGCACCCTGTTCATTGGGCAAGCCTCCAGTAGGTTCAGTAGTTCACTTGCATTGAGAAAGGTGCACCCATTTGTCATACCTCAGGCACTTAACTGTGATATTGGTAATGAGGAGCACCTGGGAGAGTTCTTTCCACCATTCTTACAAGAAAGGCTACCTTTTTTAACGCCTGCATGCAGACTCAGTCTGCAGTTCACAACAAAGTTCTGTGGATAATTGTAGGAAGGCCTCTGGTATCTAGTAAGGAATAAATTGACAGTCTTCAGTAATTCTTCGCTACAGTTCAGCATCATTAAATGGAGTATTTGTTTCTATTGTGCTTTCGGATCTCTCTGTAGCTGCACCTGCAAAGGAAAGTTACTGATCCTGGCACTTTGGGCTTGCTTTAGCTGGTTCAGAACTTCGCTTACAGTGAGAAGGGTGCACCCAGTGGTCGTACCATAGCCACTTCACTGTAGTAATGATAATGAGCAGCACCTGGAAGGGTCTTCCCCACCATTTTTACTAGTAGACCACCTTTTCTATACTGGAAGGAAGACTTGGTCTGCAGGCTGCAGTATATGACCAAGTGTCTGTGGAAAGGCTGCTGATATCTGGTAATGAAAATCTTGATAGTCTTCATTATTGCTTTACAACGTTTCAGCATCCTTTGATCCTGGCAATGTATGTCAGCCATCGCTGGGGGCCCAGGCCTATCATAAACTTGCCCATTGATACCGCAAGGTGGATGAGCCTCGTTCTTTATCATTCTTTGAATGCTCGAATGAGGGCTATAGGAAGGCCATTGGACCATTTCGGTTTGTGTCTAAACTGATCTTGGGCAATCTGTTCTTCAGAATTCCATTATGATGTTCCACTGCCCCAGAGGATTGAGGATAGAACCTACACTGGACTATCTGAGTACAGTGAAATGCCTTGAAGATTTCCTTAACAACATTGCCTCTGAAGTGTGTGCCATTGTCAATACCCATCTCTAACAGGATTCCATATCGGGGAATATTTTCCTTCAACAGTAGTTTGGCCATAGTCCAGCCATCTAAATGAACACTCAGCTAAGCTTCTGCCCAGTTAGAGAAAAAACATACCAAACCTAATATGGTACTGCACACTTCTTTCACTTTGAGTAAAATTGGTCTATATGTTTAGTAATGTACCCCAGGGCTGTACTACCTTGTCTGCTTTACCAGCGCTAAAGGTTTAGCAGACATGGAATGCACAGGAATACTGTGCAACTTTGGTGCCAAAAGAGGGGCCTTCCAATGCAGCTGCAATGCTGCGACCATAGCCCTGCTCCCCCTTTGTTCACATGTACCTTGGAATGGTACTTTCTATTCCGCTAAGATAACTAAGAAACAGGGCACTACTTTTTTTTTGTTTTAAGGTTTTATTTATCATTTTCAAAATCAATAAAGAACAAAAAGTACAAAGAAAAATGAATGCATCATAAGAGTCACAATTAAGCATAAACAGTGAGTCAGAAAAGTGCAAAAGGTACACATTCCATATCCACAGAAATCAATATACCTGAAAAGAATACAAATCAAATGGCATCATAGGGAGTTCACAACCTTGGGAGGGAACCAGTGGAGTTGGGGGCAGGAGTATTATCACAAGGCACAACGATGGTCAGTCCAACAAATCCTCTCAGCCCACCCCCGTTGGGTCAATATTACTCTCTGCTTGGGCCTGCTGGGCGGCGGCAATCCTGGCAATGTAGGAGCGGTAGGGCCCCCAAATATCCACAGGGCGGGAGGGAGCAGGAATCGATGTAGAATATTCCACGCTGTTAATGTTGCAAAACGCCATGCTCCTTAGCCACTACCTCAAACTGGGGGCCCTCCCAGCGCACCAGAGCAATGCAACCTCTCTCTTGGCCAATAGGAAACCCAATGCCGCAAGTTTACGAATCGTACGGGGAAAGTTGGAGACATAACCCAACAATGCCACCTCAGGGGTGGGGGTCAGGTGAACACCCAGCATTTCACCAAAATCTCGATGTACCTGGGACCAAAATGTGTGTAACGAAGGGCAAGTCCAAGATAAGTGAGCGAAATCGGCATGGGGGGGCCTTGCACTTGGGGCAGCGATGGGGTCGGCTAGGGTCTATCATGTGAGACAGCTCAGGGGTGTGGTACAGCCTACGCAAAAACTTGAAGTGAATGAGCTTATGTTGACTGTTTATGGAAACTTCCCTGGTGACCCTGCAACACTGAACTCATTGCTCATCTGATATAGTCTTTCCCAAGTCTTCCTCCCACGCAGCCGAACCCTAGTGTCTAAGGCAGGTAGGGACGAGTTACACAGTCTGTATAACCTAGCGACCAAGTGTGTCCCAAGAGGGTGCTGGATCACAAGTGTAGGAGGAGGGGTCTCTTCGGGGGCGATTGGAAATGTGGGGAACGAAGCGTGCAACATAGAGCGCAGCCTAGTTAATACAAAAGAGTCCATGAAGGAACGATCAGAGAACCGGGGGTCTTCTGTCGTGGAGAAGGCATGTCCCTCAGGGAAGAGGCCACCAATAGTGTTGATACAAAATTTGGTTAAGGTGCGTTTGATCACTGTCTCCCCTGTAATAGGAAGCCAGTGTGCATTGGGGAGTGGAAGGGCAGGAGAGTACAGTCTTCCAGACCGAAAAGTCGACACACCCTAACCAAAGCCCAACATGTAGACCACACTGTTTGTATATCCTGCGGGTCCCGGGGGGGCCCCCTAGGAAGGATCGTGGAGAGTGTACCGGGTAGGACCAGATCCGCCTCGGGCTTTAAATATAATATGCGGGCATCCGGGTGAAACCAGGAATATGCAAACGAGCATTGGGCAACTAAAAAATACAAATAAGTCGGGTACGCCCAGGCCCCCCCAGTCGTATGGGAGAGTAAGCACCCGCCATGAAACTCTGGGATGCCGGTCCCCCTAGGCCAGTCGCAACAACAATGAGCGCAACTGTGTGAAAAAGATCTTAGTGAGAGGTATCGGTATGTTATTAAATAAATATAAAAACCGGGGGAGCACAATCATTTTGATTATGGCGATCAATCCCATCATAGATAGCGGGAGGCCGATCCAATGACCAATTTGGTCTTCCAGGAAGTCCAGTGCTTTACCATAATTCAGCCTAATGATGAACACAGTGTCCAGGTGGACATGAATCCCCAGGTATTTGACCGAATTGCCGCACATCTCAAGGGGGAACGGGCAATCCCATTCGGTGGTGCTAGGGGTAAGCGGGAAAATTAATGATTTATGCCAATTAATACGTAATCCAGAAAACTTGCCAAAGCGGGTAATTTCTGCCAAAAGAGGTTCAAGGTTGATGTTGGGGCATTCTTACATACAGAATCGTGTGGTCAGCATATAGCGAAAGTAAAAGCGGACCAGTTTGAAATTGGAGGCCGCGGAACAGATGTTTTTCTTGGAAGTGGCGGACCAGAGGATCCATGGCCAGAATAAAAAGTAGAGGGGACAACCGGCACCCTTGACGGGTGCCACGTGATATGGAGAACTGCTCCGTAAGAGTGCCATTCAGTTGTAGCCTGGCTGTGGGTAGAGTGTACAATTAGGACACTGTGGAAACAAAACATTCTGGCATACCCATACGCCTCATGATGGATAAAAAGAATGGCCATTCCAATTAATCAAATGCCTTCTCGGCATCAAGAAGGATGGCAGCGGCCGGGGTAAACGGGTCTATGCGGTGCAAGACCGAGAACAGAGTTCTTAAATTTAAAGAGGTGGAGCGATGGGGAACAAATCCAGATTGTGCTGGAGAAATTATGGACTCCATCAACAAAGATAACCGAATGGCGATGACCTTGGCCAGGATCTTGTAGTCAAGGTTCAATAAAGAAAGGGGCCTATAGGAGCCACACAGGGTGGGATCTCTGCCTGGTTTGGGTAGTAAAATAATGACTGCCTCTCTGAACGTGGGCGGCAGGCAACCCCACTTGAGCGCCTCTGCGTACACCTCCACTAGTTGGGGAACGAGTTCTTCTTTATATGCCTTGTAAAAGTCGGCGGAAAAGCCGTCTAGGCCGGGAGCGGAGGAACCCCTAAGTGCCTCAATGGCTTCAATTATACTGTCGGGGGTAATGGGTAATGCCAAAAACTCCTGCATATGTTTTTCAAGGAATACCATTGCTATCTCACTTAAATACAAGTCCCGGCCCTCAAGCCCACCAGATAAAGTGGACGTGTACAGCTCCTTCCTCAACACCGCGTCCTCGGGCTCCGCACAGGTATCGGCTAAGCTATAGGATGGCGGACCGTGCTGGTGTCAGCCACCAGCAGCTACATGCCTATCTCGGCAAACGGGAGCCCGGCCGGCGGAGCTTCAAGCGGAGGCGGCCATTTTAGTCGCTTATGTGGCCACGCCCCCCAAAAACAGGGCACTACTTTACTTGTGAGGGAAGCACACAGTATATTGCTGAGCTGATAACAGCGGGAACACTGCTTTTCAGTTGGAGGGGAAAGAAATGCAACCCTGTCTGCCAGAGAATTCCCTTTGATGATGCAGTACATTATTTGCTGACATGCTGCATATTTGAAAATGGCTTTTTAACATGCCATAGCTACACCAACAGCAAAGAATGTACCTAGGCTGCATTTCAAGCCTGAAAATGTGAGAAAACCTTGTTGTGCAAAATATGATGGTATGATCATGAGCCACACCAAACCTATAATGGGCATCTGCAGTGTTTATTCAGTCCAATATCACACACTGTTGGAAATTCTATTAAGCTGGCTACCTGGGAGATAACTTTAAGGAGGGAAGCAGATTCTGATACTCCAGGTGCAGTACAAGCTGCCACCAGTCCTGTCTCAAAGTACAGGCAGGAACTGTCAATGAATAATACCAAGGCTGGGATTTCCAAGGGGAGATAATCAATCAAATGGAACTTATAAAGCGACTGCTACTCTAGAGAGTGTCACGCTACAGGTTCATCAACCGCTGATCTCATAATAGAAAAGCAATAGTTACAAGGCACATTTAAATAGCCAAGTTTTCAAGCCACGGTTAAATGGCACAAAGGTGCATGGAAGAGTATTCCAGCCCACAAAAGTTAAATTCCGAAAAGGAGGTGCCTCCCCATCTATTCCTCTTAGTCTTATGCACCACTACCAGCAATGCAGCAGCAGAGCGTAACGTTTCTGGATGGATGATAATGGGGAAGTCTCTTAGATATTTGGGGCCTAGGCTATAGAAAGCTCTGTGAGCTAGCACAAGTTCCTTGAACTTCACTCTCGCCCAAATAGGTACTCAATTCAACATCTTAAAGTGGGCCTGAACAGATATTTTTTTCAGGATGTTAAGCAGGAGCCGGGCTGCAGCGTTCTGCACCAACTGGAGTCGCCTAACTTGTGACAGAGGGAAACCCCAGTATAATGCATTGGCATAGCCGAGTCGAGATGTTATGAGGACATGGACAACCATCTTCTGGCAAGGAGCAGGGAACAGAAACCAGAACGTCCTTAGAAACCGGAAAAGGCCAAAACAGGTCTTAACTACACTCTCCAGCTGTGGTTTAAAGGACAGGTTGTTATCAAACTTCGCTCCGAAATTCTGAACCACTGTGGTAGGGGTCGGAGGAAATGGAGCAGAACTAGGACAAACGTCACCCCACAATGAGTGGGGGGAGATCCAAAAACCAGCACCTCTGTCTTCATTGTGTTGCACTGGAGATTACTCCAGCACATCCACTGGAACATCATTGACAGAGACGCTTCAAATATTTTCTGTGTGCTAGAGATGTTCCAGTTCCAAGTTAGAAGGCTCTGCTTGTCATCAGCATATGACATGGCCAGCAATCCAAAGGATTCCACCAGGGTTGCCAAGTGGGACATGTAGACATTAAATGGTGTCGGACTTAAGGCAGAGCCCTGAGGAACCACACACTTTTAAGGGGTTTGCATCAGGAAAGGGTGGGTGACCATATGAAACGACGCTGAAAGGTCCAGTAACAATAAGGCAACTTTCTTCCCGTTGTTCACAGCTAGTTTAATACCATCAGAGACCTCTACCAGAGTGGATTCAGTGCTGTGTCCTGGGCGAAAACCCGATTGCAAAGGATGCAGCAACTGGTTCACGTCAAAATAACTGGAAAATTGGATGTTGACCAGTTTTTCAAGGATCTTTGAGAATGCTGGCAACAGGAAGATCGGCCTATAGTTGGCCAGAACGATGTAGTCAGCCAAAGGTTTTAGAAGCAGTGGAATCAGCTTGGCTTTCTTCCAGCAGCTGGGGACTGTGACCTGGTGCAGTGAGTTCTTTAGCAGAGCATTCAAGAAGGGATTGATGACTTCAGCATTAGCAACCAGAATCTGTAGGGGACTAGGGATTTGGGGGTAGCCCCTACTTACAAGCTTTTAGAGCTTTCTCAGAGTCCTTCAACAAAATGGTTGAGAACTCCATCAAAGAGCAGGAGTGTAAGGAAGGAGCTATCAAGGGCTGACCTCCAGGTAAATTGAGCTCACAATTATTAATAGCTGTAGTTACATTTTGCCTTCTAACCCAGTAGAGTAAGAACTATTGCTCGTTCCTGCTGCCTTTAAAGTCTCTATAATGCCCAGAATCTTGTTCTCAAAGTTGTCTGAAAGTTGAGAACAAAGTTTCGGAGAGGCTCCCAGGGACTGAGAGAGAGCGGAAACACTGATAAACCTCTGAGTGATTTTAAAAACCTCTTTGGGTTTGCTGTGGGACACTTACTTTTTATTCCTCAAAGATAAATAGACCGCTCCTTTTTATTATGGCCTTTGTCCTCAGATAGATACAGCTTGCGCCAGGATCTTTCAAGCTTTGTACATTGTTGCCACATTAATCTAAGCTCCTCATCAAACCTGGGGCCATAGTGTCCATAACACATGCCTGACCTAGCTTTCATCTGATTAAAGCAATTTGAGAGACAGGAACTAAACTGTGTAATGTAACTTATCCTTTGATCATTTTGACATACTTTTTTTTACAAGCCTCACCTGTGTCGCACTCTTTCTTGCACATTTGACTCACGCCATCATTTCACTCTAGCAGTTTTCACATTTGTAGCTCCTCCTAATATATTATTATGTTAATCATTATCATCAGATTTATTCGAAAGTCCAATACAGTCATGAAACCACAAAAATAGATTCATGCATGAATAAAACAAGCATCATAAAATAGTTAATAAAAATTCACACATTTACAGTAATATAGAATATAATGAGTACATACCTCAATAAAACAGTAATAGTAAAGATGGTAATTTAAATTCAAACATTTACAACAATATACAGCAGATTTAGGAATGCACCCTACTCTATAGCATACATCCTCATCAGGTAACATTTGCAGAAATCGAAGAGTTGCTCTACATTGATTAAATGTATACGCTCTTAAAAGTTGTATAAAAAATTGAGCTCTAAAAACACCATTAAAAAAGATTATAAAATGCAGAATAGTTTGGATTTAAACACTGTCACCCCGGGACACACTTAGGGGCTGATTCTGATTCCGGTCAGAAGGGCTCCGAACCATGTTCGGAGCCCTTCCAACCGAATCGGAATGTGTCGGCCGGATTCCTTTCCGATCGAGCCATTCTGATAGGCTCGGTCGGAATGGAATCCAACTCGGATGTCCCCATGGCTTACGACGGGCTCGGAGAGCCCGTCTGTCATCCGGAAATCCTTCAGTACTCCCCCGGTCGCCTCTTTACGACCGAGGGAGTACGATGGCAGGTTTTCACTACCTTTTCGTGCCGGTGTGTCCGGCACAAAAATGCAGTCGAAAACTGTCTCTGGGAGCCCCCAGCAGGGCCCCCATGGGTGTGAGGCCTATGGTGCCCCTCCGTTGATTCCTGCACCCGGTGGCAGGCACCTTGGGGTGCCGGCCACAGAGTGCAGGGATGAACTGCACCCCTGCATTTCACAATGGAGACATGCATTCCGCTTGGAATGCATGCTCCCATTGTGAAGTATACGAGTGCGACCGAACAGGGTTCAGTCGCATCGTACTTGCAGGGCCATAACCGACCACAGCAGGTCGGTCGGTTACGGCTCATGACCGATGTCGGACGGACTCAGGTTGGTCCAACATCGGAATAGGCCCCTAAAAGTTTGAATATCAAATAGCCCCAATGGAAAATACAAAACATGGATAATCATGCCAGCTCTAAATCTCAAAATAGTATGGCCCTCTCCTAACTACTGAGGACTAGAATCAAAAATGGATCTATGCCAGCATTTGACTTGAGAATTGCATATTGTCGCACCAATGGATTTCTTAATTCATTACTTTCTCATTGCCGATATCTGTACTCCAAGAATGTCCTCAACAGCCATTTTATAATTCTTACAAATGGTCGTTCGTTGTAAACAAAACAGGCCTGCCCAGTTCCCCAAAGGTATTTTAACAAAGGCATACCTGGTATTTTTAGCCTGTGATCACAACTTAAACAATCTAAAAATATTGCCTGGTTTAAAGTAACCTGGGGATTCTTGCAGACGAGAGCCATAACATAAGAGTTCCCAGCTCATCAAGATCCTCAAGATCCGCCAGGTCAGGTTCTTCATGGGAAAAATAATGGGAAGATTAATGGGGAAGTGAAATAAGATGCTTACTGAAATGGTTTTCCTCCACCTGCAGCACTTGACAGTCTGCGTAGACCCAGATACCATTCCCATAACTATTAATCAGCACAAATTGTGTTTTATAAATTTCCAAAAGAGCGGGAATTGGCTTACCACCAAGCATTAAAGATAGAGCTAAATATTTGGGTTAACTTCAAGCTGTGATTTCAGATATTGCTAGCCCAGAATAAACTGGATTCAACTACTACCCCCAAATACGGGAAACCGAACACACTAACTAATTTATAGTCATTAATGGAAAGAGTGTGAAGTGTAATGCTTTTTGCACCAAAAACCAGGTATGTTACTTAGAAAAGTATGTTGCTAGATCCAAGCTAGACATAAAACTGTACAAACACTCTGACCAAACAAAGGGGCCGATTATGATGGCGGTTTTCCCACATCCTCCGGGCCGGCGGAAGCCACCGCCGGCCCGGAGGATGCGGGAAAACCGTTGCAGACTGAAAAAGACCCCCTGCCAGATTAGGATGGCTTGGGGATCGTTTTTCAGTCCGCAGCTTTTCCACCGCTGTCGCCTTCCGACCGCGGCGGAAAAGCTATAACATGGCAGGCGGTGTCTATCAGACACCGCCAGCCATATTATGATGGAGTAGAATGTATGCTTTTCCACGGCGGCTTTTCCGCCGTGGAAAAGCATACGGACCTTCACTTCGGGGGCCCGTTGCGGCCCCCCTGGGTGAAGGGGGGTGGGGGGTGCACATGGGTGTTACCTATGTTACCCCCCTGCATTTGCGTGAACAAAGCAGCAGGCACCGCGCGGTGCCTGCCGCTTTGTGCACGCAAATGCAGTGCATGCATTTTTAACATTGCGGCGGGTGCAGCTTGAAGCTGCACCCGCCGCAATGTTAAAAATACAGGATGTGACCGCCAGGGTGGCGGTCACATCCTAATTTTCACGGAGGGACCACTGCTGCCCCTGCGGACGGTCCCTCCTACTCTATGGTGGCAGACGGACTCAGGTCCGTCCGCCATCATAATCGGCCCCAAAATAAGGCATTTGGAGTGCATGCAAGGAGTACGGCATCATCCACATACAAAAGCACTGTCTGAGGGACAGGATTGAACAATGGGACATCTTGCATAACTAATTTCAAATGTTCATTGAGTTTGTTAATTTATAAAATGAACAAAAGTGGAGCAAGGACGCGCCCTTGCTGTACTCCTCTATGCTGTCCTCCTCAATTTAATGAAGTATAAAAGTTCCCTTTTAGGTCTGAAACTAATGCTGGCCAATACATTCTGATGCATGGTTGTCAAAAAATGTATAGGCATGGCATCCAGACCCATGTCAAGTAAAAGCATAGTTCGATTTACCTTATCAAAAGTGCATAAAAATTCATAAATGATAGGTACAATGGGCAGTGCTTTGCTACAATATAATATCCTTTAAGAAAATGGAAGCACTGCTCCATTGCACCTAACCTCTCCCTAAAACCATGTTGATATGAAATCAAAACATTATTTTCCTGTACCCAGTCACTAATTCTATTAAAGAAAACCCATCCTTTCTTAAATATTGGCGCAATAAATGATCATGGCTAGGAAGAAGGAATTTCCATTCTAACGTTATGTTTATTGGTTCTATTTACAAAGAAAAAAAATAATTGGAATATAAATATTCTGTATTGCTATGTTGTCTAATGTCTAGTATGTGTATTATACAGATCGGCCAAACCTTTGACAGCAGCTGATGCCCTTTTAATCCGCTGGTAATGGAATTTTTACAAAACATTTCTGACACTGATTCCAACAACTGAGATTGAAACAAGACATTCCAGAGTAGCCGAGATAGTGTTTGGCCGCAAATCTACTTCATATTTAAAAAAAGACCTTACAATAAGCTAACAGGCCGATGAAATCTGCTGTCCAGAGTACTAGGCCAGATATACCACTCTAGCCTACGATCACCAAATTTGATAGCATGTGGGATACTTGTAAAGCGCACTGTTACTCTACCCGAGTGTCCTGGCGCTGTAGACCGCTGGGGAACCCGTCCTGGCTTTCCCTGTGAGATGGTCCCTTTCTGGGTATCTCCAGGGTGAAACCAGGCATCCCCGGCGTCTGTGGGGGGCCGTTGTAGAGATGAGGCAAGCTTAATGCCCAGAGTTACCGAGTGTGCTCCCTGGTTAGAGTAGGCACTGAGGCGAGAATTATCGAGTCCGTTGACCCTGGTCCAAGACCCTGCCGCGTCGGGAATTGAACCCTGGTCCTGGGCCATTCTCTGCTTACAGGTCTGCCGCCTCTAACCAGTGAGCCACACCTCTCCACCTCCTGAAACCATTCACTATACCCATCTCAGACTTCCTGAAAAACAATATGGTCATACTGAAAGAAGAGAAGTTACCCTGAACTAGGTAGATCTAGGCACTCGAATGTAAAGGATTATTCATCTGGCCTGTGCAGACGGACTTCAACCAAATCACATGCCTCGAAAGGGCAATATTGCGGTATCTGTTACATCTGGCTAAGCTTGGCTTCCAGTTACATCTATTAAGTTTCTCTGTGCTGTTACTGGGGCTTACAACATAGTTTTAGGGATCTCTTTTTAATGTGCCTTTGTTAAAGGATTTCTTAGATAAAATAAATAATGCTTTTCCTCCAATTAAAGGCCTATCTTCTTAACACCTTAAGTGCTGCCGTCGGCCAACGGTCGTCACGGGCACTACCTCCCCAGTGCTGCGTGCGACCGCTGGACGTCCAGTTCAGCACTGGATAATGGACAGCGCAGCACTGGGGAGGTTTATTTACGAAGCTCCTAAGGTGTTAAGGAAGTTAATTTATTTCTAATAAAACTAACAGGCCCTACATTTGAACCTGTACTCAAAATTACCCTGAAGCAGTTGTCCTGGAAAGTGGCCTTACTGCAAATGGTCAATGGAATACAGGCTTTAAGTTTTTGAAACGGTTCCATGTTTAAATATAAATATTTGATGAAAAAAATATCGATGTGAAAATATCGATAACAAAAATATCGACTTCCTATACATAAACAGGTAAGTACAAAATTATTGACAGAAAAATATTGATGTAAAAAATATAGAAGTAAAAAATATCAACTTAATAAAATTACATAACTTTAATAAAATGAACTAAATATTATTAATATTATTAACAAAATAAATTACATTTAATATATATTTTAACTATTTATAACTAATAAACCTAATTTAATAAATATAAACACAAAAAAGTGTACATTTACAATATTTACTTGAATACATTTTATTAACTATTATCTTTTTAATTTATAAACTTTTTTAATTATATAAAAATAAAATATACACATATATACATAATTTAAAATTAAATTAAATATTCCATATTTAACACATGTAACTATTAAAAAAAATGAAACATACATTTAATAACAAAACAAACACAATAGTAGTGGAAATGTTGGATAGCGGGGGAGGGTAAAAATTAAAATTCCCACTCAAGTGAGTGCAACAATAGGGAAAGTGTTGGATAGCGGAGGGGTAAAAATTACTATTGTCAATAAATCAAAAATGGACTAGCTAAATAATCAAAAGAAAATAAATTATTTTTAATTTATCAAGGACTCAAGTATGCTTTGTCAATGGTTTGTGGCACCTGGTAGGTGTGCTCATAAAGCCCTCACCCACCAACCTAGTTGGTGGCATGCTTCATCATCGGGCCCACCCAGTGACACCTAGCGTGTCCCGGGTGTGCTTCGACGCCTGAAGACAGCGGAGCAGGTATGTCGCTGTGTGTGCGGTGAAGACTGTTATGGATTGTGAATTTAAAACGGCTTGGCGGGGATCCCAGTGCCCAGGGGCAAATACACTTTATTAGCTGGGTCACCGTCAGCGGTTAAAAAATAAGGCTTATTGGATGTTAGAGGCGAGTTACGACCTCCCACATCCTGGGGTGTGTCAACATGTTTCAGCCAGTGCCTTATTACTATGCTGGCTTTCTTCAGGACGGATAAAAAAGGTGTGTGCAATTAAAATTAGTGGGTGTATATCCAGACTATGTGTATACACGCCCTAAAGTGTTTTTCTATGTGTGAGTGGGGAATTCCCATCTCAAGAAAACACCTGTACATTAAACATATAGGACAAGGACAAAACATACAGGGGAGAAGGTTAGAGTCACTTGGCTGTATATATATAAATACAGTTGGTTGCCGGCTCTATAGCGGTGTAGGTGCTGGCTATGAGCGGCTAGGGTGTAATGGCACTGGTGGTACCATTAGGGTGGGGTTCGCACTGGATTACGGTAGTGGGGTGGCTAAAACACGAATTGTACAGATTGGTGCACAGTGGTACAAGAGAAAAAACATAAGAAATCAATCTTACGCTGGTTTGTCAAAAGTGCTACTTCATGGTTAGAGAAGTGGCATGGGTTGACCCTGTTGAGTAAAAACATAGGTTTTGCCACAGTTTTTGGGAGAGAGAGAGACCTGTAGGGGAGAAAAACGCTTACCAGAGATGAAGAACTGTCTTGGTACTCACTGAGTTCTTGGTCAGAGCCTGCCGTGGACCTGTACTGCCTCCTTCGCTGCACCGGTAGCGAGTGGCCATGGGAGTGAGCTTTTTATACTGCAGGCTATTTGTTAGATTATTGCCACCTGTGTTTATCGAAAAAAGGGTGAAAAGACTCAAGGTTCCGAGTCAGCGCGCTCGTAAGCGCTAGTCATGGTTGGGGTGGCGGTCTGCGCATGCGCGTAGAAGTGTGCTGTGATCGCGCATGCGCATTATGGTGCTCGTTCTGCGCATGTGCATGAGTAAGAGGGCCGGTACTACTCGCTCGCGCATGCGCGGTTAAGGCGGTGCGAGCGAGGACCAACAAGTGCTATTACCAAATGAAGTGGGGCAATAGGAGGATGCTAATAATGGAGTTACTAGAGCAAATGTACGCCTCATTACAACTAGGCAATGGTCTTGTTAGGGTGCATGTTATCATGGCGACCGGGCAATGGTCTGGGGATGGCTGGCACTGCTGGTCAGGGGGGGGGGGGGGGGGTGTTGGGTATGGGGGTTTTCTTTGAATGTCCTGATCATGTGTGGGACAATGAGTTCCACGGGATGGCATCGTTGAGCCCATTGGTAGATGTTGACAAACGGTATACCCATCTTTGTTCTTTGCCCAGGAGTCTTTTGTCATTATCAGTGGCACTTTCCGGGATCTGCTCGATTATTGTCCAGTTGAAGTCATTCGGAGTGTGACCTTGGGTAATGAAATGGTTCGTAAGCTTGCTTACGTTTTTCTTGCATCGGATCGTGCTTCGATGCTCAGTGATTCTGGTCTTGACCTTTCGGGTGGTCATCCCCACATAACGGAGGCCACCCCCCCCCCCCCCCCCCCTGACCAGCAGTGCCAGCCATCCCCAGACCATTGCCCGGTCGCCATGATAACATGCACCCTAACAAGACCATTGCCTAGTTGTAATGAGGCGTACATTTGCTCTAGTAACTCCATTATTAGCATCCTCCTATTGCCCCACTTCATTTGGTAATAGCACTTGTTGGTCCTCGCTCGCACCGCCTTAACCGCGCATGCGCGAGCGAGTAGTACCGGCCCTCTTACTCATGCACATGCGCAGAACGAGCACCATAATGCGCATGCGCGATCACAGCACACTTCTACGCGCATGCGCAGACCGCCACCCCAACCATGACTAGCGCTTACGAGCGCGCTGACTCGGAACCTTGAGTCTTTTCACCCTTTTTTCGATAAACACAGGTGGCAATAATCTAACAAATAGCCTGCAGTATAAAAAGCTCACTCCCATGGCCACTCGCTACCGGTGCAGCGAAGGAGGCAGTACAGGTCCACGGCAGGCTCTGACCAAGAACTCAGTGAGTACCAAGACAGTTCTTCATCTCTGGTAAGCGTTTTTCTCCCCTACAGGTCTCTCTCTCTCCCAAAAACTGTGGCAAAACCTATGTTTTTACTCAACAGGGTCAACCCATGCCACTTCTCTAACCATGAAGTAGCACTTTTGACAAACCAGCGTAAGATTGATTTCTTATGTTTTTTCTCTTGTACCACTGTGCACCAATCTGTACAATTCGTGTTTTAGCCACCCCACTACCGTAATCCAGTGCGAACCCCACCCTAATGGTACCACCAGTGCCATTACACCCTAGCCGCTCATAGCCAGCACCTACACCGCTATAGAGCCGGCAACCAACTGTATTTATATATATACAGCCAAGTGACTCTAACCTTCTCCCCTGTATGTTTTGTCCTTGTCCTATATGTTTAATGTACAGGTGTTTTCTTGAGATGGGAATTCCCCACTCACACATAGAAAAACACTTTAGGGCGTGTATACACATAGTCTGGATATACACCCACTAATTTTAATTGCACACACCTTTTTTATCCGTCCTGAAGAAAGCCAGCATAGTAATAAGGCACTGGCTGAAACATGTTGACACACCCCAGGATGTGGGAGGTCGTAACTCGCCTCTAACATCCAATAAGCCTTATTTTTTAACCGCTGACGGTGACCCAGCTAATAAAGTGTATTTGCCCCTGGGCACTGGGATCCCCGCCAAGCCGTTTTAAATTCACAATCCATAACAGTCTTCACCGCACACACAGCGACATACCTGCTCCGCTGTCTTCAGGCGTCGAAGCACACCCGGGACACGCTAGGTGTCACTGGGTGGGCCCGATGATGAAGCATGCCACCAACTAGGTTGGTGGGTGAGGGCTTTATGAGCACACCTACCAGGTGCCACAAACCATTGACAAAGCATACTTGAGTCCTTGATAAATTAAAAATAATTTATTTTCTTTTGATTATTTAGCTAGTCCATTTTTGATTTTTTGACATATAATTCGGGGGATAAGGACTAAGCATGGGCGTAAAATCCGCTCCGCTCGCGGATTTTTCGGATTTTCGGCAAATCCGCAATCCGCGAACGCTCGCGAATTTGTCGAAAATCCGTGAATCCGCTCGCGGCGGATTTTTTGCTTGGTTGCGGCGCGCGGCGTGGTGCACGGCGTTCACTTTCCGTCATTTTAGCGTTTGCCGAGTTGTTTTTCTTTGCGAGTGACGCGCCATTTTAGATCTTGCTGCGTGTTCCCGCGGGAGTTTGTCGCCCGCGAATACGTACTCGCGGCTTGCCACCTTGCACAGCACACCTCGCGAGAGTTCGCAATTGCGAACATGTAGTTGCGGCGGAAAGGAACAATCTCGCACTTGCGAAATAGAGATTTTGCAATTTCGCACAAGAAAATCACCAGCAAACAGGATAAACCTTCAGAAAATTATGATTTTTATCAGAATCACTCCTCAGGTTGACATTTGCATGGCCTTTTTTTTTGCAAGGAGTCCATTTTGGGGGTGGGGGGAGGAAGGAAGTGCCCCACAGTCTCCAACTTCCTGTTCCTGTCCAGCAGGCTCCTCCCAGTGCTTTGTCCATCTCCTGGTCACTTTCATTTGGATCTGGAGCTGGAAGGATTACTTTTTGTGGGTGCTGCTGGATATTTGGATTTGAGGCCTTTTTGACTGTCTTTGGATCACTTTTGGATTAGAAATCAACTTTCACAAGTAAGTTTGTTTGGGGCATTACAGTTGCTGCAAGTACAATTTTGGAACTTTTTCAGAAAATTAAATAAATTATATTGTGGGTAGCCACAGTATCCAGTAGGACCAGGGTTGGTTATGGGTGCATGATACAACTGTTTTGTTGAATTTAAACACCATTGAGGCCATGGATGGGCTGGGATTGTGCAGATTTTATTGTTTTTTGTCGTTTTTTTGGGCCTGCTGGTGTGGCCCTTTGCCCAGGGGTGGTGAGTGTTGCATGGGCCTAGTCTTTCTGTGGGGTGTCTTCTTGAATTTAAACATAATTGAGGCCATGGATGGGCTGGGATTGTGCTTATTTTATTGTTTTTTGTCGTTTTTGGGGGGCTGCTGGTGTGGCCTTTTGCTTGCCCAGGGGTGGTGGTGGTGCATGGACTGAGTGTGCCTGTGGTGTTGTCTCACTCTCTTTGATGTAAACATCATGGATGGCATTGGATTGTGGTGATTTCTGGCTGTTTTTCTGTTTTTTGGGGGTGTACTGTTGATGTGGTCTGGCCATGTGGGTGGTGGTGGTGGCCATCTTGAGTGCTGGCTGGTACAGGCAACATGTGCTTGGGGTGTAAGGGGGCCATTTTGAGGAGAGGCAGTGTCTGAGGCCTGCACTTATTTTGCCTACTTTTCATCCCTTATGCCCAGGGGTAGTGAGTGTTGCATGGGCCTAGTGTTTCTGTGGGGTGTCTTCTTGAATTTAAACATAATTGAGGCCATGGATGGGCTGGGATTGTGCTTATTTTATTGTTTTTTGTCGTTTTTGGGGGGCTGCTGGTGTGGCCTTTTGCTTGCCCAGGGGTGGTGGTGGTGCATGGACTGAGTGTGCCTGTGGTGTTGTCTCACTCTCTTTGATGTAAACATCATGGATGGCATTGGATTGTGGTGATTTCTGGCTGTTTTTCTGTTTTTTGGGGGTGTACTGTTGATGTGGTCTGGCCATGTGGGTGGTGGTGGTGGCCATCTTGAGTGCTGGCTGGTACAGGCAACATGTGCTTGGGGTGTAAGGGGGCCATTTTGAGGAGAGGCAGTGTCTGAGGCCTGCACTTATTTTGCCTACTTTTCATCCCTTATGCCCAGGGGTAGTGAGTGTTGCATGGGCCTAGTGTTTCTGAGGGGTGTCTTCTTGAATTTAAACACCATTGAGGCCATGGATGGGCTGGGATTGTGCAGATTTTATTGTTTTTTGTCGTTTTTTTGGGCCTGCTGGTGTGGCCCTTTGCCCAGGGGTGGTGAGTGTTGCATGGGCCTAGTCTTTCTGTGGGGTGTCTTCTTGAATTTAAACACCATTGAGGCCATGGATGGGCTGGGATTGTGCAGATTTTATTGTTTTTTGTCGTTTTTTTGGGCCTGCTGGTGTGGCCCTTTGCCCAGGGGTGGTGAGTGTTGCATGGGCCTAGTCTTTCTGTGGGGTGTCTTCTTGAATTTAAACACCATTGAGGCCATGGATGGGCTGGGATTGTGCAGATTTTATTGTTTTTTGTCGTTTTTTTGGGCCTGCTGGTGTGGCCCTTTGCCCAGGGGTGGTGAGTGTTGCATGGACTGAGTGTGCCTGTGGTGTTGTCTCACTCTTTTTGATGTAAACATCATGGATGGCATTGGATTGTGGTGATTTCTGGCTGTTTTTCTGTTTTTTGGGGGTGTACTGTTGATGTGGACTGGCCATGTGGGTGGTGGTGGTGGCCATCTTGAGTGCTGGCTGGTACAGGCAACATGTGCTTGGGGTGTAAGGGGGCCATTTTGAGGAGAGGCAGTGTCTGAGGCCTGCACTTATTTTGCCTACTTTTCATCCCTTATGCCCAGGGGTAGTGAGTGTTGCATGGGCCTAGTGTTTCTGAGGGGTGTCTTCTTGAATTTAAACACCATTGAGGTCATGGATGGACTGGGAATGTGCAGATTTTATTGGTTTTTGTCGTTTTTTTGGGCCTGCTGGTGTGGCCCTTTGCCCAGGGGTGGTGAGTGTTGCATGGGCCTAGTCTTTCTGTGGGGTGTCTTCTTGAATTTAAACACCATTGAGGCCATGGATGGGCTGGGATTGTGCAGATTTTATTGTTTTTTGTCGTTTTTTTGGGCCTGCTGGTGTGGCCCTTTGCCCAGGGGTGGTGAGTGTTGCATGGGCCTAGTCTTTCTGTGGGGTGTCTTCTTGAATTTAAACATAATTGAGGCCATGGATGGGCTGGGATTGTGCTTATTTTATTGTTTTTTGTCGTTTTTGGGGGGCTGCTGGTGTGGCCTTTTGCTTGCCCAGGGGTGGTGGTGGTGCATGGACTGAGTGTGCCTGTGGTGTTGTCTCACTCTCTTTGATGTAAACATCATGGATGGCATTGGATTGTGGTGATTTCTGGCTGTTTTTCTGTTTTTTGGGGGTGTACTGTTGATGTGGACGGGCCATGTGGGTGGTGGTGGTGGCCATCTTGAGTGCTGGCTGGTACAGGCAGCAACATGTGCTTGGGGTGTAAGGGGGCCATTTTGAGGAGAGGCAGTGTCTGAGGCCTGCACTTATTTTGCCTACTTTTCATCCCTTATGCCCAGGGGTAGTGAGTGTTGCATGGGCCTAGTGTTTCTGAGGGGTGTCTTCTTGAATTTAAACACCATTGAGGTCATGGATGGACTGGGAATGTGCAGATTTTATTGGTTTTTGTCGTTTTTTTGGGCCTGCTGGTGTGGCCCTTTGCCCAGGGGTGGTGAGTGTTGCATGGGCCTAGTCTTTCTGTGGGGTGTCTTCTTGAATTTAAACACCATTGAGGCCATGGATGGGCTGGGATTGTGCAGATTTTATTGTTTTTTGTCGTTTTTTTGGGCCTGCTGGTGTGGCCCTTTGCCCAGGGGTGGTGAGTGTTGCATGGGCCTAGTCTTTCTGTGGGGTGTCTTCTTGAATTTAAACATAATTGAGGCCATGGATGGGCTGGGATTGTGCTTATTTTATTGTTTTTTGTCGTTTTTGGGGGGCTGCTGGTGTGGCCTTTTGCTTGCCCAGGGGTGGTGGTGGTGCATGGACTGAGTGTGCCTGTGGTGTTGTCTCACTCTCTTTGATGTAAACATCATGGATGGCATTGGATTGTGGTGATTTCTGGCTGTTTTTCTGTTTTTTGGGGGTGTACTGTTGATGTGGACTGGCCATGTGGGTGGTGGTGGTGGCCATCTTGAGTGCTGGCTGGTACAGGCAGCAACATGTGCTTGGGGTGTAAGGGGGCCATTTTGAGGAGAGGCAGTGTCTGAGGCCTGCACTTATTTTGCCTACTTTTCATCCCTTATGCCCAGGGGTAGTGAGTGTTGCATACTTGCATGTCCCTAGTCTTTCTGTGGGGTGTCTTCAATGTAAACATCATGGATGGCATGGGATTGTGCTCATTTTTCTGTGTTTTGTCGATTTTTTGGGGTGTATAACTGAACTGATGTTCCTCTGTCTTCCATTGCTTTTAGGTGCACAAGAAGACTCAATAGAACCACCAGTGCCAGGAAGAAGTCCTGCAGCGGTGTGTGCAGCATAACGTCACGCGACGTCACGTCTGGACACAGAACCCTCTGCAACTCGTGCAACTGCTGCCTGCTGACCTGCTCTGAAGAAGATGGCCCCAAAAAAAGTAACCCGTAGCTCCTCTAGCAAGAAAGGTGCCAGTAAGGAGCAGAAGAAGCAAGTTACCAAGGACACTGGTGTGCCGCCCGCCCCTTTTTTTGTGAGTAAAAAAAAAAGTATGCCTGCAGCAGCTGCAGCGGGATCTGCTGGGGACCAAGCTGGCAGCAGCACCCCCGCTCCATTGGGCTCAGTGCCACCACCACCACCACGCCAACTTAAGTCCAAGCCCTTGAGTGCTGCAGAGGCAGCCAGTATACTTCTTCAATCACCATCGACCAGTGATGTTGGCTCATCGCAAGAAAGCAGCAGCAATGTCCCTCAATCAACACAGGTTGTTGTAGCTCATCTGACGAGTGTTGAACAACCACAGCGGCAACAACAATCACATGTGCAAGTACAAGCCCAAGTACATGTGGAAGGAGAGGCAGCGCAAGGAGATGCGCATGCAGAGGTGCATGGAGGGTCACAACAAGTGCCCACAATAGTTGTTCCTCCCGAAGTAGGGGCACATCAGGAAATCGACAATCAAGGCGAGGTATCATTTGAGGAAGCCACTCCTCCTGATGATCCTTCATTGTCTTCCACAACCCTAGCAAGGAAGAGATCAAGGGTGGTGTCTACATCCTCTTCAAGCACACCTCCTTCTGATGATACGGATCAAACTTGGGAACCAGCACCACAGCCGTCTGAGAGTGAGGCACACCATGATCCAACAAAGGTACTTAAGCGTAAAAGGAAGCTCGTCCAAAGTCTCAGACTTATGGAGTGTGATGAGGCTCAACAAGAAGTGGCGGATACTGCTGCTGATGAAGACTCTGCCAACGACGACCCAGTCATCATAAAGGTCACTGCAGCCCCAGCGGGCATGCAGCAAACAGACATTTTGACCCTAGCCCGAAGAGCTGCTGCGCGTGATGATGATGATGATGATGTTGTCGATGAGGAGGCAGTGGAAACACCACAATCATTGGAGTTAAGTAGTACACCAACTCGTCCCGCTTCCATATTTCTTTCTGGCAAGAAGAGACCTGCGTCAACCTCGACCTTAATTAGTGGCGGTGAAAGTGGAAAACGTACAAAAGTTGGCCAATCCAGATCCTCCACTTCATCTGGCATTAGCTTCATGACCACCACCACCACCAGTATCGCCGCCTCCTCCAGGTCCCACAGACACTTCAAGTCCCCAGTTTGGGACTTCTTTACTGTTTGTCCCAAAAATCCAAGGTTTGCCATTTGTACCCTTTGTAAGCTTGCAGTTAGTCGTGGTAAGCCAGGTAGCAACTATGGTACCGGCGGCCAGAGTGGTCATCTTGACAGAAAGCACGGTGTCCAATGGTTTGCGCACCTAGCTGCGATCAAGAAAGGCCAAAATCAAGGAAACGTTGATGTTTCATCTGATGTTGACGAGCAGGAAGAAGACGTGTCAAACACTTCCCTTACACCCAGTACCCCTCTCAGCAGCACACCCAATGTGAGGCACACTAAGAGTGTTGGAGCGAGTGAGACACCAACGCACAAAAGTTCACCAGCGAGCAAAATTGGGTCAACGAAGTCATTATCAGCCCGTAAATGCTTGGTCCAGGCCAACATTAGAACAATGCTTACTTCAGACGTGCCATATGAACGCAACCACCCACTGACGCGTCTGTATAACACTAAGCTGGCTAAAATGCTAGCTGTGGACCTTCTACCTTTTTCTTTTGTAGAAGCGGTAGGTTTTCTTGAATTAGTTGCAACGCTCTGCCCTAAATGGAAGGTTCCGAGCCGGTTCTATTTTGCCAGAGTTGCGGTTCCAGCACTACATGAAGATGTGCTGCAGGCGATTGGGGCAGCTTTGCAGAAGAGTGCTGTTCACACAATACATCTGACAACAGACATGTGGACCAGTGGCCCAGGCGATGATTACATGTGCATCACTGCACACTGGGTCTCTTTTTCAGGTGTTATAGCAAAGCTAAACGCAGGTGTTGACCCGGACCAAGTTTTCAAAGCTGCTCGGAAACATGCAACACTAGCCATGTTTGCCTTGGAGAAAAGTCACACAGCAGAAAACCTTTTGGAAGAGTTTGACAAAAAGGTGTTGTCAATGCTATCCCCCCTAAAACGCAAGATTGGTTATGTTTCCACGGATAATGGCGCCAATGTAGTTAAGGCCATGTCACAGGGTCACCATGTTAGAGTGCCGTGTTTGGCGCACTGTATCAACCTGGTAGTTCAAAAATTCTTGAGTGATAAAGAGAGTCCAGCGTTCGAGGTAATGGCCACCTGCCGCAAAATGTGCAACCATTTCAGCCATTCTTTTAAGGCCCGGAAGCATCTGCGGAGACTGCTACTTCAACGTGGAATGCCAGTGAAAGCACTCATCCAGGAGGTGGCAACACGTTGGAACTCAACCTTCTACATGCTTGAGCGTCTGCATGAGCAGTATACCGTACTCGATCACTATTTCTTGACAGAGGCTACATCTCAGAAGGAGGACCTGCGGATGAGTAAGGCGCAATGGGCCATAGTTAAAAGCCTGACAGACATGCTTCGTCCTTTTGAGTTCTTCACGCGTGCAGTCAGCCAGGAGGACTGTAATTTGGGAAAAGCTATCCCATTGTTGTGCATACTGGAGCACCAACTGATGGCGGTTTCTTCTGAGTTTGAAAAAGATGAAAAAAAAAAAAACCATTTCATTTTGTCTGAGAAATTATTACATCGCCTACGTGGTGATGAACGTCTTAAAAACATCAACTCAGATCAGCATTACATTTGTGCTACTATTCTGGATCCACGCTACAAAAAGGCGCTGGCAGACAACGCATTCTTTCCTTTCGCTGATGCAGATGTTCAAAAGTACAAACATTGGTTAGCCTGGTCAGCCAAGAGGTTTGAAAAAGAACGGCAGGTTATTGAAGGAGAAGCCAGTACATCAGCATCAGCATCAGCAGGCCATCCGCAGTCACAAGAATCCACTTCTGCACCTGTGGCTGGGGCACAAGTGACCTCTCAGCCGTTAAAGACACCGGCAACTGGATCATCTGCACCACACACAATGACAACACTAACAGTGGCTGGGGAGGAGGATTGGCTAAGTTTGATGGGGTATGGTTCTCTAAAAAATGTCACAGGCACAGCAAAAAGTAAGCAAAGTGGAGGAACAGTTGATGACCTTGAGTCGATGGTGCAGGACTATCTGAATGACTCAACAGTGGTCTTTCTTAATGAGGAGCCATTGCAGTATTGGCATGGCAAAAAACAATTGTGGCCACAGCTCTACAACCTGGCTATAAACTATTTGTCTTGCCCACTCGCAAGTGTGTCTTCTGAACGTGTTTTCAGTGCTGCTGGTGGCATTGTAACTGCCAAACGGAGCCGCCTATCGCCCAAAAATGTGGAGCGGCTGACAATGATCAAGATGAATCAGCACCTCATACCACCAGATTACAAAGTGCGAGAAAGCACGCCACATGAAGACGATGAGGACAGCAACGTAGATGAGGGGATTTTTTCTCTGTTCGGTGCCACTGACCTCATCCAGCCTGAATTCGCAGAGTATGATGACGAAATCTTGTTCTTATTCCCTGACACCGAGCCCTGAAAATGAGACAATCAATCAAGAACTTTCTTTTTCGTCCTTATTCACTTTTATTCCTGTGTGCTTTGTGTCTCTCTTTCTTTGTTTTGCACAGTTAATTTAATTCAAACTTTAATCACCTAATCCCAAAAAGAAGACCATCATCAGAACTGTCTTCACTTGTTTGCTTATTGATTTGAAGGTGCCGCAGTCTACATTCCTCAGGTTCACAAGTTCTGAAGAACATGCTCCTCTATCCTCCTCCTCCAGACTGCGATTTCCCTCCAAGCAGAGTGCTGGATTACGCACAATGAAGAAAGACTCAGCACTTGTGGGGGTGTTGTACTTCTTTGCGGGTGAGTTGACGGTTTTGGGCCCATTGCTGTGAAGCTCTAATAATGGACAAAAGTGTTTTGGACCAAATATGAGGTGAAAATTTCTTGCCGTTTTTGCTGACTTGCTTGCCTTTGAGGTGCTCTTTGGCGGGGTTCCGGGGGTTTGTGTGTAATTTTTGGTGTCTGTCGAAGCACTGCTGCGACAGTCTAATCTTGATTGCATTTGCTTTTCAGGAAATCCGTGGTGGAAAACAGGAGTTATGATGATTGATGATGACCTAGCTGCACAGCGCGTTACTTTGGACCGAAGGCCGAGAGATATTGTAAGTATGAGATTTAGCTTTTTCGCTGTTTGGGGGTGTTGTCGGGTGTTTTTTTGCGGGTGGGTTGGCGCCGGCGGGTCTTGCCTGGGGCATTCCTGGGAAGGTCTAATACCGGATACAAGTGTTTTGGACAAAATCCATAAGGAACAGCCTTTTTTTTGCCATTTCTTCAGACATCTTGCTCAATGTAGCTTTTGGGGGGCTTCCTGCTGTTCGTGGGTGGGTTGCGGCCGGGGTCTCTGTCGAAGCACTGCTGCGACAGTCTAATCTTGATTGCATTTGCTTTTCAGGAAATCCGTGGTGGAAAACAGGAGTTATGATGATTGATGATGATGACGACCTAGCTGCACAGCGCCGCGTTTGGACCGAAGGCCGAGAGACATTGTAAGTATGAGATTTAGCTTTTTCGCTGTTTGGTGGTGTTGTGTCGCGTGTTTTTTTGCGGGTGGGTTGGCGCCGGCGGGTCTTGCCTGGGGCTTTCCTGGGAAGGTCTAATACCGGATACAAGTGTTTTGGACAAAATCCATAAGGAACAGCCTTTTTTTTGCCATTTCTTCAGACATCTTGCTCAATGTAGCGTTTTGGGGGGCTTCCTGCTGTTCGTGGGTGGGTTGCGGCCGGGGTCTCTGTCGAAGCACTGCTGCGACAGTCTAATCTTGATTGCATTTGCTTTTCAGGAAATCCGTGGTGGAAAACAGGAGTTATGATGATTGATGATGATGATGACGACCTAGCTGCACAGCGCCGCGTTTGGACCGAAGGCCGAGAGACATTGTAAGTATGAGATTTAGCTTTTTCGCTGTTTGGTGGTGTTGTGTCGGGTGTTTTTTTGCGGGTGGGTTGGCGGGTCTTGCCTGGGGCATTCCTGGGAAGGTCTAATACCGGCTAGAAGTTAGTTGGACAAAATCCATAAGGAAACACCAGTTTTGGCACTTTGTAAGTTAGGGTTCGTTAGGGTTAGCCCTAGCAGCAGGATTGCATGTGTTTAGGGGGGTTCTATTGCAACGCGGTTCTGTTGTTGTAGAGCACTGTTGGAGCGATGCTGGCTATGGATACTTTTGCTTGCAGGCAAGTGGTTTGAATACAATCCACGGTCTGTATTTGGGTCTACTGTTACTTTCAAAGTACGTTTTGTAACCATTTTTCTGCTAGGCATCATCAAAGTGTGACTTTTTGAACCACACAGCGTACATACCTTTTATTTATTTATCAGTGGTATTGTAATAGCACTTCCTGTTTTCCGTTCAATAATTACAGGCCGGGTTTCAGTCAACATCCGCCAGGCAGGCAGTGGACAGGGTGTCTCTTCTGTCAGTGGTCACCACCACATTGATGGACGAAGCGTCAGCTGGAATGGAGGAGTGCCGCCAATAAGAGGAATTGTTTGCTGCATGCAACTTACTTACCAATTTCAACAGGACAACTCCAACAACATACGCAATACAGATACAGTATCCATTGTTGTCTTTTATTCTATGAGTGTGACTGCATGTGCTTACCTTTACTTTGTAACCAAAGATTGTCTGTAAACTCTGTATCTTCAATTATTGTTTGTCCATGCTCTGCTTTTTTTTTCTTCTCTCAACAAAACCTACCCAAAAAGAAACCCCCATTCCCATCCATTTTACAAACCCTAACCCTCTTCCCCCGGGCTGTGTTGTTTTGCTTGATGTCTGACTAAAATGACATCAATAATTCCACACACTTGCTGGGGAGGATAAGGTGATAGCAGCAACAGGCTGGTGAAGGAATACGAGGATATCTTCTAGACTTACTCAGCTTCAGTACTATATCTTCTAGTAGTAGTAGCCAATGTCAAATAAATTCAACGCAAGTACTAGTTATACTTGCAATACTTTACCATTTGTTAGGCTACATTATGGCACTGTTCTAGTGTACTGTCACCTGCTATTTTCTCGATCGTACCGTAACCGTTGTAATGCTACAGTAAGGAGTACAAACAAGGTTTCGTTTTCTTTTTTTCCATAGGCATGCAACTGCCACTGTGTCACACCACTAGTAACACCGCAATGAGGAAATGTCACCCGCCCAGGAATGACAACGTTAATCCCCATTTCACCTGGAGCCAGCCCTGGGCCTAGCCCTAATTTCTAACACAAATTACAGGTAAGATAAGCGTTTGGTGGGAGGTAGTATAATGGAGTATTATTTCGGAGTAGACAAGAGTTTGACGGTTGTACTACTAAAGTCCTACGACTGTTCAGGAAAACAAAGTTACTGTTACACCCCCGCCCCCCACCCACCAGACTGAAAAGCAGTAAAAAACAGGTATGGTCAGATAAAGTAGTTGAAAAATATATTTATTTATCCCTAACAAAATAATCTCCCTCACCCACCCTAACCCCAACGATTGTCTCTGAAACGTCCCAAAACGATCCCAACTCCCAAATCCCACCCCCCAAAAGTCTATAAAAAAAGGGCAAGGGACACTCCACTACTGGAGGGTGCTGGTGCTGGTGCATGATGCGGCATGGGCATCATACTCCTTGCGGAGGGTGGCAAGCTCGGAGCGGAGGCCCTTAACCAAGGTCTTATACCTCAGGACCTCCTGCTCCAGGTTGGACATGCGGACTCGTAGGCGGTGTTGGCGTTCCTTGCAGCTCCTGTGGGGGGCAGCTGGTGTTTCGGGTGCTTGGCGGTGGCGGTCGGCTTTCTTAGCCCGGCTCGGTCCCGCTGGTTTAGTCACGGAGGAGGATGCAGTCGAAGATGTTGCCCCGCTCGACTGCGTGTCCTCCTCCTCCTCCAGGGCCACCAGCCGCCGATACTCGGCGACTGTGGCCTCCAGCCTCCGTTGCCGGGCCAATCTAGCCTGCTCCCTCCTTGTTGTTGATTTGGAAGAAGGAGCAACTATATGAAGAAAGAAAGACATAGTCTGTAACCAATGCTCCTTATTAATAACACAAAGTGATTGAGCCGAAAGTTGGGTCACAGAGTACAAGTAGCAAATTGAAAGCACAGTACATAACTATTGAGGACAGTATCTATGTAACCCTCCCACTTCTGCATCCTTGCTCTAACAGTAGTGGTAGTTTAATGAACTAATTCTACGACCACTATGGACTTCCATTACAGTCGACTATGACAGTACACCAGTCTTATTCTTCTTCTTCTCTCTTGTTTAGGGAAATGGGTACGTTATCTTATGCAAGCCGGCAGAATGACATGGACACAGCACAGTGAAGTTGCACCCGAGAAAAAAAGTTGCACACCATGATGATGGAGACAGACTTGCGTTACTGTACCGGTCCAGTACATGCAGGTGGTGAAGCTATTACTTTTCTATTACGGGTGGCACTGAGAATACTCTGTTACAAGGGCTACTGCTTAATTAATTTACCTTTCACCCTACAGTGCAAATGAGTACTAGAAAAGGAAACTGAAGAAGCTAACTAATTTGATTATCTATCACTTCACATGGGACGTATTTAATGACAGATGAGATGACTTTAGGTGCTTTGCTTAATATTGAGTGAACACAGTGATACACCCACACATGAATGACGTACTACAAGTAAACTAAAGTTATTAAGAGAGGTACGGAGTGTCCACCGTAATAACCAGATATATGCTGTGAATGCAAACGCAATACAAAGTACTGCTACTATTCATGGAAGTATTGGACACATTTACAATTTCTTTTCCTTGCCTTCCCTGCACTGGGACGGACGTGCGGGTGCGGTGGTACATGCTCTTCAAGGTAACACTTACTTCACCTGGCGACCATCTACTCTCTCTAGATACACATTTGCTATGTAAGAGTCAGAGAATACCATGCTCCAGGCATCCATTCATTCAAAGTATACGCACACATACAGTTTCTGTTTCACCCACCCAGGCTGCTGTCCTTCCACCCATCCTTGCTTCATCATTGACCCAGCCATGCACCATACCATATTCTTTCCTTCCCAGCCACCTCTGGGTCCAAGCAAACACATATCGTTCTTCTTTGCCAGCCATCATACAAGTTCGCGTCCCACTTACTTACACCCTTCTTTCGCTTTTCGTTCATCCCATCCATCACGTTCGTCTAAGAACTTATTGGGATTCTTCTCACCAAAAACTTCACAGCTAAGTCGAAGTACATTTCGAGGAGGCTACTACCTGGTTGATTTGTAATTGTAATACACCCGTGCAGAAAGCACACTATGCAGTCTTCAATCTCAATAAGTAAGGAATATATAGCTTACCTGTTTCCGCCACCACCGTTTGATCCCCCACAGGAACGGCCACCAGCTCTTCTACCGCCGCATCCTCCCCAGAGGCCTCCGAGTCCAAGTCCAACACATCAGCCACCTCCGCGCTGGCCCCGTCACCAGATGTTACACCTACAAAGTACATTTAAGAAAGTTAGAATACACCACTCACTACTATATAATATTTGGTCTAGGAGAAATGTTAAAAAAACAGAATACAATGTAATAATTTGTGACTGTCTACTCCATAGTAAAAATGTCCCATTTTCCAGGGAAGGCTGTTGTCTTGCTGCACTTTTATGCACAACTGATGAATGCTTGCTTTTGATTTTTAACACGCACCACTTTTTCTCCTAACAGACAGAAGCTTGACTCCTGAGTCCTAAGAACACGACCAGGATCAAGTTCAAAGTAGGTGAGAGTTCGGCTCGACCACAAGAAATGTGTCCAATTAATCGTCAGCACTAACCACTTTTCCGTTTACAGTTAAATAGTTTTATGACAAAGTAGATTTCAATAAATGTGTTTACTTTTAATAAAGCTTTTACACTTAAATAGACTCTGTGGTTTTTGTTCCTCTAGACTAGAGTGGATGAGCTAAAGGTTTTGGAATTTTTGCAAGCATGAGTGCCTCTGACACTTCTTGACTGTGCTGTGACTCCGTACTACTCTCTTGTCCTGCGTACGATAATCTAGAGATCATTGGGGATCTATAATCGGTGACTTCGGGAGCTGAATGACTCTGCCACACTATCTAGTCAGTAAGGAGACAGTGCATAGAGGTATTGCTGAATATAATGGGAGTCCAATGGAATTGCCAAATGTCCAATCTTAGTTAGCTACACAGACAGACTAATAAGAATAGTCTAGTAATACCACAGGGAGTCATCATATTCGAGGCAGGATAAGAATTTATATCCAGTCTACAAGAAGATCAAAGACGATTTAGAAAAAATCGAATGAGGAACGCTAGGAAAAAATAGGTACTGTTTAGTAAAATGTAAACTTACTGGGGCCAGCAAAGGAGCCCTCGCCTGCCCGATCCTGGCCTGCATCCTCAGCACCCTCCTCCTGTGTCCTCTTGCCCTTGGGGGGAGCTGATGTACAACATGAAAGAAAGAAAAACCATAAAACATGGATGAGATTTTTCAACCAAATCAAACATTTCAAAAGAACAATAACAACATATTTTGGAAAAATAGCAAATAGATAGACAACTATTCCACGGGATCTATCTCATGTGGTATACTACGTTATTCGTATTGCCTGATTTGCGGAACGTTGACTTAGAAAGTTCCTATGTAACTCAATAAACAGACTACTAAAGAGGTTTGCCTAGGCCTGGCACTGCAGGCAGTAGTGCACAACACGTGACAGACAAAGTCCATCCTGCTTGCAGATCAGTGAATACTCAAACTATCAATCCACCCGCCACCACCGCCACTATTTCTTCTGATAGCCATGTGACTGTCTAAAGGAAGGACACTGGACTTCAGTCTGTTGGGGCTGATTTATAAGTCCCTTGCGGAAGTTGCGGCTGATTTTCCTCCATTGTTGCGTGCCTTTTCTGACGCAGCGGCAGAACAAAAGACTCGCCATGGTGTTGGTGCGGCGTATATATTAAAAAAAAAAACACATATGGGCATATGGGCGATGCATCACGTTGTAAAGCCCTGCGCCATCAGGGGGCGTTCCGGTGCAAGGGAGGGCGTACCTGCGCAGGAACGAATCCTAAAAGTGGCTGAGGGAAATCTACAAGATGTCAATCAGTCATTTTTATGACAATGATGCATGACTCAAACCCTGCGCGCTTGAAGCCGACGTACGGCTTGATGCAGCATTGGGGAGATAGGGTACCCCAGAGCATTGCTGGAGCTGCGCCATCGTTGGCACGCAACTCCAGCAATGCGCTGCCTTTACGGCACAGATGCGTAAGGCTTCTGTGACGTTTTGGGCCAATGGGTGGTGGTGGCATGGCACACAATTACTGCCGCATCCCTGCTACTTTGCAGGGATGCGCCGGTAATTGAAAATATGACCCTTACTGTCTAGCATTACGCAGTTCTTTTCTTTACAGTACACTGATACATAATTTCTCAGGCCAATGAAATGCTTCTGAACACAACATACAAAACAAAGAAGCATAGTAGCAAGCAAGGCTACTGAGAAGGAGAGCAGTGCACCTGAAAATGAAATGCATAGAAGATTTTGAAATATAATTTACCTCAATGTAATCGGCAGCATTATTGCTCTTGGTAAAGAACAAAGATTTGCAAATAACAGAGCAGGATAAAACAGAGTAGTAAATGTACTACTACTACTACTCACCAAGCCCGGGGACCTCTACGCCGAGCGCGTCCAGCAAGTCCCGCTCCCGGTCCATGACATCGGTCCAGCGGTGGGTGGCCTGGTTATATGTGCGCCGGACCCCAGAGATCTTGTACATGGCCCGGCACACCTTCTCCCACCGCTGGCGGCGCTCCCGGATGCCATAGCCGGTCGCGATCTTGCCGCCTCCCAGGATCGTCTTGGGGAGGCGGCGCTGGACATGGAAGATCAGTGCCGCCACTTCCTCCGCGCTAAAGATCTCCCTCGGGACCACTTGCTCCCCCCTTAAACGCCCGCACGGGAGCCGGGCACGGGGTGCGGGACCCTTCCCCTTCTCAGGGTGCTTCCCGGCTCCCTTTACCATGGTCTGGGCAGAAATAAACTTAAATGATAAAGAAGAAATAGAATAGTGAAGAAGAAAATAAAAGAGTTTAAAAAAGTAGTTTAAAAGTAACTAAAAGCTGCAGAAAACACAAAAATATAGAGCTAGAAAAATAGAGGGTTAGATAATAAGTAAAATTAGATCAAAAAAACTTCAAACAAGCAAAGGATGGCAGAGATTGAGAGAGGATAGAGAAAGCATGCCCAGAACCATAGCAATGAATGAGAAACAAGATGGCCGCGCCCGTTCACGACCGCGTGGGTAAGTTCGCGCGAGATTTTCCTTGCGAGTACGCGCGAACTTGTACTCGCGAGCAGCACACTTTGCGAGATTACACATAGCGGGCGGAAACGGAATTACGTCACGCCAGCAAGATGGCCGCGCCCGTGTACGACCGATAGGGTAACTTGGCAAACGAATAGCTAGAAGCGCCTCGCGAACACGCGCAAGATCACGCGAACATACACGTCGCAACAAAAACAATTTTGTATTCGCACGTATTCGCGGCTTCCGAAATCGATCTCGCACGGATTCGCGCCCCAAATAACGCGCGAAATTGCAAAAAAAACGATTTTAGCTAAAATGAAAGCAATGAGCAGGTGCAAAAGTTCAAACTTAACATTAGTAACATTCAAGGTAGTGCTTCCTGATGGGCCCCTCCAGAGTTTGCAACAATTCTATGACCCTGCTATGACCCAAACAGCAGGCTCATAGAATAGCACCATAAAGGTCCTGTAAAAAAAAAATTTCACTGCAACAAAAAGCAAATTACAGATAAGGAAGGAAGCAGGTGCCAGCCAGACTGGAACTTTCAAAATTACTGACACATTAATGAAACACAAATTAATTGATGGCAGTTGAAGAAGGGCAGGTGTGCTAGCTTTTTTCAACCACCATAATCTACAGTAATAAATAAACCTAATAGGTGCCTGTGAGGATGTACTAGAGGGTGGCATGGGTGTCCCAGAGGGTGGCAGTGGTGAAACAGAGGGTGCTGTGAACCTGTGATGATAAACCAGACGTAGAAACAACATAGTCGCGGCCGTTGCAAGCCGAAAAGTAAGTTCGCAATTGCGAACTTGTCCCAAAATCGGCGCGAACACGCGCCAACACAAAAAACGGAAAAATCCGCAAGTCCGCTAGAGTTCGCGGATCTTCGCGGATTGCGAATCCGTAAATACGCAAGTTCGCGGATTGCCAATCCGCAAAATCCGCCCATGCTTAATAAGGACTAGCTTTCTGGTCCTCTCTCTCCCTCTTGATACACGCATAAAAATTACTATTCCCACTCCAGTGAGTGCAACAGTAAGGAAAGCGCTGGATAGCGTAGCAGTAAAAGTTACTATTCCCACTCCAGTGAGTACAACAGTAGGGAAAGGACTGGATAGCGGAGTGGAACAAATCACTATTCCCACTCCAATGAGTGCAACAGAAGGGGAAGCGCTGGATAGCGTAGGGGTAAAAATGACCATTCCCAATCAAGTGAGTGTAACAGTAGGGAAAGCGTTGGATAGCGTAGGGGTAAAAATTACTATTCCCACTCCAGTTAGTGCAACAGTAGGGAAAGCGTTGGATAACGTAGGGGGAAAAATGACTATTCCCACTCCAGTGAGTGCAACAGTAGGGAAAGCATTGGATAGCGGAGGGGTAAAAATTACTATTCCCACTCCAGTGAGTGCAACAGTAAGGAAAGCGCTGGATAGCGTAGCAGTAAAAGTTACTATTCCCACTCCAGTGAGTACAACAGTAGGGAAAGGACTGGATAGCGGAGTGGAACAAATCACTATTCCCACTCCAATGAGTGCAACAGAAGGGGAAGCGCTGGATAGCGTAGGGGTAAAAATTACCATTCCCAATCAAGTGAGTGTAACAGTAGGGAAAGCGTTGGATAGCGTAGGGGTAAAAATGACTATTCCCACTCCAGTTAGTGCAACAGTAGGGAAAGCGATGGATAACGTAGGGGGAAAAATGACTATTCCCACTCCAGTGAGTGCAACAGTAGGGAAAGCGCTGAATAGCGTAGGGGTAAAATTACTATTCCCACACCAGTGAGTGCAACAGTAGGGAAAGCGTTGGATAGCGTAAGGGAAAACATTTATATTCCCACTCCAGTGAGTGCAACAGTAGGGAAAGCGTTGTATAGCGTAGGGGTAAAATTTACTATTCCCACTCCAGTGAGTGCAACAGTAGGGAAAGCGTTAAATAGAGTAGGGGTAAAACTACTATTCCCACTTCAGTGAGTGCAACAGTAGGGAAAGTGCTGGATAGTGTAGGGGTAAAAATTACTATTTCCACTCCAATGAGTGCAATAGTAAGGAAAGCGCTGGACAGCGTAGGGGTAAAAATCACTATTACCACTCCAGTGAGTGCAACAGTAGAGAAAGCATTGGATAGCATAGGGGTAAAAATTACTATTCCCACTCCGATAAGTGCAACAGTAGGGAAAGTGCTGGATCCCACAACAATAAAAATCAAAAACATCAACATTTTTATTAAATGTAATTTACAATATTAACATAATTAAACGATCAAATTAAATGTATTTGTATTAACAGAGATAGTAAAAAATTAATAATTACACATTAATTAACACTATAATATCCACAACACACACCAAAAATGTATTGCACAATTACAATTACTAATTAATTAATAGAAATTAATTTATAAATATTTAATATTTAATCAATACAAAATTAATTACTTACCACCCTTCACACCACTTACAAATATAAACACCACAACACACACCGAAAATTAATTACACAATTAGAATTAATAATTACTAATTAATTAATGGAAATTAATTTATAAATATTTAATAATTAAGCAATAAAAAATTAATTACTTACCACCCTTCACACCATGTACACATGTAAACACCACAACACACACCTAAAATTAATCAAACAATTAACATAATTAATTATTAATGGATTAATTAAAATTAATTAACAACTAATTATTAACTATTATTAATTAATCAAATAACACATTAATTATTCTATAAATTGTATATAATTAAATTACTTCCCACCCTATTCCCCTATAACCCCACAACCCACTACAGAACTAAAAACGCAAAATTCTAATAAAAAAAAATATTAATTACTACAAATTTTTATTTAAATCTATATAATTAAATTACTTCCCACCCTATTCCCCTATAAGCCCACAACCTGCTAAGGAACTAAAAACACAAAATTAAACTTAAAATAAATTTATAAATACTAACATTTTAAAACATATAATAAAATGACAAACAATTCTCAATAAAACCACAAAATACATAACATTATTAATAGTTCGATATTTTTGTCGACTATATTTTTGTAAACAATATTTAATACATCGATATTTTTGAAATCGATATTAATCACCTGTCAGTCGATATTCTTGTCCACGATATTTTTGTTGTCGATATTTCTTCTCCACAATATTTTTACAGCGATATTTAGGTCCCATGATATTTCTACATCGATATTCCTGCTCTGCACCCTTAAGAACCATACACAGTATTTCACTCTAGTAAAACGGTTAAGAAAACTCATCCCGCTTTTCTCCAAAATGTTGTTTTTAACTTTCATGTGAACCATGCTACTTCTCTGAGTGTTTTCTTTCAAAACCGGATCCCTCTTGTGGAAGTGTACATAGTTACTCTTGATCTTTTTACACTCTGGTCCCATTAGAACTGGAATGTCATCCTCTACATTCACCATATCTATATGGATTTGATGGTGTTTAACCTTGTGCTATGAGATGCCTAATAATCAATGTTAGGTCAACTGAACGCTTGTTTCATAAGAGAGAAAGCAGCTACTCCCCAAACAAACAAATTGCTGACAATTGCCAGACAACTAGGAAGAGATCCGGCTATTCATTCTCCAGGCACTTTTGCCTAGAACTCCAGTGCTGAAACCTAAGTGGGTCAAGGCACAGAATAGGATACTTCTGCTTTTGCAATATTTTTACTATCCGGTTATTTGACCAATAATGAAAATCTGATAATGGAGAATGACAAATGTGCTTTTTAAACCTAGTTCTCCGTCATAGCAGAGGTCATTGAAGTCATAAAAATGCACTCTTCCCTCCATCAATATCTTTGGATGAGTAAAGGTGTAAATTATGGATCCCTTAGTCCTACTCAAAAAGAACTTAAATAAATGCCAGTACAAGCCAAGATGGGATACAGAAGTTGCTAGTGTCCTTTATGAAAACTGCGTTATAGTTCAGCTTTTTAAAACTGCTACCTATCAGACTGCATTTCACTGTTTCTTTGTGTATTCCTTTAAGTAGCAAGGCTAATTTGTATACAGAAATGTTTGTTCTCAGTTCAGTTTAACTGTCAGAGCTTTTAACTTACAATGCATGAAAATTAGATAATTTAGCCCATTATGTACTATGGTATGTATCTGTCTTTAAAACTATCCACTTTGTTCTATTTCAATATAATGTTTATTGTTATATTTAAAAAGTCTTTCATTTTCTCTTTGACGGGTGACTTTATTCAGTTGTTTATGACTTCAGTGAACATTCTGGCCGTGAAGAAAAAATAATAGCAAGTTTATTGTCTTCATTGTAGGATCCTTTCTGATAATCCTAAATATTAGAATTTCCCCATCCTTGCACTGGATCACGTAACTTTTCTTTCCAATCTATATGAAAATGTTTACATATAGCAAAATACATGGCAATCCAATTGCACTGTAAGTGCTACCAATAGAAATAATTGCAGTCTCTTTATGGGGCCAATTTACAAAAATTCCACTGTTTTTCCACTCTTTCTTTAACAAAATGAATACAAATCTTTAGATGATAGCCTAAAACTATTTTGCATCCTAGTCTTAAATTGCAGTCTGGAACCCTCTCAGAAAAACACATAGAAGGAAAATGCAGTCAGATTAAAAAGAGAGACTATTGCTATAAGAAGCCAGCAACTTCTCTATTCCATCATGCCTTGTACTGGCAGATGTTGGAGAGGTCAATTTCGTTTTTCTGGCTCACTCTAATAGGTTCTCAGAACACTTCTAGTGTTATTCAACCCTGATTTTTTTAGAAAATATTTACAATTCTTTGGCCATAGGTTGTTATAGCTTACAATTGCCATCACTATTTGTTCGCTGAACTGGCTGTGGAAGATCAAAAGCTGCCAATGTTATGTTATGTTAAGGTATTTTGTAAAGTGTGTGAACACCCTTGGGTGTCTTGGCTGAGCATAAACACACAGAAGTTGGAGCGACTTAGTTGTTAAAGAGCCAAGTCTTGATCTCTTTTCTAAATGTGAGGATGCATAGGATGGCTCTGATGTGGGCCGCAAGGTTCTTCCAAAGGTTGGCTGTACTGACAACAATACTCCTAGCCCCCCAGTCTGCTTTCCTGGCTCTGGGGATCCCTAGTGTTTTAGACCCTTTAGAATGTAATTGTCTATTTGGGATGTACCACTGAAAGGAGTGCCTCAAGAATTCTGGTCCTGAGTGGTGCAGACATTTATGGGCAAGCAAAAGGCTTTGAATTTGACCGGCTATGGACAGAGAGCCGATGCAACTTTTGGAGACCGAGGGAAATTGAGTGACATTTCGAGAGATACAAGATCATTCTAGCTGCAGCGTTCTGAACTAGTTGAAGTCTACTAGCAAGCTTCTCTTGTAGGTTCATGTAGAGGCGATTACAGAAGTCTAACTTTGACAGGACTAATGCAGTGATCACGTTTTTCCTAGAATTATCCGAAATGTATGGCAGAATTTTCATAATCATCCTAAAGGTGTGATAGGATGAAGATACCACTGCAGAGACTTGTGCTCCGAGGCATTGATAATGACTATTAGGCTTTTGACTTTGGGCGCAGGGATTGAAGGGTGGCTGAGCATGTTTGGCCACCAGGATGTGACCAGGGGGGAGAGAGATTTCCAAGCAGTACCACCTCTGTTTTTCCAGAGTTGAGTTTTAAGCAGTGTTTGCTCATCCAGAGACGGACTGCTCTAATGTATTCTTGAAATTGTATGGGTCCAGACGGATCATTGTTGAAGGCTGCAACTACCAATTTGGTGTTATCAGCGTAGGAGGTAGGATCAAGGTTAAAACTTTTAATAAGAGGGCCAAGTTTGGACACATAAATATTAAAAATAGCTGGAATCAGCGAAGATCCCTATGGGACCTCGCATGGCAAAGTGAAAGGTTAAGAATTGAAGTTGCCTAAAGCCTGAGTTCTATCCGAGAGAAAGGAGGTGAGCAGGGAGAGAGCCTTATCCTTGATGCCTGTCGCTGCTAAACGATGGATCAAAGTCTTATGATCCACCCTATCAAAAGCAGCAGAAAGGTCAAGGAGAATGAGGGCGGCAGATCCTCCTCTGTCTAACGTGGTCATCATCATCTATTCCATTGTTTTGACCAGGGCTGTTTCTGTACTATGCTCTGGTCTAAACCCAAACTGAGTCGGCTCCACAATGTGGTTGTCATGAATACATTTGGAAAGTTCTAAAATCTGTGTTGCTCCCAATGGGGCCCATTGGGAGCAACACAGATTTTAGGTGATTCACACATAACCCCCAGAGCTTTCCGAATAATGATTCAGATCTAGGGTTACAAGTAAGTAACTTTTCCTTCCATTGTTGGGTTTTGATATATATGGGTTGGCCGATAGTGTTTTACTATCAGAGGAGACCCTCGCCTACCATCTTGCAGCTTATTCACTATGATTTTATCCCTGGGACCACTGCCTGCCCTTAAAAAATATTTTTCCCTCCTGCGTTTGCAAAGGGGAAGTGGTCCCCTGGGGAACCCTTCCCTTTTACGACCCCATTACCACCCTCTTGAAAAGGGTGGTAATTTGCGAGTGTTTTGCGTCCGCAATTGCGGACACAAAACATTCTTGCATAGGGTTGCGCTTGATATTAGGAAGGGAACGCCCCTTCCTAAAAGCGAGTCGCAAAACCCTATTTTGTGAGTCGCAAAAAATTGTGACTCGCAAAATAGGGTTTGTACATTCCCCATGCATTTTTTGCACGCGCAAATAGGTTCGCAAACCTATTTGCGCATGCAAAAATGTCTGTACATCTGGCCCTGGGACTGTAGCAGTCGCAGCTAGACTATGTACCTCAAAGCAGATTTTTCAACACCTAGACCAGATATGGTCACCACCTAGTTCTCCATTGTAACTCCAGGTAGCTTTTGCGAAACTTTAAAAATATAATAATATTAATAATTATGATAATAATAACAACAATGGTAATAAAAGTAACAATAATAATGCCACTACTAATAATAGTTATAGTGTGTGAAAAAAGCCAGGAATACATAGTGAGTGCAGTCCTTAGACAGATGACTCCAGTGAAATTAAGGTATGAGCGCAGGAGCAATATGTAATTTTGTTGTACCAAGAGGGTGAGGTGGATACAATAGGAGAACTTGTGTAAAAAGGAAGGACAACAATTAATGTAGAAGGCCAGATTTTAAACTCTGGTTGAAGAGAAAGTGAAAAGAGATAATATATTATTTGAGCAGATTTAAGAGCGTTAAATATACTGAAGAGGATGACAAGGTTATGTATAGGTAGAGAGAGAACAGTGAGATATATATATACTGGGTGGATGTAAAGTACGAGAAACCGAGTTAGAGTCGATGTTTTGATATATGGTAGACCCCCTCCTCGATAAAAAAAGCTCCATACCTCACTGGGTTTAGGAAAATATTAATGTATATGAAAAGTAGGTTTCTTGTGTATAGAAATGTCACATCTTTTTTTCTTTTTTATTATCTTAGACTTGCTATCCAGATGGATGAGAACGAGGCACTCAAAATGACCTTGAAGAGCACACTTAAGTCGAAAGAAGAAGACCTTAAACTATACCATGATATGATGGCTCAAGTGAAAGAGATCTTTCTTCAAGCCCTGCGGCATCACAAGCAAGAAAAGGTCTAGTGATACAGAATCAAGCAGAACTATATCAAAATGGAGCAGAGGAGCCTGCAGAAAAATATGTCTCCCAATTTGCATACAGAAATTCCATGAGAAATTCCAAGAGAAAACTCATGTGGACTTATCTGCAGTTTTTACCACCCAGAATCAGTAAAATTAATTTTGTAGCTGTGGCAGTTGAAGTGGCTAAAGGCAGTCTCACTCCAAAGCAATTTACAAAACACAAGCTCTTAAAGTGCAATATTATTTCCATTTCACCTCCTGCCTTAGGTTTGAGTCTCGGGCCTTTGTGACAAATTGGACTCCACTGTCAGGGTAATTAGAGACTTACCCCAAATTTAACTTCTTAAAGTTCCAAATATTACCTGTGTGTACGAGACCGATATTCCGCTGTAAGCTATTATTTTTATATAACTATAGAGTACTGGATCCCAAAGAAAACTATGATAGATGTATAGTGAAAACACCAGCTAAAATGGTTTGTTAAGGTTTATATGGGCATGTGTAGCATTTATCAATTTCAAAAACTGCAGCTATATTTTGAGGAGAGATATTTTCTCAGAATGGTCAACATGTAGTTATTGCCCTTGTGAGAGGGTTAAAGACGGGAGGCAAAGCAACAGCCTATGAATCCTTCGATGCTTAAAGCAAAAGAAAGTCTGACCCTCAGAATCTCTTGGAACAAAAATGAAGGAAATAGTTTTAATAGTTATGTTTGAAGTAGTACTGCTTCAGAAATTCCCTTCTGTCCCTTCCCTCCACCCCAAAAATGAGCAGTGCCTTCAACATATTAGGCTGAGGCTAATTTAGAATATTTAATTTCCATCCTTCTTACCGAATTTCTCCCCTACGGGTTTACACATTGGAAGGAATAGTCAGCTGGCGTATAGTACATTCCTTCTACAGATACAAGCTAAGCTTTGGAACTTGAAACTGTGTTGTATTGTTGGACCCCAAAGTTCATTTCAGCAGAACACAACTAAAGAAAGTTGAAGCTGTGAGCAGTTCTGTTTGATGTTCTCAGGATCACTGACCAACACCACCGCAAATTAATTGTGTGCGATTGTAGGAAATTTATAGGATGGTGCATAATGCCTGCTGTGCTGAGTTCACATTATGTTCTGAAAATTGCATTATTTCTTAGCACTTCACTTTCAGCCTACAATTTCTGCTGCTCCTTTGTGCTTTGTTGGGTTTGATCATATTCACATGTGTCCTTGAATATGAATTTAGTGCATTTTGGCAGATCGTTGTAGTTTTTACAGGGAGGACTACACTCAGCTTCTTGTCTGGAAGTGCTCAGTGAGGTTTTCATGTAACTCTGCATTTCTACAACAATTCCTGCTCTTTATTTGGCTATTTGTGAAAGCCTTAAAATAGTGTCCACTCACTCGTCAGAAGAAGGGTAAGATGCTTTAGACTGAGAAGGGAGCAGCTTCCTTGAAACATCCAGTAGCTATATTAGCACTGATACCTCCCTCAGCTGAGCTACCTTTTCCCCTTCTAGCAATGTATAATGAGGAAAGTGGTACCACTTTTATTTTTTAATGGTATGAATCCTTGAATGTCTTTTCAAGTGGATGAGTTTGGTAATTTAAATGAGTATGCAGCAGTTGGACATGTTTACATTAGTAGGATATCTTTCCATTTCTCTTGAGCTGATGAATGTATTTCTCAGGGGCTGCATATTCGGGAAAGCCATCTGAGGAGTGGTTTGTGCTGGGCTGGTAATTTAAAGTAAGAAATGAAGTGGTTGGTCAAGCCAACCTTGGGGAGTGGCCTGTTGCTTGTGGAGTGTGGTGTTAATGAAAAGATGGGTTTGACCACATCTGTCACAGAAGGATGTATTTGGTGAACCATGAAGCTCCTGTCCTATCCTACGACTCTGCACTAGAATGTGAGACAGCAAGTGATTGACTAAACAGACATCAAACAGACAGACAGAAGTACAGTTCAGTTGCCTTGTCTTTAATGAAAGTAAATGTTATCAGAAGTTTGTTGGGTTATTCTATTTCCTCTTTCTGTCTCTGGCTGATTGTAGAAGTCTACAGCTTTTCATCTCTGTCTTCTGCTATGTTAACCTAGTTTCTCTGGTTGTTTAAGTCTTCTGGTCATTGAGAGGTCAAAACCTTACGTTCCGAGCTGTGGCGTCTCATATACTTATGGGTTTAACTGCTTCCTGGGCTTTAGTATAATATCCATTTTGAAAGCTTTCTTTTCTCTCATTGATGATGTTACATGTGAAGAGACCGTTAGTTCCCTTATGAACTCTGATTCAGATTTTTTTGTTTAAAGATCCTTTGTCACTTAACTCTCCACAGTAGTTCCTCATTTTAATCCCTATCTCCAAACTATTGTCTTTGATGATTTGGTGAAGATGCCGAGACATCTTCAGTTATATTTTTTCTGCGAAGGGACGCATGTTTCTTTTCATAGCCTTACAATTCCTTTTGAGTGAAAATGTTTCTCTTTCTGAAAGGGTTCGTACTTGGTTTTAACTGGCACCTTGTTAGTGTTTAGGCATCTCCTTACAAGTAGACCTTAATTATGTTGTGTACTAATGAATATCCAGCTCTTTCATTGGGATAGATTCAGCTTCCTACTGGAACCTTACTTCCTAATTCAGCTTGAGCTATTCTAGGGGTCTTCAACATTAAGTACTTGTTATCAATCCCATTCCCTCTACTTTCCTACCACTGTGTATCTCAACAACTACTATCGCTTTGACCTCTGCAATTTCTAGTGGTCTTAAAGAAGCATTATATTACCACCTCTAGTAACCAGTCTTCCTTTCTGTCTTCCAATGAGGACTTAACAGAGCTCTCACAGGTACTTACTTTTCAGGGGTTTCTCCAGGTTTACACCACTCACTAGCTATTCTATGCACAAAATAGTTTGATTTCTTCCATTGCAATGTCTTTGAATAGCTGCCCATTAAGTGATCTGATGCAATTGAGATTTACTCAGGTCATCTCTGTAAAATCTTGAATATTGTTATCCAACCATGCTGTTGCCTTATTTGTTCTTCAAGTGTGCATTCCCAGATTAGTATGTGGAATGGTTTCAGTTCTGGCAGCTTAATATAGGGCTGTGTAATGAAAAGTCATGCTCATCTCCTTTGCAATGCTCCTAATACAACATATGTTAAACTGCTCTGGTTCTCCAGCTTTGGATCTTTAATAGGTTCACATTTGAATCATTCACTGTTGTCGAAGTGGGAACCCCTCAGTAACTTTAAAGTCGGACTTGGTGGTGACAGCTGTAAAGGCCAGAGACAGTCCTCTCTTTGTTAGCCTATCCATCTTGTTCTAAAGTTCCCAAACATCAGCCAGCGAGGTGAGAGTGCTCCTTGGCTCACCCCCTCTCAGATTTCTACCACGGGTCGTTTGGAGGGCAGTTCCAGAGCTTTGCTCTTTTTCAAATGCAGCCAAGGGAACTTTAAGCCTTTTTCTTAGGCTTTAGGTAAACTCATTACCTTACTGTATCTGAGAAATGTCTTCAATGGAGAAATCCAAAAGAGTTTTTTTAAGACTTTTGAATCCTGTGGCAAAATGAGGGTTTTCCCTGATGACCCTGAAATGAGATGCATATAATTCCTCTACCCAGATCTGCAGGACCTTTTCTGCCAAGACCATCAATGACTGTAAGGGGAGACTTGTCAGATGGATCCAAAAAGACCTAAGCACCTTTCTTCAGGGGATGAATCTTTGGTGAGTTCCTCTAAATCTGAGAAAAAAAAGAAAATACCTAATGAAGCAGAATCCTCAAGGTTGAAAGCCAGGGCTACAGAGCTGTCCTCTGGAGGTGAAAAACAAATGGCAAAAAATAATAAATTGTAAAAATCACAATGTACATTTCCCCAGAAAAACGATGGAAAAAGAGGCATTCCCCAACCTCTGCCTCCACCATCAGCACCACTGACTAGAAAACTGAAAGTAATTCCACCATCGATGTTGAGCCCACCAACAACGTCATCAGTGACACCAGTCGTTAAAAACTCATCTACTACTGTAAAGGTGAGGAGGCAGCATGGGGAGGAACTATTGGATCCATCGAGAATGGAGCCATCAACAGCTTGCCCGTGGACGTAGGAGTCGGCGATGAAACAAACATCAATGATGGTTCAGTTGATGGCTTCCTCTGAGACTTCGTTGACCACACACCGTTCGATGTCAACGCATACACCTGCTCCTTCTCAACTACAGCCTAGTTCTAGAGTAGCTGCACCATGCACATCTAAAGAAAGCCTTAAATTATACATCAACCGATCCAACAATTTTTAGATGTGCCTCAACCACTTTTCCTGATTTACACATCAGATGATTTCCAATATACAGATGTAGAAGAGAGCAAAATACACCCAACCTACCCAGCGAGGTGAGATGAATAGGATGAATAGATCCTACCAGATGAAAATCCGCCAACATCAATACCTGCTGACTCACCACCTGATGATATTGGCAGGTTCTACTCTTTGATCGAGAGAGCGGCCAAGAGATTTAATTTACCTGCGTCAGTGAAAGAAACTGACTGTTTGACGGTTCCTTAATGTAGCACAGGAATCAGTCAAAGCAATCCCATTAAAAGATCACATCTGGCGAGAAAGTAGAAAACTTATGCAAACTCTCCCTACTGTCGCAGCTGTAGTACGGCAAATTGAAAAAAAGATATACGCTCCCGGTGAATTCACCACTATGCCTCCTGGGTTATCCTAAAGCTAATTCCATTGTCATGTAGTCAGCACAGCGAAGATCCTAGAAAGTGCTGGCACCCTGTACTGCATCAACAGAAGAACGTAGAATGAACACGTTGGGTAAAATATTCTCCTCTATGGTGACTGTCAATAAGGGCTGCTAATGCCATGGAAATCGTAGGCAGATATATAATGCGAAGGTGTTTTGACATAACTCTGCATATTTAATTGTATATTTAATTGCTACCAGAGGATAAAAAGGTTTTCAGACCAGCCACACCTAGGGCAACACTCACCCATTCCCCAAGAGTTGGCAACAGACCTCTCTAGATTCTTAGGTTAGATGCTATACCCTAATACAAAATCGATCAAATCAGCAGACTGACTCCTGAGCACCATGAATTTGGATAACTAGTTATCCCTGAAGACTGCAAGGACATTATTCCACATCCAATTGTAAATGGAAAAGATCCCCAATAGGTTTCATCCTTTTCAATTTAAGCACATCAGATACATCCTTATCTTCTAGACCTGGCAAAATCAGGTCTTAAGCATGTCTCAGTCAGAGTTCACCTGACTGCGATTTTACATTTTAAATAAATACAGATTTAGCCATCTATAAAGTCTCATAGAGTGGCAGAGGAGTTTCTAAAAAGTCTTTTCAGAGTCTTCCCATACTCTAGAACACCTCCAGCAACCTGGGAATTGAATACAGTACTATTGCAGTTCATTTCAGTTCCATTCGAGTCTATACATAGGCAACTTTCGATTTTTTTTTCTGGAAAGCTGCATTTCTACTAGCCATAACATTGGCAAGTAGAGTCAGTGAGATCTACGCCTTTACATCACAAACGCTTCCCTGCAATTTGTAAAACAAAGTCATAGTAATGACTAATCCAAAATTTACGCCCAAAGTACCAACTGAACTTTTCCTAAATGAGCCTGTAATTCTTAAGGCATTCTTTCAAAATCCGACCAGCCCAGTAGAAGGAACTGTCCACTCATTTTACGTTAAAAGAAGTCTAGAATTTATTTCAATATAATTAAACAGATAGGAAAATCTAATCAGCTTCTAGTATCTTTCTTGGTACCATGTAAATTTAACAATTAAATGCCATTTTCCAAGAAGCATGGCTTTTTTATGAGCACTCTGTTTGGGAACGGCACTTATTTTTTTTTTTAAACAGAATTTATTGGGTTTTTGTTTTGAGGGCATACATCATTTTCAAGGTATCATTAAATGCATGGTGAGCTCAATACGTCCAAATTATACAAGCAGACATAGTAAAACAGTGCTGCACCGTTTAGTCAGTCAGTTTTAGTCTCTGCCCTTTCAGCGTGCCGTGCGCAGCCTTCCTTGAGTCAGGTGTCACAGCTTCGTCGCGTAGCTGCATAACTCCGCAGGACTCAAGCTATTCTGTACTCAATCATACTAGAGATAGCCCTCTTCCATTCAGTAGATCAGGAAACCGAACATCCAACTCTCCTACCCACCCTCCCCAACCAACTCACACAACTCCCCCCACAACCCTTCCACCCCACCCTCCCCTCAGACATGCCTCTTCCCCAATATCATGCGTGTCGTTCACAATGTATTCCGCACACTCCAAATGAGACCTGTGCCAGTGATCTAACCTCCATCCGGGAGAATGCACCCAACCCGGAGATCCCACCTCCCGCCTACTTGGTCATCCCATTGTCTGCAGCCGAGGTCCCAGACAACCCAAAGGGCATGTATGATCAGGGGGATCAGTCCTCTCCGTCCGTCGGGTCTTTAAGTAGATCTGTCAGCGCTACCCAGGCTCTAGCTGTGTCCCATAACTTGTCATTGTCGATTCTTCGAGCTAGTTGGAGTTGGAGGGTCCCCTCACAGTCCGCCCATTTGAGAAATTCTCTGAGCCAGCGCCCTACATTAGGGTCTGAGGTCGCTTTCCAATGACTAGTGATTTCGTGCTTGGCCAGTACCAGACCCAAATCCACAAACCTGCTGGTAGTCTTGTTGCGGGCAGTGTGGGGGAACCAGTGCAGCAGACACACAGCTGGAGTGTTTTGTAGGTCCCTCTCTGTTACCTCAGTCAGTTTAGTCATTATCTCTCCCCAGTACCCCCGGAGTATAGGACAATCCCAGAACATATGCATGTATCCTGCATCCTCCAGTCTGCATCGTGGACAGGCAGCATGAGAGTCGAAGATCTCATTAAGTTTGGAAGGAGTGAGGTACGCCCGATGGAACACATAGAATTGGATGAGTTGAAATCTGGCGTTTCAAGAACATTTCCAAGCTCTTTCCATCAGCATTTCCCAAGGTTTAGGCTCGATGGGAGTCCCTAGGTCCACCTCCCATTTGGCGCACAATCTCTCCAGCGGGGTCCTCAAGCCCTGAGTCAATCTGCGGTACATGCACGTTACCGCTTTGACCTTATCCGCAGAGGTAACCACGTATTGGCAAGGGGGGAAAACCCCCTGTTCCTCTAGCCCTCCCTTCCAATGTTCGGGAACGACACTTATAAACATAGGTGTGTCTGTTTTTTTCTCTCCCACCATCATCACATATTGTACATATTATGCTAAATTGTTAACAGTCCTTACTACCTAGATGCAAGCATGTGCAGATATGAAAGAACCAATGCTGGAGAAAAAAACGTGTCAGTTACCTGTAACTGTGGTTCTCCTGCATTGGAATCTTTCATAGAGTCACATGAAACCTACTCTCCTCCCGAAAAAGAGCCTTACCAAAGGCAATACTCTTAGGGGTTTGGATTTCCCCTCTTGTGCTATGAAATCTAAGGTGTGAAGTCGTATGCGAGGGGTGAGCCAAGGTGCCCTTTCACCTCATCTTGAGAATGAGGTGGGTAGGCCTAGAAGGTGGGCATTGTCTGGGACTTTTACAGCTGTCAGTGCTTAATACTGTTATTATAAGTTACGGAGGGACTCCCACTTCGACGCCGGTTAATGAGTCAAGCATGTGAATCTATAAAAGATTCCAACAATGGAGAACCACAATTACAGGTAAGTATCTTTTTTTCTTATGCTGTCCAGCACAACTGCTCTCTTCTGTGGAATTGTCCTGCTCCCTCTGCAGTAGTGCTAGCTGCCAGACTATCTTGCCTCTGCTACTGGTCAGTGACATACACTTTACACTGCTGCAGTACATTGGAGTGTTGATGCTGCTGTGTTGGGTCATACAGTGACTTTGTATATTTGTGCTTTTGCTTTCACCACAGTCTACATTGTCCCAGTGGCTTGCAAGGCTGTCTGTTCAGGGGGTCTCTTTGGTAAGTGTCACATAGGGCTGGTACCTTTTTTTTAGGTTTTTTACAGCCATACACGAGCCATGTTCACTTATCAGGGTGATGCTTTCAGAGGACAATGAAGCTTTCTTTATTATGGAGATTCACAAACCTGACATTGATAAAGAGGAAGAATTTGAACATTGGTGGCTCCTTTTTGAGCTGTCCAGTAGTTTGTTCAAAACTTCTATACTTTGGCTCTACTTATTGGGTACAGTGGATTTCTTTGTTGTATATTTGTTGAGAGCGCTCAGATTAGTTGGGTGTCCTCATCTGTGATTCAAAATTTTGTAGGTAGTTGATCAGGAGCTGGATGGGCAACAACTTGCCCAAACTCAAGAGCGTTTAGATGATGATCATGGTCACAGAAGCAGTGTTGACCTCTATTGCCGAAGCTTTCTGTGGATATGGGACGCTGTTCCACCCATGGGAGTAAGGACAGTAACTCAGACTTTTAATTAAATATTGATTGGTGGCTGATTTTTCACATTCACCTTTAAGTCTTGAGCAAAATGTTATCATTCCATGCAGTGGGGTTTACTATGGTTGAGCCCCTGCATAATTGGTTCTATCAGGATATTGGAGCTATCTCCTTTCTCTGAAAATCCTATCTATTTGATCACTCTGCTGGTCCACACTTGGATGCCTTTTTCCCACCACATCACAACAGTTGAAGGAAGAGTAGAACATTTTGTTTTGCTGCTTGCCTCTTGCCTCTTCCCTTTGTGCCAGGTAAGCTGTGTGTACTCTAAAAATACTTAAGATTTTGAAAACCTGGTTCTGATTGCTTTGATATATTACTCACCTTCAGGTTAGGAATTCCTAGTAAATTTAATATGGAACTATTAAACATATAAATTCAATATTAATACTTTAGCCTGAGTAACATATCCACTTCACTGTGTATGTTCTAAGTTAAGGCGGTAAGCTGAAAAGGCCTAAGCCCTGCTGTCTCTTCTCCATATTTACATTTTCTACCACTTACTACAAGCGTGAGAGTCTAAGCAGTTGAATACAAACAATAACTTAAAAAATGTTCAGAGCTAAAGTAGAAAAAGAAAAAAGTACAAAGTTGACACCACACCAATGATCCAGCAACAATCTTAAATGGGATTAAGAACTCCATTTTAGGGGAAACATGTTTCTAAACTTTTGGAGACTTGAAAGATTGAAGTCCAGTGGAAGACTAACTAGAAGCCAACAGGAATACAGCGTACACCAATCTTGAATTCAAGGAAAGAAAAGGTTGTAGATAGGAAGTTACTGTAAGCAAGTAGGGATTGCTAGGGGCTAACCAAGGCAGTGATCTGCGCGGTATCAAAATAATAACACTGATATCTGAGCTATTGGTAACTGAGTCCAAGTGCCACCTTCAAGGTACTCTGGGAAGTCATCCAGTATTGATGGTAAATCAAACTGTCAGAAAGTTGATTTGAACTAGAACAAAGCACAGAGGTGCCTCAGGAAAAGGGTGCAAAGAGGACCTTGAACAAAAAAGCAAATTCCAACTCAGGATCTTATAGTGTACTAGAACACTACTTCTTGGAAGATTACTTGCCTAGCTGTAAGCTAGCCATGTTTAAGTACAGATTACAGTTCGAAATATTGCAGTTGATCAGAAGAAAGCATTTTGGAGGATGTAGTGATACATTATTGAGATTACTGAACAAAAGTGAAAAGAGATGCACCCATGCCAGTGGAAAAATGGCTCATTGAGTTAAGTACCCAGAGCGAACATGTGTTCTGTATGTCCCAGTAATACCACCTCAGGCTTCCAACCTTCTGAAGACAGTTAATTGAATAGCATTAAATTGGGTAATAGTGCATCCCGTTGTTTATATCAATTAGAAGCATATATGTGTGGCATGAAACAATACATCAAGGAGTTATTTTGATATCATTATTATGGGGACAATACTCTTGAATTCGGAGACATAGGCAGTCAAACCTTGTTGCTCCTGGCAATCACAACCATGGCTCTTACCAGTACTACAAGGATTGTTAGGAGAAATCAAAAGTCAGGTGGTTGGAGCGCTATCCTGGACCAGTTTTCTTTCATAGGTTTTTCAGAAAACAAACCTTCAAAATTGTGCAGCTTCATAATATCCTCCTTTTGCTCCTGGAAGGAAATTTGTTGACATTTATTTTGAGAATGCATCCTTTTTGATAGCCATTGACTCAAACCACAGGAAGGACCTGTGCTTCATTATTAGTTGGTAATACTATCAGTTTTAAGTTCCTCTTTTGGGCAAAAGTGTGCCTAGAAGAATTTACCAATGCGACTCTCCAGTGGCAGCACACAGTTTTCCTTATTTCTGGTAACTGGAAAGATAGTGGCTCAGAGCAAATCTCTAAGCACAGACTGCGAAGACCATGTCTACAACGTTTTAGCTTCTTCACCAGCCAAGCCTGTTGCTGAATGAGAATTAGAAATTCTTCAATCCTCATTGGAACGTTGTCTTCCTAGAAACACTTTCAACACATTATAAGGAGAAGTAAAACCATGAAGCTAAGGATGCAAGTTTTTTTTTACTCTGGTAAGAAGTCATGTTTACATGTGGGACTATTAAAGGTATTCAACTATTTTATATAGGCACGTGGGTAAGAATAAAAATTGGTGATGATTCTACACTCTTGGGAATAATTTATACCAGATAAGGGCCGAAACAAGGTTGTGTGCTGACCCCTTATTTATTTTATTTATTTCTGGCCGATCTGCCAAAGGCTATTGATGAAGTCAATGCTCATCCACCGAATTTAGGATACCAACCGGTTTCAAACCTTTTATACGTGGTTGACGTTGTACTAATCAGTCAAAAGAAATTGGACTATAACTGCTCTTCAATGAACTCTCATGATACGCCCTTACTAAGAATAGTATGGAAATCAATTGTAAAAAAACAAAGGTCCTGGAGATAAGCAATCGCAGCTGGAACTACACTGGGTACCCATGCACTTGGTGGATATACTGCAATAAGGAGTACAAATAATTAGGTGTTTCATTTGATGACAGGGGGGCTTTTCTTTCACATAAACAGAATTTAAAGCAGAAATGTAGTTCTCTTTTAACCGATTTTTTAACTTTGAAAAGATTTCTGGTCTGCTTCAACTTTTATCCCCTGTTAAAGATCATCTCTGCTAAACAGTTACCAATATTAACATATGGCGGTGAAGCCCTTCGCTGGTGTGACTCAGTAATACTTGATACAGTTGTTTAACAAATCTATACACTCCTCTTTAGCTTACCAGTTAATGCCTCTGCAGCCCAAATTTGTTTAGAATTTGGTCTGACCTAACAGTAAATTGAAAGGACGGGGGCTTATCTTAAATCTTGCACAAACTAGGAGCATCACCAGAACGATGCAATAAGTAAAACATGGTTAGAGTACTCCATAATTGAAAGTGCTCCTTCCCGAATTTACCTAGAATCTGCTAAAATCTCTCTTGGTGTTCAATTACTATGAGATCATAACATCACTCCTGCAGTTTCTTTTAAAAAAGATTCATTGTTTAATGAGTAAGTAATCAGCAGTTAAGGATAAAGAACTACAAGCAAAAAGATCACACGGCTGGATGTTTTTAAATGCCTATAACACCCTCCGACCACAGTCCTATCTAACTGTGGGTTGGTACAAGTACTTGAAGATGAAACATATGGGGTTTTGCTTTGGTCATCTTCCGGCACAGTCACACACCTTACCCCGGCTTCGGCATGAGGCCATAAGCCCCTGTCCTTTATGTGGGAAAGGTGTCTAAGATTTGATCCACCTTTACGTTTTTGCCCTAAACTTTTAATTGAAAGGTGATCTCTGCTGAGAACACCTTTTAATATCTGTGGTGTACAGTCTGCAGACAAGCAGTTTTAGCCTGCTTTAATTCCATGGATATTTTTTAAAGCTGTCAATTCAACAATTTATTTGATAGAAGCTGACCTGAAACTCAAGGTGAAGGAGGAAACCCCCATCTCATGACTTATTGATTAAAGGATCTGTATCTAGATCATGGATTCTATTTTTTAACTATTATTGACTAACGAACTTGTATTTTACCTTGTTGCCTGACTAGTTGATATATTCTTTTATACTTTTAAAGATATTTGCACAGTTAATTGATACATTCTGTGTTTAATAGACATTGGTAAGGCACAAGTGTTTTTTATAGTCCTGTAAAGATCTAAACTCAACTGTGTAAGAAATCCATGTGGACTACACTTTGGGGACTGCTCCCTTGTAACAATGGGCATCTAGTGTACATGCTACACGCTGATCATGTATTTGGGATTATTCAGGTGTGGCAAATGCAACAAGGGAACTGTGCAATATGGGAACTGTACAATGTTAATTTGATCTTTTAGTGGATCCCTTTCTTTGACTCCAGGGAGAATTGTGTGGTACTTGGGCAATGCTTGAACAGATCTGCTTATGAATGATCCTCTAAACATCTCAGAGCATCAAGTATTCTGAGGTCACCTGCAGGTCAGAAACTGAGTCTCAGCTGTCATAAGAATGTGATTTGGAATCAATTGGTGAGGGGTGGGTTTGAAGGTATTTGTTTCATTATATGTAACGATTTTAATTAATCAAAAATTAATACACTTTCATTTCTTACTGGTTCAAGATGTAGATGGTGAATTGACAGGTTCCCCATTACAGACCAGTCTCTTCTAATCTCATGCCATGGCTCTTGAGTACCTGTTTTCTTTAACCTGGATATTTTGGAGGTTTGCAGTTTCTAAGAGGAAGACAAACCAACTCCAATGGGAAAGATTCTTGTTTAGGTATAAACTGGTCTTTTCTCACCTGCCTCGTCAAATCGCCCTATGCATGTCGCTTTTAGCTCAGCTGGGCATTCAAGACTTGTCCACAGAAACTCATCTTTCTGCCATTTTGAGGTAAAGCGGGCCTGGCTCCTCGCCTCTGGTCTTGCAAAGAATAATCAAACAATTTATGTCAGTTTTGTATTGTTTATAGCCTCTTATTACTAAGGTGTTCCCACAAAATGGTGTCATCAAAACTGACGATTCACCCATTCAAAATTCTGCACAAAGCAGATATTAAATTTATACCGTGAAATACAGGCTCAGTTTTGGCTGTTACTCCAGCCACATGAGAGAGAAATATATAAACCATCTACAATGGTGCTTTTCACCAGGTTTCATGAGAACAAGATGGTACTGCAATAAAACCCAACTTCATTATTAAAGTTTGGTCAGATTAATTTTGGATCAAAGAGTCTCATTGTTTTCATACACCAGTCTTTGCTTCATTGGACGCTAAAAGGGTCCAATATACTATTTGGGTTGTACTACAAGCTTTAGTTGGATTAACTGTTTGTTTTGTTTGCTCAAGGTTCAGGTTGAACTCATGCAGGGAATTGTCATGAAGACAGCTTCTTGTAGCACCCATTAGTCAAATACTTTAGTAAAGTGGCTGCGAGATTGCCGTGCTGTACATTCAATTAATATTGTTTAAATGTAGTTAGTCGAGGAAGTTGCAATGGAACAGATGGTGTGTGTTTAATGAAAGCTAGTCTTATCCACTGATCTACATAGTGCATATCATAATATTTGATAACATGTGATTCCAAGAAAGATCCAATGCCAGAGAAGAAATGGTCAATTACCTTTGATCTCAGTTCTCGAAATTGTTGCCTTTCATATATTTACGTGTGCTGCCATTGTCCCCACTGAGGTATATAACTTTCACACTGTGTAAAATATTTTGATAGAGATAAGGCCTTTGCACCCTAGTCACTAAATGGTAGATACACATGAGCTGCACATGTTACATAAGCTAATATAGTAAATGTGTGCCTTTAATACTGATGTGTTAAATTATCATTGAATAATCCAAAACTTGAGAGTCTAAAAAATATATTGATGCTAGAGAACTCTGTTTATAAGTAAGTAGGTGAGTTAGTCACTCTCCAACGGTGCTTTCTTTTATGATGGTGTTGCTGCCTGCCAGGACCAGAATGCTCTTTCAAGGCAGGAAAGTCTATAAAGGCAAATTTATCATCAAAAAGAGATGTTTGGGGGAGTTATAGCCTGTGTTCACGTATAATCCTCTTTAAATGTTGATGGGTTCTGAGAGAGTGAAAAGAGTTTTGTTAGGGATTGGAAAAAAGATCACATAGTGCTCTTCTTGTATTGTGTGAGTAGACATGTACTGCAAAATGGAACGGGCAAGAGAGAAACATACTATGTAATTCGGTTTAATTGTAGTTTGTATAGCCTAAGTAAGCTCTTTCAATATTGTTTCCTTCTGGTATATTTTCAGGCAGCATGGACACCATCATGCATGGTATTTCTTTGATATCTGATATCTAATAAACTGAAACATAAAGCTATTTTTTTTAAAGATATATAGGTATGCTTACGTATATTAGTCTGTGATAAGGTTTGTCACAAAAGGGTTGTAAATGCATCCAAAAATGAACAGAAAAAAATTATCAGTTTATTTATAATTGTCTGTTGTGATAGTGAAATGATTCCTAATAACCCTTCTCACAGCAGGATGCATTGTTAAGACGTTCACTTTCCTAACACGGTAACTATTGATCATGGGTCCAAACATTCCCATTCATGGTATTCTTCATATAGGGTGCCACAGTGCTTTTTATCCACCCTTATGGTTTGGATAGTTTGGTCTTTCTTCCAATTTATTTTATCCTTGTTATGGTCTATTTATTTGGGGATTATGTGGTTTATTTTGGTCATGTGTATGTTGATAATCTGTAACACACAGCCCACATTCTAGATATCAAATAATTGATTATAGAAAGTAAAAACAAAAACATTGAAACTGTTGGAAGAATAATATTAATCCTTATTTATTGTGTAAGATGGCAGCTTGGAAACAGAAAATAAAAAATGTGCGGGAAGTGGGAGTAGTTAAAGAAAGACTAAATGGATGAGGCCTTTGAAAGAGGAATTGTAAGGGAAAAATTCAGGCTATCGGTGAATATAAGGAGATATCCCTGATCATGGTGGAAGGAGAAACATTGTCCTACCCTCTGTCTCAAAAAGATTAAAAAATAATTTTTTTAAAGTACGAATTAGTTTGCTCTGCCTTGGCCTTTTACTTTTTACCCCTTATGTCAATATAGACATTATTTTACAATTTTCTTTTCTTCTTACCTTTTTACATTATGAAAAATGTAGGCCTTTTGCTGAAAATTATTCTAAGGTCCAGATAATTTTTATAAATCTGAAGTTCATTTTTCAGTTGTAGAATACACATTTTTTCTTGGTCACCACATAGATGGTTGGTGTGCAGGCAGCTTTTTCGAGTTTGAAGTGTGGTATTCTAAGGTTTGGGAACAGTTAAGCATCAGAAGTATTCACAAGATACACAGCAACACACTAATACAACCTTAAGGAGGAGGTACTATAACACCGTCCCCACATGGTCCATGCACCTTAGCACTCTTACTTTGCTTTTTGGTTCCAAGTTCCCTGTTTAAAGCAGAGAAAATGTTTAGTATGCCTCATGTATAATGTATACAAAGGCATTCTGGGGCCATATTATGAATAGTGCGCACTTTCCCTGTTTGCGCCATTACGTACCATTCAAAATGTGCACAGGTGGATACAGGGACAGTGCACTGTATTACAAAGAATACGCTGCCCCCAGCACAGCTGCAAACTGGTGCCATGGTGGCAGCGCATTCACGTGAAATACGGAGCAGCTGTTTAAAAGCTGCTCCGTGTTTCACAGTGCAGCTGGAAACCTGCCTGCACTTAGGGGAGAGAGATCCCTTGAAGATGGTTGCAGGCAGTGACTGCACTGCCTTCAGGGGGATGTTTGGGGGGGTCCAGGGGACCCTATTGTAACCTTAAAAGGGCTGCGTTTAGTAGGGGCACAAAAATGCGCCAACTTTTTGTGATGCTCTTTCAGTGCACCTTCTAAAGGCATGTTTACATAATACATCAAAGATGCTGAGGCAAACCAATTCCCTTATTTGCGTGGGGCCAGGCTCCCATGCATATTAAGGAACACTCTCTTATAATAGAGCTGGTGCAACATGTGCCACAGCACTATCAATATTACAGAAAGAGACCAGAAGCGTCTGCAGCCCCCTCTGTAATACCGTTGTGATCCGGGGCCGCATAAAGTGGGCACACATGCCCATTGCGATCCCAGGGCACAATGTATAACACAGCCCCTGGAGCACTTATCCAGTAAGCTTGTATAAACTCCAATTCTCTCTCAACATTCCACTTTTTCTGTACCCCTTAGTTTTCTTATGGCTTGTTTTAACCCCATTCTGGCGCTCTCTTCAGTCTTTTTCCCTTTTTTAATAAGGTACGGTCTTCTTGGTAATTCGTTTCTGTCATTTTTCTGGCAATTATGTATTTGTAATGGTTATGATTGTCAAATGTTCCCTCTGCCTCTTGGCATTCTGTGAGTTTTGAGCTCTGGCTTATGACATTTCTGGTTAAAGACTAATTCTCTGGAACATCTCACGAAAAAGTCTGAGACTGAAAATCTTTCCAGCAAGAATATAAATAAACTTGATTGTTCTGTCACTACTTTTAGGAATATAATTTCAACTTTATTGTAATAAAGTCTAAGGGCCTTATTACGAGTTTGGTGGTCCGACTGCCATTGGACCGCGTCTGCCCCCGCCAGCAGCCCACGGCGCTGGTGGACCAAAGATTGCCATATTGCAAGTTGACCAAGGGCCCGCGGTGTGACTAATATATTGATGCCTTTATGTGCATTTCGACTGTAAATGTGTCGGATGCACACATATGTATGATATTTGTGGAAAAATACCACATACCCATTACCGGGGTTCAGCTCATATATGGGCAGTTATGGCAATGGGTATATTGTTCGAAAAGGACCCACCTGTAGATCGCCGCAAACAGGGTTGTAATCCTCGGCATGAAGATCCTGCTGTGAATGAGGAACCTAGACAAAGGGATACATGTCGAATCTGCCTGGTAGAAGAAGAAAGGGGTGAGTACGTACCCCAAATCCTTTGTCACCGCCACCTTGAAGCAGGCAGGCGGACCGCTGCGGTCTGTTTGGTGAACAGGCAACTCGTAATAAGATTGCGGTGCAGCTCCCCAGTACCTCCTTATGGCGACTGCCTTACCACGCCACAAACCCTTTGCTGCTGGCTGCCTCTGTGGTCCAGCAACGGTCATCGCGCTCAGGCGGCAGTCTTCGCAAAATCTGCCCAACGCGCACGTAATAAGGCGGTCGACCCGCTGAGCTCACAGCGCGCCACAGGAGCCGACAGTACCCCCAAACGTGTAATAAGGCCCTCAGTATGTTTTACCTCACTCTTAGCATTCCTATTCACCAAGTATTCTTGATCAGAATTGAGAGGAACATTCACTGGGCAGCTTCAGTATTGATCAAAGAGCACTCTTCTATGACCTTAGTCTCAGATATCAGGGATTCTGATCTCTTCATTGTGCTTCCCTGGATCCTCTGTCTATTCCGTAGATGCCGAGCCCCACAAGGGAAACTTATTCTACAGTGAATGTACCATCCCATAATTTAGATCAGCTAAAGACTCTAGGATTGTTACTGGAAAAAAATCTAACATTCGTTTTTTAAAGAAATTTGGTTCCTGCAAAGCTTCAAAATAGCGTAACTGTTTGCACCTCTGTGCTGAAGAGGAAGCATGATGACAATGGTAGTGGGTGTTTAGCTGCATGTATTCAGATAACAAAGTGCCTTTGATTGCCCCTAAATAATCTAAAACCTTTCCTTGTGATTGCTTATTTCTCTATCAGTGAAGATGACAATAGTGGTATTACTCGTGCAGGCTCAGTCACATAATTCCAGATAACCAGTGCCTTAGTTTGCCCCACGAGTCTAATCCCAGCCATTGTGATTGTCTGTTTCTCTCTCTGGCACCCACGATGGAGATGATAAAAATAGTACTCAAGCAGATGCACACATAAGCCCAGAGAAACAAAAGTGCCTTACGTTGCCCTCAAAGAGTTTTTGCCAGCCATGTGGTTGGTGATTCCTTTCTTTGGCACCGAAGAAGGGTCATGATATTGGTTGAACTCATGCAGATGTGCTAACTGAATTCGTACAGCCAAAAGTGCCTTAGATTGAACATAAACAGCTAATGCCAACGTTCATGATGTCTCGCATGTGTTGTTGGTAGAGCCAGATGGGGACCCTTGGACTCGGAATTCCTCCAGGGCACCAAATGGAATGTGGTTTTTTGTGGGTTTTTTTTCTCTTGATGCATAAATACTGTAATGTGAAGCCTCCTTTAGAATGCAATGGTAGTATTTATCGGAGTAAGATTAGGATCATTGAATATTGCTTTTTATGATACACTCATTAAAGCTCTTTTGAAGATACACATGGCAAGCTCCTGTATTTTTAGGCACTGTTTTAAGAATGGAGAAAATATACTCTTTCGTAGAATTGTATACTCTCTTGTCCCCATTCCTGTGGCTAGTTCTGTCACTGGCAAGTTGAGGCACTTTCTCCCTCACTTCTGCAAAGGAGTCTCAGTTAATAGATCAATAGGGGATAATGCTTCATCCTAATGGCAGGAGAGAAGGCAAGAATAGTACCTTCTGCAATAACAATTTGCAATCCTTTCCATGACGATCTATCAGAATCTTTCTTCTCGCTCAGAATAGCAGTCTGCAAATTGAAAATAGATTTTAGAAAGGATGATTTGGCCGAGTAAATGGTGGACTAACATTCAGTACTCTTCTAATTGAGTGAACAGATTGTCAAGAAACAGTTGTTTTAGCGGTACATTGTAAAATACCTGAGATTGAACAGTCAAATGCCTTTTTTCAGTGCTCAGTGTAGGCCTTTCTGATTCTCCAAGGGTCCATGGAGTTGAGGTGCCTGATGTGAATGTTGACATTGTGCAATTCCCTCCTATGTCTACAGAGAAATATATTATGGAGTTATGTACGACAGCAAGGTAAATGTATACTTTACCTCTATTATGAGTTAGTATTGTGCTTTTCAAAAGTTGTATGTCACAGAGTTAAGCTAAGATGGTGCATGAAGTCTTGCAAACATTCTAATGTTGGACTTTAGAAGCTATTAAGCACTGGAAGAAATTTCAAAACAAACTGCAGACATGTTCTTAATGCCATTTCCTGGTGACAACAGTATGATTTTTGGCTTCATACCTTGAGGTCTATGAACTTTTAACATTGTTGAACTATTTCTGCTGAAGGGTGGGTAATGCTTCCATGATAGTTCGTTTTAAGTTACTAGGCAAGAGTAGCTATGTTGTAAAAAATGCTGGTCACACAGGGCTTGTTTAAAATTGAGTTGGGTATTTTATTTCAAACAGCTGGTTTATAGTAAAATAGGTCTGAAACACCCCTTGTTTTTCCCTTCAACTAAAGACATGCCAGAATGTTTGCGAATGACGGGACCGGATCAATTCAACAATAAAAAGAACGTCAGTCCTCTTGTGGAGGAAATTAAATCTCCCTGGCACTACCTCAAACTTTCTCTTAAAGGACTCTTTTCAAATATATATGTGAGAATGACTCATGTCAGCTGAGAGTTAGAACCTTCCTTTGATAGCTGAAGAAAGAGTGGTCTCAGAAACTAAAGCTACTTAATTATTCTTTCCTGTTGGATATCTTTTAGTCTTGATGGAGAGATTCCTTTTTATTTCAGATTGGAGTGACCTTCTGGCTTTCATACCATGTAATTTTATTTGAGATGAAAATTTCGAGATGTTTCTATCGCTGGTCTTTGAAAAGTCTTGATTGCTACTTCCCTAAAATTATTTTATAAAGTAAATTCAGGATAACAGCGATCTTCTGTTGACAGACCATTGTCTTACTGTACTTTACATCATCTAGCAGAGGTCAGTGATAGCTATACATTTGTAACCTTGTGGGATTGGGTTTACAAGAATCAGATCAGCCCCATATGTTGCAAATCATCTGAATGAGTAGCCCTCACAAGCACATCTGCTAAACTGTAAAAACAAGACATAAGACAAAACTGTAACCCATAGATAGTACATTTTTAAGAATGGTTCCAAAATGGAATAATATTTACCTAATACACTTATTTCCATAAATCCTTTGTTGATTACTGGATCATTTAGCTTAACGAATATTTTAGTTATATTTGTTTTCAAATGTTAGATATATTTTTACTTTCTACAAAACCACTGTTCTTGGGAGAGGTGGGAGGGACATCAATGAACAAACTGTCGCCCCAGGAGTTAATGCCTCCATCTCCAAGAGTAGACCTATAGATCACATATAGCAAAGCTATGGTTATTTGCTAGATCTTGTGTAAACCAGAGAGAAATCAAGTCAGGCATTCAATGAATGTCTTAGATTCCAGTGCACTAAATTTATTGTTAATTGTAGTTGCCACTGCTGTATATCGATAGCCCATATATGAGTGCATATATTGAACATAGGTTAAAGGGCTTATTGGGCTCTAATCAGCGCTATGCAGAGAAAGTGCTGTAAATTAAATGTATGAATACATAAATAACATTTTTGTAAGTAATATCTGAATCTATAAGTTTGATGCTATTCTTCTCTTTCTGTAAAGGTTGTTGTTTTATGTTTGAAACTGGTACAGTACTTAGTAGCATGGCTCTTATGTAACCTTTATATGATATCCACTTAATTTCTGTTTTTGTGTGGTCTTTCCTAATGTGCTTCTTGTTACCCTTTCTTATTTTATTGTGTTATTTATTTATATATTTAATAGTTTTACATTTAATTGTGAAAGTGAGCTTATTGTATATCATATATGTAATATATATATACAACTTTTAAATAAACTACATATCAAATAATATAGAGAGAAGAAAAAATAAAAATATTTCTTATAAAGTTTTAACTTATTCTTTAATTATTTTACTTTTTGAAAAATATTGTTTGTATTGAGGCATATTTCATTTGTGTTCGTTCGGATTAATGAATTGTAGAATTGAATCTTCACTGAATTTAAATTCACAGCAGCTATACAATAAGTGTCCCTCCGATGTTCCACATTTGTGCAATTCAATAATATATGACACATTGTTTCTTTTCACAGTGCACATGGTCAACAAAGAATCTGATCCCTGTTCAGCCTAAACACACATTCATCACATCCAGGATCAGCAGTTGGTTGTAGCATCCATCTACTTTCAGGGTCCATTAGGGTCCTGACATACAGTTGCTTCTCCCAACCTCTTAGATTCCTTGCAAATGGGCCACAGGACAATTAAGACCTACTCCTGGATAAGTCAATCTCAAACATAATTTCACCTTTTGATGACCACTTGTTTGAGCTGACCCAGAGTAGCTAATGGAACTATGAATATCCTATTAAGATCTGAAATAGCATTCACCTACTCCATTCATCTACTGATATACAAAAAGTGGGTGCGTACCACAGACATGTTCCAGATGTCTCCTAATTTACCCAATAAACTGTCTAGGTTGGCACATTCTAATTAATAGAATAGCTCAGTGATCAAATGGCATCTGATTTAACAAGGAACAGTCTAAGTTATATGCCTCACTTTGATAGGAGGGAAGTTATGCCATCCAATGGCTTGCCTCCATAATACTACTGAAGAAAATCCAGATCCCATTTAGTCTTCAAAATTCATGTGGAAGTCCCAAGATCGTTTAGGGGCACAAGATCATCTGCCGTTGATTTGGTTTGCCTAGCGTTATGTATTCTATGCCATTGGCTTTTACTGTACTGTGATCTGTATAATCTTCTTTTATATTATACTGTTTTTCAAGTTTATCAATAATTGGCTTTTTGAGAACCTATTAATGTATGTATTTCATTTATTTTAATTCGTATTATATATTGGTGTATCATACATAATAGTAAATGAATGCTAGTGTTGCCCATTTCCTAAGTAATACAGTATGAAGACCTATTACAAGTGAATTCAAACAGCGCAATCTAGCACACAACATGTGGTGATGGCCATGTACCTATGAATCTAATAACCATATTGGTTAGTAATATGAGCATGTAACTGAAGATGTTAGCTTTCAGTATATGTTTTGTTTATAGACATTTGTGATTCAGAAGTAAAGGATAAACAGGTGTGGCATTTTAAATGTATGCCCTGACCTCAAGGAAAGGATGTGTGGTGTAAGGAACAGTGTGAAATGTTCAATGCTTACCTTCTCGTGGTGGTTCAGTCAGTCACTTTCTATATTCAACATCCTGGCCACTAATCAGGGGCAAGTTACATTTTAATCGGGAATCAACTTTCAGAGGGCAATGGAATTGGTTCAAGAAGTAGTAACATAGATACAGTACACGTCTCAGGGATCGTTAGTCACAGTTGCATAACTAGCACGGTCCAAAATACTTGTCATTAGTGTTTGTGGTACTCTGTCGTCATTAACTTTCTTTTTTCCAAACTGGTTTGAAAGTGCCTGGATGACTGGGCAGACCAGAAAAAGCTTCTCAAATCAATGCTGTGTTTGGAGCTCCTATACAAGAGATTCCCTGTGGGCCCATGAGCTCTTTGCCATTACATATGCATCAACTGTCACCACGTCTGTTTTTCTCCCTGTGTGGCAGCATGCAGGGATAGGCTTGCCCATACTAACCCTTTTGTGTAATTCTGTTCTTTTTCTGACTGCTTTGATTGGATATGACTGCAGCTAAAAGAGATGATGCTCTCGGATGCAGAAATCTAAACCCTCCCTCCGCTTGAGGAGTGGCGAAGGGGGTTCCACCTCTGCATGAGCATGCACAAGGCTGTATATGAAACCATGGGCTTCCCTGACAACTGCATACACAATGTAAAGGCAATGGGCAGACTGTCTGGGAATTATCATTAATCCAGGGGGCTACCCTACTGAAATATTCGAGGCAGAAATGCATAATTACAGGGTTGAATTGGTTGGGTATTCTTTTGTGTCTGCCAGGCTTGGGCTTCTAATAGGCAACAGAGGCATGTTTTGAGGAACCTCTGCTCAACATTCCCTCCTAGAAGGGAAGGATACCAGCATCACATTGACACCTGTTCTCAATAACAGAAGCACACTTTTCCAGATCCAGGTGGTGGGCAGGTACAGTTTGTCAAGGTATATCCTATGTGGATTGGCACCAACAATACTATTTGGTCACAGAGGAAGGGATGGTTCTGTGAACTCTTGCTTTACACAACATGGCAGAGGCGTCTTAGCATGTGCTAGGCAGATGGAGCGCCTGCTGGACCTAGGATTGAAAAGCGTGGAACCAAACTGTCCAGTGGCCGTGAGATGCTAGGGAGAGACTAAAGAAAGTGGTAGATACTTGGTCATGCTCACCTCTTTCCCACGGAGGGCGAGGCCATTCTGCCCCTCCCACTTGCTCAGGTAGAGTGAGGCTCTTCAAATCCTTCATTGTTGTGCCAGCCCACTGCACCTTGCGCTTACACTAAGTGGTGTCACAACCCACCCCATTTCAACACTGGCTGCTGGTAATCTCAACTAGCGATGATCTTGTGGGCACCACTCAACTATAAGGACCGAATATTTCTGGTGTGCTACTCAATTCGCTGCTGGGTTCAAGACCTCAACACAAATGTTTGACCCTCTCATGGGCAATGGACGGGTAGAAGGCCAAGTAAGCCTTGTGAGTTTATCACCATGCACAATCTGCTATGTGTCCACTTCTCAGATGAGGCTACTGGGGTTTTCCTATGCATCCTGCTCGCCCATTGTTCCCCGTCCGTTGTTCCCCGCCCGTCATACCACCCTCACCTGTATATCTTGAGCAGTTCAAGAAGTGTACATGCTTTCGTTGCTGGAACCTTACTGGTGTTGCTCATGGATTCCACACCTGCAGGCCGTGGTGCCAGTTCGCCACCCCTTGCACGCCCACCGTCTGGTCATGTGCACAGTCTGCACCTCTATGGACTGAGAGTATATTGCTGGTGCATGCCTTACTTCTTGGCTGACGATTCAGAAAAGGGGGGTGGTGATGAACAGAGTGTCTGAATTAAGCAGACCACTCTTACCCAGTCCAAAGATCAGGGCTTAATCCATCACCGTTATTTAGCTCACTGCCCCATCCCAGCTCAGAACCTGGCTATATGCAAATTAGTCTGTCCCTGGCCCAGTGCATCATGGGAACAGGGCAGACCAAACTACCAAGCCAATTCTTCACCAGAAAGGATACAAGCTACCGGGGACCGGTTTCTGGCATTTCAGCCTCGTCGGCCCGGCTTGCTTGAATCCTGATGGAGCAGTGAGCAAGGGACTCATGTCTGAGTATACCCTGCCACACCTATAGTGGCCAAAAACGATTCAGAAAAGGGGGTGGTGATGAACAGAGTGTCTGAATTAAGCAGACCACTCTTGCCCAGTCCAAAGATCAGGGCTTAATCCATCACCGTTATTTAGCTCACTGCCCCATCCCAGCTCAGAACCTGGCTATATGCAAATTAGTCTGTCCCTGGCCCAGTGCATCATGGGAACAGGGCAGACCAAACTACCAAGCCAATTCTTCACCAGAAAGGATACAAGCTACCGGGGACCGGTTTCTGGCATTTCAGCCTCGTCGGCCCGGCTTGCTTGAATCCTGATGGAGCAGTGAGCAAGGGACTCATGTCTGAGTATACCCTGCCACACCTAAAGTGGCCAAAAACGATTCAGAAAAGGGGGTGGTGATGAACAGAGTGTCTGAATTAAGCAGACCACTCTTACCCAGTCCAAAGATCAGGGCTTAATCCATCACCGTTTGTCCACCCTAAGCGTGGAAGGGTATACTCAGATGTGAGTCCCTTGCTCATTGCACCATCAGGATTCAAGCAAGCCGGGCCGACGACGCCTGAAATGGCAGAAACCGGTCCCCGGAAGCTTGTTTCCTTCCCAGTGTAAGAGTTGGCTTGGTAGTTTGGTTTGCCCTGTTCCCATCATGCACTGGGACAGGAACAGACTAATTTGCATATAGCCAGGTTCTGAACTGGGATGGTGCAGTGAGCTAAAAAACGGTGTTGGATCTAGCCCTGATCTCTTGACTGGGTGAGAGTATTCTGCTTAATTCAGAAACTCTGTCCATCACCACCCCTTGTTGTTAAATACTTCTTGGCTGAGTCACAACCTCGCCCACATGTTTGGACCCTCTCCTGGGCCATGGGCAAGTCGAGTGGTAACTATTTCTGGTGAGTTTGATGCCATGCATGATTTGCCTCTTGAGTCTTCTTCTAAGATCGCACTCATGAGGTTTTCCAGGCATGCATGCCCGATCTTTCCTCCTCCAATCCCGCTCCCTCGCCTGTATATCATCGAGTCAAGAACCGGGTGTGTTGCTTTTGCTACTGCTTGGCTGGTGCAGCTTGGCTATCGCATGTCTTCTCCAATATCCACCACCATACTAGTCACGTTACAAAATAAACTCAATGCCAAGAGGGCAGATGGCACTCGACCGAGTAGCGGGAACCCTAGCACATAGTCTGGGACATATGTTCTACTCCATGGCAGCCCTTTGTCGAAGCCTAGCTGTGAAATAGGAGATGACGTTGCTAGCCAGTGGAATGTGTGAGAAGTAATGACTGCGTGATATAGGAAGGTGAGATATGCTGGGCGGTTGGTGAAACAAACTGTCCGGGAAATGCTCTAAAAGTAAGTGCCATGAGTTGGTGGTGGGAAGGCAAAAGGAATCAGGACAAAGAACACAGATGAGAACGGGAATATGATACGACAAAGAGTGCCATTAAAAATGCCTCTGACAAAGAAACCACCACAACAAACTGACAAAGTAAGAAAACCAAAATATCGAGTCTGTTAATACCATTGAAGCCAATGGGGGAAATGTTTTGCACAAAAGGTAAGAAAAAAATGAGTTTGGGTTAAGAAGAGGGCTTTATTACAGACTCGGTTTAAATTAAAGGTTACTATAAGGGCTTGGGTTATAGAAATTGACATGCTTAGGGTCACGAATAGGGTTAAGGACTAGGGAAAAAGAAACATTAGAGGTAAGGTACAAAGAGCGAGGTGAGAAGCACGCTGCAGTCTAACTTGACTGCGGGCTACCCTTTATGGAAAACACATTATTGATGCTAAGTAGAGTGGCCTGTGTGTCGCTGTACAGTAAACTAATTTGTAGTGGAAACCCTTCCTGGTCACAAGGAACTCCCCATACACATATTTAGGCATCTAAAATATGGACAATTTGCAGCAGAAAGACAACTTGTCAACAGTTTAATTGGAATTGGAAAGAAGCCATCTGTTTGGTCTTGAAAGCTGGCCAGTAAATTATGTAATTAGCCAAATTAAGATATCTCAATATTGAGTTTGACTAACTAAAAGAGCTTCTCTCAGAAAAGTAACAGAACACGAACTAAAACATGAAATTAATTATAAATATCAGCTCATATTCCATTAGCACCTTGCAGTACAGTGACGTCAGTACAGTACTTGATTATGCCTCTGTAAATTAATATATATGATATAAGTGAGTTCATTTATAATCATGTGCTTCATAAGACTGGAATGGATGAGCTTTCTGGTCGTCAAATGTGATCAATATATTTAAAATAACAATGTTGTTATAAGTGTTACATGTAGATTGCTTTGCTGATGCAGTTTTCATCTTGTGACATAAAGCTAAGTTCTTTTATAAGGTTTGCAGTGTTGCGTTGTTATTCACACTTTGCCCGTGGTACACAGTCTGTATGCCAGGGACGAAATTCCAAAGGCAACTCGAAACGGAACGCCTGCTCTCGAAATAAATGCTTCAGGTCAGCCGAGAGGGGTATTGAATGTCTGAGTCCCGTCCTGTCGAGTAACCAACCGTGAATTCAGCACTTCTCTCTAGAGACAAAATGTAAGCATAGACTTGAGGCACAGTCTGTCTTCTCTTTCTTTGGTTCAGAAGACAAAACTTTTTTTTTCCAGTCCGAATTGAAGATGCGAAGGGGCATCTTTTTCTCATCTGGCATCTGGAAGACTCTTCCCTGCGACCTTCACTGGACATACGGCCAGATTCATCAATGTCCCGTTTTGCGAGTCCTTAATAGCGATTATTAAGGAATCGCTATTAAAGACTCGCAAAACGGGATTCATTTAGAAATCGCAAAAAAAAATGTGATTTCTACAGCTTCCTTATAGGATGCGATTTCAAGGGTGCCAGGGGTGTCCAAAGGACACCCTGTAACACCCCTGAAATGAAAATGTAGACTGATGTTGCGCACACACATGTCCAAAGGACATGTGTGTATGTAACATACAACTTAGAAAAATGCACTAAAGTGAATTTTTCTAAGTTTTCGCTATTTACCACGAAGTCAGACTTCGCGGTAAATAGCGGCCAAAAATTGCGAATTCGCAATTCTAAAATGGTTCATGAATTGCATTAAGGAATCTCAAATAGAGATTCCATAAATGCAATTCCTCGCAATATAGCGATTTAGCATTTTGCAATTTTTGCATTTGGGAAGATGAATCCCAAATGCAAAAATTGAGCTCGCAAAGGGCCAGATTCTCAGAATCTGGCCCTTTGCGTGCCGATTTTCCCTTGATGAATCTGGCTGATAGAACCATCTGTGGTTTAGGAAAAAAAAGAAAACTTGTATTTTTCAAAGGTTAAGTCATCCTTAGCTGTTTATCCTTAATTCTCATTTTAAGTCCCCACATTTGAAAAGACAGGGGGTTTTCTAAGCGCCGTGATATCTCTTAGGCCGGGGATGAGTGTCTGTGCTATATAAATACAGTAAATAAATAAATACAATGTCACCTTGCTGCGCTGCGTTGAGTGACAGGGAGAGGGCAGGAATGGGTCATATTTATAATTGTATGGCACATTCCTGTCTTCTCCTCGGGCTGGCACACTATGTGCTGCCTAGCACCCACACAGGCACCCTTGCACCATATTGCAAAGGTGCCTGCATTGCTGGCAGGATTGTTTTTTGTGCTGGGATGGGCACTTTCTTGAACAAAAACAGTCCTTTGAGGCTTTTTCACTTTTTGTGTGTACTGCAGAATGCAGTACGCTCACAGAAAGAGGAATAAGCAAGGAGAAATAAAGATATTTCTCCTCCCCTAGTTACTCCACTCATGGTACACCACTCATGGTAAATCTGGGAATGTGCCAAAATGCATGTGTGGATGCCTTGGCACACCCACGCTCCACCCATGGAACACTTCCCTGGCTCAGTTTCTCCATTTTCACCAAGCACCACAGGGCCACGCAAAGTGGCTTACATGGCTTTTTAAAGGTTATATGATGTTACAACGCATTCCGTTGCAACGCATGCCTTTTCCACGTATGCGTTACAACGGAATGCCATTACCACGCATATGGTTTACCACGAAAATGCCTTTACCACGCATAGTTTAACAACGTTTTTCGTTGTTTAACTATGCATGATATTGGCATTCTCATGTTAAACCGACTGCATGATTGATTATGTAGTTCAAATCTATATATGTTGGTTTTTTTTTTTTTTTTTTTTTCAAAAACCTTTATTTGAGCAAGCATAGAAAAATACAAGAATGGGCCTACAACCTCACGGGCTGGCCGCTAATCATAAGGCACAAGGAAAGAAAGAGAAATGTACTCCCGTGGTCAGGCACAAATCAAGTACCAAGCATTACTCCAAACATATCACAGAGCATATTGATTTTCTGTTTTATACATAAAAACAACAAACACTAAAAAAGGCGAATGCATAGTAATCAAGGTCAGCCCAAAGAACGGAGGGGATGGTCAACAATCAGGAGAACATAACAAGAGCCCTGAGACTCTAATAAGATCGGGGGGGAGCAGCGGGGAGAACCGGAAATTCACAAAACAGTATGAAAAGGTTCCGGGAACGCTCGCCTAGGGAGATAGGATAACATCAGTAGTGCCAACAAGGGGAGGGGTACAGATATCCCCACGATATTCATTCCACTGGCCCCAAATCTTCGTCCACGCCCTGGGTCTGCCCCTGGCCACATATACAGTCTTCTCACGAAACATGGACCAGTCCATGTTGTCCTCCCATTTTGAAACCTCAGGGGGTCTGGATGCGCCCCAGAGTTGCGCAATATCCCGTTTTGCAATCATGTAACCCAAGGTAGCCCATCTGGTCTGGGCTACAGAGTAGTCAGTGGGTTCCCACGCATTCAACAGACACCGTCGCGTCTCCGGCCGCAGGGCAACACCAGTCACAGCAGTCATCGCCTCAAGCACAGCAGTCCAGTAGGCCGCCACCACTGGGCATTCCCAAAGAATATGTAAAAAAGTAGCACTCGACCCACAACCACGCTTACATAACCCATCCGGGGAAAAGCCCATTGTCACCAGACGCGGACCAGTGACATATACACGATGAAGGATTTTAAGTTGAACCAAACGGAGACGGGCAGGAATGGCTACCTCCTTCGGAGAAGAGAGTGCCGATTGCCAATCCTCGTCGTCCAGTTCCAACCCATCGCCGACCCAAACCTCCCGAAGTCGGACCAATAAGTCTGCCCGATTATTGATCAGTTTCTTATAGATCAGGGAAATAGTGCTATCAGGCAGGTGGCCATCAAGGACACGATCTTCGAGGGGGGAAGACTCGGGCAGGGTCTCAGCAGGAGTCAGGACCGAGGCGAGGGCGTGTCGGACCTGCAGATAGCGAAAAAATTCTCTACCATTCAAACCGTATTCCGCCTGGAGGGTCTGGAATGACTTCACACTACCTTTCGAACAGACATCACCCACCTTACATATCCCAATCATATCCCAGCGGTCAAAGCCCTTAGTAGACCAGAGGCACCCCAAACGTTCAGAGGCATAAAGCGGTGTCGCCAGTGTCATTCGATCCTCCCATCCCAAACTCTCATTCGCGGCTCGCCACACAGTGACTGCACTCCTAGACGGACCCACAAGATGGCGCCCGGCTGATCTAGAATAAAGCGCTCTATTAAAGTCCCCACCCGGCAGCTGGAGTCTATCCATCTCAAATGCAGGATTTCGACCCGGTGAAAACATCACGTGATTAATAGCAGACAACTGGGAGGCCCAGTAATATCTCTTGATGTCGGGGAGCGCCATGCCCCCGTCGTACCAAGGGATGGTGAGTTTCGCAAGGGCAATACGTGGACGCCCGTCCCAAATCAATTGCCTTTGAAGACCCTCGATCTCTCGGAAATAGGTCTTGGGGACGTCGTCAAAAGAAGTCTGGAGCGCATAAAGGAACCGCGGCAAGGACATCATTTTAAACAGAGCCGCCCTGCCCAGAGGAGACAAAGGGAGCTTACGCCAACGGGCCACGTCCAGTCGCAATCTAAGCAACGGGGGGAGGAGATTACGCTCAAATCGGAGCGAGGAGTCCAACGTAATGAAGATCCCTAAATATTTGAAGCCAGACTGGACCACCTGGATAGGAAGTCTGCTTGGCAATGGGGGTAAAACACCCGAAAGAACATACACGCAGGACTTGGCCCAGTTGATAACGAGGCCTGAGTTGGCACCAAATGAAGTAAGAACATCAAATAAAACAGTCAGAGATTTACGCGGGGAGGTGAGATATAAAAGAATGTCGTCCGCGTAAAGTGAGACGCGGTCCTCAAAGTCCGGTGACCAGCGAATCCCTTTAAGCGAAGGCTCCCACCGAAGCCATGCAGCTAACGGTTCCAAGGCCAGTGCAAAAAGCAATGGAGACAAGGGGCAACCCTGACGGGTTCCCCTGCCAAGGTTGAAAGGGGTCGAAACTCTACCGTTTACCACTACTTGTGCTAGGGGCTCAGCATATAATAACTTGACCCAGCCAATAAACTCAGGCCCGAAACCAAACTTCTCAAGAGCCGCCCAAAGATAAGGCCATTCCACAGTGTCAAAAGCCATCGAGGCATCCAACGATGCCAAAATGGCCGGCTCCGTCAGAAGCCCCGCCCTCGCAATCGCACCGTGTAGACGACGTAGGTTAAGAGCCGTGTTGCGATGCGGGATAAAACCGGATTGATCTGGATGGACCAAGTCACTAATGACCGTCAGGAGGCGGGTCGCCAGGAGTTTCGCCAATACCTTGGGCTCAACATTCAGCAGGGATATGGGTCTATAGGATGAACAAAGGTCCCGCGGTTTACCATCCTTGGGGATGACAACTATCGTGGCCAGACGCTGATCATATGGTAGAATACCCCGTTCACGGGACTCCAGAAACATGGCGCGAAGATATGGTGCCACTCTGTCGGGACGTAGCTTGTACAGTTCAATTGGCAACCCGTTCGGGCCCAAAGCTTTGCCCGAACGGAGTGAACGGATGGCAGTAGCTATCTCATCAACAGTAAAGGGGGAATCCAACGCTACACGATCCAAATCGGAAACACTGGGCAGAGCTATATCACGCAACAGAAGGCGAGAGTCGGCCACATCCCTCACAGACACAGGGGTATAAACCACGCGAAAGTACTCAGCAAAACAGTCGACTATTCCAATCGGGTCCGTCACACTCGCACCACTCGATGACTGAATCACTGGCACCACACGATTAGCTCTCTCCTTCTTATCCAACCATGCCAGCAATTTACCCGCTTTGTCCCCCACATCATACAAACGACCCTGTTGCTCCCGAAACATCAATTTAGCAGCATCCGTGACCATAGATTTATAAGCAAATTGTTTCAGACCCAGGGCGTGGAGTTTCGCAGACGTGACACCCGATTCCAAAGCAGCCTCCAATGCAGAAATCTCTCCCTCAAGGTCCACCACCTCCCGATTCCTCGCCTTCTTAGCTTCAACAATAAGGGAGAGAGCCTGCCCCCGAATCACCGTCTTAAAGGCCTCCCATAGGGACACCGCAGAGGAGACCGACCCCTCGTTATCCAGAAAATATGCGTCCAAAGACTTAAGCAAAAGGCTGCGGGTCTCGGGGGAGGTAAGGTACCACGGGTTGATAGGAGCCACCCGGCCCACCGCCACCACTCCAACCTCAAAACGGAGCCAGAGCGGAGAGTGGTCGGAAATGCCCCTGGGTAGGTGTACAATCTCACGCACCGCCGGCGACTGAGCCGCAGGCATCAGGAAATAATCCAGTCTAGACAGACTCCCATGGGCCCCAGAGTGAAAGGTGTATTGAAGCTGAGCAGGATGCAAAAGCCTCCAGCAATCCACCAAGCCAAATGTATCCAAAAACCCACCCAACCACTGTTGGGCCGCAGGAGTATCTCTAGGGGGGTGGCGATCGTGTAGACCGGAGAACACCGAATTAAAATCACCAGCCATAAATAGAGTACTATCAGGGAGGTCCAACAACACACGGCCCAAATCGGAAAAGGTAGAAGTCTACAGGCCGGGGGGCACGTAAACCGTAAATAAGGAGAGGGCACGACCCTCATAGCGACCCACAAGGACAGCATACCGCCCCCAATCATCCAGAATCACATCATCAATAGCTAGGGGGAGGGAAGCCCGAACAAGGATACCCACACCCCTAGAACCCGAGGTAAACCCCGAATGTGCTACGAGGCGATAGCCCCACCTATTCATCGCATGACAAACATTGCCCACCAAATGAGTCTCCTGCAGGAAAACAATATCTGGAGATAAACGTCGTATACATTTCAACACCACACTCCGTTTGATACGATCCCCCAGACCGTTAACGTTCCACGAAACAAATCTCAACCCGCTACCCCCCATCCCACCCAGCAACGCCAAAACCCCCCACCAATGAGCATGACACAAGAAACATCATCAAATACAGGATAGAGTCGCCTGGAGAACAGAACACACAAACAACGAACTTCCCAACCGCCCACCCCCCAACAAACAAGAGAACACCCCCCACCCTGCACCCCTGCAAAAAGCTAAAAAGCCACCCCAACCTGCAGTGTGCCTGTCGCCCAAGAACCCCCATTCTACACAAAGACCCCGGAGGAGGAAAGGCTCCGTCCCACCCGCCACCCCGATCATGACCAATAACGAGAAAAATACATCAAATCACATAAGCAGTAAGGGAACGTAGGCATACACTCCTGGAAAGAGTTATTCAAAACAAGGCACCAGGTGAAGACGAAATGTTCAGCTCTCTACACCACCTTCAGCACCGCCCGGGTGGGCATCGGACTCAGTCTCAGGAGGTCGGTCAGGCAAGGAGTCCAGCCAGTCATTCACAGCATCCGGCCGATCAAAGAAAAAAGTTCGGTCATTGTGCTCAACCCGCAGCCTGGTCGGAAAAAGCATAGCGTAGCGCATCCCCATGTCCCTAAGACGCTTCTTGGCACCACGAAATCCCATTCGCTGCTTCTGGACCTGTTGGGAAAAGTCCGGATAAAAGTTCACCGTGGCATTCTCAAAGGCCACCGGGCCCTTCACACGTGATGCTTGCAGGATTGCGTCCCGATCCCTATAGTGGAAAAGTTTTGCAACAATAGGTCTCGGCGGGGCACCTGGCTTACCCTGGCCCCCCGGAACACGATGTGCACGCTCCACTGTGAAAAATTTACTCAGTCCAGATGGAGAGAGGTGGTTTTGGATCAGGTCTTCAACCAGGAGATCAACCGAGTGGGGTTCCGGATTCTCCGGAACACCAACCACGCGAACATTACAGCGACGTGCCCTGTTCTCAAAATCTTCCAAGCGCCGGGTCATGAAATCGTTCACCCTACGGAGATTGCCAATCTCCGTCTGCATTTCAGAGACGTCTGCCGTAAGGCTGGATGATTTGATGTCCAATGATTTCACCTTCTCATTGGTTTTTGATAGATCGGCTCGAATTAAGTTCACGTCAATGGCCACGGTGTCAATTTTGTGGGCCAAGGTTTCATACTGTTGGCCTATCGACTCCCTCATGCCAGAAATGGCGCCCATGACGTCCTGCAAGGAAGGCTCCGTCGACGCATCCACGATGTGGTCAGACGCGCTGGGACCGGCCAGGGCAGCTCCGGGGGACCCCTTAGAGTGGGTATAACGGTCCATGACGTTAGATTGGACCGGACCCCCGCGCAGAGGTGTCTTCGTCTTCCGTGTCTCCCGGTCCCCTCTGCCCGCCATCTCGGAGATGCGTCACAAGGAGATTCACCAGGGTCAACGGACCGGGCCCCAGAAAGGGAGGCCTCAGGACCAAAGGACCGCAACAGGGGTACCACTAGGATAGGGACAGCCAAGTAGGAGAGTAGTCCAGCCAAAGGCCCGACAGCCGACTCGTGCCCTGTACCCAGCTCTGGCCCGACTCTCTCGCCGATGTCTCAGTCAGAGGCAGAATCGAAACCGAAACTTAAGAAGGGGACCCACAAGTCCAATCCCCCTGCCGTTGTTGTTCAACTCCAAGACGGCCACTGAACCTCACCCAGTCCCGGGCGCACCTCAAGGGCGGAGCCCAAAAGTTCGAATCACCGTAGCTCCGGCACCCGGTGTCGAAATAAAGTTCTGAAAGGTCCAGGTAGATCAGCCCAACATCCTCTATACAAATCTTCGTGAAAAATCAGGATTTGTTCAGGATATTATGCCGGGAGTGGCGGGGGTCCGGGGAGCGCTGTGCTCACGCGGCCATCTCGGATGCCCGCCAAGCTCCTCCCCCTATATATGTTGTTTTAATTATGCCTAACCTAATAAATTATTATAATTAATAACTATACTTACATTTTCTTTCGACGGTATTCTCCTTCTTCTAACTCTTTAAGTGGTCCTTTCTCTATTTTTGATGCAGTACGTAGACGCACGTACGTAATCACGTCTGTTAGGGAGGCTCTTTCCATGAAGGACAGAGGCACATAAGAGCGTGTTTTAGGTAAGTTTTCTTTCTTTTTTTTTTTTAAACCCTCTTGTTTTTTTTGGGGGGGGGGAGACCCCCCAACCCCCCCTTTTTTTGCGACCTTTAACTCACGTTCCTTTACTACGTATTTCGTAGTAAAGGAATGCGTGGTAAAGGTTATAGTGGTAACCACGCATGCGTTGTAAAGCATGCGTGGTTAGTGCATTCGTGGAAACGGCTTTGTTGTAGTGGCTGTTTCCCCTTTTTAAATCTCATGTAGGATTTGCCTAGCTTTTGCTGACCCTAAATGTGTTTTTATTAGATCTCTACCCCATAAAATGTTGGAGAGTGGTCCTTACAAATGATTGGAGTTGTTAAAAATAATTAACAAGGGTAAGTGAAACTGTACCTACAGCTTTCAACTAAATCGGAAAGCGGCACTCGGCTGATGCTTTGTGCCAGAAAGTATCAATACAAATCACACCATCAGTCAGTAATCTGCACTTCTGCTGCATACTTCTAGCCACACATCCTCACCTTTTAGTTCCTCTTCTTGTGAATACCAGATGCCAGACTAGAGTTGTAGATTTTTTTCTCAGCAATTCCCTTGCTTGCCGGTAAGTGGCATCGAGACAGTCCCACCCCAGAATTGACGTTGGGGTCACATATAACTGTCACCCCTTCTGACAAGGATCAGGAATGTATATATATATATATATATATATATATATCACCACCTTCTGAATGTCGATTGTGCGATATACCCGTCTCTAGATATTGCTGGTATCTCTTCCTACTTGGTTAGTATTCTCTGGAGGAAGACACCTAAATGACATTTGAGGATGGGTTTTTGAAAATAATGCCATAGTGCTCTTCTATGCCAGATGATATGGAAACTTGGCAGCCATTTATTATTAGAGTCTAGTATCTCAGGGATCCCGCTTTTGATGAAGTTCACTTTTAATAAGCTACTCTGGAACAGACTTGGGGGGGCACCAGTGGGTTTTCTTATTGGTAAGTAAATGAATGCAGTGCTTTGCACCACATGAGCACCCCTGCAACCTTAGAAAAAAAAAACCTCCCCTTAATGACTTTCCTGTAGTGCTACAGGGTGTGTGGTATGTGTAGGTAGTTGGAGAACTGACCCTTGTGGAGAGCAAACCTATTCTAAAGTTTTACGTATGTCTTGGAATATATTTGATCTATTGTATGACCTACTTTTGTGATTCAACGCCCTCAAATCAATTTGATGTCGTCATTTCTTTGAGCATCCTCTCATCCCACCAGGGTGTCTTCTGCATGAGTCTGTTATCCTGCCTTGAAGCCTTCAGATGTACTCACCCTAACTGGAATCCTATCCACTGTGTCCATACATCACATATGATAGAAAGGCACACCCAGACTGGTATAACGTAGCTATTCATTTGCTTCCATTGGTAGTGTGTCTCAAAGGTGCAACGGTGCATCTGGGATCCCCGGTTACTCCTTGTATGCCAACTGGAAAGGGTCTTCATTTGGTGGCATTATGGTATCCCTGCCCACAGGTATTCTTGCAGGGATTTGTTCGACCCCAGTGGAAATCTTTTTAGGACATTTTTCATCAGCTCCTCTGGAGGACGTGCCCCATGAACAAAATTGGCTGCTCTTCTTGATGTTTTGATTTTCTAATTGTGACTATGAGCAGCTGTCAGTTTAGTTTAATGCATTCTCCCCTCCCTTGCCATATGCAGCCTAGGGCACTTAAAATTAGATAATTTCTGCCCGAGTTGCGGCTACTGACTGAGCTCCTCTCCACCTTGGTCATGGTAAATGATCAGTTAACACAAGATTACTTCCATCCCAGAGAACCTGTTGAATTTGGCCTAGGCTTACATGTCCTGAACCTTTTTAGTTGCCTATATAGGGCAGCATATCATCTGTGAATGCCACTGAAATTAATCAATTAGATGTAACATTAACCTATGCACATAATACAGGCAATAACCTCTCTCAATGTGCCAGAGCACACCCCGGATCCACGTTTGGCCCGTTCTCCTGCCACTTCTGTAAATGGTCCAGCATGGGGCACAGTCAAATAAGCAGCCAGGCTGATCCCAACCTTTCCAAACTATGTTATGTTATGTTATGTTATGTTATATGGGGGATTTCTATAGCGCTCAGCTACTCCGAGGAGTGTCCCGGCGCTTAAGATCCTTAACTGTACAGAAGGGCGGGAGAGCGGAAATACTTTACTGAGTGAAAAGCAGGGTTTTAAGACTCTTCCTGAAGGTAAGCAAATTGCCAGTGGTTCTTAAGGACAAAGGAAGGGCGTTCCAAAGCTGAGGAGCGAGGAGTTTGAACGTGCGTCCACCGCACCTAGCTCGCCGCGTAGCAGGGACCACGGCCAAGGCCAGGGTGGCAGATCTAAGTGATCTGGAAGGCAGATAGAACTTTATCCGTTTCCGGAGATACATGGCACCCAGGCCATGCAATGCCTTAAAGGCCATCGTTAATGTTTTAAAGACAATCCGCTTTTTAATCGGGAGCCAGTGAAGAGTAGTAAGAAGAGCACTGGCTCTGGCCCTCCTAGTGAGACCAAATATGGCACGCGCTGCCGAGTTCTGGACAACTTGCAGGCGAGAGAGGAGAATTTCAGGGAGGCCCAGGTACAGCACATTAGCATAATCTAGGCGGGAGCCAATCAGTGCCTGTACCGTAACTCTACGATGGTCAAATGACAATAGGGGCAGAAATGTCCGAATCATCTTTAAGATGGCAAGACATTTGCCCACCAGGGGTTTGAGCGTAAGGCCATTATCAATTTGTATCCCGAGATTTTTAGCGACCGCAGAGTCACTAGTAGGGGGAAACATAGCAACAGGCCACCAGGCCTTTCACCTGGGATCAGAGGGGCAGCCAAAAAAAAGTACCTCCGACTTATCGGAGTTGCACTTGAGGCTATTCCGCTGAAACCAGCTAAAAACAGCCCCAAGGCAATCCCTGATGCTCTCACCATCAAAGTCGGAGCCCTTGACGCACGTGAAAAGAAGCTGGTTATCATCAGCGAACGACACGATCTGAGCTCCATGAGCCTCCGCCAGAGCCGCCAGTGGGGACATATAGATGTTAAAAAGAGAGGGGCTCAATATAGAGCCCTGGGGCACTCCAACCTCCAATGGCGGCATCCTGGCAGAGAAAGGGGGAGCCCAGACCGTTTGTTGGCGATTGGCAAGGAAAGATTAAAACCAGCTGAACACCGACCCCCTAAGACCGATCTCCCAGAGTCTAGAAAGGAGACGGTCATGGGGGACGGTGTCGAAGGCCGCCGAAAGATCGAGCATCAATAACATGGCCTTTCCCCCAGCGTCCAGAGTTTCCCTTATGGCCTCAGTGACTTCGAGCAGCGCTGTCTCGGTGCTCATATTAGATCGAAACCCTGACTGCGACACGTGTAAGATATTATGTAACTCAAGAAAGTTGGCAAGAGTATGATGGGCATGCTTCTCGACCACTTTCGCTAAGGCGGGCAGGAGGGAGAAGGGTCTATAATTTGCGTGGACTTCGGGGTCAAGATTGGGTTTCTTTAAAAGAGGCAAAATCAGGGCTTGTTTCCACTGCAAAGGGACAAATCCTGTGCTCAAAGAGAGATTAAGCACAGGGTTGATTAGGGGATTAAGCACGTGCGCCACTTTAGCGATAAATTTTGCAGGGCAGGGATCTAAGGGGGAGCCTGATTTTAATTTAGTCAACAGGTCCAGAGAGGTGGAAAGTCCCCAATAGAGGGGCTCATCTAGTTAGAAGGAGAGGGGGACCAATGTACTTCATGAATTGTAGGTGCACTGGCTGCCGCAAAAGAGGCCTGAATGGACTGGATTTTGTTAGCGAAAAAATTGGCCAACTCGGTGACCCAAGGCTCAGAATGGGTGTGCCTAGGGGTGCACCGGGGGGAGAGGTGAAATCCTTTACTACTCTAAAGATCTCTTTGCAAGAGTTAGAGGCTGCATCTATTCTTAGTGCAAAATAGGACTTCTTTCCTACATTGATGTCATGGTGGTATTCCCTAATCAGGTCTCTATAGGCTTTTTTGGAACTAAGGTCATAGTGCCTCCGCCATGCTCTTTCCGCTTTTTTGCACTGCCGCCGCTTCTCCGCCAGCACAGGAGAGAACCAGGGGGCGGACGCTCTAGAAGAATTAGTCTGGTGGGTCCGGAGGGGAGCGAGTTCATCCAGTTGACGGGTAAGCCAGGACTGCAGATATTCCAGATCATTCTCAAGCACCCCTGTCAACTGGCAAGGGTGGGTACATAAGGCCCGCGCCAGCATTTCGGGAGAGACCCTATGGAAGGCCCTGACATCCTGTGCTTGGCGGGCGGGCCCGCTGGGCGGCCCTTTCCCAAAATGAGTGATCTCAAATTCCACTAAATAGTGGTCGGGCCAAAGGACTGGTGCGAGGGAAGACATCTCAATCGGAATAGTGGAGAATACCTGGTCCAGAATGTGACCTTTGCTGTGCATAGCGGCCGATTGATAGGGGGTGAGTCCCAAGGGGGAAGTGATGTCCGACATTTTGATGCTGTCAGTGGCGTCTTCTATGTCCATGTGAATATTGAAATCTCCTACAAGTAGACAGTGATTGGACCTAAGGCAAAGCATGGAGATTACCGAATGCAGTTCTTCAAAGAAGGCCCCGTAGGGCCGGAGGCCTGTAAACCAAAAGCCCTATGCAAGATTGATTAGGCGACAGGGCAAGCAAGAATCCCAAGGTCTCGCAGCCCTGAATATCGTCTGTAGGTATGATAGAACACGCCGTACGTTTGTCTACCACCATGGCGACCCCCCCCCGCCCGATCGCTCTGTCTTTCCTAAAGATCACGTGGCTGGGGGGGGATCGAAGTGGCAATGTCTGGACCAGAGTTCTCTCCCAACCAAGTTTCAGTCGGGAAGAGACATGTGGGGTTTTTATCAGTAAGTAGGTCATGTACGTCCAATGCATGCTTTCCCAAGGATCTGGTGTTTAGTAACAGACAGTTGCTCTTAGTAGGTGGGGGTTCAGGGAGGGAGATGGCCCCTTTACCAGGTAGCCAGCCACATCCCGGGCAGCGCCTGTTGCCTTCAGGTAGTGTGGGAAAAACCGTGCAGCAATTGGGTCTAAGGTCCTTGAGAACGAAAAGCTCCTCCTGGGTATAGCTAATCATCCTAGCCTGCAAAGCAAGCCCGCCCTGCACCCGTGCGCCTCCGGGACGCTGACGGGCGCAGACGGGCTTTCCTTTGGCGCTCCTTAGGCGCGTCCGCTGCAGGCGACCGCTGCGCGGAGGGGAGTGCACCTAGTTGTAAGGCGTCGTTGGCCGGCCGGCGAGAGTCAGCACCACTAGACTGCCGCCCCGCGGGCCTGCCTACCCCCAAGATGGCCACAAAAGAAATGCGCGCCTGCAAGTCCCAGCGTACCCTTCAGCACCTCGATGTACTGGCTGAGAGGGTAGGGACACTGCGGGCAGAGCAGCGCGGCGCAAACAAGGGTGAATCAGGGATAAAAAAATCGAAAAGTGCTGAGAGGCCTAAGGTTACCCGGCTTTCCGCCTCAGGTGCCTGAAAGGAAAACAAAAGTGCAAAGTGCAATAAGTAGCAGCAGAACAGAAGTAGTCAGCTTCTAAAATACTGTAGTCAACCGCAAAATAAGAGACAGTACATCAGGTAAAATCAGGTTAAAATAAATGTTTAAAATCCGCTCGTAATCAGCGCAATAGTTATCACTCGCCCACACCCGGCATCGGCATCAGGTGAAATGAGTGAAGTGAGGATCTTGTATCTACCTTAACGCTGGATCATTTCCTAAACACTCCTCTGACATATGGGACCTCTGTAATGAAATGAATCCTGATCTTGTCTTCATCACGGAAACGTGGATGGATGACAATAACGCCCCAGATATTGCGAATGCATTACCAGCTAATTTCAAAATTAGCCAGCAAGATAGGCCTGGCCGCAGGGGAGGAGGGGTAGCAATCATGTTTAAAAACCATCTGACCTGCCAACCCGTGCAAGTTGCACCACAGAATGAACATGAACTACTCCCCTTCCAAATACTTAACGAAGGTCTGATCATTCTGGTGGGGGCAGTGATCTATAATCCCCAGGTCATCAAGCTGACCTAGGTACCAGGCTACTCACCCAACTTCTCCCAGTCTGCCTGAAATACAAGAACTACATGGTAATAGGGGACTTTAACGTACATTATGAAAGCAAAGAAAGCCCAGCCGTCTCTCAACTGGAGAGCGACATGCAGATACTTCAACTCAAACAAGGGACCTACCCATATAGCCGGCCACACACTTGACCTTCTCTTTTCCAATATCGAAGCCACTCGCATCCATGAGATCCAACCTTTACTCTGGACAGACCATTCGCTCGTAGCCTTTACATTGGGTCTACCAATTAAATCAACCAAGCTCTACAAACCCCGTCAGACATCGAACCGAGCGTGGAGGCTTGTCACTGAATCATCATTTCAAGCCCACTTCGTATGCTATAACGTAGACACCTTAAAAGATCTCCCAGTCTGCATAAGAGTCGCTAACCTTGAGTCAGAGATCTGTACAACACTGGATAAACTGGCCCCAATACAGAAACACAAGCAACGGCAAAGACCACACACCGAAAAATGGTACACCCCACAACTTAAAAAACTTAAGAGGAAATGCCAAAACCTCGAACATCTATGGAGATTCTCAAAAAATGATTCGGACAAAATAAGGTACAAATCAGAACTTAAATCCTACAATCATGCCATAAAAAACTCAAAAAAATTCCACTATGCCTACCGAATCAATGAGAACTGTAACTCCTCCAAAGAATTGTACAAAATAGTCAGAGAACTTAGCAAACCAGCTAGCATGTCTCAAACTCTACCTCCTTCAGTTGACGCATGCAAAAGAATAAGCGAATTCTTCTCAGATAAAATAAAGAAAATTTACTCCACTTTTAATATTCCCACCAATACTGACATAATGATCAGGGCCCCCTTGATTCCTCATCCAGATGCCACATCAAATATGTGCAATTTCACCCCCCTCCAAGAAAATGATGTACTAGAGGCTCGGCCATGAGTGAAATAAAATCGGGATCCCCGCTTGACCCATGCCCTCATTTTATTTCTGCTCAGATTGCCTCTGTTCTATGCCCATACATCACCCAACTCTTTAATAACTCCCTCAAAACTGCCATCTCTCCCGATAAATGGAAACATGCTTCAGTAATCCCCCTGTTAAAAAAAGCTGGATCCGATGTCCTCAATCCCGAAAACTACCGCCCTATATCCCAACTCCCCTATCTCTCCAAAGTCCTGGAAAAACTGGTGAACAAACAACTATCCGATTACCTAGAAACAGTTAGCCTGCTAGACCCATCACAGACGGTATTTATGACAAAAATAGCACAGAAGCAACACTGCTGGCTGTATCAGACAATATTAGATCCTGTACTGACCAAGGAGGGGCAGTCGTGCTGATACTGTTGGACCTGTCTGCAGCGTTCGACACGGTCTCGCACAAGAGTTAGAAACCCTTTATGAAAAAGGAATTCACTCAAAAGCACTGAGCTGGATCAGTTCCTTCCTAAGCAATCGAACACAATCTGATTTCCTCAGCCAATATCAATCCAAATCGAACCTCATCAGCTGTGGCGTCCCGTAGGGAGCCATTCTAAGTCCCACCTTATTTAATGCCTATGTCTCCTCACTGGCCAAAATCAGCAGGAAGTGGGGCATTGGCATTTGCTCCTATGCTGATGACACACAGCTGATGGTGACCCTGGATGAAAAGCCTGAGGTCACTAAATCAAATTACACAATTGCCTCACGGAAATGGCTCAATGGATGCATGAGCACTATTTAAAGCTGAACGCAGGGAAATCTGAGATCCTACTTTTTGGAGGCACCAAATCAGTCTGAGATCCTACTTGGTGGCCACTCACACTTGGCATTGCTCCAACTCCAAAACACTGCGCCAAAAATTTGAGCATCACCATTGATGACACCCTGTCCATGAAGGACCATGTACGGGCCCTTTGCGGCAAAGGCTTTGCAACCCTGAAACTCCTGGGCAGGCTCTTCCCCTGGATACCTCTGGACTGCAGAAGGTCTGCCACACAAGCTTTGCTGGTCAGTCAAATGGACTATGGGAATGCACTATTTAATAATAATAATAATAAAGAGCTTATAGAGCGCTCAGTAACGCCATCACGGCGTGTCCCCGCGCTAAGCTACCAGTGAAACCAGCATAGAAAACCCAGACTCTATGCCGTATATAGGTGTGTTTTGAGCAGAGCCCTGAACCGCAGTTCATTACCCTCCAGTCGCAACACAGGAGGTAGTTTGTTCCAATTTTGAGCTGCTAGTAGCGCGAAGGAACGACCACCTATTCTCGCCTTCCTGATCCTGGGGACTGTCAGCAAACCGGTACCCTCTGAACGGAGGGTCCTGGTAGGTTCATAGCGGCTGACTAGCTCCTTCAGATATGTCGGTGACTTGTCCCAGACAATCCGATGGCAAAAAAGGAGGCACTTAAATAGCACACGCTTCTTCACCGGCAGCCAATGAAGCGCATCCAGCGCCAGTTTCGAGCTAGCTCTCCTGGGTCTTCTTAACACCAGTCTGGCGGCGGAGTTCTGGATGACTTGTAGGCGACCTATGCTGCCCTCGGTTGCCCCAAGGAACAGAATGTTGCCATAATCTAACCGAGAGGTCACTAGTGCCTGCGTTAGTGTTCTTCTGGCCGATAAAGGGAGGAGGTCTAAGGTTTTGTTTAGGGTCTTTAGGACTCCAATTTGTGGGCATGAACGAGCTCCTGTTCTCGCGACTCCAAGTACTTCAGAACGCTGCCGCCAAACTTGTCTGCAACAAAGGCAGGCTAAGCTCGGCCACCACGTGCTTGAAGGCCTTGCACTGGCTACCCATGAGACAAAGAGCAGCTTTCAAGCTACTGAGCCACGCACACAAGGCTCTGTACCGAACCGGCCCTTTAATACTCCAGGAGAAAATCGAGTTTTATGTCCCCACTAGTAGCCTTCGCTCACTCCATTTAGCTCTGGCCAGAACTAAGCACATCAGGAAAGTGAGAACCGGCGGGCGATCATTCTCCTATCTGACAGCTAAGAAATGGAACGTGCTACCTCTTGATCTACGGCTCACTTCCAACTACACATTTTTTCGGAAAAAACTAAAAACTCATCTGCAGAGTATAGTAGTGTGGGATAGAGCGTAGTAGTGCAGACTAGAGTGGCGTAGAGTAGCATAGAGTGCAGTGGCATAGAGCGCTGTGATGCACAGTCGTGTGCAGTGGCACAAGGTAGAGTGGTGCAAAGTAGAGTACGTACAGTGGCATAGAGTCCAGTGGGGTAGAGCCATTAAGAGTACAGTGGCATAGAGTGTAGTGGGGTAGAGCCATGCAGAGTACAGTGGCATAGAGTGCAGTGGAGTAGAGCCATGCAGAGTACAGTGGCATAGAGTTGAGTGGTGCAGAGTAGAGATCAGCGACGTAAATTGGTGCAGTGGCATAGAGTTCAGTGGTGTAAAGTAGAGTGGTGTGAAGTAGAGTATCATAGAATGCAGCGACATAAAGTGCAGTGGCATGGAGTGGCCCAGGGTAGAGTGCAGTGCGCTAGAGTACAGTTGTGCAGAGTAGAGTGCAGTGGCATAGAGTACAGTGGTGCAGTGTAGAGTGTTGTCAGTGCAGTGGTTTATAGTGCAGTAGTATAGAGTTCAGTGGTGCAGAGTAGAGTGCAGTGGCGTGAAGTGCAGTAGCATAGAGTGGCATAGAGTAGATTGCCATAAAGTGAAGTGCTGTAGAGTAGAGTGTTGCAGATTAGAATAGTACCAGTAGAATACAGTCGCACAGAGTGGTGCAGAGGAGAGTGCAGTGGTGAAGATTACAGTGGTGCAGAGTAGAGTGTCATAAAGTGCAGTGCTATAAAGTGCAGTGGCATAGAGTGCAGTGGTGTAGAATGGAGTGGCATAGAGTAGATTGCAGTGGCATAGAGTTGAGTGGCATAGAGTGTAGTGGCAGGGAGTAGGGTTATGCAGAGTAGAATAAAGTAACAGAGATGCAGTGGTGCAGAGTAGAGTGGCATAGAGCAGAGTGCTGTGGCATTGGAGTACAGTTGTGTAGAGTAGAGTGGCATATAGTGTACTTGGGTAGAGTGCAGTAGAGTAGAGTGGCATAGAGTAGAGCAAAGTAGGACAGAGTGGCATACCATGCAGTGGTGAAGAGTGCAATGGCATAAAGGAGTGTGGTGCAGAGTAGAGTGGCATAGAGTGCAGTGGTGCACATTAGAGTAGAGTGAAGTGGTGTAGAGTGCAGTGATGCAGAGTAGAGTGCAGTGGCAACAGTTGTGTCTGGTGCATTTTAAAAGTGACGGGCAGAAAGCTGTGAGGGATTATAAACTGCAAGCAAGCTTGAATCATACATGGTTCAAGAAATCTTGCTGCCAATTTAAGATAATGAAAATAGACTCAAAAAGAAAATCTTGCCACTCTCCCTGTACTCACGCGGACACATTACTCACCTTACACTCAGATGAATCAAATTGCTCACAATGCAGTTACAGCTTCATATTGCTTTGCCCACCCTACACTCAAACACGCATACTGGTCATCAAGCACCCACAAAGGAAAACCCTTCTCCCTGCACTTATAAAGTGTCCCCACTCACCTTGCACTCATACATGCACACCACTCACCCTGCACTCATACAGGAACTGTGCTCACCCTGCACTCATACAGCCACAGCGCTCACACTGCATTCATTCATGCACAGCATCCTACACTCATACAAGCACAGCGCTCACCCTGCACTCATACAAGCACACCACTCACCCTGCAATCATACAAGCACGGTACTCACCCTGCATTCATACAAGCACAGTGCTCACCCTGCACTCATACTGGCACAGCACTCATCATGCACTCATTCAAGCACAGCACTCACTCTGCACTCATACACGCAAATCACTCACCCTGAACTCATACAAACACATCACTCGTACAAGCACGGGACTCACCATGCACTGATACAAGCACAGCGCTCACCCTACACTCGTAAAAGCACGTAACTCACCCTGCACCCATACAAGCACAGTCCTCACCCTACACTCATACAAGCACAGCATTCACTCTGCACTCATACAGGCAAAGCGATCACCCTGCACTCATACAAGCAGAGCGCTCACCCTTAACTCATACAGGCACAATACTCACCCTGCACTCAGCCAAGCAGAAAACTTACCCTGCACTCATACAGGCACAGCACTGACCCTGCACTTATACAAGCACAGCATTCATTCTGTAGTCATACAGGTGCAGCATTCACCCTGCACTTATACAAGCACAGCATTCATTCTGCAGTCATACAGGTGCAGCACCCACCCTGCACTCATACAAGCACAGCATTTACTTTGCACTCATACAGGCACAGCTCTCACCCTGTCGTTATACAGGCACACCACTCACCCTGTACTCATACAGACACACTGCTCACTCTGCACTGATACAGAATGAAAACGCAAAGACTTAGGGGCAGATTTACAAGCCCCTTGCGCCACTTTTGCGTCACTTTTCCCATGTTGAGAGTGACGCAAAAGTGGCGCAGGGGGCTTGTAAATCTGGCCCTTAAAGCAGAGGAATCTTTAGAAACTTAAACGTACATAATCACCATCAGCACTACCTAGAAATCAGTAAGTCCAATAGGAAATCTTTAGAGGAACACTCTTTCAAGAGACCAGAACGTTTCAAGATTAAATCAATGAATTAATGCGCTGAGACGCGAACAGAGAACGTCTGTGTTCCTATTTTTCAGCAGCTGTAATTAATCTGCCCGGCCTCTCTTCATTGCAGTGGGCGGTAAAGACAGGACGGAGGTGTGGACAGTTCTATGGGCCATTGCCGCCTTTAAAGCTTCTGGACACTTGGACAGTGTAATCATACAGTTAAAACATGCACACTTAGGAGAGCGCGCGACGCGGCGAGGCAAAATGGCCGCTCCTCCCTGAGCTCCGCGATATCGGGCGGCGCTCGCTTTCAAAGGGAATATATTCGGACAGCGTTTTCTCTCCAAATACGAGGATTCTGCAATCGGAGATGCTCCTCCTCATTTTGGTATGCTTTTTGTGGCACAATAAGCTGTTTTTCACCTAGAATTATGAGGAAACGCTCCTCACTCAAAAACAGCCGCCATTTTTTTTTCTGCATTCTCTCACACGTTTTTTTTCTTTTCTTCATTCACTTTGATACTGCAGTTACTAATGATAAACAATTTTTGCCGCTACTCTTGCTGAATCCTTCTCTTTTGCCTGATTGGACTATGTTTCATGGAACTTGTACTAGCCGCAGTACTTTCCCTTAACCATTTTTACAGGACTTTGTGAAATATTCTTCTGTCCACATGGAGGTGCCGTCGTCTCGGTAATATATGCTGCATTCTTTAGTCATTTTTACTGCTCCTTATCTTATTGTTGTTGCTTCGTTGGCCAGTTTCCTATTCTCACGCGCCTTGGTGACCATTTCACCTCCTTTTGTATTACAAATTGGTCCTTTTTGTGTTTTGCGCACAATGGAACCCGCACATAACTCTAAGGCTCACAGTGCTGCCTCTGTTACACGCAAAGATCGTGCTTCCACTGGTAAACGCCTTAAAAAAGACCCTCCATCTCCTTCCAAATCTCCACTTCCTGTTACGTTGGAGGATATCATGGAGGAGCTACGCCACATACGCCCTTTTATGACTGACACCACCACTACTCTTCAGAGACTTGATGATAAATGGTCTAGTCTGGACAAGAGGGTATCTGATGTGGAACAAAAAGTTAGTGATGCTCATGATGTTGTCGCTAAGGTTGCCAGTCTTACCAAGGAAGTTAATTTGCTCAAAAAAAACTCTGAGGATTTGGAAAATCGCAATCGGCGCAATAACTTGCACATTTATGGAATTCCGGAGAACTCAGAGGGGTCTGATATTATCCAATTTTTGAAGACTCGAGTCCTACCTATTACTGGCCTTCCTAAGCACCTGGATGTTAATATACAAAGGGCTCACCGCCTTGGACCAAAGAAACGTTCTTCATCCTCTAAACCCAGAGGCATCATTGCTTATTTCCTTCTTTATTCAGACCTTATGTCTGTTCTGCATCTGCCAAGCAGCACAAGCAGCTACTTTGGTCTGGCCATAAAGTTTTTCTCACTCAAGACGTTTCTAAACCAACTGCTGCACGGCGCAAGGAGTTTCTTGACTTGAGGCCTACTTTACGATCTATGAATGCCAGATATGGTCTCATTCACCCTTGTTTTTTCAAAGTGACCTACAAAGAAAGAACTTTCAGTTTCGACGATCCGGCGGACCTTCGGAAGTTCATCAATACCCATAAGGATGAATCCATGGAACTCAGTCGATCTTAATTTCTCTGTTTTTATGCTTGTTGTCTTATATTTTCTGACATTTTGTTCTCCACGGTAATGTTGTTCCTGTTCTTCTCATCTTGTTTTCCAGGTTCCCTCTTCATTGTTCTCGTTGTTCATCCCTTTCACTGTGTTGCCCTGATGTCTGTTCTGTGCATCTCGTTATGCTGCCTTCTCTTCCCCAACGTTTGGTAAGTTCCCTTTATTTGTCTTATTTTGTCGTGTTTGGTCTCTCGATCTATTTATCCTTTTTTTTGTTCTCCTTGTACCTACTGGTTTTGAGACCATGCATTCGACATTCTCTTTTGCTCGTGCAGTTGTTTTGTTCTTCGCTGCTCCCACTCTCACTTTATTGTCCTTCGTGTCTTAGTCCTTAATGGCTAAAGCCACTTGACTTGTTGCCATCTTTCTCTTTTCACTTTATCTCAGGGGAGTTTTAGTCGCCCACTCCCTCCTTTTTACCTCCATTTCCTTCCCTCTATTCTTTCACTGTACTTCCTTTTGCTCTACCACTTTTTCTCTTTTCTCCTGGATTTTCTTTCCCTTATCATGCTTTTCTCTTTTTCTAAGGCATTTTACATTCGTTCCTGCTTCTTTAATTTCCTTTTCTCTTTACTACCCATGTCCTGACTCTCCTCAGTCCTTTCAACTTTTCCACAAATTGCTCCTTCCTATTTTCTTCCCAACAGTGGTTATGGGTTCTACTTTCTTACTTGTTACTCCTTTTCCAGCAGCCTTTCTCCTCTCTTCTCTATTTTTTATCTCTTGTTTACTCCAACTATGTTATGCTCCTTATTTTCTATCCTCTTGCCTATTCTTCTATGACTTCCAGTGTCATTTCTTGGAATGTTAAAGGTCTTCGCAACCCAGTCGAGAAACAACGGGTTTTATCTCATTTAGCAAGACTGAAATGCCAAGTTGCTCTGTTACAAGAGACCCATCTCTCCCATAAGGACTTGTCTTCTCTACGCAAACAATGGGTGGGAGAAGTTTTTTGTTCCCCTTCAGTTAGTTATAAAAATGGAGTTATCATTTTGTTTCACAAATCATTATCTATTCAGTTAAAAAATGAGTTCTCAGATGCTAATGGTAGATGGTTATATTTGGATGTTACCATTAATAATACTGATTTATCCTTTTGTAATGTTTATGGTCCTAATGGTATCGATCTAAATTTCTGGAATGATTTCTCTATGTTTCTTTCCTCGCATACTACTGCTGATTTAATTGTTGGTGGTGATTGTAATCAACTAATGGACCCTTTCTTGGATTGTAAGTCTCAAACTAGATTTATCCCCAATAAGATGCAAAAGTCCTTTTACAAAGCTATATCTTGTAGGGGCCTAATTGACTCCCGGAGATTGTCCCACCCTGATACCCTGGAATTTTCCTTTTTCTCTCCTGTCCATGCATCCCATTCCCGTATAGATTACATTTTTGTCACTCAACACACCTTCCAATTCATGACCAATGTTGAAATCGGTTCTATCCTTATCTCCGATTATGCCCCTGTTATTCTTGACCTTGACTTATCTTCTCCTACACCTAGCTCCCGTCAATGGCGGTTCAATAACTCTCTCCTTCTTGACCCCCAATTTACTGACCAATTTACCCTTTTTATGGAGGAATTTTTTCGAAATAACCTCAATTCCACCTCTCAATTCCATTTTATCTGGGATGCTTTTAAAGCAGCAGCTAGGGGCTATATCATTGACTTTGTCTCTCGCAAGAAGAAACAAGCCCTTTCTAAATCCTCCCTTATTCTTAAACAAATTAGGGACTTAGAGCATCTTTATTATACCTCCAACTCTGCAGAAGCCCTTTCCCCCTTATCAAAGCTAAAATTCAATGTAATAAATATTCTTGGGATGCGGCCTGTAATAATCTTCTTAAATTTAATTAAAAAATGTATGGTGGGCGCAATAAAGTTGGGAAATCACTTGCCAATTATCTCAAAGTAAAGAAACAGAAGCCAAAATAGCTGTCATTACTGATGTTCATGGAAACCGTCATTCCACCGATGATAAGATCCTTGACTGCTTTGTTCAGTACTACTCTTCTCTATACACACCTGAATCGACTCCATCCTCTGCTCAAATAGATTCATTTTTCCAAACCATACCCAAATCTTCAAACGCTGATATTGATTTTTCCTCCCTTGATGCTCCCATATCCTAAAAAGAGAAGAGATTCTTCAAGCCATTACTCTCTTATCTTAAGATAAATCACCCGGTCCCGATGGCTTTACTGTCCGTTTCTATTTTCATTTTAAGAACTTTTTAATACCGCATTTATCCTCATTGATTGCTTATTTTCCTTCTATGGGTGAATCTAGAGGTTCTTTCACCCAAGCCATGTTATGCTTACTCCCCAAAAAAGATAAAGATCCCTCTCTCTGTAAAAATTACCAACCTATTTCATTAATCAATACAGATTGCAAAATATATGCCAAAATTTTAGCTTCTCGATTAAATTCTGTTATTCCTGACCTCATCCACATATACCAATCTGGTTTCATCGAAGGCAGATCTATCACAGATAATTCTAGAACGCTCCTTAATATTATTCACCTTGCCTCAAAATTGAATGCCCCACTCTCTGCCATTACCCTTGATGCTGAAAAAGCTTTTGATAGGGTCAGTTGGGATTTTATGTTTGGCGCTCTTCGTTGGCATGGTTTTAGTCCACACATTATTAAACTTATTCACTTATTATACTCGGCTCCTTCCACTTCCATTTGGCTTAATGGTGCTCAATCTTCCTATTTCCCCCTACATAGGGGCACTAGGCAATGCTGTCCCTGGTCTCCCCTTCTCTTTATTTTGGCTTTAGAACCCTTTCTTGAAAAAATGCGGCGCTCCACATCATATTCTGGTTTTGTTTATAAGAATTTAGACATCAAGTTCACTGCTTATGCTGACGATATTTTACTTTATATCTCTAAACCTAATACTTCTCTGCCTGCTCTTTTTTCCTTACTTCACGAATACTCCTTAGTATCTGGATATAAGTTGAATATCGATAAATCTGAAGTATTACCCCTTAATAAATTCTGTCTCCCCCACATGTATCAAGGCTCTGGTTTTGAATGGAATCCTACAAGCATCAAACGTCTAGGTATTCTCTATGCCAAAAATGTCAAAGACACCATCAAAATTAATCTTAAAGACATTCTTTCTAAGCTTTCCGCTCTTATAGATCGCTGGTCTCCACTATTCCTATCTTGGTGGGGAAGATTGGCAACCATTAAAATGATGCTTCTCCCCATTATCAATTTTATCTCTTAATGCTTCCCATCTCCCTTCCTGCTTACTTTTTTACCCATATCAATCGCATCCTTATTCGGTTCCTGTGGAATAACCGAAAGTCTAGGATTTCTCTATCCCGTCTTCAGCAACCAAAGAATCTGGGGGGGGGGGTTAATTTTCCCAGCCTCGTCCGTTTTCATTCCTCCTTTACTTTAAAAGAAATATGGTCTTTCTTAACTGACTCATCCCTGCTCCCGGTCACTGCCTGGAGCGCACTAGAGTTGGCTCAGCTTTCGCCTTTCTCTTTTTTCACTGCTACCCACCTGTCCCAACCCCCTAAACGGTTTCTCTCACCCACCTTCAAACTTTCAAGGGCGCTTGCATTATCTTTGTTTCGCTCCTCATTCTCTCCGGCACGTCTTCACTCCCTTACCCCGCTATGGTATAATCAATCCTTGAAGATCAATAACAAAGCTCTTTTTTGGAAGGAGTGGATTGACAAAGGCATTATGTATGCAGATAAGCTCTTTGTTGATGACTCCCTGATGGATTTCTCTGCCATCTGCACATCCTTTCACTTATCTAACATATTCTTCACAGTACCATGCGCTTAAATTAGCTTTAACCACTCTTATCTCTCATCACAGTTCCTTACCTGATACTGCTCCGTCAGATTCCCCTCCACTTGATTTCACTCTTCCCCACAAAGCTGCTGTTATTTATAAGATTCTTTCCCGTTCTGCTTCTGACCGTCCCAAATCCAAATCCGAGCTTGCCTGGGAAAGAGATCTGTCGCAGGAATTTTCCTTTCCCATCTGGGACGCCATCTGGTCTAAAATCCACACTGTCTCCCGCTCAGCCAGCACCACCCAGACTCTCTACGTTTTTTATAATCGACTTTTCCTCACTCCCTCAGATTTATTCAAGTTCAAATCTTCAGACTCTAGTCAATGTTGGTCATGCCCTTATTCTGATAGTGATCTCTTCCACATGTTTTTCCACTGTCCATTGGTCAAATCCCTTTGGCATAAAATTTGGTTCAATCTTAATGATATTTTGGGCTCTAATTACAATTTTGACATTGTTCATATTTTTCTAGGTGGTTCCTCCCCCATTTGGAATGTTTCATACAATGTTCATAAATTTATTGATTTGTTCATAGCTATTTCTTTGCAGATAATTCCTACGAACTGGAAATATACTTCAAAAATTTCTTAAAATGCATGGTGGAATGTGATATGTCATCATCATAGACTTGATCGCGCCTATGCTACGACTACCCCCCTTTTGATTAAAAGGGATTTGTTATGGTTACCTTTAACTGATTTTCTTTCCAGACATATTTCCTAATATGCCTTAATTGATGTTTTATTTAAGGTTTTTTTTTTTTTTAAATGTTTGCCTTCATTTTCCTTCCCTTCTCCTTCTCTCTCTCCCCCTCTTTTCCTTTCTTTCCCTTTTCCCATTTTGCACAAAACCCTTAAAAGCATTTTCTCTTAGTATGTACACTTAATTATTCCCTTTTTGGGATTGTTGTTTTTGAATTCACCTGTATTTTGCATTTCTCCTTTTGCTTATCTCTTTTTTTACTGATTGTGATTTTGTACTGATGTTTTACTTGGTATATTTGTTTCAATAAAGCTTTCTAAACTTTAAAAAAAAATGCACACTTGAAACAAGAGAGTTGGCATTTGTATTAGCTGCTAAAGGGTGACCTCCCTCCTCATTGATATCTATTTAAAAGGCACGAGGAGAAAGCGCAAATGCCTTATTGTCCTGCACTATTCTCTTTCAATGTTTTGGCATAGGTGCGGGGAGACCAGCCCCCAGGAGCATTGTTAGACTCACTTCGGATTGGATGACAACTCCATACGTCTACATCTCAAATTTATAAACGGCAACACGCTATTCACAGCATTAGTGCTGTGACGTGCTAGCTGATACTTTTACCTACATAAGGCTGACGGGCAGCTCTCCCACGAGGCAGCCAGCAGGTCACTGGAAACCTGGGGCTGCAACCTGGTTGCAATCCACCCTTCAAAGCGCACCATGCTGATTTAAGAACTAGGGGCCACATGTACTAACGTTTGAAATTGTGAGTTCCAAATAGCGATTTCATACGAATCGCAATTAGGAAATCGCATTTCCAAATGTACAAAACTCCATTGAGTTTCATTTGTGATTTTCAGTGGCTCGCAAAATACTTACCACATTAATATTCATGTACATGAGGTAGGTCGCGATTTACAACCCAATGAGAATCGCTACTATACACAGTGATGGTGGCCTGCTGGGGACAGCAAACCACGATGTTTGCATTTGCATTTCAACTAAGCAATGTTTTTTTTATTAAATGTAGCCGGTTTTCCATAAAGGAAAACGAGATGCGTTTTAAAAACAAAAATTGAAAAATATTCTTTCCATTTTTTAGGAGTAGGCAGTGGTCCATGGGTCCACAAGCTGCTCTGAAAAATACGTTTTTGCATGAATTCACAAAGGGGAAGGGGTCCCCCTCTCCGTTTGCAAATGCGTTAGCACCAAATTGAAATTTGGTGTTAAAAAGCAAATGTTTTACGACTGCATTCCAGTAGCAAAACATTCGTACATACCCTTGCGATTCGGTATTAGGGAGGGACGCCCTTTTACCGTCCCTTTCTAATACCGACTGGCAAAACCCATGTTGCAATTCAATAACAAGTTACTGAATAGCCATTTGGGCTTTGTACATCCCAAAAAGCATTTTTCCTGTCGCAAACCGGTCGTTTCTTGAATCAGGCTGTTTTTGGCAGGAAAATAGCTTTGTACATGTGGCCCAATATGAGCTGCACCTGTCACTTCTTCCCCCATGTGCGCAGATAGATAGATTGAGGGCCCCTCCCCCAGCACGTCCTCTTTGAAACGAAAGCATACCACCATTTTTTGTAGCATTTTTTATCGGCATTTGTCATATTTGCACTCAGACAGTTACAGTCACAATATTCCATTATATGCACTATTAGATTCCAGTGCAGTATCCAAATGGCGTATCCTTCCCATCACACCTGTTCTTGCCTTGGCTCCCATACAACTCAGCAGTCAGTGTTACTACTGTTTCACATGTCACTTTCTCACACTAGTTTATGTGCAAGACCCTTGCATACTTTCACGCTCTGCTGTGTACATGTCAAGGTGCACATGTCTGTGCTTGTTTGATGGTGTATTTTATCCTAAATAGGAGCCCCGGTGATGATTACCCACCGATAGTGCCTTTAAATTTAGGTGAAAGAAGTAACCAAGAAAAAGAAAGAAAAGGTTGTTGTTCTCTAAACTGGAACATCTAAAAAACCCATGCACTGTGACCAGGTCCTGCTAAAAGCATACCATGATGGGGTGAAGGAAGGGCTCTCTGGTTTGTTTACGCCTAATCAACCCTGCCTCTCTTGTCTCTGGCACTGTGTGGACCCCACCCTGGGCACAACCACTTAACACCCTTAAAGAATCAAACACACTGGCATTGCAGAATGCCACACTCAGGGGCATATCATCAAGACAATTTTCGCCGCTTTAGGCCATAAAGCGGCGATAATTGTATCGCCCTATTAGCAAGGTCATGCTATCGCCTGAATCCTTGCCTTAGCGCCCTGTCCTTCAACGCCCAGCATTGCATCTCTAATGAGATGCAAAGTGGGCGTTCCGTCCCAAAATACTGTGAAAAATGTTGCTAAGCGACATTTCTCCAATTTACAAGCTGCACGCTAAAGAGCATAGCAAAAAGAAAAGTAGCGCTAACCTTGGTTATCGCTACTTTCCTTACGCCTGCTCTCAGGTGGACTTAGCCATAATATCTAATGGAAGATGGATATTATGGCTAAGTATGGCATGCCCTATCAAGTCAAGTCATTTAGCTTTATTCGAGGTTCACTCATAAAAGCGTTGAGATTTACAAACATTTAAGAATACAGATCTAAAAATATATAAAAATAAGAATAAAATATGTTTTAAAATACAAGTTAAAATACAATCCAAAGAAGTAAAATACATCTCAATTGCTATTTACATGTGACGTGTAAATTACGAGCACTCGTTTAATGCATTGACTAACAAATCTAAGACATTTTTTTTGCAGACAGAGGCTGTCGTCATTCAGTATCTAAAAGCTTAAGTCTAACCACCCATGCCCAACCTAAATATTTGGCAGTAGCTACAAAGATCAATGTTAAAGTGCTAGTGCATATTATTCTTAGGGCTACAGTGCTGCTGGTAGTGCCAAAAGACTTACATAATGGAATTAGCCAGGCTCGCCTTGGCAATTCATATGCCGGGCAAGCAAATGGAAAGTGGCCAATAGTCTCTTTGTGATCGCTACATGCAGGGCAATTACTACTGGCTCGATTGCCCCACCTACCAGTCAGAGACCTAAGGGGAAGGGAACCAGCTCTAAGTTGGAAAAAAAGCTTCCTGTCCCCTGGTTTGTTAATTACATCCCAATAGGGCTCTAAGCATGGAATGAGTTTTGCCTCTAAGAATCTTCCAGCCATAGAAGTAGAGTCAACATCATTCCAATCTCGGAGTGCCACCTTTTCCCAATAGATTTCCTTGATAGTTGTTTTGGATGGAAATTCAGCATTCGCCGGGTTTTCCCATAGGATTTGCAGGCCTAGTGCAACCAAGGTGTCTCTAAGTTCGTTCAGCCACCTTACTTTATGGAAGACATCAGATTTAATAATGTCCAGAAAGCCTGTCGCATAATGGAGGAGCTCCGGAGTAGTCCAGATCCTCCGCCAGTATAGGACAGGGCGAAGCCTTGCTAGATCCTGAATAGACTTCCTTCCCAGATCATACCTCAAAGGGAGCAAGGGAGTACTCACGGGAAGTCCAGTGATGCTTCGGAAAAACTTGTTTTCGGAAGTCATCAGAGGCTTCAGTTTCTCATACCCCCACAACTCAGCCCCATACAGCGCTGAGCTAAGAGCCTTAGCCTCGTACACCTGAAGTACGGGTTTTATTGGTTTACTTAGGGACCTTTTGTGCTCCAGATTAAGAGCTCCTGCAAGTTGCCTATGCCTTAATACCGCCATATCTATGTGTTGTGACCATCTACTGTCCTTTGCCACAAGAATCCCTAGATATGTGAAAGCATTGACCACCTCTAGTGGACGACCATTCAAGGTGATCCTGCCTTTAAAGCGACGATGGGGATTAAAAGCCATAAGCTTGCTTTTAGCTATATTAACTTCCAAACTGTGGTCCACACAAAATTTGTCAAAAATGGACAGGGCATGCTGTAGACCACTCGGGGTCTTTGATAGAATCAGCGTGTCGTCTGCAAACATTAAAATTGGTGTCTTAATGCCAGCCAAGATAGGGGCATCAATGTTTGCAGATAGCATGCACGCCACAACCCCATTAATATATAGCGTAAAAAGCGTAGGTTGCATTGAGCAGCCCTGGCGAACCCCTCGCTGCACTGGGAAGTCAGAGGTGACTTTTCCCTGCCCTCCCCACTGGATCCTGGCAAAATTAGCTTCATGCAACCTCTTCAATAATGTTAGCAGATCTGGGGGTAAGCCTAGTTTATTTAAGACTGCCCACAACCGTGATCTTGGGACAAGGTCGAAGGCAGCACGTAAATCGACAAATGCCGCATACAAACTGCCTTTACCCAGCAGCACTGTCTTCCATTGCAGGAGAGTGAACCGGAAGACTTGATCTATGGTACTAGTGGACTTTCTGAACCCTGCTTGGAAGGGTGACAAGGCTCTAGTCTCCTCAGCCCAATCAAGAATACTGTTCACAACCATCCTCCCTACCACCTTTTGAATAGTATCGATAAGCCTTATGGGCCTATAGTTGCCAGGTTGAGATTTGTCGCCCTTCTTAAAAACTGGTATTATGACAGCCCCCTGCCATGAATCTGGAACTGGTGCTCCCAGTGCCACAGCGTTTGCAAGAAGCAAAATATACTTTCCCCACCGCTCTTTGTTACTAAGAAAAACATCAGCAGGGACCCCATCTAGGCCTGGGGCTCTTCCTCTTGCCACTGTACTAAGGGCCGTTAGGACATCATCGATACTATAGAAATCACCCTTGGGAAAGACTGGCCTAAGGTCTACTAGTGAAATATCCAGCTGATTACAGGCATATTGCGGTTTGAAATAGTTCAGCCAGTCCTCCTGCGAAACATTATTTTCAGGAGCATCTGGTACGCCCCCACTGCCCCATTTAACTATATTCCAGAATTTTCTAGAATCCTTACCGTCACTGGCTTCCTTTAAATCTTGCCAGTGGCGATCATCCCACAGTTTTTTGGCCCTTACTATGGACCTTTTATACTCCTTTCTAGCAGTGCGAATGGCCTCCATATGCCTACCTTTGATAGCAGAACCTAGGGCAAGTCTGGCCTTCCTACATTCAGTGTTATACCAATTCAGCATTTTAGTGGATGCAATACTATTCCTCCTTACGGGTTTCAAGAAATGATCCCTGATAGCCGAAAAGAGGTTTTCGTGTAATTTAGTTACTTCGGTCAGACCATCGGCTGATTTATTCATTTCCTCGAGGGCCTGGATAGCTTTATCAGTTTTTTCCCTAATATTATTCATGGCATTTTGGTTTTCCATGACATGTACCCATTTTAGCCTACGAAGATCGTTTGAAAGCAGACTTGAAGGTAAACGGTCAACTATTAGATCCCTGTCTACCACTTCTGTATCCCACCATTTATGTGTTACGCATAGAGGATTGTGGTCACTTTCGATTCGCACCTTTATCTCCATGTCAACTACGAGTTTCCACAACTTCATATTGCACAAGACATAATCAATCCTGCTACTGTGTCTCCCATTATCAAAAGTGTTGGCCCCAATCTTGTCACTTGGCGTTCTCCCATTGAGTGCCCTTAGTCCCCTTTCACAACAGATCGCATTTAGGGATATAACATCCTCGGTCCATCTAATTACGGGTTGCAGATCTAATTTGGGTACACCCCATTGCCTATCTTCCTCATCCCCATGGTGTTGATCAATGGCAAACAAGGGTTCAAAGGTTAAATTTAGGTCTCCAGCTATATGTATATTATTATCAACGGAATGCAATTCCAAAAGCTGATCCAGATCAGCTATAACTTTTGACCTGCCACCCTTGTTGCTCCTGGCATAGACGTTGTAAATGTCCAACCAACCTAGAGAGCACAATGCGATTCTGATGAGCTGGATGTCAATGTTTCTGGTGGATACTTCCTTAATAGTGAGTGCTAAACTCTGACGGACCCAGATAACCAGACCCCCCCCATCGGTCGGCCCTTAGGCCCTTTAACAGCCGGAACAAAATAGTTCAAATAACCCTGGACAAACTGGGGTTCACACAACCAGGTCTCCTGGAAGATGCAAACATCGAAATTATTGATGAAAGTTAACCATTCCGGAGAATCCAGCCTGGAGCGTAAACCCGCTATGTTCCACGAGATTAGTTTGCTCCCACCCAATCCATTACTATTACAAGTGGCGGGAGGTACCACAATGGCTGAAATTGTAAGATGCTCCTGCACTATACCTTCATTTAATTCGACGGTAGGATCGATAACTGGGGGCGCCTCACTCACCCTACTTGTGCTTATATACCCAGCTCTAGGTTCAGATACTCCTTCATTTATACATCCAACCGGTGCAGCTGCCCTGGTCAATTCATCAATCGGGCCATCCCCTATCATCAAGGTATCGCCGTTCCTTGTGCGATTATCGCTGGATTTCCAGCAATAATCGCACAGTTTTGTGGCTAACGCTTGGATTTCTATCATATCGGAGATAAGGGTTGCTGATAGCATGCTATCTCCGCGATAGAAACCAGCGGTAGCCGGCGATAATTATCCTAGTGCTAAGTGCACTTAGCGATAATTATCGCCGGTTGTTGATGATATGCCCTCAAATACCTTGATGACACAACACTGCATTGTGCCTCCAGGGCGAGAAAACTCTCTCCCAGCCCGACACATCGGAACGGAGAATGTGCAGTGCAATCTGAGTAAAACGGAGGTTGTGAAAGGCAACAAACTTAATATAAACATAAAATAGGCACTTACATCAGGTCTGGAACAGCATGGCGTGGTGGTTGTTTCGGATCAAGGATCGGATCAAAGGAGTGATGGAAGAGAAGGAAACGTGAGCAGCGGCAGCAGCAGGAGCAGCGGTAACAACGGAGCGGCAGTGGAGAAGGGCGGCCCTAGAGCTCCGCAGGGGAAGAGGCGCAACTGTTAGGATCGTCCGGTGGAAGGGAGGACACAGCAGCAGTTGGCTTGGGCACATGACCGTAAGAGGCTGCAGCCTGGAAAAGCAGCCGGAGGAGAGTGGAGGGGAGTCGGCAGGAGATCAAAGCTGGCCCCCTCTCCAAGAACCGGCGTTAGAGTTAGAACCTGATGCAACAGGAGACTTGAGAATACCGGGCGCTGGCTGCAAGGAGCTTCATTCCCAGCTAAAAGCAAAGAGGCAACATGAAGATTATACAAGGTGAGATACCCCCATGGTATGACCTTCGGAGATTGAGGCAAGACAAGTGGGAAGAGCTAGGGATGCAATAAGCTTAATTAGGAACTCGCAAGTACATGGGGCTAAGAACGACTGTGAAATAACCAAAACCCAGGCATGGTCAAAGAAAAAATCGGTACGAAAACGAACAACAAATCAGAAAATAAAGGTCACCCCGTCCCTAAAAACTTACTTTAAAGTCCTGCCCCAGACAATAATACTAGCTGACAATATTATGGAGGGTCATACAGCTACAGAGACGGAAGCTAGCACAGAGCAGGTCAAAGTCTTTGGAGGAGCAGGTTCAGAGGAAGCTTCAGACTAGAGTAAAGTTGCATCTCCAAATAGGTACCAAGTGCTCGCTATGTTCCCCACAGAAGAACGGATGGGTAATGATCAGCCTCTGGTAGAGGTGAGACAGGGGAAGGGAACGTCAGCAAATCCCAGGGCAAGTGGAGACCCAGCTTTAGGTATGCTTTTAAGGGCCCTGTCTGTTGAGATTAAAAGTAGGTTTGAGACTTCGGAAGGAAACCAGAAGGAAATAAGGCAGGCGTGTGACACTCTAGAGAGAAAGATAGATGACCTCAGCAACAGAACAACTTTGTTAGAGGGTGAAGTTAAGGAGCTTAGAGAGAAAGTAGTCACGAACTCAGCCAAGATCATAAAATTAAAATCTACAGAGAAGGAGTACCTGACAGAATCGAGAAGTTGGAGAACTTTCAGAGAAGGAATAATATACAAATCTTGAAGGTGCCTGAAGGTAGGGAGGGCGAAGATATTAAAACCTTTGTAGTGCGACTGATCAAAAAAGAGTTACAGATAGAAGAATCCGAAGAGGGGATAGGGAGAGACATACAACGCGTGCATAGAGATCCATTCAGGCTAAACACAAATAGGACAAGGCCCAGAAATATTTTGCTCAACTTTAATAACTTTCACCTTAAAGGAGAAGATATTATCAAAAGCATTGACTTTGAAAAAGAGAGAGGTTGAGGGGGCTAAATATGAGTTTAGGTCGGATGTTTCAAATGCTACCTCAAATAGGCAGTGGAAGTTAGAAAAAAGGATGGATCAACTTAAAAGTTTAGGTGCAGTGGTTCAGCTCAGATTCCCGGCCTTTTTGAAGGTGCTGCATGATAACAAAATGCACATTTTTCACTCCTGCGAAAAGGTAGATGAATTCATTGAAGACCTTCAGGCAGGTGGTCTGTAATCTTAACTCATTTGGCATAGTCCGTTGAAATCAATGGGAGTGAAGGTTAATTAAGTAAACAAAAAAAGTCAAGAAGGGAAGAGGAAGGAAGGGAGGGAAGAAAAAAAATGATATGTATATAATATAAATAAATAAAAACAACAGTAGAAATAAAAAAAAACACATGAATAAAAGATTTTCCTTCTTCCCATCTATGTTTTGCCAGAGTTACTAGCTCTAATTAAGGTTATAAGCTTACTCAGATGTTAAACATCTTAAAGAATAGTTTGTCCTGAGGGGATACCCATATGGCTTTCGGCCATGTAGAGGTAGGGAAGGGTTTTCCACGGGACGGGGGGAGTACAGGGTGGGGAGCAGTGGGGAAAAAAGAAAAAAATATATAGTTCCTCTGAAGTCTCTTTTAATGTTTCAGGAGGTGGTTATCTATTTAGTTGGTACCAATGATGGGTGAGAGGAAGCAGGGCACTATTAAAATGTTGTCATGGAATCTAAATGACCTTAGGGTAAGTGGAAGGAGGGCGAAAAATCTACAGTATCTTAAAGACAGCCCAGCACAAATCGTAATAATTCAAGAGACACATCTAACGGAGAAGGAAGCAACAAAACTGTTTAAGTCAATTAAATGGATTGTCCATGTGGCATGCACAGCCCAATCAGCCGTAACAAAAGGGGTAGCAATCTTAATCAAACGAGGGCTACAAGTGAACCTAGACTCCTTTGTATCAGACAAAGCGGGAAGATGGATAGCAGCTAAAGTAAACATTTTAACCCGCCCCTACACACTGGCAGGTTACTATGGTCCAAATCAGGACGAAGTGAAACCTTTAGGCGAATTGATGGCTGAACTTTTAAACTCCTCTGACCCAATTATTTTAGCTGGAGACTTTAACGTGGTGCTAAACTACACTTTAGATAATTCTTCGCACAGCAGAGCACTGGTTATTACTAAACTGTCTGGATTAATAAAACAAATGATGGAACAACTAGGTCTGCATGATGTATGGCGGCAAAAAGCAGGGTCACAAAAAGGCTTTACCGTTTACAATAAAAAATATCGACATCAGTCTAGGATAGATTACTTCCTCATTGACTGCAAAATAAAGGATGATGTACAGCAGATTGACCATGTAGGAGTTCATCTGTCCGACCATTCGGCAGTGATGCTCCAACTAAAGATCAGTAAGGGAGTCACTCAATCAAGATGGACTCTCGATCGCACGATATTGCAGGACGAGGGAGTTATTGAGATACTCAATAGAGAGACTGAAGATTTTTTGGTGCAAAACTGGGGATCCACAGCCTCTGGGGTGACCTGAGACGCTTAAATGGCGTTTTAAGGGGTAGACTAGGGGCTTTGGCTGAGGAGAAGAGAAGTTATTACAAGGAGGTGGCAATACAGGAGGAAAGGGTTCGTTCATTGCAAAAAACACTAATCGATCCAAGATTAGGAGAGGGGGTCAGGACGAGGTTGTTGCAAGAATTGTCACAGGCAAAATCCAGTTTAGCAATTGTATTGCAAGATAACATCAGGAAGAGATGGGAGGCCAGCCGGATGGCTCATTTTGAATACAGCGAAGACTGCAGTAAACTGGAAGGCCAGTAAAGAGCAAGTAAGAAATAGAATTGAGGAGGTTACCTGTGAACAAACTTGGATCTTGATTGGGGACAGCAGTGGGATTTAGCAAACGTTCCATAATTATTTTAGCGTAGTCTACCGGGAGGAGCTAAACCCATCTGAAAATAACTTTAAAACATGGTTAGGACAAGACACGATAAACCCCCTTACACTAGAAAAATCTGGTCAGTTAAATAGAGATATCAATAGTAGCGAGGTGGAAAAGGTAATTAGTTAGCTCAAGAAGGGGAAAGCCTCAGGGCCCAACGGTATACCCCAAGAGGGCTACAAAATATTGGCAAGTATATTGACCCCCCATTCTGGTGAAATTTTTCAATGATCATTTTATTAATGGGTCTGATTTGCCTGCCTCTTGGAAGGAAGCTACAATTTTGTTAATTTTAAAGCCAGGAAAATGCCTAAAGAAATGTGACTCTTATTGGCCAATTTCATTACTAAATAGTGATTATAAGACCTACGCAAAAATTTTGGCAGACAGGTTGAACGGTCTAATGGTCCAGCTGATACATGAAGACCAGAAAGGGTTCATTTGGGGAAGATCTTTGAAAGACCTGACCTTCACATTATAGTCTTCCTTTGGCCGTGGTAGCCTTGGATGCCACCAAGGCCTTTGACCGGGTGAACTGGGTCTGTCTGAAAGCTGTGGCAGTATCATTGAACCTAGGAACAAATTTCTGTAAGGCACTGGCAGGTTTCTATCAAGCTCCAGAAGCAAGAGTGCTAGTTAACGGCTCTTTAACTAAGCCTGTGACTATATCCAGAGGGACGAGGCAGGGATGCCCTCTGTCGCCCATCCTATTCAACCTTTATATAGAGCCTCTAGCAAGGAAAATTAGAGAGGATCCCGCAATTTTACCTTTCAAATTTATCGACTGGGATAAGAAACTGGGGCTCTACACAGATGACATTTTGATATATACTTCAAACTTACAAAAAACCCTGTACCGTGTAATGGCCATAACAACGGACTTTGGAAAGATCTTGGGCATGGAAGGCATGGCTTGGCAGTTCGGGCTGGACTGTTCCCATGAGGCACAGGGTCAGACTGATTTGCATATAGCCATGTCTGAACTGGGGTGGCAGAGTGGGCTAAAGAACGGTGATGGATTAAACCCAGATCTTTTGACTGGGTGTGAGTGTTTGATTGGTTCAGATGCTCCGTCCATTACCACCCCCTTTTGTACCGCTTTTGGCCGCCATAAGTGTGGCAGGGTATGCTCAGACGTGAGCCCCTTGCTCACTTTGCCACTGGATTCAAGCAAGCCGGGCTGAAGACGGCTGCAATGCCAGAAACCGGTCCTCGGAAGCTTGTTTCCGGTCCAGGGAAGGCATGGCTTGGCAGTTCGGGCTGGACTGTTCCCATGAGGCACAGGGTCAGACTGATTTGCATATAGCCATGTCTGAACTGGGGTGGCAGAGTGGGCTAAAGAACGGTGATGGATTAAACCCAGATCTTTTGACTGGGTGTGAGTGTTTGATTGGTTCAGATGCCTCGTCCATTACCACCCCCTTTTGTACCGCTTTTGGCCGCAATAAGTGTGGCAGGGTATGCTCAGACGTGAGTCCCTTGCTCACTTTGCCACTGGATTCAAGCAAGCCGGGCTGAAGACGGCTGCAATGCCAGAAACCGGTCCTCGGAAGCTTGTTTCCGGTCCAGGGAAGGCATGGCTTGGCAGTTCGGGCTGGACTGTTCCCTTGAGGCACAGGGTCAGACTGATTTGCATATAGCCATGTCTGAACTGGGGTGGCAGAGTGGGCTAAAGAACGGTGGTGGATTAAACCCAGATCTTTTGACTGGGTGTGAGTGTTTGATTGGTTCAGATGCTCCGTCCATTACCACCCCCTTTTGTACCGCTTTTGGCCGCCATAAGTGTGGCAGGGTATGCTCAGACGTGAGTCCCTTGCTCACTTTGCCACTGGATTCAAGCAAGCCGGGCTGAAGACGGCTGCAATGCCAGAAACCGGTCCTCGGAAGTTTGTTTCTGGTCCAGGGAAGGCATGGCTTGGCAGTTCGGGCTGGACTGTTCCCGTGAGGCACAGGGTCAGACTGATTTGCATATAGCCATGTCTGAACTGGGGTGGCAGAGTGGGCTAAAGAACGGTGATGGATTAAACCCAGATCTTTTGACTGGGTGTGAGTGTTTGATTGGTTCAGATGCTCCGTCCATTACCACCCCCTTTTGTACCACGAAATAAACAGTGGCAAGACTGAAATCATGACTTGGAATATCGAGGCGGAGAACGGGAAAGAAGAAATTAGATACGTGGGAGTCATGATAGCACAGGGCATCAATAAAATAGCTAAACTCAACTTTGAGAAGGCTAGGAAAGAGATCAGTAAACTTTTGAAAATGTGGTCTCATCTTCAGTTATCTCTTCTTGGACGCACCAATTTAATAAAAATGATAGCCCTTCCAAAGCTTACCTTTTTATTTGACAATATCCCCGTACCTTTTCAGAAGGAATGGTTAAAAAAGTTGCAAAGCGAGTTCTGCCCTTTTATTTAAGCAAGTATAGGACCAAGACTAGCTGAGAAGGAGGGTGGGAGAGGGGGGCTTAGCTCTGCCAGAATTACTCTTCTACTCTTGGGATTATCTTTTTAAAAAAGGCAGGTGTGTATTCAACACACCTAGCCAAATGAAGACAGGGGGCATGTGGTTCACAATCTCAAGTCTGGAATCAGGAGGCAAAGAGGGTTTTCTCTTTAAATATGCCGACCCCATTTTTTATTTTTTTAAATGCTCAGGTTAAAGATACCGAGTGGGCTTGCGGAGACATTGTACAAGGTCAGAAAATTCCCAAAAATTCCATACAATAGTTACTTGGCTCCTATTTGGGACGGACCGGGTTCCCCGGGATGGACAAAAGATGCTGTTGCTAAACCACTGTTAGAGGGGGGGCCTCTTACGATGGGAGCAGATAATAGAGACAAGCAGTCGCGGTGGGTCGACAAACTTTAGGCCCCAACATAGTATTTATGCAGGAGACGCATATCGAGGGCTCACAGCTACACCTTTTAAAAACTTTGGGGTACAAATTATTCTGTGCTACCACTCAGGGAGCTCGTGTTAGGGGGGCGGCAATCTTAGCTAGAGGCAGAGGCTATAGCTTCAACCAATGCAAATCAGACAAATTCGGCAGGTGGGCTATCACAGAATGCCAGTTTGAAAAATCACAATTAGTTACCATCTGCTCAATTTATGGGAGCAATTGTGATGATCCCACCCTGATTAACGAGGTTTCTAGTGAACTCGCACACTGGCCATTACCAGTACTCATCTGTGGGGATCTCAATATTAATTTACCCCCTGATTGGTCTATGAATGATAATTGGGTGTATCATGGGAGGAAACCTAAAGTGTTTAAGGCCTTAAAACATCTATGTCATATGCACGGACTTCTGGATGGGTGGCAGATCTCTAATTCTGAGGATCCTGGTTACACTTTTTTTTCAAACCCACACCGGGCTCATGCTAGGCTTGATTATTTTCTCCTCTCACAGACATTAAGCTCTATCACACAAATAGAAAAACTGCCCCGAGTACTCTCTGACCACAACCCCTTAGTATGCGCCAGGAAATTGGACCTTCGAGAAATCCCTGCTCCTTCAAGAAGATTATTGTAATCACATGCGAGCATGGATCCCCGACTTCCTAGAAAATAATATAGGGAGCACCTCTATAGAGATAGTGTGGGATGCTTTTAAAGCAGGAATCCGAGGGGAAACCGCACAATATTCAATGAAGGTTAATAAATTGGCCAGAGACCTGTATAAATCATTATCGGAAAAATTACAGTGTTCTGAAGAAAAACTCATCAGGGCAACTCATGACTCCTTAATGGTAGGAGAACTCACTAAAATTCAATATCAGGTGGCAATTGATAAGGCTGCTATTATGAATACATTTACCACCAAAGCTGTTAAAAAAGCCACCGCTCATAGCGAGAACATTTATGAAGTAAGCGAATTAGTTGGCCATCAATTGGCTATACACATGAGGCAATAATAACAACAAAAGAGTGTTCAGGTTCGTCGGAAAGGACAGGTTTCAGAGCACAGAGATAAGGAAATAGGGGCACCTTCTTGGTGTTTTCAGAAAGCCCTCACTCACCGACCTGGTCGGTGACATGCTTCATCATCGGGCCCCACTGGGAGGGGCCGAATGCCACCCCAGTGTGCTGCAACGCCAGAATTACTGCGGAGCGGGTAATGTGAAGTCGTGAGTGGCTAAGTGGTTGTGTGAGTGACTAGAAAAAGTGTACGTGGTGGGAATTAAAATGCCTTAAATGTATCAAAATATCTTTATTATCTGATCAATAAGACATATTAAAATATGTGTGGGAGAACTAAGCCAGATAAATTAGATGGCTTGTTTCCTCTAGCTTTATGGTCAACATGTTTCTGCCAATGTCGGTGTTAATTTACCTGGCATTCGTCAGGACCTATGGTGTAATAAACCCCGGCGGTATGGACATGCTAAGGCCCACCCTACCAAGGGACGTGAAAGTGAAAAAATTAAAATACTGTTAAAAAAGAAGAAGTGCAAATGCTGGTAGGTACTCGCAATTATGGGGACCACACAAAAATTAAAATGCACCTGTGGAAAGAAAAAAGACACACACATGAAAAGACATACAAACAATTAGATATCTTAAATCAGAGGTGTGTCAATTGTCAGCAGTGACTCTGTGCTCTGGTGATTCGACCCTCACAAACCCACGTGGGTACTAGCAGTAAATTCGGGGCCCCAACTGTGGGTGTGCGGTGGTCTGCGAGGCAATACTGCAGACCATAAAAAGTCTTAATCGTCGGACTCCGCTATGATCGACAAGCGCAAAGAAGCACCAGTCGAGGCGCGTGTGTGTATGAATGCGCCTGTAGCTGGTGAGCTAATAGTGAACACCAAATGCTATCGTTACATGTCCGAGAAAAGCGCTAGAGTCTAGCGCGTGCGAACGGGAGAAAGATCAATCGGCCAAAGGCCTGTGGACCAAGTTACGTTCAGGCAATTAGACAATTAAACAAACAATCTAGAAAAATAAATACAAAAAATAAATAAAAAATTGTTCTCACTTGACAGGTGTGAAGCTTGCACACCATAGACCTCGGGAGGGGGGTGGAGATGCAATTGGCTTACCCTGGGAGGAAGGAAAGGGAACCCGGGGATTAAGCTACAAAGAGGTAAAAAGAGAGGTAGGAAGGTACACCACTGTGCTGGTGGCGATCCCATCGCTATGCTAGCACTCACGCCCTCGGCATCTAGCACCCGCTCAGTACCTGCGTCTACCCTCGGTAACCGGGTCTTGTGGATGCAGGGCTGGGACTGCTGCCCGATAGATATTGCCGGAGAGCGGAGCATTTCCTGGTTGGGCGGGGCCCGAATCGGGGAACGTGCTCGGAGCCAATCATGAGCTGCGCTGTGGTGAGGAAGAAATGGCGGCCGTGAGGAGACTAGAACGTTACAGGAAATGCACAAACTTTATTGAGTTTCAATACTGGGAAACACTCGTACACTCGGGGACGTGCCTAGTCAGATACGTGTGAGTATCTCTAGGTAGAGACAGATGGGCGATATTCGTATCTCGCCCCAAACATTCTGCAGTGGGGCAGTGAGGGCAGCCTCAGTAATCTGGTGGAAAAATAGTAAACACCTCGATTAAAGGCGCATGTTCATTCGTACACTCAGAGATGTGTCTAGACAGATACGTCCGAGTATCTCAAGATAGAAAGAGCAATACTCGTATTTCCCATAAACAGTCTGCAATGGGGGCAACCCACGTGATCGGGTGGTATTGAAGTGTGAACACCTCGATTCGTGGTGCATGACTTATCAGAGGTTGATTATAGATAATTAATAGATAGATAATACGCCATGATGTTTAATAGATAGATAATACGCCATGATGATCAGCATGTCAACTAGCTCCTCTGCTAGCAGAACGCCACATGGGGGCAGGACAAAAACACAGACAATACATGCAATCATCCTCTAGGGTGAGACTAGATCGGAGTGCCAGGCAGCTGGACACATGTCCAAAGGACAGCATATGATGGTGGTATAAGGAAGAATAAGTCATTTCAAGATAGATGCCCACGGGATATCATCATTTAATCCATGAATGCGGGTACCTAACCGGTACACCCACCTCTGCTCTTTCTCGAAAAGTCTCTCAGAAATGTTCGTTCCTCCATTAATTTGCTCAATTATGGTCCACCGGAGGTCGTTGGTGGTATGGTTAAACTGTAAAAAGTGGTCACTCATTTTGGTTGTAGACTTTCTGCATCTTATGTTGCTTCTATGCTAACAGATCCTCTGTTTGGCTTTTCTCGTTGTCATCCCGATGTATCGTAGCTCACAGCGACATGTGATCAGATATACAACATTGACAGAGTTGCAGTTTGTGTGGGTTTTCTGGGTCCAGATTTTGCCTTGTTCTAAGTAGAGGGATTTGGTGGCCGCCGTCAGGTGGCACACACTACAGTTGGAACAGGGGAAGTGTCCTGTGATTTTCGGTAGACCCCATATATCCGTGATAATACGGGTAGGAGTTTCCGCTGTCTCTTTCGGTCGAGTATGTACTAGGGCGTCCTTCAGGCTGCGTCCCTTTCTGAAAGAAAACAGAGGTTTTTCCCATATTTTCTGTGTTCCTGTAATGATTTTCCAGTTTTTATTGATGTTTTTTTTCATCTGGTTAGAAAGACTGCTGTAGGTAGTCACACACGTTAATGGTGGTTCCTCGGGGAATCTTACAGGTGTCTCTAGGAGGGCTTCACGTGGTTGATTCCGTGCCCGTTTAAAGCCTTTATTGAGGATATGCCTTGGGTATCCTATACGCATGAGGCAACAAACATCTCAGAACCTCATACGCGAATAATTAGACCCAGTGGAAGGCTTAATCTCAGAAAGCAATAAAATTAGAGAGGCATTCTGGCACTTCTACAGCACTTTATACTCAGAGGAAGGAGAGGCCGATATGGGCAGTATGAGAGAATACCTAGATCAAGGAACACCCAGTAGACTTGCTGAAGAAGATCGAGATGATCTAGAAGAGACACTAGTCCTGGAAGAAATTCTAGAGACAGTGAAGGGTTTGCCTAGAGGAAAGGCAACTGGCCTGGACTCTATCCCTCTAGAATTTTATATCACATTTTTAGTTCAAATCAAAGAGATTTTCTTAGATTTATGTGTGCACATTTTCTACGGGGGACAAACACTAAGATCATGGTCAAAAGCAAAAATAGTAGTGTTCCTGAAGAAAGATAAACCTCCGGATCAGATGGGCTCCTACCGACCCATCACCTTAATCAACGTGGATTCAAAAATATATTCCAAATTAATATCGAATCGTATGGCACCATTAATCCACAAACGTGTTTCAAATTCCTAGCACAGGTTTGTACCTGGAAGAGGAACCACAGATCACATTCACAGAGTGATCACCCTATTTGACAGCACAGAAGTAACGGGAGACCCAATGGCGCTTATTCTTCTAGATGCCGAAAAAGCCTTTGACCGGGTCTTCTGGTCATTTCTGTGGCTGGCAATGGGTCATCTGGGCTTTAAACAAGGATTCATTCAGGCAGTACAAAAACTATACACCGACCCTAAAGCTGTAGTGATGATAAATGGCAATCTTTCCAAAGAACTAACAATATCTAAAGGAACACGACAGCGATCCATTGCTGTTTGCTATCTACATTGATCCTTTTATTCGCAGTATGGAAGCTAATGCTGGTATTATTCCTACTGATAGAGGGGCGTTTTTATCGACCTTGGTAGGATGAAGGTCCGATGTGAGCCCTACTTGACAAAATCTGAAAATATGCTAAAATGACCAATTTTCACTATATAAAATCAGCAAATGAAATCCCACGGATCCCCTGAATCCCTGGTTTGTAGGCCCAAGCCAAAGGCCAAAAGCCATCAGCTTATGTTAACAGAATCCACTGAGCCTAAATAGTTTTAAACGTGCATTTCTGATGTGCTGAACACAACAAGGCAATTGAGCAAACCAGAAAAGTACAGTAGCCTTTCACAAGCCCCATTGCTCTTGTCACAAATGTACACAGTGTTCTCTTGTCACAGATGTACACGGTGTACTCTTGTCACAAATGTGCACGGTGTACTCTTGTCACAAATGTACACAGTGTTCTCTTGTCACGAATGTACACGGTGTTCTCTTGTCACAAATGTACACAATGTTCTCTTGTCACAAATGTACACAATGTTCTCTGAAGATTTTCCTTCCGGTGTCCTAGAACACATGTGGGTAGACCGCCTGCACTGAATGGGCGTAGGCCAGTATGTCACCATAGAACCTGGTTCCGCATTTTCAGGTTTATTAGATTCAGCCCATCAAATCTGAAGCCAGAGTTCTGCTAATGCGACTTTTTGCATGCAAGCTCTCCGACCAGTCGATTGTCTGACTTAGGGTGTCAATTCCTCTCTCTCAGGTGGTGGGCTCCCTAAGCCAGATAATACTTTTGTCTTTTTAAATGTCTGTCCATGCTCTGTATTTTCCATTCACATCCAATTCCTTGCATTCTTAGGTTCCCTTAAGCTATTAGCGCCTGCTGGGATAGTCTCCATAGCTAAGGTGCTTCTGGGCACTAGACTTTATAGAGTGTTCTGCTTACCCCAACTAATTTCAATTGTGCCCTTTTGAAAGATCCCAGTCCTTTTGCACCTTGGATCTCTTTGGAATGTCAAACTTGCATGGGTAATTCTCTTCAGAAAAGCACATTTCTAGGCGCTATGTTTTCATAGAATGTATCATAGAATGTATCCTGTGCCTTTTGAATTGCTTACTGATGTCAAATATACCCTTTTACAGGTCCTCATTCCAGCCTGTTTTCTAGGCTCTTGCACATAATAAATATGAACTTGCGTTTTTTAAATCCTGACAGATTGAAGTCAGACTTTCAAACGTTTCCTTGCTCAGGCTGATCAATTGATAAATCCATATGCTGATGTACTTAAGACTTAACAAATAAAATGCCACTTCAGCTGTGATCTTTGTTGTCTCATATCATTGTTCCTTATTCCTCAGTGAAGTGTTGCGTCGATGACACGTGCCCACGGCTCAAACCACAGGGCAGGGTGGTTTATGGTTTGTGACTCGTGACCACACCCCAGAGAGCTTCCTTTCACCCCTCATCAGCTGGCGCCCAACGTATAAATCATACTACATACGTCTGCAGTGGATTTGGCGTTCACCCCCGACAGGTTCCTGAGAGCACCGCCACCGCTCATTTGTGGCAGAGACCACGGGTAAGACAAGGGTTTTGTTTTTCCTTGGATTTCCTGGGTCTCTGCTGCCTGGGGGTGCGACTGACTCTTTTGGGGACTGTCTCTGGCTGTCACCTGTCCCTGCGGCGCTATCTCTGGTCATGATTTTAACCCAAAATGTCTGTCCCTTTGTGTGGTCACGATTTGTCACTTTCTTGTCAGAGGCCAGTATCGGCTTTTCTGCTGCTTATTGGTTCATAACAGTTGTGCCTTCGAGGTTGGGGGTTTTCCTGTTTTGCACTCTTGATTGCCCTGCCGGTTCCGGTCCGGAGGGGATGGTTATAGCGTCAATGGTTCTAGGTTTTTGATCCCTCGACAGTTAAAGTCTGTGCGCAGGGTGTCCCCCGGAGCCTCTGTGTCTGGGGGCGGAGTTAGAGTCTCCCCTTCTACAGTTCAAGTCTGTGGGCAGGTTTATGATCCCTCTCCAGTTCGAGTCTGTGTGCAGGGTGTCCCCCGGAGCCTCTGTGTCCGGGGTCGGAGGTAGAGTCTCCCCTAGTTCTCCATTTTCGCATTATGGTTTGACGTACGATTGCATTTTGTTCTTTGCCATATTCTAGGTTGATAACACATTACTACTTTGCACATTGTATTGTATTGTATCTTTCTATTTTCTTGTGTGGTCACAGTTTTTTTGCCTTCCTGTCAGATACAGCGTGTCGGTTTCTTTTTACATATATTACGTGGGCAGTGGTTTCGGTACAGGGTTTGTGGCTTTGTTGGGTGCCTCAGGTTTGAGGTCCTGAGTGGTATTTTTTGGTAAGCCTCAGGGTGGGTCCTGAGAGGTACTTTTTAACCCCAAGTTCGAGTCTTGGGAAGTATATATTTATTCACCTGTACCAAATATTTGTATTAGTATTGTATTTTACTCTTCAGTCTAAAATTTCCTATGCCAGTTTCCTTGTATAATAACTGCCTTACACTCCGGTTTCGTTTCCATTTTTCATTTCATAACAATGTCATTTCGTCTTCATTGTGCTGCTATCCTACATATAGACATCATTTAAGGGTTTTTTATTTCTCATGCTTTCAAAATTAAATTATGTCCCTTAGGCACCTGGCCTCTCCAAAAATAATTTCTCTTCTTCCTTCTTCTCCTGATTTGTTTCTGCAAGGATTGGGTCTTTTAGTTTAGTTTAGTTTAGTTTAGTTTAGTTTAGTCTGACACTTTCCATTGTCGGAAGGATGGCAAGGCAAGACTTACTGCCTTTGTCAGCTTGCAATTTGCGCGCACAAAAAGAGGAAGTGCTCTGTGCTCTGTGTCAACAATTTCCTGCCACGGTGGTTCACGGTGCCGCATGGCACTTCACCCAACACGATATTAAAGACCGGTCTCCCACAGCCCCTCTCTCTCTCTCTCCTTCACATCTGCTGAATAACACACCCCTCTTTCTCTCTCCTTCACTACTTGTCCGTACATCTCTAACAGTTCTCTCTCTCTCTCCAGCTCGTCCCCTAGACGCCCCCTCTCCTCTGTGCTGTGCAGCAGCACACGTCATACTTCCCTTTTCTGGATTCTGTGATCAAAGGCTCACCCGGGGCTCCATTTCCTGCTTTGACATAATGACGCACGCACACATTTTTCACTGCTACATTGTCACCTACGACATTTACTGACTGCATCATGTTTTTGTTCGTTTAAATTACCATTTTTTCCTCCATCTAAAAAATACCCTTTTCATTGTTTTTGATTTCTGTCTCCTGTTTATGTCTGATGCTTCCTGGTCATCAATATCACTGCTTGTGCTCAAGGTACCGTTGCTGTTTCTGTGCAGTTCTTTATGTCAATAGGCTCTGCAGCTGGGCCCGTGATATCGGCCCCAGTGCCCTCCTTGCCCCGCCCTTCTCACCAAGCCCTCTCTGCCCCGCCCTTCTCACCAAGCCCTCTCGAGGCCTGGGGTGCATCCTCACTGACACTCCCCGTAGTACACTCTTGCTAGGTAGTGTCGCCCTCTTATCTACAAACTGACTACACATGCCTTGCCCTTCGCCCACTTCCAGTAAATTCTTTTGCCTCTCATTTTGCGCCTGCAAACTGATTGCCAAAAGAGGAGAGGTGAGAACTGTATTCCATCCTGGCACTTGACTCCCTTTTGCTACCCCCCACACCGGTCATGCTCCACCTCTCCTTATTTTCGTAATGTCCAGCACCCCCCCCCCCACATATCCTTCATTGCACTATTCAGTTCTCTCACGGTTACCTGAATTAAAGCACAATACCGCTACCAATGTATTGGTCCGGCGGCCCAGTATGAGCGTCTACTTACGACCGAGATGCTGAATATGTCAAAATACTCCTTAGGTCGGACGAGGAAAGAGCGAAGAAAAATGAGCAGGCCCAAGGTACATTTAAATGTTATGTTAATAACATGCCCTGGATACCCCCACTGGCTGTAGGGGGAGGAAGTATTTTGCAGGCATTAACTGACCACATCACACAGCAACATTTTTTATGTTTTCTGGTTGCTATTACACCCTATTACACCCTATTACACCCTAATAGTACTTACTAGTATAGTAATAGTCTAGGTTCTTCAAAGTTGCAGGAAATATTGTGTACCTATACTGGAAGGTGCGTGTACTAAAATGCTTTTAAGCAGTGCATAAGCCAGGGACTACAATACTGGGTGTGCATTGACAAAGCCAAGAGGGTAACAAATAATTTTGAGACCTACTGAATTTTACCAATGCTTGTTTATTTTTGTATTGCAAAGAATGGTACATACCACCTTATTCCAGTAGTGTGGTGGAATGATTTTGCATTCTGTTTTGTGAACATTTTATTTTGAAAGAAAAGAATTATCGGTCTTGCGTTGAAGCTTCTGCAAATATTTGCATCTAATTGGGGAACATCCTGTGAGCAATATGCATAGCGTCACGTTGCTAAATATTGAAAATAAGTGTACACATTTTTATACCCTAACAAGTATCAAAATTGCAGTCTGGGCTTCAAAGATTTACCTAGGCTCACCCTAATAATAAAGCCTTTGCATTAGTGAACAAAAAGAATACAATGTAACACAGGGATGCAAATATAATTTTTAGGCTGTTTTCTTCATTTGGAGCGCCCTTCTTACGTCAGCTGGCAAACATACAGCATGCATCAGTAATAGCACATTTATTGAAAGGTCTGTTGCTATTAAAAAGAGGTTAAATTGTAGAATGTGCTGCACACACCACCTCCAAGGACTATATATCACGAGGTAAAGAATGTATTGATGCAGATGTAAAAATAAAAAGGGGGAATACCTTCAGTAACTGGTTGTATGTACACAATGGTTCAAATTGCTTCTTCCCCACATGATTTCACGATATGAAGATAGGAGATAGTGAGATGTACTATTTCCCTAAAGTCTTTTTTACTGTCTATGACTTGTAGGATGTGATCAGATTGTTACTGTGTTTTTCTAAAATGCTGGTATTTATTTACCCAAAAAAATAAGCTTTACATATATTGGCAACTTCAAAAATTGTTCCTTCAAAAATAACATTACGTGTTCAGAAAATATCTATATTTTCTATCAAATATATGCTCTTCAATTTTGATATACATACATTAATTCAACAAAGCACAAAATAGGTTTTAATTTCGTAAATTGAGCTACATACTAGAGAGCTACCAGTAGCTCAAGAGCTACTGGTTGGAGAAGCTTGTTGCAATTGCAAAGCAGTGGTGGTTGACATGAGCATGTGATGTGTTTTTCATTATAGGTTAATTTTTTTAAGTATTTCCATTGATTTAAAATATTATTTTTTGCATTTGAAGGAGTTTGATTTGCACTCCAGAAATGTGCATTTAAATGCCAGGACTTCGCCAATGCTCATTATTGAATGTTGAAAAGGGTTCTTCTACCATATAAATGAGAGAGGTATGTTTCTCTATCATTTGTACATCTATGGGGTCATGAATTTGCGAAGACACCCCCTTGAAATGTCACCCTTTCCGGGCATCTAGATATACTTTGTGGTTGTAAATTCCGCATTTGGGAATTTCTGACTGATTTCAACCCTTTTTTTTGTTTTCTGGTTGCTATTGCACCCTAAACCTGGCCAAGCAGCAAATGATAGTAAAGTGCCTTGCTGGGAACATACAAATATGTTCTTCCTTATTGACAATAGATCCTTACAAAATAATGTTCTAGGGCCCACAATGTTTAAAGACATAACATGCCATCAGTATAGGTAGTATGATCTCCTGGCAGAAAAGAAAATACTTTCACTTTCAAATGCATACGAAAATGTATTTATTTAGATGACGAATTATAATTAATAAAATAATTTTTCATTAGAGACTTGATGACTATCTATTGGCATCCGTATTTCAATGTACAAAATGTAAAGGCCTACCATGTCAGCTAGATTAACAATACTAAGATTACACAAAATACTGCAGCCCTAAGATACTAAGTACAGAATAATTCATTCCTACCTGCGTCTGAATTTAGCAGCAGCTAAGGCAGGTACAGGCTTATGGCCCGAATGCAGCACTAATTTGGAAGGGTGTCGGAAGAGACCACTGACAGTTGATGTTAGCCATTACAAAATAGGGTTTTTGAAATTTTGGCTCACGTTCAAGTTGAATGATGCCACTGGCCTTAGAGCAACGTAGATGTCGGAGCAGATAATAATAAGGTAAAAGACTCTCCCACAATTTCTCATGTACAGAAATTGTGAGAGAATAGGGGGATAAAATAGTGGAATGGAATACGATAGCATAAATGTGCACTGTGGTGCACAGGATTAGGATGTGTTTGATGTGATATTAAATATTCTGGTCAGCATAGCATATAACTAAAGTACACATGTTTTTAGATTTACAAGGTGACAAAGGAGTTAACAGACTTTCTCTGGTGTTAGGAAGTAGCCAACCACAGATTCTGGGCATCGAGCCAGGCAGGAAATACATTTCCTGTGGTTTGTAACGAGAGTTTTTAGATAGTTGGAACACCGATCGCAAGATCGAACAGAATGAGAAATATACACATATATATATGTATAGAAGTATACATGTATATATGCATAACAGAGGTAATATGTGGGCATAGTAATAATACATTGCATACAGCAGTAAATAAGCACTATTATTGCCAGGCGGTTGAAGTAAAGTTGCAGACTTCAGATGGTTGTGTATATTTTTTACCTGCTTTAAAAGTTTAGATACCATTGGAATTATGACAGTATCATGTTTTCGGTGCATAGTGCATTTTTTTTAAGTTAATGGATGTTCCAATGTTTCACAAAATTATTATTTATGCATTAACACAAGTGAAAAGTTTTCTGAAATAATGAAATATATTTGTATACACTAACATGCACTGCGAGGTTTCTATCAAAGTCAGGTTTCCAGGAAGTGGGGCCACATCAGTTCTGGCCTTTGACATTTCAATAATGGAACACCAATCTTGGCCCAAAGACTTTTGGAAATAATAGACTACTAATGAGCAGCTGTCCCCATTGCCAAGAGGGATGAAATAACAGAACAGACTTCAAAGTCAACGCTGCAAAATAGAGAAGATTAACTTGCTTCCATTTGACTGTCCAAGAGGAAGAAGGTGGTGACAGCTTGGTCGTTTATGGATTCAGACGTAGCCACAACACCAGTCGCACAGAAGTGTCTTATCTAAAGTTATGTATTTTGTATTATAATATTTTGCAATACTGGCAGAAGTGGCATTAGGTAGATTGAATTGGTTTTCTTTCATTGTGTTAATAGGAAGACTTGTATTGTTCACATTCTTGAGATTGCCAATAGCAACAAAGTCACCTCCAATATATCTGTTAGCACATGGAGTAAATGGCCCTTGCAAGCATGCAGAAAGGTTCAACAGTCCCTCTACCAGCACAGTTGGCACCCCAGAATAATTGTAACATGTGTCTTCATCGCCCTCCACTGATGGAAGTACTAATGCAATAATAAGAAATAGTGCCCAAGCAGTTAGATAGCTTCCTGCTCACGATTCTCTACACAGTATGAGATACAGTCAGATGACAACAATAGGTAGACAGAAGACTAAAGACGCACTGTTACATGACTCATACACTCCCCATGCAGGGAGAACAGATAGATTTTCTCACCTAGGCAGATACGACTACAGACTATAGAACACATCCTGCAGGATACACAAACTAATGTAATGATTATTGAGGCCACTGTCTCTAGAGTGTTTATACATAGAACAGGAAGGGACTACCCCTCCACCTCTATGATGCATGAGGTCATCACTGACACATGCAGAATAGAAGTGAAGGCAACAAGGCTATTTTAGATGATTGTTCATGATATGGCCCATAGTGTAGTTTTTTGCAGCATCAATGGGTTTATGATAGCAGGTTCTCTGTTAGACTATAATTGCTACATCCCCCACACTCTCCATTGCCCATGACAGATTAGAACAGCGTTGTTGTTATTTGCACCAAGTTATGCCCATGGCACAATACAGTGCCCGAGGTTAGTTAAGGTATAAAGCAGAGCTATTAGGGCAACATAGGGTAGATTAGGATTAAAAGATAAGATAGCAGATTGTCTACTTAGGGTTTATAAAATAAAAATGTGCAAAAGTATGAACTAATTTCAAACTAAAAGACATGTGTTCTCTGTTTTCCAGAATGGCATGTTACCTGTGGGACGGCACACAGCAAACAGCACTGTTTTTTTTTCTGGACAATAAATATGACACCCTATCCAAATTGAATTTTACTGGGCCTGCAGAGAATGGCTCCATCTCCAACAGCCCTTACGAAGGAGCAGCCTGAGCTCACTAGAACATTGCACAAAGTCACCATGATGGTTCCAACAGCAAATATCTCCAACGTCGATGCCCATCTCTGGCTCTGTTATATGGCTCCACTGACAAGAGCAGTGTGCTCAGTTCTAAGGGTGGACAGTGTTCAAAGTCCCACCAAAGGAGGTTTGCCGGTTGAGCAGAGTCCAGTTCTTTTTCCTTTACCATCATTGTGATGCTCCAGACCAAGGCAGAAGGACTCTGGCGTCGGAATACTGAGAGGAGAGTATGCCTTTGGATAAGGAGTGAGCTGTACATTTCCAACAACGAAGAAAATGGCTCAACTGACAAATGCCATAAAAAACTTGAACAAGATAGAAAAGAAATGGATTGCTGGAGGAGGTGTCATAGGAGATAGCCACTGATTTGTTGAACTTGGACTGGATACGTTTGTGGCAGTTCTAAAAAAGTTTTTATTTTTTGCTGTTCCTTTTTGTGTTGCCTCCCGCAGATGAGTGCCATTTTGGGAAAAGGAAGTTAGCACCAAGATAGTAGGGACAAGTTACACTAGTATAGGGATTTACAGTTAGCTGAGTATGAGGACAAAGATGGTGTTCATTGGGATGGGACTGGAATACAAATGGAGATGAGCGAGTTAGAAGAACATAACACATACTATGGAATACAAACAGCTCCGCCACTTCTCCCAGGTAGAGACTGTCTGAGTAAGAGCCCAACAGCAGCCCAATGTGAACGCCGGCTTAAATGAACAAGATGCAGAGTGTGCGAAAATACCACTATAAGTGTTATGTTAGTGACATGCCCTGGATACGGCCACTGGCTGAAGGGTCACAGAGATACTGAGTTGAAAATAAGTGATCATTGAATGAATGATTGAATGATCAAGAGGAGGGAGATGATAGAGGGGGGTTTTTATCGACCTTGGTAGGATGAAGGTCCGATGTGAGCCCTACTTGACAAAATCTGAAAATATGCTAAAATGACCAATTTTCACTATATAAAATCAGCAAATGAAATCCCACGGATCCCCTGAATCCCGGGTTTGTAGGCCCAAGCCAAAGGCCAAAAGCCACCAGCTTATGTTAACAGAATCCACTGAGCCTAAATAGTTTTAAACGTGCATTTCTGATGTGCTGAACACAACAAGGCAATTGAGCAAACCAGAAAAGTACAGTAGCCTTTCACAAGCCCCATTGCTCTTGTCACAAATGTACACAGTGTTCTCTTGTCACAGATGTACACGGTGTACTCTTGTCACAAATGTGCACGGTGTACTCTTGTCACAAATGTACACAGTGTTCTCTTGTCACGAATGTACACGGTGTTCTCTTGTCACAAATGTACACAATGTTCTCTTGTCACAAATGTACACAATGTTCTCTGAAGATTTTCCTTCCGGTGTCCTAGAACACATGTGGTTAGACCGCCTGCACTGAATGGGCGTAGGCCAGTATGTCACCATAGAACCTGGTTCCGCATTTTCAGGTTTATTAGATTCAGCCCATCAAATCTGAAGCCAGAGTTCTGCTAATGCGACTTTTTGCATGCAAGCTCTCCGACTAGTCGATTGTCTGACTTAGGGTGTCAATTCCTCTCTCTCAGGTGGTGGGCTCCCTAAGCCAGATAATACTTTTGTCTTTTTAAATGTCTGTCCATGCTCTGTATTTTCCATTCACATCCAATTCCTTGCATTCTTAGGTTCCCTTAAGCTATTAGCGCCTGCTGGGATAGTCTCCATAGCTAAGGTGCTTCTGGGCACTAGACTTTATAGAGTGTTCTGCTTACCCCAACTAATTTCAATTGTGCCCTTTTGAAAGATCCCAGTCCTTTTGCACCTTGGATCTCTTTGGAATGTCAAACTTGCATGGGTAATTCTCTTCAGAAAAGCACATTTCTAGGCGCTATGTTTTCATAGAATGTATCATAGAATGTATCCTGTGCCTTTTGAATTGCTTACTGATGTCAAATATACCCTTTTACAGGTCCTCATTCCAGCCTGTTTTCTAGGCTCTTGCACATAATAAATATGAACTTGCGTTTTTTAAATCCTGACAGATTGAAGTCAGACTTTCAAACGTTTCCTTGCTCAGGCTGATCAATTGATACATCCATATGCTGATGTACTTAAGACTTAACAAATAAAATGCCACTTCAGCTGTGATCTTTGTTGTCTCATATCATTGTTCCTTATTCCTCAGTGAAGTGTTGCGTCGATGACACGTGCCCACGGCTCAAACCACAGGGCAGGGTGGTTTATGGTTTGTGACTCGTGACCACACCCCAGAGAGCTTCCTTTCACCCCTCATCACTACATTGACCCAAGGTTATATGACTAAAACTCTTGCCTACGCCGACGATATCGCCATAGTAACACCAGATCCGGCATTAGCCTTACATATAATTGAAACTGAGGCAAAAAACTTTGGTAATGTGGCCGGCTACGCTCTTAACCAGAGTAAAACCCAAGTGGTCTTAAATGATAAATGCACTATGGTAGATTCTCGTGGGACAACAAAAGCGACTTACCTAGGGGTATGTATCTCCTCCAAACTAGATAAAGTGGTTGAAATAAATTTGAATCCACTGCTAGTTAAAATGCAGAAAGATCTTTGATGTATGAATAATCTACACCTATCCCTGATTGGTCATGTAAACGCATTAAAAATGGTTTACTTCCCTAAACTGCTCTATATGTTTAGAGCAATTAATCCGGAAATTTCCGAATATTGGTTTAAACTAATGGAGCACACTTTTTCAAGTTTTATTTGGACCTATTCACAACCCCGAAGAGCCTACAAGCTCTTGACCCTTCCAAAAGAAAAAGGAGGCTTAGCCCTCCCTAACCTTAAGCTATAATATTGGGCATGTACGCTTTCCTATAACCATGAACTCTTTTTTCTATTAGACAACAATGAGACAGTCTTAGGGGAAGACCAACCATCAATTCATCAGCTGGTACTAGGCAATAAGAGCAAAGGCTATCTATGGCGATTTCTCTATGATAGCTACCACAAAAAGGTCCATCTAAAGACCTTACCAGGGGGGTTTAAAGCGTGGAAAGCTGTGAGGAAATTACTGGGCATAGGACGACTCTCGCTCTACTCTCCTCTAGGCCACAATCCGGCTCTACCCGAAATCTTTAGAGGAGCCTGTATTGATAGATGGACTACGGCAGGAATTACACATCTTGGATGTTTTTTCTCAAATGAAGGGTTACACTCTTTTGAAACCTTGAGGGAAATATATCAATTGGAGTGGAGGGATTTTTTTTAAATATCTGCAAATCAGAGACTTTTTAGCATGAAGGATTCGGGAAAATACCTCATTTGATAAAATACTGACAGCAGAAACCTTAAAAAAAACAAGAAATTCACAATTGGTGAGATATACTCTCTCTTGCTATCCCTCTTTCCGCACAATCTTGTGAAAACAGCACAGAAGTGGCAGGGAAAATTAGCAATCACCACATAAGAATTTAATTATGCGTATGATCTATCTCAAACTATTCTTATGTCAACCAAACTGTAAACACAGTTCTATAAAACCTGCTTTTTTATGTACTATACCCCCGATAGAATTGCTAAATGGGGGAGCGGGAGGGGTACATGCTGTTTTAGATGTACTTTGCCTAATGCTGATAGCGTACACATATTTTCATCCTGTGCAAATCTTTCCTCCTTAAAACAGAGCATTGAACGGTTTTTAACTAATGTCCTAAAAACCGAAACAGTCCTTTCTAATGAAATGATTTGGCTTGGGGCAACTAATCTTGCAGAACCATCCCCTGGTCATGAACTAGTATTTATCGCCATGGCGGTCCTAAGAATCTGTATCGCCTCTGCCTGGCTGGACCCTAACCCTCCATCTTTTCAACAGTGGTTCTCTAGACTGTTAGCTATATTTAACTTGGAAATGGCTACATATAAAAGAAAAGGTAGAAGACGCAGGGCCAGGGGATTGAAAATCTGGAATCCTTTAATTGAGTGGTCCCAATCCCAAGGTTATTCCCTGTAATATGAAGACATAACAAGCGTGATTTAAAAACTGTTAAAAAATGTTTTTAATTTGTCATGTTTGTAAATTGATTGAAACCTATAATCACTCAGATGCTGCTTGTATCTCCCCAAATAGAAGGGAAATGTTTTGGTTGTCTGTTTAACTTATTTAGTTTTTAATGTATGATCTATGAATACAAATTCCTAATTTCTCTGTCTTTATATGTGAAGTATTCTTTGTTGAACTTGTCTGACCTGGGGGAGGGTGGGGGGGGTGCTTTGTAAATCTAAAACCCAATAAAGATTTTTTTTTAAAAAGGGAGCAGATAATAGTGGAGGGCAGGCTCATTTCATGGGAAGAGTGTAGCCAACAAGCTGACTACCACCTATCTAAATTCAAATATCTCCAAATGCGAAGTTTGTTCCAAGACCCGGAAACAAAGATCGGTGAACAAAATGACTTGGAAAGACGACTTAAGCAGGAGTCAGCTCATAAGAAGGAGCTAGTGATTATCTACTGGCTAATGATTGAAATTGAAGATGGAGATTTTACTTTGCCTGCGGAACTATGGGGGAAATACTTGCCAGAATCAACGTTGGAACACCAATGGCAAGTATCTATGTCTATGCTATTCAAAATAGTAAAGCCTGCATACCTGAGGAGAAATCATCTCTTTTCCATCCACAGAGCGCACTGGTCTCCCCAGAAATTGTCAACATTTGGGAGAGGTGGAGAAGTTGCCTGTCCAAAGTGTGGTAGGATTAAAGAGGATGATGTCCACATGTTTGTAGAATGCCCGGAATAACAGGTATTCTGGAGAGAAGTGAGTAGGGCATTGTCTGAAATGCTGGAGCTCAATATCGAGGTAAGCGTTATGCTTGGACATGTGGAATCATGCGGAGAGAGATATGTAAGTTGTGGCTTGTAGCTGCAACCCCCACCCCCCCCAGCTTGGATAGTTGGTTGAGTTCCATTACACATACACCCACTTTAGATATGAAGAATATGAAGAGCTCAAGAAATCTCGACTACTGGATCCCTTTTTTCAAATGGTGTGATGATTTGAATATTAACAGGAGAAATTCAGAGGTCCTATGATTAAGCCTTCTCAGCCTCAGCAGGTTTTTGGTTAGGTTTTCTTTGTCTAGTTTACCGGTTGGAAAGTGAGAGGGATGAGTCAGACAAAAAGAAAACAGGGAAGATGGAGGTTAATTCCGAGGGACGTATAGAGCTACGATCTCCATCTCTCTTTCAAACCTGTTAAAAAGCACATGAGTTTAGGTCTCCATCGTCCAATAACATGTGCAAGTGGAAGAACGTCACTGTTTTTTCTTTCCATTAAAGAGGCTAATGAGGACAAAAATATATATATATAAAAAAAACATGCACTGTGACCTGGTCCTGCTAAAAGCATGCCATGATGGGGCGAAGGAAGGGTTCTCTGGTTTGTTTATGCCTAATCAACCCTGCCTCTTGTCTCTGGCACTGTGTGGACCCCACCTTGGTCACAGCCACTTAACATCCTTAAAGAATCAAACACACTGGCTTTACAGAATGCCACGCTCAATACCTTGATGACACAACACTGCCTTGTGCCTCCAGGGAGAGAAAACTCTCTCCCAGCCCAACACATACGTAGCAGCATCCACTTTTACAACTCTTAAAAAAAAGAGTTTTTTAAAGAGCTGAAAACAAACAACAAAGAGCTTTTCATTAAAGCCACTCAGAGGGGTTCACTGTTAGTGGGGCAACGTCTACTTTGCCCCTTAATAACAGCTGCCCCTGAGAGGCATAGAGTAGAGGGGTGCAGAGTAGATTACATTGGTGTATAGTGCAGCGGTGTAGAGTGCAGGGACATTGAGTAGAGTGATGCAGTTTAGAGTGTAGTGGTGTAGAGTTGAGTGGTGCAGAGTAGAGTGAAGTGGCCTAGAGTGCAGTGATGTAGATTAGATTGCAGTGCTGTAGAGTTGAGCTGTGCATAGTAGAGTGCAGTGGCTTAGAGTAGAGTGACGCAGAGTCCAGTGGCATACCGTAGAGTAGAGTAGAATCGAGTGGCATAGAGTACAGCGGTGCTGAGTAGAGTATTAACAGAGACAGTGTCCCTAGACCAGAAGACAATGAATTTCAATAAATATAGACTGAATAGTTCTATATCAAATGTCCAGCCGGACAGTTTAATTTCCAATGCTTAAGATACATAAAAGTTAGGTGTGATGCAAGTGGGACACCAGCCGGTGCCCAACTAACACACTCAAGAAAGGACAAACAAGAGATTTTTAGGCAAATTGTGGCAGTCTGATTATCATAAATCATACACAGACAATCCAAAAGATACACATATGCAAAAAATAAATCACAGGATAAATAAGCATTTAGTGTATTAAAGACGACGGCGTTTCGAACCCTATTGTAATACAAGGTTCATCCTCAGAACAACGAGAGATTACCTAAAAAATACATATATACAGAATGCCCACACTGTGGGGTTATATTACCAGAATACAAAATTAGAAAAAGGAGAAAAGGAGGGGGGAGGGAAAACAACAATAAATTAGAAACATGTATGGCATGTCAACCGTTCATTGTTAATAATTAGATATACACTGTAGGACCACAGGGTGCCAATCACGAAAAGTTGTGCAGACAACCCAAAAGAACAGAGGCCCCAAGAGAAGGCAATAACCCTATTTTAGATTGTACATGCAAAATAGAGAAAGTGACAACAAAAAGAGAGTGGAAGCATATGTACACAGCGCTAACGATGTAATCAACAGCTCCGTGACCGAGCATGTAGTCATAATGGTATCACAAAGCATGACAGTCACAACATAGACGCAGAGTATTATTAGATCTTTCGAACTGTGTCGGAGAATAATAAGGAGACCTAGCAGGTAAAGTCCGGGGAGTGTAGAGTGAACCTTCACCATACAATTGCACAAACTATGCTAAGCTTACCCAGGGACGCCGGAGTATGCTCGGTGATACGCAATATTTTTATATAATAGCCACTCCTATAAGAAAATAGAGGCCAATAGTTAGAGCAAGAAGTGCGGGGATAATCATATATAATTGTGCTGCAAGGAACATAGGCTTACCCGGTAGCCGCTGCTGCGGTGTTAAGATAACGGGCAATTCTGTAAATCAAAACACGAATTGCTAAGTACACAGGACGCATAATGCTGGACCTTATACTTGTGAAAACAATCTGAGTCTGCTTACCAGTTGTAATGGGAATACAGGTCCACAATGGGGGTCCTCGTAATTCGTGGGAAAACCTCATGATCAAGGAAGCAAGCCGCGGCGGTACCGGAAATGGGAGCATTCCCGGTCACGTGGTAAGGAATTGGCCAATGAAATTGCAGGCAGAGATTCCACCAGTAACAACAGGGATAGTTCGGTATAAGGAACAGCCATTACTAAGAGGGCTTAGTTAACCCAGTTGTCACTAATATGTTGTCTAAATAACGGTCAATTCTACAACTCAATTAAGAGTTACTATGTGCACAAAAATCGTGAACCTAGAATTTTTGAAAAAGGGGGAAATAAAAGCGAAGCACACGGAATTCGCTTATCACATATAATAGCAGTAATGGTCCACACTGGGGATCTTAATAAATCATGGAGACCTCACAATCATTAATACAAGCTGCGGTAATGACGGAAATACGACCATTCCACGTTACCCAATGAAATTGCAAGATGAGAAAACTAAGCACTGTCAGCATGGTTAGTACAGAGAGGGATTCAACCATTATTTAAGAGGTGCATGTGATGAAAAGGAATTGTGAAAGAGAACAATAAAAGTGGCATGTGGCCCAGGACAGTGAGATTTAAAATCATTATTATAAAACAAGCCCTAATACAAGAGGACAAGACAATATTTTAATACACAATAGTATTTGTGAATAGAAACCAAGTGTGGAACAATTTATCACAGTGAGATCAAGGATACCAGATATTCAGTCCTGTTCAGAAAGATGGTCTACAGCCATGTTACAGTAGTTAGATCAAAGCGGTCCAGTCCTCCATCCTGTTCAGACCGCTATGGAGACTTTTGGTCTTCAGAATCCAATGGAGTTCTTCCTTATTCAGGAGACATTGTAGGTCAGCACCTCGAGGAGGTAGCTTAATCAGAGAGATGATTGTCCATTTGAAATCCAGTTCTGTATGTGACAGTCAGTAAAATGGTCCACCAAGGGAGCATTCGGGGTCTTGCAGCGTATCCTGCTCCTGTGTTGACACATTCTCAATCTTACTTTTTGGGTTGTCTGCCCTATATAGATCTTTGAGCAAGGGCAGATAATAGCATATATAGCATTAACACTGTTACAATTGGAAAATAGTTTTCTTACAAATTTAACATAATTGAAAATAAACTCTTTGCCCTCGATAGTAGCCTCACAGACTGAACAATTACCACACTTTGCATGCCCAGTCAGACGGGGAAGTCCCCATAGATTATCCAGAGTACCATCATGATCTAATAGAGGCAATGCTGCACGTACAAGGTGGTCTTTAATATTTTTAGATTTCTTAAAGGCAAAGAGCGGTTTTTCAAGTTGGAGACGCCCTGCGTTAACCACAGGCCAGTGTTTCTTAATGCTTTTGGTGATAGCATTGGATGCAGGTGAGAAAGTGGTTACACAAACCAAACGGTTCTGTGTCTTCTTGGGTTTAGGCTCAAGTAATACCTCTCTAGGGCAATACCAGGCACGTTTGAGAGAGGAGCGAATTAGCTTCCGTGGATACCCACGCACCATTAGTTTGGCGCTTAATTCGCTCCTTTTCCCCTTTTTCTAATTTTGTATTCTGGTAATATAACCCCAGAGTGTGGGCATTCTGTATATATGTATTTTTTAGGCAATCTCTCGTTGTCCTGAGGATGACCTTGTATTACAATAGGGTTCGAAACGTCGTCGACTTTAATACACTAAATGCTTATTTATCCTGTGATTTATTATTTGCATATGTGTATCTTTTGGATTGTCTGTGTATGATTTGTGATATTCAGTCTGCCACAATTTGCCTAAAAATCTCTTGTTTGTCCTTTCTTGACTGTGTTAGTTGGGCACCGGCTGGTGTCCCACTTGCATCACACCTAACTTTTATGTATCTTAAGCATTGGAAATTAAACTGTCCAGCTGAACATTTGATATAGAACTATTCAGTCTATATTTATTGAAATTCATTGTCTTCTGGTCTAGGGACACTGTCTCTTTTAATACATAATCACCCAAGGTCCCTAGCTTACTGTAACTTTGGGTACCCTTGTGTTCTATATATAAAGAAAAGAATAGAGTTGTGTTGAGTGCAGTGGTGCAAAGTAGAGTCCAGTGGCATAGAGTAGAGTGCCTTAGAGTGAGTGCAGTAGCATAGAGTAGAGTGGTGTGGCATAAAGTGCAGTGGTGTAGAGTAGTATGGTGCATATAGTGCAGTTGTGTAAAGTGCAGTGGTTTGGAGTGGTACAGAGTAGAGTGGGTTAGACTGCAGTGGCATAGAGTGCAGTGGCCCAGAGTAGAGTGGTGCATAATGGAGTGCAGTGGCATAATGTACAGGGGTTCAGAGTAGAGTGTTGTAAAGTGCAGTGGTGTGGAGTGCAGTGGCATACAGTGGTGCAAAGTAGAGTGCAGTGGCAAGAAGTTCAGTGGCATAGAGTAGATTGGCACAGACTGTAGTGGTGTAGAGTATTCCAGATTAGAGTAGTGCAGAGTAGAGTTCAGTCACGTAGAGTAGAATTGTGCTAAGTAGAGTGCAGTGGTGTAGAGTGCAGTGACCTACAGTACAGGGTAGGGAGTTGGGAGAGAAGAGAAGAAACATAGGACATGGGTGGGAGGGAACATAATTCCTGCATGCGATGACAAACTTGAATGCAGGAAATGAGAGCGACACAGAAGCTAACAAATGGTAATCTATGGGCATGCTGTATGTCCACTGTATGTAAACAACATGTCTCGCAGAGACAGCACATGCGCTGTTTAGATGAACTCTCAAGATGGGGTAATAGGCAGTTCTGTGATACAGCCTAACATGAGGAAATAGTCTCACTATCACCCCTTTAACATTACTGTGCTAGCAGGCTGTCTTTTACCATCTGTAGCCACTATTTAAATTCAGGGCCCATATTCATTTTCCCCCCAATATCAGAACATGCATCCCCACTCAGTATCACAAACACCAATGGGCCTTTTTTATATCAGACATAGCAAAAATGTTGTGTAGGCTCCCCATCCCTGGGTATCAGTGATATAACCGCCGCTTTACGGTCCTGGTAGAAGGCACACCTGAATACCAACTCCTTCAGCAAATCCACCAAATTCTTTTAGTTTCTTATCACATTTAAAAACAATATTCCACCAGGAGCTCATTTCTTCTTGTTATTTTCCCAGACTGAGGTGGCCAAAGCACTGCCTTCAGTTCTTCCTGCAATTTCTAACTAAATCCTTTCCTCCACTTCGGGGGTACTCATTGATATGTCTCTTATGAAGCCATCCAGGACTTTATCAGATCCTTCCCCTGGAGGTCTACATGGTTTGCAGTAGTAATCTAGGAACAACTTTTTATTCTGCTGCATCCCTTGCACCAGATTGCTTTCAGCATCGTTGGCGGCCTGCAAACATCTAGACAGGCCTGATTCACAAAGGTAACTTACACTTTTGAGTATGTTTATATTTTTGAGTAAGTTTGCTACTTTTCAGTATTCAGAAACTGCACTTTTGTAGCGACTTACACTTTTGTAGTAAATTCAGCAATACACATGGTCAACCACTGCTACTGCGACATCATCCCACAGAAAACAATAAAGGTGAGGACTTGAAATAAAAATCCATAGGAAATAATGCTAAATTAAATGAAATTATGTATACAGTTAAAAATAAATTAATATAAATGAATGCTTAAAATATATAACAGAACACATAAATAATGTAATTATAATAAAATATTCAAATATATTTAAAAATATTTAAATAATACATATGTACTATTTCTATGTACTTTGTAACAATCTATATTTATTTATATTTTTACCTATTTTAAATACTTTAAAACATTTTCTTATGGTGTTTTGTTTTAAGTCTCTATGGGCCATATGTATCAAAAAAGAGTTTTGCGATTCTCAAATTGTGATTTTTAGCGAATCGCAATTAGAGAATCGCAAAATGCAATGTATATAGGATTTGCTAAAAATTTTGCGAATCCTACATATTCCTTATTTGCGAATCGCAAATTGAGATTCGCAAATAAGGAATACCTTTCCATTCATTCCTATGGGCTAGGAGGCCCATAGGAATGAATGGGAAGACATTCTCAATTTGTGATTACCAATTAGAGAATCGCAAATTGAAAATGCAATTACAGAGTTGCAAGGGTGCCAAAAGGACACCTTGTTGCACCCCTGAAATATGCGTGTGTCACGTTTTGCGCACATACATGCCCTAAAGGCATGTATGTGCAACATATGGCAAAATTGCAAATTACCACCAACTTGAAGTTGGTGGTAATTTGCAATTCCTTAAGGTCAAATAGCAAATTTCTGGTGCTTCCAGAATTGCAATATAGGAATCTCAATTTGCAATTCCTTAATTGCATTCCCAAAATAGAGAATCAAACATTTTGCTATTCTCTATTTTGCGATGGCGTTTTGGAATGATACATCCCAAAAGGCTTTTTCCAATTCGCAAATGGCAGATTCTGAGAATCTGCCCGTTTGCAAACAGGAAAAAGGCTTGATACATATGGCCCTGGGGATGTATGATTTAACAACTACTACTTTAACAACTAATTCCTAAACCACGAATGCTAAACCACGACCATTTCCAAACCACTATCAGCCTGATTCATGAAGCGAAATTGCGCCCGCAATGGCTGCGAAAATGCAATTGCGGGTGCAAAACACGGAATCGGCATTCAAGTACAAAATAGCGAAATCGCAAACACAGAATAGCGATTAAAATAGCGATTACGCTATAATAGTCGCAGAGTCCCGGTAGTCGCGCATTAGCGATACGGAAATAGCGACCAACCACGGAATCTGCGAAATGAATAGCGAAACGCAATTTATTCTCAATCGGCATTCATGAAAAATATACAATAGCGGAAAACCCCAAAATCGCAATTTTGCGCGGCGCAAATTAAGGACAACTCAAAGCAGGTGGTAACCATAAAAGCCATGATTAAGTAAAATTTGAAAAACAGTTGGCCAATCACCAACAGGTCCAGGCCTGACCAATCACACATAAGGACATTCAGCAGCAGCATTAGGCGTTCCACAATGCCAGGAATGTACATGGTGGTGAGGCGGCGAAGGCTACAGCGAGCAGCACGGAGGAGATGCATGAGGCAGGAAAGGATTTACCGGCAGCGGGTCACCTTGCTGGGCCAAACCAGAGAACAGATTTATGCCAAATACAGGCTGAATGGGGAAATGATCACCTGGCTGATACAAGAACTTGACCCCCTCATGCAGCACCCAACAAGGCGAAACAATTCTGTGCCTACACATGTGCAGGTATTGTGCAGCCTGCACCTCCTGGCCTCCGGCAGTTTCCAGGGCATAGTAGCGGCTGCTGGGGGGATATCCCAGCCCACCATGTCACGCTGCCTCCACACTTTCGTTGACGCCATGCTCACCCAGCTCCACCGCCACATCACATTTCCCACGAGCCAACAGGAATTGGACCTGACAAAACTACAATTTTACAATGTAGCCCATTTTCCCCATGTCCTCGGCTGCATCGACTGTACCCACGTCGCCATCTGCCCACCAGCTGCCACGGAGTATATGTACCGCAACCGGAAGTCCTACCACTCCCTCAACATACAGATGGTCTGCAATGCCAAGACCATCATCACTGACATTGTCGCACAGTACCCAGGGAGTACCCATGATTCCTTTATCTTCAGGCACAGTGGACTCCACACACGACTGCTCAGAGGAGAGTTTGGGGAAGGACACCTACTTGGTAAGTACACTTTGTCGACAATGTCACATTGCAATGAAGTCACTGCGCTGCACAGGCAATCAACATCTGCTCCTCTCATTCAGGTGACAGTGGCTACGCCCTACGGGAATACCTCCTGACCCCTTACCTCAACCCTGCCACACCTCAGCAACGGCGCTACAATGTTGCGCACATCCGGACAAGGAACTGCATAGAAAGGACATTTGGCCTGCTCAAGAGCAGGTTCCGTATACTGCACAAGACAGGTGGGGCCATGTATTACAGTCCTGCTGCGTGCTGCCGCATTGTGGCTGTCTGTGCAATGCTCCATAACATTGCAACCAAGCGCCGGATACCTGTTGACATCTCAGGCAGTGAATCTGAAGGGGACGACAGGCCACCAGCACATGTGCACCATGCACGCGGGGAAAACCCAGCTGAAGGCCACAGACGTCGCAACCACATCACAGTGAACAATTTCTAGCCCACCCTCTTCCCCCACCCCACATATCACAATTGCATGCAAAATGTAATGATTACACAAGGCTAATGTGTGCAGCAAAATAAATATATTTGTTTCATTCACAAGAAAAAGGTAATCAGTCCAACTATTTACAAATAACAGTATTCCTTCATACTGCAGTGTGCATGTACATGGCAGGCTTAGCGTCAGCCTGTGCCAGTGTTATGCAGACAGTGCCAATGGCGCCTCCTGCGCGTAATGCCCAAGCGCCTCTGAGGCTCTTCCTCTTCCTGGGCACCTGTACCAGGCGTTGCCCTGGTGCTGCGCCTAGGTGGCGGGACCAGTGTGGCCGATTGGCTGCTCACGCTGGAGGCACCCTCACTGGCATCGTCGCCCCCTACAGTGGCCGGTAGCGCAGGTGTGTGTAGTGCCGTTACCGTGGTGGTTAGGTGCTCCAGGACCCTGGTGATGTCCTCACAGCACTGCACTAGTTGGTGCTGCTGTGTGAGAGAGCGCCGCGACAACTGGGTGGTGGCATTTGCTGCCACATAATTCGACCTGCTATAGGCGGACAGCCGGCTCATCAGCTGGTGGTGGCGCCGGCTCGCTACACTGCGGTGCTTGATCAGCGCAGCAGTGTTCTCCTCCATGGCTGCAGTCATGCGGCCCATGGCCGCCGTCATGCGGTCCATGCGGTCTCCAACTCCCGCCACATTGCGCCCAATTTTGTGCAGCTGGAGCTGGATGGCACCTTGCTGCTGTGACTGGCGCTGGTGGATCCGGAGCATGCGTCTCTCTACGCTCATACAGGCATAGCGATGTCCATTGCCCCTCCTGCTGATTGGCCGCTGTGTTGCCGCTGTCGCAGGCCCAGATCTCGTAGCACCAGCTGCAGGTGGTGTTGCAGCAGGCGTTGCTGGTGCGGCAGGGACTGGGGGCACATTAGTGGGGTGCCTGGCTCTGGCTGCGGGTGGGACGGCAGATCCAGATGCAGCAACGGTGGGGGGCCTGGCCTTGGCTGCGGGTGGGACGGCAGATCCAGATGCAGCAACGGTGGGGGGCCTGGCCTTGGCTGCGGGTGGGATGGCAGGAGCAGAGGCCACAACGGTGGGGGGCCTGGCCTTGGCTGCGGGTGGGATGGCAGATGCAGGGGCCACAACGGTGGGGGGCCTGGCTGCTGGTGTTGTTGCAGCGGCAGGGGCTGGTGCCTGGGTTTCTGGTTGTGAATCCTCCTCCTGGGCCTCCTCATCTATCTGCAGCCTCTCGCTGTCACTGCTTTCTGCGCCACCTGTGAGGGTAAGTGGATACTCATTAGTTGCATGTGACTGGCAGACGTGCTGATGTTACATGCATGCTGGGTGACATTCCCTGGATGGCTGTGGATTTGCGTACTTTGGGACCTGTCTGGCTGCATTGGGGTACTACTACATTGTGGACATACTACATCTCCCACAATGCTTCAGGGCATTCCCTGATGCGCAACAAAGGCATGACTAAGGGCCAATAAGTGAGCCTATTTGGTCAGGGACGGTCATAGGGGACAGGGTCGCAGTCGCATGCCACTTACCTTGGGTGTCTTGGGTGGGGCGGGAGGAGTCCAGAGGGGTGACGCCAACGCACGCCTCCCTCTCAAGGGTGTTCTCGACCTAGTCCTCCAAGGGTGTGTTGGGTGGGACTGTCGATCCGCCACCTCCAGTGCCCAATGCATCTCCAAGGCGCTCCGCCACCCTCTCCTTGGCACGACCTCGGAGGTCATACCAGCGCTTCTTAAGCTCCTCCAATGACCTATCGGCCACACCCACCGAGTTCACGCTGGAGGCTATTCCCAGCCAGATCCTCCGCTTGTCTTGCTCTGGGACCTTTCTGGAGTTGATCCCGAAGAGCCTGTCATGGTTGGCCACCACCCCTTCAATTAGGTTCTCGAGCTCCTGCTCTGAGAACTTCAGCTTTCGCTTTCGTCCTGCGCTGTTGCTGGGGCCAGGGACAGGTTCCTCAGACATGGCAGCAGATATGTCGCTATTACAGGCGGTTGTGAAGTCGCTATCGCTGGTTTAGCGTCTGCTTTCCGACTTGCTCCCTCGGAGGTTTGCCTCACTGTGGTGTTTGGGGGTTGGAACTGCCTGCTTCCTGGTTGTGATGTCATCACTGTGCTCGGAAAGCGACTTCCCGTTTTCCCGATCGCGCGAGAATGCGAGTCGCATTCCCGATCGCACGGGATTGCGAGTCGCATTCCCGATCGCACGGGATTGCCAGTCGCATTCCCGATCGCACGGGATTGTGAGTCGCAATCCCGACGCAGGTAGCCGGGAATAGCGATTTTTCTGCGTTTTTAGTTGGTCGCTAACGGATTTAGCGCCCGCGTGCGAGTCGCTATTTTTTCCCCGAAAAGTACATGAATGCCGTTTTGCGTTTCCTCAATAGCGAGTCGCTATTAATCGCTATTAGGGACACGCAAAACGGCCCGTACATGAATCAGGCTGTATATTCTTAACAGCTACTTCCTAAACAACGAAAATTATTCTATTTGCTAATTTCCTGAAAAAACCATTCACAGATCATGTAAAAACGAAACCATCCAATTACTTACGCCAGTTACAACAACTTCAACAGAGGAACGCTGTGCAAAGAATACAACGCTGTGGTATTTTAAAGGGATTTAAAAGCCTCGCTCAAATGCAGGCTTTTGCTCTGAAACAGAAAGGACAGAAATGTAAAATGCCGGCACCTACTTGTTTTTTTGTAGCCGATCTCTCCCCGGAGTTGGGGCTCATTTCGCTGACAGCCTTTGACAATCACGAGCTTGGTGGGTAGCTCTCTTCATGGGCGAGTCCAGGAACAGAGAAAACAGCCTCTGTGCGGGGTTGTCTGCGGGGGAGAAGGCGATGCAAGGAGAAACTTTGAACATACCCCAGCGTCCGCATAGAAGCGCAAAGCAGAGATGTTCAATGCCATGTATTTAAATAAATACACATACATTGCAAATATTTGTCTTCGAGGAGACCTGGTCCATTGATTTCTTATTTTCTCTGTAGCGACTCTTTAGACATATATTTAACTAATGATGATTTGTGGGAGATTACAGGCAGTGCATCAGGGCATACAAATCTAAAACGTTTCAGGAAGAAGGAGATGATTGTGTAAAACCCTTGTTTGTATGCTTTTTCCTTATGTTCCCCAGATTTCTACTTCCAGTGGGGACGGTGCCAACTTCGTACAATGGCCTGCTTTTATTTCAATTTCTTTTACTCGGTCAGTGTCACCCATGGGGAATAGGCTTTTCCTTAACCCCGCCGCTGCGCCGAACGTTCCGCGCTGGTGCGGAACGTTCTATTGCGTGGGCGGGGCCAGAAGGTTCAGCGGACGTGCGCAGCACTACCGAGGTAGTGCACGCGACGTCCGTTGAACGTGCCCCGCACGGAAGGGGTTAATTTTCCTCTTTGTTGTTGTTATGCTTGACGGAATGCACCAGGCTCCAGCGTTCCGTTTGGGATTCCTATCAGTACGAAAAATAATAACATAAATAAACATAACAATTTCTTTACCTCTGTCAGTGTCACCCCTTGGAGAAAGGCTTTTCCTTAATTTAGCTTTTTCTTTTGTTATGCTTGACGGAGTTTGGGATTCCCATGGTTACGAAAAATAACAAAAATAAACATTACAATAGTGCCATCTATTGGCCAGTTAGGAGGTCGTTTTATTTGTGGTTTAGGAAAGTCGTTGTTCGTGTAAGTCGTGGTTAATGATGTTGTGGTTCATATAAAGGTTGTTGTTTTGGATTCATTGTTCAAGTCAGTCATTGTAAAGGCTACGTTATTAAGGCTGTTTCCCTCTGGCCCTATCTCCATTACTTTCTGTGAGAGGGAGTTGCAGTATCAGTAATTGGCCAAGTGAAGTGCTGGACTTACTACAAAGTGTAAGTTCACAAAGTGCAATTTGTGAACACTGAAAAGTTGTAAGCATTCTCAAAAGTCTGAACTTAAAACTTTATAAATAAATAAAGGTGCAGTTTGTGAATCAGGCCCGAAGCCTTGTGTCTGAAACTCAAGTAATTCCATTATCTTTCCTATCTTATGCTCCAAGTCCTAGACATATTACCAGGATGTCATCCATAGTACCCTTCCCATTTTGTTTGCCATTTTTTTGAGTTGTGTTTCATCTACCAAGACTTTTCTGAGGGTTTCTTTCCTTGGGTCTCGTAAGTATTGTTTTTCTAGTTGCATGAGGCTTGTCCAAGTTCTTCCACCTATTTCAATTTCTCACTCTGTAGTAGGTTAGTCCATACATACATGAAATGATGAAGCCGAGGCAGACGTGGTAGAGATATGTAGTAGATTTATTTAGCCATATTCAAGATAGTGGGAAGTAAAACTCTGGAACAAGCAGCCCCATCAAGAGCAGCCTTCTAGCTACTCAGCCCATTCTCAACTGCCAACTCTCATACCAAGCACCCAAGCATTCCATACAAGTCAATCACACCAACATTCTTTTTTTTTTTTTTTTGAAAACCTTTATTGTGCACATGAAGCTTACAAATACGGGCCTACAACCCATCGGGCCGGCCACCACACTGTATTAGCACGTAGGCCAGGAAAGAAGCTCCAGCGGGTCTCCGATATAACAGAAGCAATAAGGCGAGGCAGAAAGCCACAAGGAAACCACCATGAGTAGGAAAAGTGAAGGTTAATTTTATAATACAATAGGGTGAATAGCAGGAATAGTGCAGTCATTAGGGTCCAAAAGTCTGTGGCGGGCCATCAGCAAGCAGTAAAACAATACACAGCGAATTTCAAAAAGAACAACCATATTATAGCAAGGGCAAAACGTAAGTCCCACATCTGCAAGCAAGTCCAACCACTGCCCAACGCCCACCCGTTACTACGAAAATACGCAGCAATACATAAAAAGGAAGTCAGGATTGCAATACAAAGAGCCATCCGCTACATCAACCCAAATAAAGGGAGAAAGAAGGGGGAAAAAGGGGAAAAGGACATCAAGAAAAAGGGTAGAAAAAACAGGGAAAAGAGAACGCGGCACCACAGCATGCACCCCCTGGCAAGCAAAGCATACAAAAGAAAAGGCCAGACTATGGAACCGAAGGAAATAGGATTAGTGGATGCACAATGAACATCGGAGGCAGGGAGATCATAAGGCCCACGCTGGCAAAAACACCCCAGGAGGCCTACATGGAGACGCAGCATCCAGAAAAGAGGATACATAAGAGCCATAGAACCAAGAACAAAGAAAAAAACAAAAATACAGACCCCCCACCACCACCCCACCCTGCACCCCTGCAGAAGGCTACGGCCTACCCCCCCAGCAGCGTGCCTGTCGCCCTAACAGGAAACCCGAAATATAGAAGAGTCAAAAAGTAAGGAAGAGACCACATAGGCAAAAAGAGAGGAAGGGGAAAGGAAGGGAAAAAAAAAAAAAAAGGAAAAAATCTCCAGTGGGAGAGGAGACACATAATCAAAACTATCAGCTCCCAACCCCCCGTTCGAACACATTTTAGATCCCACGAGAAGATGAAGTCATTTCAAAAAACAGGCACCAGGAATATGAAGAGGAATCGATCATACACGTACAGCTGCAAGGTGGTCATCGGCCATGCCACGAAGTAATAGTCCGGCGGCACAAGTGCAACTCACCCCTGTCCTCGTCTGTCCAGTTCCATAGGCACAGAGTGCACAAAGAACCAGAACTTGAGGGGCCAGAGGTGAAAAGCAGGGATTCCAATCGTCGATATACCACACAAGTTATAGCGGCTTCGGACCGGATGAACAAGAAAGGACAACAACAGCAGCAGGCAACTCAAGCATAGCTCCGCCGACCAAGGAGAAAAAGTCGCCCCGGTGAAACAGTCACAGGATCTCCGCTCGGCAGGTCGAGGCAAAAAAACACCGGGAGACCCGGCGAGACAGTCCCGGACGGATCTCGGCTGGAGGCCCTCCAGTACATCCACCACAGGGAAGAACTCCTGACGACACAAGGCAGTAGGCATCTGTACGTCCAAACAAGCGGTGGCCCCGGTGTCTTCAATTTCCAGGAAGGACTCCGCAGCACACTGAAGCGGTGGAACCGCACACGCAGGGGACGGCCCAACGAGCCCGGTACCAAGACCACCATCCGGCCCAGCAACAGGTACAGTCATGGAAGCACGCCAGGAACACAAGGCGGCGAGGACGTCGCCAACTGTAGGCTCACCTTTACGGTATTCAGCAAACGTGCCGTGCGGCCAGCCGATGTCGCCATCTCCAACTGGGCGTAGATACAGGGCGCAGGCCGCCATCTTTTTAGCCCGGCGGGGCCTCGGCAATCTCCGACCCCAATCCGGCCACCGGCGGGGCTCGATGAAATCCAGCCGGCAACAAACAATGGAACCTCCAGGGCAGAAAGGCGGACCACCAGAATATTGAGGCAGCCGGCGCCACCGACCCACAGGCGCCGCCCGCCAAGACCGGGCGGAGGGTTTCAAGATGGCCGGACAGGAGAACAAAGGGGAGACGAGTCGCCCATGCGGTCAACCCCCGTCCGTGGAAGGCAGCGCTCCACCACCAGGCCCCGGACAGCCAGACCAGGCCCGGTCAGTCGCCACCGGTCCAACCGCACAGTGGCCACTTCGGCCGACCCCACTCCTCCACCAAGGGGTCGGCCCCGGCGCTCCGCCCCGTCCGGGCGCCGCAGACGAGTCCCAGGCCCGCCCGCCCCGGAGGCCCCGAAGCGAACAAGGGCACAGCTCAAGATCCGCGGCACCTAGGATCATCCAGAGCAGACGGTAAGTGCCAGCAAAACGTCATAATTCCATATTCCATCAAATAAGACTTCTCGGGGCAGGATAAGGCGCAGGATAGGTAGTGCAAGCAGGAAAGTTGACAGAGCCGAGCTACAACGCGGCCATCACGGTCGCGAGCTTGGCTCCTCCCCCCACACCAACATTCTTACTTGGAACACTCACACTGGCTGAGCAGCTAGATGCAGTGAAATGCAGGAACATAGATATATAACTCAGAATACTACACACTCTTCTCCAAATATGTAAATGTTTTGTCTTTAAATAGCAGCTTCTAAGCTTAACAATGTCTCCTAGGGCAGTACAGATCCTTCCTTCAGCTGGAAGTATTTTTTTTATCACTACCTCCAAATAGTCTACAATGTTCTTACCCACTTGGTGCCATGCATATAAATAACAGCCGATAACGGTCTTTCCCAACACAGCTCAAGGGTGTTTCAATGGGGAGTGATTCATTATATCTCTGGTGAGGTAATTTGCATAGTTTACTTTAAGCCGAGGCCAGGCACAAAAAGGTAATCCAGACAGGAAAATTAAAGGTGTACTGCTGATTAAAAGGTTAATTACTTTTCCCTTTTTTCTGTCCTGGTGCATGACGTAAAATCAGCCTGTTTGACAATGGCACAACAGTAAACCAAGCCAAGAATATGAACGCCAACACTTTTGTAGTGTCATTGAATGAATGCATTTACAGTTGGTTTCATGATCATCTCAAATGATCCTAACTGAACTCTCAACAATATCAAAATGCAATTCACTAGTCCTGAGGGTATCCAATTTCCTGCACCTTGGGGGCATCAGAGAGGCAGGCTGCACGACGGCTGCTTCTCGGTGAGGCCCTGCCAGATGAATTTACAAACCAACATTTATGTTCCGTTACAGAGTCCAGATTCTCTTAAAATGACATGTAGCGACATACAGAAGGGAGGTGTTGCTACAATTACTATATTTCAGCATTGAAAGCTTCCTCCTGAGGCGGCCGATGGAGAGGAGCATGGCCTACCAACGTGGCCCAGAAGCTGACTAGGAGCTGACGGTGGAGGGGAAACTGCGGGAGAGCGAGAACAGCCACCATGGAGAATGCAGATTCTCTGAGCTTTAGTGGATGGAGAATAGTGATTTTATTAAAGACTTGCAGCCCGTCCCGATGTTGTCCAGGTATGAAATAGAATGTGTGTAATGTGTGTATTTGGCAAGGGCAATTTATTTTAAAATCTCGCGGTAGACAAAACATTTTGTTTCATTAGAATAGGGACGGAGAAGGCCCAGCTGCAGCCCTGGTTGATGTTAGCAAGCGCGTGTAATTGGTGTAGTGATCCGCCGCCTGAGCCCGGCTACAGCCCTGGTTGATGTTAGCAGGCGCGTGTAATGTCGTTGAATGAGAGAGTTATCAGCCGCGGGTAAATCCGTTTAATGAGAGAGTTGAGTAACAGCGAGTAGGAGAGGCTGCGGTAATTGTCCATGCAGACACGCTCATTTGCGCGTTCCCCCGCCTGAGGCCCAGATGCAGGCCCGTTTGATGTTAGCAGGCGCGTGTTCCCCCGCTTGAGGCCCAGCTGCAGCCCTGGTTGATGTTATCAGGCGCGTGTAATTAGTGTACTGATCCGCCGCCTGAGCCCGGCTAGAGCCCTGGTTGATGGTAGCAGGCGCATGTAATTTCGTTGAATGAGAGAGTTCAGTAACAGCGCGCGGGAGAGGCTGCAGTAACGTTACTTACCAGGCCGCCAGGTGAACGCGTTTGTCACGCCCCCAGCACACGGCCACAGCAGACGATCTTCTGATTAATGTACGACCCACATGGCATAAAGGGCGGAACGTAGCACACGCAGCCAGCATTTCTCACGCCCCCAGCGTGCCCCTTGATGCGGTGCAATTGCGTTCACATGGCATGAAGGCCGGACACACGCCCCCAGCGTTTCTCACGCCCCCAGCGTGCCTCTTGATGCTGCGCAGCAACGTAATTGGCGCTTGTATGTACGACTCACATGGCATGAAGGGCGGACACATGCCCCCAGCGTTTGTCACGCCCCCCCAGCACACGCCCACAGCCCACGATTTGATGGCCGTACCACATGCCCCCAGCATTAGTCATGCACCCAGCCCACGCCCACAGCACAACGCAGACACGCCCACAAGGGACTACTTTGCTGGCACTGTTCTTTTCCCCTTAAAATGTATAGAGGAGTTGGCCTAACGGCTAAGGCGCTCGACCTTTGGACCTGGGGATCTGGGTTCGAGTCTTGGTAACGACACCAAACATCCTGTGATTCAGGGCAAATCACGTAATCTCCCCGTGCCTAAAAAAAATGAATGTGTGTCCTCATGTAACGTAACTGGTCCTACGCCGACGACACCCAGCTGATCCTCTCCCTGACCAACGACCCCGTCACCGCCAGAACCAACCTCCACGAAGGGATGAAAGTCGTAGCCGAGTGGATGACGACCAGCCGCCTGAAACTGAACTCAGACAAGACGGAAGTCCTCATCCTGGGCTCCTCACCATCCGCCTGGGACAACTCCTGGTGGCCCCCCGCCCTGGGCACCGCACCCAAACCGACAGACCACGCACGCAACCTGGGCTTCATCCTGGACTCCTCCCTCTCCATGACCAGACAAGTCAACGCCGTCTCCTCGTCCTGTTTCAACATCCTGCGCATGCTACGGAAGATCTTCCGGTGGATCCCCACCGAGACCAGGAAGACGGTCACCCAGGCCCTCGTCACCAGCCGACTGGACTACGGCAGCGCCCTCTACGCCGGAACCACCGCCAAGCTCCAGAAGAGACTCCAGCGAATCCAGAACGCCTCAGCCAGACTCATCCTCGACGTCCCCAGACGCAGCCACATCTCTGGGCATCTGAGAGACCTGCACTGGCTCCCCGTCAACAAGAGAATCACCTTCCGTCTCCTCACCCACGCACACAAAGCCCTACACGACCAAGGCCCGAGCTACCTCAACAACCGCCTCAACTTCTACGCTCCCAAACGCCACCTCCGATCGACCACTCACGCCCTCGCCGCCGTCCCCCGCATCCGAAGAGCGACAACAGGAGGTAGGTCCTTCTCCTACCTGGCCGCCAAGACCTGGAACACCCTCCCTGCCGACCTTCGCCTGACCCAAGACCTCCTCTCCTTCAGGAAGAAGCTCAAGACCTGGCTGTTCGAGCAGTAGCGGCACCCCCCCCAAGCGCCTTGAGACCCTCCGGGTGAGTAGTGCGCTCTATAAATGCCTTGATTGATTGATTGATGTAAAGCGCTCTGATACTTGATTCAGTTCGGGTCAAGTTCACGCTATATAAAACTCTGCAAAAAAAAATATATGGTGGCCGTCTGCATAGCCTATGTCCTTCTGCTGCAACTGCCCTTTCCAATGCTGTATTGGGTGTTGTGATTGGTGCTGTGGTTACTGAGATTACCCGCCTCAAAGGTTTGGGCTCTCTCTTTATAATATTAGTATGGACAAGGAGGCTAGCATTATGAGTTAACTTTTATTTACTACTTCTAAACAGCATCAACTTCAAAATCCAGTTTTAGAACATTGCATGACTCATAACAAGAAATCGAAAACTCTCATGACCTGATTCACAAAGAGCCTCCGCACTCGTAGCGGAGGTTCTGCAGTCGTGGGGTAGCCACTGCCCTTTGTGGCGGAATCTCTGCAATGAGAAATCTCATTGTGGAGATTGTGCCCTGAGTATGGAGGCTCGCACACGACTGTGGGGCCTCCCCCATGAGAGCGGAGGCCCTTTGCGAATCAGGCCATCAGTCTAAAATACCCAGTAACATTCAATCTACTCCCTCTTTTGGCACTGCTCTTCTTTTATTCCGTCCTTTCCAGCTTCCCTTTATTCCAAACCATGTCCTTAAATATATACAACAAAACAAAATATTAACATATTTTTACATGGTAAAGAGTCAAACATATATCACCCAAATTCTATTTAAACACTCTTACAAATATTTTAATTCTACCATATTTAGACTTTATTTCAATAGAATTTCATAAGTGCTTCCCTTTTGTTTACAAAATCTATTAACTCCTTTCCAATGTTATTATTGTATTCCTGGGAAGGAAGGGAGGGATAATGCTAGCCTTCTTGGGCCAGATATCTGACCCTCAGTGTTTGCAACCTGCGATATGCGAGTTGCAGATTGCGAGTCGGAAACATTGATGTACAACAGTGTCTGAGACACTGTGTGCAATTCCCAAATGGGCAGCAAGGGACCTGCCTCATTAATATTCACTTGCTATTAGGAAGAAATGCCCATGGCATGCCCCTTCCTAATAGCAAATTGCAGAACCTATTTAAGATGTCGGTAATAGGTTACCGACTCGCAAAATAGGTTTGATACATGCTACAACCCTTTGTAGCTGTGGCAAACTGGTTGATTTCCTGTTTGCAACCAACAAAAAACGGCCCCAGGTCTTTATTAAAATCACAATTCTCTATCCACTAAAGCTATGAGAATCAGAATTTTATGGCAAGGTAGGAGACTAGCATTATTCATGTTCAAATTCTCTAAATGTATAACTTGAAACATGCTCCACAGGTTTAAAATAGAACTTACTGAAAACTTAAGCATTGAACCAATTTGCTGCTTTCATCACATCCTACAAACTTGCTCCTACTGTATGCTGGGTCCACCCTTTTTAGTTCTGTAATCTTGTGGACTTGGGCTTAATCCACAGAATTCAGAAAGACGTTCTCTGTCTACTTTTTATAAAGATTTAATTTTCTGAATACTAAGTGGCATAGCATACTCAAGTGATTGGAGGGAATTGACTAAAGTCAACTGAACCTGTTAATGCCATCACTAACTATCTTATCAATGCGATGGGTGTACAGAATAATGAAATTATTAACGCTGAGGAGAGCACTTACGACAAAATTTACTCTTGGGAAGAAACTCTCTAGTTTTTCTCTATGATATGAATTTGAATATGTCTGAAATCACAGTACAGCAACAACCCTGGTCTGTCCACCTTCTAATCACCCATGCTACCACTTAAAACCACTGCGAAAGACTGCTTGTAACTCATATACCCTGCAGGCTACTAAAGAATATCACTGAGACAAGGCTCCATGACTCATTCACTAATCATCAGATTCCCCTCCACTGGATGTCAGTCTAGCTCGATTAATGAAAATCTTAAATAGCCACATCTCCAACATACTTGATAAAGGAGCCCCAATCACACAAAAGACATCTGACTTTAACAATACAATACAATACAAAAGAGTTGGGAACAGAGCGTCCTGGCGCTACAGTTAAAGGTTGGACCCGATAAGAAGTTAGAGGGTAGAGTTCAAATCAAAGGTTTCCAAGTTTTCCTGAAAATAGATTCCAAAGGTACCCAAAAGATCTTCCGCCCCTTCTTGCTTTATGCACCCGAGGAATCTGAAGAAGTTTTAGATTCCTAGGGGCCGATTCACAGAACTAACTTAACCCCTTCGACGCTCATGACGAGCTGGGCTCGTCATGGCGTAGCCTCCTCGCACGCTCATGACGAGCCCAGCTCGTCACGTAAAGTGCGCTTTTTAAAAACCCAGCGTACGGGCGGAATTCCGCCCGCACGCATGCGGTTAAGACAAAATCCTAAACTTACTACTTTTGGTATTCACAGAAGGCATTTAGTAGTAGTAAAGTCAGGATTTTGTCTTAAGACAGACTTAAGACAGACTTAAGACAAACTTAAGACAAACTTAATACAGACATAAGACAGTCTTAAGACAAACTTAAGACAAAATCCTAACTTAAGTCTGTTTTAAGTCTGTTTTAAGTCTGTCTTAAGTCTGTCTTAAGTCTGTCTTAAGTCTGTCTTAAGTCAAACTTGAGTCAAATTTAAGACAAAATCCTAACTATACTACTACTAAATGCCTTCTGTGAATACCAAAATTAGTAAGTTTAGGATTTTGTCTTGTTAGTTCTGTGAATCGGGCCCCTAGATCTCAGTGATCTAGATTAAGAGTGCGCCATAATTCTTTTCATTAGATCTAAAGGGCCTTTATGTTCAAGGGCTCCAAAGGCCAGGTTAAGAGCCTTGAACAACTAGGCTATTACACGTTATTTACAGCTCAGGACAGTCGGGTTCATGCTTGAACATCTCAAAATTAACTTAAACTTCCGTGAAAAAAACCTCAGAATGTTTAGTTAGTACAGTGCAGTTCACAGGACTATTTAATGTTCATGATGGAAGCCCCAACTAACCTAACAAACTCTGTAAATTTACATGAGATCAATCAGCCAAAATCCAAAAGTGCTCCAAATGGAACTCCAAACTAGTGCATTTTCATTGCGAAGATCTACAAAAGTCATCTAATCTTCTGGGACACCAATTCAGCACTCTCCGCATATAACCCTGCCTTTCCCAATCATGCGTTCTACTGAGCCAGCAACAAGTCCAGCAAGCAACCAAAAACTGAAAAGCTACTATCTTGCCAGATTGCAGGAGTAGCATGGTCACAGACAGTGTGGAGTTACTGAATGCTTCATTCACTGCTATGAAGTGATCTAGGTAACATGACTGTGTATATTTCCAAAATTTTAACACAATGCAGCACCGCAACCAAAGCTGATCCTTTGCATTTGGAGGAAGGTCCAGACGACCACCATGCCTACTTAGATATGGTACTGCTGCTGTCATCTCCAGCGCTAGCACACAAATATCCTGCCTAGCGCCACACACACACACACACTTTTTCACTTTAGTGAAAGGTGCTTGCATGAAGTCTACTATAGGTAAACCTTCCAGTACAAAATACCATGACATGACATAGTTTAACATTTTTAAAACGTTGTATGTGTGCTGTTCAGTGCAGCACACATGCAATATTTGAAAGTTTTGGAGAAATTAAAACATTTCTCCAAGTTAACACCAGCATGAAAGTGTTGTTATATTTTTGGCAGAAAACCCTATCTACGAATGTTAGTAGATAGGGCTTGGTGCCCAAACCATGGACGTTTGCATGGAAATGCCCATCCGCCACCCATGGTCAACCCCCTTGATACAAATTAGCGCATATCCCTCTTGCAATGCAAATCCAATGCAAAGTGTTAGTAAAACTGCCCTATTGTGCTATAAAAATCTCCTAAATAACTAATTAGACAAAGTATGTTATGTTATTTATACTTTTATATAGCGCAACGGATACTCAAAAAGAGTGTCCCGGCGCTTTGGGAAAGGGGAACTAAATTCAGAATAACATAACACAGTTAAAAAGAAAACACAACACACACAGAAACAAAGAGGGACTGCTAGGGAGGCCTACTGGGTAAACAACCAAGTTTTAAGACCTCTCCTAAAATCCAGAAGAGTAGTAGCTCCCCGAAGTAGAAGTGGGAGCGAATTCCACATCTGTGGGGCCAGCAGACTGAAAGAGCGGCCGCCCAAGCGAGCTCTCTTGACACGAGGGACAGCCGCCAGAAGCAAAGATTCAGACCGCAGAGAGCGGCCCGGCTGGTAAAAGACCAATCTCTTTTGGAGATGCTTTGCTCCCACTGCGTGGAGTGCCTTATAGGCCAATATCATGGCCTTAAAAGCGATCCGTTTACGGATCGGTAACCAGTGCAGAGTCCGCATTAGCCCGGAGGCGCTGGTGCGTCTGTTCAGACCAAAAATGGCCCTGGCCGCCGCGTTCTGCGCAACTTGAAGCCGCTGCAGCAGGTACTCTGGTAGGCCCAGGTAAAGAATGTTGGCATAATCCAACCTGGAGCCTATCAGGGCCTGCACTGTCAGCCTCCTATGCTCCTCCGACAGAAGAGGCAGGAACCTCCGCAGCATTTTTAGAAGACCGAAGCAGCAAAGGACTTAAAGCATGCAGCTGTAACCCACTGCTGAGGAATCCAACAGCTTATCCCAACGATCAGGCCATCTATCAACCCACAGCCAACTGTCCATTTCCTTCTAAGATCCAAGAATGTGAGATCATCACACACATCCTAATTTTGTGGAAACTCCCAACAAACCTCAGAAGCGCTAGTCAAGCCAGGCATCAGGGAGGACATTCCCTGAAAGCCTGACATGGACTCGCCAAATGTTCCTTTCATTGCTAAATATGTATGAAACGGTGGATCGCACCTAGACGATTGGATGGTATCACTGGAGTAACCTCAAAGGGGATGTGATTCTTCCTAACTGACCAGTAAGGATCCGGAATGCCACTTCATCAATTGCATCCTCCACAGGGTTTTACCTTGTCACTGCAACAGTTCAATACTTACATGGGGCTTTGGTGGATGTGAAGACATAACATTATAGGCAATTCCCATGTATATACTGTTGATGCACAAACCCTTACAAATTAAACAGCACCTATAAGTATCATACCATATGCCTCCTTTTGTTTGAGAGAGAACAACCTGTTTCTTAATAATAATAGGCAACTCAGCTGAACCTGACTTTCCTTTTAATTGTTCAACAGTGTTTTGTGACCCACGCACTAGCATCTGCAGGACTGATCCCGGTAATTCGGAGTGACTAAGGGGCATATTACCAAGCAATAGCGATAATTATCGCTATTGCTTGGTTAGAGACAAAAATTTACCGCTGAGCTGCGGCGATTTTTATCGCAGATAAACCTTGGTATTACCAAGGTTTATCGCAAATGCGATAAAAATCGGCCGCAATGCATGAATATCGCTGAAAAGTCCGCGATATTCATGCATTACCGAGCTAATGCTCTTAGCCATGTTATCCACCTCCCATTGGATAACATGGCTAAGAACTGCTCAGGGCAGGTGTTAGCTTTTGGAGATATTCGCGCTTAGCGCGAATATCTCCAAAAGTTGGTAATAGGAGATAGCGATGTTAGCGACTGTTTCCAGTCGCTAACATCTTGGCACGCCCACTTTGCATGTCATTAGTGATAAATATCACTGACATGCAAAGTGGGGCCCAAGATGGTCGCTATCTCCTACTAGCTGTCGCTAACTGGTGTTAGCGACAACTAGGTAATAGGGAGATAATTTTATCTCCGTTTTCTTGGCTTTTAAAGCCAAAAAAGCGGAGATAAACCCCCTTGATAATATGCCCCTAAGATCTTTCCTTTGGACATCCAACTACAATAGGGATTTGAAAAACACCAACTTACAATTCAGGATGCCTAAAAGGATCTCCTATTACTCCAAACAAATCACTCAATGGAATGTACCAGAACTCTAGTGCTAAACCTGGTATACTGTTGTATTTCAATTTACAAAGGCGCACATGCATCAAATTAGGCAATTGCGATTCCAAAATTGCAATTATTAAGGAATCACAATTATGGAATCGCAATTGCCTATGCATGTAGGTTTCGCTTAAATATTAGCCTTTTCTACACATTCCTTAATTGTGAATTGCAAATTGCGATTTGCAATTAGGAAATAGCTTCCCATTCATTCCTATGGGTCTTTAGGCCCATAGGATTGAATGGGAATTGCATGCGCAATTTGCGAGTACCAAATAGGTACTCGCAAATGGCGCATGCAAATTCAAGGTTGCAAGGTGGCCAAAAGGTCACCCTAATGCACCCCCGAAATTGGCATGTGTGCACATGTGGCACCCACACATGCCCTACGGGAATGTGTGGGCGCCACATGGCACTTTGAAAAATGCACTTTTGTGCATTTTTCAAAGTTTTTGCAAATTACCATCAACTTGCAGTTGGTGGTAATTTGTGTTTCCTAAATTTAGGAAATGCTTGTTGCATTCCAAATAGGGAATCACAATTTGCGATTCCCTAAATACATTCGCAATTTAGGTAATTGCAAAATTTGCGATTATCTAAATCGCGAATTTGCATTTGGGTTGATGCATTCCAGTTGCAAAAATACCAGTTGCAAAAGGGCCGATTCTGCGAGTCAGCCTGTTTGCGATCGGTAATTTGTTGATGCATGTGCCCCAACATATGAAGCACAATCTACAAATCCTTATGTAGACGTGGGGCTGTGGACCTCCGAAAATGACCCCTCACTATAACCCGGGTCAGAAATGCAGGTCCAGCAACGCAATAAATTGATCAGGCATCTAAAAAACAAGAGAAGGAAACACAGAAAAAAAATGTATACTCCATGGAAGCTTCATGGACCCTCATTTAAGACTATTACTTATCTGAGGGGCATTAAAAGCCATTGAAAAGTCCTTATTGAAGGAGGCTTATGAAATATATTCAAGTACTAAAGGGATCAGCACCCCTGAAAAATGTACCAGGACCTTCTTGCACCTGAGACTCCAGCATAGCTCCTGGAAGTCTGACCTACATCACTGACCCATAATAATGAATTGTGCATGCATTGTGCTCCAGCTCACCATCTCATGCAGCACTCTAAGTGGTTTTTATAGCATGTTCACCATTCTGTAAGTAAATTAAAACACTACCATACAAAATTACACAAAAGGGCCTTGACAATATTTGGACAGCATCCCACCATTAGATTTAAGACAATACATTTGATTTCACTGATGATTAATCATCCGTTTAAGCACTTCTTAGCAGCACAAGTACAAACTGCAGGTTTACAGATCATTACTATGATAGCAGTGATAGACTTCTTTGACCCACATCTAACAACACAGTAAAGCAGAGTTTTATTGATTACATTATAAACAACCCAATTCATAGAATAATGGTTGCAGAACAATTGGACACATTCTTACAGAATACTAACCAGTGAAACACCAATGGCACTACCATTTGGGACACTCCTAATGTGGTGATGAAAGGAAGGGCTATAGCGATGACAGCCAGCATTAAAATACACCCCAATAAAGTATAAATTGAAAAATAAGTGCAGGTAATTAAATAGATATACAAAGTGACTAATGTACAAGAGCATGTCACAGTGATGATAGCACATGAGGTCTCCTGAACTCTTCAGCACCTAAAACACCATATTTGCATTTCTTGAACCACAGAGAAACATTTATGAGAAGGGGTTAAACAGATATAAATTCTCAGTTGAGCTACCGCGAACTCAAGCCAAAGATATTGGAGCACTTTACATGAGCACCAGTTATCTTACACAAGGACATAGTCATTTTTGGGAGGCACGGGGAGATGAAGTGATTTGCCCAGGATCACAGGATGTTGACCCAATGCCGAGACTGCATCCCAGTTCCCCAAATCCAAAGTCAGCAGCTCTGGACATTACGTCACATCCCCCCACATTTCCTGTATTAAAATGATTAAATACAATAGAGCATATTGTCCAAGTAAAAATGAGATGACAACAGGAGAATTCAAGAGATTTGATCAAAGATCAAACTCAGTCGAATGAGAAATTATCCCAGTATATGACCTTTATAGATAATACAAAAGAATTGAATTTGCTCTATCTAAAGAGGTCAGTTAGAGATAGAAATCTAAAAGCAGGAAATAAGAACAAGCAAAGCCCTCCCTGGCTGAAGACCTGACTGTCTCACATGAGCTCTTTTTTAAGGTTTTTTGCCCCACTTTGATTCTGAATTGAAAAAAATGGTTTCATTCCTTCATAAAAACAAAATCCATCTCCAATCCCATGAAACCTTCCCTCTCTATGTAAACTTCATCAACTATGAGAAGACATTCAACAGCTTGTACTGACAGACCACTTGGAAACTCCTCTGCTATTATGCTGTGCCAGATAAACTCATAAGAATCATCAGGAACTCTTATGAGGGAATGACCTTCAACATATTCAATGGATGACAACTCATGGAAGCCTTCCAAGTGAGGACCGGAGTCATCCAGGGTTGTTTGCTCTCGCCTTTTCTCTTCCTGCTGGCTATAGACTGCATCATGAAGACATCCACAGCAGGGAAAATAAATGGGATCCAGTGGACACCTTGGAGGCAGCTCGACAACTTGGACTTCGCTGACGACCTAGTCCTATTCTCCCATACCCATTTGCAGATGCAAGCGAAGACCGGCAAGGTGGTAACCACATCAGCACAACAAGGCCTCAACATTCAAAGGGGAAAAACCAAGATCCTGAACGCTAACATGGCCAGAACAACTGCAGTCACACTTGCAAGCGATGCACTGGAAGAGGTTGAGGCCTTCACCTACCTGGGCAGTGTCATAGACAAGCAGGGTGCACAGATGCCGATGTCAAGGCAAGAATCATCAAAGCAAGGGTAGCCTTTATTCAGTTAAAAAAGATGTCGATACCACGCACACTAGGACAAGGATGTGGGCTACTACGTAAGGGTGAAACTTAAGGGATACGGACTTTCAATCTTAAACCAGTCTATTGGTCCCTCCTAAATCGGACCTGCATTGTAAGATACACGGACTGAAAACACTACAGGATTATTAATTCGGGGGGAAATTATGAAGTTCAATAATATTTGAATATATAATGGATCAACTAGCTTGACTATATATTTATATTAAAAAATTAAACAATAAATGTATATATTTTTTTTAAAAACATTACATATGTATGTAGGAAAAATAGTTTTTTACATGTTTATTTATTAATAAATATCTATTTTTTAATATAATACATGATGAGTGAAAGTCAATGATTTAGTCGCACTGAAATTGGGTTGCCTGTAATTAATGTAATAATCCTTGCCCGGGTTCTCCTTTTTCACATATGTCAAATTTGCAGTAACACACATTTGCAGTAATTTAGCTGTAGCCTGGGGCTTTTGCAGCAAATAGCGACACAAATGGCATGACCAAACAAATAAGGGAGATCCTCACGAAAAACTATAATTGATTCACCAAGATAAGGAAATGATGGTCATTCTCAGACAGATCGTTTGCCCAGAAAGACTGAGTGACCTGAACATGTTTATGTGAGGATTACAAACATAGTCCTAAATACCCCCATGGGAAGGAACCTCACAGTCCACAGAGAAGTAGTCCCGGTGTCATAGTCCTGAGTATGTACATATTGCATGCAAGCAGGCATGTATGTATCTGGGAAGATGCAATGTTCAAAGAGAAATCCTGGTGGCAAGGGGAAGCCAGGGTGTTTCATATGAACTCTAACTATCCTTTCTGAGTCAATGTTTATGTAGGAGCATGTTCGACGTTCCTTTGATGTATTTTTCATACACAATTGCCAATGCAAAGAGAATAATTCAATGATCCGAGTTTATATGCTATATTTGTTAGCAAATATTAAAACTGCTCATTTAAACATAACAGTTGTCATTTTAGCTCTTTTTAAGAATGCATCTGTTTACGTTCCAGCAGGTCTTTAATAAACAAGCTGGTCAATACGCCAAACACTATCTAAAATGTGAGGAAACAAATTCATATTAATTACACTATTTTTTCTAGAATTTTGTCTTGTGTCTTCCTTCATAACAGATTTGACAAAGAAAACTGATTAGATTTGTGGTATGAGCCTGATCAGTAATAATTCCAGTCAATTACTGCACATAAACATTACTTAAATAACTTGGACCCAAGAGACACGGCCCCTTAGGTTACAGTTTGGCTCCGGAGTAACTGGGTTCTCAAGTTGCCCATCACAGGTCAAACCACTTAAATCTCACATGGTGTTAGTAGCACTACATGAGAGGAGAGGCCCTTACAGCCGTCACCTCACTCTTAGGCCCATTTCAGGCTTTAAACGTACTATATTTATGCCAGTTTGAGGTTACAATGATTTGTAGTTGGTCTGCGCCCAGTAACCTTTCAAAGCCGCCTTAATGGAGATATGTTGGTGAAGTGAAAGTCTGCTGTCATGCAGAATACATTATAGGGCTGACCTGCCAATTTCGAAAACAAGCACTGGCGATGCCAATTGGTCCTGCATTTGCAAAAGTTAGAGCTATTGGTGTTGTAAATGACAATCAGCCAGATTCATCAAAGCAAAATCGGCTCGCAAAGGGCCAGATTCTGAGAATCTGGCCCTTTGTGAGTGCTATTTTTGCATTTGGGATTCATCATCCCAAATGCAAAAATCGCTAATCTAGAAATCGCTAAATTGCGATTAATTGCATTTAAGGAATCTCAATTTGCGATTCCTTAAATTCAATTCATGAACCATTTGAAAATTGCGAATTCGCAATCTGGGGCCGCTATTTACCACGAAGTATAACTACGTGGTAAATATCGAAAACTTAGAAAAATGCACTTTAGTGCATTTTTCTAAGTTGTATGTTACACACACACATGTCCTTTGGACATATGTGTGCGCAACACCAGTGTACATGACCATTTCAGGGGTGCTACAGGGTGTCCTTTGGACACCCTGGCACCCTTTAAATTGCTTCCTTATTTGCGATTCGCTAATTGCTAATCGCAAATAAGGAATGACTCCCCATTCATTCCTATGGGCCTTTAGGCCCATAGGAATGAATGGGAAAGCCATTCCTTATTTGCGATTAGCAATTACCGAATCGCAAATAAGGAAGCAGTAGAAATCGCAAAAAATATTGCGATTTCTACATGCATCCCGTTTTGCGAGTCTTTAATAGCGATTCCTTAAAAATCGCTATTAAGGACTCGCAAAACGGGACATTGATGAATCTCGGGGAATGTCTTTTACCCTTGCATTTTGGTTTGGAGAGGAGTGGATGTTTGTGGTGTGGAGTGGAATTATGTGGGTTGTATTGGAATTGTTAGTTGTGGAATTGTATGTGGTGGAATTGTGTGGAGTGGAGTGAAGTGGATTTGGGGAGTGGAATTATGTGGCATAATGTATACATAGAGTTGAGAGCTGCATAGAACAGCTAGTCAATATCAGGATGTGTGGATACTAATATATACTGTATGCTATATGTTAAGATATGCTGATGTCAAGATGAACCAACATTAAGGTATACTGATGTCAAGATAGGTTGACGTCAAGATATGCCATCGTCAAGGTATACCGACGTTACCATACAGCAACATTAGAATATGCTGATGTCAAAGCCCGAAAAGGTTGTAGTGCTGGCTCCAGAACGCATTAAACATGACTGGATGTCTGTGCATATGTGCGCCCCTGCTTGTGTATGAGTTTGTTTAGTTACATTGTTGATTTGTGTATTTAAATGTATATTATCTAGCAAATATAGAGCATGCATGTCTCCTGTACTTGTAGCTGTTGTTCAATCTCATGAATGTAGTCAACCGTATCTTGGACCACAATAGCCCCCCCCCCTTGTCTGCAGCCTTTATTACTATTTATTGGCCTAACAAGTCGTTTCTGCCCCCCCTCTTTTCTCTTTCACTCACTTGTACATAAGCACGTTTGAATGTCACCATTTTCACATGATGTCACATTATACTCACTTTTTATCTGCGCCGTTTGATGTAAATTGTAAATAAATCATGTGTATACAGGGTATTTATGAATGAAGAATGAAATTCATAGATTAAAAGTAATTGGTTACCCTGCATTCGTGTGGTATTGGATTTGCGTTGAGAGCGAGCTCCGTGCTTGGAGCACAGTCTTAAGTAATCAAAGGACTTTTGTGAATTGTGATGATATAATGTATACTTTGAAGTAATCAGATCGCATACCCGACAGAACCATTGTTTATATTTAATTGTATTGCCCAGGTTCTGAAGGATACGGGGTCACCCCATGGTGATTTACACGGTGCTCTGAGAACATCACCTGTTTTGTAAACTCAGCAAATGTGAGTTCCACATCACTACTATAGAGTTCTTGGGAGTCAAGCTCTCTACTTTAGGAATGAAAATGGCAGTCCGGAAAGTCAGGGCCGTGACGGAATGGCTTATGCCAACCACGGTTAGAGATGTGCAGTGTTTTCTTGGCTTGCTCCAATCCTAGCTCATCCTAATGTAGAACAACCCTTTGTGGTAGAAGCAGATGCTTCCGACGCAGCTATTGGCGCAATACTTTCCCAAAGAAACCATGAAACGGGACAACTCCACCTCGTTGCCTACATGTCACAAAAGCTCAATGAAGTGGAGAAAAACTATGTTATTGCTGAAAAAGAATTGTTGACCATTCAAGATGCTTTCAAAGAGTGGTGACATTATCTCCAGGGAGCCAACATACCATCACGGTCTACTCTGATCACCGCAATTTGCAATTTATGAGTTCTGCTTGCCTCCTCACACCTAGTCAATTACAGTGCATGCTCCTTTTTGCAGAATTCGATTTTATAGTAACCTCCAGACCAGGAAGTGACAACAGGACAGCTGATGCACTTATCCCATCAAGATTCGATGACAACACACACAACCGGACCTCCACAGTCTATCATTGCTCCATCTAAGGTCCTTTGCACAGTTTGCGATGATAAGTTCTTCGATAAGTTACAAGATCTGTTTACCATCTCAGACTGGCAAAAATTGCTCAGTGAGCATCCGGAGAGAACCATAAATCAAGGATTACCCATTCATCATTCACGCCTCTTCATGCCAACCCTGGAGTTACAGCAAACTGTTTTTCACTAGCTTCACACCATTCCCATAGCTGGCCATCGTGGCTTTCCAAAAACCATAGAACTGGTACAAAGTCGTTGTTTTCTTTTTTCAGTTTGTATTATACTGTCTGAACGACCAATAAAAACAATTTTAAACAAGCATTTACAATGCAACGGTTTCGCCTTGGCAAAAGTTAGAGCTATTGGCATTGTAAAAGACAACATTTTTATTTATGTGTTGGTTTTGAAAACAGATAAATAAATGACATTGTCATTTACATTGCCAATAGCTTAATCTCTCGCAAATGTGAGACCTATTGTACCCTACTGGACGAGCTCAGCAGACAGCAATTACTACCACACACACACACCCAGAGCCACAGACACCCAGAGCCACACACACACAGCCAGCCACACACACCCAGAGCCAAACACACACACACACCCAAAGCCACACACACACACACACACCCAAAGCCACACACACACACACACCCAAAGCCACACACACACACACACACACACATCCAGAGCCACACACACACACCCAGAGCCACACACACACACCCAGAGCCACACACACCCAGAGCCACAGAGCCACACACACCCAGAGCCACACACACACACAGAGCCACACACACACACACACCCAGAGCCACACACACTCACACACCCAGAGCCACACACCTTCACACACACCCAGAGCCACACACACCCACCCAGAGCCACACACACCCACCCAGAGCCACACACACCCACCCAGGAGAGCAAGCACAGCGAGGGGGCAGGGAAGCAAGCACAGCGAGGGGGCAGGGAAGCAAGCACAGCATGGGGGCAGGGAAGCAAACCAGGGGGCAGGGAAGCAAACCAGGGGGCAGGGAAGCAAGCACAGGCAGGTTGCAGGGGAGCAAGCACAGCCAGGGGCAGGGGAACCAGGGGGCGGGGGAGCAGCACAGCCAGGGGGCAGGGAAGCAAGCACAGGCAGGTTGCAGGGGAGCAAGCACAGCCAGGGGCAGGGGAACCAGGGGGCGGGGAAGCAAGCACAGCCAGGGGGCGGGGAAGCAAGCACGGGCAGGGAAGCAAGCACAGCCAGGGGGCAGGGAAGCAAACACACTAGTCACTAGTAGGTTTCAAAAGAGATCCTGGGCTGCACAATTTTGAGATCAAGTATTTGTGCAACAGCTGGCCGGAGATCCCTACTGGAATACTGGGAGAGGGCATGAACCCTCTGCCTACTCAGAAACGCAGATAAGGAGCAAGATTACACTTTCAAGCAGGATGAAACAGAAAGCATGATGATCAACGCATAACCAGTGCTGCTGCCACAGCCAGAGTTAAAAAGGTAGAATAAGGTACGAACAATTAACATCACTTTTTTACTGCTTATAAATAAAAATCACCTGGCTTTAAAACACACTGTACTCTAATACAACGATCATTAAACCATGTTTCCTCATGTAAGTAATGAGGAGTGCTTTTCATAATGAGGTTTACTGAGTTACTGAAGGGCACGTAGGTAAGCAGCCATTCATACTCTGTAGCACGCAAAATGTATTTAATTACTTTCATTCAAGTTAAGAGGGATTCAGCATAAGCGAGTGCGTGCCAAACTCACGTTTTGATTCACGCGTTTAGTTTTTGTACCTTCCACAATGCCTCCTATTTGTTCATCCTTTTTCACAATAGTAAGCGGTTTTTACAGCACGTGTCCCATACAAATACTTAACAATGATATACCTTACACTGATCCCCACGCCCAGAATTCTTATATTTTCGCCTTGCCTGATAAGTATTATATGAGACACCCCAAACATTTTCTCCGTTAGTGGGCTAAAGGTAGAATATCTAGATTAATCCCCTCAACTGATTAAGAGCTACTACTGTAGTTCTTATTGGATGCATTCATAGTGGTGCAATTGATGCCAATGAATGCGTGTTTACAGCCTTCTCCCCATAGTGGGAATCTCAGGGTGTTGGTGCTGTATTTGTTACCAAGCGTATACTTGGCAGTAGGAAGTAAGCTACTGCTTGCCGAGTGCGCCAACCTTTGGGTGTATCATGCCACCTGGGTAGCTCCCGTTTAGTGAATCATAGGATACTCTTGATCAAGTTGCCCGTCTCTAATTACGTGCAAATGTAGATAGTTACTAATAGAGTCCCTTACTGTTCACGCTCATTGATTGCCCTCCATATGGATGGGAACTGTAGAGCGAGCAGACCAACCTCTCGCTCACTACACTCAATCTCCCACGATATTCACAAGGCGCATCCTATATGCTACAAAACATTGATTGCTCGAGGCATATAGGCTGGAGGTTCCTGTTGTACTATTTTTTCCTGAGATGGGGGGACACCATGCGTAGGACACACACACCATGATGCTCAGATGGGGTACCCTGCCCATGTCGGGTGTGGTCTCTCTAAACCTGCTGTCAGCTGCTTCCCCTCCTGGTTTCATTGCAAAATATGAAGTTTCCTTACTCTCCTTACCTCACTGTCCACTACTTCATGATAGGCCGGTGGAGGGTCGAAGCCTCCGCGCCCGCTGCGACTGCCCTCGCCACTGTCCCCACGAGGGCCGCCGCTATCCATGGGCTCATACCCGCCGTAGTCCAAGCCCGGCCGCTCGTTTGTGAGCAGCGCCACCGCTTCATTGATGTCATTTTTTGCCAAACGCAATGCTTTCCGGATGGCACCAGGGTCAGCGAATCCCATGCACAGCAGGGTCGTGGTATGCTGCTCTTCTTCGCTCTCCATGTCACCCGTGCGCACAATCTCCTGGCCACTCACTGAGCTCCGCACCTGACACTTACGCTCCTGCGCGCCGCCATCTTCCCGGCCCTCCCACTTCCTCCCACTACCTCCCTTTCGGTGAACAGAACGAAGCCACTGGAGCTGCCAATCTCTTGTCACGTGACCCGACAAAAACTGATGGAGAGCAGGGAGTAACATCGTGATGAGAGACATAGAAGTAGGACACAAAATAAGCACGTTACCCAAGGGCTCAGAGACTGGAAAATGCACCCCGAGGCAAATGCTGTGCTTTGGAAACTTAACTACGGATAGAAAAATAGGATATTCTATTTTTTTTAAATGATGTGACCAGACACTGTTCGTGTTAAATTAATGTACATTTTTATCCGAAGAAACATCCCACTTCTTACTCATACCCTGCGGAGGACAGCCGGGTGGGGAAGGATGGGAGCGAGAGCACGAGACGGGGCAGGCAAGGTAGGACAGGAGAGATGAGAGAGAGGGACAGGGAAGCCAGAGAGGCGGGAGAAGCGAAGAGGTCCCGGGCCGCGCTGTGATTGGCTGACGTCACGGGGTGTCCCGGGCCGGCAGCCAATCACAGCGCGGCCCGGGAATGACGTCACGGGGGTGTCCCGGGCCGGCAGCCAATCGCAGCGCGGCCCGGGACAAAGGGGCGGGGCTTAAAAAAAGCACCAGAAACGCCCCCGAATCGCGTTTTCGTGAGAAAGCGCGATTGACAGCCTCTGCTTCCCAATGGCTAGCCTCCATTTATGGAGCTAGCCAATTGGAAACAGAGGCTGTCCTAACCTCACTACTAAAAACAATAGATTTCGACTGGGAGGGGCTTCGCCCCTCGCCAAAAGTCGAAACCTAAAAAAGATACTTCTGGTGGCCAACCTTACTTGGGGAACTATGTACCTCTCTCTTGTCTTCAACCTTATGAATAGACATCAAGACAATGGTAAAAAAGTGTGACACTTGTGCCAGGAGCAAAACTGACCATTCCAAACTAAAGGGTCTCTTGATGCCTCTTCCCAACGGATGTATGACATTACAACGCACAATTTTACAACGCATACCTTTACAACGCATTTTTTACAACGCAACATCTATTACAAAGCATTCCATTACAACGCATGCCATTACAACGAAATTTAAAAAACTATATTTACAACACATTCCATTATAACGCATAATACCTTTACAACGCATACCATTACAACGCATAACATTACATTGCATGTTTTGGTAAGTATTGGATAGTGTAGGGATAAAATTACTATTCTAACTCCAGGGGGTGCAACAGAAGGGTAAGTGCTGGATGGTAATGTTATGCGTTGTAATGACTGAGTTGTAATGACATGCGTTGTAGTGGTGTGCATTGTAGTGTCATGCATTGTAATGGTTGCGTTGTAAATGCATGCGTTGTAATGGATGTTGCGTTGTAAAAGTTTTGTTGTAATGGTAGTGCGTTGTAAAAGTTGCGTTGTAAAGGTTGTTTCCCTTCCCAACCCAACGAAAGCATGGGAACACATTACACTAGATTTTATCACTGGACTTCCACAGGTACAACAATGTTCCATAATCCGAGTCGTAGTGGACGGCTTAACCAAATATGCTGACTTCACAGCATGTAATAAGTTACAAACATCCAGCCAACTAGCTATGTTGCTTCTTCATCATATTGTACGTTTACATGGTTTAGCAAGGGTGATCCTTTCAGATCATGGATCTCAGTTTTCTTCACAATTCTGGCAGACATGGTGTAAAGCATTGCAGGTTTGTGCCACGTTATCCACCAGTCACTATCCACAAACGGATGGTCAAACAGAACGCTTTAATCAGACTCTTAAGCAATACCTTCCATGTTATGCTGAGGTCAAAATCGAGGCTTTGGTAACTTTCCTGTGGTTGACAGAAATGGCATGCAACAACTCTTATCACTCATCCACGGGATGTACTCCATTTTACGGTTTATAAGGGTATCAGCCTGACATGCTACCTATCACTATCCCTGGTTCAGCGGATGTTACACCTGTGGTATCAGAGGCTTTACACACCCTCCAACAGACACAGACGCACATTCAGCAGAGAAGCACATTCAGGCACAGTTAGATTGAGCTAAGAAAGCTTATAAAACGTGATATGACAAAAAACATCATCCTGGTCCCACGTACCAACCTGGTGTCAAAGTTTGGTTGTCCACACAACACATTACTTTTAAACATAAACATATGTTTCATCCAAAATTCATATGTCCCTATTAGGTGATACGACAAGTGAATCATGTCACGTATAAGCTACAGTTGCCCCCTACTGTGCGGATTCAACCAGTATTTCACACCTTGCTCCTGAAATTAGTTTCCACCCACTCCCATTCCTATCCTCATCCAGTGTTGATCCATGAGGAATGGGAACATGAGGTGCGTGCAGTTTTGGATGCCAAAAGGTGCAGAAATGGCCTCTGGCAATGGATTGCCTGGAAAGGGTATGGCCCAGAGAATGCTCTGCTCCTTGTAAAGTGCTTTCATCTCCTCCATCTTGCCCAGCCGGGCCCTAGAATGCGCTTGGGAGGGGGAGTACGATCAGTGCAGCAGCAGCATGCGTTCTAGGTCCCGCCCTGATCACAGCATGCACGAATTGGTGGGTCCTCCCTTCCCCCGTAAGGGAGTGGTATGCTGTGAGAAAAGGCACCTGTCCCACGCCACACGTTGGTGGTTACAATGCCCTGCTATAATGTAACTTTTCTGTTACAGGTTGCAATGCTTGTTTAGGGTGTTGCTTCAATTTGTTTTCCTTTTGCAACTGCTGGGGTTTTCCCTGTTGCTGCAGACAGTAATCTAGGGTGTGGTCCAGATTTATATAAGCAGCCCCGCCCTTGGGGTGCTGCTCACTACTCTTCGATCTTGGGCAGAGCAGAAGCTCTGGGTTTCTTCCTTCTTATGGTTCCAGTGACGGCGGCCAACCCCGGGGAATTTCTGGAGTGCAACTTGGATTCCATCTCCGGTGTGAAGTCCTGTCGTTACTCGTGAGCGCTCCAGTTATTGTTCAGCCCTTGGCCCCGCACTGACTGGTGCATGTCCTCCATTGAGAGCTGAGAGGTTCCTCGGCTTACTGCAGTTTCATTTTCAGCTACACTCCGGTAGCCATAGTCAGAGCAGGCATTCTCTGAGCAGTAAAACCCCCCTGGTGGGGAACGCATTAAATTCTGCATTACGGTCAGGCCTGTAGTAACGTGAGACATGGTCTAGTGTCTCAGTTCTTTTGTAATGAGCACACCTAACACCCACCCACCACCAGGCGTCATAGGTCAGATGACCCTGGCCAATAAAAGGGGCTGAGCGCACGTGCTCAGGGCCCATTCACCCATCCCATACCACTGTGTCCGTGTCTGCCTCATTGTGTGCATGCCTGCGTCATGAGGGCCTAGCGCCCCTCACCCCAATCACCACAATGCCCTCTCTTGAATCTCTGCAGGGCAGTATTCTCGGAGAGTGTTTTGATGTATGTGTGTGTCTCGGGTTTGAGATTCACATCTTAATACATAAGTCAGTGCCTGTGACCATTGAACAGAGGGCTGGAATACAACTGCTATGTGTAGTGCTCCTGTATTGCCATGCTGCAAGTAGCCATTGTAGAACATTTGGGTCTCTTATAGTTCTGCAAGATGATACTGCAGAAATCATATCTGTTTCTGTATGAGAAGGATCATAGCAGATCATAGAATATATCCAAGAGATATTTAAGAGAAGAGACAGAAACAAATCTTGAAGGCTATTAAGCTTATTGTTGATTTATCTGTGTTAATGGATTTTTCCTTTTCAGATCTCCTTCCCCACAGTTCCCTTCCCACACCCTTTCCCCGCCTAGCCTCTCTAAGCCTCTGTTCTATAACAGCATACTGAGTTGGAGCTGCCTGGAGGTGGGCCACAATCTCATCGTGCAGATCCTGAGGAAGGCGGCAGCTATTACACAGTGTCAGCTAGAGCTTTGGTTCCTTCTTGTTGGGAGTAAGAACCTTGTCCGGTGCTATTCTTTCCTGGTATTTTTTTTTCTTTTCTCCATTAGAAATGCAAAATAAAAACAAGGCTTAGTGATCTGCTTTCCCCATCAAGACCACGTGCTAATAGGGTCTTAGCAGCCTAGCGTTGTACACAGTGCGCGTTATCACTATTGGAGGTCTACAGCAACCGCAGTGGGCCTGGCACTTATTTTGTTTTGACAAATTAAACACTGTGGCAGCCCTGACTGTTCTGTGGGCGAGGGGTGGGTAAGCACAGACTGCTCGGCCTGGATGGGAGCAGAGGAGCTGCAGGGGGTTTTGAGTCAATCGGGGGTGGCGTTATTTTAAATTCACATTAAGTGCACGTTATATTTGTCTGTCTTTTTCAATTGTGCGCTGGGAGCCTCAGTCAGCACTGAGGCGGTTTTAATTAGGCATTGATCGAGCTGCTACCACTTACAGTGTTCAATAGGAGATTTTTCTTTATTTTAGAACTATACTATTTTGTATAAAAAGAGCAAATATACCATGAAATGCAATACAAGCTTTGTTAAAAAAGAGGTATACATAGGCAACTCACTGTAAAATCAGATGTGAAAGCTCAAGTTATGCAGTAAAAAATGCAAAGGTTGTATGGATGAAAGATTATGTAAATTAATTAATAATAGAAGGGTTAGAAAGAAAAAGATACACGTCACACATAAGAATTGAAATGTCACACAGTAACATAGAAAATATGGAAATGTCACAAATTTAAATTAAAACTTGCCACCTGTAGCAGCACAGTGTTTGTAGCCTGCACCAGGACCGAACGCGCCGGAACTCTTTTTAAAGAGCGGCACTGCTTGTGGAGCACAACCTCGAGCTTTGTATTTCGACTTTTTATACATAAAAGACTGCTGAACGCACTACATCAAATACATATACCAACAGTAAAGAGCCTTCCGACTGCAGTGCACAATACACTTAAGGCCTCGCTCGCCACTGCTGTAATATCCATCCGCCACATTCGTCTGCTGCCAAGGTGTTGTTTTGTGCTCAGTGGGAGGTGTACAAATTGTGAAATGCAGAGGAGACATCCCCGCCCATACACTATATTCATTTGGGGCCAGATGTAGGAAGCCTAATTCCGGTCGGTAATGGCCGAAATTACCGAATTTCGGCCGTTACCGACCGGAATTAGACCTTTTCATATGTAGGTGGCTACATTTCAGATCGGTATTTAAGAATTCGGTAAATTAACGATTCTTAAAAATACTGAATCGGTAAATTACCGAATCTGAAATATAGGGAGCACTCAAGTGAGTGCTTTTCCCATTTTAGGATTTGTTATTTACCACCAACTACAAGTTGGTGGTAAATAATGAAAACATTTGAAAAAGCATTTTTTTTGCTTTTCCAACAGTGCCAGTGCCATATTGCAGACATACATGCCCTTAGGGCATATATGTCTGCAACATGTGCACCCATACACAAATGAGGAGTGCAACAGGGTGTCAAAGTGACACCCTGCCACCCTTCAATGTTTTCCCCCAATTACCGAATCGGTATTTACCGATTCGGTAATTGACATACCGATTCAGTAATTGACATTCATTCCTATGGGCCTCCAGAATGAACGGCAATAATTTTTTAAGAAAGATTACCTACATCCCATTTGCCTGTTCTTAAATACCGAATCGTTATAATTCGGTATTTAAGAATCGGAAATCTGGGATTACCTACATCGTGCCCTTGGTCTTCTGCAGCCTGCTCTACCAAAAGAAGCTGAGAGATGTGTGTGTGTGTGTGTGTTTTTTTTAAGCTGGAAGCGCCGTTTAAGCATGAGCTTTAGAGGAGATTAATAGGCAGACGCACATCACTGCTTTGCTCGCTAAAATTACATAAACTATCTTCTTTAGGGGAACCATCATCTAGAAAAACAGACTAAAATAGGTGGGGGCTGGTGACGCATCCGCTTTTAAAGAATCACCGAGCTGCTCGTGCTTTTGAGGAAACCAGTGGGCATATGTGCACGCCCTTTTTGCCACAGTAACGTCACTTTTAGTGATGTTTCCGTGGTGATACAGGCTTTTCCTTATTTACAAGGCAGCTTTAAGCCACTTAATGTGGCTTAACACTGCCGTGTAAATAATGCCCTCTTTCACGCTTTGGTTAGCGTAAAAGCGGTGGGCAGTGAGTTTTGCTTTTGACGCTGTCCCCTATTTACAATTGAGGCATGAATAGGAGGCAGCGCCAGAATTAAGACCAGCGAAAACCTGGTCTTAACTTGGCAAAATGGGAAGAAATGCTTTATTTCTCCTCGTTTTTGCTTTTTGCTTGTGCAGCACACATGGAAAAAGCAAAACGCCTTGGATTGTTGATGTTCAGGAAGGTGACCCTTCCTGCACATAAACAATCTTTCATGAAAATGACATTTTGTAACTTCCATGTGTGCAGCATTATACAGCACACATAGAAGTGACAAAATGGCATTTCAAGATTGTTTACGTGCAAGAAAGAGGGACCTTCCTGAACATAAACAATCTTCCCTTGCACGCAGACACCCTTGCACTATGGTGAACGTGTGCCTGCATTGGCGCTACTCTGCTAAGTGTAGCGCCACCACAGGGGGAAACGCAAGGCTGCACCATATTGTTGTAAATATGGTGCAGCCTTGCGTTTTTGAAGTGGCGGAGTGAGGCGTTAAATTATGAAAGAATGGCCAGTGGTCCCACTGACTACTGGACTCAGTTGCGTGCTACGATTTACTTTCACGTTTCAAGAATAATACTCCATGATCGTGAATACTTTTAAGCTCTCTTCAGCTATTTAATACATACAAATAATTATCTCAAAGGCAATATTTTTAAGAACTACCTGTTACACAATACAGTGTTTCTCTAGCCTTTAACAATTCTACTGTTGAAATAATTTTTCAATTAGATATAATAACTTATTTAACAGAAATTCACAGAAAAAACCCAATACATTTCGGGACGTGACTTGTCCCTTCTTTTGGGGTGTGGCTGTAAAACAAGAATCACAATGACAATAAGTGTACATTGTAGATCAAATTAAGTCAATAGCTTTTCTGAATCATTTGTCAAATTTAACTTATGATATGACAGCCTATGTTTACTTAAAACACCTTTTCAATAATGTGCACAAACATTTAATAAGGCCCAAACGACCCGTTGTGATAGTGTAGAAAAGAACCACAAACCTTTCAACAAATACGCTTCTGACAACCCATGACGTAAATAAAGACCAGGTGGTACAAAGCGAAAAAATGAATACGTGGTACTCACTGGTAGTGAAAATCTGTCCATAAAAACAACCAGAATCAGCTCTAAAGTCTCAAGACTCTGCAACGAAATAATTAACACAATGCTTAGCATAAATTACTAAACCGGCAGTACTTTGACTCTGTGCGAATGAACATAGGCATACTACATACCTTAAACCAATGTCAAAGGTGCAAAGACTACCATCGAGTGGTAGAAAAGACAAGAAACGAACAGAAAACCAATAAACATGCTAGGTAACGGTTTATGTGCTATATGCCATTTTTCAATCCCATGCTATTCCTTACCGGAGTCAATTGTAGACACTATCAATAACTGCACCACGTTTTGCATAAGTAGAACCGTTTGAGAAGATCCCAGTTTCTGTAACGAGATAGGATCCCGGTTTAAGGACACAAACCTTTTGTTGTGTATTCACGCTATATTGAAAATGACATGAGGCTTACCATCGCGTCTCGACTTGAATTGCAGTAAACGAACACCGCTGTGTGTAAAATCAGCGTGGTCTCGCGATACTATAGCACGTCCCAAGCTGGTCACATGACAGGATTTTACTCAACATTAAGAACTACACCGTAAAGCGCCGCCATGTTGGACTGGAAATATGTAATATATATTATGTAAAAAATCTGATAAATAAGAACATGAACTGCACCGTAACGCGATACCGTGGACGGCAAAATGTGCCATGTGTGTCCATACAACAACGTCTGAAATCCATATATCTCATGAGAGTCTGTGTTTCTTGGTTCCGAAATTTAAATCTTATTTATATTTCAGATACTTACAAACAAGCACCGTCCCTCATTAGTTATCCACATCTGTAAGGCAAAACCGGTATGATAACGAAACCACACTACATTCTTAATCAAAAAACTGAAACATAGTTTCACTGTATCCCTTAGTCACCAGACACAGAATTTAAAGATCACCTGAGCGTTTACTAGTGCAAAAGAATAAGTTAAATGAAATCCAAATGTAAACATTACTAATACATTGCAAAAAATGCAAGCATAAAATAAAACACTGTCATAATTTTAAGCTGTATGTAATGAAACAATATATCATGTGGCTTATACCTGTATGACATTATAGGAAGCAACTCATTTCAAGTCTGTCATTCAACCCACGAGGATTGATAGTATCTAAAAGCTTGATAAAAAAAACCTCTCTTTGTTGTAGGCATTTATTAGTGTCTACCCCAGATATTGTCTGAACTATTTCAACAATTTGAAATCTCATCTGAGCTATGGTGTGATGATTATCATTCCAGTGCACTGCTAAGCAGGAAATGGTACTTCTGTTGCGTATCCTACTTTTATGTTCAAATATACGGATTTTAAGTTTTCTCTCCGTCTTCCCTACGTATAACAACCCGCAGGGGCATTTAATCGTAGAGATAACATGATCGGTGTTACAATCTCCTTTCAATCTGAGTTTGATTTTTTCACCTGTATGTGAATGTAAAATAGTGTTCCCTTGAGTAACATTATTGCAGTGGGTGCAGTTTAAACATGTTTTCATTCCACTAGCATCTTTTTTGAACGGGAGTAATCTTCTTCCGTAAAATTTCTTTAATGTTTCTTGATCGTGTCTATGCATGTAAAGGTTTTGAATTGAATATAGTCCTGAAGTCCAGTTCCTGTTCTAAATGTTCCCATTGCTTATTGATGATGTTACGTATTTTTGGGGAATTAATTGAGAATTTTTTAACAAATACTACTCTTGGAATATCAGTTTTCTGCTTCTTATTAAGTAGATCTCTTCTTTCCTTGGCACATGCCAATCTAGCTTGATCATCCAACAATTCTCTCGGGTATCCACGTTGGTCATATTTGTTCTTGAACCCTTGAATGGTAATACAGCACTTCTCATTGTTGTAAACTAACCTTTGCACACGTTAAAATTGGGAATATGGAAGATTCTTCAAGAGATTCGGGGGATGAAAGCTCTGGTAAAGAAGGGTACTGTTTCTGTCCGTCTGTTTTTGGTGTAGGCTTGTGCTTAAGATGCAGTCTTTTACTTCAACCCAAACGTTCAAAAATGAAACCCCAACTTTGTTACAAGTATGGGTAAATTGAATCTTAGGGTTCTTTAGATTACGTTTCTGAATGTTCTCTGCCAATGCTGTTTCCGCACCAGTCCAGATTAAAAATATATTGTCTATGTATTGCCAAAAAAACAATAAGTGCATCTTCCAATCTGTATCTTCAAAGATGTGATCTTTCTCGAATTTAGCCATAAACGTATTTGCGTATGTGGGTGCGCCAGAAAACCCAATTGAAGTACAATTTAATTGTAAAAAAAAAGTGTCAGTACAAAAGAGGGTGGTGATGGACGGAGCTTCTGAATCAATCAAACACTCACACCCAGTCAAAAGATCTGGGTTTAATCCATCACCGTTCTTTAGCCCACTCTGCCACCCCAGTTCAGACATGGCTCTATGCAAATCAGTCTGACCCTGTGCCTCATGGGAACACTCCAACCCGAACTGCCAAGCCATGTCTTCCCTGGACCAGAAACAAGCTTCCGAGGACCGGTTTCTGGCATTCCAGCCGTCTTCAGCCCGGCTTGCTTGAATCCAGTGGCAAAGTGAGCAAGGGACTCACATCTGAGCATACCCTGCCACACTTATGGCGGCCAAAAGCGGTACAAAAGAGGGTGGTGATGAACGAAGCATCTGAATCAATCAAACACTCACACCCAGTCAAAAGATCTGGGTTTAATCCATCACCGTTCTTTAGCCCACTCTGCCACCCCAGTTCAGACATGGCTATATGCAAATCAATCTGACCCTGTGCCTCATGGGAACAGTCCAGCCCGAACTGCCAAGCCATGTCTTCCCTGGACCGGAAACAAGCTTCTGAGGACCGGTTTCTGGCATTCCAGCATTCTTCAGCCCGGCTTGCTTGAATCCAGTGGCAAAGCGAGCAAGGGACTCACGTCTGAGCATACCCTGCCACACTTATGGCGGCCAAAGCGGTACAAAAGTGTCAGACCTTACAAAATAACTGTGATGAAGACAGAAATATTTTGTTGATATCCATGGTATCTTGGCGTAACAAGGTCCACTCTATAGTTTCCAGCCCTTCTGAATGCGCTATGGAGGTGTACAAGGCAACAACGTGAATCGTGCACAGTATACACTCTTCTGTAGGTAACACAATGATTTTCACAAGTTTTAAAATGAAATCAGACGTATCCTGAACATAAGTATGCCATGACTGTATGAAAGGTTGTAAAGCTTTATCAATGAATCTACCGGCAGATTCAAACAGAGACCCACATCCCAACACTATAGGTCGGAATGGTGTGTTTTGTAGATTCTTGTGTACCTTGGGTACCATGTTCAATTTAGGCCTGAGTGGAAATTGATTCACCAAATATTTTGAGGTATTTTCATCTATCCAATTGTTATCGAGAGCGTTTCCAACTATGACTTTTAGTAGCTGGAAAATTTAATCTGTTGTATCTTTATCCAATAGCATATACGCGTTAGTATCTGTCACGATCTCTGTAGTGTGCCGCTGACTTTGCTTCTGTTTACGTTTTCCCCGTGTGATTACGGGACCACAGACTACATTTCCCGACATGCCCGGGACGTAAGGAGCGTGGCGATCATCACCGCACTCAACCAGGAAATAAATATGCCGCGAGGGAAGCAGACGCTGCCGATTATTCTCGCCGTGTCCCGAAGGGTGTGATGGGTCTACAGGTACGGATGGTGAGTGCGCAAGACTGCTATTGACTCGCATTCTTTTGTACCCTGTGTTGGGTTGGGTACAACCTACTGATGTAATCGGACTAACGCGAGGTGAGAGGTTATCTCCTCGTCTTGGTCTCTTCAATTGCTGCCTTCTCCGGTTAGGAATCTCCAAGATCGTGAGATACCACTTCAGGGTAATTCAATCCTGAACCTTGGAGGGTTGTGTTCAGTTGGTATTCGTTTCTTTCTCCTTTTGTCTTAATCATTCGAACTGCCAAGGAAGACAGTGTGTGGGAACTTGACTTTATTGCTATCAGGTTAGAGACTTTGATGATAGCTGGTTCCATAGTGTCCAGGCGAAGTTCGTCCAGCAACATAAACATTGTATATGTACAAGGAACGTGTACAACTATAGGGTACAGATCGGATTAAGAAGTATTAATTGATCCTGTTGCCCAAATCATCGTTTTTGTCTCCACAACCTTTTGATTTTGTCTCAACCTTAGAAGAGAGTTCACAGGGGATTCAGGGAAGCCACGGACCAAAGAACTGTACCTGATAATGCTGGTATGATAAGAAGAAACTTGTTGCATGTTATACTGTCAACATTTCAGTGTTCTCAATCTGTTCTTTGTTTCCTTAGGATAGGTCTGGTCCCTGGTATTTCCCTTATCTCTTCTGGTATTTGAGGCTACCACCTTTTCCCTTTCCAGGTAGGATCATAGTCATATTGTAGGTTAGAGGTAAAGGAAGGAAATTCTTATGACATGTGTACAACCCGTTATATGTATACTTAGTGCATTTGTATTGTTGTTACAGCTCTCCCTCCCCGCTGTCCCCTTCCTTTCCCTCCCTCGCTCGACTGCCTTGGTGATCTGTATGCTTTCAGCTAGACACCGGGGATGTCGGGAGGTGGAACCAATTTATCTTCAGCACAATTCCGAAGACAGGAACGACTGAGCCTGACAGTATCTTTCACATGTTCACTGACCTTCCTGTCCTACAGAGCAGTGTCCATCATTATCAGGCCTCCACCCTTATCTGCTTTTTGAAAAGTGGTATCCTGTATCCTAGACAGTTGTGTAAGGATACTCCTCTCTGCATGACTGAAGTTAACATGTAATTGTACTTTATGTTTGTAGTTTAGGTTCTTAATGTCATTCTTCACCAATGATTCAAACATATCTAAAGTTTGTGCGACACTGGGGCCTCAAAAGTACTCTAGGTTTTAAAAATGCTCTTTTTTTCTTCCGTGGTGTCTTGACTAGAAACAAGGTTTTCAAACAAATTTCTGAGTCTTAACACTCTCATGAATTTATAAAATGAGATTCTATCCTCCAGAATATGTGGGCACAAAAGATATACCTTTATTAAGAATGGCGGTTTCCTTTGGTGAGAGAGTTTTTGAGGATATGGTGATTATGAGGGTTTCCCCTGGCTCATCAGTCCTTTCTTCCCCTTTTCCTTGTCTTTGTCTTTGTCCTTTTCTCTGTCCTCGTCTGTTTTTTTGCTTCCTGCCTCTGTGTTTGTATCTGGGGGTTGACCCAGGTCCGGTGCCTGGGATAAAAAAGCAATTGATTGTGTTGAGGGTCCTGATCTGGAGCTTGTGTGCTCATCAATACTTGATTGTATTTTTTTTAAATGTAAACGCGCCGTGTCAGTATCTTTTTCATTTGCAACACTCTCCTCCTCTGATGTATTAGGTTTACTTGTAAATCGTCGTTGGGCATACACCTCTGCCCAGGTGTATGCCTCGTTCAACTTGTAGTCGATCGTGTCGCGTTTACATTTTCGTAACTTTGTTTCCTGGAGCTCTTTGCCATATTCGTCTAATTTTCTATTGAGATCCAATTAGTATTGCTGCCAATCCTCATCTGACATACGGTTCGATAGGTCTCCACGAATACTCTCAATTTCCTCATTAGGTTCTTGAATGGTTTTTGCCAGTTCTTCTACTAAAAGAATTATAAGGTCCAGAGAACATTTATTTAAAACTTGATACAATTTTTCCATGAATTGGGGATTGTGTTGTAAGCGATATAACATAGGTTTTATTGCCAACCGTAGTCCTCTAGAAATCCTCTTAACCTTGTGGTATTGGATTAAGGTTGAGGCATGAAGTTGCTGATTTAATTACCGTTTGGTTATGAATTGAAGTTGCTTCAATTGATGACTTATTGATCCACTGTGTACGTTGAGTGTACTCAATTCTTGGATAAGACTATAGGTGTGAGGTGGCTTGTTCTGAAGTATGAGCCCGAGTTGTAGCTCTGTTATCAGTAATTGTAGCCATTGATTCAAACAACATTGTTGACGTGGGTGCACTGCCCAAAGAACAGGATAAAGAACTAAATAAACATACGTGAGCTATGCACACCCTGTTAAGCCATGATGACTAATGCCTCACTCCGCCACTTTTTTGTAAATATCCCAGATCTTTGTTGTTCCAGTAATAATATACCGCCGTCCTGCTGTTGCCACTTTGGCAGACATATGCGCAGAGGAGGAGGAGGACACAGCTAGCCTCTGAGACACACTCGCAGACCTCATTTGTGTGAGACGGCTGAATAGGTTTATGATACTAGTCTGGTGACTGAATTAGTTATGGATGTCAAATAGAAACAAGCCATGCTTGACCATCTTGGGGTGTGGGTGCACTTTGAGTGCAGGACATGTATGTGCTATAGTGCGTGCTGAGGAGGGGAGGGAGCACTAACATGCTGAAGAAAATGGGACGGGGCATGCGCTCGCCCAGGGAGGCACTCTGCGCTCCAGCCTCAGCCACTTCCTGTGATGCACAGCTCCAGTGAGTGGCTGCCCGGGCCTCGAAACACACCCAAAGGAAGGGGGTGGCTGGGACGGCTGAAGCAGCGATATGGGAGGGGGTTAAGGGACGGGAAATCCTTTCACATTTAAGTGAGAAGAGACCACTAATTACAGCCCTGTTTACAGAAAAGCTATTAGCCAATCAATCCAGCGTAGGCCTGCCGCGCTGGTTAAATAAAGAAAAAAAGCAGTGCCGGAGAGGTGTCCTGCCTGCCACAGCAGATAGGAGAAAGCTATTTAAGAAAATAGTGCTTGGAGGCTGTAATTAAAGCCTACGGAGTAACAACATATGTAACAAGGGGTGTCCTTATGGGAGGTTACAAGAAGAGACAAGGCGGTACTAAGAAGGGACTACTAAGCCTATTGACCAATGAAAACCCACCTTTTACAAAGGACATTGACAGGAGCCAATTAAAAAGATGTGCAGAAAGTAGGTGGAGCTTCATGCACATATCCTGAATACAGCATGGCTCAACGAGACAGTGCAAGCCCTGCCTATGCAAGTCCTAAAAATATAACCATGTGATAGAGGAGGTGGGGCTATAAAGAGGGGACAAAGCTGTATGCCAAACCAAGCAGTGGCTGAGCACCCTTCAAGCATCTCCCACAACATAAACAAAAGCCTCTGAGGCTGTCACCGATATCTTTGGAAGAATGCAGAATCCCTCATGAACATCATATTAGCTGTGGAGAGCCTCTACACACAGAAACTGGAAACCCACTCTTTACAAGCATTTCCGGCTCACCTTTTGTTGCACTGTGTGATAGCAGCTCTTTACTGGGAGAGAGTGCTGATAGCAGATATTGTGACACACGGTGGTAACATGTGAGTTGTTAGGTCCTCTACAGAGGCCACTTTCCATTATGACTTTGTAATACAATGTGTTGGCTGAGCCATCAGAAGTTTATTTTAGGGGAGGGGCACTCAAATTGGCTGTTGGCATGGACTACTGCTCATTGGTAGGCGGATGGGTCAGCAATCGCAAAGCCATGTGTGACACACTGTGGAATGCTGCATGCTAGTTCCTCCATTTTTTTTTTTTTATCTAAATGGAAGTTGATCCAGAAAAAACAAATATGCCCTGGGACCTCCTTCCACAACTTTTAAAATACAACCATACCCACCCTAAACCCTAAAAATACCCAACCTGAACCCTTTAAAAAAACTTTATCTAATACATATATGTATAAATGCTTAATACTTACCTAATACTTAAATTTAAACACATATGCCTTTACCATTCATGCCTTCACAATAGAATGTGTTGTAAAGGGATGTGTGGTAAAGGCATAAGCGTTGTAAAATGGTGCATGATAATGCTTATGCATGGTAAAGGTTCGTGCATTGTAACTGTCGCGTTGCAATGGTAATGCGTGGTAACGGGCGCATTGTAATGACTTTCCCATAGAATCCATACTAATATTATGAAGAGAGAGCCCAAACCTTTGAGGCGGGTAATCTCAGTAACGACAACACCAATCACAACACCCAATACAGCGTTGGAAAGGGCAGTTGCAGCAGAAGGACATTGGCTATGCAGACGGCCACCATATTTATTTATTTATTTTTTGCAGAGTTTTATATAGCGCGAACTTGACCCAAACTGAATCATGTATCAGAGCGCTTTACATAGCACTAGTTACGTTACATGGGGACACACATTCATTTTTGTTAGGCACGGGGAGATTAAGTGATTTGCACAGAAACACAGGATGTTTGGCGTCATTACCAAGACTCGAACCCAGATCCCCAGGTCCGAGGTCGAGCGCCTTAGCCGTTAGGACTACTCCTCTATACATTTAAAAGGTAAAAGAACGGTGCCAGCAAAGTAGTCCCTTGTGGGCGTGTCTGCGTTGTGCTGTGGGCGTTGGCTGGGGGCGTGACTAACGCTGGGGGGGTGTGGTACGGCCATCACATCGTGGGCTGTGGGTGTGTGCTGGGAGCGTGAAAAACGCTGGGGGCGTGTGTCCGCCCTTCATGCCATGTGAGTCATACATACAAGCGCCAATTACGTTGCTGCGCAGCATCAAGGGGTACAAAAGGGGGTGGTGATGGACGGAGCATCTGAATCAATCAAACACTCACAACCAGTCAAAAGATCTGGGTGTAATCCATCACCGTTCTTTAGCCCACTCTGCCACCCCAGTTCAGACATGGCTATATGCAAATCAGTCTGACCCTGTGCCTCATAGGAACAGTCCAGCCCGAACTGCCAAGCCATGTCTTCCCTGGACCGGAAACAAGCTTCCGAGGACCGGTTTCTGGCATTCCAGCCGTCTTCAGCCCGGCTTGCTTGAATCCAGTGGCAAAGTGAGCAAGGGACTCACGTCTGAGCATACCCTGCCACACTTATGGTGGCCAAAAGCGGTACAAAAGGGGGTGGTGATGGACGGAGCATCTGAATCAATCAAACACTCACACCCAGTCAAAAGATCTGGGTGTAATCCATCACCGTTCTTTAGCCCACTCTGCCACCCCAGTTCAGACATGGCTATATGCAAATCAGTCTGACCCTGTGCCTCATGGGAACAGTCCAGCCCGAACTGCCAAGCCATGTCTTCCCTGGACCGGAAACAAGCTTCCGAGGACCGGTTTCTGGCATTCCAGCCGTCTTCAGCCCGGCTTGCTTGAATCCAGTGGCAAAGTGAGCAAGGAACTCACGTCTGAAGATACCCTGCCAGACTTATGGTGGCCAAAAGCGGTACAAAAGGGGGTGGTGATGGACGGAGCATCTGAATCAATCAAACACTCACACCCAGTCAAAAGACCTGGGTGTAATCCATCACCGTTCTTTAGCCCACTCTGCCACCCCAGTTCAGACATGGCTATATGCAAATCAGTCTGACCCTGTGCCTCATGGGAACAGTCCAGCCAGAACTGCCAAGCCATGTCTTCCCTGGACCGGAAACAAGCTTCCGAGGACCGGTTTCTGGCATTCCAGCCGTCTTCAGCCCGACTTGCTTGAATCCAGTGGCAAAGTGAGCAAGGGACTCACGTCTGAGCATACCCTGCCACACTTATGGTGGCCAAAAGCGGTACAAAAGGGGGTGGTGATGGACGGAGCATCTGAATCAATCAAACACTCACACCCAGTCAAAAGATCTGGGTGTAATCCATCACCGTTCTTTAGCCCACTCTGCCACCCCAGTTCAGACATGGCTATATGCAAATCAGTCTGACCCTGTGCCTCATGGGAACAGTCCAGCCCGAACTGCCAAGCCATGTCTTCCCTGGACCGGAAACAAGCTTCCGAGGACCGGTTTCTGGCATTCCAGCCGTCTTCAGCCCGGCTTGCTTGAATCCAGTGGCAAAGTGAGCAAGGGACTCACGTCTGAGCATACCCTGCCACACTTATGGTGGCCAAAAGCGGTACAAAAGGGGGTGGTGATGGACGGAGCATCTGAATCAATCAAACACTCACACCCAGTCAAAAGATCTGGGTGTAATCCATCACCGTTCTTTAGCCCACTCTGCCACCCCAGTTCAGACATGGCTATATGCAAATCAGTCTGACCCTGTGCCTCATGGGAACAGTCCAGCCCGAACTGCCAAGCCATGTCTTCCCTGGACCGGAAACAAGCTTCCGAGGACCGGTTTCTGGCATTCCAGCCGTCTTCAGCCCGGCTTGCTTGAATCCAGTGGCAAAGTGAGCAAGGAACTCACGTCTGAAGATACCCTGCCAGACTTATGGTGGCCAAAAGCGGTACAAAAGGGGGTGGTGATGGACGGAGCATCTGAATCAATCAAACACTCACACCCAGTCAAAAGACCTGGGTGTAATCCATCACCGTTCTTTAGCCCACTCTGCCACCCCAGTTCAGACATGGCTATATGCAAATCAGTCTGACCCTGTGCCTCATGGGAACAGTCCAGCCAGAACTGCCAAGCCATGTCTTCCCTGGACCGGAAACAAGCTTCCGAGGACCGGTTTCTGGCATTCCAGCCGTCTTCAGCCCGACTTGCTTGAATCCAGTGGCAAAGTGAGCAAGGGACTCACGTCTGAGCATACCCTGCCACACTTATGGTGGCCAAAAGCAATGCAAAAGGGGGTGGTGATGGACGGAGCATCTGAATCAATCAAACACTCACACCCAGTCAAAAGATCTGGGTGTAATCCATCACCGTTCTTTAGCCCACTCTGCCACCCCAGTTCAGACATGGCTATATGCAAATCAGTCTGACCCTGTGCCTCATGGGAACAGTCCAGCCCGAACTGCCAAGCCATGTCTTCCCTGGACCGGAAACAAGCTTCCGAGGACCGGTTTCTGGCATTCCAGCCGTCTTCAGCCCGGCTTGCTTGAATCCAGTGGCAAAGTGAGCAAGGGACTCACGTCTGAGCATACCCTGCCACACTTATGGTGGCCAAAAGCGGTACAAAAGGGGGTGGTGATGGACGGAGCATCTGAATCAATCAAACACTCACACCCAGTCAAAAGATCTGGGTGTAATCCATCACCGTTCTTTAGCCCACTCTGCCACCCCAGTTCAGACATGGCTATATGCAAATCAGTCTGACCCTGTGCCTCATGGGAACAGTCCAGCCCGAACTGCCAAGCCATGTCTTCCCTGGACCGGAAACAAGCTTCCGAGGACCGGTTTCTGGCATTCCAGCCGTCTTCAGCCCGGCTTGCTTGAATCCAGTGGCAAAGTGAGCAAGGAACTCACGTCTGAAGATACCCTGCCAGACTTATGGTGGCCAAAAGCGGTACAAAAGGGGGTGGTGATGGACGGAGCATCTGAATCAATCAAACACTCACACCCAGTCAAAAGACCTGGGTGTAATCCATCACCGTTCTTTAGCCCACTCTGCCACCCCAGTTCAGACATGGCTATATGCAAATCAGTCTGACCCTGTGCCTCATGGGAACAGTCCAGCCAGAACTGCCAAGCCATGTCTTCCCTGGACCGGAAACAAGCTTCCGAGGACCGGTTTCTGGCATTCCAGCCGTCTTCAGCCCGACTTGCTTGAATCCAGTGGCAAAGTGAGCAAGGGACTCACGTCTGAGCATACCCTGCCACACTTATGGTGGCCAAAAGCAATGCAAAAGGGGGTGGTGATGGACGGAGCATCTGAATCAATCAAACACTCACACCCAGTCAAAAGATCTGGGTGTAATCCATCACCGTTCTTTAGCCCACTCTGCCACCCCAGTTCAGACATGGCTATATGCAAATCAGTCTGATCCTGTGCCTCATGGGAACAGTCCAGCCCGAACTGCCAAGCCAAGTCTTCCCTGGACCGGAAACAAGCTTCCGAGAACCGGTTTCTGGCATTCCAGCCGTCTTCAGCCCGGCTTGCTTGAATCCAGTGGCAAAGTGAGCGAGGGACTCACGTCTGAGCATACCCTGCCACACTTATGGTGGCCAAAAGCGGTACAAAAGAGGGTGGTGATGGACAGAGCATCTGAATCAATCAAACACCGAAACCCAGTCAAAAGATCTGGGTGTAATCCATCACCGTTCTTTAGCCCACTCTGCCACCCCAGTTCAGACATGGCTATATGCAAATCAGTCTGACCCTGTGTCTCATGGGAACAGTCCAGCCCGAACTGCCAAGCCATGTCTTCCCTGGACCGGAAACAAGCTTCCGAGGACCGGTTTCTGGCATTCCAGCCGTCTTCAGCCCGGCTTGCTTGAATTCAGTGGCAAAGTGAGCAAGGGACTCACGTCTGAGCATACCCTGCCACACTTATGGTGGCCAAAAGCGGTACAAAAGGGGGTGGTGATGGACGGAGCATCTGAATCAATCAAACACCGACACCCAGTCAAAAGATCTGGGTGTAATTCATCACCGTTCTTTAGCCCGCTCTGCCACCCCAGTTCAGACATGGCTATATGCAAATCAGTCTGACCCTGTGTCTCATGGGAACAGTCCAGCCCGAACTGCCAAGCCATGTCTTCCCTGGACCGGAAACAAGCTTCCGAGGACCGGTTTCTGGCATTCGAGCCGTCTTCAGCCCGGCTTGCTTGAATCCAGTGGCAAAGTGAGCATGGGACTCACGTCTGAGCATACCCTGCCACACTTATGGTGGCCAAAAGCGGTACAAAAGGGGGTGGTGATGGACGGAGCATCTGAAACAATCAAACACTCACACCCAGTCAAAAGATCTGGGTGTAATCCATCACCGTTCTTTAGCCCACTCTGCCACCCCAGTTCAGACATGGCTATATGCAAATCAGTCTGACCCTGTGCCTCATGGGAACAGTCCAGCCCGAACTGCCAAGCCATGTCTTCCCTGGACCGGAAACAAGCTTCCGAGGACCGGTTTCTGGCATTCCAGCCGTCTTCAGCCCGGCTTGCTTGAATCCAGTGGCAAAGTGAGCAAGGACTCACGTCTGAGCATACCCTGCCACACTTATGGTGGCCAAAAGCGGTACAAAAGGGGGTGGAGATGGACGGAGCATCTGAATCAATCAAACACTCACACCCAGTCAAAAGATCTGGGTGTAATCCATCACCGTTCTTTAGCCCACTCTGCCACCCCAGTTCAGACATGGCTATAAGCAAATCAGTCTGACCCTGTGCCTCATGGGAACAGTCCAGCCCGAACTGCCAAGCCATGTCTTCCCTGGACCGGAAATAAGCTTTCGAGGACCGGTTTCTGGCATTCCAGCCGTCTTCAGCCCGGCTTGCTTGAATCCAGTGACAAAGTGAGCAAGGGACTCACGTCTGAGCATACCCTGCCACACTTATGGTGGCCAAAAGCGGTACAAAAGGGGGTGGAGATGGACGGAGCATCTGAATCAATCAAACACTCACACCCAGTCAAAAGATCTGGGTGTAATCCATCACCGTTCTTTAGCCCACTCTGCCACCCCAGTTCAGACATGGCTATAAGCAAATCAGTCTGACCCTGTGCCTCATGGGAACAGTCCAGCCCGAACTGCCAAGCCATGTCTTCCCTGGACCGGAAACAAGCTTCCGAGGACCGGTTTCTGGAATTCCAGCCGTCTTCAGCCTGGCTTGCTTGAATCCAGTGGCAAAGTGAGCAAGGGACTCACGTCTGAGCATACCCTGCCACACTAATGGTGGCCAAAAGCGGTACAAAAGGGGGTGGTGATGGACGGAGCATCTGAATCAATCAAACACTCACACCCAGTCAAAAGATCTGGGTGTAATCCATCACCGTTCTTTAGCCCACTCTGCCACCCCAGTTCAGACATGGCTATATGCAAATCAGTCTGACCCTGTGCCTCATGGGAACAGTCCAGCCCGAACTGCCAAGCCAAGTCTTCCCTGGACCGGAAACAAGCTTCCGAGGACCGGTTTCTGGCATTCCAGCCGTCTTCAGCCCGGCTTGCTTGAATCCAGTGGCAAAGTGAGCAAGGGACTCACGTCTGAGTATACCCTGCCACACTTATGGTGGCCAAAAGCGGTACAAAAGGGGGTGGTGATGGACGGAGCATCTGAAACAATCAAACACTCACACCCAGTTAAAAGATCTGGGTGTAATCCATCACCGTTCTTTAGCCCACTCTGCCACCCCAGTTCAGACATGGCTATATGCAAATCAGTCTGACCCTGTGCCTCATGGGAACAGTCCAGCCCGAACTGCCAAGCCATGTCTTCCCTGGACCGGAAACAAGCTTCCGAGGACCGGTTTCTGGCATTCCAGCCGTCTTCAGCCCGGCTTGCTTGAATTCAGTGGCAAAGTGAGCAAGGGACTCACATCTGAGCATACCCTGCCACACTTATGGTGGCCAAAAGCGGTACAAAAGGGGGTGGTGATGGACGGAGCATCTGAATCAATCAAACACTCACACCCAGTCAAAAGATCTGGGTGTAATCCATCACCGTTCTTTAGCCCACTCTGCCACCCCAGTTCAGACATGGCTATATGCAAATCAGTCTGACCCTGTAACTCATGGGAACAGTCCAGCCCGAACTGCCAAGCCATGTCTTCCCTGGACCGGAAACAAGCTTCTGAGGACCGGTTTCTGGCATTCCAGCCGTCTTCAGCCCGGCTTGCTTGAATCCAGTGGCAAAGTGAGCAAGGGACTCACGTCTGAGCATACCCTGCCACACTTATGGTGGCCAAAAGCGGTACAAAAGGGGGTGGAGATGGACGGAGCATTTGAATCAATCAAACACTCACACCCAGTCAAAAGATCTGGGTGTAATCCATCACCGTTCTTTAGCCCACTCTGCCACCCCAGTTCAGACATGGCTATATGCAAATCAGTCTGACCCTGTAACTCATGGGAACAGTCCAGCCCGAACTGCCAAGCCATGTCTTCCCTGGACCGGAAACAAGCTTCTAAGGACCGGTTTCTGGCATTCCAGCCGTCTTCAGCCCGGCTTGCTTGAATCCAGTGGCAAAGTGAGCAAGGGACTCACGTCTGAGCATACCCTGCCACACTTATGGTGGCCAAAAGCGGTACAAAAGGGGGTGGTGATGGACGGAGCATCTGAAACAATCAAACACTCACACCCAGTCAAAAGATCTGGGTGTAATCCATCACCGTTCTTTAGCCCACTCTGCCACCCCAGTTCAGACATGGCTATATGCAAATCAGTCTGACCCTGTGCCTCATGGGAACAGTCCAGCCCGAACTGCCAAGCCATGTCTTCGCTGGACCGGAAACAAGCTTCCGAGGACCGGTTTCTGGCATTCCAGCCGTCTTCAGCCCGGCTTGCTTGAATCCAGTGGCAAAGTGAGCAAGGGACTCACGTCTGAGCATACCCTGCCACACTTATGGTGGCCAAAAGCGGTACAAAAGGGGGTGGTGATGGACGGAGCATCTGAATCAATCAAACACTCACACCCAGTCAAAAGATCTGGGTGTAATCCATCACCGTTCTTTAGCCCACTCTGCCACCCCAGTTCAGACATGGCTATATGCAAATCAGTCTGACCCTGTGCCTCATGGGAACAGTCCAGCCCGAACTGCCAAGCCATGTCTTCCCTGGATCGGAAACAAGCTTCCGAGAACCGGTTTCTGGCATTCGAGCCGTCTTCAGCCCGGCTTGCTTGAATCCAGTGGCAAAGTGAGCATGGGACTCACGTCTGAGCATACCCTGCCACACTTATGGTGGCCAAAAGCGGTACAAAAGGGGGTGGTGATGGACGGAGCATCTGAAACAATCAAACACTCACACCCAGTCAAAAGATCTGGGTGTAATCCATCACCGTTCTTTAGCCCACTCTGCCACCCCAGTTCAGACATGGCTATATGCAAATCAGTCTGACCCTGTGCCTCATGGGAACAGTCCAGCCCGAACTGCCAAGCCATGTCTTCCCTGGACCGGAAACAAGCTTCCGAGGACCGGTTTCTGGCATTCCAGCCGTCTTCAGCCCGGCTTGCTTGAATCCAGTGGCAAAGTGAGCAAGGACTCACGTCTGAGCATACCCTGCCACACTTATGGTGGCCAAAAGCGGTACAAAAGGGGGTGGAGATGGACGGAGCATCTGAATCAATCAAACACTCACACCCAGTCAAAAGATCTGGGTGTAATCCATCACCGTTCTTTAGCCCACTCTGCCACCCCAGTTCAGACATGGCTATAAGCAAATCAGTCTGACCCTGTGCCTCATGGGAACAGTCCAGCCCGAACTGCCAAGCCATGTCTTCCCTGGACCGGAAATAAGCTTTCGAGGACCGGTTTCTGGCATTCCAGCCGTCTTCAGCCCGGCTTGCTTGAATCCAGTGACAAAGTGAGCAAGGGACTCACGTCTGAGCATACCCTGCCACACTTATGGTGGCCAAAAGCGGTACAAAAGGGGGTGGAGATGGACGGAGCATCTGAATCAATCAAACACTCACACCCAGTCAAAAGATCTGGGTGTAATCCATCACCGTTCTTTAGCCCACTCTGCCACCCCAGTTCAGACATGGCTATAAGCAAATCAGTCTGACCCTGTGCCTCATGGGAACAGTCCAGCCCGAACTGCCAAGCCATGTCTTCCCTGGACCGGAAACAAGCTTCCGAGGACCGGTTTCTGGAATTCCAGCCGTCTTCAGCCTGGCTTGCTTGAATCCAGTGGCAAAGTGAGCAAGGGACTCACGTCTGAGCATACCCTGCCACACTAATGGTGGCCAAAAGCGGTACAAAAGGGGGTGGTGATGGACGGAGCATCTGAATCAATCAAACACTCACACCCAGTCAAAAGATCTGGGTGTAATCCATCACCGTTCTTTAGCCCACTCTGCCACCCCAGTTCAGACATGGCTATATGCAAATCAGTCTGACCCTGTGCCTCATGGGAACAGTCCAGCCCGAACTGCCAAGCCAAGTCTTCCCTGGACCGGAAACAAGCTTCCGAGGACCGGTTTCTGGCATTCCAGCCGTCTTCAGCCCGGCTTGCTTGAATCCAGTGGCAAAGTGAGCAAGGGACTCACGTCTGAGTATACCCTGCCACACTTATGGTGGCCAAAAGCGGTACAAAAGGGGGTGGTGATGGACGGAGCATCTGAAACAATCAAACACTCACACCCAGTTAAAAGATCTGGGTGTAATCCATCACCGTTCTTTAGCCCACTCTGCCACCCCAGTTCAGACATGGCTATATGCAAATCAGTCTGACCCTGTGCCTCATGGGAACAGTCCAGCCCGAACTGCCAAGCCATGTCTTCCCTGGACCGGAAACAAGCTTCCGAGGACCGGTTTCTGGCATTCCAGCCGTCTTCAGCCCGGCTTGCTTGAATTCAGTGGCAAAGTGAGCAAGGGACTCACATCTGAGCATACCCTGCCACACTTATGGTGGCCAAAAGCGGTACAAAAGGGGGTGGTGATGGACGGAGCATCTGAATCAATCAAACACTCACACCCAGTCAAAAGATCTGGGTGTAATCCATCACCGTTCTTTAGCCCACTCTGCCACCCCAGTTCAGACATGGCTATATGCAAATCAGTCTGACCCTGTAACTCATGGGAACAGTCCAGCCCGAACTGCCAAGCCATGTCTTCCCTGGACCGGAAACAAGCTTCTCAGGACCGGTTTCTGGCATTCCAGCCGTCTTCAGCCCGGCTTGCTTGAATCCAGTGGCAAAGTGAGCAAGGGACTCACGTCTGAGCATACCCTGCCACACTTATGGTGGCCAAAAGCGGTACAAAAGGGGGTGGAGATGGACGGAGCATTTGAATCAATCAAACACTCACACCCAGTCAAAAGATCTGGGTGTAATCCATCACCGTTCTTTAGCCCACTCTGCCACCCCAGTTCAGACATGGCTATATGCAAATCAGTCTGACCCTGTAACTCATGGGAACAGTCCAGCCCGAACTGCCAAGCCATGTCTTCCCTGGACCGGAAACAAGCTTCTAAGGACCGGTTTCTGGCATTCCAGCCGTCTTCAGCCCGGCTTGCTTGAATCCAGTGGCAAAGTGAGCAAGGGACTCACGTCTGAGCATACCCTGCCACACTTATGGTGGCCAAAAGCGGTACAAAAGGGGGTGGTGATGGACGGAGCATCTGAAACAATCAAACACTCACACCCAGTCAAAAGATCTGGGTGTAATCCATCACCGTTCTTTAGCCCACTCTGCCACCCCAGTTCAGACATGGCTATATGCAAATCAGTCTGACCCTGTGCCTCATGGGAACAGTCCAGCCCGAACTGCCAAGCCATGTCTTCGCTGGACCGGAAACAAGCTTCCGAGGACCGGTTTCTGGCATTCCAGCCGTCTTCAGCCCGGCTTGCTTGAATCCAGTGGCAAAGTGAGCAAGGGACTCACGTCTGAGCATACCCTGCCACACTTATGGTGGCCAAAAGCGGTACAAAAGGGGGTGGTGATGGACGGAGCATCTGAATCAATCAAACACTCACACCCAGTCAAAAGATCTGGGTGTAATCCATCACCGTTCTTTAGCCCACTCTGCCACCCCAGTTCAGACATGGCTATATGCAAATCAGTCTGACCCTGTGCCTCATGGGAACAGTCCAGCCCGAACTGCCAAGCCATGTCTTCCCTGGATCGGAAACAAGCTTCCGAGAACCGGTTTCTGGCATTCCAGCCGTCTTCAGCCCGGCTTGCTTGAATCCAGTGGCAAAGTGAGCAAGGGACTCACGTCTGAGCATACCCTGCCACACTTAAGGTGGCCAAAAGCGGTACAAAAGGGGGTGGTGATGGACGGAGCATCTGAATCAATCAAACACCGACACCCAGTCAAAAGATCTGGGTGTAATCCATCACCATTCTTTAGCCCACTCTGCCACCCCAGTTCAGACATGGCTATATGCAAATCAGTCTGACCCTGTACCTCATGGGAACAGTCCAGCCCGAACTGCCAAGCCATGTCTTCCCTGGACCGGAAACAAGCTTCCGAGGACCGGTTTCTGGCATTCCAGCCGTCTTCAGCCCGGCTTGCTTGAATCCAGTGGCAAAGTGAGCAAGGGACTCACGTCTGAGCACACCCTGCCACACTTATGGTGGCCAAAAGCGGTACAAAAGGGGGTGGTGATGGACGGAGCATCTGAAACAATCAAACACTCACACCTAGTTAAAAGATCTGGGTGTAATCCATCACCGTTCTTTAGCCCACTCTGCCACCCCAGTTCAGACATGGCTATATGCAAATCAGTCTGACCCTGTGCCTCATGGGAACAGTCCAGCCCGAACTGCCAAGCCATGTCTTCCCTGGACCGGAAACAAGCTTCCGAGGACCGGTTTCTGGCATTCCAGCCGTCTTCAGCCCGGCTTGCTTGAATCCAGTGGCAAAGTGAGCAAGGGACTCACATCTGAGCATACCCTGCCACACTTATGGTGGCCAAAAGCGGTACAAAAGGGGGTGGTGATGGACGGAGCATCTGAATCAATCAAACACTCACACCCAGTCAAAAGATCTGGGTGTAATCCATCACCGTTCTTTAGCCCACTCTGCCACCCCAGTTGAGACATGGCTATATGCAAATCAGTCTGACCCTGTGCCTCATGGGAACAGTCCAGCCAGAACTGCCAAGCCATGTCTTCCCTGGACCGGAAACAAGTTTCCGAGGACCGGTTTCTGGCATTCCAGCCGTCTTCAGCCCGGCTTGCTTGAATCCAGAGGCAAAGTGAGCAAGGGACTCACGTCTGAGCATACCCTGCCACACTTATGGTGGCCAAAAGCGGTACAAAAGGGGGTGGTGATGGACGGAGCATCTGAAACAATCAAACACTCACACCCAGTCAAAAGATCTGGGTGTAATCCATCACCGTTCTTTAGCCCACTCTGCCACCCCAGTTCAGACATGGCTATATGCAAATCAGTCTGACCCTGTGCCTCATGGGAACAGTCCAGCCCGAACTGCCAAGCCATGTCTTCCCTGGACCGGAAACAAGCTTCCGAGGACCGGTTTCTGGCATTCCAGCCGTCTTCAGCCCGGCTTGCTTGAATCCAGTGGCAAAGTGAGCAAGGGACTCACGTCTGAGCATACCCTGCCACACTTATGGTGGCCAAAAGCGGTACAAAAGGGGGTGGTGATGGACGGAGCATCTGAATCAATCAAACACTCACACCCAGTCAAAAGATCTTGGTGTAATCCATCACCGTTCTTTAGCCCACTCTGCCACCCCAGTTCAGACATGGCTATATGCAAATCAGTCTGACCCTGTGCCTCATGGGAACAGTCCAGCCCGAACTGCCAAGCCATGTCTTCCCTGGATCGGAAACAAGCTTCCGAGAACCGGTTTCTGGCATTCCAGCCGTCTTCAGCCCGGCTTGCTTGAATCCAGTGGCAAAGTGAGCAAGGGACTCACGTCTGAGCATACCCTGCCACACTTATGGTGGCCAAAAGCGGTACAAAAGGGGGTGGTGATGGACGGAGCATCTGAATCAATCAAACACCGACACCCAGTCAAAAGATCTGGGTGTAATCCATCACCGTTCTTTAGCCCACTCTGCCACCTCAGGTCAGACATGGCTATATGCAAATCAGTCTGACCCTGTGTCTCATGGGAACAGTCCAGCCCGAACTGCCAAGCCATGTCTTCCCTGGACCGGAAACAAGCTTCCGAGGACCGGTTTCTGGCATTCCAGCCATCTTCAGCCCGGCTTGCTTGAATCCAGTGGCAAAGTGAGCAAGGGACTCACGTCTGAGCATACCCTGCCACACTTATGGTGGCCAAAAGCGGTACAAAAGGGGGTGGTGATGGACGGAGCATCTGAATCAATCAAACACTCACACCCAGTCAAAAGATCTGGGTGTAATCCATCACTATTCTTTAGCCCACTCTGCCACCCCAGTTCAGACATGGCTATATGCAAATCAGTCTGACCCTGTGCCTCATGGGAACAGTCCAGCCCGAACTGCCAAGCCATGTCTTCCCTGGACCGGAAACAAGCTTCCGAGGACCGGTTTCTGGCATTCCAGCCGTCTACAGCCCGACTTGCTTGAATCCAGAGGCAAAGTGAGCAAGGGACTCACGTCTGAGCATACCCTGCCACACTTATGGTGGCCAACAGCGGTACAAAAAGGGGTGGTGATGGACGGAGCATCTGAATCAATCAAACACTCACACCCAGTCAAAAGATCTGGGTGTAATCCATCACCGTTCTTTAGCCCACTCTGCCACCCCAGTTCAGACATGGCTATATGCAAATCAGTCTGACCCTGTGCCTCATGGGAACAGTCCAGCCCGAACTGCCAAGCCAAGTCTTCCCTGGACCGGAAACAAGCTTCCGAGGACCGGTTTCTGGCATTCCAGCCGTCTTCAGCCCAGCTTGCTTGAATCCAGTGGCAAAGTGAGCAAGGGACTCACGTCTGAGCATACCCTGCCACACTTATGGTGGCCAAAAGCGGTACAAAAGGGGGTGGTGATGGACGGAGCATCTGAAACAATCAAACACTCACACCCAGTTAAAAGATCTGGGTGTAATCCATCACCGTTCTTTAGCCCACTCTGCCACCCCAGTTCAGACATGGCTATATGCAAATCAGTCTGACCCTGTGCCTCATGGGAACAGTCCAGCCCGAACTGCCAAGCCATGTCTTCCCTGGACCGGAAACGAGCTTCCGAGGACCGGTTTCTGGCATTCCAGCCGTCTTCAGCCCGGCTTGCTTGAATCCAGTGGCAAAGTGAGCAAGGGACTCACATCTGAGCATACCCTGCCATACTTATGGTGGCCATAAGCGGTACAAAAGGGGGTGGTGATGGACGGAGCATCTGAATCAATCAAACACTCACACCCAGTCAAAAGATCTGGGTGTAATCCCTCACCGTTCTTTAGCCCTCTCTGCCACCCCAGTTCAGACATGGCTATATGCAAATCAGTCTGACCCTGTGCCTCATGGGAACAGTCCAGCCCCAACTGCCAAGCCATGTCTTCCCTGGACTGGAAACAAGCTTCCGAGGACCGGTTTCTGGCATTCCAGCCGTCTTCAGCCCGGCTTGCTTGAATCCAGTTGCAAAGTGAGCAAGGGACTCACGTCGGAGCATACCCTGCCACACTTATGGTGGCCAAAAGCGGTACAAAAGGGGGTGGTGATGGACGGAGCATCTGAATGAATCAAACACTCACACCCAGTCAAAAGATCTGGGTGTAATCCATCACCGTTCTTTAGCCCACTCTGCCACCCCAGTTCAGACATGGCTATATGCAAATCAGTCTGACCCTGTGCCTCATGGGAACAGTCCAGCCCGAACTGCCAAGCCATGTCTTCCCTGGATTGGAAACAAGCTTCCGAGAACCGGTTTCTGGCATTCTAGCCGTCTTCAGCCCGGCTTGCTTGAATCCAGTGGCAAAGTGAGCAAGGGACTCACGTCTGAGCATACCCTGCCACACTTATGGTGGCCAAAAGCGGTACAAAAGGGGGTGGTGATGGACGGAGCATCTGAATCGATCAAACACCGACACCCAGTCAAAAGATCTGGGTGTAATCCATCACCGTTCTTTAGCCCACTCTGCCACCTCAGGTCAGACATGGCTATATGCAAATCAGTCTGACCCTGTGTCTCATGGGAACAGTCCAGCCCGAACTGCCAAGCCATGTCTTCCCTGGACCGGAAACAAGCTTCCGAGGACCGGTTTCTGGGATTCCAGCCGTCTTCAGCCCGGCTTGCTTGAATCCAGTGGCAAAGTGAGCAAGGGACTCACGTCTGAGCATACCCTGCCACACTTATGGTGGCCAAAAGCGGTACAAAAGGGGGTGGTGATGGACGGAGCATCTGAATCAATCAAACACTCACACCCAGTCAAAAGATCTGGGTGTAATCCATCACTGTTCTTTAGCCCACTCTGCCACCCCAGTTCAGACATGGCTATATGCAAATCAGTCTGACCCTGTGCCTCATGGGAACAGTCCAGCCTGAACTGCCAAGCCATGTCTTCCCTGGACCGGAAACAAGCTTCCGAGGACCGGTTTCTGGCATTCCAGCCGTCTACAGCCCGACTTGCTTGAATCCAGTGGCAAAGTGAGCAAGGGACTCACGTCTGAGCATACCCTGCCACACTTATGGTGGCCAACAGCGGTACAAAAAGGGGTGGTGATGGACGGAGCATCTGAATCAATCAAACACTCACACCCAGTCAAAAGATCTGGGTGTAATCCATCACCGTTCTTTAGCCCACTCTGCCACCCCAGTTCAGACATGGCTATATGCAAATCAGTCTGACCCTGTGCCTCATGGGAACAGTCCAGCCCGAACTGCCAAGCCAAGTCTTCCCTGGACCGGAAACAAGCTTCCGAGGACCGGTTTCTGGCATTCCAGCCGTCTTCAGCCCGGCTTGCTTGAATCCAGTGGCAAAGTGAGCAAGGGACTCACGTCTGAGCATACCCTGCCACACTTATGGTGGCCAAAAGCGGTACAAAAGGGGGTGGTGATGGACGGAGCATCTGAAACAATCAAACACTCACACCCAGTTAAAAGATCTGGGTGTAATCCATCACGTTCTTTAGCCCACTCTGCCACCCCAGTTCAGACATGGCTATATGCAAATCAGTCTGACCCTGTGCCTCATGGGAACAGTCCAGCCCGAACTGCCAAGCCATGTCTTCCCTGGACCGGAAACGAGCTTCCGAGGACCGGTTTCTGGCATTCCAGCCGTCTTCAGCCCGGCTTGCTTGAATCCAGTGGCAAAGTGAGCAAGGGACTCACATCTGAGCATACCCTGCCACACTTATGGTGGCCAAAAGCGGTACAAAAGGGGGTGGTGATGGACGGAGCATCTGAAACAATCAAACACTCACACCCAGTCAAAAGATCTGGGTGTAATCCCTCACCGTTCTTTAGCCCTCTCTGCCACCCCAGTTCAGACATGGCTATATGCAAATCAGTCTGACCCTGTGCCTCATGGGAACAGTCCATCCCGAACTGCCAAGCCATGTCTTCCCTGGACCGGAAACAAGCTTCCGAGGACCGGTTTCTGGCATTCCAGCCGTCTTCAGCCCGGCTTGCTTGAATCCAGTGGCAAAGTGAGCAAGGGACTCACGTCGGAGCATACCCTGCCACACTTATGGTGGCCAAAAGCGGTACAAAAGGGGGTGGTGATGGACGGAGCATCTGAATCAATCAAACACTCACACCCAGTCAAAAGATCTGGGTGTAATCCATCACCGTTCTTTAGCCCACTCTGCCACCCCAGTTCAGACATGGCTATATGCAAATCAGTCTGACTCTGTGCCTCATGGGAACAGTCCAGCCCGAACTGCCAAGCCATGTCTTCCCTGGATTGGAAACAAGCTTCCGAGAACCGGTTTCTGGCATTCCAGCCGTCTTCAGCCCGGCTTGCTTGAATCCAGGGGGAAAGTGAGCAAGGGACTCACGTCTGAGCATACCCTGCCACACTTATGGTGGCCAAAAGCGGTACAAAAGGGGGTGGTGATGGACGGAGCATCTGAATCAATCAAACACCGACACCCAGTCTAAAGATCTGGGTGTAATCCATCACCGTTCTTTAGCCCACTCTGCCACCCCAGTTCAGACATGGCTATATGCAAATCAGTCTGACCCTGTGCCTCATGGGAACAGTCCAGCCCGAACTGCCAAGCCATGTCTTCCCTGGACCGGAAACAAGCTTACGAGGACCCGTTTCTGGCATTCCAGCCGTCTTCAGCCTGGCTTGCTTGAATCCAGTGGCAAAGTGAGCAAGGGACTCACGTCTGAGCATACCCTGCCACACTTATGGTGGCCAAAAGCGGTACAAAAGGGGGTGGTGATGGACGGAGCATCTGAATCAATCAAACACTGACACCCAGTTAAAAGATCTGGGTGTAATCCATCACCGTTCTTTACCCCACTCTGCCACCCCAGTTCAGATATGGCTATATGCAAATCAGTCTGACCCTGTGCCTCATGGGAACAGTCCAGCCCGAACTGCCAAGCCATGTCTTCCCTGGACCGGAAACAAGCTTTCGAGGACCGGTTTCTGGCATTCCAGCCGTCTTCAGCCCGGCTTGCTTGAATCCAGTGGCAAAGTGAGCAAGGGACTCACGTCTGAGCATACCCTGCCACACTTATGGTGGCCAAAAGCGGTACAAAAGGGGGTGGTGATGGACGGAGCATCTGAATCAATCAAACACTCACACCTAGTCAAAAGATCTGGGTGTAATCCATCACCGTTCTTTAGCCCACTCTGCCACCCCAGTTCAGACATGGCTATATGCAAATCAGTCTGACCCTGTGCCTCATGGGAACAGTCCAGCCCGAACTGCCAAGCCATGTCTTCCCTGGACCGGAAACAAGCTTCCGAGGACCGGTTTCTGGCATTCCAGCCGTCTTCAGCCCGGCTTGCTTGAATCCAGTGGCAAAGTGAGCAAGGGACTCACGTCGGAGCATACCCTGCCACACTTATGGTGGCCAAAAGCGGTACAAAAGGGGGTGGTGATGGACGGAGCATCTGAATGAATCAAACACTCACACCCAGTCAAAAGATCTGGGTGTAATCCATCACCGTTCTTTAGCCCACTCTGCCACCCCAGTTCAGACATGGCTATATGCAAATCAGTCTGACCCTGTGCCTCATGGGAACAGTCCAGCCCGAACTGCCAAGCCATGTCTTCCCTGGATTGGAAACAAGCTTCCGAGAACCGGTTTCTGGCATTCCAGCCGTCTTCAGCCCGGCTTGCTTGAATCCAGTGGCAAAGTGAGCAAGGGACTCACGTCTGAGCATACCCTGCCACACTTATGGTGGCCAAAAGCGGTACAAAAGGGGGTGGTGATGGACGGAGCATCTGAATCAATCAAACACCGACACCCAGTCAAAAGATCTGGGTGTAATCCATCACCGTTCTTTAGCCCACTCTGCCACCTCAGGTCAGACATGGCTATATGCAAATCAGTCTGACCCTGTGTCTCATGGGAACAGTCCAGCCCGAACTGCCAAGCCATGTCTTCCCTGGACCGGAAACAAGCTTCCGAGGACCGGTTTCTGGGATTCCAGCCGTCTTCAGCCCGGCTTGCTTGAATCCAGTGGCAAAGTGAGCAAGGGACTCACGTCTGAGCATACCCTGCCACACTTATGGTGGCCAAAAGCGGTACAAAAGGGGGTGGTGATGGACGGAGCATCTGAATCAATCAAACACTCACACCCAGTCAAAAGATCTGGGTGTAATCCATCACTGTTCTTTAGCCCACTCTGCCACCCCAGTTCAGACATGGCTATATGCAAATCAGTCTGACCCTGTGCCTCATGGGAACAGTCCAGCCTGAACTGCCAAGCCATGTCTTCCCTGGACCGGAAACAAGCTTCCGAGGACCGGTTTCTGGCATTCCAGCCGTCTACAGCCCGACTTGCTTGAATCCAGTGGCAAAGTGAGCAAGGGACTCACGTCTGAGCATACCCTGCCACACTTATGGTGGCCAACAGCGGTACAAAAAGGGGTGGTGATGGACGGAGCATCTGAATCAATCAAACACTCACACCCAGTCAAAAGATCTGGGTGTAATCCATCACCGTTCTTTAGCCCACTCTGCCACCCCAGTTCAGACATGGCTATATGCAAATCAGTCTGACCCTGTGCCTCATGGGAACAGTCCAGCCCGAACTGCCAAGCCAAGTCTTCCCTGGACCGGAAACAAGCTTCCGAGGACCGGTTTCTGGCATTCCAGCCGTCTTCAGCCCGGCTTGCTTGAATCCAGTGGCAAAGTGAGCAAGGGACTCACGTCTGAGCATACCCTGCCACACTTATGGTGGCCAAAAGCGGTACAAAAGGGGGTGGTGATGGACGGAGCATCTGAAACAATCAAACACTCACACCCAGTTAAAAGATCTGGGTGTAATCCATCACCGTTCTTTAGCCCACTCTGCCACTTCAGTTCAGACATGGCTATATGCAAATCAGTCTGACCCTGTGCCTCATGGGAACAGTCCAGCCCGAACTGCCAAGCCATGTCTTCCCTGGACCGGAAACGAGCTTCCGAGGACCGGTTTCTGGCATTCCAGCCGTCTTCAGCCCGGCTTGCTTGAATCCAGTGGCAAAGTGAGCAAGGGACTCACATCTGAGCATACCCTGCCACACTTATGGTGGCTATAAGCGGTACAAAAGGGGGTGGTGATGGACGGAGCATCTGAATCAATCAAACACTCACACCCAGTCAAAAGATCTGGGTGTAATCCCTCACCGTTCTTTAGCCCTCTCTGCCACCCCAGTTCAGACATGGCTATATGCAAATCAGTCTGACCCTGTGCCTCATGGGAACAGTCCATCCCGAACTGCCAAGCCATGTCTTCCCTGGACCGGAAACAAGCTTCCGAGGACCGGTTTCTGGCATTCCAGCCGTCTTCAGCCCGGCTTGCTTGAATCCAGTGGCAAAGTGAGCAAGGGACTCACGTCGGAGCATACCCTGCCACACTTATGGTGGCCAAAAGCGGTACAAAAGGGGGTGGTGATGGACGGAGCATCTGAATCAATCAAACACTCACACCCAGTCAAAAGATCTTGGTGTAATCCATCACCGTTCTTTAGCCCACTCTGCCACCCCAGTTCAGACATGGCTATATGCAAGTCAGTCTGACCCTGTGCCTCATGGGAACAGTCCAGCCCAAACTGCCAAGCCATGTCTTCCCTGGATTGGAAACAAGCTTCCGAGAACCGGTTTCTGGCATTCCAGCCGTCTTCAGCCCGGCTTGCTTGAATCCAGTGGCAAAGTGAGCAAGGGACTCACGTCTGAGCATACCCTGCCACACTTATGGTGGCCAAAAGCGGTACAAAAGGGGGTGGTGATGGACGGAGCATCTGAATCAATCAAACACCGACACCCAGTCTAAAGATCTGGGTGTAATCCATCACCGTTCTTTAGCCCACTCTGCCACCCCAGTTCAGACATGGCTATATGCAAATCAGTCTGACCCTGTGCCTCATGGGAACAGTCCAGCCCGAACTGCCAAGCCATGTCTTCCCTGGACCGGAAACAAGCTTACGAGGACCGGTTTCTGGCATTCCAGCCGTCTTCAGCCTGGCTTGCTTGAATCCAGTGGCAAAGTGAGCAAGGGACTCACGTCTGAGCATACCCTGCCACACTTATGGTGGCCAAAAGCGGTACAAAAGGGGGTGGTGATGGACGGAGCATCTGAATCAATCAAACACTCACACCCAGTTAAAAGATCTGGGTGTAATCCATCACCGTTCTTTAGCCCACTCTGCCACCCCAGTTCAGATATGGCTATATGCAAATCAGTCTGACCCTGTGCCTCATGGGAACAGTCCAGCCCGAACTGCCAAGCCATGTCTTCCCTGGACCGGAAACAAGCTTTCGAGGACCGGTTTCTGGCATTCCAGCCGTCTTCAGCCCGGCTTGCTTGAATCCAGTGGCAAAGTGAGCAAGGGACTCACGTCTGAGCATACCCTGCCACACTTATGGTGGCCAAAAGCGGTACAAAAGGGGGTGGTGATGGACGGAGCATCTGAATCAATCAAACACTCACACCCAGTCAAAAGATCTGGGTGTAATCCATCACCGTTCTTTAGCCCACTCTGCCACCCCAGTTCAGACATGGCTATATGCAAATCAGTCTGACCCTGTTTCTCATGGGAACAGTCCAGCCCGAACTGCCAAGCCATATCTTCCCTGGACCGGAAACAAGCTTCCGAGGACCGGTTTCTGGCATTCCAGCCGTCTTCAGCCCGGCTTGCTTGAATCCAGTGGCAAAGTGAGCAAGGGACTCACGTCTGAGCATACCCTGCCACACTTATGGTGGCCAAAAGCGGTACAAAAGGGGGTGGTGATGGACAGAGCATCTGAATCAATCAAACACTAACACCCAGTCAAAAGATCTGGGTGTAATCCATCACCGTTTTTTAGCCCACTCTGCCACCCCAGTTCAGACATGGCTATATGCAAATCAGTCTGACCCTGTGCCTCATGGGAACAGTCCAGCCCGAACTGCCAAGCCATGTCTTCCCTGGACCGGAAACAAGCTTCCGAGGACCGGTTTCTGGCATTCCAGCCGTCTTCAGCCCGGCTTGCTTGAATCCAGTGGCAAAGTGAGCAAGGGACTCTCGTCTGAGCATACCCTGCCACACTTATGGTGGCCAAAAGCGGTACAAAAGGGGGTGGTGATGGACGGAGCATCTGAAACAATCAAACACTCACACCCAGTCAAAAGATCTGGGTGTAATCCATCACCGTTCTTTAGCTAACTCTGCCACCCCAGTTCAGACATGGCTATATGCAAATCAGTCTGACCCTGTGCCTCATGGGAACAGTCCAGCCCAAACTGCCAAGCCATGTCTTCCCTGGACCGGAAACAAGCTTCCGAGGACCGGTTTCTGGCATTCCAGCCGTCTTCAGCCCGGCTTGCTTGAATCCAGTGGCAAAGTGAGCAAGGGACTCACGTCTGAGCATACCCTGCCACACTTATGGTGGCCAAAAGCGGTACAAAAGAGGGTGGTGATGGATGGAGCATCTGAATCAATCAAACACTCACACCCAGTCAAAAGATCTGGGTGTAATCCATCACCGTTCTTTAGCCCACTCTGCCACCCCAGTTCAGACATGGCTATATGCAAATCAGTCTGACCCTGTGCCTCATGGGAACAGTCCAGCCCGAACTGCCAAGCCATGTCTTCCCTGGACCGGAAACAAGCTTCCGAGGACCGGTTTCTGGCATTCCAGCCGTCTTCAGCCCGGCTTGCTTGAATCCAGTGGCAAAGTGAGCAAGGGACTCACGTCTGAGCATACCCTGCCACACTTATGGTGGCCAAAAGCCGTACAAAAGGGGGTGGTGATGGACGGAGCATCTGAATCAATCAAACACTCACACCCAAGGGGCACGCTGGGGCCGGGACACGCTGGGGGTGTGACACGCTGTGGGCGTGAGAAACGCTGGGGGGCGTGTGTCCGGCCTTCATGCCATGTGAACGCAATTGCGCCGCATCAAGGGGCACGCTGGGGGCGTAAGAAACGCTGGGGGCGTGTGCTACGTTCCGCCCTTCATGCCATGTGGGTCGTACATTAATCAGAAGATCGTCTGCTGTGGCCGTGTGCTGGGGGCGTGAGAAACGCGTTCACCTGGAGGCCTGGTAAGTAACATTACTGCAGCATCTCCTGCGCACTGTTACTGAACTCTCTCATTCAACGAAATTACACGCGCCTGCTACCATCAACCAGGGCTTTAGCCGGGCTCAGGCGGCGGATCAGTACACTAATTACACGTGCCTGATAACATCAATCAGGGCTGCAGCTGGGCCTCAAGCGGGGGAACGCGCGCCTGCTAACATCAAACAGGCCTGCATCGGGGCCTCAAGCGGGGGAACACGCAAATGAGCGTGTCTGCGGGGACATTTACTGCAGCCTCTCCTACTCGCTGTCACTCAACTCTCTCATTAAACGGATTTACCCACGGCTGATAACTCTCTCATTCAACGACATTACACGCGCCTGCTAACATCAACCAGGGCTGTAGCCGGGCTCAGGCGGCGGATCACTACACCAATTACACACGCCTACTAACATCAACCAGGGCTGCAGCTGGGCCTTCTCCGTCCCTATTCTAATGAAACAAAAAATGTTGTCTACCGCGAGATTTTAAAATAAATTGCCCTTGCCAAATACACACATTACACACATTCTATTTCATACCCGGACAACGTCGAGACGGGCTGCTAGTATTAAATAAAACACTGGTTGCGCCCAAGTTCCTTTGTAGCTTCTAGACACCTGGAATCATACTATCTGCATAACATAATATTCTCATGTAATAAATTACATAAACAACCATGAGTGTGCTTCTTGACATTCTGACCCGATTATTATTTCGCAGGTCGCATCAGGACCAAAAATTCATATAGTCACCTGGTAAGACAAAAAGAGCCGGCCCATTGTGAAAGAGTACTTATGCGGGCTCTTACGCCATACTAATCAATATAAAGCTGATAACGGCTAGTTGTACATATCTGCTATCATGAACTAGCATACCCACTGACATGGTACCGAATTATGTGGAGGATATGCTTGTGTATTGCATTCTGGGTGACCAATGTACTCTACAGATGGTGATATAGGTAAATAAATCCCTTACCGGAAGTGGATGTGGTCATATACGAACATCAAGGTAATTCTTGAGGTTTAGGGCAGAAATAAATTCAGAACACTAAAAAGGGTTAGGCAGTCCACTGCAAACCACTCAAACCAGGCATGTGACACCAACCCTAACAATAATATACAGCACATGTGAGCATGCTGTTTGACACAAGAAAGACCACCTTGGAGTCAATGTAAGAGCTACATCACATAGGTGGTTCGTTATCTAGGGACCGAAGTGTCATAATTCCATCAATCCCCAAACTGGAAACCGTGATCCATTTTTCAAACCCGGCATAATTGATAGGGATTGTCAGTTGCATACCATTGAAAAATGCCTTTCATGCAGTACCCTCAGAGTGAAAAAATGCTGTCTGCTGATACCTTAAAAACATTGGGGCATCTTTGCAGGGAGCTAGCGCCGCCTCAGCAACAATTTCTTTTGATGCAGCGGAAGCACAAAATCAGTGCTCCACCAGACTCCATATTTTTAAACTGACGCATTGGGCCTAATGGGTCAGTTTGTAGAGGTCTGCATCACATTTTACCTGCACCAGGAATAATGTATGCAGGGTAAGCGTTCCCATGTTAAAAGCCACATAGAACTGATGCAGTCAAATTTACAACTTTTCACTGCGTCACTTTATGACTTAACTGCGTCAAAAACCCAGCACCTTCTCAAACCAGGCATAAGTATTGACGCAGGGCTTTTAACATGGACTCACCTCTGTGTTCTGACAAATTGTTCGAGTTGCATCAGTTTTTTTACTAGGATGCACTGTATTGTAAATACAGCACAACCATGCCATTGTTAGGACATTTGTGTCAGGGGCAAGAAATCTGACGCATCATTGAGTCAGTTCTTGATTGAAGTCAGATATGGATGTCATCTCATCAGCTTTTCTAAATTCAATTTCGGCCACTTATCGACCACATGATATTCTGTTTGATGTACTTGCACTGCTCTCACGAATTAATCTGGGGATACTTCATTTTGGCCTCCATTTCAAATTCCTTAATAGTTACAGAATATGTTAAAATGTTCAAGTTTACATTTTGTTTCTCTATTTATATACTCTTCATTAATATGTTAATTTTATTTAATTTTCTAAGCTGTCGCGGATCTCCTGAGTAGACTTCACAGACCAACAGGCCAAGAACGACTGGTGTATAGTGTTATAATCCAGTCATGTAAGGTCACATGTATCATGCAAATAACGGATTGTGTACACGTGCAGACCCTCTAATTCCTTAAAAGCCAACTGTGTCTAAGACATGCATATAATCATGCCATGAAAACTATTGTAATTAGCATGTATATTCAACACTGAATGGCATGTAATGCGATACACTCTCTGTACCCTCTTGTTAGGGCGACCTTTGACCGTAAAGAGGCAGTTTGTACATCGCTTAATCAGTCTGTACATGAACACCTCAAAAATTATGTGCCCTTCAGGCCACATTCTTGGTGCTCCCAGATGATGACTGCAGTGCTCCCTTCGCTCATCAGTTGGGTGTGGTCTAGGGGTTGGTCCAATGGACGATATTGGGAAGCAGCCCACCAGTCCGAACTACCACTTTAGGACTATGCTGAATGACCTTAGGTCATCATGCATGAACATGGCTCTTGTCTTTTTATTATATCACACCTTTGATGTCTGGATTTCGGTTGCCCATTGTTCTGCTTGCTGGTTCTCTGAGAGCTAGACCAGCACCCATTCTCCTCATCTCTGGTCCTGTTTTCACCACCAAGATGAGTTATTTCATTGTCATAGAGCAAACAAGTTCTGCATCCTTGAAGCAAAGGCATGGCTCCTACCTAATGGGGAATGGTTATACAGTGCTGTGACATCACCTTTCCAGGTGCCCTGTAGAGTCTCTTTGCAAAGACAGAGTAAGTAAGTACAGATGTTTTAGATCCAGTATTTCTTACATGTTAGTGGTATTGGCTTTAAGGTAAGCTATATCAAGAGTGGAGCTGTTGCTCAAAATCTGAGTTGCCAAACAACAAGAGCAGAATCACACTTGTTGCTTTATTTCTGGGCATCCTATGCAGGAGGTGGAGTGCAGATAAAATTGCACTGACTAGAGCCGGCTAGATGTGTATTGAACATCTTAAGCCAGACATCTGCAAACATCAAACTAATTTCCCTGGGGAGCAACCAGGGCTGGGAACACGTTGAGTGTCACATCCTCGGAGACTACCTGTTTTTGTGAATCACTATTTTGCACATGATAACATGCCATACGTTGTACTATATGCACTGCCACCATACACCCAGTTGGGGCTAAGGGAACACTACTCTCCTTTTCAGCTTCACCTTTTGACTTTTTCTTTTTCATCATAACCCCTTCTTTAGCTGCCCAATGATATTTTAACTTCTTTAGTTCTCCCCAGTCGCAATTTACTATTTCCCTGTGTATGCACTCTAAAACTTGGAGATCTAATTCCTTTTATCTTTTAAGCATGCATTAGCATTCTGAAATTCTTTCACACATTTTTAGTTACATTTTAACTAATCTCATACTCTTCAGCCAAACTTTCCAATTTCCCATGTGCCTGCAAATAGCTTCCTTGGTCAAATACCTCAATTTATATTATTAGTCACATTATATGCATGAATTATTTCTATGCCAGTCGTATCCCTCAGCATCTCTTCACCTTCTATCTATAATTACAATATGTTTATTTCTTGGGCTACTGATTTTTTGTGGAGAGGGTGTGGTTCAATAACTGCAACAGTGGGAACAGTAGGTGTGCCAGTTGCATCAGAAGCTGCACCTGATACAACAGGAAGTACGTCTTCTTCTGGTGAACTTGGTACAGTTGATAACTGTGTATCCTCGGTTTCACCAGTGCTTGGTCTTCCTGAACCCAGCACCTGCGGCGTGGGGCATGGGGCACATGCTTTATATGAGGGGACACAACATGATATGGAGGGGACCTCGAATTTAGTAACTCATCCAATAACCCCTATTCCTCATGCTCGCCCGACCCCAAGTCTCTTTCTCTCTGCTGATTTGTATTCTGACTCTCCCTTTTGTCTGTTGTCTCCTTATTCTCTCATGATTAAAGGGTAAACCCCCACACCTTCACTCATACTCTCATGCCATAACTCCTGTTTCGAATCCCATCTTGCATCCAAGCAATTACTAACAGTATGTCTGTTCAGAGTCTTCATAACTTGCATTTCCTCTCATGCACAGCATGCTTCCATGCATTCAATGCTTCAGATTGGGCAGGTCTGGTATGGGGTTTAATTTCATGCATTGCTAGCCTCGAATTCGAAGTCTTTCTCATGTTAAAGGTACTATTCAAGGGAAAGTGCGTGTTCTTGTCATCAGAAGTGAACATGTTCTAGTCTATAACCCATAAAGAAGAGTGCAAACCCTTGTTGAGGGCCATGTCATAGGCAGGTGCCTTTGAGTAGCATGGTCTGTTCCTCACAGATGGGAACAGCAGGTTTTCAAAGTTCAGTTCCCATTTTCCTGTACTTGAGTAGCTCTATTCAGTCACGTGTTACCAAAAACAGGTATCCACATATCAAAACACAGCACTTACTGATAAGTAAACAATCCTAGCATGACTCTTGACACCAATGGACCACTCCTAGCACAGCATCCAATCATAGCTGCCACGTTTCCTAGGCTCATGCGTCAGGGGCTGCTCCAGTTCACATATTTGTCTTTGAATTGTGGGACTTGCAGTCCTACTTTATAATGCAAAAACAAGACTACTAGTCCCAGAATTCAAAAGAAATAACCCAAACTGGAGCAGCACATCAGGCATGGATCTGGGAAACTTGGCAGGGCTACCCAATCAGCGAATCACAGTGCAACTCACAGCACAATAAACCAACTGCAGCACGTCCAGTACAAAGGTTAAGTAATCAAACTGCATGTCTAAGAACCACCGCACAATCAACCAACGAATCGCAGCGCCACTTCATCATGATGTGAGACCTGAGTTTGACAGACTTGGAACAATTAAACAATCAACAATTCATGTCTGCTTTATCTAAAATCAAAGGGGGAAATCAATCCCTTTTGAAAGAAATCACATAAACAGGGGCAGTAGGACCTCAGCCAGCGGTAACCTACACTTGATCAGTGCATTAACTCATGTGCACCAAAGAATAAACAATATCCAATATGGATTCATATGGATTCACAAATAGGCCATTAGTAAATACCCATCATGGTGTGGACGTGGATCCTTACAAACACAGACCACAATATTAGCAGACAAGCACCAATTAAAAGGTTATATCGCGAGATCTTGGAGTTTTAAACCTTAAACCAAAACAAGCTCACCATAAAAAGTGTAACATGACTGACACAGAAATAATGCCAAAAATCATCACAAACACAATGAGTTAAATGCTGACAATTGTATTTAAAATGGAACAAAAACCATCAAAATTGTAATAACCAAGACTCGTACTACTCCACAAATAAAAACTGCATAGCAAAAGCACTCACAATGCGCATACATTTTTCATGACACCAAAAACTCAAACTTGAAATCCTGCAATGCACCATTCAGAATACAATACTATGCTTTTGATGATGCTCTCTACCATGACTCATCATACTGCTTATACTCAGGGACGGACTGGGAACCCATGCAGCCCTGGAAATCAGATCAGCCACTGCATTTTGCGTAGCGACGCGAGCGAGCTTAGCAAGTAAACCTGATTACTAAAAGGAGGGTATGCCCCCCAAAGACAATTTGAGGAAAATTGGTGCATTCTACAACACGTTTCATTTAAGGATACCTAGTCATACTCATAAACATTCTTACTGAGAACACAACAAATAAAATGTCAAGCATGAAACAGGAATTTAATAATTACATAAGAGCACACATTTACTGTTAAGCACAGCCAAGAAGCTGATAACACAATGAAAGATCATTTAGAGGGATGTTTGCATCCTCCACCCCAATAAGCGGCATGATAGGGCCGGCTTTAGTGCTTGTGGCACATGGTACGACAATATTTCTGGGTGACCCTCACCCAATGACCTCCTCCTCAACAGATTCTCTCACTATCACTCTCCAACAGGGCCCCTCATAGCTTTATAGCCCCTCTCTTACATGTATTTAAATTGTTTTATAGCACCTCCTATTCTAGTGTACGGTGTTCGTGCATTTTACATCACACATACACATACAGAGACAATGAATCCAGTTTAAAGTAGTGTATAGAAAATGTTACATAAGACAAAGGTGACAGCAATGTACAGGATTCAAATGTCATCCATACTGGTAGGCTTTTTTGTGTTCACAATATTTTACTGAATTTTATAATAAAGCAACGACAAAACAAAAAATAGCACTGACCTAGGCACACATAAAAATATCTATAACAATAGTAATAATATAATAACAGTACCTATATACAAAAAAACGTTCAATAATAAATAAATAATAAATAAATTAAAATGTAACAAAAAAAAGGGAGGGAAAAATACAAATTATCACCAATGTAAAAATCTCACAACAGAGCTACTGATAATAACCATAAACCCATTATAGATATAAGAATACATAATGTATTAAAATGATTTAATTAGAAATATAAAGCTATATAATTATCAATTGGTTTCCAAAATGAATGAAAAGCAGAACTGTTATGAATAACACCAGATAAAGATAGATTAGTACCTCTTCTAGTAAAAACTACCCGTGACCAGCATGTATGAAATGATAATGATGAAGCACCGTTCCAACTTGCAGCAATAGATTTTTAAGGCTGCTGATATTAAAAAATCTAAATGCTAACATTTCAGATTGGACATATTCATAAAAACACATTTACAAATCAAGATATTATACGAAAATGGTTGTAAAAAAATTAAATATGTTTTTTGATGACATCCCAGACATCTCTCCAAAACTGAAAGACAAAATTACATTAATAAAGCATATGCTTTAACGAACCTGGATTCAGTTTAAAATTCCAACAATTAGAAGCTTAGCTTGAAATAACTTTAAAGTAGCCCAGAAACAATTAAAAAGAATGTAAAAATTGGTTTTGATACAAGGTCACAGGTAACCATTCTGAAACATCATTTAACTAAATTGTCTTCCATATTTCCAGTGATAATGATAATTCATTATTCTAGAACACAGATATCACATCAATATTACTTCCTTGGAAATTATTCAGCTTTGTTATAAATTAAGGATATGGCATGAAGTGAAGTAGTCACTGCTTGAATATAAATTTCTAAATCAGAAGTACTATTTGTACGACTATTATTAGAAGAAGAATCCAAGATAGAATTACACAAAATCTCATATTTAGAAAAATGTTAAGGAGGCAAGCCAACTTTTTTGTTTCAATTCATCGAATAAAAAAAGCATTATTATGATATATATCTTTAAAACAGAAAATACCAGCTTTAATCCAAAATGTCCAAGATTGTACGGGTCGAGAAAGTTTTAACTGTAGATTATACCATAACAATATATTCAAGGTAAGGGAAAAATTAGATGGAAAAAAATGAAACTAAATCATGTAATATCAATTTGGTGGATTTTAAAATAAGACATTTACCAAGTACTGTTGAAGTATTAGACATAGTTAATAGAGCAGGTAGAAGAAATGGTGCTATACCCTTTTTCTATAAGAAGCCATGTAGTTGGAAAATTAAGATGGGAATAAGTAAACCAAGTAGAACCTTGCTTTAATATAAATGTTTTATGATAATTAAAAAAATCAAGTAACCCCAAACCTCCCATACATTTCTCAATGTTTGATTATTTATAGCTAATACAAGGAGTTTTAATGCTCCAAATAAATTTAAAAAGGAGTTTATCAACATTTTTATAAAAAGACATAGGGAATGGAGTAGGTAACATAGCAAGGAAGTAAAATATTTTAGGGGCAATTACCATTTTTATTAAATCTATTTTACCCCACCATGAGAGGTGTAAAGAAGACCATTTGCACAATTTTTCTTTGTTTGATATAATTTATAATATGTTCACAGTTTAATGTGATTGATTTTTTTATATCAGGGGAAAAGAAGATATCAAGATATTTACATTTATCCTTCTGCCAAATTATATCTTTTATGAGTAACAAATCTGGAGTATATGATTTAAAGGAAAAAAAATCAGTTTTGTTGGTATTTAACTGATAATCTAAGTGTATAACAAAATTATATTAAAAAAAAAGAGGAAGGAAATTTCAGGATTGCTAATGAAAAAAAGTACATCATCTGCATACGCTAATGTTTTTATAATAACATCATTAATTTTAATACCATTAATCTCTATACAGTTTCTAATAACAGTGAGTAAAGGTTCAATGACCAGAAGAAAAAGTAAAGGCAACAAAGGACCAAATTGTCTCGTACACCTGAAAGAAAGGGTTGATTAGAAATATGACCATTACTATAAAGTCGAGCAGAAGGCATAGAATAAAGAGCAGATATCATGGGAACAAATTAATCATCAAAATTAAACGCAAGTAAGATATGAAATAAATATTGCCAATTAACTTTATCAAAAGCTTTTTCAGCATCTAATGCCAATACTCCAGAAGGTACTGGTAAGAAAGGCCCCTGTTCAATATCATGTAATAACACTCTAGTATTGTTTACAGAATATTTATGTTTCATGAAACCAGATAGCTCAGGATGTAAAAGAGAATCAAGCACAGAGGTCAACCTAGATGAAAAGATTTTAGCATAAAGTTTACAATCCTGATTTAGTTATAGGAAATCGAGCGATAATTTCAAACAATAGTAGGATCTTTCTTAGGTTTTGGAAGAACTACAATCAGTGCTTCAGTAAACGATCCAGAAGTTGTTTCTGCGGAACTAAAATAGGTAAAAAGCTTAAACAAGTGAGGTATGAGGTGCAAAGCAAATTCCTCATAAAATTAAGCTGGGATTTCATCGGGTCCAGGAGATTAAGTTTAAGGGATTTGATAGCCCAATCAATCTCTTCTAAAGTAATAGGAGAATCTAAATCGTCTTTGGGTGATTGTGATATTTTTTGTAAACCACATTTGCGCAAAAATCTATCAATCAATGAATAATCCACAGAAGGAGGCACATTATATAAGGTTGAATAATAATTCAAAATGTCATTAACTATATCTTTTCAGGATAAAGCAATGTTACCACTAAAACCATGAATTACAGTAATATGAGTTTTATCTTTTTTAATACGCAGGTAATTTGCCAAGAATTTGTGTGATCTATTAGCATTAAAAGTACATTTGGCTTTATTATTTGAAAGTTGTATACCTGCTCTTCTACTTAATATGAAATTAAATTCATAATAAAGGTTTTGTAATTGCTTTTTATATTTTAGATCATTAGAAGAGATTAAGGGGCATATGTACAAGAACTTAACTCCGCAGTAGCACCAATTTCTTGATGCTACAGCAGCGTTTTTTATCGCTATATTTACAAGTTGCCACTTATTGCAGTTAGCTGCAGTTTTTCTGCGTAAACGTGCGCTTTTCGGATCGCCACTTCTGTTACAGGGACATAACAAAAATGTGATGCAAGGTGGGCGTTCCCATGTAAAAATTGCTGCTAACCACACGTTGCGATATTTACAATGATTTACTTCTAAAAAACTGCCGCTAAGGCCAGTTAGCGGCTTGTTTTTAAGACCTGAAAAAAGCTGGTCTAAAAAAGGGTGCAAACGCACCTGTACATTAGGTAGACTAACCCAGACCCTCATTTGTTTACCTAAAGATGCCATGGAGGTCCTACTCTTGCAGCTTGGAGTCCCAAGAAGACGATAACCACCACCACTGCCACCACTACCACCACAGAGGCAGCCCCAAAGAAGAGAGTGGGTCTACCGCCAAAGCATCACCCTGCTAGACCTCCGGCCAGAGGATGTGATAGCCCACTACAGGCTGAAAACGACCTCCATTTTTCGCATACTCACACAGATAGCGCCAAGGCTGCAGGCACCATCACAGCATTGCACAAACATCCCTCCGCAGACAAAGCTACTTGCAGTGCTGCACATGTTGGCCTCTGGTACCTTCCAACCAACCACTGTCAGAGTGGGTGGAGTCTCAAAGTGAGCCTTCTTCAGGTTCCTCCCAAATGTCTTGGATGCCATTATCAGCCTGACACCACAGCACCTACACTTCCCCAACACTGCACAAGAACAACTTGACAACAAGCAAGGCTTCTATGACATTGCTGGGTTTACACATGTGTTGGGGCGATTGACTGCACCCATGTTCTACTTGTGCCTCCTGCGCATATATACAGGAACAGGAAGCACACCCAGTCAATGAATGTACAGGCAATTGTGGACCACCTGGGCTTGTTCATCAATGTTGTTGCTAAGTTCCCTGGGAGTGTGCATGATTTCTACATCTTTCGCCAATTGATCATCAACCAGCGGTTTGAGAATGGCACATATGGAAATGGACTGCTTGTTGGTAAGTACAAACCGAACACACCACACACCTCAACAAGATGGCAGGTCACCCTCCTCTCACTTGTGATAGTGCACAATTAGCTGACATGCAAAAACACAGTCAGCCTTGCACCATGCAGCGAGTGTACGTGCATCATGGGTCTGCAAGTAGTGATGCATGAAGGGAGCACCAAATGCACACAAATAATCAACAAAGCTGTTTAAACATTTGTCTGAGTTGTCACAGAATGGAGCATGCATCTTAAGAGAATACAAAACATCAAAATCACATTCTCACCACATGTTGTGCATCCACATGACTCCCTTGTGATGCGTAGCAATCTGATGCACAAAATCAGAATTCATAACTTGTCGATTGGGAACAGACACACACAGCAAAATTGATGTGTATTACCCCAACATGCATACATGCAGAGTCTAAGTCAACTCATGCACAAGTACATCAATACATATGTATGTTGTTTTAACATATCCCAGTAAGTCAGATGCACCAGTTAGCAGTGCCTCTGTCACTTAGACCCTGGCCCACCTTGGGGGAAAGCTGGATGTAAAGAGCCCACAATGAGTTCAACGTTTAGCAGACAAGGATTTTCACTCTCAGCTACCCTCGGCACAATCACTCCCAATGAGGTACCTAGGTAATGTTCCAACATAGTAATCACCAAAAAGTCAAGGTGGATGTTTAATCAGGCACATGTGCCAATGGACACACATCTCTTTAATCTGTTTCAGGTGATCAAGGATATGCACTCTCGCCATGGCTGATGACGCCCATCAAAATGACCCACAGACAGGCCAAGAGAGACTACAGGGTTGCACTGGGACGCATAAGGGCCATTGTTGAACGGACATTTGGAGTACTCAAATCCAGGTTCTGGTGCCTAGACATATTGAGGGCAGACTCCTGTACAGTCCTGAACTTGTTTGCAAGACCATAAAGGCATGTTGCATTCTGCATATTATTTGTGTACACACAAACACGCCATTGGATGAAGACCAGGAGGAGCAGAACAATCAAGTGGATGGCCAGGACGAAGAGGCAGATGCTAGACACATCACAGCTTCTGCTGGAGGAACAGCAAGGAGGGAACAAAGCCTAAGATTTTTTATACATAATGACAACAAACAAAGATGCCATCACATGTTTTTATCTGAAAAATACACACCTATTGTTACTCTGTGAAATACAATATCACTACACAAAAGTCTTGTATGCATGGTTTATTCCTTCAAAACACAGAACATCAATCAAATCAGAGGGGCTCCACCCAGGCGGACCATGTGGCATAATATTGCTATCTGAAAAATACTGCGGGTACAGCGTTAATCGTATGTATAAGTGCAAAGCACACACATTAGGTGTGTTTTCTACCTTTTTTTCAACCTTAATGTAGGTTTCTTCGCAGGAGTGGTACACATGGGGCTGGCTCTCGTGTTGTCCTGAAGAAGAGGTGTAGGGGACACCTTGAAACATGTTGACAGGATATTAGGGATTATGACCACATAACAGTTATTTTTCCTCTACCCCCAACCCCCCCCCCCTTTTTATTATAACAACTAGGAGCAGGAATAAAACTTTAGCTTACTAGTTAGGTATGTTTAACTAGCACAAATCACCACTCCACCATACACTGCACTACACATAGATTCACAAACCAGTGCTCCTACGTATCCTTCGCAAGTCGCAGCACGCCCCAAGCAGTAGATGCTTGGGATTGCCCCAATGATGAAGCATGTCACCTAGGGGCAACCCTTGGCGAGTGAGGGGACTCAAGAAAAGAATTTTTCTTTTCTGATAAGGTAGACCGAAATTTGGGTAAACCTAAAATTTCTCTCTGGGTGGGATCCCACGATCCATCATATATGAATTTTTGGGTTGTTCCATTGTAATGATCAACAGTAACATGACATGCATCATCCACTGTGCATGTATAATTCTACCACACGGCAATGACCTGTCAATGCTATTGTCACATAAGCACAAACAATGATGTAAATGCCAGACATGGGACGAATTGCTAGACAGCAGCACACAACTACGTGTATGTAGGACCATGTACCTGCCAAGGTAATATCAATGTTTTGTTTATGTCACATGCACCACAACAAGCTTGCCTCATGGCAAATAAGGGGTAGAATGGTCTACATCCTCTTCAAAGAACTGTAGCTGTGTGTTCACACACCCACAACAGAGGACATACACACACAATAGTGAAGTGCTACAGGAAATACAATCAGTACATCAATATCATCGCAACAACATGCAGCATTTGACAACAGGAAGGGACACTGTTTGGGGTCATACAGTCATTAAATGATTCATCATAGCCCCCAGAAGGTGCCGCACCTAGATCTGGATTATGACTGCACGTTCACACTTGTCATTTGTATGATGTGTGTAAGTTTGCACTTCAGCACAACTACAGAATTCTAAATCGCAACACATCTGCAGGCACATTTCAACACAAAGACAAGCATGCTTCTAAGAAGAAATGTTAATGTCACACAATGTTGCATCTCTCAAGCAATGTACAAATTCTCATTATGAAATATGAATGAATGAATGAATGAATGTCTTTATTGTTTAAGTTAATTAAAACCATAACAATTTCACAATACAAATATAAGATCAATATAAAACATTATTTAAAAGAATGATATATATATATATTTTTTTTAAACAGGAACCCACTTATTGAATTAAACATTATCTTAGTAAACAACAGCAGTGTCCTTCTCATTATGCCAATTTAAAATTTGTCTCATAATACAGTAGGAATTTCATTATTCTACAAGCTAGCAGAGGGTCGGTCGTGCTGAGCCTTTAATTATTGCCTCTCTACATGTTCGAATACCTCTGTTGTTAAATGCCTTTTTCAGTAATCGCATACGTTGCATTTTTAAATTAGGACATACGCATATTAGATGGATGATGTCTTGCCAGGCTTCCCCACATAAACCACAAGATTTGATGCCACTATATTACCATGATGGTTGTTCCACTCGGCTTGGTAATACCCCAAATCTAGATGCCATTAATTTGAGTTTTAAGTGCGGCGAATAAGTTGCGTCGAGGTATTCCGCCGGTCGAAGTGTAGTATATGATTGGAGAACCATCCATCCGTGCGATCTTTTTGCTAAGGTGGCTTTGTCTGCCAGTAATGATTGCATTTTTGATGACTTGTTTGTTAAGCCACGGAAGATTTGAAATGACGGGTTCTTAGTCCACAAGTCCTTCATATTAGTATCATCTAATGCCTTTTTTAAGTATTTACCGTAACTTGAATTTGGATCCTCCTGGGCTTGCCACAGGGCATCATTTAGGAGATTGGATCTATTCTGCCATAGTTTATACCATGTTTTAATTGTCGCATATTTTCTCCCAATATCCTGCTTAGTCAGGCCAAATTCAAGTCGGACCTGTGCCGGGGCTGGTGACTGTGGTAGCCTGAAAGCTTTTTTGTATGCCTTTGTCTGTATTGAGTCTAAGATTTTGACATCTTTCCCATTTAGCACTATGCTCCCATATGTGATTGACGGTAGGAGTTTTGCGGCCATCACAGAGATTAAAGGCGTGAATGACGGGCCATGTAGCTTCTTCGCAATAGCGCAAAAGGCATAAATATTTCCGTTTCTTTTTTTTCCAAGATATTGAATCTGCGATTGGAAATTCAGACTTTTGTCGATATATACCCCTAGGTACTTATAGGTTTTTACTATTTCAAGGCGCTTTTCTCCTAATTTAAATTGATACTGTTGTCGTGGGCTGTTCGTGAACGACATCGTTTTTGTTTTTGTCTCATTAATCTCTAGTGCGTTGGTGTTAGCAAACAGCAAAAGTTCGTTAAGTGCCCTTTGAAGGCCTACACGGGTCAGGCTAAATAAAACGATGTCGTCTGCATAAGAGAGATGCGTTATGGGCAGTCTTCCCAGCTGTGGTGGGTGAGCATTTGCTTGATCCAATCGAGGAGAGAGGTCGGCCATAAAAAGATTGAATAAATGGGGGGCTAATACACAGCCTTGTTTTAATTCAATCTCAGTTGGTATTTTTTTTTATAATTTGGTACCATTCGTTAGTTTTACACGGACCCACGTGTTTGTGTAGAGTTCGAAGATAGGGCGTAATATTGTGTCCGGAAGCCCCAGTTTGTGTAGTTTGGCCCATAGTAGACCACGTTTCACTCGATCGAACGCCGATTTGAAGTCTATAAAACACGCATGTACCGGTCTTCGCTGGCATTTACATTTATCGACCATAGTTGCCAGAGCTAAAATGTTTGTTGTGGTGCCACAACCTTTACGAAAACCTGTTTGATTAACAGGAACCAGGCCATTTGTATTGGACCATTCCACCAGGTCCTCCAGGATTAGTGTCGCAAAGTATTTCGCTTCCACGTCCATGAGTGCAATTAACCGGTAGTTTGCCGGCTCTGCCCGTTCACCACCCTTGTGGATCGGATTAATGATTGAGCCCTTCCAGCTTGTCGGGAGGGTATTTGTTAAGGTGATTTCATTGTACAGACCATATAGCGATTTTGCCCAGTATTCTGGATCCGTCCGAAAAATGGCCTGGGGGATGCCATTTGGACCTGGAGCACCATCGTTGCGACCCTTTTTTATTATGCTTGTAATGTCTTCTACTGAATGGCTTTGAATTTCTTGGGTTTTAGTTGTTCCCTGGTCTAATAATCCTGCAGAATTCTTCACTGTGTTAAAGGCCTTGGTGCTCAATGTGATTGGCTGATTTCCAGATGTTGTATGGTCATCAAATATTTTGGTTAAATGGGATGCACACACGTTCTCGGATATAGATGCGTTATTTATCAATTTTTTTATCTTATCAATTTATTAACTTGTGCCCAGAAAAGCCTCATCATGAAATAGTTTTGTGCAAGCTGGCCAGCTATCATGTATGATTCATATAACAGTACAGTGTGGACACCAAGACACTCCACCAAAGTCAGGAGTATGCCTGACATAAATATCTGTCCCAATATCATCCAGGGAAATCCCAAAAAGTGTTCCCTAACATATGTTGATGATAGGCTGCCTCACATGTTTGCCCCATGAATCGCAACATTGTCAAGCAGATAATATTTCCTATATCGTCCAGGGAAAACTGTTAGGTACAAGCAGTATTTTTCCAGATATTGTGCTGATACAACCCCTGGTCCTCCTCTGCTTCACACCCAACTATTTCCACCAACTCAATACTACAGCAGGCGTCAATACACAACAGTCTTTCAGACTCACTGACTCAGTCAGCCTAATCCTTGGTGAGTACAGATAAAACAATCCAGGGTACAGCATGGTATGCAAAGTATGCATTTTAAAATAGTGCTACAGGGGATGCAAGTGGACACTCTAATTTGCCCAACCACATGTCCTCTGCATCACAAGTCTTGCAGAGTAGATGGGCCTCATCCTCGAAAGTGACGGACAGCTCAAAATACTCTTGCTTAATGACTTTCAGAAGAAAGAAATTCAAAGATATATGAGGTCTACCCTGTTACATCAGTGTCCTCATGGGGTGTGTCCAGCAATGCACACTAACATTTGTACATTACCAGTAGCACCTTCAATGATCAACACAACAAGTTGCACCATGCATACTTCTCATGTCATTGATGTTAAAACAATACATGACAAGCCTTGCCATTAGGTAGTGTTCATTGCTCACCCAAGAATTGCAATTAAATAGGCCAAACATATCACGCACAATGCAGGCATTGTCATCCCTGTCAGCCTGCTGCAAATCAGCAGTATCTGTGTCTAGACACCAGGGTCTCATACAAAGGCAAAGCATGATCTTCAGGCCATGTGGACTGCTTGTGCTCACAGGCATCATTACGTTTGCTGTTGCAAGGACTGTGACATGCAAAGTGCTGCCTTGCCATTCAAAGTAACAATGACATGTTCACATGTGAATCTGGGTCTTTCAACATCCTTGAACATGGCTGAGTGGGGCATGTAGAGCTATGCATAATTTTGAGGTTTCTGCTCCATTATCCCATCTATCACACATATTTCACTATGCATTATCTGAGCTGTCCCTGTAAGATCTTGTAACCCATAGGGTACCAATATTATGTGTAGACACAACACCAAAACTAAGTTATAATTGTATCTGTCCAGTCATAACATAAGTGCACATGCCAGCTAATATTAGCTTATTGCTGACATGCTGGACTTATTTTGTGATGTGGCTTGCACAAGAACATACTCACACCATGTAACGCCTTGGTTAGCATTTTTTGGTAATGTTGACAATGGAGATGGTCATTGCACACCAACCATAGACCATGTCATGCATAGCACAGCATGAAATGCATTGACATATCTTGTGAAAATGAAGCCATTAGTGCTGTAACACAGACTCTCACCAATGTCCTCCTCTGTCTCCAGCTATTCATATACTCTAATGTGAATGTGCAGTCATAGCTGTGCATTGCATGCTGCTTTGCATATATAATTGACAAGTAGTGACTTCCTGTTGGTCAAGTACATTTGTGTAGCAAGACCATCGAACATGCAGAGACATCTCAGCAATGTGTGATGTAAGAGGCTCACATGTAGTGACACATACCACAAAGAATAATGTGTATGTGCAATAAGGTCTTTCCTTCATGCACATGTACAATCTTCAACTCAACTCAGACACCCCTGCACAATGGTGTATGTGTGCCACCATCGGTGGTGGCCTGCTAACATTCGCCCCAGACCAGTCTGGTTCACGGGGCTGCAACATTATTTTTGTTAATGAGAAGGGGCCCTGTGTAGCCAATTTGTATGAGCATGGTGTTGAGGCAAGGAGGCCAATGCGACACTCTGCCACCTCTCCAGTCAATATTCCCCTTTGCTTGTTCATGTTGCCCTTATTTAGTAGTCTGATGTATATTATTTTTGCTCTATATTGGATTATTTTCATGTGCAGAATTCCAAGTCTGTGACACTACCAATTTGCGTCTTTAAATATATTCAATAACTAAGGTGATGTGTGGCTATACCCCCAGGGACCATTGTGTCTGTAAAGAGATCAGCGGTCGGTGTGGGTGTGCACCGAGGGATATTTGTTTGGACATGATTAACATTGGTGCCCACACCCCTGTCCCCCAGTCCCTGGTTGTTACTTACCCTGTTGCTATGTAGCTGGTCATGTTCAGCACTATCCTGTCCCTGGACTCCAACCATCGACTCCTGGCAGATGCCCCCGGACACCAGTTCTTCCAAGGCATCCAGCTCCTTCTGTGGAGCTGGTCTCCCACCTCTGGTCTGCACTGCTGTCTGTCGATTGTTGGATAGTTTCTGCTTGGTCTTGCGCTTAGCATCATGCCAGCGCTTCTTGCAGTCGGTCACTGTCCTCTTAACCTCTGCTACAGCATTCACCTCGGCTACGATGGCCTGCCATATTGCATTTTTGGTCCCTGATAACACAGTGGAGCTGACAAAAAGCTGGTGTTGTTTGTCTATCACCTCCGCAATCAGGATCTCAATTTCCTGCTGGCTAAACCTGATTTTCCTCTCCCTCTTCCCCAGGGTCTCTGGCTGGTCCTCCTGGCTGTTTGAGGGGTTAGGGGGGTTGTTCCCTGCATTACTTGTTCCAGCTTGCTCCATGTTTCTTCAGGACTTGGTTTTAATTATTTGGTTTTTGGTACTTTGCAGGCTTTTTGTAGTTATTTTTTTTCTGCGAAACATGAAAAAAATGGTGTTCTGCCTCTGAATGGACGGCCGCTACTTTTTTCACGTCAGCGGCAAGATATTTATCGCCGTAACACTGATCTTAACATCGACAATTCCTGGCGCGGTGAGAAACTATCGCCATGTAGCGACATATTGTAATTACATCGGTAACATGGCGATAGTTTTCAGCAGTACAAGGTGGTAAAAGAATTGCTGCTAACTAAGCGTTAGTTTGCGGCAATTCTTGTACATATACCCTAAAGAGTCTCTCCAACTTCGCAAGCTGTTTGTCCAAATCTTTAATTTTAGAGTTGAAAGATGTGTTTTCATAAACCATAATAGAAATCATTACACCTCTAATATATGACTTAAATGTGTCCCATTGAGGTACCAAGGACATAGAACCTTCTGGATTAAAAGTAAAATATTCCTGCAGTGCAGAAAGAAGTTTGATTCATTATTTTCATTGAGAATTCATATGCCATCTGGATTGAGTAGAGTAAAGTTGAAATGTAAAACAACAGAAATAAGTGCATGATCAGAAATATCTACATTATGTAGAAATTGAGTAGAAATTGAGTGAATTAATTGCCTGGAAACTAATAAATATTCTAGTCATGAATTAGAATTATGAGGATTTGAACAAAATGTAAAATATTTCTCAGTTGGGTGGTGTAACCGCCAAATATTAACCAGCTAAGTTGTTTTAAAAAAGGACTTCAAAATAAAAAAAGATTGTGATGATCTATCTATAAAAGGATTACATATTAAATTAAAATCTCCTCCATAATAAGTGGAAAATGTCCTAACTTGAGCACCTCTGCAGTAAAAAGGGTCCAAAAATTAGGAGCATCGTTTGTTGGGCAGTATACATTAATTAAATAAATAAGTGTATTATCAATTTTAATTTTACCAATAAAGTAACGATCTTCTGTATCTGAAAATGTGCTCAATATTTCAAATTGTAATCTTTTTTTCAAACAGAATAGCCACACTATTTTTTCTATTAACTGCAGGCAAAGAAACCACAGTACTAACCCAGTTTTTCTGCTTGAAAGCTAAAACATTAACATCAATATGTGTTTCCTGTTAGAAACCAATATCAACTTTGTGACTTGATAAAAATTCTAACATTTTTAACAGGATGTCTTAAACCTTTACAAATCAACGAAACAATTTTAATATTATTTATATTGGCAATATTTTAAGAGAAAAGGCAAAGAATATAGATAAAAAAGTAGGAAAACCTGAAGTAGCTCTAAATATAAAGGGCAGGAACAAAAGAAAAGACAAGGACAACCATAAATAAAACAACATGAAAACATAAATATTACTGCAGAATCACACACCCGCATAAACAAGAATGACCTTCCCAGAAAATGCCCACATAGCTAATCTTAAAGAAAGCCAAGTTATACTGAAAAACTTTAACCAAAGAATCAAGGATCAGTGACATTTCTTTCCATGGACAATGGGGATTGCTGGTCTAGGAAGGCATGCAGCTCTTCTGGGGCCGCATTACACATGTGGCACACTTTCCTTCAAAAGTGCGCCTGGTGCAATGAAGGAAAATGTGTCGCATTATTGTGAATGCCCTGCCCTGGGGGCAGCAGCGAACTTGTGCTGCCCTGGGGGCAGCTCATGCACGTGAAATATGGAGCGGCTGCTTTGAACCCACTCCGTGTTTCACTCTGTAGGCTGCAACCCACATGCACTTTTGAAGGGTAATAGAGATCCCCTTACAGGCGGGTGCAGTCAGAGACTGCACCTGCCTGCAAGGGGATGTCTGGGGGGTCCATTTACCCCCGCAGAGGGCTGTTCTGAGGTGGCGCACTTTCAATGCGCCTCCTGAGGGCTTCTTTGCCTCTGCGCCTCTGCACCAGCATCATTTGTTTGCATAGCTTTTTCACCCTAAGTGGGATGGGTATGCCCATATGTGGGTCCCTTACTCACTGTGCCACTGGATTCAAGCTAGTCTGGCTGATGAAGGGTAATACCCAGAAACCGGTCCGAGAATGCTTATTTCTGGTCCAGGGAGGAGCTGGCTTGGCAGTTCAGTCCGGACTGTTCCCATGAGGCACAGGGTCAAGACTGATTTGCATATGGCTGGGTCTAAACTGGGGTGGCATGGTGAGCAAAAGAATGATGGCTTAAACCCAGATCTCTTGACTGGGGGTGAATATATGATTTATTCAGCATTCCATCCATCATTTGTTTGCATAGCACTTTTCATCCTAAGTGGGATGGGTATGCCCAGACGTGTGCCCCTTGCTCACTGTGCCACTGGATTCAAGCTAGCCTGGCTGATGAATGGTAATACCCAGAAACCGGTCCCAAGATGCTTATTTCCAATCCAGGGAAGTCCTGGCTTGGCAGTTTGGTCTGGACTGTACCCATGAGGCACAGGGTCAAAAATGATTTGCATATGGCTGGTTCTAAACTGGGGTGGCAGGGGGAGCAAAAGAACAATGGATTTATCCCAGATCTCTTGACAGGGGGTGATTGTATGATTTATTCAGCATTCCATCCATCATTTGTTTGCGTAGCACTTTTCCCCCTAAGCAGGATGGGTCACCCTAAGCGGGATGGTTATACCCAGATGTGGGTTCCTTGTTCACCTGCCTCTAGATTCAAACTAGCCTGGCTGATGAAGGGTGATACTCAGAAACCGGCCCCAGTATGCTTATTTCCGGTCCAGTGAGGACCTGGCTTGGCAGTTCTGTCTGGACTGTTCCTATGAGGCACAGGGCCAAGACTGATTTGCATATGGCTGGGTCTAAACAGGGATGGCATGGTGAGCAAAAGGGCAATGGATTTTACCCAGATCTCTTGACTGGGGGTAAATGTATGATTTATTCAGCATTCCTTCCATCATTCGTTCGCGTGGCACTTTTCACCCTAAGTGCGATGGGTATGCCCCGACGTGGGTCCCTTGCTCACTGTGCCACTGGATTCAAGCTAGCCTGGCTGATGGTGGGTAATCCCCAGAATCCGGTCCCAAGATGCTTATTTCCACTCCAGGGAGGACATGGCTTGGCAGTTCGGTATGGACCGTCCCCATGAGGCACAGGGTCAAGTCTGATTTGCATATGGCTGGGTCTAAACAGGGATGGCATGGTGAGCAAAAGGGCAATGGATTTTACCCAGATCTCTTGACTGGGGGTAAATGTATGATTTATTCAGCATTCCTTCCATCATTCGTTCGCGTGGCACTTTTCACCCTAAGTGCGATGGGTATGCCCAGACGTGGGTCCCTTGCTCACTGTGCCACTGGATTCAAGCTAGCCTGGCTGATGGTGGGTAATCCCCAGAAACCGGTCCCAGGATGCTTATTTCCAGTCCAGGGAGGACATGGCTTGGCAGTTCGGTCTGGACTGTCTCCATGAGGCACAGGGTCAAGTCTGATTTGGATGTATGACATTACAACACATGCTTTTACATCGCATGCCTTTACAACGCAAGTATTACAACGCAGTCCATTACAACGCATAGTGCTTTGGGGTGCTGGATAGTGAATAGTTTAATTTACTATTCCAACTCCAGTCCCCGTGGACACTAAGGAAGGTTATTGGATAGTAAATTAACCTATTCCCTATCCTAGAGCGCCCCCCAGAGCAATGCATTGTAATAGTTTGCGTTGTAATGGTTGCGTTGTAAAGGCTCTGCAATGTAAAAGTTGCGTTGTAAAGGTTGTTTACCGTCTGATTTGCATATGGCTGGGTCTAAACTGGGGTGGCATGGTGAGCAAAAGGGCAATGGATTTAACCCAGATCTCTTGACTGGGGGTAAATGTATGATTTATTCAGCATTCCGTCCATCATTTGTTCGCGTGGCACTTTTCACCCTAAGTGCGATTGGTATGCCCAGACGTGGGTCCCTTGCACACTGTGCGGCTGGATTCAAGCTAGCCTGGCTGATGAAGAGTAATACCCAGAAACCTGTCCCAGGATGCTTCTTTCCAGTCCATGGAGGACCTGGATTGGCAGTTCGGTATGGACTATTCCCGTGAGGCACAGGGTCTAGACAGATTTGCCTATGGCTGGGTCTAAACTAGGGTGGCATGGTGAGAAAAAGAATGATGGATTTAACCCAGATCTCTTGACTGGGGGTGAATGTATGATTTATTCAGCTTTCAGTCCATCATTTGCTTGTGTAGCATCCTTAATACTGCGCAGGCCCAGAGGCAAAGGGATTCCCTCATTTGTATGGGGCGCGCCCCCTTGAAGATAGCATTGGCGCTTTATGTGTGCCAGCGCTATTGGTATTACAGAAGGGGCAGCGGAAGTGTCTGCGACCCCTTCTGTAATACCAAAGTGCCCCGAGTGAGCAAAGTGGGTGAAAACGCCTGTTGCACCCCGGGCCAATGTGTGTAATATGGCCCCAGGGATTTTAAACCAAAAGTTTGTAGTCATAGTCTCAACTTAACAAATATCTCAAGAATTTTAACAGTTTCCTTAGCAAAGTCTAGATGGAGATTTTATTTCAATTAACCATTAGAGATGGAATTTCGCTGGCTGCTTTCCTGATCATCATCAAATGGTTTGTTGCTGTTTATCAAAATGAGGGTTGTGGTGAGAAGGAATTCTATGTGCCTGGCCAACTTCAAATTTTTCTTTAAATTTTAAATGTAAAAGACCAGGCAGCAATTTCTCTAAATACTGCCTGCAGTCATTTCCTTCCACGTCTTCTGGCAAATTAAAGATATATGCATTTTATTGACGATTACGGTTTTCTAAATTTAACAGTAACTTACTCATTGGTAGCAGTTTTGCTGCCATAGGTGTGAGGCTGTCAATTTTGGATTTATTATCTTGAATTTTAATAGCGTTTTCAGAAACTTTCATAGAAAGACTAGCCATGTCTTTGCAGAGATTTTCAATTTTTGACGCAATTGAATTTGTATTTAAATGCATAGTCTGCAGTTCCTCCAACAATTTAGATAAGGAAGATTCATTAGAATCAATAATTTTAGATTTTACAGGTGGAGGAGAAATAGTTTGTTTACGCTTGTCATTTCCAGTAAAGGCATTTTTGTCCTTCAGTTTTACTGAACTCATTATATTTAAATATATTTTAGTCAATTCCAACATGAATTAGAAATAAAGAAGCAGAAATAAGTGATTATCATTATTGCTGCCGAAACATGCTGGATATAAAATAATCTCTCAGTGGGAGCTTTTAAACCTATAACAATTTGCAAAGCACAGTACCCTTCAGCTTAACGATAAACTGGCCCTCAGGAGAAAAAAAGGCTCCAAGTTTTCCGGGAAAATGCCCGATGCCCAGTATGGCCATTCCAGCCTTGCTTATACTCTTCCTCAATCCATGGATCAGCCTCAGGAACACTGGATCGCTGCCGTTAATTCAAATATGATCAATGGAATTTGGGAGTACAGAAGGAAGTAGGGCAATTGAGTTTCTGGATCTAATTCACAGTAACATCAATATCCAATTTCAAACTATCCATTACCAGCTTAAACTATCCAGATTCGATTAATTTCATTGAAAATTACAATGTACATATAAAACACATTAGGCTTTACAATAAAAACTGGACAAATAGTACAGTGAAACCATGAAGGTTCACTAAATGATTTATTTAAAATCCCACTAAAATACTTAGAAGTCAGTTAGAAAATTATTGAAATCAAATAATACCATGAAGCTCAGAATAAAATACAAATAGTAAAATAGCTGAACAAAGTATAATTTAGCTCAAATAAAATCAGTCCTAAATCAAAGGTCAGACTGACATGCCTCCTAAAGATCAAAAGAGGGTGAGCCCAACGCCCTCAAGAATGGGCTTCTTGGGGAGGAGCCTAGCCTGCAACCATGATGGCCGCCTGATCCCTCGGCTCCGCCGACCCTCTCGCTTTCCCTCCGAAGGGCTATTGATCCTGTCGGTTATCCTGTACCCACGCTGATGTTTCGGACTCGGGAGACTGTCCTGACTCCAACGGTGCGCTCCCCGGCGCGCTTACTGCAGCGGATGCAACGAAACGTCCTTGTTCCGCTCTGGGCATGATGGCGGTGTCCTCGTCTTTGTTCTGCGAGGGCGGCCGACCCTGAGTGCAACAGCCGTGCCCACTCACGACGGCGGCGGTCGGCTGGCGGAGAGCGGCTGCTGTACTGCTCTTCTCGCCGCAACATTTCATCCCGCCCAGCTCCCCTCCACGCTTGCAACACTGTTCCCGCGGCCAGTGCTACAATGTGTCCTTCCCCCAGCCGGTAGACGGCTTTTGATGCCTCTTTGTCTTCCAGCAACGCTGTGGGTGCCATCTTGAACCGCGCACTCGGCACTCGCATCTACCGACACTGGGCTGCATTACTGGTGTTTATGGCAACCGGCGCTGCACCGCAAATGAGTGCGGTGTCATAACGGAGTGAGTGGCCCCTGGGCCCCCGATGTGGCTTGCTCTACGGAGTGCTGGCCGACTGTTCACGATGGATGTCTATGGCCGGTGTTGGAGTCAGACCTGTGTTTGTGTGCCCCGAGAGCGGGAAGCTGCTGCATCTACCTCACCTGCGGCGTCTCTAACGCTAGACGATGTTCTGAGCGCTTTGAATACTTTGCGAGCTGCCCTATCTACCAATGCCCGGGACCTGGGGGACCGACTTGATGCCATTCTGTCCGCGGAGCCCCCGACTTGCCGTGTGGGTTTAAGTATACTGTGCACTTCGCCACACCCTGTGCTCGGCTGCCGGGATGTGCCTACCCAGATCTACGTGGAGGCATTAGATGACCCAGCTGTGATATTGCCTGTCATGGTTAGGCTGCGGAGTGCGCTGTCTGGGCTGGTGCACTGGCTGGGGGATGGTTTTTGGACGCTATGCCGTCTTGGCTGATCGCTCTTCGAGGGATGCTGTTGTGTGCCTCCCTGTTTTGTTCAGCCGACGACCACGGGACATTGAAGTGGACAGACCTTGGTGGACAGAGCTCTTTATTGTGGTTGTCGTTTTGTCTGTTTTTTCCATCCACGGGGGCTACGCTACGATGGTACCTCGTCGTCGTGCTCGATCGGAAGGGACAAGGTTGATGATGTTTTTTCTCCTTTTTTGCCTTCTGCTGCCTGTTTTGATTGGATAATGTTCGCTGGACTGGGGAGTTAGTCGTTGGTTTTGCTTTGGGTTCCGGAGCCGGTGGGGGGGGGGGGCAGCTGGGATTAAATGTGTTTATGGTTTTGTTTCCAACTGTTTAGCTCTCCTCCGATCTTCACCGATTCCCTTTTTCTTTTTCTCTTTATTATTTCTATATTTCGGGTACTCTTCGGGGCGACAGGCACGCTGCCGGGGGGGGGGTGGCCGTAGCCTCTGCATGCGTGTAGGGTGGGGGGAAGGAGTTTTCTCTATTCCTTTTCGGTTTCTATGGGCCCTTTTTTTCTTTTCTATATTCTTATTTCCGCCTCTTTTCGGGTGGTGGGCGGGATCGATGCGGGGTGGGTAACGACTGGCGAGTGACATGCTGTGGGACTGTTCATCCTTTTGTGTTATCTGTATGCCGCCATTTTGATTTAGTCTTACGGCTTGCTGGATCTCTGTTGGTGTAACTCGCCCGCTTCTGTTTTGGACAGATTGTATGGACTTCGATCCTCCTCAACTCCTATTTTTACGCTATACTATAAATTTTAAAATGTAAACCTTCACTTATCCTACTTCTCGGTATTACCCATGTCCCTAGTGTACTACAGAATGCTTATACTTTGTTTTGATTTGTTACTGAGTCGCCGTTTCGATCGTTGCTTTGACCTGCAAGATGTTGTGGCCGGCCGGATGGTTGTAGGCCCGTATTTGTTTGCCAATACTACGAAATAAAGGTTTTAAAAAAAAAAAAGAATGGGCTTCTTTTATAATGAGAACTATACATGAATACAATGGGGGTGATTCACAAATGTAATCTAACTTTACGACTTTTGGTATTCCAAAAAGTCATTGACGACTTCTGGTATTCACAGAAGTCATTTACGAGACATATATTTATGTCTGCATTCGGGACAGAATCTTTGCAGCCGGGCCAGAATCTAAACACTTGGGTCGGAATCTAGGCACTTGGGGTGGAATCTCCATACTCGGGCTGGAATCATTGCACTCAGGCCGGATGGTCATTGCCTTCACTGTTAAACACCTGTGTTTAACAGTCCAAAATTTAAAAAAGCAGCGTTGCTACTTACGGTTACTGCTGGTGGTGGTGGGCGGCCGGGTACTAGCCTGCCTGCCTTTATTCAATAGACGGCCCAGGCCTGCTGCTACCTACACTTAACGAAGGGCTAACCAACTGCCTGTGAATTGCTGATGAGTGATGGCGAGGACCTGGGTGCGCGTGTGCCGGGGCGTGGCATACTGAAAAAAATACATGCACACGCTGCCTGCGGCACAGCACAGCCCTACCCCCGCATAACCAAATCCAGTCCACTGCCCAATCAGTGTCCTGTGCCCGCAGCCCACCCATTGACTGCAACACTGAAGGGCCGCGGGCATCTCGCTGCAGTGCTGCGCCGCCTAAAGCAAATTTGAAATGCGTCATCATCTGCATCATTGCAATAAGTAAATTGAGTCAGACCGAGGGTCTCTGGAGTCAGTAATATGATGCGCACCACGCGCTGAGTCTGAGGTAATTTAATTTTATATACTGACTGAAATTCACATTGCCTGCCAGATATGATCAATTATATGACGTGCAGAGGCAGAGTTGCAGACGTGTGGTGGTGTTATGTAGACCGGACCCTGTCAAATAAGTGCTGGTGTTAAGCACCAGAAAGCACCGGCACAAATTAAGCACTGTTCTTGCCGCATGGCAAGGGGCAGAGTAACAAACACATTCAGCAACAGGTTGTATGGTTTGTGTGTGTTAGCTGTGCTTTTATGTTTGCTGCAGGGCTGGGATTGGCTGTTGGGTTGCAGTGTTACAGCTGGAGTAGGGGCGGGGTACAGTTTCCCCCCAGAGGTAATCTTGAAGATGGTTTGTGACTGGGAGCAGGAATTTGACTATGTGACCTCTCACTCTCATGCTATCTCAGCCTAGCTCAAGATCCTTGCTGATCTCAATCTGATCTCAATTTTTTTGCTTCAGAGTCATTCCAAAGGGTCTCCAGTGACCTTGTGGACACCGATCAGGCAAGCCAGTCCAGGTGCTTGCTTCAGGTACTGAGCAGCATCAATATGAGAGCCCACCTCCACATACAAATGCCCCATACACTGGACAGGAGACAAAGAGTAGCTCAGGATTTTGACCTCATTTTCTGCTTCCCACGTGTTCGTGGTGCAATTGATTGTACATATGTAGCTCGTCAGCCACCCCAACGCATATAACGCATTGCACACATCTTCTGCAACAGATACCGATGGCATTTCATCAATCTGCAGGGTGTCTGCCAGTGTTAGATTTATTGATGAGCATGCAGTATTTCCAGGCAGTACTCATGACAGCTTTGTATTCCGCGTGTCACCTCTTCCCTGGCGGATGGCTGCAGGAGAATTTGGCAACATGTGGCTACTGAGTAAGTACCATGCACAAAACATGTGTGATATGTATAAATGTATAAATGAAATCTCATATAAACAACCATTTAACAATATTATTCATCATGCCACATACATGCCTCAACAGACACTGCATGTACCAAAGTACAGATCATGTTCTGTACAGATGCAAGAGGGACATGTAATCAAGTTCCCTATTTTCCCTCCTTAGGAGATGCTGGGTATGCACTGTTCCCTCAACTCCTCACACCGTACAGATGTGCAGCCACTGTACCTCAGCCTAGGTACAATAGGGCACACATACCAACAATTTCCAGTGAACCAAGGTCCTTATAACTGATGTGTGTAATGGTGGGGGAATGGTACAGACATTGTCCAGTTTATGGATATGAGGCCTTTGGGTGTTGGATTCTGTCAAGTCATAGTGGAGTGGTGTGGCTCACTGGTTAGAGGCGGCAGACCCGGAAGCAGAGGACGGCCCGGGACCAGGGTTCAATTCCCGACGCGGCAGGGTCGTGGACCAGGGTCAGCGGACTCGATAATTCTCGCTTCGGTGCCTACTCTAACCAGGGATCACACTTGGCAACTCTGGGCATTAGCTTGCCTCATCTCCACAACGGCCCCCCACATACACCGGGGATGCCTGGTTTCACCTTGGAGATACCCAGCAGGGATCATCTCACAGGGAAAGCCAGGACGGGTTCCCCAGTGGTCTACAGCGCTGGGACGCCCCATTGCTGGGGTAGCCATGCGCTTTACAAGACAACCTAACATAACATTATAAGGCCAAAGGCTCACTGTAGCACATGGAATGCACTGAGCAGAGTGCATTCTGGGAGCGGGAGTTTTTAATGTCACCGGGGAATAGAGCCACACACATGCATTTGTAATTCAAATTGAACTGGCAGCACCATTACCAGTGAACTAAGGACCTTATAACTGATGAGTGCATTGGTTAAGGATTGGTACAAACACTGTCCAGAGTGTGCATGAGAGGCCTTTGGGTGTTGGATGCTTTGACTTACATTGCCTTTTGTGAGATTGGATTCTGATTAAGACAGATTTTCATATGCCATGGAGTTAAAACAGACGTTGAGATCCTTGCCCCACTCTTGAGTAATACCAACTTCTCGAAGTGGGTCCACAAACACACAGCTTCCCAAAAGTGACTTGTTTGTCATTTGTCCAGTCAAGGTAGCTGTAACAACTAAGCACAACTGCTCAGCAGGGTACAACATTACTTGAGCAGTCTTCGAAGGCCAAATGTGGCACTAGACTGTCTGCTGTTGTGAGGGAATATCAAAATGTTAGACTCACCACTTAACAAAGCTAATATACCAGCCTTCATGTGGATGTGTACACCCAAATCTGAATTTGTGTTGTCTGATGCAATGCTACCAGATGACATGTGTTGAAAAGTTTGAGAGTGCAGAGACGCCATATCACAGGATCATTCCAATACCATCGGACTGTCTCTTATTTCCTTTTGTAAGACTGGCTTTGGAAGATGCCTATGTGGTAATGACAGGAAACCTAGGTTACAAGAATGCAGATCAGGGCCGGCGCTAGGCATGGGCAGCGTGGGCAGCTGCCCAGGGCCTCGCACTCAGCCCACCAGCATGGGGCCACGCACTGGTGATGTGTCCTGTCGGATCCCTGGCGATCCAAGTGTCACCTTTCTTTGAAATGGAGGGGCCCCCCTCCCCGGGCCTCTCAGGGATGGTATCTGGATACATATAGGAGGGAGACGCTCCCTTCAATTGAAAGGAGACCCATTCACAGACACTGTGGGAGGCCCATTGTCCATCATTTTGGCACCCCCATAGTTTTAACTTTTAGCCCACAAGCAATTCTCACACCTATCGGATGGAAGGTGTGGGAATTGCTTGTGGGCTCAAAGTTAAAACTGTGGGTGGGCGACAAAATTCTGGACAATAGGCCTCCCACAGTGTCTGTGAATGGTCTCCTTGCAAGGGGCCACTTATCTACATTAGAGGGGCCTCGCACATTCCCTTTTAGCCCACGGCCTCGCAAATCCTAGAACCGGCCCTAATGCAGATGGTAAGGGTTGGTCAGTACAGAAGTGTAAGCCATCAAAATTCAAGTAAGATGTCAATGTGTGAGTCTAATCAGGACATCACAGTGAACATACACATACTTTAGGCTCCAAGTCACTTATGTTTGTATAGTGTGATCAGAAGAGAAATAAGTTTGCACTTGATTCATGTAGTTATATTTTGTCTGACATGTACAACCACTACATCATGATTTGTCTTCCACTTCAGTGGGCCCAGCTGGCCAAGAGGACCAGGACCCAGGTCAGAGCAGAGCATCTTTGGGGCACTGGCGGCAACGACCGCTCTCCACAACTGAAGAGGAAGAGGAGGAGGAGGGACCTTCAGCATCAGAAGGCAGGGGAACTGTACCCACCCAGATAGAGTAAGACAACACCTCAAATGCTACAGACTGGGTGGGAGGCTGAGTACATTGTGTGGGGTTGAAGAACTGGGCACCTCTGGCCGGGGGAAGGAGATCAACTCTCCCCTGACAATTCATAACTTTCATTTGTCGAGGTGTCCCCGGGGCAGGTCACACCACTACCTGGGCCTGCCATCAGCTGCTCCCTGACTTTAGGGGCCCCCCATTCCATTGGGGTCTTCAACTGCATCCCCTGCCTCTAGTCCTGCTCCAAGTGGCTGCTAGGAAGACCCTAACATAGGCTGTGACCTCGAAACACCACATCGCTCATGTTCAACCCAAAACCCTCCCTGTATTGTGACTCCTGTGGCTGCATCCCAGGAAGCGAAGGGGCATGTGAGGGTCAGCCAGACATGTCCTCTCACATCATGCTGCAGCTCTGTGATAAGGTGTGCATGATGCGAGAGGAACTTACAAGATCTATGGCTACCCTAACTGCCAGTGTCACTTCCTCAGGTGCAGACATGTTATCAGCCCTTGCCCAACAACCCTCCCAAACCACCCTCAATGTTTCCCCCGTACGTTGTCCCACACTGTTTTGCCCCCGTACTCCTCATATGTTCCAACCCGGTGTGATGCTTGGTCCTGCACTGGCTAGCAGGGAGCCTGAATCTGATTCAGAGGATCTGAACATTGTTAAGATTGAGGATGACCAGAAGGACAGTTGACTTGTTGGACTATGACTTTCTTTTGGACATTTACTTTGCCCCTTGTATATAGACTGGTTCCCCAGACGCTTCCTGACATGTTCGATTTGTGTTGCCCAACCTCTTCCAAGTCCCCTAGTTCATTCTGTTCAAAGAGCATTATTTGCTTTCCTTTCTCCCTTCCAACAGACTGAATTTTGCTTTTTTATTCCCATCCATTTAATTTACATAAACCTATATTCAGATAAAACTTTCTCTATTTGTTAACTTCATGGTAAATGTTGTGTTCAAAGTATGGACATATACCTTGGGAGTAGTTATTTGCTTTGCACATGATAGCTTCTTGCACTGATGGGGTTACACTTTTACATGTGTTACTAAAACCATTCATCCTCATATCTCTAGGCCACCACAAGGGTAAACAATTGGCCATCATTCCATAACAGCCAACTTAGTCTTGACTGGTGAGGACATTTATCTTTTATTAAGACATATTCAGAAGGATATTTTTTCCTGTAATCAAGAGGGATTGTGCTTGCGACTTCGCAAATTTGGTGGTGATGATTGCTGTAAGTGTGTTTGTGTTGTTGCAGATGAGCAAGTTGGTGTGGTACATCTGCCTGTACAAGTTCCTTGACAGGGGCTGATGGTGTCTGTACAGTTGGGGGAAGTGCCTGGACAGGGGGTGGGGTGGATCTGCAGGTGGGGGGAGTGCCTGGACAGGGGGTGGCGGTGGATGTGCAGGTGGGGGGAGTGCCTGGACAGGGGGTGGTAGTGGATGTGAACTCTTGTAGCGAGCCTGTGCAGTTTGTAGTACATGTGTGTGGGTGTGTTGTGCTGCAGGTAAATGTGATGGCTCCCCTCCTTGCGCTGACCTTGAAGGGAGACTTTGGATAAGTTTCAGCATGCCCTCCATTATCTTCATGGCTATGGCATGATATCCTGCTCTGGATGGATATAATGTCATTGATCTTCTTGGACATGTCTTGCCAAGATCTATCCGTCCTGTCCAACACCTGGGTCAGTCTGTCCCCCACCTGAGGGATTTGGTGCATGTCCTACAGTACGTGGTAACAAAAAGGAGAGTAAGGGATTTACCACAAAGGTGGAAAGAGTTACTCCTGGTCCCCTGGACCTAAATTCAAAAAACAACAGGAGGAGTATCCCCAGAGGACCAAATCAATGGTCCTAAATGGGATAGGAGGAGAAGGAGAAATAACAAAAGAAAGATCCTCTTTTGTAGGAAGACCCCTCACTCACCAACCTGGTTGGTGACATGCTTCATCATCGGAGTCCCACCCGGACAGCCGAGTGTCATCCGGGTGTGCTGCGACACCTGGCTACAGTGGAGCGTTTTTTTTGTGTGAGTGAAGTGCAATAGAAAAAGGTGATGTTAAAAATTGTCCGAGTATAACTTCTTGAAAGAGATTTCTATTCTGAAGCCACTGAACAATGTTAAAATAAATTGTAAGATACTTCAGTTGGCTTCAATGACCGACTGTATCTATGTGAAGTGTAAAATAGTGGTCGACATGTTTCAACCTGAGACGGAATCTACCAGGTTTTTTTCAGGACCAAGTGTATGGAAACTGGGCAGTGTACACACACTAACGTGTACCCAACCCTCGATTCCAGGAAAAACCTGTCTGTAAAATTACAGTAGGTGTCCTCACAGCCTGGATTGGGCGAGGAAAAAATAGAGAAACCTGCGAAAGAAAAACACAATGATCATAGACAAACAAATTACGTGCCTGTAACGTAGTGTAGTTTCTCAGTAAATGTCATTCTCCATGTGAATCCCTTTATCTATAGTCTATACTACTATTATAAAGAGAGAACTGTGTCTTTTGAGCCAGGTAAACTCGAAAAGTACACCACCAATCCAAACACCCAAGACATCTTTGAAAACCTCAGGGCAAGCAGAAGGACATAGGCTATATAAAAATAAAAAATATAAGTTCTTTAAAAAATGTAGGAATAAAAAAAAGTAGTCCCTTGCAAGTAGCGCCGGCCGCGACGTGCGTGATGACATCGGGAGCACGGGGAGGAGCGGCGTTCAGGAGCAACAGGAAGAGCGGCAGACATGAGCGCGGGGAGGAGCTGCGGACAGGCAGGGAGGAGCGGTGACGACAGGCGAGGAGCGGCAGAACGGTGAACTCAGGAGCAGGTAAGAAAGACTCCCACTGCTCATGCCTCTTTGCGGGTACCGCGGTGACGACCGGCGAGGAGCGGCAAAACGGTGAACTCAGGAGCAGGTAAGAAAGACTCCCACTGCTCATGCCTCTTTGCGGGTACCGCAGCAGTGAAGGCCTTGCATGCTATCTTGGGTACATCCGGCTACTGAGTGATGCAATTCAGTGGCCTGACTTCCACCCACATACTGAGGATATGCTACACTTTCTGTTGCCAAAGCAGCTCAGGAGACATGTCTAAGCTGCCGACAGAGCACCAGGAGGAAGCGAACACCCGCGGGTGCGCTCCGGGGGACACAATGACAACGTCGGGGCGGGCAGGGGCTACCGAGTGATGCAATTCAGTGGCCTGACTTCCACCCACATCCTGAGGATACGCTACACTTTCTGTTGCCAAAGCAGCTCAGGAGCCATGTCTAAGCTGCCGACAGAGCACCAGGAGGAAGCGAGCACCCGCGGTTGCGCTCCGGGGGACACAATGACAACGTCGGGCGGGCAGGGGCACTGAAGCAGCCTTAACGTCGGGGCGGGCGGGGGCCCTGAAGCAGCCTTAACGGCAGGGCGGGCGGAGGCCCCTGAAGCAGCCTTTTGCTCCCGGACAACGTCGGGACGGGCTGCTAGTACTATTATAAAGAGAGAATAGAAACCTTTTGGCAAGGTAAACTCGGGAACCACAGTGCCAATCCACACACCCAATACATTGTTGTAATTCTCAGGGTGTGTAGATGGACATAGGCTGCATAAAATACAAAAAAAAAACGTAAATTAAAAAATTAAACTTTAAAAACAAAGTAGTCCCCTAAAAGTAGGGCCTGCCGCGACGTAGCGCTGGCCGTGACCTAGCGACAGGCGGGGAGGAGTGGTGACGAGCAGCGAGGAGTGGCGGTGAAGTCCGGAGCGCGGGAAAGAGTGGCGGCTCAGGTAAGGCAAAGGCAAAGGCGAGGCGGGAGGCGGGAGGGAGGCGGGAGAGGGGAGGGAGGCGGGAGGCGGTCTGGGCAATGTCGGGGTGGGCGGGAGCCGGGGCGGGAGTGCACCCAAGCCTGAAATGTGGCCCCCAGCCCCCTTCTGCCCCGGGCAACGCTGCCGCAATCTGGAAATGCTGCCCCCAGACCCCTTCTGCCCCAGGCAACGCTGGGGCGGGCTGCTAGTGTTGAATATAGGCACCCGGTGGGTGCATACTAAACAGTGGACTAAAAATGTTGACAATTTGCCAGCATTAGTGATCTTAGTTGTAGCAGAAAGACCGGTGGTGGAATTCCATATTACAGGCCTAATAAGCCTGTGGTTTCACAAACTCATACAATCACACATTTACACTGATCAATAATAGTGAGAACGTGGGTGTGGGATAGTATTATTAAGTCACTCTTGCACTCAGATTCGAGGAAGTGACTGGTAGTGTCGTGTATTTCTATAGGTTCTGAATCGATCCCCCTATTCCTGACCCTATTCTGGTTAAACTAACTATCAAGTTAACTAACAGTCAGCCCATGAGGCAAGAAATCCCCCATGATGCAGATACCGTTATCTGACGCAGTCACACTACGGCACAGGAACGTGTTATCTGATTAGGTCATAACGCTTGAGATCTAATTAGACAAGCGACATTCCTCCAGCCCCTGATAAGGCATACGACGTTCTCATAACAAATCAAACCTATGACAACCTGGATAATCCGTGCGGCCATTGTTTTGATTTCACAGAGAACTTTTGCAAAAGAATGTGCTAACGAGCAAGTCGTATGACATCTTTATTGACGTACCTATGTCCATCCTTACGTCAATCTCGGCACCTTTAAGGTATAAATATTGCCGACCTTGCCCTATGCAAACACACGCGTGGTGACAAGACGGAGCAGCCATACTTGCCGAAGCCGAGAGCAGAAGCAGACCCCGCTGGCAGCAGCCCCGCCTTCCTGACGCGCTGAGAGACGCGCTGCTATCTCAAGCCGAGAGACCCAGCACCGGCGCTTCCGGGTAGCCCTCGCAGGCAGCCTGGAATATCGAGAGCAGAGAAAGAGATACCATTCCTCATCCATCCTAAATTCCAGGTACAGAACTGAATAACCCCTCACAGAGAATTCTTTAGTTATTCAGTTGGCAAAAACAAACTTAACTTAAACTGTAACTTTCTATTCCCGCCCACGCATTAGACTTAGGTCAGGTACACGGGGTAGGCGTATTTAGAAACACCAGTTGAGTACGTTTAGTCAAATGTATATGTGTATGTAAATATATTTTAATCATTTTAAACATCATATGGCTCAGAAACCATATCAATGTTTTTACAGTATTATTTTATACTATTGCTTCTAATGTATGCACTTTACTTAACTATAAGTATTGCAATAATATCGATCCATTTCTCTTGTACGAGAAAAGAGACTGATCAATAAATAACACCTTTTTATTGAACACGCCCGTCTCTTCCTTTTCTCTACATTCTGATGAGACTAAGAATGCACGTACTGACTGAGTAAAATAATTGCCTTGTGCTCACACGACTCTCGAGATTGACTCTTGATTAGGGGAGAGCAAAGTTGTCATGTTCTATGGTTGTCAGAAACTAAATCCCTTCTTGTCTAATCAGGGAAGTTAATCCTTCCTTGAACATTCGAGAAAGTTTCTAGCGAACTCTGAGCTTAGCTGGCAAACCCAAAAATTAAGTCTAGTATCGACAGTAGTAGACCTAGTTAACGTCTGGCCTAGGCCTTTACTGCTGTAGGTACTATTCCAATGCGCAGAGCCTATTGGGAAAATAGGAGCTACACTACATGGCGCCCAACGCGTTTGGAAAGGGCGATAAAACTAACGTAAGACATTTAGAGTAACTCAGTCGTGCTTTCTCACTCAGACCCCTTTTCCCGAATACTCCAAAGACGTCTGGAGTGGGTGAAAGGTTATATCCTCCAAAACCTCGCAGGAGGGAACTCCTATGTATGGTTCTTGGTCTAGTCAACGTTGAAGGATAAAAACAGTTCCATAATATTGTGCATCTAATCTTTGTTCCATAAAGAAACCTGATCTGCAAATAGACATAATACCATCCTGTCTGTAAAATGGGAGACAGTGATGAAGAAAGAGAGGCAGTTAGATTAGCAGCTGAAATAGCAGCAGCAGATACTGCACTAAAAGATGCAGACGCGGATATAATACTCATTCCGGTCAGCAAAAGAAGATCTATAACCTTAAAACTTATAGAAAATGGACTGACACCTAGAGGTGGCACAGTCATATTCGTAATTGAGGCACACGAATATCGGCAGACAGAGGTATACTATACATGGATACATTTTCCAGCAGCAAATGCTGTAACAAAGTACTTCCACTATTACAAAATAGAGGTACCACCTGACATTTACACTCCTTTCGAGGAGGTGGAAGTACCACTCAAATTCCAAGAGCAATTGCTCTTATTTGATGGCGCCCTAATACATAACAATCACATTACAAGGCTCGGTCCTTTAGGTAGACCAGGAGCAACGTGGCCGGTCTTAGCCGGATACACACCACATCCAGACATCGAAAGAATGCCTGCAGCAGAGCTATTAATACAGCTAAAACAACTACTAAAAATTCATAGACAATTAGTTCAGTATGTAATGCGGACTTCAACAATTCAGCCAGCGATTAAACTTCCACAGCTGACCCCTCACCAGGGGAACACAAATAAAATTACACCACAGAACATCCAATCCTGCCTAGGTAAAGTTCCAGCTAAACGGGAACAAATACCATTCTGGTTGGCACAGAAAATCACCCAAATAGAGGCGGTGTTTCCTGACACCACCCCGCTGGAAAAACACAGGATTCTGACTATATGTCTCCCAATGGGAATCGCACCACATATTGAGGACTGTGACACTTGGGGTACAGTCTTTGCTTCCATCTACACAAAAACGCACGGTGTCCCATCCATTTCGGTGATACCCGATGTGCTAAAACAAATTCAAGATGAATACGGCCCAGAACCTGCTTTAACTCTTGGTATGAAATTACTGAAAGACTTCAAGCAGGTCTCGGCTATATTACTAGCCAACATAAAAGGTGAAGCAGCAAACGTGGCGATCCACCAGAGGTTAAAAGAGACAGATATAGCAGACCAACCAGCTGAAATAGCCAGAATCATAGAAAAATCCTATGAGGAACTAGGCAGAGATAGTCTAGGTGGAATACCAGTAAAACCGCAACTGACTACAAGTCCAGAAAAAATATTTTTTAATAATAATAATTCACCAAAAAAGAACTGGGATGGAAACAAACAATCCAATCCTAAAGAAAAGAAATTCCAGTCCAGAGGAAGGTCTCCGAGGTGAAGAGAGAAATCTCCAAACCTAAGACAGAGGTCACCGCAGAGTGACCCCTCTGGGAATAGATATAACCTTAGAAATAGGGATAATATTAAAAAACCTGATAGATATCAAGACATTGATACACGTCCCTCTCAATCTTTTCAGAATTCCTCGCAGAAATCGGAAAGAAGAGGACGATCAGAAGAGCACGCCAAGTCCAAAGACAAGGAACCTGCTCAACTGAAAAAGAAATTACAATTTCCAAAAAAGAAGGTAGCCAGTATCAAGGTAGTTAATAATGCCGAGAATACTGAGGACACAACTGAAAAACGGAGAGTGGGCTCAGACAATGCTAGACAGCGCAGCAGAGGTGAGCATAGCTCGCAAAGTCCTTATGAATCATCTGGAGACAGTGGACACGAATGAATACCTTCAAGTGGAAACTGCAGATACCAGAGTTAGCAAGCCCCACAAGATATACGAGATAACATTACGTATAGAGGGAGATAAGACTAGGAAAATAAGGGGACTATTTTGGGATAACCTCTCCAAAGGCTATGACATCCTTCTAGCTGAAAAAGACTGGCCACCAGAGTTTGTCAGGGAGTGCCCTCATGGCGAAGAAGTAATTATGCCTGCCTTCTCGAATCATATCCCGATTCATAAAAAATATACACTTGCTAGAAAGTGGGCAGTGGCCTTAGCACCTGCTTTATATAAAAATCACGTAGGATGGGATGAGGATTCTCCTCCTCACAAAATCCAGTTACAATCACAACCAACTGCACAAAGGCAGTACCCAATTAAGCAAGAAGCTAAAAAACAAGTAAATGAAATACTAGATCAGCTAGAATACCAGGGGGTGATTGAAACTTGCACCTCACAAATGAACAATCCTTTGTTTCCGGTCTCCAAACCGGACAATTCATATCGTCTAGTTTTGGATTACCGACACCTTAACACATGTTGTAAAACTTTTGCAGTGCAAAACTCACACAGTGCTGCACTAATGAATAACATAGTGCGCAAAAAATACAAAACAACCTTGGACATCTCCAATGGATTCTTTTGTCAAAACATAGCACCAGAGAGCAGATATTTAACTGCATTCTCAGTAAATGGCACTCAAAAACAATTCTGTCGGTTAGCCCAGGGGTACAAGAACAGCCCAGGGGTATTCTCAGCGAGAGTAACAGAATTACTACAACTATATGATGATGAAGCAAACAGACAGACATGCTAATTAAAACAAAATTAGAAACCCGTGATAATACACGCAACCTTGTGATCCGAGTCATCCCAGGGAGATGCGGATTCACATACCTAACCTCTAATGAGGGAGATAAGGTACCAATTGCATTCAAATCACACATGTACACAGAAGCTGAACAGAAATTCAGTAATACAGAAAAAATCATTCGTGCAGTTCAAACCGCAATAGCTAGAGAAAAAGACATAGCTGACGGTAGACATATCACAGTCAGAACAGCAGAATCAGCCTTTGAGGCACTAACAGCACCGTGTAATTTACCAACAACAACATTGAATCCGGAATGGATACAATGGGTGAATTCAATCACAACGGACAAAGTATACTACTACTTTGATCCAGAACTAGAAGAATTAAAAAATCTAAAATATGAAAAGACGTATCCTCTGCCAATCGACATTCTGCCTCTACGACATTACGCCTGTGTAATATATACAGACGGATCAGCACAACCCGCAGTAGGGGGTAAACAAGCGTACAGTGCTGCGTGCACGATTGTTAAAGGTCGTTGGCACGAAGGGAAATTTAAACCAACCCTCACTAAAACCCAATCTCTAGGAGATTGCACAGCTCAGCGAGCTGAATTACTAGCATTCAAGATGGCGCTTGAAAATACCGATCGAGAATTCCCCACACTCATAGTGTGCGATTCGTATTATTGCGTTCAATCTTATAATGAATACTTGCAGATCTGGCTTCAAAACGGTTTCAAGGATGCAAAAGGTGGCACAATCAAGCATAAAATGCTATGGGAACAAGTAGCTCTTTTTCAAAAAGAACTACCAAAGACTCACGTGATACATACACTGAGTCATCAACGTGATGGCGTTCACGTTGCAGGGAATTCATTGGCTGATGAGGCCGCGAAGGCAGCTGTGCAAACGGCTTCCGTAGCTGCCGTCACCCGGTCAAAAACAAAAATAGACAGTGAAATATTACAAGCTGTCAGCGCTTCAGAAAAGGATTCAATAGAACCACTCCCTAAAGGCTTTCCAGTAAAATATTCATACATAACTGATGAAAACAATGTTCCTTTTGCTCAAATCCCTGGAGTGGGGGATAGGGCAATTCCAAACATGGAACATAGATTAGGACTAATAATAGCGGCACACGAAGGGCTTGCTTCTACCCATGCTGGCGTCTCAGCCACTGTATCATTATTAAAACAGAGATACTGGTGGCCACAAATGAGAAGACAAACAAGGAACTATGTTCTAGCATGTGAAATATGTCAAAAAATGAAAGTATCAACTGTGAGACGTCCAGCACAGACGCCCCTTCTAATCTCGGATAAACCATTAGCCTGTGTTTATCTAGACCACTGCGGTCCCTTACAAAGGGATGGTAACTATAAATATATCTTGGTCGCAGTGGACTCATGCACGAGATTCATATGGATGTGGCCCCAGCGAACGGCTGACGCCAGAACTGTTATAAAAGATTTGCGGGTCTTTATCGGCACATACGCAATTGCATTCTGCATTCGGACAATGGTCCTGCTTTTAGCTCTCGGGCTTATAAGGAGGCCATGGTCAGCATGGGCGTGCAATTGCGGTACTCTTGTCCATTTCACCCTGAGGGGAACGGAATTGTTGAAAGAAAAAACCGTGACATAAAGCAATCTATAACGGCAAAGGTATTAGGTTCGGGAGCTGGGTGGGTCAAACATCTAATAAGTGTCCAACGTAGTCTAAATAACTTGCCAAGAAATTCTCTGAAGGGATTCAGTCCGTACGAATTATTATTCGGAACTAGGATGTTGATCTCTGACCTTGATAGTCAGACTTCAGTGGTAATAGAAAAAACCTTTGATGTCAAAGACCGTTTGGCTATTTTGCAGGACTGAAACAAAACAAGAAAAGACCTGAGCAACATACAGTTGAAACAACAGCCAACGACCACTGAAGAATCACCACCTGTCCCAGCAAGACCTGTCTGGATTCCAAAAGTCGGGGATCTAGTCAGGGAGAAGATCGCGGTAAAGAAGGAATTTGGGCCTTCTTACAGAAAAGCAGTTCCTGTCTTGTCTGTCAACGGGACAAGATCAGTTGTACTACCGCCACTTGCTGGAAAAAAGGAGAACCGAGTTGTATCCATCGACCTGGTAAAACCACAACATGTGGCCGATAACAAACGGTAGGCCAAGTGGACTCCCAATAAGTAGCAGAACACCAAGGTTTGCTACCAGTACAGAGGTCCTAACAAAGAGGCTCATCACATTCGAAACGCCTACAAAAGAACAACAAGGACTATGCAACAATGCAATAGAACTAAGACCTCTGAAAACTCAAATAAAAACATTTAGCAGAGACACACCAATCTATACTGAAGTACCAAGTGACAATGCAAAAAACAAAAATCCTGAACCAATTGGAACAATTGACAGAACTGCATCTGGTTACTTCATCAACTTCGATGATTCCTCTGACGGCTTCAGTGAATCAAAGACACAGCCATCATCAAAATCCTTTAAAGACAAAGCTAAGGAACTTTTGAAACAACTGAAAGAAACATATCTGGTTTCTCCATGGATTGAATTTTGGGTGGGTTTTGGTGCATTTATCCTCATACTTTGGCTCATCATGGTATTTACCTTGGGACGCTTCATTGAGGGAAAATATGCTAAAATGGACACAGCAAGTCAGAACATCAACTTGGTCCTCAAACCACACACATCTTCACACGTCGAGAAAAGAGAACTTTCTCCAGAACTTTCTTCAGCCAACTTCACAGCCAATCCGATACCTGGTGGGGTAGCCTGGGACAACACTGACTATGAAATGTATGGTCCGGTCGAGATCCTGAAATATCCACACCAAATCAAGATCTCTTTGAGTGACTTTGCAAAACCAAACTCATTTGCTGATGATTGGGACTTTGAAAGTATTAACAATATGATGTCTGACTTAGTAATGTCTGCTAAATTTACAAAACATGATTATTTGCAAGGTTCTACAAATTATGATAGTATGTATTGCTATAACCATTATGGTAACCATTTTTTGCATAAATCTGCACAACCTAGAAATGTTTTAAATTATAATCAATGGGAACATTGTGCAACACCTCCAAAAGGGAGTTCAAGAACCGTTTATGACAAATATTCATATTTTTCAGGTTTTAACATAACTAATGCTGAAACATTTTATTACAAATTGTCAAACAAGACAGGGATGAAAACCATGATAACCAACACAAAATTGATATATTCAGATTCATTCTTTGAAAAAATGAATACTTTTGGATTTGATTATTGGGACAAAAATGTTGATTTGAAAAGTGTTTGGGGTACAAAAGAATGGCAAGTACAGGGTTTAGAAGCTTTGTTTAGAGCCTGCATGATCCCAGAACAAATGATATTTTTAAATGACACTGTTCAACAAACCACCTGTCTTGGCTTAGCCAAAATCAAAGATTTAAATAACCTGTCTATTCCAAAGCCAACAATGTTTAGCAATAACTCTGATACAGATGAAGAAATAGACATAAACCATATATTAAACCAAAACAGAACACATCCTGATTGGAAACAATGGTTGATCTGGCCCACAGATACAAATAACTGTCAAGATAGATTCCTGAATAAAACGCAGGGTTTTAAAATGACCAGGCCAGACCCAAGATATCCCCAAAGACATCACCCAGGGATAATAACAACCTACAGTGTGGGCAAATTATGCCTTCAATGGCTACAGTCTTCCACACTGCCTGAAATTAAGCAACACCTAACTTTACTTACTGATGGTGCTGACTTGCGTGATTTCATAATGGGACCACGCAAACAGCGTCAAAAGCGTTTCATAGCAGCCTCTGTATATGCAGCATACAATGAGGCCTGGAAGGTTACTCAAATTGAGACAGCAGAAAGAATACGGGAAATTGACCGTATTAATTTGGAAAAATCACTTTCTGTAGTGGACAATGGGTTAATGACTCTGTCCTCCAGAATTTTTTCATTGGACAGCATTGTGTCTTCAGCAATCGATATATTATCGCAAGACTTACTGTTATTACAACATGGTCAGTCACAATTGCGTTCCATTGTACAGCTTGGCTGGACGCTACAAAATCTGCGTTCAGGCTACGTGCCTTGGCGTTTAATCAACACAACGTCACTATTCCAAATCTTTAACCTTACTGATAGACAAATCGGTATGGCGCAAAAGGGTGCTGATTATACAATCTTGAGCATTGAAAAACTAGAAAGATTATCGTTGACAATGTCAGAACGACCTGTCAGTGAATGGATAATCCACGGAATCATAAATATTCCAATCTCAACCTTCAGGTTTCAATACTGCCAAAAATATATACAGGCTGGCATGTACGAGAAATTGGGAAAGGGGTACCTTAAAACAACTTGGAACCTGCCCTATTCACATGCATGTGTCAGTAATAAAGGACAGAAAGTGTTTCTTAGTGGCAACAATTGTGCTATGTCACTAAGCGGCACGCTTCTGTGTAACGGAATTAGCTTGCACGGAGCCTGCGAAGGGAATTCATACAACCTTTCATGTCACCAGCAAGGCGCACCTGCAACTGAAATAGAACCATTCTTTCAAAGACTCTATAATGGGAGTTACATTCTTATTGTAGACCGCAGATGTTGCAGTCTTATGCCCGGGACTCCTTATCTAGTAACTACAACGGCGAAGGTCAAGTGCTGTGGACGTTCTTTATTCCCCAGCTCCTTTCCAGACAGGGAGGCGAGGGCATGGCCCAGTTTGAAAATTACTTCTATTCGAATAGATACTTTAAGCAGAATGAAAACAGTGCTTCTTCAGACGCCTACAAGGCTCACGTCATCAAAAGAAACATATGATCTACAAGTCGCAAGGACGACTGCAGAGATACATACATTATTATCAACCAATTCCCCCGTACATTTCGCGGAAATCCTAAGCGAAATCTTAAATATTTCTGATACCACTGGGGTCTCAAAGGTATTTAAGACAGTATTTTCGATGGCATTAACACCATTCAAAGCCATACTGGGTATTTTTCCAGATTTCGTTCATTCGATTTTTGGCGGACTTCCCCTGATCCTGGGACTAATTGCAGGAATCCTATTCCTAGTCCTTATTTTTCGTTATGGCAACCCATGTCACAGATCAAACTCTCGCGACAATGGAAGATACGATCCTAGCCATTGGATACCGGGACCGGATATCAAAAATCCTGGGACTCTCCCGGCTTAGAGACCTGAACATGACTTGGTTTCTATCATTTCGACCAATGTGGCAAAGGTGTGTTTTACCTGTACTAAGGTGTCTGCTATGCGGAGAAGAATGCGTGTTAGACACCTGTCTGACGCTACAATCGGATGCGCCGGTGGATGCAGATACACTGTTGGTTCCTACCAAGGTTCACGCTTTGTGCTGCCCTCAAAGGCTGCCAATCCTGATGACGGCATTCCTGGAATCTTCACCACTACGATTGAAGAGTAGTGAAGTTCAAGATGAAAGCAACATCGAACAGGTACGACCTTCTGTCAGCAATGCAAATCAGAATGTCAATGGAGACAATCATGCGCATGAATGCATGGTTACCCCTATTTCCGACTTAGTGGAACTTTCCCATGAAGCTGTTGACAGTTTTTTCGAAAGCCTGAATGATATGATGTTCTCTCCGGAACAGAAATAGAGACTTTTGAGTAAAACTCGCACACGGCGTTCCCTGAATTCGGCCTTCAACTTTAAAAATAAAGTCACATGAACAATTACCATCCAGTTCACGGACAGCAATTTTTTCAGCATGCCCCTTAAAATATTTTTCTACTTATTTTTTCCCGGGACACTGATCTTCTGCTTAAAGTAAGAAACTATTCCTAGAGAACTAAGATTTCTATTTTTAGATACTTTATATAGACTTTAGCTGCCCGCTGGTAGGTTCACAAATATTTTATTATGTGATGAAATGGTCTCGGACTTACTTTCTGTATAGCCATTTTAAGAGCCATTTCATGTGTATTTCTCATATACCAAAAAGCAATAATGCATAACAATGCGTGTTTACTTTTGCATTTAACTCATAGCTTAAGTGCATACAATATATATGACTGCAATTTTTCAGTATATTTGAAAATTTCGAAATGCATTTATGTATTTTGGGGTGGTAAGGTATACACTATACTCTATAGTATGTTGTACTATGTTATACTATGCATAGATTAGTAGATATGACCATAGTTAGCGTGGAGTGGGTGTCGTGTATTTCTATAGGTTCTGAATCGATCCCCCTATTCCTGACCCTATTCTGGTTAAACTAACTATCAAGTTAACTAACAGTCAGCCCATGAGGCAAGAAAATCCCCCATGATGCAGATACCGTTATCTGACGCAGTCACACTACGGCACAGGAACGTGTTATCTGATTAGGTCATAACGCTTGAGATCTAATTAGACAAGCGACATTCCTCCAGCCCCTGATAAGGCATACGACGTTCTCATAACAAATCAAACCTATGACAACCTGGATAATCCGTGCGGCCATTGTTTTGATTTCACAGAGAACTTTTGCAAAAGAATGTGCTAACGAGCAAGTCGTATGACATCTTTATTGACGTACCTATGTCCATCCTTACGTCAATCTCGGCACCTTTAAGGTATAAATATTGCCGACCTTGCCCTATGCAAACACACGCGTGGTGACAAGACGGAGCAGCCATACTTGCCGAAGCCGAGAGCAGAAGCAGACCCCGCTGGCAGCAGCCCCGCCTTCCTGACGCGCTGAGAGACGCGCTGCTATCTCAAGCCGAGAGACCCAGCACCGGCGCTTCCGGGTAGCCCTCGCAGGCAGCCTGGAATATCGAGAGCAGAGAAAGAGATACCATTCCTCATCCATCCTAAATTCCAGGTACAGAACTGAATAACCCCTCACAGAGAATTCTTTAGTTATTCACTTGGCAAAAACAAACTTAACTTAAACTGTAACTTTCTATTCCCGCCCACGCATTAGACTTAGGTCAGGTACACGGGGTAGGCGTATTTAGAAACACCAGTTGAGTACGTTTAGTCAAATGTATATGTGTATGTAAATATATTTTAATCATTTTAAACATCATATGGCTCAGAAACCATATCAATGTTTTTACAGTATTATTTTATACTATTGCTTCTAATGTATGCACTTTACTTAACTATAAGTATTGCAATAATATCGATCCATTTCTCTTGTACGAGAAGAGAGACTGATCAATAAATAACACCTTTTTATTGAACACGCCCGTCTCTTCCTTTTCTCTACATTCTGATGAGACTAAGAATGCACGTACTGACTGAGTAAAATAATTGCCTTGTGCTCACACGACTCTCGAGATTGACTCTTGATTAGGGGAGAGCAAAGTTGTCATGTTCTATGGTTGTCAGAAACTAAATCCCTTCTTGTCTAATCAGGGAAGTTAATCCTTCCTTGAACATTCGAGAAAGTTTCTAGCGAACTCTGAGCTTAGCTGGCAAACCCAAAAATTAAGTCTAGTATCGACAGTAGTAGACCTAGTTAACGTCTGGCCTAGGCCTTTACTGCTGTAGGTACTATTCCAATGCGCAGAGCCTATTGGGAAAATAGGAGCTACACTACATGGCGCCCAACGCGTTTGGAAAGGGCGATAAAACTAACGTAAGACATTTAGAGTAACTCAGTCGTGCTTTCTCACTCAGACCCCTTTTCCCGAATACTCCAAAGACGTCTGGAGTGGGTGAAAGGTTATATCCTCCAAAACCTCGCAGGAGGGAACTCCTATGTATGGTTCTTGGTCTAGTCAACGTTGAAGGATAAAAACAGTTCCATAATATTGTGCATCTAATCTTTGTTCCATAAAGAAACCTGATCTGCAAATAGACATAATACCATCCTGTCTGTAAAATGGGAGACAGTGATGAAGAAAGAGAGGCAGTTAGATTAGCAGCTGAAATAGCAGCAGCAGATACTGCACTAAAAGATGCAGACGCGGATATAATACTCATTCCGGTCAGCAAAAGAAGATCTATAACCTTAAAACTTATAGAAAATGGACTGACACCTAGAGGTGGCACAGTCATATTCGTAATTGAGGCACACGAATATCGGCAGACAGAGGTATACTATACATGGATACATTTTCCAGCAGCAAATGCTGTAACAAAGTACTTCCACTATTACAAAATAGAGGTACCACCTGACATTTACACTCCTTTCGAGGAGGTGGAAGTACCACTCAAATTCCAAGAGCAATTGCTCTTATTTGATGGCGCCCTAATACATAACAATCACATTACAAGGCTCGGTCCTTTAGGTAGACCAGGAGCAACGTGGCCGGTCTTAGCCGGATACACACCACATCCAGACATCGAAAGAATGCCTGCAGCAGAGCTATTAATACAGCTAAAACAACTACTAAAAATTCATAGACAATTAGTTCAGTATGTAATGCGGACTTCAACAATTCAGCCAGCGATTAAACTTCCACAGCTGACCCCTCACCAGGGGAACACAAATAAAATTACACCACAGAACATCCAATCCTGCCTAGGTAAAGTTCCAGCTAAACGGGAACAAATACCATTCTGGTTGGCACAGAAAATCACCCAAATAGAGGCGGTGTTTCCTGACACCACCCCGCTGGAAAAACACAGGATTCTGACTATATGTCTCCCAATGGGAATCGCACCACATATTGAGGACTGTGACACTTGGGGTACAGTCTTTGCTTCCATCTACACAAAAACGCACGGTGTCCCATCCATTTCGGTGATACCCGATGTGCTAAAACAAATTCAAGATGAATACGGCCCAGAACCTGCTTTAACTCTTGGTATGAAATTACTGAAAGACTTCAAGCAGGTCTCGGCTATATTACTAGCCAACATAAAAGGTGAAGCAGCAAACGTGGCGATCCACCAGAGGTTAAAAGAGACAGATATAGCAGACCAACCAGCTGAAATAGCCAGAATCATAGAAAAATCCTATGAGGAACTAGGCAGAGATAGTCTAGGTGGAATACCAGTAAAACCGCAACTGACTACAAGTCCAGAAAAAATATTTTTTAATAATAATAATTCACCAAAAAAGAACTGGGATGGAAACAAACAATCCAATCCTAAAGAAAAGAAATTCCAGTCCAGAGGAAGGTCTCCGAGGTGAAGAGAGAAATCTCCAAACCTAAGACAGAGGTCACCGCAGAGTGACCCCTCTGGGAATAGATATAACCTTAGAAATAGGGATAATATTAAAAAACCTGATAGATATCAAGACATTGATACACGTCCCTCTCAATCTTTTCAGAATTCCTCGCAGAAATCGGAAAGAAGAGGACGATCAGAAGAGCACGCCAAGTCCAAAGACAAGGAACCTGCTCAACTGAAAAAGAAATTACAATTTCCAAAAAAGAAGGTAGCCAGTATCAAGGTAGTTAATAATGCCGAGAATACTGAGGACACAACTGAAAAACGGAGAGTGGGCTCAGACAATGCTAGACAGCGCAGCAGAGGTGAGCATAGCTCGCAAAGTCCTTATGAATCATCTGGAGACAGTGGACACGAATGAATACCTTCAAGTGGAAACTGCAGATACCAGAGTTAGCAAGCCCCACAAGATATACGAGATAACATTACGTATAGAGGGAGATAAGACTAGGAAAATAAGGGGACTATTTTGGGATAACCTCTCCAAAGGCTATGACATCCTTCTAGCTGAAAAAGACTGGCCACCAGAGTTTGTCAGGGAGTGCCCTCATGGCGAAGAAGTAATTATGCCTGCCTTCTCGAATCATATCCCGATTCATAAAAAATATACACTTGCTAGAAAGTGGGCAGTGGCCTTAGCACCTGCTTTATATAAAAATCACGTAGGATGGGATGAGGATTCTCCTCCTCACAAAATCCAGTTACAATCACAACCAACTGCACAAAGGCAGTACCCAATTAAGCAAGAAGCTAAAAAACAAGTAAATGAAATACTAGATCAGCTAGAATACCAGGGGGTGATTGAAACTTGCACCTCACAAATGAACAATCCTTTGTTTCCGGTCTCCAAACCGGACAATTCATATCGTCTAGTTTTGGATTACCGACACCTTAACACATGTTGTAAAACTTTTGCAGTGCAAAACTCACACAGTGCTGCACTAATGAATAACATAGTGCGCAAAAAATACAAAACAACCTTGGACATCTCCAATGGATTCTTTTGTCAAAACATAGCACCAGAGAGCAGATATTTAACTGCATTCTCAGTAAATGGCACTCAAAAACAATTCTGTCGGTTAGCCCAGGGGTACAAGAACAGCCCAGGGGTATTCTCAGCGAGAGTAACAGAATTACTACAACTATATGATGATGAAGCAAACAGACAGACATGCTAATTAAAACAAAATTAGAAACCCGTGATAATACACGCAACCTTGTGATCCGAGTCATCCCAGGGAGATGCGGATTCACATACCTAACCTCTAATGAGGGAGATAAGGTACCAATTGCATTCAAATCACACATGTACACAGAAGCTGAACAGAAATTCAGTAATACAGAAAAAATCATTCGTGCAGTTCAAACCGCAATAGCTAGAGAAAAAGACATAGCTGACGGTAGACATATCACAGTCAGAACAGCAGAATCAGCCTTTGAGGCACTAACAGCACCGTGTAATTTACCAACAACAACATTGAATCCGGAATGGATACAATGGGTGAATTCAATCACAACGGACAAAGTATACTACTACTTTGATCCAGAACTAGAAGAATTAAAAAATCTAAAATATGAAAAGACGTATCCTCTGCCAATCGACATTCTGCCTCTACGACATTACGCCTGTGTAATATATACAGACGGATCAGCACAACCCGCAGTAGGGGGTAAACAAGCGTACAGTGCTGCGTGCACGATTGTTAAAGGTCGTTGGCACGAAGGGAAATTTAAACCAACCCTCACTAAAACCCAATCTCTAGGAGATTGCACAGCTCAGCGAGCTGAATTACTAGCATTCAAGATGGCGCTTGAAAATACCGATCGAGAATTCCCCACACTCATAGTGTGCGATTCGTATTATTGCGTTCAATCTTATAATGAATACTTGCAGATCTGGCTTCAAAACGGTTTCAAGGATGCAAAAGGTGGCACAATCAAGCATAAAATGCTATGGGAACAAGTAGCTCTTTTTCAAAAAGAACTACCAAAGACTCACGTGATACATACACTGAGTCATCAACGTGATGGCGTTCACGTTGCAGGGAATTCATTGGCTGATGAGGCCGCGAAGGCAGCTGTGCAAACGGCTTCCGTAGCTGCCGTCACCCGGTCAAAAACAAAAATAGACAGTGAAATATTACAAGCTGTCAGCGCTTCAGAAAAGGATTCAATAGAACCACTCCCTAAAGGCTTTCCAGTAAAATATTCATACATAACTGATGAAAACAATGTTCCTTTTGCTCAAATCCCTGGAGTGGGGGATAGGGCAATTCCAAACATGGAACATAGATTAGGACTAATAATAGCGGCACACGAAGGGCTTGCTTCTACCCATGCTGGCGTCTCAGCCACTGTATCATTATTAAAACAGAGATACTGGTGGCCACAAATGAGAAGACAAACAAGGAACTATGTTCTAGCATGTGAAATATGTCAAAAAATGAAAGTATCAACTGTGAGACGTCCAGCACAGACGCCCCTTCTAATCTCGGATAAACCATTAGCCTGTGTTTATCTAGACCACTGCGGTCCCTTACAAAGGGATGGTAACTATAAATATATCTTGGTCGCAGTGGACTCATGCACGAGATTCATATGGATGTGGCCCCAGCGAACGGCTGACGCCAGAACTGTTATAAAAGATTTGCGGGTCTTTATCGGCACATACGCAATTGCATTCTGCATTCGGACAATGGTCCTGCTTTTAGCTCTCGGGCTTATAAGGAGGCCATGGTCAGCATGGGCGTGCAATTGCGGTACTCTTGTCCATTTCACCCTGAGGGGAACGGAATTGTTGAAAGAAAAAACCGTGACATAAAGCAATCTATAACGGCAAAGGTATTAGGTTCGGGAGCTGGGTGGGTCAAACATCTAATAAGTGTCCAACGTAGTCTAAATAACTTGCCAAGAAATTCTCTGAAGGGATTCAGTCCGTACGAATTATTATTCGGAACTAGGATGTTGATCTCTGACCTTGATAGTCAGACTTCAGTGGTAATAGAAAAAACCTTTGATGTCAAAGACCGTTTGGCTATTTTGCAGGACTGAAACAAAACAAGAAAAGACCTGAGCAACATACAGTTGAAACAACAGCCAACGACCACTGAAGAATCACCACCTGTCCCAGCAAGACCTGTCTGGATTCCAAAAGTCGGGGATCTAGTCAGGGAGAAGATCGCGGTAAAGAAGGAATTTGGGCCTTCTTACAGAAAAGCAGTTCCTGTCTTGTCTGTCAACGGGACAAGATCAGTTGTACTACCGCCACTTGCTGGAAAAAAGGAGAACCGAGTTGTATCCATCGACCTGGTAAAACCACAACATGTGGCCGATAACAAACGGTAGGCCAAGTGGACTCCCAATAAGTAGCAGAACACCAAGGTTTGCTACCAGTACAGAGGTCCTAACAAAGAGGCTCATCACATTCGAAACGCCTACAAAAGAACAACAAGGACTATGCAACAATGCAATAGAACTAAGACCTCTGAAAACTCAAATAAAAACATTTAGCAGAGACACACCAATCTATACTGAAGTACCAAGTGACAATGCAAAAAACAAAAATCCTGAACCAATTGGAACAATTGACAGAACTGCATCTGGTTACTTCATCAACTTCGATGATTCCTCTGACGGCTTCAGTGAATCAAAGACACAGCCATCATCAAAATCCTTTAAAGACAAAGCTAAGGAACTTTTGAAACAACTGAAAGAAACATATCTGGTTTCTCCATGGATTGAATTTTGGGTGGGTTTTGGTGCATTTATCCTCATACTTTGGCTCATCATGGTATTTACCTTGGGACGCTTCATTGAGGGAAAATATGCTAAAATGGACACAGCAAGTCAGAACATCAACTTGGTCCTCAAACCACACACATCTTCACACGTCGAGAAAAGAGAACTTTCTCCAGAACTTTCTTCAGCCAACTTCACAGCCAATCCGATACCTGGTGGGGTAGCCTGGGACAACACTGACTATGAAATGTATGGTCCGGTCGAGATCCTGAAATATCCACACCAAATCAAGATCTCTTTGAGTGACTTTGCAAAACCAAACTCATTTGCTGATGATTGGGACTTTGAAAGTATTAACAATATGATGTCTGACTTAGTAATGTCTGCTAAATTTACAAAACATGATTATTTGCAAGGTTCTACAAATTATGATAGTATGTATTGCTATAACCATTATGGTAACCATTTTTTGCATAAATCTGCACAACCTAGAAATGTTTTAAATTATAATCAATGGGAACATTGTGCAACACCTCCAAAAGGGAGTTCAAGAACCGTTTATGACAAATATTCATATTTTTCAGGTTTTAACATAACTAATGCTGAAACATTTTATTACAAATTGTCAAACAAGACAGGGATGAAAACCATGATAACCAACACAAAATTGATATATTCAGATTCATTCTTTGAAAAAATGAATACTTTTGGATTTGATTATTGGGACAAAAATGTTGATTTGAAAAGTGTTTGGGGTACAAAAGAATGGCAAGTACAGGGTTTAGAAGCTTTGTTTAGAGCCTGCATGATCCCAGAACAAATGATATTTTTAAATGACACTGTTCAACAAACCACCTGTCTTGGCTTAGCCAAAATCAAAGATTTAAATAACCTGTCTATTCCAAAGCCAACAATGTTTAGCAATAACTCTGATACAGATGAAGAAATAGACATAAACCATATATTAAACCAAAACAGAACACATCCTGATTGGAAACAATGGTTGATCTGGCCCACAGATACAAATAACTGTCAAGATAGATTCCTGAATAAAACGCAGGGTTTTAAAATGACCAGGCCAGACCCAAGATATCCCCAAAGACATCACCCAGGGATAATAACAACCTACAGTGTGGGCAAATTATGCCTTCAATGGCTACAGTCTTCCACACTGCCTGAAATTAAGCAACACCTAACTTTACTTACTGATGGTGCTGACTTGCGTGATTTCATAATGGGACCACGCAAACAGCGTCAAAAGCGTTTCATAGCAGCCTCTGTATATGCAGCATACAATGAGGCCTGGAAGGTTACTCAAATTGAGACAGCAGAAAGAATACGGGAAATTGACCGTATTAATTTGGAAAAATCACTTTCTGTAGTGGACAATGGGTTAATGACTCTGTCCTCCAGAATTTTTTCATTGGACAGCATTGTGTCTTCAGCAATCGATATATTATCGCAAGACTTACTGTTATTACAACATGGTCAGTCACAATTGCGTTCCATTGTACAGCTTGGCTGGACGCTACAAAATCTGCGTTCAGGCTACGTGCCTTGGCGTTTAATCAACACAACGTCACTATTCCAAATCTTTAACCTTACTGATAGACAAATCGGTATGGCGCAAAAGGGTGCTGATTATACAATCTTGAGCATTGAAAAACTAGAAAGATTATCGTTGACAATGTCAGAACGACCTGTCAGTGAATGGATAATCCACGGAATCATAAATATTCCAATCTCAACCTTCAGGTTTCAATACTGCCAAAAATATATACAGGCTGGCATGTACGAGAAATTGGGAAAGGGGTACCTTAAAACAACTTGGAACCTGCCCTATTCACATGCATGTGTCAGTAATAAAGGACAGAAAGTGTTTCTTAGTGGCAACAATTGTGCTATGTCACTAAGCGGCACGCTTCTGTGTAACGGAATTAGCTTGCACGGAGCCTGCGAAGGGAATTCATACAACCTTTCATGTCACCAGCAAGGCGCACCTGCAACTGAAATAGAACCATTCTTTCAAAGACTCTATAATGGGAGTTACATTCTTATTGTAGACCGCAGATGTTGCAGTCTTATGCCCGGGACTCCTTATCTAGTAACTACAACGGCGAAGGTCAAGTGCTGTGGACGTTCTTTATTCCCCAGCTCCTTTCCAGACAGGGAGGCGAGGGCATGGCCCAGTTTGAAAATTACTTCTATTCGAATAGATACTTTAAGCAGAATGAAAACAGTGCTTCTTCAGACGCCTACAAGGCTCACGTCATCAAAAGAAACATATGATCTACAAGTCGCAAGGACGACTGCAGAGATACATACATTATTATCAACCAATTCCCCCGTACATTTCGCGGAAATCCTAAGCGAAATCTTAAATATTTCTGATACCACTGGGGTCTCAAAGGTATTTAAGACAGTATTTTCGATGGCATTAACACCATTCAAAGCCATACTGGGTATTTTTCCAGATTTCGTTCATTCGATTTTTGGCGGACTTCCCCTGATCCTGGGACTAATTGCAGGAATCCTATTCCTAGTCCTTATTTTTCGTTATGGCAACCCATGTCACAGATCAAACTCTCGCGACAATGGAAGATACGATCCTAGCCATTGGATACCGGGACCGGATATCAAAAATCCTGGGACTCTCCCGGCTTAGAGACCTGAACATGACTTGGTTTCTATCATTTCGACCAATGTGGCAAAGGTGTGTTTTACCTGTACTAAGGTGTCTGCTATGCGGAGAAGAATGCGTGTTAGACACCTGTCTGACGCTACAATCGGATGCGCCGGTGGATGCAGATACACTGTTGGTTCCTACCAAGGTTCACGCTTTGTGCTGCCCTCAAAGGCTGCCAATCCTGATGACGGCATTCCTGGAATCTTCACCACTACGATTGAAGAGTAGTGAAGTTCAAGATGAAAGCAACATCGAACAGGTACGACCTTCTGTCAGCAATGCAAATCAGAATGTCAATGGAGACAATCATGCGCATGAATGCATGGTTACCCCTATTTCCGACTTAGTGGAACTTTCCCATGAAGCTGTTGACAGTTTTTTCGAAAGCCTGAATGATATGATGTTCTCTCCGGAACAGAAATAGAGACTTTTGAGTAAAACTCGCACACGGCGTTCCCTGAATTCGGCCTTCAACTTTAAAAATAAAGTCACATGAACAATTACCATCCAGTTCACGGACAGCAATTTTTTCAGCATGCCCCTTAAAATATTTTTCTACTTATTTTTTCCCGGGACACTGATCTTCTGCTTAAAGTAAGAAACTATTCCTAGAGAACTAAGATTTCTATTTTTAGATACTTTATATAGACTTTAGCTGCCCGCTGGTAGGTTCACAAATATTTTATTATGTGATGAAATGGTCTCGGACTTACTTTCTGTATAGCCATTTTAAGAGCCATTTCATGTGTATTTCTCATATACCAAAAAGCAATAATGCATAACAATGCGTGTTTACTTTTGCATTTAACTCATAGCTTAAGTGCATACAATATATATGACTGCAATTTTTCAGTATATTTGAAAATTTCGAAATGCATTTATGTATTTTGGGGTGGTAAGGTATACACTATACTCTATAGTATGTTGTACTATGTTATACTATGCATAGATTAGTAGATATGACCATAGTTAGCGTGGAGTGGGTGTCGTGTATTTCTATAGGTTCTGAATCGATCCCCCTATTCCTGACCCTATTCTGGTTAAACTAACTATCAAGTTAACTAACAGTCAGCCCATGAGGCAAGAAAATCCCCCATGATGCAGATACCGTTATCTGACGCAGTCACACTACGGCACAGGAACGTGTTATCTGATTAGGTCATAACGCTTGAGATCTAATTAGACAAGCGACATTCCTCCAGCCCCTGATAAGGCATACGACGTTCTCATAACAAATCAAACCTATGACAACCTGGATAATCCGTGCGGCCATTGTTTTGATTTCACAGAGAACTTTTGCAAAAGAATGTGCTAACGAGCAAGTCGTATGACATCTTTATTGACGTACCTATGTCCATCCTTACGTCAATCTCGGCACCTTTAAGGTATAAATATTGCCGACCTTGCCCTATGCAAACACACGCGTGGTGACAAGACGGAGCAGCCATACTTGCCGAAGCCGAGAGCAGAAGCAGACCCCGCTGGCAGCAGCCCCGCCTTCCTGACGCGCTGAGAGACGCGCTGCTATCTCAAGCCGAGAGACCCAGCACCGGCGCTTCCGGGTAGCCCTCGCAGGCAGCCTGGAATATCGAGAGCAGAGAAAGAGATACCATTCCTCATCCATCCTAAATTCCAGGTACAGAACTGAATAACCCCTCACAGAGAATTCTTTAGTTATTCACTTGGCAAAAACAAACTTAACTTAAACTGTAACTTTCTATTCCCGCCCACGCATTAGACTTAGGTCAGGTACACGGGGTAGGCGTATTTAGAAACACCAGTTGAGTACGTTTAGTCAAATGTATATGTGTATGTAAATATATTTTAATCATTTTAAACATCATATGGCTCAGAAACCATATCAATGTTTTTACAGTATTATTTTATACTATTGCTTCTAATGTATGCACTTTACTTAACTATAAGTATTGCAATAATATCGATCCATTTCTCTTGTACGAGAAGAGAGACTGATCAATAAATAACACCTTTTTATTGAACACGCCCGTCTCTTCCTTTTCTCTACATTCTGATGAGACTAAGAATGCACGTACTGACTGAGTAAAATAATTGCCTTGTGCTCACACGACTCTCGAGATTGACTCTTGATTAGGGGAGAGCAAAGTTGTCATGTTCTATGGTTGTCAGAAACTAAATCCCTTCTTGTCTAATCAGGGAAGTTAATCCTTCCTTGAACATTCGAGAAAGTTTCTAGCGAACTCTGAGCTTAGCTGGCAAACCCAAAAATTAAGTCTAGTATCGACAGTAGTAGACCTAGTTAACGTCTGGCCTAGGCCTTTACTGCTGTAGGTACTATTCCAATGCGCAGAGCCTATTGGGAAAATAGGAGCTACACTACAGTAGTGCTCACATACAGTCGTGTGAACATTATATATGCATGCATTGTGAACTTTAAGAGGAATTTCGAAACATGGCTGTGGAAGCGGTTAAAAACAAGGACTACCAGTGTATTCTTACTCAAAATGTTGTTTCATATTCTTCACTGGGTTTTTTTAGGAAGAGGCTGGGTCTTCACAAACTCATTCTGTAGAAAAGAGAGGAGCCCGTGAGTAGGGGTGGGGGCGGGATAAAAGTCATCATGGTGACTAGGTGGTAGTGCGCGATCGTGTCCCTCATTGATACGCGGTGGCGCTGACCGCGCTGTAGGTAATCGTCGGCCCAAGGAATTACTTACAGTTTTGAAGACCAGGTAAGGCCATTGTGCCTAGTAGCCCCCCGTCGGGGGCTACTAGGCACTGTATGTACTGTATACTGTATACTGTATGTACTGTATGTGAGCACTACGAGTCACTTCCTCAAATCCGAGTGTAAGAGTGACTTAATAATACTATGCCACACCCATGTTCTCACTATTATTGATCAGTGTAAATGTGTGATTGTGTGAGTTTGTGAAACCACAGGCTTATTAGGCCAATAATATGGAATTTCACCACCGGTTTTTCTGCTACAGCTAAGATCACTAATGCTGGCGAATTGTCAACATTTTTAGTCCACTGTTTAGTATGCACCCACATTTACTGAGAAACCACACTACGTTACAGGCACGTAATTTGTTTGTCTATGATCATTGTGTTTTTCTTTCGCAGGTTTCTCTATTTTTTCCTCGCCCAATCCAGGCTGTGAGGACACTTACTGTAATTTTACAGACAGGTTTTTCCTGGAATCGAGGGTTGGGTACACGTTAGTGTGTGTATACCGCCCAGTTTCCATACAATTGGTCCTGAAGAAAACCTGGTAGATTCCGTCGCAGGTTGAAACATGTCGACCACTATTTTACACTTCACATAGATACAGTCGGTCATTGAAGCCAACTGAAGTATCTTACAATTTATTTTAATATTGTTCAGTGGCTTCAGAATAAAAATCTCTTTCAAGAAGTTATACTCGGACAATTTTTAACATCACCTTTTTCTATTGCACTTCACTCACACAACAAAACCCGCTCCACTGTAGCCAGGTGTCGCAGCACACCCGGATGGAACTCGGCTGTCCGGGTGGGACCCCGATGATGAAGCACGTCACTAACCAGGTTGGTGAGTGAGGGGGGTCTTTCTACAAAAGAAGATCTTTCTTTTGTTATTTCTCCTTCTCCTCCTATCCCATTTAGGACCATTGATTTGGTCCTCTGGGGATACTCCTCCTGTTGTTTTTTGAATATAGGTCCAGGGGACCAGGAGTAACTCCTTCCACCTTTGTGGTAAATCCCTTACTCTCCTTTTTTTTTGCATGTCCTACAGTGCCTTGGACATGTCTGACAGGGTAGTCCCTATGGCACAAATGTCCTGCCTCACTTCATCCTGCTGTTGGAAGAACTCGTCCACCCACTGGCCGCCACGGCCATCTGCTAGCACCCTCCATATGGGACGGCCATGGATAAGACCTTCAGGTTCACCTGCAGGGGAGAGGGAGGACAGAGATTGGTGCCCGGGGGATACCTCCTCTGCACCAGGGGTGGTACCTCCCTTAGATGGTGGAGGGAATGCCTGGGATGCACTGTATAGGGAGGAGTGTGTAGGAGAACCATACGTCTGTCCTGGATGTGAGGGCTGTGAGGGAGTGATGTCTGCGTTGGGGTGTGCGAGACCTGTGGCTGGTTAGTGCTATGCTGAGGACAGGCAATCATGGGCTTTGGATATTGAGGCACTTTGCTGGGCAGAGGGGGTTGTCCTACACTTTTTGCCAGTGTAACAAATGTTCTGGTCATGGCATCGGACTCCTCTTCCTCTGATAAAAGGGGCTGATAGTCTCTATCCTCCAAAAATTCAACAGCCTCCTTTAGTACTTCCTCGTCCCCCTCCGCAGTACTGGCAGCTGAAATTGCTGCTTGCAAGAGTTGTGGATTCCCCCCTTCAATTGCCTGTCACACACCACTGGTGGAAGGTCCATTCCTCATCGTCCTCATCACCTCTAAGACAGAGGTTGCAACAGGATAAGTAATTGAACTAGTGTATGATGTGATGCAACACAAGGGTTTATACTACTGTACTTTGCATCAACAAATGAAGCACATGTGACCTGGATTGGGTACACCTACACTTGACAGTTCACACCATCCCACTGAGCTGTTGAATGGAGATGTACAATGCACAAGAAAACTCACCAGGTCCAGCCACAGCTCTGTGTTGCTTTGCGATCCCCCTGATTGTCAACTGCTGAACCTGGTTTCTCATAGGTGTAGCTGAAGATGTGATCAAAGTTGAGAGTGAAGTGACCTGATACTTAATGATCTGCATGACTAATATGCTAACCGGCACACATGCCACTCACATAACTGAAATAGTATGTATGTAACTTTTTACACACCAACTACAGATGCTATTCAGAAAGGGGATTTGGATCTTCGGAATTATTTTGGAATCCATAATAGGGAAACACTTTATGACAAGCTTTCCTGATTACCAGGTGCGAGTGGTTTTCACTGCTGCAGCCTGGATACCTTGCACACCCCGGGATTGTATTGTCTGCAGCACTGATGGTATCCTACCAGCAGCTGTTATGAGGCATACGTGTCCATATTCAAGTACAAAGGATGATAGCAATGAGTTAACATGTATATGTCATTGTCATGGACCATTGATATGCTATTTCTGGCAAGTGTGCCACATGTTTACCTCCTGAACTTTACATGTGGGCTCCTGCTCACCAGCAGCAGTTGCCAGCTGTTATCTCCATACAGCACTGACATCAATGAGATAACACATTAAAAAACAAACATATATGAGAAGGTAACTGATACTTGAAGGAAGGGGATAATTATGCTGAATGCCTCCGTCTACCTTTGGTTACATCTTCATTGTTAGGCTCATCAAGCCTCATGCCTCATGAGAATGATGTTGTCTGATGACAAATCTAAAGGAGTGTACATCATTATGCAGACCAGTTTCACATTTGCACATCAGATCATATCATTGTGTTTGAGATTTAATATGTGAGATGTCCAATAGTCTGGTACATGTTGTGGCACAATTGGGCTTCCCTCCCCATAAAGTCACAACAGCCATTTAGGGCTGGGAGATCACACATTTGTTATGTCCAATCTTTGTGTGACCGCTGTTCCCATTATTCATGTATGACATCATGGTAGAACTTAGCTGTCAATGGATGATGTCTATTACAGCACACATCCTAACATCATATATTATCCTGTCACGTATATATGGGAATACGGTAGGAGAGGAGGCAAGCTGAAATCAACATTGGACTAGGATAACATATTGTGGTAAAGTGTAGAAGCATGGATGGTTGCCGCCTACACTTGATTGGCGTTGTGCAGTTTAGCCACCAGATATATATGTTTCTCTTCCTCTACATCCACCTTAGCAGCCCATATAACCATCCCAAAAAACACTATCTAACTGGCATCAGTGCGACCCTCGTCCACATCAATTTCCATACATTTTGTGCCCTGTGATTTTCCTTAACAGTTTTCATATCATTGACTTACAATCCAGTTGTGCCTACTCCACTTCATACGACACAATATAGTCTACTATGTACATATTGCACTCACTTGCAATATGTTTAGTGTCATCCTTTCACTAGCACCATGGTGTGATATGGTATGCTGTAAAATGCCATACATGGGCATATTGAGATGAGGGACAACAGTGATGTTGAACACATACAACATACTGTGGCAATTAAATCCACATTCTTTGAGCATGAACATTCAGGTATATCATTCATGTGTTTACTTACCAGGGTCCCACATCTGCCCAGTGTGTGGTTTCTGATCAGTGTCACAGCCAACCTTGTAGCAGATGTCACTGTGGGGGACTAGAATTCTGGACAACATCATTGGGCCTACACAGATATGTGTGTTTGCCAGTTAACATTCCAGTTGCCATATGTGATGCACAAGATTTCAGAGTTCAGTTCACAGTTCTGGCAGTGTTGATGGAATACACGTAATATGTCCAAGTATTGTCTGCTAACAACGTGGGCTTTTGGATCCTCTCCTGACCAGTTTTACTTGCCAGTTTCTGATGGTGGTATGGATTGCAGTGGATTATATGCCGGGACCTCTGCTACAGTGGATGACTGTACTCTAGCTGAATGTGTAAATAAATGAGAACAGAGCAAAGTCAGCAAACCAAAAATGCACATGTGCAACTTGTCAGAAATGTTCTCATTGCATCTACATGCCAACAGTAATGCTAAGTGCAGCCATGGAAGGTGCAGGTCAGAACAGTGGGGCGGTATGGCAGGATGGGGGAAATTCGATAGACGACGGAATGGCAAAATAAAGTTATGAAAAAAAGAAAATCACTCACCTTGTGCTCGGCAATGCGGCGAGTGCAAGGTAAGTGGTTTTGATTCATCTTTTTTATTTTAATTTCCCTATTCTGTTGTCTGTCGATTTTCCCCAACCCTGCCCCCCATCGCTCTTGCCTGCCCTGGCCACAACTTGCTAAGTCGAAGGGGCACTTTGTCTATTGCTATTTATCAGTGTTAGGTATATACGCCAGCAGGGCTGGGCCCATGTTTTTGATTCTGGGAATGGGGTTTGCCATTTCCATCTCAAAGGATTCTGGGACTTGTGGTGCAATGTACAGAAGGAGACAAATGAGGCTCTGACTCACTATACTTTTTATACATACTTGGTACAACTTCCATAGCCACAATTATGGTGCAACCCAGGTAGACATTTCATATCCATTTTCTTTTCATCACATTTACCTGGTACCACATTGCGGACATCACTCACATGCTGCCCATAGAGCATGTGGGGGTGTATGGTGTGGAGGACATCCGCCTCTAGTGGGGTGAGATGGAGGCGGGGTCCAGATTGTACACCAGGGAATAATCTGCCCACCTCAATCCTGGCGTAGTTCTCCTTCACCCGCCTCATCTCATCCTGCCACTTCTTCTTTATGTCAATGACAGTGCGGACATCCTTGCCCAATGCTGTGACTGCAGTGGCTAAAATGCTGCCATAGTGCTGCCTTCTGTGTGCCACTGGTGCTGGAAGGGGTAAACCATGGAGCAGTTTGTGGTACTTCACAATAAACTCCAAGATCATGGCAGTCTCCTACTCAGTATAATTTGTCTTCCTTCTCTGGTGTAGCATTTTCTGGCGCAGAGCAGGCAAGCAGGAACTCTATGTGTCCAAACATGGGCCTTGTTTGTGTGCTGCTTTTAAATGGTTTGTAGTGGTGTAAATTGACTGAAGGTGTTGGTGATTAGACTTCCTCTGGCCCACGCGGTGGGATGGTAAGCACTTACTCAGATTTTGAGAATTGAAGACAATGGCCATCCACCCGAGTGCGGAGATTCTGGTCTGGGTGCAAAGATTCCATCCTGGGTGTAGAGATTCCAATCTAATTCCGGTCCAGTTGCAGACATAAAGTTATGACTCGTAAGTGACTTCTGTGAATACCAGAAGTTGTAAATGAATTCTGTGAATACTAAAAGTCGAAAAGTTAGACATTTGGCTCAGATTACCTTTGTGAATCGTCCCCCCTTAAAATCACACACATTGGACCAATAAAGCTATACAAAAACTATACAGTTTCTGAAAGCACTTTCACACAGATTCACATAATTCAGTTCCGTTCAAGTTCTTCAGGCACCTCAATAGTTAGTATGAACATTGCTACCTAGTATACAAGGACACTGAGAATCGCATGTGGTCCCAATAGGTGAGGCCTTGAATAATTCACTGTGCTATAATGTCCGAAATAAAGAATCGTTTGTTCCTTTGTAAGTAACATTACATCTCGAAACAGTTGTTTCAAGCTTTCTTATTCCTAAATTGACTGTGTGAGTGGGACAAAAAAAGATGAACACTTGTTGAAAAGATAGCTGCCTGCTGCACCAATCATTTTGAAATCGAAACCTACATTAGACAATATTAAAAATCAATGCAATCGACTTCACATACATTTTCACTATTGTCTAATATAATACTCTTATACATTAAAGCTTTCTCCTTCCCTTCACACAAAGTATTGCAATGGAGTGTACTGGGCAGCTTTGCACCCTATTGAGTTGAAATCAAATGTAAATTGAAATTTTTTGTGATTGTAAATCCCATTACAAGACTTCATGTGTGCATTGAAGAAGTAATGCAAACATGATGCTAAGTGTTTGAAAATCAGGGACATAATGTGCAGAGCATTGCCCAACCAATTTGTGGGAAAAGGGGTACGCGTGGATAAATCGAATAAGGAGAAAACATTTGCAAATTTAGCGGGCAAACCCCCGTTCAGAGGAGTCAAAATGAGTGTTTAACTTGGACAAAACTAGGTATGGGCAGCATCAGGGGAAACCTGAGAGAATGTTGAGACCAAAAGGTCTTGTGTGTCTGGTCCTTCTAAAGGCGGTCGATATGTGAGAATAATAGACCATATGGTTCCTTTAGAGTTCTTGGGTCTAACAGAGAGCGTCTTGAGAGCAGAATAACAACATGAATCCAATTTAAAGCATTTTAGATTATATTTAGCTGGAAAGACAAGCCCCGCCTCTTTTTTCAGAACGATGTGCATTCAATAGTGTGCAATTAGATGGAGTAATATTATTGAAGATGTCCGTCATGTCCTAAGTGACTCAGGTTTCTGTAAGGCAATATCTAAGTTGTAATCAGTCAAAAAATCTTATGTAGTCACTCAGATTTCCACAGCTAACCAGCAGGTAATTACTAGACAAGGCAAAACATTTCTGAAATTAGTCAAAGGGCGAAAAAGGGGGAGGAGTGGGTATTTTCTCAATATATAAATGAGATGCTTTCAGGACCTCTGCAATCCATTGGTCCCTGATTTGGAAAGGGACTAACTGTGCAAAGTAGCTCCCCTGAAGAGATAGCAACTGAAAAAATACTGAGGAGGGAGAGAAGAACAAAATACACTTCCGGAGACAACACATATTACACATTTACCCTTTATGATTGTTTATTATTTCTAAGGGGGAAATATGCTATATCTTAAATCAGGCATGATGCATTCCCTCCTTAGCTCTCGGCTACCTGCTGCTCAGCCAGAGTGTGTGAGTGTGTGATGTCATAGAGTTAGAATGTTTATGAATGCTTGAGAGATCCGTTGGAGTGAGCAGGCTGAGCTGCAGGAGGCTGCTCCTGGTGGGGCATTGAAGTTACATCCACATGACAAAGGTAGCCTGTAACAGAGACTATGATCTCCTAATAACTTTCTTCATGAAACCTATGTGACCTGCTTACAGAGGATCATTCTTTGATTGCAACAATGTCGACGAGTGAAAACTAACCTACGGATGAACAAGTTTGAAGAAGAAGATCCAGTTTACCTGAAACAAGTGAAAAGATAAGGGAGAGGAAGATAAAGTCTACAAGAAACAAAGGAGATGAAGATAGAGTGACTTCTAAAAGGAAAAAGAGGAAAGAGATTGATGACTGCAGGAAAGAAAAAACGCCCTAAAGCCCCACCAGTGTCATATGCAGTCTCCTGATCGTGATTCTGGAGCTTGGATTACACTTCATCATACAGAGCGGCAGTTACAGATCAGAGGGGGTTTAAGTGTTTAACCTCTTTAATTTGAGATGGCAGCGTTCAATTGGGATCAAATTGCAGTTTTGAGGATGAACATTTACAGTGAGCTGGCTGCAGCTGAAAATACTGCTAAGGTGGATGTGACCGCATGTACCTGTAGCAATTGGACGTTAACTTGCTTAGTTATCTACACTGTTTGGTGATCTAATGCCAATAGACTGTTTTAACCAGCATCCATGCTTGTCACCTTGAAGTGAGTCTTCGGTAGATGTGTGACTGGTAAGCCACAGCATTATTTATTTCATTGGTGGCACGCTGTGTGCCAGTTCGGTGTGCATTATGGCTTATTTGTAAAACCCGCGTGGACTTATGGTGCTACTTCTGTGGTGCTTTGATGCCAACATTTAAAGGAATTTTGCTTATTTTGAATATAATTTCTTGAAAACGCTGGAGAACGCTTGTAGCAATATTGGAATTAATACGGCAGTGCCTGTCTGGATTCAAGCATTGCTTTGTTGTGTGAGGAGCCAATCTTGGCAGGAAATTATTAACGCAGACCATGGTGCCCACTTTATTTATTTTGATTGATTGTGCTTTCAGATGGACTTTGATGTCAATTTCCTATGAGAAGTGGGTCCTTTGTGTACTGAGTGTTTCGGGGGTGGGATCGTTCACTGGCGTACTGAACATTGAGTTATCTGCAATGCTTTGATATGTTGGGTTTGAATAAAGTTGTCAGTAATATTTATAAGGTTTGCATGAGATGTAATTCAGGATAGTATTTATATGGTAATTATATAAATGTAAATTGATACTTGTATAGCGCACTACTCACCCGCAAGGGTCTCAAGGCGCTTGTACGAATACCGCTGTGGAACCCATCCTGGCTTTCCCTGTGAGGTGTCCACTCCTGGGCACCCCCAAGGTGGAGGCCTGGCATCCTTAGCATTGTGGGGGCCGTTGTGGAGATTAAGCAAGCTATTACCCAGAGTTGAGTTGCAGAGTGGGAATCCATGATTGGAATAGGCACCGAGGCGAGAATTATCAGGTCCGTGGAATTTTTGAGCCCAAGACCCGCCGAGGCGGGGAATTGAACCCTGGTCCCGGGCTAGACCTCTGCATCAGGGTCTGCCGCTCTAACCATTGAGCCACACTTCTCCACGTGACTCTTCTATATGGTATATATGCGTGTAGAGTATGTTGCTAAAGTTATGAGAAAGGAGCAATGTTATATTGATGCCAATTATGGAAATTCAGAAATTGTGTTGTGGTGAAAATGCTGTTTGTAAGAGTAGTATTGAGTTTGTAATGTCCTTGGTCCTGCAAGGTTTGTGGGAGAGGTAGCACTCCTTACATTGAGTTCAACTTTATGTAGTACACTGTCAGAATGAGCAAAGGTGAGAGATTCCCTCTGCCTACTGCTAGAGTGAGCATTTGTTATGCATGACTATTGTTTGCCTGCTGTTGTGATGCATGAGTTTGGGTTGAGAGACACCCTTTACTTTGTTTTCTTTGGTCACAAGATGCCCTAGGTTGGGATGAGTGGGGGTCTTTCATCACAAGCTGCCCTAGGTTGGGATGAGTGTGGGTTGAGAGACACCCTTTGCTTTGCTTACTGATGTGTACACAAGATTTCATAGGGTGGGATTAGTGTGGGTTGAGAGACACCCTTTGCTTTGCCTACTGATGTGTTCACAAGATTTCCTAAGTTGGGATGAGTGTGGGTTGAGAGACACCCTTTTCTTTGCCTACTGATGTGTTCACAAGATTTCCTAGGGTGGGATTAGTGTGGGTTGAAATAGACCCACCTTCTGAGTATTTGTAGTGTCCTATATAAGGATGAGCATGGGTTGTACCCTATGCCTACTGTATTTGTGTGTGTGGTTAAAAGAGACCCTTTTATATGCTCTCAAGATGCCCTAAGATGGGTTTGAGTGAGGTTGAAAGATACCTGTTGTTTACTTTTTGGGCTAGAGTCATAATATACCCTTTATGATTGTTTATTATTTCTAAGGGGGCAATTGTGTTATATCCTAAATCAGGCAAAATGCATTCTCTCCTTAGTTCTCTGATATATTGCTGCTCAGTTAGTGTGTGAGTGTGATGTCAGAGTCAGAATGTTAATGTATGCTTGAGCAGGAGGCTGCTCCCGGTGGGTCATTGAAGTTACATCTGCATGACAACGGTGACCTGTGACAGAGAATATTATCTCCTAATGAATTTCATCATGAAAGATATGTGACCTGCATTCAGAAGGTCATTCTTTGATTGAACATGGGGGAATACCTAGATCGTTAATTGCTCTAACACAGGCCACCCACTACGAAAAGTAGTACACTATCAAATAAAAAGAACCCACGCTGCTGTAGCAATTGCAGACAGAGGGAAGCCTTACACTCAACCTTGAGACCCGTGATGGACCGAGGTCAATCCCTATATCATCAGTACCAAAGAAGGAGCTCAAATGCTGAACCCTCAGACTGAGAGTCAAAATTCATACTAAATGCAGAGACTAACCTCCACAATATTGCTAAGAGAGAGGAATTGGCACCCTACAAGTACATTAAAGAGCAAACTTTAAGTCAGTGTGCACAAAAACCAAAACATCATGATGACAGCAATGCTTCAACCTATAACAGCCAAGCACAAATACAGAGTTCTTACAATTGGGACACAAGAGACGCTCCAAAGAAATCTTGCTGCGAGGACACCTCCAGGAAAATTAACTACCTCAAAAATAAGAGCAGCCAGTGTGTGACACTCTGAGGTTCCAATAGAGTGGCTCATGCTCAGTGGAGGACCACTCGGGGAAACTGTGAGCTGGAAAACAGCCAAGGCCTGATCCAGCGCTCTCACCAAAATATTGCACAAATTGACACTATCTACTACCACACAACTTACACTACAACACTAGGCCCATATCAACAATAGAGCGACTGAATCATGAGGTGATAAGATCTAAATATGTTGTTTAAACTATCCACAATAATCAAGACCAGCTTGTCATTTTAGAAAGTTTATTTAAACACATCTAGGAAAACTTAGGTTTTGGTATTTTATTAAACAAGCATTAGAAAATGTCATAAAGAAAGATTTATTCAGCATTAATAAAAAGAGCATAAATCAAGAATTATTATTCATTAGCAGGAATAAGTAAAATTAAGCATTTCCAAAATCCTAACTATCTCTCTGTCTCTACCCTCATCACCTAGTAATAAAGTAATTAATAAAAACTCCTGTCCTCACGTGTAAAGTCCATCAGCATAACATCGTCCTCCAGATTTCTCAAGCGTAAGCCAACTATGTGTTCTCTGAACCTATTCTTATACCCTAAATTAAGCTGAGCTAACTATTTTTCACATTCCAGCAGACGAATTCTAGTTCTCCATTGGCTGAGCCACCTCGTACCACAGTAAACTGTGACACCTCCTTCTTACATGCCCGGGCAAATTCACTAGTCCATTGTTCATTTAGAAGTCTTGGCAGTTCTTCCTTAGGCTGCTACATTTTGTAGCGAAAGCTTCCTTTCAACCTTGAGCCTGTCCGCTCTGAACTCCCGTGGCACGTTAGCAAACGTTAGCAAATTTCTCTAAAGAGTCATCTTTTTAGCAGTTCATTCCAAAACCTTTCAAAATAAAAGCTCAGAGGCTTTTTCCATCCTTTCAGAATTATTTTCACTTGAGCCATTTTCATCAATAGGCCTCTTTTCAAAGAGCGTCAATTTTCTGCGCCACCTCTCCTGCGCCACTTTTAAAAGTGTACTATTTTTCTGCAGCCATCTCTAAGCTTCATTTGTAAAACTATTATATAAACAAACACAAAGAATAATTAATGAAAGAAATACAGTTTGTTCTGTTGCCTCCCATCATTGCTAATAATTAACCCATTAGTCTAAATTACCTAGCAGTAAAGCACAAAATAAAGCAGCATTTTATATCTACCAGTCTTCATAAATCCATAAAACCTTATGTGCACCTAGAATAGTAGAAATGACATCACATAGACAAGGAAAGCAAAATAAGCACATGCCATTATTTCAAAAACAGCTGCTATTAGTTATGACATGACAATAGACAAGATTAATTTATTATTTTCCACATACATAAGAATGCAACATAATGCACATTTATGAGCACACATGTTAGTTTCCCGCGTGTTCTGTGAAAATGCAACTTAAACTAGATTGAATTAGTACACACACAGCACAAATTGTTAGCATTATTAATTTATTTATGGAAGTGTGACTTCGCAAGTTTAAACAGATTTCTGTTTTCTATCTCGCTCCATCAACTCCCTCATCTGGTGAGTAACAAATCACCACACCACCACCCAAAATTTAGCAAAAATTTTATCTAAGATGAACATGATTCAATTTCACCTGTGTTAGTAGTTCTAAAGACTTATCTCATCAGTTTATCTACAATTCTCATATTGAGTTTTAAGAAACCCCTCTAGTTCTATTTCTTTCTCTTGTGTAACATACAACTAAGCTTCAATAAATGTGTTGCAAAAACTATAACTAATAAAGTGTCAGTATCTTGCTTGTCATATTAACTTTAAACTTCTCCTTGTTAATTTCTCAAAGAACAATAACAACCTAAATTAACCAAAGCAGAATTATTAAGAGCATATATATCAGAGACATCTTACAATATCTCTTTAAAATTAGGCATCTTGAATTGCCTTTACAAAAACATGAAAGTAATTTCCTTAAGCTTGCGAGGAAAAATAAAACAAAAATTTTACCTAAATTTTCTAAAAATTTCTAACACCCCCCTTTTTCAATTTTTTTTTTTTTTTTTTTTTTTTACTCTTTAAACCTTCTAACAGTTTTTCTTCGACCTTATGTCACAAATTAATTTTTCAGCTAACAAAATTTCTTCGACCTTGTGTCATCTAACAAGATTTCTTCAGCCTTAGGCCAAAAACAGAAAACCTAAAAAATTTTTTAACAGGTATGTACTTCAATCATTGTCACTTTTGTTTTCAATCTCTTTCTGACTTTCATCATTTACCTCCATTACAGGTATCACTTCTATTTTCTTTCCTCCCTTACTTTTCTTTTCAGAATCTTTTTGACTTGATATCTCATCAATCTGTTTCTTTGATCTATATCTCAATTTGAATTTTAGGCCTTCATTTTCTTCTGGCCAGTTATCACTTTTTCTTAGTAATTTCTTCTTTTGCTTGGTCACATTACATTCTGTTCTCCAAGCTCCTTTTCTGAATTTTCTTATTTGAGAATCTTCATCACTCTCATCAGTTTCAGTGTCAGACATTTTCATTCTGGACTCAGGTACTTCTTTACTCGGCAGCTTCACTCCATTAGGAACATCATCTTTATAGCTGGTACTTGGCAATTAATTTTCTCCTTCAATTACCTTCAACTTCCCAGTTTCAGAATTCTTGTTCCTGCTTTCAGAGCTTCTTTTCTGCTTTTCAATACTCTCCTGGTCTTGAATCACAATCTGATCACATTCTTCTTCTGCTTCTTTTTCTGGCAGATTTCCATCATTTTCTGAGTCTTCAGTCACAACTTTCAAGTCTTCTTCAATCAAGGCTTGTTTTCTTTTCGTGTTCTCCAGATGTCGACCAACCTGTCGATCTTCAAGATCTGGATTCTCTTCAGGCTCTTCTTCAGAATCTGAATCAGCAGTTGTGACACTATTCTCATCAGGATTTTCAGGTGTAGATACACGAAAAGTATGGCCAGTGTCAATCCACCTCTTCAGTCTTTTGCACTTCTCTGCATTTGTTGTGACAAGACTGACTGGCCTCCTTTTCTGCCACCTTGGCACTAGACAATTTCTTTTTAGACAAACCTTTTTCCTGATCCTTTTACCTGGTAACAGATCAAATACTTGCTCTTTTTCTCTTGTTTGTACTTCAGTTTCATCTTCATCAAACACAGAGATCATTTCATCTGATAAATTATTGCAGTTCTCCAAATTGATGCTATCATTGGTAGGCATCATTCTTTTCTCTGGTATGAATGTCTGTCTCATGACCTTGTCCATCATAATATCACGTGGACTTAAATCTGTCTTTTTATCAGTTGTGTTTCTCAGAAACATCAAAACAAGTGGAAGAACATCTGTCCACTTTGTACCTGCAGCTAGGCACATTTTTGCATCTCTGTCTTTTATAGTAACATTCTCATGCTCCTCAACATCTGAAATTTCTATTCTATCTGTACAATGGAGCAATCTGTTTTCAATATGTTTCCTGTTATCTGATAACTTTGCAACAGTAATTTCATTATCATGTCGCATCTGAAATGTTTCAACCCATTTTGTAATCAAATAGAAAATCACAAGAATGTAGCACAGTTTGTCATGCAATGCCATCTCACAGAAATCCATTTGTAATCTAGTCAATGAACCACTCTCCTGTAATTCTGTTCCCAATCTCACAACTGTTCTCTTAATTGTGTTCACTTGCTGACAAGTCAGACACCTCTGGTAAAGAAATTCTGCAATTTTATGGTACATTCTGTTCATGTCAGTAATCATGCTATTTGGTAAAACTACTCTGCCATTTTTGTGTATCCAAATCTCATCCTCATCTCGCTGTCTAAAATCTGTTCTCAACCATGTGTTTCTCAACCATGTGTTTTTCTCCTCATGAGTTGCATCATCTTGTAAGTCTTTGACTACCTGCCATGTTTCAACTACAGCTGTTAGTATTAGTGAACTCAAAGCATGTTCATCATTCATTTTGTATGCTTCACATATCACGACAGCAAACCTTTCTGCAAATTGAATATCATCAATCAACCTTTTAATTAAATTTGCATTTCTGTTAAGTGAACCTGCAGAAGTCAATCTTTCAATCTGTTTATCAATTGTGTCCTTTACTTTGATTTCTTTACTCAAAAGAACATCAATTTTATTCCAACATTCTGGAAGTACATCTATTCTTTGTGGACTGTTTTTTTGTTCTATATTTAATCCTGTATCTGTTTTGTCTATCTGTTCATTAACAAAAATTTGCAATGGCAGTGAAGCCATCTCAATCTCTTGAATCATTACTTGTCGCTGTATTTTTAGCTCTTTATTTAACTCATTTATCTCAGTTTCCTTTTCATTTGACCATAATTTTGACTCATCAGACTGTGTCAAATCAATCAGATCAGTATCAGACTTCTCACTTACCAGAACTGAAGTCATCTCTGTTTCTTGCTGAGTAGCAATCCCTACTAGTTCAATCTCAAGTACAATAGAATAAACCTTTTCAGTTAATGGGACCTTTAAAACTGCGGGATTAGTTTCATCTTTTCTAAGCACAGGGACTATCTCTGTTTCCATAATTTTCATGGACTCCTTTATATCATTTGATGAATTTACATGATCAGAAATATTAATTCCAGATGTACCAAGCATCTCATCATGTTCTTCGGTTGCATTATTTTTAAAAGAAATCTGAGCTGACATTATGTCAATCTGATCTTGGACTTTTGGCGTTACACCAATCTGCTCTAGGGGTCTTCTTGAATTTCTGTTCTGATCCATATTTACAACATTAATTTTACACTGATCAATACTTTCTACTCTGACACTTTTATTATTTACATTCGCTAATTTGGGAATCTTTAATTTACTCTCACATTTAGTAACAACCTTTTTCATTTTCTTATACAAGGAAGACATTTTCTTTAAATAACTTGGTAAATGTACTCTCTAAATTTGCCTTGCAGCGCTTGCCGATCAATTAATTAATTAATTTAACACTATCAGGTGTAGAAAACTTTATAACTCGGTCAATTTAATATATTTCCCCTAATTTACCTGTATTACTAAATTTAATTAACCTGAAAAGAAAAACATGAATTTGCAAAAACAGTAGCAACGCAAAATATTTATTTATAACAATAAATACCAACATATAATCACATGTGTTTTAAATGTACTTATTTTTCAATTACACACCTTCTGCAACATATACCTGTGGAAAAAGAAAACCTAATCTGTTTGCCTTAATTTAAATATAATAATTTGCTGTAAAAACTTTTAGACTCCTTTAACAATAATTTTCGTTCAAATTTGCTTTCCTAAATTCTCAATTTTAATTTTTGGGCAGTAAAATGTAAACTAACTAAAAACACTAATAGAAATAATCTAATCAATAAATTAAAATTAATGATAAAAACAAAGCTCCAGACATTAGAGCTAGTAATATAAAAGCTTAAATAGTTTTTTTGTTTTTTTTAAGAAACTCTGGGCACTAGCGCTAATGAAATAATTAGTATTAGTCCATATCAGTACAATAGAAGTTTGGACTAATCAGCACGACTGCTATAACTCTTAGCTAATTATAGTGTTTCCCATCAGTCAATCACAATCCTGCAATTGTGATACTCAGCCAACCACAGCACAGCTTTTACTGTGACACGTATCACCACTGCTGTAGTCTTCCTCCCCTTCGTGTAAACATCAGCTCTTGACAATCTCCCTCTTTAATAGCGCGGCAAGCAATCGTTTCTTCTTCAATTATATTTACTATACAATAGCATCGCCTATCAGCTAGTCTCTTCTCTATCGGTAAAGTTCCAGCCGATCACACAACGCGGCTTCGCTGTGATTTGCCAGATTTCCCAGCCAATCACAGCTCTCCCCTCAATGCCTCCTCCAATCACATCACTATCACTGCTTGCTCTATACTGCCTTACAGTCTTTTTCTCTTTTCTCGTGATACCTCAGCCAATCACAATGTCGCTCTAGCTGTTAATCTCTCTCTTTCTCTCGCGCTCTAAACAGTATACAACAGCGCATTAAAGATGGAACTGAAACGGGGATTTATCTCTTTATTATTCGATGACACTTTGCAAAATTTCCAGGCAGTAGTGAGCATTAGTCAACCCAAGCGCAACTACTTTAAACACAGAAATGCTCACCAACGAATCACAGCGTAGCTCCGCTATGACACGACGGCACTTTAACCAATTAGGGCACAGTCTTGTTATTATGTTACGATACTCTGACCAATGAGAGCGCGGTCGCTTCGATGCTCACAACTGCTGTACCCCTCCTTAGGAAGTGAATTTTTAACACAGCGCGCAATCGTTTTTATTTAATTTATTTTATTTATGCAATTTTTTGTATATTTACTAAACTTTGGGACACTTTCTCGGCAAACAGTGGTGACCCTAATCATCCAATTACAATTCCCACTCGAACCTCAACCAATCCGGTCGCGGCTCCCTTATGATGCTACGACGTCATCCACCAATCAGTATACAGCGGCTCTAAAGCACGGTAACGCGGACCTTTCTCTTAATAAGTTTGAGAAAGCAGCAGTGAACTGTAGCTCAATGCATATAAAGCATTTGCTACTAATACCAAGTCAACATTAATCAAAAGTAAAGAAACATTAAAATTGTTATTACTAATTTTACAAAGCCTTAACCAATAAGGTCGCGGCTTCTCTAGTGACACTGCGCGTTACTAACCAATGGGTGCGCGGCTTCGTTATGACACGACAGCCTTTTCCAACTCGCCTTTCGTGTGACACCCACAAAACTCGGCAACTAACATACACGCTGCCGTGACACTCTCGTCAATTAATGAAAATAATGTACAATGCTCACCAACCGCATGTAGCACTGTAGTGATAAGCGCAATTTTAAACTGAACGGGAACACTTTCAAATAATTATTAATACAACAGTGCTACAGCCAATCACGGCACAAAGACACCTCAACCAATCAGGAGCGCAGCCTTGTCATGACGCTACGGCACTCTATCCAATGGGAGCGCGGCGGCTGTGACGTAGGCAGCCGCTGCGGCCTGCAGCTCTCCCCTTCGCTGCTCACTCGACAAACGGCCCCTCCCTCACTAAATGTATTTTAACAAAGCGCGCTACTCTTATGACACGCTTTTCTTTAAAACAACAGCGTCGTTGTAACGAAGAAAATCAAAACGGTCATTCTTTTCTATTTTCACTATATATCGGGTATCAGTTCATGTAGATAGCTTATCCACTAGGACATGCTCCTTACTTATGTTATTAACTTGGGGACATTTACTAAATATAAATTTCTCAACAGCCAATGGTGACTCGCATTCGCCAAATTAGAACACAACACAGAAACGCTCTACAGCCAATCATAAAGCTGCTTTTCACGACGTTTTAGCCAATCAGGGGGCAACTTTTCTATGACACGCCGGAACTTTCAGCCTATCAGAGCGCGGTAGTTCTGACGCAGACTGCAGCTGCGGTTTCAGGCTCTCCCCACACGTTCTCACTCGCAAAACCAGCCCCTCCCTTACAATTTTCGATCGGGGCACATTTTAATGGTTAAAAATAGCGCGCAGTGCTTTTAAGTGCATTTAAACACTGCACAACATCTAAAAAAGTCTTAGAATGATACAGACTTTATCCTGAACTTTCCTAAGTACCTTAATTTTGGTACAATTTAGTAACTACATAAAACGAACTCATCTGTCTGCTTCTCTAAATTAGGATAGTTTTACATGCATTCAAGTATTCACACTTCGGAATAGTCGACGCTATTCTCATTAAGAATATTTTCCATTTGCCAGTACAGTAATCTTTTTACTCTACCCTTCTAACAAGTAAAATATGAACTCATTTCCCTCTGAACGCACAACTAAGTGACTGTTCGAAAGTTCCACTTGAACATACCTTACAAAACAATCACGCACTTTCACACGGAAAAATACCTAACTTCAATCACACATGAAATCCGTACAGGACTCTCACCTGTTTATAGAAATCATGATGCACCGTTAGCAAAATAACACCGTTATCCGTACAGGACTCTCACCTGTTTATAGATATAAAACATGTACCCCTACAGGACTCTCACCTGTTTATAGATAATCATGCACCGACATTACTCTACCCTTCACTCAAGCTTGAATATAACTAATACTCTTATCACAGTGAGTTTTACAACAGGCGCTTTGTCCCTATTCTCATGCTGCTCTAATTTCTTAGATAACCCTCACTATACAACATTCACACCTAGCCCTAACATGTGTTGCACGACCACAACACGGTGTTGCACGACCACAACACGTGATACACGGCGATATCACTTGTAATACACGACCATATTACTTCTGAAGCAGAACAAACTATACCGGTACAACTCACATATAGCACAAAATAAACAAACTTAACATGTGTTAAAATTTAATCCTATGAATTTACCAACATATATGTATCATGCATGTAACATGTATGTCAAAAACAACATATATAAACCATCCTCTGCTACCATGAAATTGATCCAGCGCTCTCACCAAAATATTGCACAAATTGACACTATCTACTACCACACAACTTACACTACAACACTAGGCCCATATCAACAATAGAGCGACTGAATCATGAGGTGATAAGATCTAAATATGTTGTTTAAACTATCCACAATAATCAAGACCAGCTTGTCATTTTAGAAAGTTTATTTAAACACATCTAGGAAAACTTAGGTTTTGGTATTTTATTAAACAAGCATTAGAAAATGTCATAAAGAAAGATTTATTCAGCATTAATAAAAAGAGCATAAATCAAGAATTATTATTCATTAGCAGGAATAAGTAAAATTAAGCATTTCCAAAATTCTAACTATCTCTCTGTCTCTACCCTCATCACCTAGTAATAAAGTAATTAATAAAAACTCCTGTCCTCACGTGTAAAGTCCATCAGCATAACATCGTCCTCCAGATTTCTCGAGCGTAAGCCAACTATGTGTTCTCTGAACCTATTCTTATACCCTAAATTAAGCTGAGCTAACTATTTTTCACATTCCAGCAGACGAATTCTAGTTCTCCATTGGCTGAGCCACCTCGTACCACAGTAAACTGTGACACCTCCTTCTTACATGCCCGGGCAAATTCACTAGTCCATTGTTCATTTAGAAGTCTTGGCAGTTCTTCCTTAGGCTGCTACATTTTGTAGCGAAAGCTTCCTTTCAACCTTGAGCCTGTCCGCTCTGAACTCCCGTGGCACGTTAGCAAACGTTAGCAAATTTCTCTAAAGAGTCATCTTTTTAGCAGTTCATTCCAAAACCTTTCAAAATAAAAGCTCAGAGGCTTTTTCCATCCTTTCAGAATTATTTTCACTTGAGCCATTTTCATCAATAGGCCTCTTTTCAAAGAGCGTCAATTTTCTGTGCCACCTCTCCTGCGCCACTTTTAAAAGTGTACTATTTTTCTGCAGCCATCTCTAAGCTTCATTTGTAAAACTATTATATAAACAAACACAAAGAATAATTAATGAAAGAAATACAGTTTGTTCTGTTGCCTCCCATCATTGCTAATAATTAACCCATTAGTCTAAATTACCTAGCAGTAAAGCACAAAATAAAGCAGCATTTTATATCTACCAGTCTTCATAAATCCATAAAACCTTATGTGCACCTAGAATAGTAGAAATGACATCACATAGACAAGGAAAGCAAAATAAGCACATGCCATTATTTCAAAAACCGCTGCTATTAGTTATGACATGACAATAGACAAGATTCATTTATTATTTTCCACATACATAAGAATGCAACATAATGCACATTTATGAGCACACGTTAGTTTCCCGCGTGTTCTGTGAAAATGCAACTTAAACTAGATTGAATTAGTACACACACAGCACAAATTGTTAGCATTATTAATTTATTTATGGAAGTGTGACTTCGCAAGTTTAAACAGATTTCTGTTTTCTATCTCGCTCCATCAGGCCTCAAAAATATGCAGTGGTATTACCTTGTCAAGGGAATGCAAGCAACAATGGGCATGATGTCCCATCAAATGCATGAAGGACAGAAATCTGTCACCCAAGACAGATATTGGATACCATATCACCCTCAAATAGCACACGATTACATTAAGAACATTCCTGTCATGAAACCAGTCCAGCAGATCCTCCCATGTGGAGAAAAGTGAAATCCAGAATTTAAAAGACGAAAATGTGTTGAGAAGGTTCTTGGCCTCCAAGTATGTGGACAATTGGGCTGGTACCATTTCCAGGTGACTGCGATAATAGTGGCCATTTGTGAGTTGGTTGTGTGAGTTGTTGTTGGAAGCTCAAGTTCGTAATTCTTTTATAATTGCCTTAATCACTGATGCCATACGCCCAGGTGGTGAAGTCTCCCAAGGTGACGGCCCTGTTAAATAGTGTGAGTAAAGGCTGAGCAATGTTGGTAATGTTGCTTTATTGGGATGGGTGGTTCATCTTCAAAGAGTAGTTTACCAGGATACATGCAGAAGTGGCAAATTTACTAGCAGATGCTCAAATGAGTGGTGTAGAAGGCCTTAAATTGCTTTGCAAGTGCTATCAAGAAAGGTCAGTGAGTTAAAGACTCACCTATGACATTGATGTCACATTCACGTAAAAAATCCGAACCCAGGCATAGCCAGGTGACCATTCCATCTTTCTGAAGATAATTAGTAACTCGATTAAACACTTCATAAAAATATATATATTATTAGATGAGTGAGTTATAGTACATAAAGACTACTTCCCCACCTTGACTCCCTTTCTCTGGTCCCAAACAGAATTTGGAAGTTACCAGACATGATGTCTTCTGTGTTAGGATATGAGGAGCCTGGAAACCATATCTTGTTTAAAGGGAGGAGGTAGGTGGTCTTCAACATAGATGCTGCTAGTGTATCTTGTGTTGATGGCTGATATTGTGGGTGTAGTATGCTTAGTAACTGTCTCTTTAATTTGTGCATTCTCATTAGAGAGTTTCTATGATTCTATCCTCTTACATTCTGTCCCTCCATGACGGTTGCTGTTGGTGTACCCTTGCTCTAGCATCTACCGTCGTGGGCTCCCTTTTCTTCTATACTTATTGGAAATAAACCATACTGCTGAATTACCGAATCCTGAGACTTATTGTCGGTGTTACCCCATGCTACATTTTGGTACCAGGAGTGGGGTAGGAAATTTTATTTTACCATGTTGTTCTCTTTTGGATCTACACTTCTGGATCATTGAACTTTACTAATCCTTGGAGCCCACAGGCATATTGTCTCGACCACCGTGGAGTTACTGTACATATTCCTCAAGGTGGGTCAGACTGAATTCACTAACTTTATTTGTTAAATTGTACTTACGACATCTCCTCGAGACCTTCACAGTTTGTACCACTAGAAATTTTCAAAACCTAACATTCTTGTACCTATGCGTCACAAACATCTTCCTCAGCATTTTTCCTTCTACGCTGCCGAACCGCAAAGATCTGTGGGAGCAGCGCTTCATCATCACGATTCGCTAAGCATCTTGGGAATGACGCGCTTACGTCATACGTTGTCCACCATTTTGAATGAACTTTGAAGCCTCCGATGTCTTTTCTGCGGAGTTTCGTCAGTACGATCCTTCGGTAAACGGTGATTCGCACACCAATTACTTTAACTTTGGAAATATTTTCACATTTACATTTCGGTGCAATACTTTGTTCGAACTATGATTCGCACACCTCGTATTGCAACCTCTACATCTCTGGACGCTGTGTTTTTTCTACAGTAAGTTTGCTGTTCGTTCATTTATTTATTTAGTTTCCTTTTCATTTCATCCTCACTATTTTATTTAATTGATCTTCATGGCTACTGCTCAAGGTGTCATACAATCATCACCCTTCCTACAAAAACCTGGTAAACCAGAGTTAAAATGGTCTGAGTGGTTGAAAGACTTTGAGAACTATCTAACTGCTATCGATGCCGAAGACTATTCTTCCACGAGGAAATTAGCTTTATTAATCAATCGTCTTGGAGCTTCTGGTCGCAGAGTTTTCGTAAATCTTCCCCATTTTCCTCCACCTGTCTCAGAAGATGCCATATGGAATGTATATTTAGAAGCAAAATTACATATGGGGAAACAATATCCTGACTCAACGAGTGTCTTACTGGAAAGATTCAATTTTGCAATGTGCAAACAGTCGCCAGATAAATATGTTGAAGACTATATTGCAAATTTAAGGGTTTTGGCTGAAAAATGTGATTTCGGTGCTAGTGTTGATACATATATAAGATATCGATTTGTGTTTCATTGCCTTTCTAAAAAATTAATTCAAGAACGCCTACTTACCTCCATTAATCCTACTTTGGTCGAAACAATTGACTTAGCAAAAAGAATAGAAAGGTTAATCGTTACGTCCAAAGTTCTAGCCAGCAACCAACATACTGGATTTCCTGCTCAGACAAATTATCAAACCAATCCCTCTGACACTTCTCAAACTATGAATTTTGTAGCTGAAAATAATACTGTGTATGCTATTAATCCTAAACAAAGTTCAGATAGAAGATTTTATCAAAATCAACTTACTAAAACTCAACTCGTATGTTTCCGTTGTGGATTTAGGAACCACATAGGCAACAACCCTACGTGCCCTGCTTTAGGGAAAAGATGTACCAAATGCCAGAAATTTTGACATTTTTACAATGTTTGCAATAAAAGAAGTATACTTCTGTTAATAGCAATTCTAGACCCAGAATAAGCAATATCTCAGTGCTGCTCGCCAGCCGTGGACTTTGTCGAGGAAGCTGCCCTGTGATTACCCGTGCCCCTGAACTTGCCTGGATATTGTTGGGAGCAGGCTGCGGAGTGTGAGGACAGGCGTGGGACTGCGAGGCCCAGCATCCTGAGCGGCTTGCCACTCGCCGCAGCTGGAGCCTCTTCCTGCCCCGCCTCCCTGCAGCATATTACGGCTCGCGGCCCACGCTCCGCGGGAGCCGCTCGCCAGCCGTGGACTTAGTCGAGGAAGCTGCCCTGTGATTTCCCGTGCCCCTGAACTTGCCTGGATATTGTTGGGAGCAGGCTGCGGAGTGTGAGGACGGATGTGGGACTGCGAGGCCCAGCATCCTGAGCGGCTTGCCACTCGCCGTAGCTGGAGCCTCTTCCCGCCCCCGCCCCCGCCTCCTCCTACTTAGCTCCATCCACACCCGCGCACGCGGAACGCGCGCGGGCGGGCTAGTTCTAGCCCGTTACAGACCGTGTAGGACCGGACCGGGCCTACCCTCTTGGCCTTGATTTGCAGGAGGAACTCATTTCCGCTACGGGACCAAGGTTGGTGTGAACTTAAACCATGGCGGGTCGAGAGACAAGGAGTAAGGCTACAGCTTCAAGTGTCACGATTGCAGGTACATTGGACAGTTTCCTGATCAGAACGAACTCTGTTCTTTCAAAAGAAATAGCCGTGGTTAAGAGTCGTCTCTCACAAGGCATGGACAGACTCAGGAGATCCTCTCTAGGTCTAATAGCTAGTGCTAAAACACCAGAAAGGGGGGGGGGGCTCCCACAGCCCTATTGGATAGTATTGATCAGTTGCAGACATAAAGTTATGACTCGTAAGTGACTTCTGTGAATACCAGAAGTTGTAAATGAATTCTGTGAATACTAAAAGTCGAAAAGTTAGACATTTGGCTCAGATTACCTTTGTGAATCGTCCCCCCTTGGAAATAGCACAGGAGCTGCTAGGGCTCCTCTTCCGACCACTCCTGAAGTGATAATAATACCACCATCTCTGGCTATTACCAGCGCGGGGATAACAGAGGGCGGGCTGACTCCTACATGTAGACAGTCGCAGGGGGTGAGGGAAGGGGCCGTGCCCAAGAGGAAACGCGGCGCTCAGGCGAAGGGGGGGAACAAGGCGAAACTTGACAAGGGTCCCGAAGTAAACCAGTTGTTGGCACAAGCCGAAAGCACAAAAGCAATTCCCATAATTACTGTTGACACCAATGTATGCCACCAGGACCCTGTGACAACCCTGCCCACTGCATTTATATTCGGGGATAAGACGCAGGCAGGGACAGACAACCTGATCCCTGCGTTGTACCCCACCCTGAAATCTCTCCTCAACCCTCTGGTGGACAGATTAAAATCTATTGAGCGTAGACTTTCAACTATTGAACTGGCCACCAGGGAGATGATGAACCATCTTAAATTAGCTCCTACTGTACAACAGGGCCAGGATGCTGGTGGGGGGGGTTCCTCCAGCTGTCGTGCTCACGCCCACCACAGACCAGCCCCCAGCAAATAAACCTGTGATAGCACAGGCACCATCAGGTGCGCCTAGCATTAAACCCCATAGAACTACTGCCATGGGGCGCATGGAGACCGTGCGCCCCAAAGCAGATGGGGACCGTATAAGGTGGAGCAAGGCAGTTAACTTGCCCCCGGAAGCGGCTCCCTTAGTAGTTGTACTAACTGGTATTCCTGAGCTTAGTGGCTCTACCCCAGAATCATTCTCATCCTTAAAAAATAAGGTGGTTAGTTGGTTGAACATACACAGACCGGCCCCACCACATCAGCCAACCAAAATTGTTATGGTCAGAAGGGTTCCGTGGGTGGGCTCATCAACCAAACATATAAAGGGGGATTGTGTCCTGGTTAATTTTAGGCACCCAGGTATAGTTACACATATCTGCAACTGGGTGGAAGACACAGCTGGTACTACAATCCAGACCCGCCCATTGTCCTTCTTTTATCCACCTCCAAGCTACCCAGTTCCTAGTTGGTGTGAAGAAGGGTGGACTAGGGTGGGTGCTAGGAGCTTCACTGCAGGGTATAGGCACAATCACTACACTACACCCATGTACCCCAACTATTTCCATGCCAACAGGTTCAGTTCTCTGGACCAGGTTGACTGCTCGTAAGGGGAAAAAGATTGGGAAGACGGGATGGCTCAGTAAGTCACAAAAATTTACAGTCCACCCTGGTTCAAAGGAAGAGGTTGAATATTGTTTTGGGGGATCCGCAGGTGGAACCGGGTGGGCTTATGTCTGTATCGCCTGAAAGGGGAGGCGGCAACACCAACTCAGTGCTCTTGTTAAATGGGGAGAGGGACCACATTATGCCATTTACCCAGGCTATTGCCGGTAAAACATCTCTTAAAATCCTGTCATGGAACAGTGCAGAGCTACACAACAAACTGGCCTGCCCAGATTGGGGTGCCTTCATTGACTCAAGCGATGTTTGTTTCTTCCAAGAAACTTGGGCAAGAGCGGTTTTGCATCCTTCTCTATATCCGCAAAGTGGGGGGGAAAGGGAAGGCTCTCGAGGGGGCTGACAATCTGGGTGAAAGCTCATCTGGGGTGCAGCGCCACGACTCTGGAGACATCATCGGAGGATGTACAAAGCATCCTACTGGCTTGGCCGGACGCCTCCAGACTTGTTTTGGTGAATGTTTACTCCAGACCTGTCAGCCCCACAGCGGAGTCCAAAACCATCGAGGAACTTTCCTTGTTCCTATCTAGGATCCCCCAGGGGGCCACTCTGGTGATAGGTGGTGATTTCAACTCCCACTTTGAGCCATTGAGTGATCTGATGGATGGTGCTATTCTAGAAGAGGATAATCATTGGAAAATCCCCCCGGTGGCGGGTCCCAAGCCTAAGTCATGGGCACCGCTGGCAGTACAAATGCTAGCCATGACACTAAACCACTCAATAGGGCATGTAATGGCCGTGCAGGCTCGGACATACCAGAAAAACATACCTACAACAAACTGGGCCAAGAGGCTCGATTGGATTATATATTCGTCGAAGCCTGTGCATGGCACAAAGTCATTGACTTTAATGTGGTAGCCAGGGCCGAAAGTGACCATAATCCTCTGGTCTTAAACTTCCTCTGCCCTGGCCGCTCTAAAGATAGCCCCAAGGGAGGGAGAGGATCTGATAACTGGGCGCTCTTGTCCAGTAACAGACGAACAATCAGATGGGACAGGGCAGTAACCCGCCCTGAGTTAGTGGCTCATATATACGCAGAAGTAGCTACAGCACTGGAAGCTGTGATTGCCTTGACCCCGGACCGGACTTCGGATTCAGTATCCACCAAATTTGGTGTAGTCCATCAGAAACTGACTAAAAGGGTAGCCGAGATTTTGAACCCTGCGGGAAATGGGAAAAATCCAGGTAAAAAACCTACCTGGTTCAACCCAGCATACAGAAGGGCAAAATCAGAGCTCATTAACGCACTGAAACTTAGCCATAATAGTGCTCTGATCAAAGAAAAAAGGGCTGTGTACAGGAAGCTAATCCACCACGCTAAAGCAGAATGGGAGGTGGATCATTGGGCCAACTTAACATCGAGTCTGGCCTGAAGAGACGCCCGGAAATTTTGGCAAATTGTAAATACTGGGTCTGCAGAGCAAGCTGAGGCTGTGGCCCCTAACGTAGCCGCCGAGGTGTGGGAAGTGCATTTTCGTACTCTCTACTGGGCAGACGCCTCAGAGGGCGCACTGTTTTCGATGAGCTCAGTCCCTAACATCCAGAGAGGAAAAACAGAGTACGAGTTCACCGTGGGGGAGGTGGAGACAGCTATCCTTAACCTTCCCTCAAACAAAGCTCCGGGCCTGGATAAATTACCAGGCGACCTTCTAAAACATGACCCGGTGGTATGGGCCCCTTATTTGATGGCTATTTTTAATGCCATATGGGGTGGTATGGAGGTACTTGGTACTTGGCAGGGGGCAGAGATTGTCCCTATCTTTAAGAAGGGCTCACCCCTGCTCCCTGCCAACTACAGGCCAATCAGCCTCATTGACGTGCCCCAAAAACTTTTTGCACGACTGATCCTAAATCGTCTTTCAGACTGGATTGAGGAGTATTCCATTTTAAGTCCCTTCCAGGCAGAGTTTAGGAAAAAAATTTCCACTACGGATCAGATCTTCCGGTTATACATGCTTTACTGGAAAACTGTCAAGATTGGGGGTGGGTCACTATACACCATCTTTGTAGACCTATGTGCGGCATTCGATCTGGTCCCACGCCAGAAGCTGTGGACTGTACTCCGGGAGCTTGGTATTCCTCCCCCACTCCTGAACATGTTAATACGACTTCATGCTCAGAACTATGCACAGGTCAGGTGTGGTAGCAACGGCTCACTGACACCTCGATTCCCCGTTGGCAGGGGGGGTAAGACAGGGGTGTGTCTTGGCACCTACCCTGTTCTGACTCTATGTCAACGGGGTAATCGCACACCTGGACGCTGTACATGATAGTGACGCCTCAAAGCTTGCAGGGTCCCGAATTGCAGCGATCATGTTTGCAGATGACACGCTGCTCCTATCTAAAACTCCCATGGGTATTCAACGTGTCTTGGATGGGTTTGTCTCCTTCTGTAAAGAGCGGGGTTTGGAAATTAACACCTTAAAAAACAAATATATGATCTTTAACCCCCCCACAACTACACGTCTAAACCCCATGATAGATGGTGTTAGTTTAGAAAGGGTCCACACCTATGACTATCTCGGGCTTACCCTCAATGAATCATTCACCTGGGTCCAACATCAACTGAAACTGCATCTTAAGATGACCCAGATAGCTGGAGGCCTACTGAAACTCTTGAGTAAATCATCGTACAAACCGATTGGTCCCCCATTAGAAGTCTATAAACTGCGGGCGCGTGGGGCAGTGTCCTACGGGGCCGAGTTGTGGGGTTACAAGACTAGCTCAGCAATAATTGTTGCAGAGAATAGATTCTTGAGGCAAGTGACAGCTCTGCCCGTGTGTACCCCACTAGTGCCGCTAAGACTAGATCTTGGCATCAGACCTATCGAGGAGGAACTGGCCCTCAGACCTCTAACTTTTTGGAGGAGACTCTGGGTTACCCCAGAGCTGTCTGAATATAGGCAAGAGTTAAAGGAAGTACTGGGCTTGCCTAATGCGGGTAGGCTTCCCTGGTTAAAATATGTTAGGAAGGAATTCGAGAAGCTTGGACTTGCTTCAATGTGGTTAGACCCGGAGAATAACTGCGCTGGTATTTCACGGAAACAACTGGTCCAGCTGTTCAGGGAAAACCGCATGGCTCACTTAACATCAAGCACCCAAGTGGGCACTCTTTCAGCCAGGTTTCTATTGATCAAGGACTCCTATTTTTTGGAGCAAGTCCTGGACGATATCAGCCCTGCTGCTTCGAGGAAGCTATTTCTCCAATGGCGCCACGGTTCGCTACCTTTTAGCTCTCTTACGTCTGATTGGTGTGCACTATCGCCGAAGAATTGCCCAGGGTGCACTGCAGTTGTAGAAAATGAGGTGCATGTTGTTTTCTTCTGTCCTGCTTACTCAAACCCGAGACGGAGGTGGATTATCCCAAGATGTAAAAACTTGGGGACAGCCCACTGCCTTCAGGCGTTTAGAATCCTAAAGACGGATCTCTCTCCGGTTGTGGTCTTCGCTGTCACAAAGTTTTTAACAGCAATGTGGAACATCAGAAGGGTACTTGTGGCTAACCTATAAATCAGGACATAGAAGGTACACAATAGAATTCTACTGGGGGTGGAATCCGAATTTACAGGCCAGGCCGGTCATTTGTTTGTTTGTATTGGAAATATACATTGTTATGAAATGGTTTTTTCTTTACTGTCTGTTTCACATTTTATTGTATTATTTTAACTATTTTATTGCTGTTTTTTGTCGAAATAAAGATTGTTAATAACTAAAAAAAAAACATCTCAGTAGATTTGCCTGAAACACAAGACTGTACTTCTCAGTTCCCAAATATGGTTGGTACTATTGATGTTCCTGAATTTTCCAACAAACCCATCAAAGATCCATTTGTGGATATCACTATTGATAACAATGTTATTCCTAGTATGGCTGATTCAGGTGCACCTTTTACCATCCTTGCTGATGTCACGTTCTATGAGTTATGGCCTGACAAATTTCCACTTAATGCTACTGATATTAATCCAAAAGCATTTGGGGAGCAAGATATCGACCTAATAGGAATCTTGTGGGACATACTTACATGTCTAGGCAGATCAATTAAAACCAAGATTTATGGTGGCAATCAAAGAGAGAAATATAGTTGGATGGAAGGATCTTGGCCTATTAGGCATCATTTTACGTCCTGGACAGGATCCTCCCATAGTATAAGGTGAATTACCTCCAAACATTTTATCTATCAATGATGAGATTCCTGTTATTGATACATTTGTAGCGGATTTTCCTGAAGTGTTTAAGAATTGAGTTGGAAATGTTAAGGGTTTTGAACATAACATAATATTGAAAGATAATGCTACTCCCATTGTACACAAAGTCAGACCTATTCCCATCAGTGTCAGAGAAGATCTTAAAACTCTCCTTTCCAATATTCAAGCTGATGGTATTATTGCACCCATTGATGCCTCTGAGTGGGTTTCTCCGGTAGTTTTGCGGGAAAAAAAATGGTGATTTAAGATTGTGTGTTGACCTAAGGTCCCTCACCCAGAACATATTAGTTGACTGTCACCCGTTGCCGCATATACATGAAATGCTAGCCAACATTGGTACGTTGAAATTTTTCTCTACTATTGACCTACACTCAGCTTACCACCAAATTCAACTTTCACTTGACTCTCAACCACTTACAGCTTTTGTTACGCCATTTGGTGCATTTAAATATCTAAGATTGCCACTTGGTCTTGCATCGGCTGCAAGTGTTTTTCAGAAGCTGATGGACAATATTTTTGGGGATTTGAGTCAAGTGCAGGCATTTCCAGATGACATCTTAGTACATACAGAAACCAAAGAAGAACATTTAACTATCCTCAGTAAAGTATTTTCAATTTTACAAAATAAAGGTATGACTATTAAGGCCAACAAGTGCAATCTACTTGTTTGTGAAGGTGAATACTTGGGCCACTTAATTTCTAGCGATGGTTTCAAGCCTAAATTTTGTAATTTCGAAGCTATACGCAATGCACCTCCTCCCTCAGATAAAGATGCTTTGCGATATTTCTTTGTGAATACTACGCAAGATTTGTTCCTGGCTAAGCTCAACTAATACAACCGTTGAGATGTTTACTTAAGAAGGGGTGCAAATTTGATTGGTCTACCAACCTGCAAGAAATTTTTGAGAAAGTTAAACTTCTAGTTATCAATGCTCCTGCTTTGCAACCTTTTGTTCCCAACGCCAAACCTTTTATATCAGTAGATGCCAGTCAAAAAGGGTTGGGAGCAGTTTTTGGACAATGGTTGGATGGTAAGGAAAGTACCATTGCTTTTGCTTCTCGTGCTTTAAACACAGCTGAATGTAGTTATAGTTCAATCGAGCGAGAAGCACTTGCTATTGTTTGGGCTGTCCAGAAATTTAAATCCTACATATGGGGTGTTCCCTGTGAAGGATATACAGACCACAAACCATTGGTGTCTTTGTCATCTGGGAATGGTTTAGGCAAATCGTCTGCAAGATTAGTAAAATTACTTTCCAAGTTACAGGAATACAACTTAGTCCTTAAATGCATTCAAGGAGGTAAAAATGTATGTGCAGACTGCCTTTCTCGCCTACCACTTCCTAATAATAGTGAAGGCGAGGACAGTTCTCACACTGATTGTGTTGTTGGTTTAATTGATGCTGTTGCTTTGTGTTCCAATAATATTTCCCAAGATGAATGGGCATCTGCAATGGCAGATGATGAAACTCTCAAAAAGGTAGAAATTTTCATCAGAACCAAATGGCCGACCACTAAAAAACATGAATGACGAATTGAAATCCTTTGCACAAGTTAGCGAAAATTTCATTTGAAAATGGAATTTGTATCAGAAATGGGTTATTTGTTTCTCCCACTTCATTAAGAAACAAAATCATTGCTATAGCTCATGAAGGCAATTTGGGCATTACCGCTACTTGAAAAAAATTTTTTAACGATCTATTGGTGGCCAAACATAGACGAACATGTGAATTTCTTTATTGACAATTGTCCCACTTGTAGTGTTTCAGGTAAGCACTGGAAAGTTAACAAAAAACCTTTATATCCTGTGCCATTTCATGATGTACCTTGGAATAACATTGCTGTAGATTTTTCAGGCCCTTTTACACTACCTTTAGAAAAAAGATTCTGTATTGTTGCCATTGATTACCATTCTAAATGGATCTACTATTTTTTGTACAAACAGCAATTTTTATTACAGTCATCAACTTTCTTCAAAACATCTTCAAAATTGAAGGCACTCCCAACTACATTGTTACTGACAATGGTCAATATTTTATTTCAAATCAAATGGTCAGTTTCTTTCAATCTAATGAAATACAACATCTCAGAGTTGCATTATATAGCCCATCTTCAAACGGCCTTGTTGAGAGGGCTAATCGCTTCATCAAGGAAGGAGTTCAAACTGCTCTTTCATCCAATGTTGATGTTGCTGAATTCTTACAAAACAAAATTTGGGCATACCTTAATACTCCTCATTCAACTACTAATATCACACCTTTCAAAGCTCTTCGAGGCAGAGAAGCCAAATCCAAACTCTTGCCTAAATGGTTCAGCAAACTTTCGGTTGGTCAAAGCATGGAAAAAGAAAGAAGTACTGCGACTGATCTACAAGTCACTAAAGAATTTTTTGCCAATAAACAATCTCTTCAAAAGAGATTTTTTTGATGGCAAAACTAAATGTGGTGGTTTTGATTTTAATGTCAATCAATGATTGGGTTCTCATTAAGAAACCTTTCAAAGTGTGTAAAGGTCAATCTAGGTTCACCCTACCTGTCGGTGTCAATAAAGTCACCAAATCTTCTGTTTTACTTGATAACAGGGGTTAGTGGAGTCAGAACAATGTAATGAAAATTTCTAAATCTCAAGTTGGTATTTTCAAAAAAACATACTATAATAGAGAATTCGAAAACAATTCTGATTTTACTTTTGGCCCTGGGTTTGATTTCAATAATGTTCAAGCTGACACTTCAATTCCATCTACTAATTCTTCTCAATATGACTGAAGTGATGTTCTACTAAATTCAAATGTTTCTGATGATAGCGGTGTTGTTCATAACCATCGTGTTCACAGATTACCCATCAAATTTAAAGATTATGTCTTATATTAATTTTGTGTTTATTGGGGGGGCATGTAGTATGCTTAGTTTACTGTCTCTTTAATTTGTGCATTCTCATTAAAGCGTTTCTATAATTCTAGAGTCTTACATTCTGTCCCTTCATGAGAGTTGCTGTTGGTGTACCCTTGCGCTAGCATCTACCGTCGTGGGCTCCCTTTTCTTCTATACTTATTGGAAATAAACCATACTGCTGAATTACCGGATCCTGAGACTTATTGTCGGTGTTACCCCATGCTACAGTGGGTTAGACAGGTGCTAGGACTAGCTTGTAACCAATGTATCATGGTGCAGGCTTTCTGAGCAGTTTTCTTTCATTGCAAATGACTTGGAGATCTTGGGTGCTAAGCCCGATGATTCCTCTAAAACATTTACTTGCAGTAGCTCACACAAAGAATTCTTTGACCTTCTGACTAGTTTTTTTCTAGCTTATGGCCACAAGAGCAGAACAAAGCAGGGTAGACTATTAGGCACCAACCTATGGTTTAATAGAGATTGTAGAGTGTTAAGAGGAAGACTATAGCCATAAGGAAACGGGACGTGTCAAGTATCTGTGAAGTCAGGCAGGATTACAAACAAGCACAGGTCTAAGCAAAGAGAGAATAGGAAGAAAGGAGATGGGAAGATCTTGGGAAGGCCACCAATCATCCAGACAGCAGGAACTTTTGGACCCTCTTGAACAAGGGCAACTTCGAAAGATCGCCCCCTCTGGCCAACAATATTCCAGCTGCAGAGTGGCATAAACATTTTAGCGATCTTTATTCTTACACTGGAACATGTGACATAAAACAGTTGTCCCAGGAGATAGGCCACCCAGCGCTCACCCTCTCATTTTCTAGAGAGGAAATCTTAACCTCACTTGGCGCAATAGTACCTGCAAAGGCCCCTGGCCTGGATAGTATTCCGGGTGACCTTTTTTCAGTGGAGATAGGGGAAATTGGGCTACCTATTTTACAGTGATGGCCAACGACATAGTTGGTGGGGGGAGGATTCCCGATTCAAGGAAAGGGGCTGAAGTAGTACCCATCTTTAAGAAAGGGGACAGGTCGATGCCCTCCAACTATCGTCCGATCAGCTTGATCGATTGCGCCCAAAAGGTCTTTTGCAGTTCCATCCTGACCAAAATCCAGGACTGGATGGATGAGAATTATTTTTGAGAACAATGGTCCTTAAGTAAGTTATACAGAGAACAGATAACATATAGACCTTGATGGGTACTATAGACTTTCAATGTCCAGCCGGACAGAGAATTTTAATAAGCAATTTATTTGAAGAAATCTTATACATAAGAAGTGACACATGTAATGAAAGGGACACAGTCCTGCATCCAACATTGGAAAAATTACAGAGAAAACATACAACGCAAATGACATAAAGGTTTTTTTCAGGCAACAAAAGAGCTATGGTTGCTTGGTATGGTCATAGAGTCAAGCAAGCTAAACATCAACAGTCACCACAACTTCTATGGAATTCAAAACAGAAGTGGTACTGATTATTGTCGACGACGTTTCGATCCCAAGCTCTTATGATACTGTTTCATTAAAAAAATTCAAGAGAGAATATTGACTTGCAAAAATCCTACTTTGGATGAGGTCATGATAATTGCCAAAAGCATTGAATGTTCAGTTACTTCGTCGAAAATTTTGGCAGATTCTTCAAGCAACTCTGGAAGTTCAAATGCTTCTAATGTTAATGTAATGTCTGTTTCTAAAGATAATATGCATAATGTTGATGTTAATGCTCTCACTACTCGCCCTAAAGACAGAAGAGTTTTTGAACGCAAATCTAATTATTTCTGTTACAGGTGTGGATCTAAATTTCACCTTGGTAATATCACCAATTGTCCAGCTCAAGGTAAAAGATATAATAACTGTAAGAAAGTTGGTCAATTTCTTAGTATGTGTTGTGTTCCTAAAGATAAGGGTAAAGTTAATCTTGTGTACACTGAAGATGAAATTTGTGATGCATTGAATGTTTCCTCTTTGTATATTCACGTTAACTCTTTGGAAAGTAATAAGATTAAGGGTCCTATTTGTAATGTATTAATTGGCTCTACCTCTTTGGACGTGACAGCAGATTCTGGTTCCCCAATTACTATTCTGGATGTGAAAACTTTCAACAACTTGTGGCATAATATCAAGTTATTACTTAATGATATCAATCCCAAGGCTTTTGGTGAATTCGATATTATCATGGAAGGGTATTTTCCAGATTCTATCAATTTCAAGAGCCGTATTATTGACACCAAAATATATGTAGCATTGAATGGTAGAGATATTCTAGGATGGCGGGATCAGGGTGCTTTAGGGATTATGCTGAAACCTGGTCATCCTGAACCTGTAGTTCTTGGTGACTTTCCTGTTTTATCTATTTGTTACAGTAAAACACATGATGCAAAGTTAATTAAATTGTTTGACACTTACAAAGCAGTGTTTGGTGACAACATTGGTTTGGTTAAGAATTTTGAACATGTAATTAAGTTGAAGGAGAAAGTTTTTCCTATTGTTCAAAAAGTACGTCCTGTACCTTTATCTGTGAAAGATGATCTGAAGAAGCATCTTGACATGTTATGTTTTCAAGATATTATTTGTCCAGTTGAATCGTCGGAATGGGTTTCGGCTGACGTTGTAGCTCGTAAGGGCTCTGGTGAGATTCGGCTATGCGCTGATTTGAGGTTGTTAAACCGCAATATTGTCATTGATGCTCATCCTTTACCTAAGATTCATGATATGCTTGCTACAATTGGTTGCAGTAAATTTTTCTCCACCTTCGACTTACGCTCGGCTTATCATCAAATTCCGCTGTCTGGTAAATCGCAACCATTAACTACATTTGTGACACCTTTCGGTGTTTATATGTACAAAAGGCTTCCTATGGTCTAGCTTTGGCAGCTAGCGTTTTTCAAAGGCTTATGGATACATTATTTGATCATTGCCCTGGTATTCAAGCTTTCCAGGATGACATTCTTGTACACTCTGAGACGAAAGAGCAACACTATTTTTTGGTGGAAAAAGTTTTGAGTAGAAAAAGTTTTGAGTATATTACAATCTGCTGGGTTAACCTTGAATCAGAACAAATGTAATTTTCTGGCACAGAATGTTGACTATTTAGGTCATAACTTATCAGCCGAAGGCATTAAACCTAAATCTTTATTATTGGTTGCTATCAATAACTCTCCTGCTCCGTCAGATAAGGACTCATTAAGAGCATTTCTGGGACTTAGTGATTACTATGCTCGCTTTGTCAAAGGTTATGCTTTGGTTGTTCAACCTTTGAGAGATTTATTAAAAAAGCCATGCCAAATATATTTGGACGGATGAGCAACAAGAAGCTTTTATTTCTGTTAAAAATCTTATTGTCAATGCCCCAGCTATCAGACCTTTCATGTACGGTGTTCAAAGTATCATAACAGTTGATGCTAGTGCAAAGGCCTTGGTGCTGTTTTGAGTCAAATGGTAAATGGACAAGAATGCACTATTGCTTTCGCATCTCGTTCTTTATCATCAACAGAACTTAACTACAGCACATTAGAACGCGAAGCGTTGGTTTGCACGTGGGCTGTAGAGAAGTTCCGCATGTACATCTGGGGTACAAGGTTTCAGCTTTTCACAGACCATAAACCTCTGATGTATATGCTAACTGACAGTTATTCTAATAAAGCTTCTTCTCGTCTTGTCAGATTACTGGCTAGACATTAAGAGTTTCATTTTGATATTAAATACCTTCCAGGAGGGAAAAATATTTGTGCTGACTGTTTGCCACGCATTCCTCTTCCTGATGTAAGCTTAACGGATCCTGATGATGATTTTGAGTGTGTTTTCTCTATTGATGATGCTGTTCAAGATAAAATCACACAACAGGATTGGATTTGTAAGTTTAAGCAGGATGATTGTTTGCGTAATGTTATGAATATTTTGGTACAGGGCTGGCCTATGGATCGGGGTTTATCTGTTGAGGAAAGAAATTTTGCTCAAGTTTCTTCTGAGTTGTCTGGTTCCAATGATATATTAATGCGCCAGGATAAGTTCATTCCTCCTAGAGGCATTAGGGATCAGATAATTTCTTTAGCCCATGAAGGACATCCTGGTACCACTGCGACTGTGAATAAGATAAAACAAACTTATTGGTGGCCAGGCATAGATGGTCAGGTTAAACTTCATGGTAACCAATGTCTTCAATGTTTGTGTTCAGACAATCATTGGAAGTCTTCCAATATGCCGCTTTGTCCTGTAGAATGGCCTACTAGAGCGTGGAAAACAATTGGTTTAGACTTTGCAGGTCCATTTTCTGTTTTTAATTCTGAAAAAAAACACTTGATTGTAGCAATTGACTATTTTTCCAAGTGGATTTATTTTTCTTTTGTGAAGTCAGCTGATGCCGTTTCTGTTGCTTTATTTTTACAACGTTTATTTTATACTGAAGGTTCTCCTGATGAGGTAGTTACGGATAATGGCTCACATTTTGTTGCTTGTGATGTAGATTTGTTTTTGAAGAAATTGGATGTTAAGCACACTTTAGTGCCTTTGTATAGCCCTTCCTCGAATGGTCTGGTGGAAAGAGCCAACCGTTTGCTGAAGGATGCGGTACAAATAGCTGTGGCTAATGGTCTAAATATTCCTTCATTTTTGTTTCAATAAATTTTGAATTACAATTGTACTCCACATAGTACTACTGGTGTATCACCTTTTATTTTGTTGAGAGGTCGTACTCCAACTTCTAAACTTAATCCTACTTGGTTGATTGAGAATTCCACTCACAACTGTGTTGATGTTAACAAGGTTAGAGATTTTGTTATTAAAAAACAAGAGTGTTACAAAAAAATTATGACGTACATATGCATGTCACTGATAAACCTTTGTTTCCAGGTGATTGGGTTATTATCAAAAAACCTGTAAAAGTAAGTAAAGGTCAATCTAAATTCTCTTCACCTGTGCAAGTTGTTAAAGTAGCACGTATGTCAGTACTTCTTCAAGATAGGGGTTGGTGGAATAGAAATATTCTTATCAAGATTACTGATAAACAAGCAGCCATTATTTGTGAGAACAAACAGGCTGTTAAATGTTGTGAAGATTCGAACTCTGATTGGTACGGTGTTGCTGACAACATTTCTTCACCTAGCACTCAAATGTTAATTGTAATTCTAATGCTGCAATGTTGCCACACGCTGAAGGTGATTCAAGTGCAATTTCTACTAGTATTGTGCCTCATTCTTTTACTTCTTATGGAGGGGAAGGAGATGGTAGAGGTATGCTGAATGGGTGTACAAGAGTTAGAAATGCACCTCTACGTTTTCGTGATTATATAATGAATTAATGTAGTTTTCTCTTTCTTTTTGTTGTTTTCTTTTCTTTTCTTTCCCTTTCTTTTCTGGAAAAAAGGGGGATGTGTAGTATGTACTCATACTGCTTTTAGGTTCATGTGTATTTCTCTTTAAAGAATGTTACCTTTTGCATGTTCGGAATGTCATAGTTATTCTAGAATTCTGGTTGAAAAAGGCATTGTAACTATTGAAGCCTTAGGAGTATGTCGTGGGTTTCTTTCTTCTCTGGAATAAATTTACTATACTTCAATTTCCTGGTTCCTGACTATCCTTGGATCCTTTGGATTGTTGGAAAAGCTTACTACAGGAGGCAGTCTATGCTAGTCATGGTAACTCCTAGGCCACCTAAAGATAAATCTGGTAAGAATGATGGTGTCCTTAGCTTAATTTCTGGGTTTTGTGGTGGCTTCATTCAAAGAGATAACCTTCAAGTTGAGGGTGGTCTGGTTTAAGTGATTTGCTGTACAATAATCAGCCTCTTCACATATAATTTTATGGTGGGCAAGAGGTGCGCACTGGTCAAACACCCAGCATTGTCTTGCTATCACTGTTGTGCAGTGAATTGTGTAGAATAATACGTCTACCAAGCAGTCCGAACCATTTGGCCTAGTAATGTCATAGATTTACTTAATGATAATTAATTATCTTACTGAACATGTTGGTTTCTTGTTTGCATTTTGGGATATCTGTATTGGTCTAGTTTTACATACGTATCCATAAAGTTATGTATCCTACACAGTGGTGCTGGACCAATTTCATAGGGGAGGATGGTGCTGTCATGAAAGTTGTATCACTAAAGTGAAAGGGATTTTAGAACATTGGAATGTTGGGAGCTCCATTGAAAACAATGGAGTGCTCTGGGCTTATAATGGCTGGTATAAGCCTGGAGCTCCAACATTCCAATGTTTCTTTGTTCACAGCTCTGGCTGTGAACAAAGGCTTCAGGGAGCCTGAGGGGATTCCAACCCCCTCACACTTCCAAAAGGCTTTGTTTTTTTTGTTAGAACATTCTGTCCCCTAGTGACAGAATGTTCTAATAGCCTTATAGCCCTTCGTAGTCGGGCTATACCGCTATTAAAGTCCCTCTCCCTTGTTAAAGGCCCTCGCCTTCGGCTCGGGGCCTTTAACGCTGGAGAGGGCCTTTAATAGCCGGTATAGCCCTCTACGGCGGGCTATAAGGCTATAGTGAAAGATGCGAGCATTTCCCAAAGAACAAGTATAGAAAATGAGTCACACCCATTCACCAGAAGCATGGTAAAAGTGTAGTATCTATTCACTGTTGCAAATATATTACTAAAGCCTGGTGTGGTAGCACCCTTCCAGTCACAAAGAAGACATTTTCCATTGAAATTGCAACAACATTCACACTGACAGAGTTTTACTGTTAAAACTATACACCACAGAAACACTAGAAAGTGGACATCGAGTTTCAGCAAATATTTATCATTTGTAGAGCAAGTAAAGTGACTTAATTTGCTTCAATCATGTTAATATATTTGTTTCCATCACACTATAGGATTTTAAAAAGTGTGCTTCACATGTGCTTTCCAAATTACAGTTCTGCTTTGAAACAGTTGTACAGTTCATTTGCAAATATTTAAATGTTTGCTGTGTGTTTGAAAAAAAAACTGACACCCTACTGCCTCTCCTTTCACTCATAGTACCCCAGCACGATTGTCATTATACAAAGTCCTTTCACTTTGCAGTCAGGAAAAAAAACACCAATCCATCTGTTAAAAGAATAAGATAAGCAGCAATCTGCCAGAAAATTGCCTGGCATTTCACCTATGTATTTAAATGTCCAAATGTGGCAAAATAAAAACAAACTACAAAGGCAGCTTTATCGCTCATTTACCTTCTGAACTCTATTAAGGTAATCTTGGGGGTACTGTTTCGCCCCCACTTACATTCGTTGCACAATTCTTCAGCCACTGCACCTGCTTACACTCTGCCCAGAATTGGATTCAATGTAGCTTTGAGTCTTTGGGAAACGTTTTATTCTGTACAAAAGCAAAAGGTAACAGTTTCCTTTTAGGGCTTTGTATTTTGATTGTCAGCCTCTGCAATGGTCGCTCTCTCTTAGAATTACTTTACCCCTCGGGCATTCATCTCCATTGGCACCACTTTCGTCCCTGCAGTGTTTAAACTGAACAAGGTCTGCCTTGTTCGGCGCTGATCTCTCCTGTACAGCTCAAAGCTCAGTATCCATCTTTTGTGCACAGCCAGTGCTGGAGTTGGACAAACTTTACTCCCAAAACCCAATCACAGGCCCAGAGTCATGAAAAGCAGTATTACAGACAACTTTTTTTTAACTCTGCCACAAAGAAATTGGAAACAAGGAGACATGTGACAGTGAATCTGTTAGTCTGGCTTAATTTTAAAATATTTTATGGCAGTAAGGTACCTGCTGCAGACAGCTTGTTTTCGCAGTAGATCTCGGGGAATAATAATAATAGTAGTAATGGTAAGATAGCTCCGGTGGTTAACGCACTGGCTGGATTGGTCTGTGTTAGGTCTGGTCACAAATTTAACTCAAAGTAGCAAGTTAATGTGTCTCCTGCAAATCACATTGTGTAACATGCTGAAGACAGATTTTTATTTTAAGTCCATAGGTAAGTGGGTTCCGCTTTTGATAGAGAGTTCCTTGCATTACTCACAGTTCATAAATTGCAATCCTTTAAATACAGCACAGTGAGCTATGAATTGGCATCAAGGACCTCCATGCAAACTGTAAGGCATGGGTTTAGAACCTAATTGTTGTTGTTTTTTTCAATCTGTTGTTCTTATGAGACTGCTTAAAAGGGGTTCTTTGGGTTGTGATAAAACCTTATTAGTTCTAACAGCCACAAGTACTGCCCTACGGCAGATGCGGCCGGCATGACTAATGGATTGGGAATGAATACAAAAAAACGTACCTTCCGGTGTCCCGCACCGCCTCAGCTCCTTGCCGGGTCCCGCTATTTCCTGCTGCTCCTGAACAGGAAGTAGCTATAGGCAGCCTCCCTTACCTCCCCTAAGACAATCAGATAAAACAACTTTATTGTGTAGTTAGTTGAAACCACCACAATTTTAGCATAAAACGCGCCAAATATAACAAGGTACTTCTTTACGCTTTAAGTTGTGTGGCTTTAGGTGTCTGAGTGCGTACACTGTTCCATTTTGGATACATGCATCCAGACAAGGGTTTGATGTACAAAGTGTTGAGTGCATTTGTCATGATGGAAGAGGTGTGGCGCAGCGGCCAGGGTGCCTGACTCCGGGGTTCACGGTTCGATCGCCGGTGGCAGGTTAGCCCAGCACCATGTGACTCTGGGCAATAGCTTGCTTAATCTTCCCGAGGGCCCTCAGCGCCGGGACACAACTTCGGAGGTAGCTGTGCGCCTTACAAATATTGGTATTTCATGTCATGATTAAAAATAGAATGTTAAACATATTACGCATTAATGAACAAAATGTGCAGAGTGTTCGTTAGCCTCGTTTACTTTGTTTATACAGGTACCTTGTTCAATTGGGGCTGCCACTGGGCAAATTTTTCATGAGAGAAAATTGCCTTTTCCCTTTTAAAAGCAACTCTGCTAAAACTAATTTCATTTTCAACCACAAATCTCAAAATACAGCATTATGGGCCATATGTAGGTAATCTACATTCACCGATTCTAAAATACAGAATTTTACCGATTTGGTATTTTAGAATCGGTAAATGCTATGTAGGAAAAAATTTGGTAAACGTTACCGAATCGGTAAAATTCGGTAATTACCGATTCGGTATTTCAGTAATTCCCATTCATTCCTATGGGCCTGGAGGCCCATAGGAATGAATGAGAATTACCAATTCGGTAAATACCGAATCGGTAATAGGGGGAAGACTTACAAGGGTGGCAGGGTGTCACATTGACACCCTGTTGCACCCCTGAATAGTGCATGGGTGCACATGTGGCACACATACATGCCCTATGTCTTCCACATGGCACTTTTGGAAAAGCACAAATTTGCTTTTTCAAAGGTTTTCGATATTTACCACCAACTTGTAGTTGGTGGTAAATACCGAATCCTTAAATAAAAAATGCACTCACTTGAGTGTTCTCTACATTAAGGATTCGGTAATTTACCGAATCGATATTTAAGAATTTGGTAATTTACCGATTCCTTAAATATCGTTCGGTAAATTACCGAATCCTTAAACATGCCTCCTACATCTCAAATGCCCAATACCGGTCGGTAACGGCCGAAATTTGGTAATTTCGGCCATTACCGACCAGTATTGGGCTACCTACAACTGGCCCTTGGTGTCTAAAATTGGTGGAAAAAACCAACTATGTGCAAGTGCATACCATGCATTTACTGTCCTCCATTCACATTATTTAAAAGCCTGTACTGTGTAATTGAAATTGCAAGATTGAAAATGAAATGCGGGTGTGTAGAGTTGTGTAACAATCTTAAAGTTGGGAATGGAGCATAATTACATCTGTTGTGGGGGAGTTGGATCTGTGCTCAAGATGTTCTAGATGGCCGCTTTTGTCTTTTCCAGTAATAATGGGATTGCGCTTTGCGAGATGGAGTAGGGCAGCCGAAGACTTAGGTCTGAAGTCAGCCAAACGAGTTTGATGTGTAAGTAATGAAAGTAATTTCTTTATTGCATGATTAATAAAAATCTTTGCAATTGGTCTCAAAATACATGAGACTTTTGCAAAGCACATAAAAAGGCAAAAGATAAGAGAAAACCAATTCATTACGATCACATTTATATAAAAGCATTTCAAAATTTGCAATATTAATAAATATGAAAATATAAATATGTACAAATAAAATATTATCCTCTCCGTAAATAGAACAAGTTAAAAAAACAAAAAAAAATCAGAGATTCCTGTGAGACACTGTCAATATATGATTTTTGTTCTTGGAATAATGAGCAAAGAACTCTGTCAAACTTTGGCAGGAGAAAGTACTTTAGCGGTAAGAGTTTTTCGCAGATCAGAGTTTTTCCAGTTCTTTACAGGTAAGAGTTTTTCGCGGATCAGAGTCTTTCCCGTTCATGGACTAACGGCTGAGTTTAGTGCGGTGTTTGCTAACTTCATAAAGCGAACCAGTCTGCAGGCTAATTGAATGTCTTCCCCCTTAAAGCTTGCCAGCAGTGCCTGTCGGCGGGTTCGCAGACGTCTTTGATTCCAAAGCTGTGTTAATTTACTCCTTCGTTCGTTATCTAGGTCTTTGCAGCTGCATAACAAGTGCAGAACGTCCTGCTTTGGTTCTTCGCAGAGTCTGCACTTTGTGTTGGTTTCCGTGCGTCTCCACGGGGGAAGATGTTCTTTAGATGGTATTACTCCCATCCTCAACTGCAAAAAGGATTCATTCGCTGCCCTTGAGAAGCCAGTGCCTAGGTAAGCCTGTGGTTGGGGCTTGGAGTAGCTCTGGATCATGAACCATTTGTGAGTCCTCCTGGTTAATGCTACTTTATCTTCTTCCAGGGATTGTATCTTCACAGTTTTGTTAACAAGCTGCTTAAAGCATTTATGTGTACAGCTCGCTTCCCAAAGGTTTTTTAGCTCAAGGGAGCTTATTGCTGCTTGGAGATAGACCATTGCGGGGCTGTCCATGTTTCTTTCCATCTCTTTCCAAAGGTAAGTGTTCAGGGTGCCCACCTCAGCACTCTTTACTTTGTGCCAGCATTTTACGTATGCGCCCTTGTGTGCTATTTGTTGTTTCTGTAGGCCAAACTCAAGCCTTAGTTGAGCTTGCGAGGTGTACGGCAGGAGACTGAAAAGTATTCGCATTGCTTTGGCTACTACTTTATCTAAGATGGACTTGTCTCTCCCTCTCATGCATTCACTGCCATAGGTTATCGATGGCAATAGTCTTGCTTGTAGAACGTCTAACAGGGGGATTAGGTTTGGTCCTGCTATTTTGTTCTTGATACTCTTTAGTGCAATGGCCAATGATATCCCTCTGTTCTTTATTACCGTTTTTTGTTGTTTGAAAGAGCCTTTCGTGTCAAAAATGATGCCCAAATATTTATATTCTTTAACTATTTCCATCTTCTGGTCTCGCAAAAACCACAGTGGATGTGACTTTTTGAATTTTTCATTTAATATCATCACCTTAGATTTTCCTAAATTTATGCTTAATCCGTTCTTTTCTGAAAAATCACTTGTTGTGTTGATAAGGTGTTGAATACCAACGGGAGTTTGGCTTATTAGTATTAAATCGTTCGCGTACAATAGGTTGGACAAGGTAAAGTAAAGTCCACATTTGTAAAGCGCACAATCACCCGTAAGGGTCTCTAGGCGCTGGGGGCCGTCGGGAAGATTAAGCGAGCTATTGCCCAGAGTCACATGGTGCTGGGCTAACCTGCCGCCGGAGCCGGGGATCGAACCGTGATCCCCAGATTCCAGCGTCAGTCGCCCTGGCCGCGGCGCCACACCTCTCCCACCAAGGTGATTGCATTTGTCGAGGTCATCGGAGAGATCGTACATAAAGAGATTAAACAGGGTCGGTGCGAGAACGCACCCCTGCTTCAGGCCTTTTGTAGGTGGTATTTTTCTTGATAAACAATTACCTGCCCCCAGTTTTATTTGAATCCAGGTTTCTGTGTGCAATAAAATCAGTAGGTTCAACAATTTGGGGTCAGCATCCCAGCTTGAGAGCTTGGCCCAGAGTTTTTCTCTGTCTATGCTGTCAAATGCAGCTGAATAGTCAATGAAGCACACATATAGCGTTTTTTTGAGTTTGATTGTGGCATCTATTAACAGGGAGAGGGCTAGAATGTTTGTCGTTGTTCCTGTATTTTTTTTAAAGCCGGTCTGATTAATGGGGATTCAGTTTTTCTTTGACACCCAAGCTGTTAGCTCTTCTAGTAGGAGCCCCGAAAAGTATTTGGCATGTATGTCAATAAGGGCAATGAGCCTGTAGTTCTTTGCTTCGCTCCTATTGCCCTTTTTGTGAATCGGGACGATAATTGATCCCTTCCAGGAGCTCGGGGTTTGTTCTGCCACCCAGATTTTCGAGAAGAGTGGGAGCAGTTGCTCGGCCCAGTAATTTGGTTCTTGTTTGTAGAGGGCGGGGGGAATTCCGTTTGGCCCTGAGGCTCCCTTTTTCCGGCCTTTCGCAATTCTTCCCCTGATCTGTGATGTTGAGCCTGGGTAGTTCGTCTCCTCGGCTGGTGGCTTTGGGCTCTTCGTGCTCTCCTCCCAAACTTCTAGGTCTTGATTTGTTTTGTCGATTTCATTGTTGAAATGGTTGGATAGATGTTTTACCCAGGTCTCCTCCGTTATGTGGGAGTTTACTCCAGGGGCTTTAGGATTCTCAATTTTGTTAACAGTATTCCAGAATCTCGCGCTTTTGTTACTTTTGGAGCTGTAAAGCAATTTTGCCCATGTTTTTTCTATGGAGTCCTGTTTTATTCGCCACAGGATTTTATTCTTATTGATCTTGAATGATCTCAATTCGGTCTTTAGGTTGTTATCGCTCCCGTTTTTCTGCAGACCGCGGAGTGTTCTATTAATTGCAGTTTTTATTTGCGTTAATTTGCAAGTTCGGGGTGTCAGAAGGTGCATTTTTGGGTTACTTGTCGGCCAGGTATGTTGTTCTTTTTGCCTCTTTGGTGCGTAGATATCTTGTGAGGAATTGCTCTTGGAGTTAGCTAGCCCAAAAGTTTTCAGGAAGGTTTCCCAGGCGGTTATGTTGTTATCATAGAGTGGATTGACACTTTCCCAGCAGATCTTGGCATCTTTCACAAGTTTTTCTGGATCACTTGTTTTACATTGGATTCTTTTGCATTTTGACGTGATCGTTAGAATTTGCACATCAGTTGGGGATGTTAATGCTGTCCCCTGTGCCATCAGTGTCAGTTCTTGCGGGAGATGATCGCTGCAGTCTGACGTACCAATTTTGAAGTTGTTTACCAGTGTGAAAAGTGAATAAGATAAGAAGGTATAGTCTATCGCTGTGTTAGAGTTGAAATTATGGAAGGTTGCAGCTTGGGGTCGGTCCCCTGGTGATCGGCCGTTTATCGAAATGAGGCCCAGATTTGTTAGGTCCTTTAATGGGTTTTTAGATAGATTTGTTTGTTTTCCGCATGGGCACTCTTCCAATAGACGGATCCCCCTTTCATGCAATTGATCTTCTGATGGGTGTCTGTTTCCTTAGCTCTTTGAGAGGAACATATTGAAATCACCCGATACAATAAGGTTGGGGTTTCTTTTTCCGTTATTAATTTCATCAGTTCTAACACCAGGGACTTTGCGCCGTTTTTTTTAACCTTTCGGGTGCAGGTAGGTATTTACCAGGATTAACTGTTGTCTATTTTTTCCCGGGGTTGAAAATTCCAGCTGTACCGCATTTATTCCATTATCTAATCCAGATGTATTTTTGTTCAGCAATTCCTTTACTGTGTTTATTGTTTTTATCGAGATGTATGTAGTTAATCCTCCTTTCTGGTGTCCGAACTTTGAGACTCTGCTGGCTGGGAGGTGGTATGTTTTATAGCCGTGGAGGTGAAACGGCTCTACCAACCAGATTTCTCAGGTAGTAAAATTAGATTGTACTGCTGGAAATATAACAATAGGTCTTTGTTTGTGGTTTTTGGACCTTTATTTTTGGCTCATTCCTGATTAGTTCTTCGGACTGTCATGGGCAGATATGTCTGGTATTGATAGTTTTTGCAACCCAATCCCAGTCTTGTTTTAGGACCGGTTCGCCTTTGCTTCTGGGCCTTGGGAGTTCTCTGCCCTTTCGTTCAGCTGAGCTTCCACGGGCTCCTCTTAATATGGATTTTTTGGATGCACCAGGGCAATCTTTTTCCTGTGTTGAGTTAGTGTATTTTTGAAAGTTGCGGCGTAGAGGTTCGGGGTAGCCGGGATTATGATACGGTTTAATTTGCATCCCCCATGCCTCTAGTTGCCTTTCCTCCTTTAGGATTTTTTTCACCAGATCTCCGGTAATCCAGGTAGTCTTTGTTATTTCCTGTTCCGACAGGTGCTTATGGCTGATGAATTCTACTGCCTCCAGATCTTGGGTATTTACTCTTCCCAGGTTTGAGATTGATTTTAATACTCAAAGGATATTGCTTCTATTTAGAATGTCCTCTCGGCCCTTAGATGTGTACTCTGGAATGAATAATATTGATTTATAGTCGGCGAGATTGGTGTTATCCAGAGGTTGTTCGGGTTTTATTTCAAATTCTGTTCTGTGGGATATTCTTGAGGCTTAGTGGGCTTGCCCTGTCAGGTTCAGTGATTCCATGTTGAGAATTAGATTGTGGTTAGCGTAATTGGTGTTGCCCTGTAATTGTTCGGATTTTATTTCATATTCTGTTCTTCGGGGTGTTCCGGGGGTTTGTAGGGCTTGCCCTCTCTGGTTCAGTGAATCCGTGTTGAGCTTTACCTCAGGTTCTTTTTTCTTTATTATTGGGGCCGTGGTGATGACAAGTTCCCAGAAGTCTGAGCCCCCTGTATTTTGTGAGGCCATATTTTCAGCTGTTTTTGTTCCCACTTTTCGCACTCCTAAGTTGTTAGTTGCACTCTTATTTTTTGTCCCTGGACATTCTTGCTCGATCCCTTCCACCTCTGGTACTTTAGTCGTGTTGGCTTGCGAAAGTTTGGTCTGCGGGGGCGTTATTTCTGGTCCCGTTTGTCCATGATCGTTAAAGGGACTCGGCTTGAGATTTGAATTTGGTTCGTCGATAGTGTTTCCTTGTACCATCTCGGGGTCTGTCGCCGTCTTGTTTGCCTGTTGGAAGTAGGATTTTAGAGTGCATGTTTTATTTCTCCCTTTTCTCTTAATTTTCCGTAGTTGTTTTGATGTTTGCATTCTGCCGGGCCATTGGTCTCCTCCTTCTCAATTGTTTGGCTGCTCTGTGGAGTTAGTCTGCTGCTGTTGTTCTTGTTGGGGGCGAGTGTAAGAGTTCCGCTTGCTCTGATCTTAAGCTTTTAATCCCTTGTGGTTTTTGTCCGTCCTGAACACCCTCTTGGACTATGCTCACTTCGTACATTTCTTTAGACTGGGTTTTTATGCGGTTTGATTCCTTGGTTGATTCACGGTGGTTTGGTTCCTCAGTTTTTTGCTCTGAGCCATGCTCCACCTTTTTTCTTTCTTCACTTCCGATTACCTTTACTGCTCCTTCTCTTTGAGAGTTGTTTGCAAACTTTATGTCTATTAGGAGGTCGCTCATTACAGCCGGAAGGGTGGCTAGTTTGTCGACGATTGAATAACAGGTGCAGCTTGGGGGGTTGATAGCAGTTTCTGATTGGGCTCTTTTAATCAGATCGTTCAAATCTAGTAGCTTGTTGTCGATGTTGATGACATGTGTAGTTAGGCATGTTAGAAGGGTTAATTGGATATCCATCTTGTCCGAATGGTATTCCATAGCTTTTGTCGAGAGATTTATGGTGTTTAGGAGGGACACCCATAGTCCGCTCTCCTCTGTAGTAAGAGCCTTTGGTGCTTCATATGTCTTGTTTTCTATATCCTGCAGTACTGTATCGCACCTTCCCTGGGAGTAGGTGTCCACCATTTTTTCCCCACTCTTCCGTTGTCAGGAAGGATGAGTTGATTCCGGCTGTACCCGATGACTGGTCCTGCGGGTTGTTGGTGTTCCGATTTTTTGGGGATGATGTTTTAGTTTGATTCCGAATGCCGGTTGTTTTAGTTATTGAAGAATTGTCTGTAGATTTGTCTGTTGGTGAGTATTGAGAACTTCTGACTCCTTCTTTTTCCTGTTTGTCAATGTTGTTGCATCACTCCTGCTCTCCTATGAGGTGATGAGGAAATGGGAAGAGGGCAGAGCCGATTGCGGCTGTTGATACTGGGTCTTGTCTTGTATTTGGCCCAAGATGGCTAGGTTCGATTATAATATTTGATTCCAATGCCACTCTTGTGGTTTCCAGGGGCCTTAAGGGGTGCCTGTTTGTGAGGTTTTGCATAATCTGGTTGTAGCCCTTCTCTTCAACTATTTCATCTTTCTCATCTGCCCATGTTTGGGGCTCTTTTTTACTGCATTCTGCGCTTTCCATTTGCCGCCTGGATTGATTCCTTTCTTTGTCATTAACTTGGTCTCTGGTTTCTTCTGTGTTAAGTTCGGGCGTTGACTTCAAGGAATGTTTTGTTATTGTTCAAGGTATTCGCCGTCACTGGATCTAGTGTGTCTGGGCTTTTAATGAGAATTTTTTCCGGGCACAAGGGGGAGGGAAGGCCCCTCTGTGTGGAGCTGGTGTGGTTCAACACTGCCCCAGCGTCCTTTATGAAGGAAAATCTGGAGTACATTTTTGGTTGGAAGAGATTTTTTTGTAATTTGGACTGGTTTGGCACCAGTCCCTCTGCTTCTGTTTCCCTTTCCGTATCCAGTTTCACTAAGATTTCATCCTCCATATTGCTCGGTGCGTTGGTGTTGGCAGCCACCGTGAGAATCTCGTTTTTCTTTTTTCGATTGATAATCACTGTTGAAATGGTCCGCCTTTCTTTGCCAGATCTCATGACTGGTTTGTTGCCTGAGGTGTTTGTCTATCTATGTCCGGAAATGCGCTGTTCTTCCAGTTGTTTCTAGAGGGTATTCCTAAAGGTGTCATAAGGTTACTGCTTCTACACCTCCCTATCAATTTCCCGATTGGTGTTTGAGCTTTTATGCGCTTGTCTGCTGCTTGGTGATTTTTCCAGGAGAATCCAGATGATTCCAGGTGCCAGGTAGCCAGGTAGCCAGATTTCTTGCTTATTATTGCCAGCCTTCTCCTTGTTTTTTTGTTTTTTCAGTCACTTTATCACCTTATATTATTTGGTTGGTTTTTTCTTAATTCCTTAATTTCTCCTGGCCACCTCCACTCCCAGGATTAGCCACGTGCCCTACCACGTGTCCCACCGCGTGCCACTTGTCCTGCCTTGACCTGTCTACTGCAGTTCACTGTGCGTGGTACCCCCCAAGCCGCCGGATCTGCCAAACAACAGCCTGAAACATTGGGGTGGAGCAGCTAATGCGGGTTGATGAAGGCGCAAAGTAGAAAGCAGGTAAAGGTGAGTGAGGCTGATGGAGGCAGCAGGCGGGGGACAGAGGAAAAACAAATAAATTAGTATCTCTGGGGATTATTTCACTGAGGCAGGCACTGGAGACACAGCTACAGTCAGTTGCAGTCAACCATAGCTACCGGTCACAGCATGGCTGAGAGCCAAAGTCTGTGCAGGTAGTACTGCTGCGTTTAGCAGAGAAGCAGAGAACCCTCGACGGGTTCGGGAGGGGTTTTTTGGGGGGTGCAGGATCGATCGCCTGCTTGGCGATTACCACTGGAGAGAAGCCGAAAGCGGGAGGGATGACGCTCTCTCACTCTGCTTTGCACCTCGGCGTTCTCGGCTCCTCTGCTCCTATCACTCGTGGCTCGCGCTTCGTCTCGCGGTTCGTCTCTAACTCCAAGGTGCAAGGTATAATGGGTTTGATGTGGTCTTTTAACAGTTGGCTGACTTGTAGCAAAAACTTTGTTGTCCAGCATGCAAGCTGTAGCGACTGGCTGTTTAGTAATGCCATTACAGCGTGTGTCATGATCGTATCCGAAGAGAACGGAAAGCTGGATGTAAAAGATGTTGTCCCCATGTACTGACGGCTGGGCAGATGCACAGGAAATGTAAAACGGACTCTTCTGAATGTCCACAGAGACGGCACAGAATTGTGAGCCATTTTTGTCTTCATGTCGGGACTTGATCTTTTGAAGAAAAAGCTCCCAGTTGAATCGAAAGCAGTAAATGCTGTATTGTTGGGGAATGGAGTGTACAAGGTATGGCTGTGGTGATCGGGCCCCATACGAGGATAAAACCATTCATCCCGCTTTCTTCTTTACAAACATTGCATTGTACAGTAGCCAGGCTTTATGCTTAGCAGCAGTATTTACCATTTTTTAATATTGGGAAGCTGTTTTTTGTGTCCCATACTTCATGCATGTTTCAGGAGGTTTACGCTAACTCAAGCGCAGTGGGCCAATCTTTCTTGCTCTTGGGCTAGTTCTTTAGTTCCATCCAGCAGAGACCTAACAATGATTCTTCTTGGGCTGCTCACAGCTTCCAGCAAAATTTGAGTATTGCTGCTGACCTTACTGGGAGTTGGTTGCATGCAGCCTACATAGAGAAAAGGGAGAGTGTGCAAGACTGGTTTGGTCAGCCCCAGAGTGCCGACCAAACAGTCAGAGCCCACACCATTGGGCAAGCCACTCCTCCCCTGCTTTCAAGCAAACCTGATCACACGCCCGCCCGCAACCAGGCACTTCTGCTTTCTCGCAGTGCGAGAAGCAGAAACATAAAATTGTAGTTTTACCATTTTATGTTTCTGCTTCTCGCACTGCTAGAAAGAAGTGGGGCGACGCTCCTCCGCATGGGCGTCCACAGGGGAGGGCAAGGAGGGGCGCTTGCCTCCCCCCTGGAGCAGCCCTCCTTGCCCCCCCTGCAGATGCTCATGAAAACCGTGACTTCAAGATGGGGTTCTCACTCTCTTTCCTCACTTTTCTTTTATTTGCTTCCCTGTGAAATGGATCCAAAAAGCAAGACGTTTTGCTGGAAATGTCATATTTTTCTGACATTTTAATTCCAAAGTGCAGCATTGGGAATAAAAGGCTAAAAATGTGAAAAATAGATAAATAACTAATTAAAATAAGACAGAGTGGTAGCAAACTGGCCAAACTGAAACACTTTTACAGAGTTTGCCAGTGAAGCGCTATTTTAGTTTTCTTGTCTTTGTTTTTCCTGGACTTGCAATGAGTGCACAAATCCTGGAGGTACTGCAATGTGTGGATTGGAAAACAAAATGTGTGCTGCGGCTCTGCGTCCAGGGATGTGGTCTTTTTACCATACTGCTTACGTTTTGTAAGGAAATAAGCAATGGCCATTGAAATGGTTCCATTCAAGGCCCTGTAGTCGTGTCCTTAACTTTTCAGGCAAAAGCACTCACTGATTTCTAAATAGTGAGTGTAAAAGCATTACGGTAGCCATGTTGTTCCTGCTTACACTTCCCATGGTTTGCTAAATTTTGCATTCCCTATAAGTGTTTGGTTTTTCCAGGATGTTGTTACTTTTTTTTTGTAGGCCGCATATTGCTCTTGTCTAGTGAGTAATTTAAATTGAGCCGCATCCAGGTGTTTATAGCGGGCAAAAATTGGGTTGTAGTTGAAGACAGTGGGAGTTTTTCTCAGTGGGGCAGTACGGTGTTCAGTGGGGGGGAGGATGTGGCACTATGATCAGAGCTGCTGAATTTGGAACTGGGGACCAGGTTCAGCCTTAATAACCAGCCCACCAGACCACTCTCCTGAGAGAGCACAATCACATGCTAGACCTTAGAAGGCTTAGCAACACCTTAGAAGTCCTGGTGTCTTCGTACCAGCAGGTGGACCCTAGCATGACAAGTGTAGGTTAACCTTCAAGGCTTGTCCACCACTATCCATACTGAAGTTCACCTCCAGTCTTGCGGGCAGACCTATGAAGCAGCACACCCTAGAACAACAGTCACTGACGTCACAGGACCCTTGAAAAGGCCCACCTATAGGGCGGTGCAACCAGTGTGACCGCACCGGGTGCTGACTTTAGGTGGAGGCATCATGTTTGCAAGTATATTATGGTTTTAAAAATGCTTTCTGCCTCTTTCCTGGCCTCCAGCAATTTTCGGCAACAATAAAAATGTCATGATGACTCTGGTGATTAATGTTCTTCCTAGAAAGAGATCAGAATTGTGTCTAGTGGACGTTTTGACTCATGGATAGGTAGCTCAGAGGGTTAATGTACCAGCTGCAAAGAACATGCGCCAGGCAGATCACAAAGTGCACATAATGTAAATAGGGCAGTGGGCTATTGCTTTTGTCAGAGAGATCCTTTTGTTACTTGCAGTTTATAAGTTAAAATCCTAACTTAGAACAGTGAGCTATTAACTGTCATCTAAGAGCTGCATACAAACTGCAAGGTATAAATTAGAGCGTTATGTTCCATCCCTCCCCCATGCCCCCAGTCTTTGATTATCCTAATGTCCCAAAAAGTGTTCTTGTGGACAGAAATCAATTCTGATTATTAAGGAGAACCCCCAACCATGGTATTACGTTTTAAATTCCGGGTATTGTGTTTCTCCAGACCAATCACTATAAAACTATACGGGCTACTGGTATGGTAGTCATGTGACTCCTACACCTTGTAGTCCTTAGTCTTATGTAACATTTTCTATACAGTGATTTACACACATATTGATTGTCTCTGTATAATGTGTGTGATGTAAAGTGCACTGACACCCTACAATGGTATGAGTGGCGCTGTAAATCAAATTAAATGCATTTGCGAGAAAGTGGTTATGGAAACTTGGGGGGCACAGTTAAAGGGTGGCAGTGAGGGAATCCATAGCAGAGGTGGTCATTGGGGGGCACTAACAAACATTAATGCACAGGACAACACCAGTGCTATCACTGTCCCTGTCCTTGAGGCCAGTCTGCCTCACCCATAGGTACCTCCATTGGCCTTGTTTCAGCAGTAGTAGCTGAAACTCACCAGGGATTGGCAATGCAGGATTTGCACGCACACGAAACTAAGTTCGCAAACTTACAGTCACCCAGCTTCATTCACAAGAATTTTAACATGTGCTGCCTGCTGTGGGGCCACTGGAATTAATTATGCAGCAAAGGATGACAACATTATGCCGTAGTGTTGACTAAATTATGCATTAAAGAAGGCTGCAGCTTAATGCAGTATATTTGCAGATATTTTATTATTTTGAAGTGTGTACACATGCTAACAGTCTCTGGAAAGATTTTGCCTTATTAGTACCAGTGTAACATACAAACGCAGCAGTGAGAAAGGTGACCAGTCAACCTTTACAATAGGCCATCCACTCCGCAGCAACACAAGTCACATTTTATATTAACTTTTGATATGTTTGAGCTACAAACAATTTATTAGTTTAAATGGTCAGATCATGCAGCAGATCTTGCATTATGAGGCAAATATGGCAGAGCCATAATTTTAGAAAAAACATTTGCAAACTAGGATATTTTGCCATTCATGTTTGAACTGCTGTTGTGGAAAAAGGGAGTCGTGCTGATGACAGAAACTCCATGGCCCGGACACAAATGGCTTGTGTTTCCACATTTTATCGTATTTGGTACATTCAGTGATTAGAAGCTTATTCCACTTTGTGAATATATTTGAACGTCAAAAACTCATTATAACCTTAAATAATCACATGTATCCATTGGTTGATTAAACTGGGCAGTGAAATGCCAAACAAATACTAAAAATTGGGATGTCTGCGCATTCTGGCCACACCTCTGGCTCCACCCACAGATCCAATCCGTGGGTTATTCCCGCCCTCTGATTCTCCGCCCGCTGTTCTACTTTTTTTCCCCCACTTTGACCACTGTGTAAGACTCAGCATCCCTGGACCTGTGATGTGCCGCCGCTGCAGGCGTCGCATGTGCCACACATTTACGGTGCCGGGCTTCCGCATAAGGGAGCTGGCCATTATTGTATCCCTAAACGTGGGCACGTTGTCAGTTTGACATTGACTACACGTAGAGGGACTCTAGGTTTCTTTTAAAAAATATAGCTAACATTTGGACCTATACATTTTATTTTGTATACATTAATTGAATGTGTGTAAAATTTAGCAATGCCTGGGGAATTCTAGTAAAGGGAGCAACCATTGGCGAATCACTAGCGTGTGTGATTGCTGAATTATTTATTACTAACTTTGACGTTGTGCTTTAACTTTGGCTAAAAGTTATCATGAATTCTAGCACCAAGAAGCCAATATTGGTAAATATGTGTGCTACAAATAATCCCTAACATACACTGTGCATACAGTATATTTAATCTGGTGCTTTAATCATAGGCTGTTTTAAAGTATTCTGATAAAAATCGAATCGTGCTGAAGACAGCCTTCATTGGTGTTGGATCGTGGACCCGGAAGTCTGCACGCCTAGCAGACAGAGATAAAGCACCTTGTCAGAAAGTTTAGCGTTTTCCCTACAGGTGGTGTTTGTTGGCCTGTGGCAGGGTCAGTCACATGTCCTGGATTCCTGGCATTTAGTTGTCTATCCCAGTTCTGCGTCCCAGTGTTCCTCGTGCCCCACCTGGCACACATCATGCCGGAGGATGGTGGTGACGTTAACATTTCCCCCCCCCCCCTGGAAAAATGTCGGCGGACGCCCATGCTCCTCCGCCCTAATGGAGGAGCCGCCGTGCTCTACGTTTTAAACCCAGATTTCTTGTTTCTCTGGGCAATGCTCTTTTTGACATAAAAACCCTAATAGTAAAGACGATGTGTGACTCTTACACCTTGAAACCCTCATTGTCTTATGTAACATCCTGTACATTGATTTACACACTTGTATGAGTAATTGTCAATGTATATTGTGCATGTGTGAGGTAAAGTGCTCTGACACCCTACATTGGGATGAGTAGAACTATAAAAGAATAAAATGTTAAAACAAATAGTAAGTTCAACTTAAATTGTTAATAACCCCTTCCGTGTGGGGCTGTTTTCCCCACTGTGCTGGGGGGCGGGGGGCGCGTACAGCGCCACGGTGCTCATGACGAGGTCAGCTCGTCATGAGCTACGGCGCTCCGGTGCACATGACGAGCTGACCTCGTCATGGCCACACCCGTTCCAATGGAATGCTCAGCACTGCAGGGGAATCAGCCCAGCATGTCAGCGTTCCATGAAACGGGCGTGGTCATGACGAGCTCAGACACCAAATATATTCCCAAACTGGTTGACAAAATCCATACCATCAATAGTGGATTACCATCAAAGAAAGACTTAGTGATCAGTCATATCATCTGGCCATCCAATTTGTGAATAGGCTCGTCCCTTGATCATAGAGACTAAATGCCACACAATCAGCTGATAGTCTTGGATTTGGTCCACAGTTGTCTATGAACCGCCCTTTGATAGCTAATCTTTGATGGTTGTGAAAATAGTATGTGCAACATAAACAAAAGTGGTGAATTTAAAATAGCATGATGTGTCCTCAATACGCAAACTTTATTCCTTAGCCGAACACATCCCCTAATTAAAAACCAGAACAGTGCAAAGAAGACAGTATCAACAAATATCTGTCCAAAAAGGGGCCAACATGTTTCTGCCTAACGGGCAATCAATCCCTTGGCTTTCGTCAGGGCCTCTGCTCTCTAAATGTTGCAACTGCTTTCAAAAACTCTTGTGACCAAATCAAAAACCATAAAAATAATAATAAAGGTTGGAAACTATACAACCTGCACCAGTCGTACTACACTAATCCTCCGTATCATTGGAATGTATGAATCCGTTATGACAGGGGAAAGGACCTCATCTCACCTAGACCATGCTCAGGTCTACGAGGCCCCGCTCTCTCCGTCGGTACCTCAAGCTCAATCCTGAGACTATTCTTATAGTGCATGCATATCTCTTATATACAGGGGTTAAACAAGTCAAAAGCTTGCCTCCATCATTGAAGGTCTTCTTAAGTACTTGCAAAGTGTTTAGCTGTGTGCCTTTGATTCCCTCCAATGCATTGGTGTCTAGGTGTTAGGCTTAAAATAATTCTCAACCAGGATTAAACTCAAATAAAATGAGAACTGACAACCCTTTAAATGAGTCCTTTGTTTTGGGTCCAACTGGAGTGTAAAATGAGAAAGCCCCCTCACCGCCTGCATGTTGCTGCTCCAAACAGAAAGCAGACAATGTGTGGGCTCTGCTGAATTGTGCCCTGGTGTTGACAAATTATACCAAGACAAATTCAGCTCATTTCACTGGGATGCCCGATCCGTCTCAATTTAGCTGTCGTATCCAGCGCAATCACTCTTCATTCCAGCACTGCACACAGCTATTTCTTCTAGACCTACTCTTACCATTCTCAAAACAATTCCAATTCCCAATGGACTGTCAATACTTAATTAAAAAACATAAGCACACGGATCTGAAGTTTTTCTTGGGAGCCCACTGACGAATGCCACAGTTACTGAATACCACGGCTGCTTGGTTTCTGATCCACCTTGTGCACTTTTTTCTCCAGCTTTCCTTACTGTTGCTTTATATCCCTCTTGCAGGTTCTTTTTCATCCCTGCGTTCTCCATTTGTCACTGTTTTTCAATCATTCTCCTGCCTTCTCCCTTTTTTCTAGCTTTCTCTCTCTTACTAGGGGTCAGCCTGATGACGAAAAATAAGTGTTGGCGCCCACCACCTATTACCACTGACACCAATTGAGGACTTTGTGTAAGGGTGTAGTTTCTACAGCACTGTGGTATGAAGGGGACAATCTGACCTGCTGGCCAAGATAGAGGAGACCGGCCATTGGACTAATACAGAAAATGCCAGGTCAATCACCTGCATCAAAGCTTCCAAGGTTACTCTACTTCTGAGTTAGGGCTGCATCACTGCAGGAGACCACATTCTGACCCTCATTCCCAACAGAGAGTGAGCTATAACCTGGCTGACCCAGAATTTGGCATTGCTCGGCATGAAGAAAGGGAGGGGGCGAAGTACGGGGACACCGCAAACACCCCATATCCTTAGAGTGGGCTCAATTAATGTACAAATTTGCACAGTCGACACGCCCCATGAATCACCCATGGCCTCACAGTCTCAGACACACCTAGCCACACCGGCCCCCACACCTCTATGACACAGCTACGAACCCTACCTGATCACCGCAAGTAGCAGTGCCCCCGCAACTCTCGTGATCTGACGCGTGTCAATAACTCCTCACACACAACCGCTCTCCGCGATCCAGGGGCGCCATCACGGTACCCCGAGGCAGCGGCCCTCTCCCCGCCGCCCACCCCCTAGACCTCCCCCCCCCCTCTTGTTACCCTGTTCATCCCGAAGTTCTTGGGAGAGTTAGTAAGTTTAGATTGGGGGGAGGCCTTCCCCACCACCTATGGTTCATAGGGAAGACCTACAGATGACGGCGACACGGCAACACACGCAACTGCGGATCATGCAGACATAGCCAATACTCTGTGTGACACCCACATAACAACTGCCACATCACGAGTCCATCACCTCGCTGATAACAGTAGGCCGCACACCACGGACGGTACTGACCCCCCTTGGGGGCATATTGGGGACCCCATGGGGGCTTGGAGGTGAATGCTACTGGAACACACAGTTAGATACGGTCGTGAGACATGGGTTCCCTAGAGTAGGGAGACCGCTAAGCGATATTATCTGCAACTATGTACCTGTGGTCATGCATTGTCTTTATTTCATAATTACTGTCATGTTGATTGTCAAATGCTAACAAAACCCCAATAAACACATTTAAACAAAAAAATTAAGAAAGAGAGGGGGCAAAGTCTTTCATCCAAGAAAGCCAATCATTCTCAGCCAATTTTCTGGGCAGGATGTCTGTTTCTCAAAGAACATATGTAAAGGCTGCTATTAGGACACATTATGTGACTGCAGTGTGTTGTCACTCAGTCAATAAAATACACTGCATTATATTAAAAAAAGAAACAGTTTTGTTTGGTATCCCTCTCGCTTAACTGAATAAAATGATTATCTAATTTTATTTCTAAGCCAGAGTGAACATTGTGTCTCTTAGTGGGCTACCCAAGTGTCGTATCATGGTGGAGTAGGGGATAACCATGACACACTGGTGTATGTTTAACTCTTTAATTTAAATCTCTCTAGCAGAGCCTGTCTCTCTGCATCCTCCCTCTAGCTGGCTACTCCCATGATTGCCTCCTCCCTTTCCAGTTCCCTCTTTGACTTCCTCTGCCAGGCTCCCCTTTTTCCCTGGGTCCTACTGCCCTGGCGTTAACATCCAGTTACAATATTACATCTCCCCACTCACAAAGTTAATTCTCAATAATTGGCACTGATTGTTAAGTTCTTCAACATATTGGGAACGTTTTTGAGTGTGTTGGGTGTGAATGGCGTGGTGAACTTGCCTCCGTTGGTGCTGCAGCAGCAAGAGTGAATACAGTCATCTCCTCTGGCTTGCTCTGGATCAGCTCCAGAGGCGTCACTCTGTAAGCTAGCTGAAGGTTTATTGACTCCCAACACACACTTCTTGCAATGAGAAATGTCTCTGATTATCCTCTTGTCATTTAGGGCTGCTGTGATCATAGTTCCTTTTAAATTGGCCACTTGTAACAGACGTTTATGAATTCGGCTGTCTATGTTTTTTTACTGCTCTTGCCTGACAGCGGACCCCATCCCTTTCCTGGATAGTTGATGTTTTTACTTGCCGGTGGATGTCCACATGTCCTTTCATCTTGATTATTTTGCTGAGGACCTTCTCTGCATCACTGCCTGGTCTGGAGCTTGACAGGCATGACCAGCTGTATTCTCCCATGTGGGATTTTGCTGTGCACTGCTTGCATTTTCTGCTAGCATTTTCTTCCACTTGGTCATTGACTCTGGTAATTTCTTCTATGTCATCCAGGAAATAGCTTTTCCTTAGAAGATGTTGACAAAGTGACTTCGATTGGTATCCTTCTATGATCCGTAGACGTAGAGCATCTTCTGCTGTGAAAGTTTCAAATGCACAATATTGCACTAATCGTTTTAGGCGTGTAATGAATTCCACATGGGTTCAACCTTCTCTTGCAAGGCCAGATTGAAGGTGCAGTTTTCATAGTCAAAGTTGTTTTGTGGAGAAACTTCCTGTTGAGTGCCTCCCGCACATATTTATAGGATGTTGTGGCAGCCACTGGCAATTCTTTGATGATTTGGCCAACATCTTCACCTACTAAATTGCAAAGGGCAATGAGTTGTTAATTTGCGTCAGTGACCTGTGACCCCTTCATAAAGTCTTCAAAATCCTCAAGCCATTCTGGCCAGCAAGGTACTATGCCACTGGCAGACACGTGAGTCAGTGGTTCCGGAGGGTGTAGGAATGAAGAACCGGGCAAGGCCGGTCTTGGTAAGGTGTTTTGCATTGATCCCTTTGATAACAACATATATTAACTGGAGAAAGTGCCACCGCTGTGGTGATTAGGTTTAAAAATCATGACTGTGCACTAATGAATTTGAGAAGCAGGTGCTATCGCTTATGCCCAGCATTGTGTTCAGTTGATGTGCTTACTGGAGGAGAGTATGTATATGCGCACAGGTAGGAAGCAAGTATCGTCCCTTAAACTGACGTGCAGCCAGTGTGCACAGCAATTGTAGCCAACCTTAGGGTGTAATATATAGGATGGTGTCTCTGCATTATTAATGTTATTATTATTTTGTTTTTCTTAAGTGTGACCAAGGACTGGGCTCCCAGTTTGCTGATTTGGTTGGATGTTGGATATGTAGCTGACGCGGACGGTGCTCAGGCTACCAATTCTTTTAAAAAACGGTGTTTTTTACCACAGTGTGGTCAGGGTGGACTCCTAGCACCACACTTGCATCAGTTCTGTTTCACGTGACCAGAGCAGGCTCACGATGTCAAGTTGCTCTCCAAATTTCCTCTGCACATCCAGGGTTGGCTACCCGCGTCTCACTGTCACTGTTTGCTGCATTGTGACCACAGTGGCTCCTGTTATCACAATGATACTGATGCTGCCATGCTTTGCTACTGCAGTGGGCTTCCAATGTTACGTTGCTCATTGACCTTGCTCTGCGAAGCTCGAGTGGGCTCCCAATGTCACGCTATCACTCCTGGATCTTTCCCTTCATTGTGGAGTACTCACCCCACCCTCATTGCCAAATGTCGTATCGTGATGGTGTAGGGGATACATCTCAGCGTGTGCCGTGGCGCGAGGCGCCTCGCGCTCCGCGGCGGGAGGCAGTTAATGCATCTCACTCATTGTGGCCCCGCGCGGACACTGTCATTGTTGGGCTTCTTTGTGTCCCTGCGAGGACACCGTCCCACCTGTCCTGGCACCGAGCGGTCAGCGGATGCCTCACAGGTGGAGCCGTTCACTGCCCCCGGCCTGTGGGAGCCCGCCTGGGTGAACTAAAGAAAGAAACCTTTGTTGGAACGACTTCTGACCTCAAAGCTCTCCTCCTTCAAAGACACTTCCAAATTTAATTCTCGCCCTCCCTGCTATCTGAAGGAAGACCCTCCATTACAGAGAATCCTTTTCCCCATGACTGTGGAAGTGCCTTCCCAGTGTGTTCTGCCAGTCATTGCACTATTACCCTTCTACCTGTGTCTGGTACTCTTTTATAACATGCACACGTCACTTTTCTCTTGTAACACACGGTTTGCTACCTCTTACATTTTGTTTGCTTTAGATACTTGCACAAGAGCCACCCTTGCCCACGTAACGTTTGTTCTTGTGCTTGAATGTCTGCCATATATTGCAGTACTACACCTCTACTTGTACTTTGTACGCCTTTGTAACCTGCACACATGTCACTTTTTCCTCCTATAATGCACCGTTTGCTACCTCTTGTATTTTGTTTGATCACAATTGTCACTTTTGCCTCATGTAACTTAACGTTTGCTTTTGTAATTTGTTCACTTGTAATGTTCTCCTCATGTATCAGTTCTGTTCCTATTGTGAAGCGCTCTGACACCTTTAGGTAAGGCGGGGCTCCCGTGAGGAGAGACAGCCCCACAAGCGCCGCCGCAGGTGAAGAGACCGGGGAAGGAGAAACTGCCCCCAGAGCCGGTGAGTGAGGGCTCAAGGGGACGGGGTGGCTCCGATCAAGGGACAGATTCCGAGCGGGCCCGCCACGAGAGCGGGCCGCTCCACCGTTGGTAAGCCCCCGCTTACCCGGGCCCCGAGGAGACCATTCTTTCATTGTGCATGGGGGCGTAGTTGGTGACAGAGCCCCCGGAGGCTCCAACGTGGGGTACAATCGCTTTTCGAGCCCAAGTGGCTCCAACGATGGCACTAATATCTTATGGCTGGCCCAGAGGGGCGCATGATTTTCTCCCGTAATTGCCCCAGCCTCGGGCATACTTCATTTTAAAAAGCGCTGGCGCACTCCACGTTCTTGGGGGCATAATTTGTTCTACAGAGCCCAGGTGGTTCCAACGTTTGACAACATTAGTGTCAGAGCTAGAAGGCTCCAGCGTTTTAATATTTATTTACTGAGCCCCGAGTGGCTCCAACAAAGGGGGGCACATTTGTCCTGAGGGCCAGTGAGAGCCCATGCTGTATTTTCACTTTCACAGCTGCCCAGCAAGTAGTGGGCAGCTCACCGTTTAGTTTCTTCTTTATTTCAGGGGACATGTCTGTTTACTCCAGGAGTGAGACGCACTCTTTTGCCCATCCCTTCCTTGGCCTGCACAGCTGCGCAGCACTTAGTGCCAGTTGCAACATTTAGGCCCTTCATTGAAGATTCCCAGCTGCCCGACTAGTAGTGGGCAGCTGCCACGTTTAGGTTTGCGCCAAGTGCACCCCCCGTGACCGTCGCTGCATTGGCAGCGCACCCTGACTTTTTGGACAGAGGGCATTTGAGCCCCTTATAGATGGCCAGTTGGCCCAGGGGTCTATTAGGTTTGTAGGGCGCAAGGCCCTAGTGTACTTTTTATAGGCGCTAGGAATTGTAATGTTTGTAGTGTGATTTATGCACCTTGATTTATGCTTATAGATGTGCTTTTATGCTTACTAGGTCTGACCTACTGTCTTATGTTTTCTACTGTGGTCTAGGTTTGTTTTATTCCCTACTGCAGGTTATGTTACAAATTTTAAATGTATTTCCTAATGCAAGTAATGTTTAGGAGTTGTGGTCTACTAGATTTAGGCTTATGAGGTTGGTGCAGACTAGAGTTCTCGCCTTATGTGCTACTGTGCCTGTTCTTTGATGTAATTATGTACGCGAGGAGCTTGTATGCTCGATGGGGCTGCAGAATGGGAGGGCTCCCTCATTATTGCAGAATGACTCTGGAGACGCCACGACAGACCTGCCACTCACCCCCTCTAAAGACATGCGGACACTGGTCCTGTCCTCCTGCCGCTTCACGGCATAGATTATAGCCCCTATGCTTTGGGAAGTTTGGGGATCGATTGAACTTGACACCAAGGTCTCAACTCCCCTGCCTGACCTCAAGTTGGCAGCCTCAGTCGGTCTCTCCATGATGCTCTAATGCTCCCAGACAATAGAACTGGTCAGCGTCACATTCCTCACCTGACCTTGATCCTGCTCTCCCTCCTGGACATGTACTCTGAACCTTCCCTCCACCGTAGAGACCCTGATATTTGTCCGATGTCTGGTGGAGCTACCTGTTAGCTGAAGAGGAGATGGGTTGTGGATTCCCCCTCGGCCGTCACCTACCCAGCCAGATTTTGGGCAGACTTTCCTACGTCTCTCTGGGGTTTTCCCCTCCTACCCTTTCACCCCACCCCCTTCCCCCTCTACGCTCCCTTCTTCTCGCCCTCTTCCCCTTTAATGTTTTTATGTTGAGACCCAGCTATTTGACCAATGCCCGGTGGACCTACCTGATAGCTGAAGAGGAGATGGACCGAGGATTCCCCCTCGGCCGTCACCTACCCAGCCGGACCTTGGACAAACTTTCCCTTCATCTTTCCGCTGTATCTATACACTACCCCTTTTGCCCTCACCCCCTTTCCATTCCTCACCCCATTTTCCTTTTCTTCTATGCTCCTAAAAAGTTTTTTATGGTATCTTTTGTAACTATTTTCCCCTCGTCTCTACGTCCTGTCTACCTCCTACCCCTTTACCCTATCCCCTTACCCTTCCTGCTCCATTCACCTTGTTCCCCCTATGTTCTGTAAATGCTTTTGTTGATACTTATGTAACTTGTAACTGATGTAATTTGCAACATTATTGTCCCTCATGTAAAGCGCTCTGATTCCATCGGGTCTAGCCAGCGCAAAATAATAAGTCATTAATTAAATGTGTTCCCATTTAGTACTCTTTCTCCCTTTGTCTACCTCCCTAGCTCCTATCCTCTCTCCCCTGAATCTCTCACCTTACCTGCTAGTCTGCCTAGCCCCCTGTCCTTTGTGCCCTTTGACTAAGCACTCCTTCTCCCCTTGTTGGGTAAAAATCCAATATTTATACTCTGGAGTCTCAGCGTACCCGCTGAGAGAGTCCACTGCGCCAAGGGAGCCACTCACAGCTGAGGTATGGTATGGCACCCCTTGCCAAAGCACTCCCTCTCCCCTTTTTGGGGAAGGATCCAGTATGTAGGCCTGGAGTCTCAGAGAACCCTCTGAGAGAGTCTACTGCGTTATGGGAGCCTCCCGCAACAGAGATAGGGAAGTGATACCACTTCCCCTGGGATCACAGCTTATTGGACTTTGGACGTTGCTTTGACTCGTCTACCGGTCTGTGTCCCCGTCGCCCTCCCCCCATCTTTCCTTGTGATGTCCTTCACCCTCCCCTCCTCTTTTCCTCCTTTATTACCTATCTACTTCCCCAGCTCCTTCCTCCCTCCCCTGAATCTTTCCCCTTGCTTGCTTTTCCCCTTTCGTATTTGTGCTTATTGTTTATCTTGACCTTACAAGTAACTATATTGCCATGCTCTAATAACTGTGTAACCTTTGTAACGATGTAACTTGTAACTACGATCTGATGCTCATGTAAAGCGCTCTGATACCTCCGGGTCTAGCCAGCGCTATATAAAACCTTTAAAATAAAAATAAATAAAATAAAAATAACTCTTTTATTTGGATGTCTCTAGGAGAGCCTGTCTCTCTGCACCCTCCCTTTAGCCCTCTATTCCCATGACTGCCTCATCCATTTCCAGTAGTCTTTATGGCTTCCTATGCAAAGGTCCCCTTTTCCCCTGGGTCTTCCTGCCCTGATGGTAACATCCAATTACAACAGTACCCCAAGGTGAACTATAGTTTGCTAAGCATAGAACTCACGTTGTGAATTGGCAATTGTGAAAGAGATGCATTTGATTTCCAATAGGTGAATATGCATTGAATTGGATCATGTTTATTGTGTGCACAACATCACATCAGTAGCACCTTGATGCTCAAAAACTAGACCACGCACCCGCAAGAGTCTCTTACTCTCTCCGAGAGTTTCTTACTCTCTCGCGAGAACAGTGGTGATTTTGCAGATGCCTATTATGGGAGAAAAAAAATCCATAGGCATCAATAGGTCTCAGGGCTATATGAGACATTATTATAGAGCAGCTTGATTTTTAAAGACTCAGTGTACAATGATTATTGATACAAAATCATTTTATTTATACACAATTGTTTTTAAAAAATGACCATTATAGATTCTATGGTACTTCATAAAAGAACAATTATAAACCAATACCATCACAACGTAATCACCATTGCTGACAATAACAAATATATACAGTGGCCAAAGGCATACATTTTGTACATGCCCTCCATTTAGAATGGTTGATAGATAAACTAATTGTAATATTGTACGTGTAGAACAGATAAGAAATTAGAAATACAACATATGAAAAGTGTAAAAGGTGGCTTTAAATTTGATGATAGATGTTGCAGGCACCGTCAGGTCAGTGTTCGGCACCAAGACACCTGCAGCCCACCATCTCCAGCTGGACACCAATCACGGCCATGGACACCGCCGCAGCCATGAAAGATATCCACTCAGGGGCCCCAACCGACCTCTGCACCCTGCACATCTACCACAGAGCTGCAGACACCATCGCACCCCAACTGCAACACACCATCAACACCACCTTCAAAACAGAGCTCCAAAGTCAGGACACTGCTCAAGATGCCCACATCCGACCCACCATCCTCAAAAAGTACTGGCCCATCTCGCTTTTTCCTTCGCAGTGGCAGAGAAAACAGTCAACAGGTAACTGACACGATTCATCACCGAGCACGCTGTCCTCGACCCTTCCTAATCCGTATTCCGAGCCAACCTCAGCACCGAGACCGCCCTACTCGGTGCCACAGATGACATCCGCACCCTCCTGGACCAGGGCCACTCCACGGCCCTCATCCTCCTCAACCTGTCTGAAGCCTTCGACACAGTCTCTCACTGCACACTAATCACCAGACTACATGACGCTGGTATACAAGGAACCGCCCTAGACTGGAACCACTCGTTTCTCACCAGAAGAAGCTAAAGGATCAGACTACCACCCTTCCTCTCCACCCCCACGGATATCACCTGTGGAGTACCACAGGGATCTTCCCTGAGCCCGACCCTCTTCAACATCTACATGTCCCCCCCTCACAGACATCGTCCGACAAGACTGCCTTAACATAGTATCCTACGCCAACGACACCCAGCCCCTCCTCTTCATCAGCAAAGACCCCACCACGGCAAAACTCAACTTCCAGAGAGGAATGCAAGAAGTCACAGTCTGGATGACCAACAGCTGTCTAAATCTCAACACCAAGAAGACAGAAGTTCTCGTCCTTAGAACCACCCCTTCCGCATGGGACAACATCTGGTGGTCCACTGCCCTCGGAAGGCCCCTACCCCCTCAGACCACACCAAGAACCTCGGCATCGTACTCGACTCATCACTCGCCATTAACCGACAGGTCAACGCCGTCACCTCCAGCTGCTTCAACACCCTCGCCACCCTCCGAAAGACCTTCAAATGGATCCCCCTGAGTTGAGGAAAACAGTCACCCACGCACTCATCACCAGCAAACTCGACTATGGCAACGCACTTAATGCCAGCATCAACAAGTCCCTACTCCGCAAACTGCAAACAATACCGAACACCGCGGCCAGACTCATCATCGGCATCCCCGACACAAACACATCAGCCAACACCTGCGGCGACTCCACTGGCTCCCCGTGGAGAAGTCATCTTCAAAATCCTCACTTACGCCTACAAATGTCTGCACAACAACGGTCCCAAATACCTCAACGACAGAATAAACTTCCACGTACCCAAAAGAAACCTGCGATCTTCCAACCTTGCACTGGCTGAAACCCTGCGCATCCACAAAGCCAGATCAGGCGGAAGATCGTTCTCTCACATTGCAGCCAAAACCTGGAACGAGCTACCGGCAGACATCAGACGCACCCCCCTCCCTGAACACCTTCAGAAAGACCCTCAAGACCTGGCTCTTTGGCTGAACGGAGTGGCGTACCACCCCCCCCCCCAGCGCCTTGAGACCCTCACAGGTGAGTAGCGTGCTTACAAATCCCTGATTGATTGATTGGTTCGACAAAATGCACGTTATACTTTTTACTTGTCTAATTACTTGAAAAACATTCTTCTCCAGGTACTGCCATAGCTGGAGTCATTTTAGTGAAATCATTGCCAGCTTCTCCTGTTACCTCTGGATTTATTGGTAGAATGACTTAGTACCTGCTTCCCCTTTTCTCATCACCTGGAACTTGCACCAGTAAGGAATAAAACCAAAAATAAAGATCACCTACATACATCTGTCAGAGGAGGTAGAGTAACATGAAGCTTGTGCTGTGTTATGTAAGGATATAAACTTACCGCCCAAAAAACTCCTTAACTACCTGGTGTCTTTGAACTCTGGTGCATTGAGAAGAGAGGAACACATAAAATAGATTGACTTGTGCTTCTAAAGGAACCCTTGTCTCAAATTTCAATTTCTTAAGACTGAACTGAGTAGGTCTCATGTTCTCCTCCCCTGGCTACTAAACTTTATTTTTGAACTCGCTTAATAACAAAAACTGTCTTGGTTTGGGAATGATGTTAATTTCTGATTGTAAGAAATGTCATTATTGATTGAGAGGGTGTGAAACCCCTAATCAAGCAACAATCACAGTCCTTGTCAGTGTGATCGACAAATGTCACTAAAATAACCTGTGCTCAACCTTCTGTTAGCTTGGCACAAAAGCAGTCAGGCCTATTTTTGGGGCATTGAGCTAAGTATTTATGCACCACAGAAACAGTAATACAGTGAACACATGAAAACTCCCACTTCAATTTAGAAAAATAGAAAATAGTTCAATAAATAAAATTACACCAAAACAAATTAAATCCAGTCAGTAGAACTGGAGTTATAAATATTTAAAAGTTTTTAGAAAAGAACAGCACGTAAAAGATCATAGTGCCAACCACAGGTGTCTGGTCATGAGAGACTGGGGAAAAGTCAAAACTAAAGGCCGACCGCGATGTTCATATACATGAGGAGGATTGGGCCCAGTCTTGGCTTACCTTTGGACTTAGAAGAAGGTTCGAAGAAAAGTCTAGAAGAAGGTAGAGTTCAGCTGGGTGAAGTAGCAGGCTGAGTTGTTGCTGCCGGAGATTACTGGGCGAAGTAGCAGGCTGAGTTGTTGCCGCTGGAGATTACTGGATAAAAACTCAGTGAAGATGTCGAAAGCAGAACAATCTCTAAGAGGGAGATGCTGGATTTCAAGGCCTAGGAGGTTTTTCTAGTAGATGGGGAGCCTGTCGCCATGGAGCCTGGTAAAGATTTTTACTTTCGGGTTTAGGCAACATTTTGGAAGCCAAAAACCTCCAGCAGGATGAAGCTACAAGCCTTAGCCAAAGTGGGCTCCATAAGGCTGGATACCGTCGCTCAGGGGTCCCGCTGAACAAGATTTGCTGCTGTGGAGAAGAACGCAGTGGCAGCTATCGCAAAGTCAGGCCGAACAATGATGCATCTTGGGTGGATCTGCTGGCAGGTAGGTCCCGGTCTTCTGACGGTTATTGTTGCACTTTTTTGTGAAAAATGTTCTAAGTCTTAAGTTTTAGAGTTAGTCAGGAGCAGCACCTCTAACACCACTCCCAAGGGTACAGGCCTTGGTGGGCACCACTTGGGTATAAGGTTTACTCCAGCAGAGGCCAGATTCAGGGATCAAGCTCTCTGGAGCTTTTAATGTCGATGTAGCTCACATGTGAAGGTATCATGTTCCTTTGTGTGTGCTGTGGAAAGCCCTATGAAATATGATTCTCATACTTGGCTGTAATGTGTTTATTATTTTGGCACAGCACTGGATGGGTGGCTAAAGGCCAGCCAGGTAACTGACTATCAGGGGTTGTATAATATGATTGCATGGAAGTACTTGTACAGTCTTTGATTTTCAGAGCTGCCCATCATCTGATTGACAGCAAGCTGACTGACCCTAGGAAGCTTACTCAGGAGGTAGACTGCTGGATGGGTACCAGGGTCCACAAGGGGTATGTGGGAGACTCCACCGAGGGTGGGCTGGGTCCCCAACAGAAGAGTGGGGGTGGCAAGGGTAAACAGAGGTAGTTCTCTAAAAGACCCTTATCTAGTTACTAGGGTAAGTATTCCCATCCCCCAGGTGAGAAAAAACCTTGGATCGCTACAGGGAAGTCGGTAGAGAGGGGTCCCCACAAGTTTTATGACTGTAGTCAGGAAGGTCACATGAGGGGGGGCCCCAAGTGTCCCAAGTGGACACCAGCACCCACTGGTGTGCAGTCACAGGGGTTGGCCAGTGTAGCGCTTGGGGAGGAGTTGGTTTCCGGTGAAGGATGGGAGCCAGCTGAGATGACCCTTGTCTCACAGTGAGATGGTCCAGAGGACCCCTGTGCCTGAAAACACTAGGAAATCCAGTCAGTGGGTGACCATAAATGGACAGAGGGTAGAGGCTCTGAGAGACACAGGAGCCAGTGTGACTACAGTAGGTGTCATCTGGTGTCTGAAGTGCAGATAGTTCCCAATGTGCTCCACCAGGTAGTTGTAGTGGACAACTCTGAGCAGAAGAACAAGGTGACACAGGTTTCCTATGAGTGGGGGGAGGTCTCAGGTTCCTCGAAAGTAGCTATGAACCCATCCATAACTGCTGATCGTCTGCTGGAAAATTACCTGGAGGATTCCCCTTGGGAGGAGTTGGAATGCCGCTCATACTTGGAGATAATGGGTTTGTCTGAGTGGGCGTGCGTGACCAATCAGTCTATGGCAGCCGGTAAGGGTGACCAGAAGGGTGTGGAACCTGAAAGAGTGGCCCAGCCAGAAAGAGGAGGGGCAGGGGGTTCCGGAAACCCACCCCAGAAGTTCCCATGGTCCAGGAGGAGACTGAACCTTCAGGGGACACCCCAGAACCTTCAGGGGAGCAAGTGGCCGAACTGAGAGACTTGACTGAGCTGACCGATTGGCAGTAAGAAGGGGGTACCATCAGGGAGGAATTCTGAAGGGAGCAGAAAGAATGCCCTACTCTTGAGGGTCTGCAGCAAATGGCTGCAGACAAGGCAGCTGGCAAGGAGTCTGGATCACAATTGATTTACTGGGAGAATGGTCTCCTGTATAGTGAGCCTAAGGTTGATGAGCCTGGGGCAGCCTGGTTGTACCCTATCACCTCAGAGCTTTCCTACTGGGACTGTCTAATGAGGCGCCTTTGGCAGGACATTTGGGGCAGGACAAGACCTTTGAGAGGCTTGTCACCCACTTCTTTTGGCCCCAAATGCGTAGGCACTCTGATGCACACTGCAGTTCTTGTCAAACTTGTAGTCAAGTAGCAAGCGTGGAGGGAGATGTAAGACTCCTCTCCAGCCATTCCCTGTTGTGAGCACCCCTTTTGAGTGAGTGGGCATCAACATTGTGGACCCTCTGAATCCCAAGACAGCTATAGGCAACAGGTTTATCCTGGTCTTGGTAGACCATGCTACCCCGTACCCAGAGTCTATTCTCTGAGAATAACTATGGCACCCGTGGTGGGCCGGGCATTGATGGGGATCTTTTCCCGCATGGGTTTCCCCAAAGAGGTGGTATCCGACCGGAATGCCAACTTCATATCCACATATGAGAAGTCTCTGTGGGAGAAGTGTGGTGTAACCTACAAGTTTACCATTCCTTACCACCCCAAGGTAATGGGTTGGTTGAGAGATTCAACTGGGCCCGGAGGAGCACGATTATGGGTCTAACCATCTCCATGAGGCGTAAGTTGGATGTCTTCTTGCCAGGCCTTCTTTTTGCTTACAGGGAGGTACCGCAGAAGGGATTTGGCTTTAGCCCCTTTGAGCTGCTGTACAGGTACCCTGTGAGGGGACCGCTGAGTCTGGTGAAAGAAGGCTGGGAGAAAGCTCCCAGGAAGCCGCCCCAGGATATATTTAGCCACATACTGGCCTTCAGAAACCAGATTGCATGCTTCAGGAAACTCATTCAGGTGAAACTAGAAGCCAGCCAGAAAGATATAAAATACTGGTATGACCAGAATGGCACTCTGATTGAGTTTCCGCCTGGCCAGAAAGTGTGGGTCATAGCCCCAGTGGAGCCATGTGCTCTCCAGGAAAAGTGGACTGGGTGTTTTCAGGTGGTGGAGCACAAAAGTGATGTCACCTATCTGGTGAACTTGCAGACTCCAAGGAAACCTTTGAGGTTCTTACATGTGAAGCGCCTCTGTTAGAACTGGGGATCTCTAGTTGGCAGAGGTAGGTACCACTGTCCAAATAAGGTCTCTTGCTTCTAGTCAGGGTAAGGAGGAAACACTACTCAGATAACCCCTGCTCACCCCCTTGGTAGCTTGGCACGAGCAGTCAGGCTTATTGAAGGCAATATGCAAAGTATTTGTACCAACACTCACAGTAACACAGTGAAAACACCACAAACTGACTCCACAACAGTTTAGAAAAATAAAGGTATTTAATCTAAACTACACAAGACCAAAATAACAAAAATCCAGCATGCACAGTTCAAGAATACGGTTTCAAAAGAGTTCTTACGGTTGCATTAAAATATTCCACACTTGCGTCACGTTTTAGCCAACAGTACCTTTAGATGCGACAAAAGTTCCAAGTGAATGCTGTAGTGTTGAAAAGCAAGCGATGCGTCACTCCTGAGACCCTGGGGAGGCGATGCAACAACCCCGCTGGACGCAGTGGGCGTGTTGCGGTGACTCCGGTCTGTATGGGGAGGGATGCGATACTTTGCGTGGATTCCGGTGCACAGGTTTCGGTGGAAGCAGCTCGCAAAAGGTATGATGCGACGATCTCCGGTGCGGGGACGATGCGCGGCTCAGCGTTGATCTTCTCCTCTCGCGGCCCCTCGATGTGATGGCTCTGCGATGACTTTCGCAGCGACGTGATGCGGTCCGCAAGCAAGCGGTGCGACGATCTCACCCAGTGACGAAAGGCTCTGCGACGATACACGCACCGATGGTAATCTTCCTGCACCGGTCTGGTGGCTTTAAATTTGATGATAGATGTTGCAGGCACCGTCAGGTCAGTGTTCGGCACCAAGACACCTGCAGCCCACCATCTCCAGCTGGACACCAATCACGGCCATGGACACCGCCGCAGCCATGAAAGATATTCACTCAGGGGCCCCAACCGACCTCTGCACCCTGCACATCTACCACAGAGCCGCAGACACCATCGCACCCCAACTGCAACACACCATCAACACCACCTTCAAAACAGAGCTCCAAAGTCAGGCCCCTGCTCAAGAAGCCCACATCCGACCCACCGGCCTCAAAAACTACTGGCCCATCTCGCTTTTTCCTTCGCAGTGGCAGAGAAAACAGTCAACAGGGAACTGACACGATTCATCACCGAGCACGCTGTCCTCGACCCTTCCCAATCCGTATTCCGAGCCAACCTCAGCACCGAGACCGCCCTACTCGGTGCCACAGATGACATCCGCACCCTCCTGGACCAGGGCCACTCCACGGCCCTCATCCTCCTCAACCTGTCTGAAGCCTTCGACACAGTCTCTCACTGCACACTAATCACCAGACTACATGACGCTGGTATACAAGGAACCGCCCTAGACTGGAACCACTCGTTTCTCACCAGAAGAAGCTAAAGGATCAGACTACCACCCTTCCTCTCCACCCCCACGGATATCACCTGTGGAGTACCACAGGGATCTTCCCTGAGCCCGACCCTCTTCAACATCTACATGTCCCCCCTCACAGACATCGTCCGACAAGACTGCCTTAAGATAGTATCCTACGCCAACGACACCCAGCCCCTCCTCTTCATCAGCAAAGACCCCACCACGGCAAAACTCAACTTCCAGAGAGGAATGCAAGAAGTCACAGTCTGGATGACCAACAGCTGCCTAAATCTCAACACCAAGAAGACAGAAGTTCTCGTCCTTAGAACCACCCCTTCCGCATGGGACAACATCTGGTGGTCCACTGCCCTCGGAAGGCCCCTACCCCCTCAGACCACACCAAGAACCTCGGCATCGTACTCGACTCATCACTCGCCATTAACCGACAGGTCAACGCCGTCACCTCCAGCTGCTTCAACACCCTCGCCACCCTCCGAAAGACCTTCAAATGGATCCCCCTGAGTTGAGGAAAACAGTCACCCACGCACTCATCACCAGCAAACTCGACTATGGCAACGCACTTAATGCCAGCATTAACAAGTCCCTACTCCGCAAACTGCAAACAATACAGAACACCGCGGCCAGACTCGTCCTCGGCATCCCCGACACAAACACATCAGCCAACACCTGCGGCGACTCCACTGGCTCCCCGTGGAGAAGTCATCTTCAAAATCCTCACTTACGCCTACAAATGTCTGCACAACAACGGTCCCAAATGCCTCAACGACAGAATAAACTTCCACGTACCCAAAAGAAACCTGCGATCTTCCAACCTTGCACTGGCTGAAACCCTGCGCATCCACAAAGCCAGATCAGGGGGAAGATCGTTCTCTCACATTGCAGCCAAAACCTGGAACGAGCTACCGGCAGACATCAGACGCACCCCCCTCCCTGAACATCTTCAGGAAGACCCTCAAGACCTGGCTCTTTGGCTGAACGGAGTGGCGTACCCCCCCCCCCCCCCCCCAGCGCCTTAAAACCCTCACATCGTGAGTAGCGTGCTTACAATTCCCTGATTGATTGATTGGTTCGACAAAATGCACGTTATACTTTTTACTTTTCTATTTACTTGAAAAACATTCTTCTCCAGGTACTGCCATCGCTGGAGTCATTTTAGTGAAATCATTGCCAGCTTCTCCTGTTACCTCTGGATTCATTGGTAGAATGAATTATCACCTGCTTCCCCTTTTCTCATCACCTGGAACTTGCACCAGTAAGGAATAAAACCAAAAATAAAGATCACCTACATACATCTGTCAGAGGAGGTAGAGTAACATGAAGCTTGTGCTGTGTTATGTAAGGATATAAACTTACCGCCCAAAAAACTCCTTAACTACCTGGTGTCTTTGAACTCTGGTGCATTGAGAAGAGAGGAACACATAAAATAGATTGACTTGTGCTTCTAAAGGAACCCTTGTCTCAAATTTCAATTTCTTAAGACTGAACTGAGAAGGTCTCATGTTCTCCTCCCCTGGCTACTAAACTTTATTTTTGAACTCGCTTAATAACAAAAACTGTCTTGGTTTGGGAATGATGTTAATTTCTGATTGTAAGAAATGTCATTATTGATTGAGAGGGTGTGAAACCCCTAATCAAGCAACAATCACAGTCCTTGTCAGTGTGATCGACAAATGTCACTAAAATAACCTGTGCTCAACCTTCTGTTAGCTTGGCACAAAAGCAGTCAGGCCTATTTTTGGGGCATTGAGCTAAGTATTAATGCACCACAGAAACAGTAATACAGTGAACACATGAAAACTCCCACTTCAATTTAGAAAAATAGAAAATAGTTCAATAAATAAAATTACACCAAAACAAATTAAATCCAGTCAGTAGAACTGGAGTTATAAATATTTAAAGTTTTTAGAAAAGAACAGCACGTAAAAGATCATAGTGCCAACCACAGGTATCTGGTCATGAGAGACTGGGGAAAAGTCAAAACTAAAGGCCGACCGCGATGTTCATATACATGAGGAGGATTGGGCCCAGTCTTGGCTTACCTTTGGACTTAGAAGAAGGTTCGAAGAAAAGTTTAGAAGAAGGTAGAGTTCAGCTGGGTGAAGTAGCAGGCTGAGTTGTTGCTGCCGGAGATTACTGGGCGAAGTAGCAGGCTGAGTTGTTGCCGCTGGAGATTACTGGATAAAGTCTCAGTGAGGATGTCGAAAGCAGAACAATCTCTAAGAGGGAGATGCTGGATTTCAAGGCCTAGGAGGTTTTTCTAGTAGATGGGGAGCCTGTCGCCATGGAGCCTGGTAAAGATTTTTACTTTCGGGTTTAGGCAACATTTTGGAAGCCAAAAACCTCCAGCAGGATGAAGCTACAAGCCTTAGCCAAAGTGGGCTCCATAAGGCTGGATACCGTCGCTCAGGGGTCCCGCTGAACAAGATTTGCTGCTGTGGAGAAGAACGCAGTGGTAGCTATCGCAAAGTCAGGCCGAACAATGATGCATCTTGGGTGGATCTGCTGGCAGGTAGGTCCCGGTCTTCTGACAGTTATTGTTGCACTTTTTTGTGAAAAATGTTCTAAGTCTTACGTTTTAGAGTTAGTCAGGAGCAGCACCTCTAACACCACTCCCAAGGGTACGGGCCTTGGCGGGCACCACTTGGGTATAAGGTTTACTCCAACAGAGGCCAGATTCAGGGATCAAGCTCTCTGGAGCTTTTAATGTCCATGTAGCTCACATGTGAAGGTATCATGTTCCTTTGTGTGTGCTGTGGAAAGCCCTATGAAATATGATTCTCATACTTGGCTGTAATGTGTTTATTATTTTGTCACAGCACTGGATGGGTGGCTAAAGGCCAGCCAGGTAACTGACTATCAGGGGTTGTATAATATGATTGCATGGAAGTACTTGTACAGTCTTTGATTTTCAGAGCTGCCCATCATCTGATTGACAGCAAGCTGACTGACCCTAGGAAGCTTACTCAGGAGGTAGACTGCTGGATGGGTACCAGGGTCCACAAGGGGTATGTGGGAGACTCCACCGAGGGTGGGCTGGGTCCCCAACAGAAGAGTGGGGGTGGCAAGGGTAAACAGAGGGAGTTCTCTAAAAGACCCTTATCTAGTTACTAGGGTAAGTATTCCCATCCCCCAGGTGAGAAAAAACCTTGGATCGCTACAGGGAAGTCAGTAGAGAAGGGTCCCCACAAGTTTTATGACTGTAGTCAGGAAGGTCACATGAGGGGGGGGGCCCAAGTGTCCCAAGTGGACACCAGCACCCACTGGTGTGCAGTCACAGGGGTTGGCCAGTGTAGCGCTTGGGGAGGAGTTGGTTTCCGGTGAAGGATGTGAGCCAGCTGAGATGACCCTTGTCTCACAGTGAGATGGTCCAGAGGACCCCTGTGCCTGAAAACACTAGGAAATACAGTCAGTGGGTGACCATAAATGGACAGAGGGTAGAGGCTCTGAGAGACACAGGAGCCAGTGTGACTACAGTAGGTGTCATCTGGTGTCTGAAGTGCAGGTAGTTCCCAATGTGCTCCACCAGGTAGTTGTAGTGGACAACTCTGAGCAGAAAAACAAGGTGACACAGGTTTCCTATGAGTGGGGGGAGGTTTCAGGTTCCTCGAAAGTAGCTATGAACCCATCCATAACTGCTGATCGTCTGCTGGAAAATTACCTGGAGGATTCCCCTTGGGAGGAGTTGGAATGCCGCTCATACTTGGAGATAATGGGTTTGTCTGAGTGGGCGTGCGTGACCAATCAGTCTATGGCAGCCGGTAAGGGTGACCAGAAGGGTGTGGAACCTGAAAGAGTGGCCCAGCCAGAAAGAGGAGGGGCAGGGGGTTCCGGAAACCCACCCCAGAAGTTCCCATGGTCCAGGAGGAGACTGAACCTTCAGGGGACACCCCGGAACCTTCAGGGGAGCAAGTGGCCGAACTGAGAGACTTGACTGAGCTGATCGATTGGCAGTAAGAAGGGGGTACCATCAGGGAGGAATTCTGAAGGGAGCAGAAAGAATGCCCTACTCTTGAGGGTCTGCAGCAAATGGCTGCAGACAAGGCAGCTGGGAAGGAGTCTGGATCACAATTGATTTACTGGGAGAATGGTCTCCTGTATAGTGAGCCTAAGGTTGATGAGCCTGGGGCAGCCTGGTTGTACCCTATCACCTCAGAGCTTTCCTACTGGGACTGTCTAATGAGGCGCCTTTGGCAGGACATTTGGGGCAGGACAAGACCTTTGAGAGGCTTGTCACCCACTTCTTTTGGCCCCAAATGCGTAGGCACTCTGATGCACACTGCAGTTCTTGTCAAACTTGATACTGACCCTGGAACAGCAGAGGGACTGTTGCCAGTTGCTCGGGAAGTGTGCCCCTCTGTTTTCCTTGACCCCAGGAGTCACCCACAGGTGTACCCAGGATGTGGATACTGGGGCTCGTCCACCAGTAAAATACAAAATGTACTGGTTGACTGACAAGGTCAAGGCCAGCATCAAGGAAGAGGTTTCCAAGATGCTAGTGTTAGGGGTGATAGAGCGCTCCAGCAGTCCTTGGGCCAGCCCAATGGTCTTGGTCCCAAAGGCTGCTGCACCCTGCGCCAAACCTAAACTGGGGTTCTCCATGTGACTACTGCAGGCTCAGTGTCATCACTAAAATTGATGTGCACCCCATCCCCAGAGCTGATGAGCTCATTAGATTGGCTAAGAGCTGCCAAGTTCCTCAGTACATTTGACTTAACGTCTGGGTAGTGGCAGATTGCCTTGACCAATTTGGCTAAAGAGAAGTCAGCTTTCTCTGTGCCAGAGGGGTACTTCCAGTTACATGTTATGCCCTTTGGGTTGAAGAATGACCCTGCCACCTTTCAGAGGTTGGTCAACCAGGTGTTGGCGGAGATGGAGGATTTCAGCGCCACCTACCTGGATGACATTGCGGTGTTCAGTACCAGTTGGGAAGATCACTAGAATTACCTCTGGGAAGTGTTGATGGTCCTGCAGAAGGCGGGCCTCACTATCAAGGCCAATGCAAGCCTCACTATCAAGGACAGTAAGTGCCAGATAGAGCATTTGTATTTGGTGTACTTAGGATACCAGGTAGGAAGCAGCCAGGTGGCTCCCCTACAATCCAAGATTGACACCATTCTGGCTTGGGAGCGCCCCCAAGTCCAACACTGAGGTGAGAGCCTTTTTAGGTCTCAATGGTTACTACAGGAGATTTGTCAACGGGTATGTCACCATTGTTGCTCCCTTGACTGAGCTGACTTCTAGAAAGCAACCCAGGAAAGTGATCTGAGCTGAGGTTTTTCAGACTGCTTTTGATGCCCAGAAGTCTGCCATGTGCATGGCAGCCATGATGAAGGCATTTGACTTCTCCATGTAATTTTCTGTGCAGACAGACACTTTACAGCATGGGCAGTTCTAGCATAGCTAAATGAAGAGGGCCTAGACCAACAGGTAGCATTCATTAGCATGAGGTTACTTCCCTGGGAATGGAGCGCAATTGAGAGAGAACCTTTTGGGGTGGTCTGGGCACTGAAGAAGCTAAGACTCTACTTGTTTGTGACTCATTTCTGTATTCAGACAGACCACAGGCCCCTCAGATGGTTGATGCTGATGTCGTGTGAGAACCCAAAATTGTTGAGGTGGTCCATTTCCCTACAGGGAATGGACTTTAACGTGGAACACCGCCCTGGTACAAAACACGCCAGTGCTGATTCGTCCACCTTAGTGATGAGATGTCCCAGGAGGTTGGGTAGTTCTCCCTTCTTTCAGCTGCAGGGGACACATGTTAGACCTGGCATTTTCCCTAAATTCTTGCCTTTAATTCCTGTATTTTTGATGTTATGCTGGACTTCGTTGTTGCTGATTTATGTACTCTGGGCACTTTACCACTACTGACCAGTGTTGGATTTCAAGTGCTCCCTGTTTAAATTGTAATTCAGATTGGTTCTCCATGATTGGCATATTTGATTTACTGGCAAGTCCCTAGTAAAGTGCACTATTTGTTCCCAGGGACTCTAAATCAAATGCTGCTGGTGGGCCTGCTGCACTGGTTGTGCCATCCACATGAGTAGCCCTGTAAACTTGTCTGAAGCATGCCATTGTAGCGTCTGTGGGTACAGTTTTAAACTGCCATGTCGCCCTGCAAGTTCACCACTTGCCAGACTCTAACCTTCCCTCTTATTACATTTAAGGCTCCCCTAAGGTAGGCCCAAGGTACCTCCATGGGCAGGGTGCAGTGTATGTGAAAGGTAGGTCATGTACTGGTGTGTTTTACATGTCCTGATAGTGAAATGCTGCCAATTTTGTTTTTCACTATTGCAAGGACTCGCTCTCTTATAGGCTATCCTTGGAGCTGCCATGTAACATTTTTCATGTGTAACTTTCAATTGAGAACAGCTAGCGATTTGGAGTTTGGGCTCCCTGTGCTCAGAATTTTAAAACACATCTTTTGGTGAAGGTGGTTTTTAAATTGGGTGGTTGAAAATGCCACTTTTAGAAAGTGGACATTTTCTTATTTAACCAGCCTGTGCCTCTGTCTGCCTGTGTAATCAATGCGTGGTTTAGACTGTCAGGGGCCTGTTTGTGTCTCTTGAGAGTCACACAAAGGGAGTTGCAGTGTGCCCTCCATATTCAGATGGTCCATCACCAGGCTGATGGGCCTTTCTGGGCTACAGTGGTGGGAGGAGTTGTCACATACACCTGAATAGGGCTGTGTCTGGCCTCCTACAAGGCTGTCTCTACCCCCTGAGTGTGTCTAGAGCCAAGACCCGAGGACAAGAACTTGTGCATTACAAAGACAATCCTTTGAAGAATTCCTACTTTAGAGGCCAAAAGGGGTACACGTATCAGACCTAAACCCCAGACTTTAATAACACTTCTAGATCAAGAGGAGACTCTGCCATGCAGACAAGCTGATGAGCTGGAACTAGGAGTAGTGCCCCTTTGCTGTGTGTTCCTTTGCTGAGTTGTCCTGTAGTTGCTAATTCTGCTGTGTATTATGCTTGTGAAGCTTCTCCAAGGGCTTGTGTGTCCGTGCCTCCTGTTAAGAAGGCTCAAGGCCATCAAAAACTTCACCTGCAGCATCCCTGAACTCCACTGCTGGGTGTTTTGACCTGCCAAATGGTGCCAATTCCAATTGGAGTTGGTTCCTGCTACAAAAAGCTACAAAAGACCTGAAAATTGACTCTTCGCCCTTCCAGCACCTGTTTTTCCTATGCAGCACAGCCGTGCGGGACAAATTTCCATGCACCTCCTCGTGCGCCCTGCCCACAGCCGAAGAAACCGCCAAAGCCCGAGTTCAGCGCACCTTGTCTCCAAAGTCCAGCACACGTTGTCTCCGAAGTTCAAAACCACCACACTGACTTTGACGCAGGAACTGCTGTGCAGCTGAAATAATCGACGCATCACGGGACTACAGCTGAAGAAATCAACACAGCGCCTGTTTGCTGCCGCTGCATCAACATCCAGCGCATCCGGATTTCCTCGCATCGCACCTGTGCCCAAGTCTTCCACTGTATCACCCGCAGACAAGAACCGTCTTGGATTTCTATTCATCACTTCCCCTTACGGTCCGGATTTGATGCAACACTTCTACTGCGGGCAGCAGAACTGACACACAGCATTCCCAGGAAACTCAGGAATCGATGTGTTTTACGATGGTTCCCTCCTCCTCTGCTTTTTTCCTTTGGGGATTTTGACGCATCTAAGGTACTTTGTGTAAAATCAACACATCCATAAACTTCTATGGACAGAATTGCTTGAAACTTTTAAAAAGCCATATTCTACATTCTGTATGTTGGATTTTTGTTGTTTTGGTCTTGTTTGGTTTAGATAAAGATACTTCATTTTTTTAAACTGGTGTGGTGTGCATTTGTAGTGTTTTCACTGTGTTACTGTGTGTGTGGAATGTACAAATACTACCAAGGGGGTGACCAGGGGTTATCTTGGGTGTGCAACTCCCTTATCCTGACTATAAGGAAGGGTCCCTACTTGGACAGGGTGTATACCACAGCCAACTAGAGACCCCATTTCTAATAAGATATAGTTTAAAGTTTCAGTGAGTTACATGAATATTCACAGACACATACGCTCAGTTATACATTCAGTCTCTCACCCATACTGCAACTCACATATGTATTTACAAAAGCATACGGACACTCACACATCCAGCCAAACAGTGATAGAGGCACGCAAACATTCACTGGCACACTCATGGCACGTATGTATCCAGCAGTACCAGAGCTAGTTGCACACACAGTTAAAAACTCTAACACTAACACAGCCAGTAACCTATCCCTACAGCCACTTGCATACAGATTTACATACTCATAGAGTTACTAAGAGAGTCACACTTATACTTATATACTGACTTACACAAACATTCACACACACATATAGGAACTGATACACTGACTCAGATATGTATTGAAGTACTGACACAACTAATTCACTCATCAAGACTAGCAGCCACGTGCCTCGGGCCTGTTACTACTGCGCCTGTGTATGCAGTTTTACTGCCATGTCAACTGGCATTTGAAACCCTTTGTCAGGCCTTAAGCTACTCTTCTACTACATATAAGTAGGCCATAGGTAGGCATGGGACAGGGTGCTATGCGCTTAAAAGGTAAGACATATATTTTGAAGTTTCAGTGAGTTACATGCACACTTACAGACACATACACCTAGTTATACATCCAGGGCCTCATTTACAAAGAATTGGTGTAGGGCAGCACTGCAAGTCTTTTTGCTGGGCTGCCTTATGCCAATTAGAAAGGGCAAGTCTGCATCGTATTTCACAAGCTATGGTGCATTCCTGTCTTTTCAGCCACAGCTGGTGCATAATTTGCAGCCGAGTGCCAACGCAGACACCTTTATGCCATGGTGCAAGGGTGTCTGTGTTGTTGGTTTGATTGTTTTTGTGCAGCAGTGGCACTTTCCGGCACAAAAAAAATCAGAGAAACATTTTCCTAGTTCTATGTGTGCTGCAGAATGCAGCACACGTGGATAGAAAAAAAGAACGTGGAAAAAATGTAAACATTTCTCTTCGTTATGCCTGCTCTGGGAGGCATACGTTTTTGGTGCTGGCCCAGGTTTACATGTTGTTGGAAATCCGGGGCAGTGTTACAATCCATGGATGTCGAGTGGTAACACCCAAAGCAACGCCCTAGGAATGCCTCTTTGACATAGAGTACGGCAAGGCAGCGCTTTGCGCTGCCTTGTCTTACTCCATATCTATGAGTCAATGCAAAGCCATGCAAGGTGACTTTGCATCACCTCATGGATATGACTGAGAGGACTGCACCACTGGATCATCATAAAAAGGGATGCTCCGATGGTGCAGGCCTCTTGTAGATGAGGGCCCTAGTGTTATTGACATATTTATTTTTAAAAGCACAGAGACAGCCACACAATCTGTCAGACAACAACAGATGGAGTTAGATATTCACTTACACACGAGTTATGTATCCAGCAGTACCAGAGCAAGTTGCACAGTTCCATACCCAAACACTAACTAACACGGTCATTAAGCTATTCATATAGCCAGTAGCATATAGATTTCCGTACTCCTAAAGTTACTAAGAGAGCCACTCTTGTACCTATTTGCACAAACACTCGCATACCCATATAGGGACTGATATACTTACTGAGATATGTACTCAAGTGCACAGACAACCAACTCACCTATCCAGAAAATTAGCTGTTTACAGGTGTCTTGGGCCTGCTACTGCAGAACCTGTGTGTACAGTTTTAGTGCTATGTCGACTTGTATTTAAAACCATTTGTCAGGTCTTAAACTACTCTTCTACTACATATAAGTCGCCCTTAAAGTAGGCCGTAGGACGGCCATGGGGCAGGGTGGTACGTGCTTAAAAGGTAATGCATGTGGTTTTAAGTTTCACTGAGTTACATGTGCACTTAAGTCCCTTATGCCCAGTTATACATCCAGTTTGCCACCCACACTGTGAGTCACCTACCTACCCAGATACAAACTGATGCATCCAGTAACACATACAGATACACACTTATGAATACAGTGATACAGTCAGGCACACGTTTATTTAGACATGATAAGTAACAGACTTCTAGTGTTATAAGTATTTCTATAGGAAGTAAAAAATTGAAATGATGTAATTTTATAATTCATATAATAAATAGCTAAATATATTTCTTTCTTTTTTGTTTGCAGAGTTCTACTTCTACTTAAAAACAAACACTTACAATGCCAAATAAAACACAGAGAAGAAAGAAACAGAGGAAAGGAAGGTATCTCCTTACCATACAGAAAGAAAATGGACAACATACTAGGAACGTAGTTAAAGAGAAAAGAGACGTTGGTAAGAAAACTAGAAATTTTCTTAAAATCATATGTGGAAAATGCAAAGCAAGGAAGATTTTATAACATCCACAAAAATAGTAAAACTAAGTAATATTAGGTGTAGTGAATGTGATAAGAAAGCAAATACTTTAGCACGAACAGAAAGCCAATTTAATAAAATCATATTCATAATATTTTGTAGTAGAGTAATTAAGAATTTGGCACGAACTATGACGCACTGTGAAAGGAGAAGAGAAGCTTTCATCCAAAAACAACATATTGAATATGTAGTTGATAAGGCAATTGCCCCAAAGAGGAAACTCTTTATTTTGATACTGAACAGGATGAGAACACTTGATAAAAGAAAGTTGTATATTAAGAGAAAGAACCAAAAAAAAGACTTGTGAATACGAGTAATTTCAGTAATATTTTCAGAGATGAATGGAAGCTTACTTCCAGTCTGAGCCTTTCTTTAATGAAGCAAGCTACTTGCAAGAAAACACATTAGAACATACAGTTGAAACAAATGGTTGATGTTATGAGGTGAAGGATGGTACTCCCATTTCAAAACAGGAGATGGTTCCTAGGAATGTTGACGAAGTGATAGCTGAAGAGATACAAGGAAGACGTAGACAGGACCCTGTATACAAATAGAGCAGGAGCATTGTTTGCAGTGTTTGGCAGGAATCTATTGATATACTGAGAAGTTTCCTACGTAACTTTCCATGCAAAAGTGTGAAACAGGAAATAGGTATTTTTCAGATGCTAGATCCATGCAAAGTAAGGAAGTATACAAATTTACAGGGACACTAGCATATCTATCCAAGAAAGTGGTTTGCAAATACTTTCCACAGTGCCGTGAGCTGCTGTGAATGCCTCACCCGGGCAGACCCTCCCCATGAGGCCGTGCTAATGCCCGCCTGCACACCCATTGCACGCTGAAGAAGCAGAGTGGAACAGGGGTGGTGCACTGTTGCTCTTCCCAGGCCCCCAGACTTCAGCAGCAAGGAAACGTACTCAAAATGTGTTCACTCCCAGCCGGATCCCGACACGTGGTTGCTACTGCGCCTATTTTTTGCTAGATTAGTGGATCTTGAGAAATTGTATAAAAAATTCCAGCTTGCCTTCTCTATCTGCTTTTCCTCCCTCCTTCTCCGGCTCCCTTTCAAGGAAGCAGAACCGAATGGTGAGGGCACCCCTAACCCTTACCCAGTAAGCAACCAAATCCAAGCCTGAATTCAATCCACTAGCTCTATACTGGGCAAGGGAATCCCTTTTTATTTAGTTGGGCCTTCTGAAAAAACATGTGATAAATTAGGTGGCACGAGGGACAACAGCATAATTCCACAAATGCCCCAGGAACTGATTACCGGTATTGACAAAAACCAGCCGATCAATCAGGATACCGCTAGCTCGCCCCACCCCTTCCCAGCCCTTTCAATCACAGGAGAATCTATCTCTCCCACCAGCTTGTTGTCCTTATGTCGCAGTACTGGTGGGGGTGCCCCGGCTAGAGATAATAAGGAGGAGAATTTTGGGGTCCTAAAAACAAAGTATGCCACTGGCTTACTAGAAACACTGCTTTTTCCATCAATGAATATAAAGAAATTCTCATGATGAAGTGGGTGGAGTGTGTAGGCCCCTCCCGCAAACCTATTGAAGGGGATTGTATACTAGTAAACTGTTGGAACCCTGAGCTGGCTAATCGTCTGATTATTTCGGGCGGTAGGGCTAGCCTTAATTGCTACCCTGCTCCTTTATCAATTGTCCCACTTGGTCATTTTTTCCACCCCAGAATTCTGGGAAGATATGAGACTAGGTCAGGTCCCCCCTTACACCCACGAATCTTAGCAAGGGGCCCATACACAACTTCAACTTCATATAAACTCCACTCTTCTTCAATAGGTCCGCAAGCTATCCTGGGGTGCCCATTGCTAATTCTACCCAAGGTAATTCTACCATCCCAGCACATAGTTTCTTCAAGCCCTTATCAACTCTAGACACGCAAGACTGACAGTGGCACCAGACGCTACCCATGGGTGCAGGATCATGCTTATTAACAAGGGCTAAAAAAAACATTACTCCTGCCTACCCCAGTGGCCTCCACCTGTAACACCTCAAAGAGGGAGCATAACCCACTGCATGAAGCCATCTCTCCAGACAACCTAGTGTCGAGCCTACATGGCCAATCTTTGTGGCCAGATGACCTGGATCCTTCCAAAAGACCTATTTGCCCCCCAGAAGCATCACAGGTGTATTCTCTTTGTTCTGGCCCTTCAATTATGTCTGCTGGCCCATTGAGCATCTTCTCTTGGAATATCGCAGGCATCAAGCCCAATCTGATAGACCCAAGCTGGATGCAATACCTAGAAGAATTTGATATATGCATGTTCCAAGAAACCGAGGCCTCAGAATCTTACAACAAACAAGGTTACACCACCTACCATGCTAATGTCATACCCTCTACCCATGGAAGGGCCTCTGGGGGGGCTATTGATTTCAGAATTGAACATAGTCTCCCCAGACATCCTGGGTTTAAAAATGATTCTTCCTAAGGGAAGTTACACATACATATACTAAGGAGATTGCAGGCCTAGATGCAGAAGCATGGAATCACTGATTCTAGCCATCTTTCAACAGCCTGTTCAATCAATAGTTCCTAGTGACCAGATGGTGATTGGGGGCAACCACAATATAAATTTCAAACCCATATATGGCTATGACGAGATTTTAGAAGAGGAAGATGAGAGTTGGGGCATACCATTCCTTAATACAAAGCAGCTAGTTCCCAGTTTAGTTTCAGTACTGTAGGTAGTAAGCTTTACTCTGACAAAAAGGTTGAGAGCCTGGCAGGTCTGCATCCGATAAACAGGGAGTTCCCACATAAAGGAAGGAACAGTATCATTGAAAAATAGATATCATAATCAGGGCTTCTATGTGGGACATGCTGGATGATTTCCACAGACTACAGGGAGGAAAGTGATCATTACCCCTTATGTCTAAAATTAAGGTACCATGGCCCTAAATCCCTTCCTATACTTCCTTCCCTACCTATAACCCAACATTGGCGAATAACCGCAGGTACGTTAAATGGCCTGCTGTCTAAATAACCAAGGAACCCTCACAGAAATATATAAAGCCTTTGTAGAGGTGTTCCCAGAAGTCTCGGCCTTAGCCTCTCTATGGGCTCCCACCACAGATGTACATACTAAACTGGCACTAGCCTTGAAATCAATCCTGAGCAGGCCCCCTCTACGGAAAACAACACCAAAGACCAACAAAGTTGAAAGTAACCCATGGTACACAAAAACATGCCTAGATGCTAAAAGGTCTTTAATAGATGCTCTAAAAAATAATAATTTGCAAAAGGTGCGTTTCATAAGAGGACAATTAGGGAAGCCCAGTCAACCTGAGAAAAAGCAAGCTGGGGGGACCTAGTGATGGCTGCCAAAATGGGGGATAATTTCCTCTTCTGGAAAAGTATCCCCTATGGGAGTAGGACTGCAATCCCAGAGTTAGACTTCCATCTGTACCCAGGGGCCTGGGTGGCTCACTTCTCCCGTTCATACGAGCAGCCCCTGATGGACACCCAGGTACAACCCACTCTTTTTATTAATCACATTAGTCTGGATCCATATTTTATACCTGAAGAGACTAGGCTAGCCATTCTCTCAATTAAATTGGGCAAGGCCCCAGGTCCAGATAAAATCCCTGGAGATTTGTTCCATCATGACCAGGCAGTCTGGGTTCCCTGTGTCAATTGTTTGACTAATGCTGTAGCAGCAGGAGCCCCTATCCCCGAAACTTGGAAAGGGGCAGAAATCATACCCATCTTTAAAAAGGGGGAGTGGGGAAACCCAGAAAACTACCGATCAATTAGTCCAACTGGACGCCCTGCAGAAAGTCTATGCTCAACAATTGTTATGTAAACCTAATGGTTGGATTGAGTGACTACAGATTGTGTCCCCATACCAAGGAGGGTTTAGGCCAAACGTAAGTACATTCAACCAAGTCCTAAGGCTGCTGATCATCCTCTGGAAATATTCAAGAGTCAGAGACGGACACATATATCTTGCATTTGTTGACCTCAGAGCAGCCTTTAACCTGGTTCCCAGGGGGCTTCTCTGGCCATCATTAAAGGATCTAGGGGTCCTGAACGCCCTCCTCACCCAGATACTCAGACTCCACCAGAGCAGCTCTGCCCAAATCAGTTGGGGAACAGGAGGGCAATTAACTGACACAATTCCGATTCTGCTTTCCAGGGGAGTGAGACAATGCTGCGCCCTGGCCCTCAGCCTTTTTTCCCTATACATCAACAACCTAGTGGAAGCCCTCTTCCTAGGGTATATAGATGCACCTAAACTGGACAGGCCTAGGGAGCCTGAACTCCTATTCGCAGCTGACACCCTTTTAATCTCCCAGACCCCGATAGGCCTCCAACAGTTCCTGGCTAATTTTAACACTTTTTGTGTAGCTAAGGGCCTCGAGATCAGCATCTCGAAAACCGCTATCTCTCTGGCAAATGAAAACCTGGGCCAAGTATCTAGATTCAAGTACCTGGGCATAATGCTCAATAGTAAATTGTTGAGGTCTGCTCAAAAAGAGAAAAGAAGGGTTGTGATTCAACACCAGGCCTCAGCAATATACAGGAGGTTCCAGGGAACAACATCGAGAGCCCTACTCTTGGCTCTTGAACTCTACAAATTAAAGGCTCAATCAGCTACGTTGTATGGGGCAGAACCCTGGGCATATGCTAATCTAGATGCTCTAACCATAAGCGAAAACAAGTTTGTCCGCTCAATACTCCATCTCCCATCGAGCACTCCCTTCATACCGATGTTCTATGATGTCAACATAAAAAGAGTGGGAGAAGTAGCCAGACTATGGCCCCTTTTCTATTGGGTGAGGCTCTGGAGCACGAAAGAGTTGAGGCCATACCGGATGGCTGTCAAGGAATTGTTGGTCCTTGACAAAGGCCTAGCTTTTCCCTGGTTCAAACTTGTCCACCAATGGTTCTAAAAAATGGACCTAGGATCCTTTTGGTAAGATCCCTACTCGTTGAAGGCTTCTTCTAAGTTGCTACTAAAACATTCTACTGGGAGCACATATACACTAGTCTTTTTGGCAGTTCCTCACTTGGTAGGCTGACAGTTACATTTTTGTCTATCAAGAACTGCCCATTTTATGAAACCTTTCTTGGCCTCCCACTCTAGCAACTAGCAAAAACCTTATATCTAAAATTTCGCTATTATACACTGGAGCTGGGGTCATTTACTGCCCTGGAATTCGAAAAGGACAGTTGTTCACTCATCCGTATGCACTATGAGCTTGCTAAATGCAAATGAAAATTGTTTACGTGTATGCAAAAACTGTAGAGTAATTTTGTGTAGAAATGTAAATGTTGAGGAAGGATTAATAAAAGGGGCTATGGGTAAAGTTATTGATTTCATTTATTTTCCAAATAGGATGAGGTTGAATACTTAGCCATCAAATTTGATAAGATTGATAGCATGAAGCAGATTGGCCGATGTATTGTATGTTTTTTGCTTGTAAAGGACTTATATGGACAGTGGCATAGCAGGGAGGGGCGGTCCGCCCCGGGCTGCAGGCTCCTCCCAAACTTATCTGCCGTCTGGTCGGTGGCAATCACCCCCCCCCCCCACCGCTCTTCAAGCGGCCGCCAAAGGCCAGCAAATGCAGGGACCATAGGGCTAGCTACACCACTGGCGACAGCAGTCACCAGGGTCTCTAGCGTATGCTGTAACTATCCATAAATCTCAAGGTTTAAGTGTAGACACAGCTTTTATTAATATTGGTAGTACTGTGTTCAAAGAAGGTATGGCATATGTTACTTTGTCTCTAGTAGAACATTGTCAGGTTTGTTGTTGGTTAATTTTGATGACACACTGGTTAGTGCTTATGCAAGTTGTGTCCGAGAGTATAATCGGTTAAGAAGTGTGCACGCTCCATATATTGGACAGTACCCCATTTATGAAAAATTGATAATCTGCCCACAGCGGCAGCTCACAAAAGAATGTACGGATGCTTCTAAAAAGAAGGAAAATAAGGAAGGTATAAAGAAGAGGAAACTGGAGAATGTGGGAGATATTGCGGTTACCAGTTGCCAAACTCTTCTGGTGTCCACTGCTATGCAAATGTTGTTCCCAATATACTGTTTCATTTACCACATCTTATAAATGCAGTTCAACAGAAGCCACATAAGTGATTATGTTCTGCACTGTCTGCTTCGTACCAACATTTACTTATTGATAGGACTATAATATATTGTGCTTCAGACATTCAAAATCTAGTATATATGTATATATGTAGTGGATCAGTACTGTTTACTCGGAACTCTCAACAAGATACACAGGAATTTATAATGATCCTCCTTGGAGTTTTAGAAGAAGAAGAAATAAACATAGATGACTTGGAACCATATTAATGAAGAATGCTCTTTTTCGTCTACCACTCAAATAAATTCAGAGAGATTTCTGTACTTAACGCCACCGAATTTCAATACTGTGCCTTTTGACAAATTGGTTAGGATAAGAAATGGCTACAAGGGGTTTTATTCATAAACTAAGTACCTACGGTTTAGCGTATAGCATTTAAGGGTTGATTAAACAATTGAACCCTATCGTATCCACAGGATAACTATATCATTCTTGTGTTATTCATAAACATTCAATGAAATCAAGCTGAAGAGACGATAAAATGAAGTGAGCACACAGTAAATTAATTTTCTATGAAAATGTTAGTATTTAATTGATCAAAGAGTACAAATCATGGGGATAAAAAGAAGAAACAAATCCAATATTAGCAGTTATGAATGGATGTACATAAAAGCAACAAATCAATTCATAACGTATCAACAACTCCATAGATAAAAGAAGAAGACCAAGTTCACTAATATACAGAGGTATCCTTCGATCATTGATGCTGTGGAGATGGTGATTAAGTCGACGTTTCGGTCTTGCTTGTAGGCATCAATAAGACCATCATCAGGACTAATTTTTGTGCAAAAAGCCCCTTAGAGAAAACAGAGCGAAGATAATGACTGGTCGCCACCTTCAATATTTTCAATTGAAGAATCTGCAGTGACTAGCGATGTCAGCTGTAACTGCGGTAAGATGGTTCTGTTTAGAAGTCTTGACTGGGTAGACAGAAATATTGTGGTATTAATCACACGAACGAGAGTCACCTGCTCTTGAAACTGACACCGTGACAGGAACAAGTGTTGGTCTCATTGATGCCTACAAGCAAGACCGAAACGTCGACTTAATCACCATCTCCACAGCATCAATGCTCGAAGGATACCTCTGTATATTAGTGAACTTGGTCTTCTTCTTTTATCTATCCCCTTGCATGCTGATGACGGCCCCCAGCCGTCATGCACTACAGTGCTCGTGCGCTGATGACGGCTGGGGGCCGTCATGACCGCACCCGCGCTGAAATCTTCAGCACAGGAGCAGAATCGGCCCAGCATGAAAGGGGTTAAGGAGTTGTTGATACGTTATAAATTGATTTGTTGATTTTTATGTACATCCATTCATAACTGCTAATATTGGATTTTTTTTCTTTTTATCCCCATGATTTGTACTCTTTGATCAATTCAATACTAACATTTTCATAGAAAATTAATTTACTGTGTGCTCAGTTCATTTTATCTTCTCTTCAGCTTGATTTCATTGAATGTTTATGAATAACACAAGAATTATATAGTTATCCTGTGGATACGATAGGGTTCAATTGTTTAAACAACCCTTAAATGCTATACGCTAAACCTTAGGTACTTAGTTTATGAATAAAACCCCTTGTAGCCATTTCTTATCCTAACCTATACATTGCCCAAGCCTACAAGGGTTTATTGGGTCACCCATATCCTCTCATACTTTTGACAAATTGATCAAAACAGCTAACCAAAATATGACCTGCCCAAATTGTAGATCAGATGTTATGTCCATATTGCAAATACAAGAAGGGGAAAATACCTTATATTAATGTTGCAACAATGCAGAGCAGATGGATCGATATTGGAAACCACAATTACAAACTTAAAAGCTGGACAAATATCAATTTCTGGAAGAACTTATAATGCTATGGCTATCATCTTTCATGAAGGACTTAATGTAACATCTGGACACTATGCTGTTTATTTAAAGATTGAAAGTGGAAGGATTTATTTGGATTTTATCTTGGGTATTCCCAGTTGTTTAATGACTTTATTTCTGTTATCTTTTTCTCTATTCTTATTACCACATCTGCCCTGCTTTCCACGCAACTCATTACTATACAATGTCTGCACTTTTTGAGAATTGCTATGCACTGTTTAATTTACGTACCCTGTTAGCACTATTACAATATCTGCATTTAATACAAGGATTCCACATGCATTTGGGGTTCATGCAGAGACAGTTTTCTTGGTTCGCCTATCACTTGTCATATCATATATCCTACATAGAACCATACCTTTCTATTTTTACTTACGTAGAGACTTGCACGACTCAGGCCCCTCCTACATAAGGAAAAGGGTGGCTTTTTATACACCCAGGAGATCTTTACGATCGGCTTCCCATAGGCTGATGACCACCCCTCACTTTCGTTGCTCTAGGATGGGTGGCCAGTCCCTTTCAGTCAAAGTAGCCTCCCTATGGAATGCCCTTCCTGTCGTGCTGCGTCACACCCAGGATTTCCAGCAATTCAAGAAGCTTCTCAAAACTCACCTTTTCAATCAGGCCTATTCATTTTTGTTCTAACCTCAGGTAGCTACCGCATCGCACCAGGATACTCAAGAGTAATTGTGCGCGTAATAAATTCCATATAACATAACATAACATGTCATGGCTCAAACTAAGACATGTAATCTTACAGACGATCTAAATGTCATCTCCCTGAATGTGAAAGAGTTTAATCAGCCAATCAAGTGTCGGAAACGTTTTGAATACCGAGCTAAAACTAACGGGGATATATTTCTACTACAAAAAACTACATTTTCTAGGGAACATGCAACTTTTATTAAACACATCTGGATTTCACACGTTGCTTGCTCTCCAGCGGACCATAAAAAAAGGGAGTTATCACCCTAGTAGCAAGGAAAGCTAACATAGCCCTTAAATCATACTCATGTGATAATGATGGTAGAGTATTAGCTACACATCTGAAGAAAGGGGAAGACTCTATACATGTTGTAAACATATATGGACCTAACACGGACAAACTCAATTTTTGGGAAGACATCTCAAATACCATAGAAAATCTTCTTCAGGACGATCTCATCATTGTTGGCGGTGACTTTAACATACCATTAGATCCTATAATTGACCGTCAATCAACCTGTAAGTACCATGTTACAAGATCTCATAGTATAGTCCAAAAGATATGCACCAAGATTAACCTCAAAGATTCTTGTTGCCTTCAACACCCAGACTCTAGAGATTATACTTTTTACTCTGCCCCGCATAACTCATACACTAGAATAGACTAAAAGCTTATGTCCAGTTCATTCACACATTTACTTGACCAAATAGACATCTCACCCAAATTAGTGTCCAATCACTCATGTATCAGTTATTAGCTCCCAGTCATAATAACCTTTCACCTAAAAGATGGCACTTCAATAACGATGTCTTATCAGATCCTGAAGATAAAAAGAAAATTGAGGAGGCAAATATACATTATCTTAAACATAATGATCTTCCTGAAACAAATATGAAGGCAACCATTATGGGGGTTTTCATTGAGATTAAAGCAAAAATTAATAAAAAAGCTTAATACTAAGTTAGTTAAGTTAGTTAGTTAGTTAAGTTAGAAAATGAAATTAAACATTTGGAGACTTCACATACCAATTCGCTAAATAATAACAATATCCTTACATTTCCAACACAAAAGTAATACGAATACAACAAAATTCTGAGTAAAAGAGCAGTAGTATGGATAAACAAGTTTAAGGCCCTTAAACTCTGCGAAACTACCAGATCGGGTAAAATGCTGGCCTCCTATCTTAAACACAAACAGAACCAAAACATGATCTCGTCAATCAAAGATACTAATAATCAAACACATTCCAAACAAACTGAAATTTTAAAACCTTCTATGAAGACTGACTTGTATCGGAGCGATCAAGAATTTAATCCAGATGAGTAAACTCAGTCAGTCAGTAGATAAACTCATTATCTGAATAAACTGAATTTACCCCACCTGAATGATACAGACAAACTGGCTTTAGGGAAACAATTAGCGAACTAGAAGTGACAAAATTGATTGAATCCCTAAAGGACAATAAGGCCCCGGGTTCTGACGGCTTCACATCCACATTTTATAAGACATGTGCAGAGCAACTAAACCCGACTATGTTAAAAGTATTCAATAATATAGCAAATAAAGGACTAACAATAAAATCCATGACAGAGGCCAACAATATTGGTATTCTTAAGGAGGGGAAGGATCCCTTATTACCAAAAAACTGCAGACCAACATCTCTTAGTAATGTCACCTGTAAAATGTATGCAAAACTTTTAGCCACAAGACTCAATACAATTCTCCCACACTTGATAAGTAACTCACAAGTAGGCTTTCTTAAAAACTGTATGTCGAATGACAATACTCGGCTATGTTGCCATGTTCTTGAAAATGCAGCTCTCAAACAGGACCCTACTATGGCAATCACCCTGGACGCAGAAAAGGCGTTAAACAGAGTTTCTTGGTCATTCTTACGATATTGTATGCATTCATTTAACTTGGGGTAATCCTATATAAATATAGTTATGGCCCTTTACTTGATGCCATTGGCACGTACTGCAATTAATGGTACACTCTCGGAATCTTTCACTCTCCAACAAGGCACAAGACAAGGCTGGCCACTCTCACCATCTCTTTTTCTATTAGCGCTAGAACCCCTAATACAAGACATCAGACAGAATACAGACATAAAAGGAGTTGGTTTTCATAATAATCAAGTTAAATTAGCTGCTTATGCGGACGATATATTAATGGTAACAGAAGACCTGGGCCCGTCAATTAATGCTTTGATGCTAACAATAGGGAAATACTCTAGGCACTCTGGTTATAAGCTGAATAGGGACACATTGGATTGCACCAGAGAGATTTTAGGCAATTCTGGTCTTGCGTGGCAATCGGGATATATAAAATATTTGGGTATTGAATTTGGTAGTAATATAATTGACACACTACATCACAATGAAAGCACAACATTAGAAAAAATTACAAAAACTTCTAGACACATGGTCCCCAAAATATAGCACTTGGTGGGGGAGAATTGAAACTATAAAGATGATGATCACACCCCTAATTAATTATCTAATCAACATGCTCCCTCTAATCTTAACAGACCATTTTCATCACAAAGTTGATATTCTCTTATCAAAATGTATATGGCAAGGCAAGAAAGCTAGAATTGGACTTAAAAAACTAAGACTGGACAAATCTCTAGGTGGAGTCAACTTAGCAGATTTTAAAAGTTACCAAACAGCCTCCTTGGCAAAACAGGGCTCCTACTGGATTGTGCCTTCCATTGATTATTTTCCTGTATGGCTGGAGGTCGAAAAATCTATTCTTGATAACCTTAACCCTCTTGCCCTGCTTACCTCTAACCAAACAAAGTTAATTAATTCTAAATCTATTTTTAAAAATACAAAAGCAGTGTTACTAAAATTAGACGAATCTCGACTCAAGCATAAAAATATCTAAGTTGGAATCCTTATGGAAAAACGGGAAAAACTTTATACTATGATACTTGGATTACTAAAGAGATCTTCTTCCCCTAACAGCTAGAAAACTCCCCATACCACAATTACTTTTTAGGACCTTCAATCTAAATACAATTTAGACAACATAGAATTTTAAAACTTTCTAAAGATTAGAGCAGCACTTTCAAAAGCCAAACAACACAACTCGCCCCCATCCCTACCACACTTTATAACAAAGATCAATAAGCTTGGCCACCAAGTATTATTTATTTATAAACTTCTTTGCCCTAAGAATTCGTCTCTCAATAAAAATCTCATTGCTTTCTGGGAGCTACATTGCTCTAGCTCATTACCTGCTTCTAAATGGCCACAAATATGGAGCTCTACCACACGTAATAAGGTTTCTCCGGTTTTGTCGCAAACTAACCTATGGTTTCTACATAAAGCCTTCTGGACTTGCACTAGGTTGCTCTCACAACATCTTCGTGATGATCCTGTCTGCTGGAACTGTGAGGAAGTAACAGGTGACTTAGCTCACCTTATTTTACATTGCAAAGCTGTATCGACATTTTGGGATAATGTATTTGATTTCCTATCAAAATTATTTAATTGCAAACTAAAACGTGACCTTGCCACACTAACAAGTGACTTCGATGAGGCTGATACATTAAATCGTGCAGACAAAACCCTATTCGACCTTTTATTTACATCAGCAATCAAGACACATAAGGCGTCATATAATGGCTGGATGAACTGGATTACTCAACTCAGGGGCGCTGTTAATATCGCTCTTCAAAACTCTCCCTGGAAAATCCCCACCAAAATAATGTGGGATACATTAGATATCCTGTTCAAGGATGAAGCTTCATACAGTACATCATTTATGATGGAAACGTATGAAAGCTGAGATCAGTAAAAAAGAGAAAATAAAATGTTTTACTATATTGTTACAGGACAAGCAATGTGTACTGTTATTGTTTCAGAAATGTTGCAAATCAAATACTAACTTATATTTCTATTATTTTACTTTTACAACAGTGCTTCAAGTGATATTTTTTAGATGTATCAATATACTTGTAAAGACATAGAAATATTTCTTCGACATACTCGAAGAGAGGGTCTTTGTGCATTAAGAGCACTTGATATGCTTTACTATCAGTTTCTTGTGCTACAAGGGGATGGTGAAAAAATCCCATGCAATTAATTGCCACTTGCGGTGACAACGCATCCTCACTGCCATTAGATTACATTTTATTTACACATGGTATAGAAAGCAACAAAATTAAACTTTGAAAAAGAAACAAACAGATGCTGAATTTTTAACAGGATATTTCTTTAACAATGTTTGTAATTGTTTTTTTCCCTGCTGTTAATAATGAATATTTATACAGCGTATCAATATGGTACACAAGTCCAAAACCTGAAAACAGTCAAAAAGGGGAAAGAAATTCCATTACTATAATATGAAATATTATTACAGCATAGCCAATGTCTACTGTTTTGACAGAAATACGAACTTATCAATGGCAAAAACTAAAGGTTTAACATAGAATTGTGTAAATAGTATTACTAACGTATATTCTTTATGTTTAAAAACACACAACGGGTCCCATCTACTGGAGTAAAGTAATTTCATAATTACATCTTTTTGTGTAGTTCTCCAAACTAACATCCTCAAACTATACAGCAAGTTAAAGTCTCATAGAGGCATTGATTCAGAGAGACATACACTGACAAACACACTCATACATCCAGCCAGTCAGCCACTCATATACACACTCACTCACTCACTAGCATAGTCAATATGTGTAGGAGAGTAGGGTCTGCTATCCTATGGTCACCCCAATTTTTGCTTTTTGCTTCACTGGTTTTCGACGTAATGTGGCTGTGGGCCTGCTAATCAGACCCACAGCCTGCTGTTCTCTTTCTAAATTCACAGACATGTACTATAGGTACATAACCAATTTGGTACTGGACACCTTGTCAGCCCCTATACAGTGCACTATAGGTGCCATGGGCATAGGTGCATCCAAGGCCTACCAGCGGCTGCAGCATATCTTTTGTCACCCCTGGCTGGTACTTAAATCGACACAACTGGCTGGTCACGCAGCTGGGGCAAGGTGGTGTTGGCCTGTTGGCTAGTGGCCCCAGTACCGACGAACCCTTGAATTTACACAGTTGATCTGGTTGCTCTAGATTGGCACTCACTCCCCTGAAAAGGAGCACCCGCTCTGACCTTGCTGGTCCGAGTGTTAAGCCTTCTTCGAATCCTGCGTGGGTTGCCTTTGCCAAGGCTTGTTGACTCTGACCCGGAAGCCGACACCACCGACAGCGAGAGCCTTTGTGGGACAGCTCGTGATCTACTCCAAGACATCCTCGGTGCCCCAGAGTCCACGTGGCAGCGGAGACAAGGCACCTGTCATCAACCTGATTGCGCCCGACATCGCCTGGTTCCTTCCTGGTTCCTTCCTGGTCACTGGCTAGTGACCCAGACTCTGTCCCCTCTGCTTTCAGGTACCCTTCAACTTCGATCCACCCTTGGATCGCACCGGACACTTCTCTTCTGGACGCCTGCAGCATCTTCATCCTCAGGCACCATCGAACTGCGTGACGAAACCCGACACAGGTTGGCTCCTGTGCACCCGCGTCCTGTGGGTGAGGTAACTTACTAGCGCCGGTGTTCCCACACTGGTACACACCTCTAGTGCCTAAGTCTAAAGTTTGGTAGTCCTAGTCCAGTCGGAAGACTCCTTTTGCAATAACTTTGTAACTTTTACGCACCATTGACTTTACATTGGTGCAAGCCGTGCTTCCCGCACTGCACCCGAATCCCGCGGGCTACTCCCGCCCTAACTGCTGTTAGTGCATCGTAGTCCAAGCGATTCCCAAGGCCCTAGGCCTTACCCCAGATCGATTAGTGATTGTTATACCACTTTTTTGATATATGGTTTGAGTGGCCACCGGCCTCATCCAAAAACGTGCAACTTGTCTATGTTTAACTGTGCTTTTATTTAAACGCTTGTGCTTCATTGCTCATAAAGAGTAGTGGGGATTATTCTAAGAATAAATACATATATTTTGATAATATATAACTTGTGTGGTGTCCTTTCATTTGATATTACAGGATTGTATATGGTAAAACAGCTGGCTTCACATGTCCTTTGGAGTTAAGCCCTTAAGGCTGCTTAGTCCATGCTACCCCTAGGATAGCTTGTCTATAAGGTTGACTTACAACCACCACCATAAGGGATTGTTTGGACTGATACAGGGTGCCCACAGAACTGTGGACATCATATACCAGGCCAACTTCTCACATTGGTGAGCAGCGGTACGGATTTGAGCTTGCTGTTGTTTTACCTTTGTAATCTTTTTATCAAATTGAAAGATCACATTAAGTACCATAGGTACATATAAATAAAAGCTTAGCATATTTGAGTTCTACTGAACTTAGTGGTTATAGGTAGAAGGGCTTAGCACACCCTGACTACAACTCACTAGTAAGGGACAGTAGGAAAACACTTAGTGTAGGTAGGAGCATCACTTACACCACACTAGAGTCATGTCTGACACAGGTGAACCTACAGGGTCTCTACCTGTGAGGGTTGACCCTCCACAGGCAACCTCCAGCTATGACAAATTCAGCTACAAAGACTTGAGTGCCTTGTGGACTGCAAGGAAGCTGAGAAAGGGTCACAACCCCACTATTCCTATCATGATAGCCATCCTAGAAAAAGATGACTTAGAGAGAGCTAAGGTAGTTCCCTCGGGATCAGGAGAAGGAGTAGATCCCCCAGAGACTGAGAACAACTCCCCAGAAGTAGAAAATGTGGAGGCAGACCCAGAATCTAACGGTGAAGATTCAGATGTGGATCAAGGGGATAACCAGGTCCCAGTGGCAAGGCTTAGCCAGGCCAACTTGGATCTACATGGAAATGGAGAGGGCCAGCACCTCCCAAGAGTACATAACAGGATTCTCCCAGGCAATAGGAGGGAGAGAAGCCCTTCTAGGGATTCTCACATTTCTAGTGCCTCAAGGGAATCACAGAGAGGAATGACTTCCCCTCAAAGAAGAGAGCATAAAGCCAGGATGAGAACAGTTAATCTCCGGATAGAGAGAGAGGAATTAGCCCTGGCCCAAGCTAGACTTGCTCTTGCAAGAGAGCAGAGATTGAGTGGGGAGACTCCCACTGGTGGCAGCATTATCCCAAGAGATAAGGACAGGTCCTAGGACAATAGAAACCTGAGTAAGATTGTGCCCCCCTACAAAGATGGGGATGATATCCAGAAATGGATAACTGCTCTTGAGAGGGCCTGCATGGTACAGAAGGTCCCTGAGGATCAGTGGGCAGCAATCTTGTGGCTCTCCTCTTCTGAGAAAGGGAGAGATAAGCTCCTCATAGTTAGACCTGAGAATGCTAAAAACTACTCTGTCTTGAAGAGTGCTCTTATTGATGGGTTTGGCCTAACCACTGAGCAATACTGGTTGTTGTTCAGAGACACCCAAAAAGCACAGACTCAAGACTGGACTGATTTCGTTGATTGTGCCATTAAGGCTCTGGAGGGTTGGTTGCAGGGAAGTAAAGTCTCAGACTATACAGGATTGTACAATCTTATAATGAGAGAGCAGATCCTTAATAACTGTCAAAACCAGCTATTGCATCAACACCTTGTAGACTCTGATCTGACCTCTCCCCAAGAATTGGGAAAGAAGGCAGACAAATGGGTCAGAACAAGGGTTAAGCAGAAACCCCAGAACCAAGGAGGTGATCAGAAGAAAGCAGATCAGAAGGGTGGTAATCAGAAAGATAAAGACCAGAAGTCTTCTACAGGCCCCCAAACTAATAATAAGGAGGGTGGTTCCCAAAATGGAAAGAAGAAGAAGAATGATGGCCCAAAGAAACCTTGGTGCAACTTTTGCAAGTCCACTTCCCATTGTGGGAGTGAATGCACTAAGAGAAATCCAGTTGCTACTACTGCAGTCCCTAAGACACCTGCACCCCCTAGTACAGTTAGCAGTGGTAGTACACAACCCAAGGCTATAGTAGGGTTAACCCTGGGTACTGAGATGGAGACTGGCTTAGTCAGGATCCCTACTCAGGCAGTTCTGATCTGTGAGGGGGACATAGCTATGTCCTCTACTGTGAGTCCTAGTAACCTGGGCAAGTACAGGCAGACACCTTTAATTAATGAGAAACTGGCTCAGGCCTACAGGGACACTTGTGCCAGTGTCACTATGGTGACACCTAACTTTGTGGACCCTGAACAGATGATACTAGGTGAGAATTACCTAGTGACCAATGCTAGCAGCACCACTACTACACATAGTGTGGCTGTTCTTAATTTCTCCTGGGGAGGGGTACCTGGCCTCAAGAGGGTTGTTGTTAGTGCAGACCACCCAGTTGACTGTTTGTTGGGCAATGATCTGGAGGAATCATTATGGTCAGAAGTGGAGTACAGGACTCATGCAGAAATGCTAGGGATTTCAGCCCATGTCCTTGCTGTAACCAGGTCCCAGGCCAAGAAGTGCCTACCTGAACCTGTGGTGGATCTTGAAACTATAGACCAACCACAACCCAAGAGAATGAGCAAGAGGGTCAAGGCAGAGCCTTCCCACTTGCCCCAGGTTGAGGATCAGACCTCACAGGAGGGTGATTCTGTGATCCAAGAGGAGACTGTCTCTGAAGAGCTTGAACCTGATCAGGTTGAGTTTCTGGGGACAGGGGGACCCTCAAGGGCAGACCTGGGGCAGGTTCAGGTGACTTGCCCTTCACTTGAACCCCTCAGACAGCAAGCTGCTGCTGAGGCTGCAGGGAATGCTCAAGGTACCCATTCAGTGTATTGGGATGATGGGCTCCTTTATTCAGAGGCTAGAGACCCCAAGCCTGGTGCAACCAGGGGGTTGGTCATACCTTTGCAATTTAGGGGCTTCCTTCTAACCTTGGCCCATGATATTCCCCTTGCAGGACACTTAGGCCAGAACAAGACTTGGGACAGGCTTGTCCCTCACTTTCACTGGCCTCATATGTCAGAGGATACCAAGGAGTTTTGTCGCTCCTGTGTCACCTGCCAAGCCAGTGGCAAATCAGGTGGCACAACAAAGGCCCCCCTTATACCACTACCTGTGGTGGGGGTGCCCTTTGAGAGAGTTGGGATTGACATTGTTGGACCAATGGATCCCCAAACAGCATCTGGGCACAAATTTATACTGGTGGTAGTGGATCATGCCACCAGGTACCCAGAGGCAATTCCCCGGAGGACCACAACAGCTCCTGTTGTGGCAAGGGCCCTGCTTGGAGTTTTCTCCAGAGTGGGCTTTCCAAAGGAGGTACTTTCAGACAGAGGCACAAACTTTATGTCTGGATACTTAAAGGCAATGTGGAAGGAGTGTGGAGTGAACTACAAGTTCACCACACCCTATCACCCACAGTGCAATGGGCTTGTTGAAAGGTTCAACAAGACCCTCAAGGAAATGATAAAAGGATTACCTAAAAAGCTCAGGCGTAGATAGGATATCCTTTTACCCTGCTTACTCTTTGCTTACAGAGAGGTCCCACAGAAGGGGGTTGGCTACAGCCCTTTTGAACTTTTGTTTGGCCACCCTGTGAGAGGTCCATTGTGTCTTGTGAGGGAAGGATGGGAGTTACCTCTCAAAAAGCCCAAACTTGAAATTGTGGACTATGTACTTGGTCTCCGCTCCAGGATGGCTGAATACATGGAGAAAGCATCCAAAAACCTGGAGGCCAGCCAAGAGTTACAGAAAGCTTGGCATGACCAAAAGGCTGTTCTGACTGAGTACCAGCCAGGACAGAAGGTGTGGGTGTTGGAGCCAGTGGCCCCAGCAGCACTCCAGGACAAATGGTCTGGACCCTACACCATAATGGAAAAGAAGGGGGAAGTCACCTACATGGTAAACTTTGAAACCCCTAGGAACCCCCACAGGGTGATCCATGTGAACAGACTGAAAGCATTTGTTGACAGGGAAAGCATGGGCTTGCTCATGGCTACAGATGGGGAACAGGAGGAAGAGAGTGACCCTCTCCCAGACCTGCTTTCCCAAAACCCTGATGATGGCTCAGTTGATGGAGTAGCCTTGGCAGGCAACCTCACTGACCAGCAACAGATGGACTGCAGACAAGTTTTGCAAGCCCATAGACATATGTTTTCACTCACACCCAGTCAGACTACCTGGTGCACCCATGTGGTGGACACTGGTGATAGTCTACCTGTGAAGAACAAAATTTACAGGCAACCTGACCATGTCAGAGATTGTATCAAGGCTGAGGTGCAGAAAATGTTAGAACTTGGAGTGATTGAGCCATCAGAGAGCCCCTGGGCCAGCCCAGTAGTCCTTGTGCCAAAACCTCATACCCAAGATGGAAAGAGAGAAATGAGATTTTGTGTGGACTATAGAGGTCTCAATGCTGTCACTAGGACTGATGCTCATCCCATTCCAAGGGCAGATGAGCTCATTGACAAATTGGCTTCTGCCAAGTTTCTGAGCACATTTGATCTGACAGCTGGCCATTGGCAAATCAGGTTAGCTGAGGAGTCAAAGGCCAAGACAGCATTCTCTACCCCCAGTGGGCATTATCAGTTTGTGGTGATGCCCTTTGGTTTGAAGAATGCACCTGCCACCTTCCAAAGGTTGGTGAATCAAGTCCTTTCTGGGTTGGATGACTTTTGTGCAGCATATCTAGATGATATTGCTGTCTTTAGCTCTACCTGGGAGGATCACCTGATCCACATGAAGAAGGTTCTGGAGGCCCTGCAAAAGGCAGGCCTGACTATCAAGGCTACCAAGTGCCAGATAGGGCAGAGCAAGGTTGTGTACTTGGGCCACCTAGTAGGTGGGGGTCAAGTTCATCCATTGGAGAGCAAGATCCAGGCCATACAGGACTGGGCTCCTCCAACTACCCAGACACAAGTCAGAGCCTTCTTGGGCCTGACTGGGTATTACCGAAAATTTGTAAAGAATTATGGGTCCATTGTGACACCATTAAATGACTTGACATCCAAGAAGATGCCCAAAAAGGTTCAGTGGACAGTTAGCTGTCAAAGGGCATTTGATGACCTGAAGAAGGCCATGTGCTCTGCACCAATCCTTAAGAGTCCTGACTACTCCAAACAGTTCATTGTTCAAACAGATGCTTCTGAGTTGGGGTGGGAGCTGTGCTTTCACAACTTAATATAGATGGTCAAGACCAGCCCATTGCTTTCATTAGCAGAAGGCTGACCCCCAGAGAGAAACGTTGGTCAGCCATTGAGAGGGTGGCCTTTGCTGTGGTTTGGGCCCTGAAGAAGCTGAGGCCATACTTGTTTGGTACTCACTTCCTAATTCAGACAGACCATAAGCCCCTCTTGTGGCTTAATCAGATGAAGGGTGAAAACCCCAAACTACTCAGGTGGTCCATTTCCCTACAGGGGATGGACTTTACAGTGGAGCACCGCCCAGGGACTGACCATGGTAATGCAGATGGTCTCTCCAGGTACTTCCACTTAGAACATGAAGACTTATCTGGTCAAGGTTAAGATTAATGTCCCTGCGTTTGGGGGGGGGGGGTTGTGTAGGAGAGTAGGAGAGTAGGGTCTGCTATCCTATGGTCACCCCAATGTTTGCTTTTTGCTTCACTGGTTTTCGACGTAATGTGGCTGTGGGCCTGCTAATCAGACCCACGGCCTGCTGTTCTCTTTCTAAATTCACAGACATGTACTATAGGTACATAACCAATTTGGTACTGGACACCTTGTCACGGGCATAGGTGCATCCAAGGCCTACCAGGGGCTGCAGCATATCTTTTGCCACCCCTGGCTTGTACTTAAATCGACACAACTGGCTGTTCACGCAGCTGGGGCAAGGTGGTGTAATCACCCCTTGCTTAGGTATAGTATACCTATGTCTAAACCTATATCTGGACACATATATACCTATAAGTCACTCCTATGGCAGGCCTTTACAATCCTGGAGGCAGAGTGCTTGGTTTTCTGTGAGATGGTGCTCTAGCATGAGCTGAGCCTGTCTGCAGCGTTCGGAACAATTTCCTTACTGCTGTTCCAGTGATACTGCCATACCATATACTCTTAAGTGCATTATAATCCTCGCGGTTAATGCTAACTTTGGTTTGGCTTTATCAAAACATGTCGTGTTTGGTGTCATACATTTTGGAATACTACCCCCTCGCCAATTCTGGTGACGGGGTAGCATTCCACCCTTCTAGAGGGAGAAGACATGTTACTTACTACAAATGCGGTTAATCCTAACCAGAGCCCCAGCATCACAAAATGGATGCTGCTGCCACAGACACGAGTCTGGCCTCCTGCTGCTGACCGAAACTCGACAGAGGAGGCTTGATCAAAGGATCTCCTGTCACAGGGAGGTGTTACACCACCCCAGACAGGAGATAGTGGATTGTAGCAGGGAGGGTTGAATGAAACTAGACACTGGATGGGGCACACAAGGTGTCACTGGGCAGATTCCAGTCAAACCGGTTCTGGGGCACTCCAGCCCCAGTCTTGGCGGCAAACTGGACAAAGGAAAGGGGTGTATCCACCCCCTTCCTGGGTCCCAGCCATAGGAGGGACCTAGCAGGTAATCCAGCCCCCAGATTTGGAATATAGGTGGGAGCAGTGCCAATGCACATCAGATAATCCTGACTGAAACTTTGAAACAAAACTCTGGACCCTTCGACATCCCACTCGACGTGGAAGACTGAAGAATCTCCCTTGTGGTCTAGGAGTGACCACCCTGTGCAAACAGGCACCATCCAGCACCTTGACGTTTGCTTTGTTGCAGTTCCCGCCGGAACTCGAGTAACAGAGATCAACAAGACCCAGCGTGCCTGCCTTCTAACAGCCCGATCCACAGTCCCTGCAGAGCTGAGACCCGTGGAGGCGACCTGAAGCGTGGGAGCGGCCATCTTGGAGAAACAACGAAGCGCTGACCGTGCAGCATCCGAGGCCCCCTCGAAGCTGTGCATTGGAATATGAGAAGCTCCAGCCCCGAGCAACTTGTGCACCGAAGCTCTCCCCTCCACACTTGACGAGTGCTGCGTGGGGCCCTTTTGCATTTTCCTGCTTGATGCGTTGGTCCGGTCGCTTGCCTGTTGGCTAGTGGCCCCAGTACTGATGAACCCTTGAATTTACACAGTTTATCTGGTTGCTCTAGATTGGCACTCACTCCTCTGAAAAGGAGCACCCGCTCTGACCTTGCTGGTCCAAGTGTTAAGCCTTCTTTGAATCCTGCGTGGGTTGCCTTTGCCAAGGCTTGTTGACTCCGACCCGGAAGCCGACACCACCGACAGCGAGAGCCTTTGTGGGACAGCTTGTGATCTACTCCAAGACATCCTCGGTGCCCCAGAGTCCACGTGGCAGCGGAGACAAGGCACCTGTCATCAACCTGATTGCGCCCGACATCGCCTGGTTCCTTCCTGGTTCCTTCCTGGTCACTGGCTAGTGACCCAGACTCTGTCCCCTCTGCTTTCAGGTACCCTTCAACTTCGATCCACCCTTGGATTGCACCGGACACTTCTCTTCTGGACGCCTGCAGCATCTTCATCCTCAGGCACCATCGAACTGCGTGACGAAACCCGACACAGGTTGGCTCCTGTGCACCCGCGTCCTGTGGGTGAGGTAACTTACTAGCGCCGGTGTTCCCACACTGGTACACACCTCTAGTGCCTAAGTCTAAAGTTTGGTAGTCCTAGTCCAGTCGGAAGACTCCTTTTGCAATAACTTTGTAACTTTTACGCACCATTGACTTTACATTGGTGCAAGCCGTGCTTCCCGCACTGCACCCGAATCCCGCGGGCTACTCCCGCCCTAACTGCTGTTAGTGCATCGTAGTCCAAGCGATTCCCAAGGCCCAAGGCCTTACCCCAGATCGATTAGTGATTGTTATACCACTTTTTTGATATATGGTTTGAGTGGCCACCGGCCTCATCCAAAAACGTGCAACTTGTCTATGTTTAACTGTGCTTTTATTTAAACGCTTGTGCTTCATTGCTCATAAAGAGTAGTGGGGATTATTCTAAGAATAAATACATATATTTTGATAATATATAACTTGTGTGGTGTCCTTTAATTTGATATTAAAGGATTGTATATGGTAAAACAGCTGGCTTCACATGTCCTTTGGAGTTAAGCCTTTAAGGCTGCTTAGTCCATGCTACCCCTAGGATAGCTTGTCTATAAGGTTGACTTACAACCACCACCATAAGGGATTGTTTGGACTGATACAGGGTGCCCACAGAACTGTGGACATCTGTCGGGATTGGCAGCAGCGCAAGAATAAGTAATGCCACTAACCTCGTCCTGATGCCAAGCGGAGACTATGTCCGATGCTAAGCCCCCTAGTCCCTTTGGACACGACCCCCAACAGAGGAATGTATACTCTCTGCGTAAATTCGTGACCCTGTGGGAAAAGGGGAATAGGGATAAAAGAATAAAGAAGCTGTGGTATCTTCAAGGACTTGGCGACCTCTCTGCACTGTACCAGGACGGCTTCCACACTGTACAAAAAGGTGACAAGGCAGATGGTTACACACTGGTTTTCCCGAAAGTATCTACACAAAACCCACACCTTTTTCTTCTACAACTCACCAGAGTTCCACAGCCAATTGCAGGAACTCTTGCACAGGATATATAGATATATATCAAACACTGTTCAGGAAAACGTAGGCAGATTCTTCTGATCCAATGAATTGCATGAACCAACAATTTTACCCACAAGTGTAGTCTTGAATTGCTGCCAAGAAACTGTGCAAATAATATATATCCCCAGAAAGAGGCTTCCTTCTTATCGTTTTTTAGAGCTGTTAAAGTCACACCTCTGTTTTTTTCCCCAGTTCTTAAATGTAATACTGCTCGAAAGGAAATGAGGGCAATAGCGTGAATGTTTTCTGTGACCTGCCCTTTCCTCGAGGCAAACAAAACACCACGCTGATGAAAAAGTAACAATTGAGCAAGGATCCTTCTCACACTAAATGTAAAAGCTCTTCCACTGGACGCTTCTTTCTTTCAGAAGCGTTCATCAGTGAAAAGCCTTTTTACTGACACACGGAGAGCGAGATAAACGCGTCTAGCGCGGTTAAATGCACCGCGGTGTCTAATTCTCCTCTTATCTCTAAATATAAACAGACAGCCAGAGGAGTTTTCACACGGAGGAGGCAAGCCCGCGCTCCTTCCGTTTTACCTGCCAAAAGTCTTCAGTCACGGCAGAATACTCGAAGTACAGGATTTCTCCAAATAAAGGAACAACAAGGTTTAAATCCAGAGCAGGGAAACTTGATTCTTCACGCTGGTATCCGGCGGGGATCACCATCCGCCATCCTCCACAAAAACAGGTTGATTGACAAGCACCTTTCCCTTGTGAAGGAGGTGCTTATGTCTAAAGCCGCCCTTAGCATGCTGGTAGCTGTAGTCCACTATAAGTTTCTGTTTATACCATGAAAAACCGGCTAGAGCGGATTCTACGTGCATGATATGGCTTCAGCCCCTTTGTCCATGATATCGCTACAACATCATATACCATTCCAACTTCTCACAATAGACACTTACACATACAGCTAAAACTACATACATTCACTTTTCCATACAGATACTCATATACCTACTCACTCACTCATACAGACACTCATCTACTCACTTATCCTTGCATGTCAGTCATTCACCCACATAGTCATCCATATGGTCACTGGCACACCCAGTCACTCTCCCATGTAAGCAATGACACACCCACGCACTTACCTATACAGCTACAAACATAGTCACTCACACATCCACACACCACTAATGCATTCACTGACTCACTCATACAAACTCTCATGCACCGTTTAGCCTACCTATAGAGATATTCACTCACTCACTGATACAGGAAATCAGACGCTCACTCACTCATATCGCCACTGACACACCCCGTCCCTAACTCATACAACTAGTCACACTCACTAACTCATACACCTTCTCTTTGCCCCATATATATACTCATGTACTCAATTACTCAATTACTAACCCATACAGTCACTGGCATAGCCAGTAACTCACTCATAAAAGTACTCACACACCCAGTCACTCACTCATACATGGACTCACACACACTTACACACCTATACATCAATTATGCAGTCACTCACTTATATAGCTACTCACGAAATCAAATATTTCATTCAACTATTCAACCAAAAAAACACCCAAACATTTGCTCACTCATAGATACAGCACTCACACACCCATTCACTCACCCATACAGGATCTCATACGCCCACTAAAAACACTCACACACCACTGATTCATGTACTCACTTTCCCATGCAACAATGATGCACCCACTAAGTCAACTACACACCCCTCACACACACTTTCACTCAACTATATAACTATTTACTAACTCACTCACTCACCAATACACCAGTCAGATACCCACTAGCTTACCCATGCAGCACTGACATACCCACGTATAGACCCATCTAACAACTGACATGGTCACTCATGCTCTATTCATGCAGCCCCTCACTCACTCAAACAGACACACAACCAGTCCCTCACCTATATACCACATATGCACCCATTCACTCAACCCATGTACTACTCCTGAACCCACTCACTCACCCATACAGCTACGTGTACACCCCCTCACTCACCCATGCAGCTACTTACAGAGCCAGTGACCCCTCAGTACAGCCACTCACAACCCCACTCACTCACCCATAAACATGCTCACACAGGCACTCACTCACCCATAAATAACTGACACACCCACTCACACACCCATACAGGCACTTTCACAGGCACTCACTCACACATACAGACACTGACATATGCAATCACTCACTGATACCTACTCAATCACCCACACAGGCACTCATGCACCCACTCAATCACCCTTATACCACTCATCATGTACTCACCTATTCACCACTCATACACTCATACATCCACTGACACACCCACTCAGTCACCTCTAGTCTACTCATGCAGCCTACGACTCACTCATACAGACACTCACACAGCCACTCACTCACCCATACAACTACTCATATACCCACTCACTAACCCACATATGACTCATGTACCCACTCATTCACACATACAGACACTCATACATGCACTCATTCACCCATACAGTCTCTCACACACACAGCCACTCATCTATACACTATGTCATACACTGACAGACAGGACAAGACATAGTCACACTGTTACAAACATGTAGCCAAACACCTTCCAATTGTGTGCAAAGAACCAATGCTAACCGCATGGCCCATGATCACCCCAGAAGAATCCACTGCCACCATGAAGTCTATCAACTCAGGGGCCCCATTGGACACTTGCCCATACTGCTCCTACTTCACAGCACTGCAACCTATTAGCTCCATGCTCACACCCATTCTTAATGCAATCACTTCTTCCGTGAACTTCCCATATACTTGGAAACACACAACAGTCCTCCCACTGATGAAGAAACCCTCTGCTGACCCTTCAACACTCACCAATAGAGGCCGAATCCCAGCCATCATTCCCGGCCAAGGTCATTCAGAAAATCATCAACAGGTGTCTTCCTGAATACCTCAACAACCACCAACTCTTGACATGATGCTGTCTGGTTTTGGACCCAAACCACAGAAAATGCCCTCAACACAGATGACACTCAGATGAATCTGGCCAGAGGAGATGTGGCAATCCACATCTTCCTGGACCTCCCCGCAGGGTTTGACATGGTCTTCCAACTCATTCCTCATCCAATGCCTATAAAACATCAGAATCCATGGAAAAGCACTCCGATAGATCTGCTCCTTCCTGACTGGAAGGGCAGTCAGTGAGCCTGGCATTATACACCTCGGATGCTTGCGACTTTATCTGCAGAGTTATGCAAGGATCCTCCCTGAATCCGACACTCTTCAACACAGACATGATCCCTTAAGCCAGCATCATCCACTCTTATGACATCAACCTCCTTCCCTATGCTGATGTCAGGCAACTCATTCTCTCCCTCATGGACAAGTCCCAGTACCTGGATCCAGTTCAATGCCTCCATGACTGAGATCATCCGATGGGTGAAAAACAACTGAACACCGACAAGTCAGAAATCGTGATCTTCAGAAAGAACGCTTCACCATGGGACTCCACCACATGGCCCACAAAGATAAGACCGACACCCACCTCCACCACTGATGGAGCAGGACTCATATTAAAGAGACTTGCTTAGACGCAATCCTCTAATATAAACCCGTAACAAAATAATACATTCGTATTGTTGTACTAATATGCTCTATATTTCACATATTTAGTAAAGAGGTGAAGCTTGCCTATGTATTTTACTAACAAGTAACTTGAAATTGATCAAATATGGCTGCTAATGAGCAAAACTATATTGTGCAAGCGTCAACTGCATCTACGTAGTATGACGTCTTAACTCTTGGAGGGAAAATTCTGCTTCTGCGCACTAGCATTTAAGATGGCCACTTGGTAACTCATGTGCTAAGCATCTGCTTTGCTGAAACTAAAATTGAATTATATACTAAATGCTAATGCATAAAAAGTCTTTATATATAAATGGGGTTACAGTAGAAGTAGGAGGTATACAGTGAAACCATTTTATTTTGAAATTAATACTTTCTCTTTTGACTTCTCTATTAGTTCGTATTAGGGCCTCTAAGTAATACTAAAGTCCGCTACCCATGTGGGTCTTTACGCATGCATGGAAATTGCTAATTCAACCCAATGATGTAAAGCTTGAAACTCGTCCAAGGACGTTCCGGGGACATGTCCTGGGAAACAGATGAACATCCTGAAGAATGAATGGACGACTGAAATTTGTATACATTGTTGATGATAAAGTTTGCAAATACGAGTGAGAAATAAAGCATGGGAAAACAAATTAATGAGCGGGAACTTAAACAATGAGGTGAAGAAAATTATTGAAAATTTAGCATGGTGTGATGATCATTCCCTTAGCTTGTCCAATTAGAAACAGAAGTTTCATAAAGCTGAAACATTTAGGGGTTGTACATGCTATGAAGAAAGTATAACTGGGGTAGTTTAGTTAGAGTAGGTGTCGGGTGTTACAGCCAAACGCTGAGAGACCGAGATGCTGTCCAAATGCTGATCGAATACTTGAAGAAACACACTTAGAATTTCTTGAGCAAATAGAATTAGAAGAAGATCGTGGAAGAATTGAGGAGGTAATAGAATTAGAAGAAGATTGCGGAAGAATCGAGGAGGAAGTTAGTGTCATAGAGGGTGAGACGCAGTCGTCGAATCCAGAAGAGTTCATCCATCCTGTCCTATCCTGTCCTGAAGAATCTATCAACTGAACTTAAAGGGGCCCATTGACTCTTGGTCAGAGGGGTCTGATTCTCGCACCATCCTAGGTAATTATAATCTGTATTTGTGTCAATGTACTTCTCTTTCTCTCTATCCTCTCTTTCCTCGGTACTTGTCGTTGTGAAATGTTCAATTAATAGAATACTAAATGATCTTGCTTCCTCAGGATATGATGGAGTTGACACTGTAATTTGTTTTGCTCATATGAATAATTAGATGAACATTTTAAAACTTTCTCTAGTCTGTTATTATTTAAGAAGCAATAGGGTAAATGAATGTTAGGTCCTATCATCAATTACTTCTCAACTAAAATAAAGATCCATTGGTTCTGAGAGGGGTTCGGACCAGTAAATAACAGGGATTAGATAAATCCCTTGAATACATTTAACCCACACTACACCTTGTCCCCCTCCCCCAGCGGTGTTGACCAGTCCATGTGAGTGAATGTGTTTATGGGCCCAGATGAATTTGTGTTCTTAGATTTTGTAGGTTGATAACCCCACGCTGGATCACCACGCATGCCAAATACCTTGGGATTGTGATTGATAGTAAACTCGACATGACCACCCAAGTTAATGCAGTCACTGCCTCATGCTTCATATTCATACCCTGAAGATGTTGATGAAGATTTTCAACCGGATCACAATCCGCACTTGGAAAAGTGTTGCACACACTCTGGTCACAAGCAAGTTGGACTACGGGAGAACACCCTCTATGCAGGGATCAGCAAAAAACTCACCAGAAGGCTGCAGGCCATTCATAACTCGGCAGCCAGAATCACTATCAACCTCACACCCTGCACTCACATCACTCCACCCCTAAAGGAGTTCCACTGACTTCCCATACTCAAACAAGCACAATTGAAACTCCTCACCCACACTTTCAAGCAGCATCAGCCCCTCCATTAGGGCGGAGGAGCACGCCCCCGCCACCACCCTCACATGAAATAATATAAAAACTGACCCGTTTTATTATCGGTTTATTTTAATTCCCCTGGCCCTTCCCCCAGGTCTCTGGTGAGTCTTGGGGGTGGGTCCAGAGGGATGACACTGCTGGTCAGGGAGTGGTGGGCACTGTTACAGTGCGCATGACGGCTTGGCTGGCTGTCTGAAGCCGACCAAACCGTCATGCACACTGGAGCTCTCTCAAGTCCCAGCTGCATTGTTGGGGCTGGAGAGAGGAGGAACAGGCTCCCAGTCTGCCTGGGAGCGCAAGTTGACAGCTCTCCAGCCAATCCTGACGCTGCTTTAATGCAGCATCAGGATTGGCCGTAGTCTGGGAGCCTGTGCCCAGAAGAAGAGTGTGGCACGACAGGGCGGCGCGTTCAGATAAGTTATTTTTTAATGTCCACAAATTCCCCCCCACCTCCGTCCTCCATCTCGCTCCACCACTTTGACAAGGGACGCTTCTGCTCCAAAGGCACCACATAACACTGATCCAGCATACATAAACAATTGCATCTGCTCTCACAAAGCTTCCAGACACGTACGCTCATCTGGACTCCAACTTGCAAACATCCCACGCATACGAAAAACCTGATCCTACGGTCGAGCCTCATCCTACATCACTCCTAAAGGGTGGAACGACCTGCCGCTACACATAAGAGCCTGCTCTCTTCTTGAATTCTACAAAAAGCTGAAGGCCTGGCTTTTAGAGTAGTCACACTTCCTTAGACTTGTCCAGACTCACACCTTCTCTGCACCAGGATACCCTCCCAGGTGATAGTGCGCTCTGCAAATTCTGCATGACATAACATACCATGCTGTGCTATTGTATGGTATAAACTATGTTAAATTACTGTGCTATAAACTGAGCTCTCATATGTTATGCAATGATGAATTTTCATATCTTAAATGCTATGTTTCTATATAGTATTTGTTTTGCTATGCTGTCGTACTTTATGTAGTATGCTAAAGTACTGCATGTCATGCTCCGCTTTTGTATGCTTGACGTGACACTGTGCTATGCTATTGTGTATGTTCTAGTGTGTTAAATCGTGATCTGTTCTAAACTTTGTTGTTTTTTTTGTTGGGTTTTTTTTCATTTTTTTTTTTGGAACACGTTATTCATTGTTGCATTTGTTTCATATATGTCATCAAATCATAGCCTTTATGCATATACAGTACATATTCATTACACATCAACCTCAAGGCATTATAGCGCCAGAGTAACCATCTGAACCTAAGCCACCACCACTCCAAGAGCCAGCCTCCCAAAATAAAATAAAAACATAAAATAAGATACAGTTTTATTACAAGGTCTGTTCTAAACTTTGATTGTGTATGTTATATGTTAAAATATCATGTGGCATATACTTTGCTTTCCTATCATTTATATTATGCTATGTTATAGTATGGTATGTCTTATGCTATGTTAAATAACATATGTTATACTATTGTATGTTATACGATTATACCAGTGGCGTAACAAAAGCCCCCGCAGGGGGGGGGGGGACTTCCAGCACTGGCGGGTCCCTGGCCTGAGAGCCTTGGACTGAGCCCAGAGCGTGTGGGGAGGGGGGGCACCCCCTCAAGTTTCGTTACGCCACTGGATTATACTGTTGCCTTGTGTGTTGCATAGGGTGGGAACACACCAAAGCAGCACTGAAACATCTCGAGGGTGCGGCGAGCAAACTGATATGGAACCTGCACTGCCCCTTCTGGGGACGCCGCTCACCCCTGGCCCCGCAGCCCGTGTCTCTGAGTCCTCTGTCAACTTTCCTCGGACCTCGTCCTGCCCAAGAGTCTCCTTGACAGGCAGCCGCCGACCCAGCCCCCTCCACAGTGCCGCACCGAAATAAATACACCTCCAGCCTCCTGCATCGTCTCTCTCTCTCTCCTAAACTTACTCCGGGGAGCGGCCCCACCAGATGGACCCGTGCTCTTAACACCAACTACACCTGCTGGATTTTTCTACCGCAACAACCGCAGAGAGGATTTAAAAGAGGGGCATCTTTTATTCCCCTCCCGCGGTCGCAGTGCTGAGGACAGCGGTGCTGGAGGCAACTGATTTCAAGGTCAGTGACTAGAATTAAAAGCTTGCACAGCACAACGATCAAACGCCGCATTGTTCGGGTCTGGGCTGCTCGCACTGCAAAGGCAGCCCGGTCGGTGCTGCGGCGCTGCTCTCGGTGCCTGAAAGCCTCGCTGTGTGCGCTTGTCACTTCTCTCCGGGAGGACTGCAAAAGAATGCAGAGAAATGCTGGGAGGTAGGAATCTTCGGACGAAAAGAGCCATATATGGAACCATTTGTTGCTGAAAAACTGCGAGGAACTCTCATTGTTAAACGTGAGTGCCTAGAAGGGGTGCTACTGCAGTGTGGGCGCGTTCTATTGCACAGTGACTGGTGCAGGACAGTACTGCACTACAATGCTTTCTTGAGAAAGGCACAAGTGTTGTCAAACGGGCTTGAATAGGGTGTTTCATAAATACAAGGAGCATTGTTTCTTTCTATGAACTGATCTTGTCTATGCAGCTTCTGTGGTGGCCGATGCTACATATAGAAATACAAAACTGATTGACGCATAAACAAATAAACTGATATTCCATTTCAGTGCCTGTGCAATGGACCAGGGCTTTGAGGGTCCGGCCAGTGACATGTCCCGTGTATCTCTGCAGGTGCACGCAGAAAGAGTTTTTTTCCCCACCCCAGTCACATTTTACAGCACGCCCGAGTGCCCAGGATTTTGTATAAATAAATCCCCGCGCGCGTCCACGTACTCTGCGTGCACCGTGCGTACAGTAGGGTAACAGATGAACGCCGAGGCGTCTACGCTCTGCGCTATCACATTGCACTGCAGCTGCAGCCGGGGCCATTACCGGGCTAAAATTGGAAAGAGATGCAGCGGGGGGCAGCTGACGAAGCTTTTCTCTGGGAGCAGCAGCGCAGGCCAGGCATTCCCCTGGAAGCACCACGCCCCGCCCCCACCCGGGCCTAATCAATAACTGCATTGACCCGCTGGGAGACTGCTGTGATAGGGGCGCTGACTTACAAGGCCGCTCGCCACCCCACATAAACGTGCCCTTGACCATATACACCGACCCCACTGGCTGAATGGGCCCCTAGAAATAAGGGGCTTCTGTATTGCTCATAGCATTTCATCAAATACGGAAGGATGAAAGGTGGAGTCTGCCTCGCTAGGATTTAAACTGTGTCTCCATGTTTGATTGCTTTAATGTGTAGGTTTCGTTCTTTTAATGTTGAGCATGTATGTTGCCTCCACAATAAACTGCTATAAGTCGACTCAAAGGCACTCATTTATACACTTAACTAGTCTAATCACTAGTATATGCAGTAGTCCGCTGTGCTCTCTACCATTCCTATGTGACTCTTAGAGTATATCCATGTCTATCCCTTCCCTATGTAGATAGAGATAACTCTAATCACTAGTATATGCAGCAGACCTTTGTACTATCTACCATTCCTATGGGACTCTTAGAGTATATACATTTGTATCGCCTCCTTGTGTGACTTTACCTCTTGTACATTTGCAATTTTTTTCTGTTTGTATCCTTTATGTAACGCATGTAATCCTAAATCCTTATGTTTTCAACTGGTTCTTATGTAAAGCGCTCTGACACCTTCGGGTAAAGTTCGCGCTATATAAAATCGCACAAATAAATAAATAAATAAAATGCATATCTTTCATTTATATACCATTCACTGTTTAAATGTCACATATGAAACGCGGAATTGCCTCTGAAAGCATCAATAACTATTGTTATTAACACCCAGCAAATTGACACTTATTTTGTCAACTTGGATGTATGGGAAGTCAGATTTGTGGGTATTCGAACTCAGCCATACATTTGATTTCTAGAATATATATGTTTCAATGTTAAAAACCAATACGTTTTTTCTAAAATGACTAGTTGAACATGCTTTTCTGTATAACTGTTGCAGCAATATTTTTGACATATTCCTACTGAGAAAAAAAATCTGTTTTTGAAGAACAACACTGCTGTCTGCAATCACCTTATCCAGGCCAATATTCTGTTTAGTTTCATCTAAACACAGGTGCAGCCTTGTCAATTTAGAGGAAATACTAGAAAATAGAGGACGATGCCTCAACTCAAAAGGACATTTTTCTGTCACTAAACCTTCAACAAAATAATGGCAGAAAATATATACAGTCTTTTTTGACGTCATTAAGAGTTGCTATTGTTAAACCTGATGTTTCGAGGAATAATACTTTCCAGTTCTGTGAAAAAAAGTTTCCAAAATATACGAAAGAGCGACTGAATTTCCTTCACAATAATTCCATGAGATACATATTTGGATTTGTTTGACTGAATTGGAGCCAATAAACAGACATGTCTGCCACACAATGACACACTTGCTAAAATAAAAGAGCAGTTAAAACACAGACAGATAGGTGAGATATGTAAGAAGGGGGCACATTACATTGCTTGTTGAATACTTTAATGAGCAGGATTTAAAAATGGCCGCGCCCTTCTGTGGTATTGTTCTGTGCAAGTGGCGTGGTGGGGCATAGGCCGTTCGGGGCACAGGTCAAAACAATGAGAGATACCCTTCATACCAAGGGGACAGGGTTCCACAAACCGAAAAACAAGAACTTTCCCCAGGGTAAAAAACGAAGGGCCTTATTTATGAGAAGTGTTGCATCGCTGCGTGAAAACAACGATGAAACACTTTTCAGTGCTCCCTACTTGCGACACCATGGATGTGCCGTATTTACTGTACAGCCCTCCATGTCGCAAGGATTACAGAGACGTATCTGTACGTGCAAATGTGGCGCATGTCAGAAAACAGACGCAAATCCAGGATTGTGTCCTTTCAGATGGTGCAAGACCCAGGTGAAAGGGCCTGTGTCAGTCTTACGCCTGCTGTGAGGCAGGCGGATTTGACAGTGGCGTCCTAGATGTTTTGCAGTGAAATTTCATAGATTTCATTGCAACACTTCTACGAGCCTTTGTTTGAGGGGGAATGCCCACCCTGCAGACATTATAGCTACATTATACCTGATGCAGGTATAATGTAGCTTAAGGCTTTACAAAGTGACACATCTTCCTAGATGCTTCACTTTGTAAATATGGCCCAACATGGCACATTTATTACGCTGCTGCAGCATCACAAAAAATTAAGCAACAGTGGCTCAAAGGGCTCATAGATCAGCCTCTAAATTTAGAAGCAATCACTTACTCATCAATCATACCAATATATCTAATCCTACAAAATCAAATATCACGAAAGTTTGAGAAAATATATACAGCTTTAATAATCTTCTTTAAAAATGCATGCATTTAAAATTTTATATACATAGAAACCCAAATACAAAAACAACCTTCACACAATAAATGGGAGAATTTCCAAGACAATCCAGTTCGTCCTTTGCAATAGGCCACTCCTACCTTACGTCACTGGACCTCTATGAGTACACTCAATGACATATAGGTGTCATCCCTGCACTGTAGCTCGTGCTTTCAAATTCAATCAAAATTGAGTAGGAGTGCGCCTGTTTCAAAAGTCAGTTCTTCTCTTAGAAATTCTCCCTCTTCCTTTGTATATGTTATGTTTCTATAATTATGTTTTTAACTTTTTAACCCTTTAAGTGCTGGGCACGTTCAGCGGACATCGCGTGCACTACCTCGGTAGTGCTGCGCACGTCCACTGAACGTCGCAGCCCCGCCAGCGCAATAGAACGTTCCGTACCAGCGCGGAACGTTCAGCGGAGCGAAGGGGTTAAAAGAAGATTATTAAAGTTGTTTATAGTTTTTTTCAAAGTTCCGTGGCATTTGATTGTGTTAGATTACATACATTGTTGTGATTGATAGGTGAGTGATTGCTCATAAATTTAGTTTTTTATCCGGGAGAAGGTTTTTGGTGTTCCTTTGGGCCATAGACACATTGGTTTATGCAGGCCTGGCATTGTGCCCCTGCACATTATGAGTGCGTCTAGCACATGGATCATAGTCCCCGCCAGCATAGGTGCCAACTGGTCACATGTCCTGTTGGTCATCTACAGCTGATCCTGACTTTATAACCCAAAATACTTTGCACTCTGGGAATGGTAGGCCCATAATTATCAAGGGGAAATGTGAAACTATAAAACCCAGGCCATCCTACAAAGCTTCAACTTGTTGAGGGTGAGGGTGATGGCATGCAGCCAGTTGGCAACTATTCAGTGACGCTTCTCCACAGCGCCCTGGGTAAAAGGCATGGCATACAGTCTTTGTCGGCACCGCTTCAGTACAGTGGAAGAAGAGGAGTTCGAGTGAGGGGGGTAGTGTAAGACTTTTATGACTCTTTTGGGCTTAAGAAAAACTCCTCTACTGCAAGCCAAAATGTCATCTGAAACCCCCACCAAAGTGAATTAACCATTGTGGCATTGGGCCTCAGACAGCTGGCCAGAATAGCATGCATAGAATTGCATTGCTAACTTAGCTCACAGAATGTGCCAGCACTGAGAGATGGTAGGTGGAAAGCATTTTACGTTTGATGCTGGGTATGCAAGTGCCAATACGCGGGGCATTCTTACCCAGAGAGGAACCAACCAGAAATTTGCAGCCTCAAGGTGAAGCAGAAATGTGAGGGCACCTCCTTTCAAAATAGAAAACAATGTTAAAAAAAATTAGACTCAAGCAACGGAAAAGGAAGCAAGATGCACTGTAGAGGTGGGCTGCGGTACCCACACCGGCTTAGGTTTAGGATCACACTCATGTTCATTACTATACAGCGACTGCTGGTTTTTGTATTTTTATTTTTGGACTTCCTTATTTTTGGATCTCTGCTAAGAGTGGGTTTCCCTAAAGAAGTCTCACTCACTGTAAGCTTTTCATAAGATGGCTTTGAGCTATCAAGTCCATCAACCACATTTTAAAATAAGGTCAACAGTTGTGCTTCTTTATTAAGGGGCTCTGTCCTGGTTACACACAAACATACTTATGCAGGATGAGTGAGGAAGACTGTTGCCTGACTGCACCTTATATCTGTGCGCAGGTAGCTCAGTCACAGACGAGGCCCAAAATAAATTGGTTATGGTCTGCATAGGCCTTAATATTCAATTGGGAATCCAAAACAAATGTCAGCTTTCTGACTGAAGTGTAAGCCTGTAGTGTTAACCACATTTCTAATTTTGGTAGATGTTCAAAATATGACTTTGGACTGTAGAAAAGTCACTGATGTGACTTTTGGGTCTATAACGCATATTCAGTGGCTGTTTATCCCATTTGCAACCATTTTTAGGTCTCGCCTAGGCAGCCCTTGCGTTGTCTCCTCGAGACATGCTGTATTCAGGATATGTTGTGAACTAATAGGGGGCTGGGCATATAACTAGACCCAAACTAGGCCTCAACACATTTTTTACAAAAAGTGTGTTTGGGTGTGCAAATTGCATCAACAATAAATGAATTAAAAAAAACACGTTTTCAGCTAAGGTGGTTTTGGTGATTTACTACACCATCACTATTCAGTTGCGTTTTCTTGAATAGTTTAGAAGGGTACCCTTTCTCCTGGAGTTTCTTGGTAAGCATCCCGGCGTGAAGTTCATAATCCTCCTTGGTTGTACAGTCACGAAGCACATGCAAAAACTGGCCATAAGGCAGATTATCCCTTAGACTTTTGGGGTGAAACCTTTTGTAGTGTAATGCCGTGTTTTGGTCGGTTTATTAGTGCTCAGGCCCATATTTGTCGGTCGTACCTCCACCTCCAAAAATGTGAGACTTGTTTGACTGTGCGCTAGGCTGAATTGAATGTCAGGATTCCTATCACTGAGCCAGCTGTGGAACTTAAGGAGGTCATATTCGCTCCCAGTCCAAATGCACAAAATGTCATCAATGTATCGGTGCCATTGTGCGATGAGATTTCCAAATGGGTTATTATTATAGATGTGTCTTTCTTCGATCCTGGACATGTAAAGAATAGTATTGGCAGGCGTTAGATGTTGACCACAAAAAATGTTTTGCCGCCATGTTGCTTATCTCAAATGAAAGACTGGTCATTTCTTGTATTGTCATGTATTGTCATCCAATTCTGGTTCTTGCATAATTGTCTAATGTTTCACTGTTAGTAATGTGTTGTTAAATTATCACAATTGTTTGTTCTTCTCTGTGTGACATAACTCAATATGTTGATTATCCGTTTTCAAAAAGGTAACTGAATAGTGATGGTGTAATAAATCACCAAAACCACCTTAGTTGAGAAAGTGTTTTTTTCATTCATTTATTGTTGATGCAATTTGCACACCCAAACACTCTTTTTGTAAAAAAAAAAAAAAGGATTCAGGATATGGGCATAAAGTTCTGCCTACTTTCCAACCATCTTTTTAATTGGCTCCTGTCCCAGTCCTTTGTAAATGGTGGCTTGTCATTGGTCAATAGGCTTAGTAGTCGCTCCTTAGTACCGCGTTATCTCTAACCTACCATGAGAACATCCTCTGTTACATGTGTTGTTACACCCTAGGTTTTAATTACAGCCTCAAGGCACTATTTTCTTAGAAGGCTTCAGCCAGGACACACACTTGGTACTAAGCTAGGCTGGCAGTGGTTACTTCAGTCACTGGAACATCTCACATTTATATGAGACCATCTATAAATTTCCCTTCATCAGCTCCACACAGAGTACAACCTAATCCGAAATTATTGTAATAATTCTTTTGTCACATTTCAAAGCTACTAATTGAATATATAGACGTAGCTATTTGAATGTACTCGTAGTACTGTCTTGCATCCAGTGCATTATGGGTCAGCTGGATTTAACATATCTTCTGTAGGGTGCAGTACGATATGTAAACAAATGAGGTCCCTTTTAGCCACATATGGTACTGCACCCGGCAACATGGCTAGGTAAAAAAGAACTTATAATGCCAATAACTCCAACTTTGTAGACATGCAGTGCTGGTGCCTTGCTGTTTAGGGACGTCTAGGAGCAGCTTGCGGTACTGCACCTAGACATGTAGTGCTGGTGCCTAGCTCACTAGGGACCTCTAGGAGCAGCTTGCGGTACTGCACCAAGACATGTAGTGCTGGTGCCTTGCTTACTAGCGACCTCTAGTAGCAGCTTCTGGTACTGCACTTAGACATGCAGTGCTGGTGCCTTGCTCACTAGGTACTTCTAGGAGCAGCTTGCATGACTGCTCTGAGACATAAAATGCTGGTTCCTGGCTCACTACACAAGCCCTTGCAATGCACTAGGTCTCACATTACTGAAAGTATGAGCTATTGGCGTTGCATTTTTATTTGCAATGCCAATACCCCAAACTCTCAGTATTACCAGACCTGTTGCATTGCAAAAGCTTGTTTATATGTGGACTTTTGAAAAAAAATTCTGAGCCAGTCTTAATGTGATTCATGTTTTGTATCATGCTAGGGTATGTTAATTACTTTGCCGGCTGAGTCTTGTTTAAAGACCCCCCCCCATGAACAATAGGCCAATTATTCTTCTACTTGAGTGGAAGAGGGCATGGTGGAAATCTGTGTAAGGTGAGTGTATGCCTCTCTCTGACAAGCCTGGGGATGATGTTCTCACATAGAGGATGAGAAGGCAGGCAGAACTCTGGTACCACTCACAACAGGAGTTGCGTTTCAAATCTTGGAGGGAAAGACCAGTTTTTGGTGGGAGGAAACATAATCAGAGGAGAGGTCTTTCTAAGCAGTAGTTGAAATTTCCATCTTGAAAATGCTCTCCATGTTGTGCAAGGGGGTTGGACAGCCTGTGGGCTGCTGCTAGTAAATATCACTTAGAGGTAGGGGGTGATGTGGCATCCGTGGATTGGGTGAAGGCGCACAGCTTTTATAACTCTCCAACCTGTACAATGGAAGATACTTTGAAGAGAGTGGAAGCAGAGAAGAGGAAATGAAACAGACTCACAGCATGGATGGATCCCTCGCTGAAGTAGAAATTCACTTTTGACATTATTTCACCCATTGGAGCCCATGGCCAGCGGGGCCCCGGCGGGACCAAGAGCAGTTGAGGCTGTAGCTCTTGTGAGTTTGATCTTCTCCATCAAAGCAAGGGAGGAAAATCAAGATTATTATTTTGCCTGGGAAAACCCCAGACCCAAGGTCCATGACCCATTGCTTCTGTGGTCCCCATGCGCAAGAAAACAAACTGCACCTCATCCCGCTCCCTGAACCTCTACCAGTCTGATTGCATGGACTTTGGAGCTCCTGCAGAGCCGTTCCTGAATCAGGCCCTATAGTATCTTCTGGCACTAATTTAAATATTTGTTGTGGTTCTCCAGAAGAATAAAGGGCACCACAAAATATTCTGTCCAGTTTTGGGAGTCATGAGGATGAACAAATATCCCCCTGAAGATGCCTTACAATTTACTGAAACCATAAGCCTCCAGTGGCTCAGAATAAGAGTCCCCGGTAGTGCTTTTCATTATTTGAAAGTATTTCCAGTGCAGTGGATTTACGCCTAGAGACTCAGAAATGTATATACCTTTTTGTTTGTGTCCTCGGTGGTTACTAGGTATTCTTGTTAAATATAAAAGTAAGAACTGTAGTAAATGTTCACTGTTTTGTATTTTTTCTTATTACAGGAATGTTAAAATCCATGTAGTGTAATGTAAGGTGGATTTTTAGAGCGCTGCTTGTCACCCATGAGGGGTATCCAGGCACTGAATAGGTGAGAGTAGGCATTCGGTAAGGCTGGGCCAGAGTACAGGCAATCTCAATGGTCCTGTAAGAAGACAAATTTAGAAAATCCAGATCTTCAGCTGCTTGTGGAAATCAAAAGGAGGAGGAGGATGCCCTGATGTGTTGGGGAGGTCGTGCCTGGATTTGGCGGCTTGGCCGTAGAATGACCGATCTTCAGTTCTGCTTCTGTGAATGGAGGTTGTCTGTGTGAGGAAGAGTGATGCTAATCAAAGTTGTCTTGTGGGCTGGTGGAAGTGAAACCGGTGATTAAGGTTAGGGGGTTCCTATTTTGTGTAGTGACTTGAATGCATGTGTGAGAAGTTTGAACACGCAGCACTTTTAGATGGGGTGCCAGAGAAGCACTCTGAGGAGCGGTGTGGTGTAGGATCGGCAGAGGGGTTGGGGACAAGTCTGGTGGTGGATTTTTGGATGCTTTGAAGTTTGTGAAGACGTTGGGTTGGTATAAAGTCCATTGCCTTAGTCCAATCTGTTTGTGATTAAGGCTTGCATGATGGTACGTCTGGTGTTAAGTGAGAGCCACTTGAAGAGTTTACAAAACATGCAGAGGATGTGGAGGGGTCTGTATTAATCTGGAACTTCATGGTGAGGTTTATTTCCTGGACGAACATTAGATTTCTGGTGTGGTTGGTTGGTGTGGGTGTGGGTCAGAGTTTGGCAGGCCACAAGGTGGAGTCCCAAGGTGCGCTATTATTTCTGAAGCCCACTTTAGTTGCATTAGTATTGAGCTCACTCCGTATTTCATCCATTTGCCACGCTGGTCATGCATTGTTTGAAGTTTGTCCTGGTGGTGACAGTGTTGTTTGAGGGGAAAAAAATTAGCTGGGTGTTGTCAGCGTAGGAGATGATGTTGATTCCATGGGGTCTGATGAGGCTATAGGATGTTAACCGCATGCGCGCTAGCGGTTTTCCCGCTGCGTTTTTAAAAACACCGCGTTACATGATGAGCTGAGCTCGTCATCAGCGTGCGAGCGTCGTCGCTCATGACGAGCTGAGCTCGTCATGAGCGCGGAAGGGGTTAAAGTCCTTAGGGATGGCGTGCTAACGCTATAAGTTAAAACCAATGCATATTTTTGGCATCATGCTGGAATGTTACATATTGGTGAAACGATTACTACTACTGAATCGATCACATCTTACGGTTAATTGTATGCGGATGCCTTCTGAGAAAATCAGTATGCCTGATTTGTTAGTACTGCATATTACAAGGTTGCTTTGTCATCAATAGGGCCATTGTGGGAGGAGGGGTTAGATCCTGCTGCCTTTAGGCCGTGATTATCCGACTGACCGTTCCTTAGTGTCCACCTCTTGTGGTTTGTGAGATGGCTGCCTCATTGGTATTTGAACCTGACAGTCTGTACAGATTTGTAATTATGTGTCTAGTATTTAGTTTTTGTGTTACAAAGTAAGTTTTCTTTCTAAAAGAGAAATCAGTGAGTGGACATTAATTTATTAAGTGCTGTGTGTTTCTTCGTTGAGTTTTAAGTCTCTAACCCAACAACACATCCCTGAGTAATCATTGGACTGCTCTTCCTCACTACCTTGAAAGTCATGTTTTAAAATGTGTACCAGATTTTCAATTTGGAGGTCTGCAGTTTTGGGCCCAAAACACCAGAAGCAAAAGACTGGTTAATACAATTGGGTCCCAGTTGCCTCTGATTGCCATGGAACCCACTGTCCTTCATTTCTCACAAGAACCAAGAGAAGGGCTGCTGATGTGAAAAAAGAGGTAATTGGAGGAAGGAAAGGACATAGAAATGTGAGGGGATGCTCGATGTGGAGAATCTTATGAGAATCCCACACCACCGACCTCTCTCAAAAAAAGAAAAAAATAATTTGGTGGCAAATTCAGCAAGGGAGTTACCGTCATTGTGTGTGCAACAGTGACCCCTGACCCTGTTTACAGGTTAGGCCGCTCCCCACACCGCACAGTGCCACCCCTAAATTCTGTTGTTTGTACTTGTTGCCCCTGCCCTTGCCTTCCATTCCTTGCCTGCTCGTTTTCCCGCCACTTCCTCCCCTGCAGCCCCGCCCCCTGCTCGTTCATTCACCACCCGGCTCCCGCCTCCCAGTGCCTCTCCCTTCCACCTCCCCTTATATGGCGGCCGCTGTGTGGTGAGGAGAGCGACCCCTGACCCTGTTTACAGGTTAGGCTGCTCCCCACGCCGCACAGCACCACCTGTGTGCTCGTGCCTCTACCCACTGCTGCTGTGAATTTGCCGCTGCCCCCACTCACATCTTGTGCCTCTCATGAATCTGCTGTTCTTCTGGTAACTGTAACTGTTGTCTGCTACTGTATTTGCTCTTCTGTGCCATTGTTTCCCCTAAATTCTGTTCTTTGTACTTGTTGCCCCTGCCTTGCCTTCCGTTCTTTGCCTGCTCGTTTTCCCGCCGCTGCCTCCCCGGCAGCCCCGCCCCCGTGCTCGTCCCTTCACCAACCCACTCCTGCCTCCCAGCTGCCCCTCCCTCCCACCTCCCCTTATATCGTGGCCGCCAGCGCACCTAAGGCAAGCCCGTCTGCACCCGTCCACGCCTGGACCGCGACCAGCACCAGAACCCTTGGCTCCTGCGAACACCACGACACCCGTCTCCGCTACGACGCCACCAACCTCCACGCACTCAACAACGGACGAATGCACACCTGCTTCCTGGCCACCCCGAGGCACACCAAAGGACCCTTCTCCTGCCGGTGCTGCAGCTTCGCCAGTCTCTGAGCCAGCCAACCCGCCCACCAGGACAGGACGCAACCACCTCAGATACATACTACTGAACACCCACTTAGTACGCAAACACGCCGTCGAACTCGGGGACCTACTCGACACATCCTCCCCGGACATCGCCTTCCTGACAGAGACCTGGATGAACGACTCCTCGGCACCGGACATCGCTATAGCCGTCCCGGACGGCTACAAGATCACCTGCTGAGACCGCAGCAATGGAGTGGGAATCGCCATCATCCACAAGTCCACCCTCAACCTCTCGACCAACTCCGACGACACCCTTAGCACTGTCGAACAGCTGCACTTCCAGATCCCAACACCACCCTCAGAGGAACTCTGATCTGCAGACCCCCAGACCCCGGCCTTAGTTCAGCGACGCCATCGCCGACTTCATCAGCGCACACACCCTCGCCTCCACGGACTACAACTTCCTTGGAGACCTAAACTTCCACCTCCAGAACAACAACGACACCAACTCCACCACCCTGATCGACAACCTCGCCAATCTCACACTCCGACAGCTCGTCACAACGTCCACCCACTTTGCTGGCCACACGCTTGATCCCATCTTCTCCGCCAGCTCCCATGTCTTCTTCAGCCACACCACCGAACTCCACAGGACCGACCATCGCTGCATCCACTTCACCTTCGGGAAACCCACCACGCACCACCACACCCATTAGATCCCCATCCGCTGCGGGAGCAAAATTACCGAAGACCAGCTAAACACTGCCCTCGCCCGAAGCCCACCTGCCGACCCTACCGACCCCAATGCCGCCACCAGCAACCTCAGGTGTTGGATCAACGACGGCGCCAACACCCTTGCCCATCCAAGAAACCCTTCAACAAACACACCAACAAGAATGCCAGCTGGTTCTCCGCACACCTCCAGACCTCCAAATAAACCTGACAAAGACTAGAGAAGAAATGGCACCGCAAAAATACACCGGAGAACCACGCAGCCCACAAGAACGCCATGCGCCAACACCATCACCTCATCAGATCCACCAAAAGGACTGCCTTCAAGGACCGCCTCGACAACAATGCACACAACAGAAAAGAGCTCTTCAACATCGCGATGGAACTCTCCATCCCCAGCTCCAACACCAAAGACATCCCACCATCGCAAGACCTGTGCAACTCCCTGGCCACCTTCTTCCATTGCAAGATCACAGACATCCACGATAGCTTCGACAACCAGACTACCACGACAGTCGACGACACCTCAGACCCCACGACCACCACCCACAACGACCCCCTGCTCACCTGGACTAACATCAACGATGACAACACCATCAAAATCGTGAACACCATCCACTCCGGCTCCCCTTCAGACCCGTGCCCACACCACATCTTCAACAAAGCCAGCGCCACCATCGGACCCCATCTCCGCAAGGCCATCAACATCTCCTTTGAGACCGCAACCTTCCCGGAGAGCTGGAAGCACGCAGAGATCAACGCTTTGCTCAAGAACCCCACGGCAGATCTGAGGGACCTCAAGAACTTCCAGCCCATCTCCCTGCTCCTGTTCCCGGCGAAGGTCATCAAGAAACCATCAACAAGCAGCTGACCCGCTACCTCAAGGAGAACAACATCCTGGACCAGTCCCAGCCCGGATTCCGCAGCAACCACAGCACTGAAACTGCCCTCATTGCTGCCACCGATTACATCAGGGTCCTGCTGGACAACGGTGAAACCGCTGCCCTTATCCTCCTGGACCTATTAGCTGTATTTGACACGGTCTGCCACCGCACCCTACGCACACGTCTCCACAACGCAGGGATCCGAGACAAGGTCCTGGAATGGACCACCTCCTTCCTCTCCGGCAGAACCTAGAGCGTCTGCATCCCCTCTTTCCACTCCGAAGCCTCCAAGATCATTTGCAGCGTCCCCCAAGGATCATCCCTCAGCACGACATTGTTCAACATCTACATGGCCCCGCTCCCTCACTTCGCCAGACTGCACGACCTCAACATCATCTCCTACATCAACGATACACAGGTGATCCTCTCCCTCACCAAGGAACCCCTCACTGCCAAAACCAACCTCCACGAAGGAATGAAAGCCTTCGCCGAATGGATGAAGAACAGCCGTCTTAAACTGAACATGGACAAGACGGAGGTCCTCATCCTCGGTTTCACCCCCTCAGCCTGGGACAACTCCTGGCGGCCGACCGCCCTGGGAGCAGCACCAATGCCCACCGACCACGCACGCAACCTGGGGTTCGTCCTTGACTCAAAGCTCAAGAAAGTCAACGCTGTCTCATCCTCCTGCTTCATCACCTCCAACATGCTCCACAAGATCTACAGGTGGATCCCCACCGACATAAGAAAAATGGTCACCCAGGCCTTCGTCAGCAGCAGGTTGGACTATTAAAAGGCCCTCTATGTGGGAGCCCCGGCCAAACTGCTGAAACGGCTGCAATGCATACAGAAAGCCTCTGCCCGCCTGATCCTCCACATCCCTCGACACAGCCACATCACACCCCACTTGAGAGACCTGCACTGGCTGCCCATCAACAAGAGGATCACCTTCAAGCTCCTCACCCACACACACAGGGCACTCCACGACACCGGACCAGCATACCTCAACAGACCATTCAGCTTCTACACCCCGAACCGCCAGCTCTGCTCCGCCGACCGTGCCCTCGCTACCCTCCCCTGCATCCGAAGAGCGACCTCCGGCAGCAGATCATTCTCCTACCTCGCCACCAAGACCTGGAACATCCTCCCCATCCCTCTTCGGCAGACCCAAGACCTACTAACGTTCAGGAGGCTACTCAAGACCTGGCTGTTCGAGCAGTAGCAGCACCCCCACCCCCTAGCACCTTGAGACCCTCACGGGTGAGTAGTGCGCTCTACAAATTCCTTGATTGATCGATTGATTGAACAGTTAACTCCCCTGGCGAACTCACCTAGAGCCTGTGGCAAAATCCTGCTTTGGAATAACGGATCTAAAATCTTTCATAATCTGTGCACAGGATATACATGTAGATAATGGGGGTCATATCTATATTGCTATTTATTCTATTAATCAATAATAGTATGTGAAACGAGTATTAAACTGTGTAATCCAGCTGAATTTTCAATATGTTTTTAGACAGGTTATGTTGTGTTATTTTAATTTGTAATGCGCACGAATACTCACGAGTGTCCCGGTGCGATACCAAAAAGGGAGAGGGTGTCTGTTTAAGCAAAAAAATGTGTTTTCAAGTTTTTTTTAGTACTGCTGGCTCCTGAATATTACGAAGGGCAAGGGGCAGTGCGTTCCAAGCTACAGCAGCCTTCCTTGCCAATGAACTGCCTCCTAGCCTCCGGTATTTGAATGGGTGAACCCGAGAAGGCAAAGCGAAGCAGAGCACAAATGTCTGGATGGCACAAAAAAAGAGAAGCGTTTTTGTAGATGGAGTGGGCCGAGGCCATGTAGAGCACGGTGCCTTACTGAACATCAAAGTGCATAAGGAAGAAGTTGTGGTTTTAAGAATATTTTCATTTGTTGCTTTCTTAAGTAAGTATGCAGCATTTTACTTGGATACTTTGAATATTTGACAAGTAATGTAAATCGTAGTAAATAAAATAAAATCATTCTACATCAGTGTCTTAAAAATGTAATCTAATGAAGCGAACCCCTAGTAGGTATTTAAAATGCCTTTTACCTTGGTGGCCATTGAGTTGACACCTAGCTTGGTAACTGGTGTCCTGTGCCTGTATATCTAACTGTTCATGTTATGAGATTATTTATATGAATTGTAAATACAATGTTTTTATTGAGATCTTTCTAAATGTTATCTGTGTGATTCTTTTATAGATTTTTTAATCAGAATAAAGATTTATTTGATGGATTGATTGAGTCATAGCAAACTACAGTTTGATTACTTATTGCCTATTTATATGCAGCAGACTTCAACAAACAGGGGAGGGGGAAAGATAGAGAGGGAGAGGAAGAGAAAAGGGATGGGTAGGAGGTCAGTCCCAATCAGGGGTGAGACAGACAGGTGGTGGAGCGCCAGGTGGGAAAAAGATCTCCCATTTCTAGCATCTCCCCCAGTATACTTGAACACAATGCACATTTGATTCTGAGCGAAGGATAAGGGTTTGCTACCCAGAGAGACTGGATTTCTTTAGAATCTGATCTGAGCTGGGGTTTTCCAATTTTTCAGGAAATTTTGATTGAGAAAGTTTTTCAAGGATAAGGAAAACAATAGAGACAATTGACTCTGGTCTTGCCCTCCCTTCTACATGTTATCCCTCATCCAACCTTATGCCAGCTGAATCTTGGCATTTGAAAATATGGTCAATGGACTGCAGAAAGAGAAAATATATGTTTCATACAACATCTCCAGAGCAGAACGTAATGTGCTTGTGCAACCCCAACATCACTATAGAGCCCAAATATAAAGGGCAGGCCATGACCATTCAGGAGTCTAGCAAGTGTGGAAAAGAGATCTTTAGACAACTAAGTAATGGGGTTCACTAAAAAAAACTACTATGCGCGATTCAAGATGAGATATGCACAATCAAAGACATAGGATTACACACAGGCTTTTAAAGGGAAAGGAACACACATTCTTGAATAGACCACCAGTTATTTATGCTGTCCCAAAGATACACAAGAATATGCAAGGACCACCAGGTAGACCCATTATTTTGGGATGTGGTTCAATTTTGGAAACCCATTGTAAATTTGTGGATTTCTTCTTCAAACAGAAAGTTGCAAAATTGAATTCCATGTGAAAGATAGTACGGACTTTATATAATTTGTTGAAGGCTTCACATTTGGCCAACAACAAGACATCATGGTAACCTTAGATGTGGAATCCTTTTACGCAAATATTGCCCAAGCAGTAGCACTTGAGATGATAAAGCGAGTATTCACTCAGAGTAGTAACACTACCAACACACTGCTAGAATTTACCATGCAACTAACTGAAATTGCATTGACAAAGAGTTACTTCATGTTCAACAATGAATTTTACATACAAACTTAGGTAGCAGCTATGAGAGCCTGTTTTGATCTGGATGTAGCTAATCAGTATATTGCCAAGTTCAAATTCAATACAGTAATGAAAATTGTAATATAGTTCGAGAAAATATCCATGTATGAGAGTGATACATAGATAATGTGTTTTTGCACAGGGAAGAAAATAAACTTAAAGATTTCATTGATTGGTGATAGGAGAGGCCAAACCTTTTACGTCAGGAGTTCTCCACCCGACCGCAGAGTCTCCATAGTCGTACACTTACTGTTTACTAGTAGTTTATAAATGCAAAAAAAAGCATAAACTTACACAAAATTATAAGTCTACCTTTGTGAACTAGGATCCTAGTGTCTGTGAGTAAAAAGTGTTACTTCACTCCCAGTCTCCTACTAGAGATGGGGATTTGCTTTTAAAACATAGTTGGACCAGACACAACACAGCTGTGCCACTGGCTGGGTCTGGTTAAAGACCATCAGAGGTCAAATTTGAGTAGGTGAAGACCCCTCCTGTCCTCTTGCAGGAACAAAACACACTTGCACACATTATCTTATCCTGATAGTAACTTTTTAGATTTATCTTAAAAGGAAAGTACATATTATATATTTAAAGTCTAAACCGTTTTTAGCTTTATGTGTTCTGTTGGTGTTTTTAACCTTTTTTCTATGATAACTAGTTGTTTTTTTATAATAAAATGAAGATGGTAGGTAAATGAAATGCCCACATTAGGCTTACCTTTTCTTAATTAACTGAATGGGACCTAGATGGACTGGCAACTTGAATGAGATAGATACCCTGATAAATGAGGAAGGGACCCTCTAGGGTTCAGACACATTCAGTTGGTGAAACCCCCATAAATAGTAAACCTTCAAAGCCAAATTTATGTCTGATAACCCCCTGAAGATGAATCCAATACTCCCCAACATTCTAGAGCATTGGGGCTGTTCAAGATAGATAGTTGGACAGTGATATAGATTCTGAAAGTTCCATCTGGTCAGAGAAAACATATTGCTACAATTATTTGGCCAAAATAGGTTGGCAGCTCTGATTTATGGGGATGTGGAATTTACTATACAAATCATTAGCTCCAGGAAGGAGCCTGGCAAAAACCTCAAACTAGGAGCAGGTTGTTAGTTGCAAAGACATTTGCAAAGGTGTAGTAGGTCTTAAAGAAAGGGTCTCAAATCTATTAAACTGTGGAGAAACTGATAGAAAAGGAGTCCTACTTACCTAGCAATATATTATAAAAAAAAGTAGCCTCTACTACATCTAGTTGTGTAGATCCCAAGAATTAATGCAGAAAGACAGCTTTAAAGTAGTCTCAAAGTTGGATGTAAGTGCAATCTAACACTTTGCTGGCAATTAGGCACATTTCTGGTCCTCTGTGAAATAATTCCACCATTAATGTAAGCTGGAACTGTACTCACTGGAAGCTTTCCCTGCTCTAGTTTAAAAAAATCAATAGGAAGGGTGAGCCCACAAATACTCAGAATCTAGCCAGTAGGGGTTACCCTTTAAGCAATATGGATACATTACCACAAGCAGAGTTAATAGCTACAGGCTGGCTTGGTGGTGCAGATTTATCATTAGAATTTGTGGAATAGTAGCAGGTAGAATAAATTGACTTAATGACTTCCCTCAACATTGGAAGGGGGTGGATCATTAAAGCTGGGTGGACTCATGCTGAGCTAGCACAAGTTCCCTTTATAACTAGAAATTAGCAACATTCCTACTATTACTGTCCAAATACAAGGTTTATAGACAGGAATACACCATGCTACTAGCACAGACATAGTTATGAATGGGAAAACCCCGATATGATAACAGGCAAGAAACGTGGAAATTATTTACATGAGCAGAGAGTTGTAGAGTCAGATTTCACTCCCTCTGTCAAGAATTGAAGTTTTTACTGGTAATCTTCATTACTCTTAGTCCCACTTGTCCTCGACCCAGTCATTCGTTCCCTCCCTGTGGTAGCGGCCTTCTGATCATATGCTTGGTATAGCAGGACGTTCTGGGGAGGGCTATGCTCTATAGTTCCCAGTAGAGGGGCTGTGGCTTGTAGCATTTCCTGTTTGGTTTCCTTTCCTGGAATTGGGTAACAAACTTCATGGTTAAGGACTGGGTCAAGGACGAGTAGAACTAAGAGTAATGATGTTTACCGGTAAGTAATCGGGGCATTCTCCAGCAAACAGCATTGACATCAAAAACAATTTCACTTCCCGCTTATCTGTAAGTGATCACCCAAAGCATCTTACATCATCGTCCTTGATGAATCAATGACACAGCGGTCAGCTGGGACCATGTTTTATGGATGGCTTTCAGCCACCCCTTATTTTTCGGCCAACAGCACCTAGCCTGCTGAGACTTCTAGGCTCAAATATCAAATGGGGTAAGTGATCCGCTTGTACCAGGATGCTTGGCACAGTTGGATAAAACCCCGAGACTGGCTCTAAGCCAACCTCATGACATGCACTAAATAACTTTTACCCAACAGTTTCAGATGCAACGTATGGGCAACGGTTCTGCATAATACACAGAGCAAATCAACCAAAAACCCATGCATACCTGTTATCCGAGCCCCTTATCATGAGGTTTACTTTTATCCAGTTGTGTCTTTGAAGCCAACAGCAATAAAGCATGCTGGGATTTGTAGTTTGGCTTTTCCGATATAAGAGCGAGCCTACAAGCCCCATCACTCTATGTACTTTTTCCTGAATACCAAAGTTTTTTTTGCCGAAAACCAGCACTCTTGAAATGGAGGCAAGTTGGACTGTAGTGAATCCTTTCCGAATAGTAGTTGCCCATTATAAATAGAAGTAGAATAGGAAATACTTTGCCTGTATTTGATCTTCCATTCGCAATTAATCGGAATACCTATGTAAATGTTTGAGATGTTTTTTCCCCCTTGTTTTATATAACGGGAGCACGATCCAATGTATCGGGGCCCTTTGCACGAACACCAGTTACCTTACAGAAGGGCACATTCATATTTTGTAGGCGCCGGAAGATTGAGTTATTTCTTTTCCCAGAATCCCAGGACGCCGACGCTGTGATTCGGAACTAGTTTCCAAGTTGGCAGCTCTGTCCGTTACGCCACTGAGATTTTTAGAAGAGGCATTCAAAGAAACCTAATAAGAGGGGGAGTCAGTCTCCTTTGTCGTGAGTGGACATTCAGAGGTGTTGAGGCAAAGGCAAGACACAAAACAGTACTTACGTGTCAGCTACATCTCTGATAAGCAGTGTGCGTGTCAAAGCTTCCGGCATGCCACAGTGAACATTCCATTTCTCATGTTGTAGCTCCAGAAGATACCCTCCCACTCTGAGGTTGCTGGGGGTGCTGCATTATAGTAGCAAGAGACAAGTTTAAAAATCGTTTATTTTTTTAGTTTAATGTTTCAAACATGCAAGTGAGGAGCCTTGCCTGATGACACCACGTTACCGGAACGCACCTTTTCCAGTCTAGGCCTTCTTTCCACATATCATTGTTTTCAGGTGTGTAAGCACACTTTGTGGTTCATTGCACATGACCAAGACTACAACTCCCAGCATGCCATGATTTATTGAAGAAAAGCCCAGGAGTAAAATGGAGGTGTCCCCGGGACAATGATTCATCTGGTAACTTGACAGGCTAACCACCTAATTCACCTCGATAACTAAAGTGATGTGAGTTTTTCAAGGAATAGGAGTGAGACAGTGAGTATTAGGACAATCTGTGACAGACAGCAGCGCTGGCCTATTGCATGCAGCCTGCTGAGGGACCAGACCATCCAACGGTCGGGAATGACACATACTTAAAGGGGCAGATAGGACTTTTGGACCAGTTCCGCTAAGCTTCCCAGGACCAAGCTGCCAGCCTTCTCCAGTCAGGTATTTTTGCTTTGCATTATGGGGCTTGATGCCTTGTTTATTCTATATTAAAACTAGAGCTACAAGTGTCAGAATGCAAAGAAAATCCTAGACTGGAGCAGATAGCCACATAAAGATCAGGTAAAGTTAGCAACTACTAAATCTGTAAGAAATCAGCACTACAAGTCCCAGAATGCAAAGAAAAACCCTGGACTGGATGAGCTACTTGTCCATGAGTCTGGAAAGAGTGCGGGCTCTGTATTTTAACATTGCTGGTTGTGTTAGTTTGTTCAACAAAAAGTGAATTGTGTAATGTTATATACTTCATTATGCTTTGATGATAACGTGATCTTTAAGCAGTTATAAGATGTGTCCATCTTTGCTTTGCACCCGTCGCAATTGATCTTTCGCATCTGATCTTTCGCATCGACCTCCTTAAATATTAAATAAAGGAGCCGTTATATCTTGCCTGGAACATGCACGGAGAAATTCTTGGGCAGGAATTAATGTTTCAGGCCACTATTTCCACATCCGTTTCCAACAATTATGAGATTTAGGCCCCCGAATGGGGAATAACCTGTTAGACTCGTAACTAGTGGGCGAAAAGCATAGCTGCCATGTTAAATCCATGTGTGACTAGCTGCTCCAGTCCAGGTTTTTCTTTGCTCTCTCTGTGACTTGTAGTGAAGGCTTAATAATGGGGTAAACAAGACTAACATCTCAAACTGCAAAAAAGAAAAAAAGCAAACATAGACTAGAACAGTTAGTCACGCATGGTGCTGGAAAACTTGACAGGGCTGCACAAACCACAGGTTTCCCCCAAATTCTGGGCTTATTCTGCTTGCAATTTCCTTCTGTACAGGACATGCAGTAAATGTGAGCGGGCTATGGTGGGCTAAGGCTTCTATGCAGAGGTAGGGAGTGTGAAAAGACAGGGCAGGCTTCGAGGCTTCTGGGATGATCGTTTCATGCTTCCTCTTTCATGGAGTGGTGGTCCACGGTATTTAAGGGAGATAATGCCCACATTAATGGTAGAACCGATTGGGTTGGCCACGGTGCTGTTTGGCTCATCAGGCATGCAGGGCAGCTTAGGTCAGTCACCACTGCCTGCCCTTGGATCGCCCGTAAGTTAACCCACCATGTTGGCATACTTCATGTATGAAATAAACATGCAGCAAACTGTTTTACAACAAAGTTTGTGTGGACTGATTTTTGCTTGCAGCTCGACCAGTTGTCGCTAAGTGGGGGAGGGTTGACGATATTGGCACTATGTAATCGAGCGGGCAACAGTGGGCTGCTGTGCGGAAGTTCGGAGTTTGAAAAGCCGGGGCAGGCTTATAGGCTTCTGGGATGATTGTTTCATGATCCCTCCTGTTGTGAATGGAGGTGGATGGCCACCAGACTGAGCTCAGATGCATTTTCATATCCACTGAAATCATGGCTGATATACTTGCACCCGCAACTTTGGGTGTGGGAACTCTAGGCAACATGGATTCTGCAACATTGGACACATTTTTTAAAGTAGCGGTGATATCTTCTCCAGTGTTATGACACCTTGAGCAAGTCCAAGGGTAATTGGACAACATATAAGGCCATACCTTTTAACCCAAAACTCATGTGAGTGATTGCTGCTATGTAGATATTGTATGTTTTGTCAAGCCATGTCATGTTAGGGTTACCATCGAGTTCCATGTTGTCAAGACATTACAATTCCAGCCTGGGCTTTAATTTGCCAACTTAATGTGTTGTTGGAGTTGTAGTCATGGTTTCTTCCATAGAACTAATTCATCTCATAAACCTAGCAACAAGGACTTGTAATTAAAAAAACACCAGAGCAAAAGCATTGGGCTGTATTAAAGAGGTGTTATGAGCTCAAGAGGGCTTGGGTTTCATTTTGTGACCTTGTGACACTTCCATCTTAGAGAAGGGGCTGCCGTTGTTTGTGCAGTCCTGTCTGTAATACTGATTGGATTGTACAGATGCACTTTTCATGCTCAGGCGCTTTCAGGGGTGCGTTCCCTCTTTTGCCCGGCAGATGGCCTCATGTAAATAGAAAATGCCTTTACCCCTGTGTCTGCATTGTATTACTGACCACTGGACAATGACACAAATTTAGGGGCCCTTTTGGAAGATGACGCAAGCGTGCCTGGGACCACCGAGGCACCACTCCACAGTCGGGTACAGAGAAAAACAATTTGCTGATAGGGGGATTACAGTGCCTCACTCAAAACTCAAGTCAGTCCACTGGCAGTGATATATGGAGCAGTGGTTTGAAACAACAGCTCAGTTTTCACTAATGTGCTCTCCCCAGGACAGGCACAAGCTCAGTAGTTTGTGCCCGTGGCAGAGAGAGGGCAATTTTCATTCTGTGGCACACTATCCCTGTCTTTTCTGGGTGCATCTGAAAAAGGTGCACCATTGATAGACAGGAACTATGCACCGTATTAATGAAATATGGCTGTGGTGTCCTGAAGGAATACCTCTAGGTGAAAAACCTATATTACGATATACAGAGTCTATAGCATGTCAAACCCATGTGGAACACTCTTAGAGTAAGTATTGTCCTACCAAATGTTTATGTTCAGACTTACCTACAACTGCACCATCAAGTATACAGGTAATTCAACACCTCTACATTCATGACCTTGAAAACATGGGTAGCAAAGAGCAAGCCAAGTGTAGCAGCTGATGTCCATAATTGACATCCATGCAATCTAGTCTTGGTATTTTATTTGGATTCTAGCAGTTGTTCCAACATGCAAAGGCTACATGTGCCAGGCAGGCAACAGAGCTCTCAAGTTACAGTTACATGAAAGAGCAGCTCATCCATTCCAGGTTTTTAAAGTTTCATGCAGGGATTTTTAGTCCTGCTTAACCCGGTAAAAAACCAGGAGTGCAAGTCCTGGAACTCGATGCAAAAATCTGGAAGTGAAGAAATACTCATGCACGAAAATTGAAATAGAAAATTGGGAGCTCTTGCAACATAAAGCAAAGGAAAACATGACTATGATAGCAACTCACACCTGACAAGAGATCTTTGAATGCAAGGCGTGGTAGTGGGGCAATATTCTAGTAGGACTTTTCAGCTAAAATCTTGGAGTATTGAAGAGAACAAACAGCCAACAAGATCATGCAATCTCAGGTCAAATCCACACCCTACTTTTATCAGTTGAAGTTTTTTAGAATTCCATCTAGGTGTACCAGCTTTTAAAACTCAAGATAAAAGGACGTGTGGAACCCGAGTTGCCTTCAAGCTCCATGTTTTCAGAAGACTGCGTGTCCTGGCCTGCTACAGATCATTGTCAGCTGCCTGAGGTCCAATTGTTGCAAAGGAAGCAAACCAATAGTACAACTTTCACAATATAGTAGGTTGAAAAATTAAAGCCTAGTGTTGTGAAGAAGGTGTTCTAATGATATCGAGAGAGCTGGTAAAACTACCATTGGCAGCAATCCCAGCTTTTAAGAGGCTTTTTGTCACACGTGACAACTTCAGAGCCTTTCTTGGTTTCATGACAAGACCTGGAGGCTAACATTATGCAATCTCCTTTATTGCCACTTCTCACAGAAGCCCCTTTAAAGAACTTAGAACACACTGACAATTGCAACACAATACAAGATCAGAACCCCCAATCATCTTCCTTCTTTTTTGATGCTGCTCCCTGCAGATAAGAATTTTTTGAATGAGAAGAGTAATAAGTGGAAGTAGTTAATTATTTATCGGAAATGTTTGAGAGAGGATTATCTTATAGGATAACTAACCTGTATAGATCGGAAATTGCAGAGGGACATGTTCTGTTTAATGGTTTATCAGAAGGGCAGGACGTTTTGGTGAAGAGTTTGATGAGAAGCATTAGGATTGTGAAGCCACCAGTTTCCAGGTAGGAATTGGTTTGGGATGTTTCAAAAAGTTTATCTTTTCTGGTGAGCTGGGTGGGGTTCAAATAGAGGATTACGTTTGAAGGATTTAATTCTGAAGCTGAAAAGATTGTTGTGTCTGATTTCATTTAGGAGGGCGTCTGATGTTGGAGCTTTTGATGTTTCAAGTAGGATATTTTCGCATGAAGGAGTGTGTTTTTATTTGACTATAAGGACAAAAACAATCTCATTTTCAATATGTTATTCATTTTTTTATTGAGCGTGAGAATTTGTGTGTGGTTTGGTCTGTTAAGGAGTAGGAGGAGAAAACATCAGATGTCAGACTGATGGGAATGACGCAGTTGCTTACTTCTTTTAAAAATCCATATAAAGCCGTCACCTACACTTACTGGCAAGATGGGTGAAAGAGATGATGAAGAGAGCTGGTGTGGATGTGAGTTTATTCGGTGCACGTTCAGGGAGAGGTGCGGCTGCTTTTAAGGCCTCTATGATGAGAGGTGCATTGCAGAACATTTTCATTGCTGATTGGTCAAATGATGCACATTTCACAAAGTTTTTTTTTTGTTTAGCCTTTGGAGAATGCGGCTTGTTGTTTGGCTCAGAAACCTTTAACTTTTATAATGTTAGCCTTCCAGGCCTTGCATAAAATGTAGATTTTTCACAGCCTAGTGGGCAGAAAATCTGGATTTTAGTAAAGACAAAGGGGGATATTTACAAAGAAGTGAAGGAGTTAGACATCATGGTTTAACACCTCACTCTGCCACTTCAGAAACGCAGGGTTGCACCATATTTACAAGGGTCACCTTCCTGAACATAAACAATCTAAGGTTATTTGCTTTTTCCATGTGTGCTACACAAGGCAGCACACATGGAAAAAGCAAAAAACGAGGAGAAATAAAGTATTTCTCCTCATTGCGCCAAGTTAAGACCAGGTTTTACCTGGCCTTAATTTTGGCACTGCCTCCTATTTACACTGTCCTTTTAAATAGGAGACAACGTCAAAATGAATGGGTGTTGCGATGGCAAGCCCACTGCAGCACCCACTGCCCACCCCTTTCACGCTAAGCGTAGCGTGAAAGGGGGCATTATTTACAAGGCAGCGTTAAGCCACGTTAAGTGGCTTAACACTGCCTTGTGAATAAGGTAAAGCCCCTATCGCCGCGGAAACATCACAAAAAGTGACGTTCCCGTGGTGATAAGGGCTTGTACATATGCTTTAAAGAGGCTAATATTATCCGTCACATTATCCCAACCCAGGTTTCATTATTATTCTACTTAACTTGTAGCTCATGGGTAAGTTTGAGGGATGTAAGTGTTTCAAACTTTGGAGGATGGAGTACACTCGTCACCAAAGGACTGGAAAGGATATCAGCATAACTTGAATGTTTGACTGGTTTAAGTTTATTTGACATGTTACAGTGAGCTAAAAAAAGAAGGAAGATGGTTGGGGTTTCTAACCTTTTATTGTGTTGGAATTTTTATTGAGTTTACTGTTCTTTTAAGGGGCTATTATGGGTAGAGGCAAGAAAGGAGATTCCATAATATTAGCCTAAGTGTCTTGAATAAAATCCACATTTTCTGCCAACCAGGACTACAACACTTTGCATGCAGGCATTTGTAGGACAGACTCATATTGGTAATTCAAAGCACCCAGAATGCAACTTGCTGTTGTTTGAAAAGGCGAGATACCTTCTCTTCATAGTTATCAATCGTCACTCCTTGCTTAAGGGTCATATTCAGCAAGTGCCAAGAGCACTTTGGACTCTTGGACTAGTAGATTCATGCTTACTATTGAAAGCGATGTCCAAGTTCAACCAGTATGCAGATTGCTATTAGCTGAAAACCTAGCCTGGTGGGTGACCCTCAAGACTCGAGTCCAGCTCGCAGCTATTGTATTGTATTGTAATTGCATTTATATAGCGCTTACTACCCCTGACGAGGCGTAGAAGCGCTTTTTCAGCGGGTAGCACGCTACTCCGGGACCCATAGAGGATTAGTGTTGAATTAGTATAGTGAAACATGCAAGTACATTTTAAGTGGTGGATAGGTTAGTCAGTTATTTGGATTTGGAATGATAGCAGAAGGATAGAGGAGGGCAAACCCAGAATGCAAAGCAAATAAAACTGGACAGGATGAGCTACTAAGACATTGACTGTGGAAAATTAAGATCTCTGAATTAAGAAGCAATAGGTGTTTACAGATGAAACTCTTAGCTTAAACATGAACCAACACCAGATTCTATTAATGTAACAAAGACACATAGCTGCCAACATGTTCCATGCACATCTATTGCTTTTAACCAGTTTGCAGTGTAGTTAACAATTCCTTTCATTCTGTGACTTGTAGACTGGCTTTTCCAATTATACCTATGCACTTTCCAGTATTTAAGGGTTTCTGCCTAAAAACACAAGGAATCCCTGAAGATGTCACATATTTTCTAGGACCTACTGGCAGCTGTGTAGATTAGAAGAGTTTATTGTGTTTTGATTGTTAAATCAAACATACTACTATACTAATTGCTCTTGTTAATTGTAGTTCTGATGTCAGTACTAGCCTGCAATAAAAGATGATGATGACAGAACATGTCTGACATATGTTAATACAACAAGAAAACATGGGAAAGTTGTGTCCCAGTGGAAATAAGAGAGAGAAGGCCAGGTCGTGATGCGTAAGGTTTTATTTTTTTTAACACTTTTCCAGAACGGCTAGGCAGTCTCTCATTGGCACCGGGGGATGAATCGGTGATGGTAAGGATACTCTGGTCTGGAGCTTAAGCTGGATGCCTTTGTTCGTCTCCGATAGATAGTTCCCAGGTCCGTAAATTCAGGTCACACTGAAGAGAACTCCCGCCAGTGGATGGTTGAAAAAGAAACAAAAGGACACAGTTTCAGGGAGACGTTATCACGCCAATTGTATTACCCAAGGGAAACCGGGAGTGCAGGGAACACCGCTGTCTGTGCGTGCGTAATCGTATCGCCGGGCAGCTGGAACACACGTGAAGGTAGGGGTGCTCGTGATGAAGAGTTTTGGCTTAAAAAAAACTACAGAAAAGAAAGGAGAGGAAAGGAGGGGGGGACGGGTATGAGCAAGGTCTTACACGGACGGCTCCCCTGCCTCCCAACCCAACCCAAGACTTTCCGCCGTACCTGGAACAGCCACGCTCCTCCGGGAACGTGGCTCGGCGACTCGTGGGGTCATTGGCCTCCAGGCTCTGCCGGTCCCTGCTCGATCCTCGGCTCTCTCCGGGCGCCGTATTCTTCCTCCGGTCTTGGCTCTACTGGGTCGCAGTCTTCCCTCCTCCGCTCTTCCGAAAACGCCACCAGAACTCCTTCCGACCGCTCTCCGGTGTCTGTGCACGCCCACCGTTGTACTTCCTTCCTTTTTACCAATGGCGGGCCACTGACGTCCATGAAGGGCGGGACTTTGTTGAACGGGCAGGCCCAGTTAAAGGTGCTGACTTTGTTTTCGTCTTCTGTGGTGGTGCTAGGGAGTGAGCTTTCACTGCTCCATTCATCCTGTGGGGAACGGACACAAGGAGGTGATGGAGGTATCGCTGCCCACCATTCCCTATCGGGGACAGCTGGGGAGGCCGGCGGGCTCGCCCTGTCACAAAACCCAATTAACTCTTGTAGGCTTGGGTATTATATCTATTGTTAAGTAACTGTGCCTGCAAATGATTTTTTTCAATATACTTAGTTCAACAGTTTGAAATATACAACAATGTTGGTAAGTCCCAGCCGGTGGCTTACAATTGAACAATCAACAATTCAATTAGTTCATTTGTGTCACAATAAATCTACCAGAGACACTCTTCAAACGGGTGTGATTTTTTTTCAAGATACAAACTTTTTTAATGGAAACATGAAAGGGTACAAAAGACTGGAACAATAGACAGTGACCGAGGTTAACGGATGATATGCTCAAACTTATACCTCAGGGTCATTAGTGTAAGCATCTATTCCAAACAAATACATGATCGGAAAATGAGCCTGATTAATACATACATCAATTCCTATGGGAAAATAAATCACTGCGGAAATAGATGAGGTTGTCGACGTTTCGGTCTCTTTGGTGTATACATCCTTCAGACCATCTTCAGGATGGAAAGAAAGCTATTCAAGAGCTTAAAGTATGTCCAAATAAATTGTAACACTGTGACCGAAGCAATCCACAGGGATTTGCTTGTGGTAAAGCTCGCATTGCTCGAGCTAAAAAATGGGGCAAGGCTCCTCCGATGAACCACTTTCACTGCAGACGGCGTGCTTCGGTCAGAGTATTACAATTTGTTTGGACATACTTTAAGCTCTTGAATAGCTTTCTTTCCGGAGTCTATGATCAGGAAGATTTTTGTCCTTTATTGACTTAACCAGGATTAGGAATTACATTTGAAGTGCGCATTAGGGTCATACAACATTTTCAATTCACCGTCCTGAAGAAGGTCTGAATGATGTATACACCACAAAGACTGAAACGTCAAAAACCTCATCTATTTCCACAGTGATTTATTTTCCCATAGGAATTGATGTCTGTATTGATCAGGCTCATTTTCCGTTTATGTATTTGCTTGGAATAGATGCTTACACTAATGACCCTGAGGTATAAGTTCTAGCATATCATCTGTTAACCTCGGTCATTGTTTATTGTTCCAGCCTTTTGTACCCTTTCATGTTTACATTAGAAAAGTTTGTATCTTGAAAAACACACCCGTTTGAAGAGTATCTCTGGTAGATTTATTGTGACACAAATTAACTTTTATCAGTTCAGCAGGAAACAAGTGCTGGTTTTAGCATACATCAATAATGCTGCTTAGGAGTTTTACTGGACCACAGAGGAGGGTTATTTTGTATGTTAGGCATCTCTTTTATTCTATGGAATTTCACTGTCTTTAATGGTTTGGGCTTAAAGAATTTACAGTACCTCTCATAACATGCTCTATAAACTTTGTTAAAAGTACTGAATGAGTTGTTTTTTTGTTTTTTCGAGGTGTGGGCTGTTTTACACTTCGCAAGCAGAATCCGATAAGCGTACAATCTGTGATTTTATAAATTATATCACTTTTACAGTGAAAACTCCAAAATGGATATTCCCATGTTTCCTTTTGTATTTTGAATTTGTGGTGCATGAACAGTAGGATGTTGCCTTCCTTCTCAGTGAAGCTTTGTTACTTATTCGTGTCAACGAGGTTCTGATTGACTCCTAAGTGTTGGGACTATCTGCTGTCACTTTTATCAAGTCATAGATTCAGTCCTTGAGATATGAGGATTGTGATGGCTTTACTCTACAGCTGGAGTGCAATGTAGAACCCCATGGGAATTGTGGTGCTTTTACAGTTATTCACGACGCTAATAATGCAAGAAGTGCTTAAGTTAACCAAACACGAAATGGCAGGGTATCTGAAGGTTGTTTGCATCATATCTTAGATTGGAACATTAAAACTGTCCTTTTTTGTTTTATGGACGGACTCCAATTTAGTATCATAAATGGACACATGTAATCAGCTCCTTATGGATCTGGAACCACTTTTTTGCATTTGGTTCCAGTAGTCATGTTGATGTTTTTTATTTTATGTGATCATGTGAGGTTAAATTGGAACTGTATAATTGTCAATTTCACTGCAGGTGATCAACAGTACAACTCATACAAAAGTTTTGAGCATTGATATAACAAAATAGATCCTGGCATCAAATGTAGAAATCGGAATATCCATCCGGATATAAATGCATTACTGTTTAGGGCTGATATTAGCATTTTTACTGTGTCCCTATAATTTCCCTTGAGCACTACATGCGAAATAAAAGTAGGACTAGGAAGCTGTAATGTTAATGGCCTGCCACAGACACTATCGTAAGGAAAGCAGGGTAAATTATGTGGCTTGAATTTACAATGATGCCGTAGTGAAAAATAAAATGGCTTTATTCAACAAAGTGGTCTAAATATATGGAGAATTGCTTTCCTGATTATAATAAAAATGAACTGATAATGCCTGCATATGCAGTCATAAATTCCAATCAGTTTGTAGTTGTGTCCATCAAATCTTGTATGACAGGCCCAGACTTCACCTTATTCTTTTTATACTACTTACCTACTAACATATGCATGTTGATTTCAGAGCTGTCTGTACTTAATTTATTCGTAGTTCTGGATTTATACACACTACTGTATTAGAAGCATGGTTCATGTCCAGAGAGAAGAATGTAGGTGACCCCCCCTTCAGTCATTGATTGTGTTGAATCAGCCCGTCATCCATTTCAGAAGGTGCCATTCACCTCTTGGATCACTCACTCCAGATGATTATGTCAGTCTCACCATCATGCTATTGGCTATTCAGGATATTAATCCCCCTTCAAGGGAAGGTTTTGTTTGCAAGGTATGAGGTACATGTTTGCAGCAGCATGGGGACCTGACCGGACTATTTAGACAGCGCAGAACCCATCTTGAATCGAAGGTTGCCCCCACTAAAATCAGCACATTTTCCACGTTAACGAAGTGCTTACTTGAAATATGATCTTCATAAGACTATAAATGCAACATAAGCTCTTACTTATGAAGAAACTGTATTTTTGCATGCCCAAAAACCACATCAAAAATGCAAACCAAATAATTTTATTACAAATTAGAGCAGATATGTATTGTACTACGCATATGTATTTTTCTTGCTCTTACTTAATTACCTTAAAATAATGTTTGGAATTTTACGGGTATGGCTTTTGTTGTTGGAGGCCATCGCTCTGAGGTGATTTTAATGTTTCTGCCTTCTTAGCTTCACTTTCAACACCCTGAACCTGAACTTTTAGTCCTTCTTGTATCTATACTGCCATTAGGAGACAGGAATATTAGTCGTTTTTATCTCGCCAACTCTTAGGAGAGTGGACTTCTAGTCCTTCTTTTATCTTCGCTGTTCCTTGCAGCCTGAACTTTTCGGTTTTTTTCTTCCTCTCTTGTACTTAGGTGCCTGGGCTTTTAGTCCTTTTTTGAGTCGCTTTCCTAATTCTGTAGCTCTATAGCTTGCCCCCTCAAGCTCCCCCCTCCTTCCCACCCACTTTTTTGAACTCGAAATCACTGTAGTGTTATAAAATATTTTCACATCTAGGCACAGTAAGGATATTCTGCATTTCTTTGTTCCTATAATAAGATTATTATCTGCCATGTCCTATCATCATTTGGTGCAGGTTTTCATCTATTTGCTTCCATTCCCGAGGCCAGAGATGAAATTAAATTCCATAACTTGCGAATGACGCTGTTTACTCAGTGATTTATTGACCCAATTGTTTTTTTTTGCAGAACATTGTGAGTTTATTGCTTGTTGGTGCTGTGCAGAACACCACTTTATAACAAGATGTAATTAATTTGTGCTGTAATTACGCAACTATCAATATAGTACATTTGAAACTGCAAGATATTGAAGACTGCTCGGCAAGATGGCCGCTGACAGGCCGTAGGGAGAAGTCGTGATCTCTCCTCTCCTCTCCCTCCTTGTTACGAGGAAAATGGAATGGAAGGTATGCGGCACACCATCCCTCTAGATGGTGAAATGATAGAACCCCCTGAGAGACATGAGAAGTAGGGGAGAAAGGCTTTCGTGAAGAATAATGTTCTACAGAGTCGGAGTGAATAAACCGACAGTGAACTCACCTTTCGTCTTTGAGTCGGGCTGCCCTCCCGTAACAGCGCGACTGGCTCTGACCATTAAAGAGAGCCTGAGTCATTCTCTCCGGCTCCTAGAAGGAATTGCTGGCAGGAGCCGGTACTACTGGTGCCGGGTGAGGAGGATTGTAATGGCTCCGAAACCTCAAAGAACCGCAAGGGAGCAAAAGGAAGATAAGGAAAAGGCACTATGGAGCGACCCTGATGCCCCAGCGGCAAATCTACGGGCAAAAACAGCTCTTCGTAAGGCGGAGGAGCGATCGGCTCAGCGGGACATGGATCTGGGTAAAGCTGTCGGTGGCGCTGGTGCAGCGAACCAGAAGGAAAAGAAGGAGAAATTGAAGGAGAAAATCACTTCAAACAGGAGGAATGACACTGGGGTTAAGATTTCGGAGCAGACGGTACTAAGACAGCCTACGGTGCTCGAGGCGTTCTCCCCTGTGATGGCGGCGGCGGCGAGCGCGAACGCTAAAGTGACAGCAAACGCTAGAGCAGCTGCTAAGGTGATCGTGCAGACCTCGCAGACCCCGCGCCTCCCAGCTTCAGGGCTTGCCCCCCCAGCGGAATTGCAGGGCACAACTGAAAGACTTACCCAGGGAACTGTGGCGGGTGTACAGGGGGCAGAAACAGCAATGGAGCAGCTGCCAGGACAGGCTCCGATATACTCCGGGCATAATGATGTGGACCTAACAGAGGCAGCGGCAGGTAGAGTGCATACGCTGTCGAGGGTAGAGATTCACGGCTCCGATAGTACTATCGTGGATTCCCAGACCCCACAGACTCCAGCGGCACCACAGACATTGCAGGTAACACAGGAGCGGGGGCAGGAGCAGCTTATCTCTGAGGTTGAAGAGCGGAGGGACGTAACAACAAAAATAACCGCAGTCAGACAAGAAATTAAAGCATGTCCACAGATCGGAGGTGATAAGCAAAAGGAGTCAGGATCGATATTACAAGGTAACACTGACGACTTGGTATATGCTCTGGATACTGGGGGCATAGAGGAGCAAGATGGAGGTGGGGAGATAATACCTGTGTTAATGGTGCCTCAGACTGAGGAGACTGATGAGATTGTGTTAGAATCCGATCCGCAGCCCAGGGATACCAGCTTATACCCTGGCTTAAATCCTGGCTCACCCAGTGATGACTGTTTCTACTCCCTTAATGAGGGTGGGGAGGAGGAGGAGGGGGCTGCGGGGGGGGGGGGCTGAAACAGGCTCTGAATCTGCTTCTGCTTCAAGATGCTCAGATATGGAAAGCGAGTTACTCGCTTCTGGATTAGACTCTGATACCTCAGAGGTGGGGGAGGATACAGTTCATAATCCGCCCCTCAGACGCAAATCAAAAAGTCTTATGAGAAAGCGACGGAGTAGATCAAAAAGTGGGGCAAGCGCCCTACAAGCAGAGGTTGTAAAAAGGCTGGACTGGGATTATTCTGCGACTTCACAGTTGTATCAAGAAGCGGCGGGGACCGTCCTATTGCAAGATCAACCACAGAGGCAGAGTCAAGGTCAAGGGCCCCTGGGATTTGATACGATGTATTCAATGTTGAAGCAGATCCAGTTGGAGGCCAGAGTGGAGAGTCGTAGAGCGAGGCAAGAAAGTAAGAAGATACAAGGGTCCCTTCGGAAGGTGAATAAGCTATATGCAGACCTAGTGGGAAGAGTTTCAGAAGTGGAGGAAAGAGCTGGTAATTTGGAGGATGAAGTCAGCAAATGGCAGGAATTTAAACAGGATCAAGAAAGAACTACATCAGACGTTTTATGGAAACTTGAAGATTTTGAGAATAAACAATGAAGGAATAACATAAGACTACTGGATGTGGCAGAGGGGAAGGAGGGGCAGGATGTGAGGGCATATGTAATCGAGTTACTCAGAGGAGCACTGCCAGAGATAACAGGCTGGAATTGGGAAGCTGAAATACAGCAGACGCATAGATTTCCATTTGCACAGAGTAAGGGTAATATGTCAGCCAAACCTAGAGCAATACTTATATATGTAGGAAACTACCTCTTGAGGGAAGAAATTATGGCGAAGGCAAAACCTCAAGCTAAATGTCGGTATCATGATGTGGAATTTTTTGCAAGGCCTGACTTCTGCCACACGACAGTTGAGAGGAGATGGAGGATGAGGGAGTTAATAACTCCATTTCAAAAACTAGGATGTGAGGCATACTTATTGTTCCCTAGTCGATTAAAAGTAGTAAGAAATGGACAGTTCAAGATTTTCTATTCTGAGATTAAGGCCCAAGAATATCTGGCATGGTTGAAAGAGAATAGAGCTCAGGCTACTAAGGATGGCACGGTGGCTGTGATCTCTCATGGAAGTCGAAAGACTTAGTAAAAGATGTTTAAAAAACTAGTCTAGCTAATGATTTAAGTGGGGAGAAGAAGAAGAAAATAGGTGTGGGGGGGGTAAATAGAGAAAACAAGGAAGAGTGGTGTGTTTTTTTTTCTTTTTTCGGAGGGTGTAGGGGCAGGGAGTTGAGAGGGCGCGGCAATCCCATGGGGTCACAGTTGCCACATATAGGTCTCATGGACCTATTTGCCAGTAGGGGGGGTGGGATCGTCAGGGTGTGCTTCCAGGGGAGGGGGTGGGGACGTAGGGGAGGTAAGGGGCACAACATAAGGGAATACTACAGAAAAATACGAAGAAATCAAAAGGCAATAAACGATAAGCAATTTTAGAGTGTATATTTGATGAATGGAATATTTGAATCAAAGCGATTGAAATGGTTTGGGCAATTACCTGACGTTTTTTAATGGCTACACGGATAATGTCATGGAACTCATGCGGCCTGAATGACAGGCAGAAGAGGCAGAAGGTCTTTATCTTGCTAAAAAATATGAGAGTTGATTTCTTACTTTTACAAGAAACGCATATTATGGCATCTGAAGTATATCTGTTGGAACAGTTGGGGTTCTCAGTTCTAGCTTTCTCAAGACAGGGCTCTAGGAATGGGGGGTGACAATACTATCAAGACGGAGGGGTACTACCATTAGGAAGAAACTGGAAGATGCTTGGGGGAGGTGGGCTCTGGTAGAGTGCATGGTTGGGGAGGAATGGATAACTTTAGGCTCTATTTATGTATCTACTGGGGATGACCCGGAAATATTTGACTTTTTAGATGTGGAGTTGGCTACCTGGGCATCCCGTATTATACTTGGAGGGGACTTTAACATTAATGGAGCAGGGGGGCTGGGATTAGGGGTAGGACCCCGTATACAGTATCAAGGAAGGAAGAGAAGAGTTTTTTGTGCAGTTTGTTCCTTGGCTAGGAACAATGGCTTAAGAGACCTCTGGGATACTCTAAAGCCTGAAGAGAAAGGATATAGTATTACTCTGCACCGCATAGGGTGAGTGCAAGACTAGACTATTTTTTGGTCCCTAGCAATTGCTCATCTAATTTCCAGATTGAGAGGATGCCACGCCTACTGTCTGACCATAATCCTCTAATTTTAAGCTTAGCTACGACATCGATTCCTAGGGGGGTTACATTGTGGACATTTGAGAGAGAGCTTTTGGAGGATGAGATATATATCCAACATATGACGCACTGGATTGAGGGATATTTGGCAATAAATAGGGGCAGTACAACAGATGGTATGGTATGGGATAGTTTTAAGGCGGGGGTGCGGGGGGATACCTTGAGTTATAGTGCAAATAAAAGGAAGCAGGAGCAACGGAGAAACCAGGTATTAAAAAGTGAGATACTTCTAGCTGAGGAAGAGCTGAGTGAATGTGCAGCAACAGGCAATTTATTGGAGGATGCACTTAATAAATTAGCAAAGATAAGAATGGAGGCAGAGGAAGGCATAGCAACCAGGGCAGCAAAAATATATGTTGCAAATAGAGAGAAATGTCATGAGGTTAGCGAAATGGTGGGGCGAACGTTGGCAGTACGGGCAAGGCAAAAAACAGCGATAGGAGAGGTAAGGGCGATTAAGGATAGCTCTGGGAAACTGGTGACGGATACACAGGAGATTAGAGAAGTCTTTAGACAGTTTTATATGAAGCTATATGAAGAGCAGCAAGGGAAGGATTTAGGGGAAATTGCACTGTATCTAAAGAATATTCCAAGGGTGGTGTTAGAAGATCAAGAACGACAGAGACTGGATACTCCATTAGATTTTCAGGAGATTGAAGCGGCTCTTATGAGTCTCTCTTCTGGAAAGGCAGCAGGACCAGATCAGATACCATTAGAGTTCTTTAGGGTATTCTGGAAAGTATTGGGGAAGGATATGGTGAAGACTATCCAGCAGGCGCAGACGGGGGCGTCTGTGCCAGGCTAATGGTCTGGCGCAGAAATTGTGGTTATATTAAAAAAAGGAAAATCGACTAAGGACCCCGGATCTTATAAGCCTATAACACTTATGAATGCCAACACAAAGGTCTATTCAAAAGCCTTAGCAATAAGATTTGCAAGCGTTATAACACCATTAGTCACTAGCAACCAACATGGATTCATACCAGGGCGTGGACCTACTCATCATACTCGGAAACCTATCACCTTATTTGACACCATGGAAGTCACAGGGGACCCGATGGCGGCACTGTTTTTAGATGCCGAGAAGGCGTTCGATCGGGTCTCCTGGGACTATCTATGGTGTGTTTTAATGAGGGCAGGATTTGGAGAAAGTTTTGTCACCGCAATAAAAGCACTATATAGGGATCCGGAGCAGCTGTCAGGGTAAATTCAGGATCAACTAGGCCGATTCAAATTAAGAGGGGAACAAGGCAGGGGTGCCCGTGCTCCCCCCTGTTGTTTGCCATGTATTTGGACCCTCTGATCCGGAGGATGGAAATGAATGAGAATATTGCTCCATTGATCACGCATAGGGGGGAGTGCAAGATACTTGCATACGCTGATGATGTGGCAGTTCTTACATCAACACCCACGGAGGCTATTAGATATGTGGAATTGGAGGCAAAACATTTTGGAAGGGTATCAGGTTATTCCTTAAATACCAATAAGACGCAAATAGTTAAAAATGATAAGGTGGTATGTCACGATCAGCGGGTGGTGCAGACAGGTTTATACCTTGGGATTACAATTACTTCAGAACTAGATAAGGTGGTGGAATTAAACATAGCCCCTATTATAGCTAAGGTTGGAAGGGATATAGATAGGCTCCATAACCTGCATTTGTCGATAGTTGGTAGAACAAACATCATTAAGATGCTTGTACTACCAAAATTCCTATATATATTTAGGGCAATTCCGCTGATGTTTGATAACTCCTGGTTTAATAAGCTAGAAGTTATGATTAATAGGTTTATCTGGTCCAAAGGAAAGACTAGGAGAGCACTACGTTTTATGGCACTCCCAAGAGAACGAGGAGGCTGGGCATTACCAGATTTAAAACTTTATTATCGGGCTGCTGCCTTACAATACATGGTGGGTTTAATAGGTGGAGCGGAGGTGGAGGGGGAGGATGAACTGGGGACCTTAGCAATATATGGTCTTTTGTTGGGGGATGAGGCGAATAATGTTCTCCTTAGACATTTTGATTCAGCTTATTTTAAGAGGACTCGCTTTAAGACTCTTATGGCAGCATACAACATCTGGAAGGCCTTTAGTAAGAGATATGGCTTGGGCAAAAATAATAGATATACAAGAATGAGGAATAATCCAGATTTCCCTTATGACATCTTCTCTGATGCAGTTTTTACAGTATGGGTGAGAAAGGGAATTACGAGGATTGGTGATCTGATGGGGTCTCAGGGCTTGATGCAGTTTTCAGAGATCATGGCAAAGTATGGGATAGAAACAAGACATTTTTTTAAGTACCTTCAAGTAAGAAGCTTTCTGGTAAATAAAAGAGGGGGGCCTGCTGGATATGAAAAAAACGCTATATTGGAGGTGGTACAGGAAGGAGTTAGTTGCACTATTAAGAGGTTCTATTCTGAATTAATAGAAACAAAACAGGATGATATGGAGAAATGGGGGGAAAGTTGGGCAAGTAAGCTGGAGGTAGAAGCGGATTGTTTTAAATTATCATTAGAGTTGGATCAGAATGTTTTGTGTTCTGCAGCACTCCAGGCGCAGCACTATAAGACACTGTACCGGTTATATTATACTCCGGCAAAAATTGCGCAATGGAGGGCTGCAACGGGCATTAATTGCCCAAGATGTGGAACTCTGCATGCTGATATAGTACATGTATTTGCAACATGTCCACACTTATCCATAATACTGAAAGAAATTGAGATTTTTGTTCAAAGGGCATTGAGAATACCAGTTAACTTAACCCCCTCGTTAATATTGCTGGGTGTGAATCCGGATGGTATTCAGGGGGAAGGATGCTATTTTATTTTTGTGGCTATGGCGGTATTAAGATTGTGTATCGCTTCAGCATGGCTCGACCCATTACCACCGACATACCAACAGTGGCTAGCCAGGATTCTTAATATATATAATTTGGAAAAAGCAATTTATGCTAGAAAAGGGAAGAAAGGGAGGAAGCTAGGATTAAAAATATGGGAACCAATAACTGTTTGGAAGGAGGAGACTTAGCACAATAGGACTGTATAGGGGGATGGAATAGTTAATGATATGATTATCTCATGCTTTAGGTTTGTTTTACTCCTGATGTTTTCCTATTCGAATGCCTTTCCTTTTTTTGAATTTTCGATTTTTTCTTGTTTCTATCATTTGCTTTTCTGTAGAAAGTTTAATTGATGGTATGTAATGTTGTGCTCCTTACCCTCGGTTTAGGGGGGGAAAAACTATGTAAAAAAACCTAATAAAAAAAATTAAAAAAAATTAAACTGCAAGATATTTGCTGTTTAGGCAGAAGCTCATGGTTATTGTCCAATATTACTGGGCAGGTTTATCGAAAGATTCCGTAGTATCTTGGATTACACAAAAAGCATACATCCCCAGAAAAATAAATGTAAATTAAAGAGAGGACCAAGAGAAACTTCCCGCGTCGTAATGAGAGATTCACCACCTGTTAAATATGTCTCATGACAATTCTTATTTCACTCCAGAAAAAGACAGGTGGGTATCTAATGATACAGAAGGACATGTATTGTATACCTGCACATTACAGAACGTTACTGTATGTATAGGAGTATTGCTAACATTGTGTGGTGTAGAGCGCTTATGTTATTATAATCTTTAGCTGTACAGTTTAGCACAATTTACCATAAAAAAATAGAACTGGAAAAATAAGAATTACATTTTTCTCTTTCCTTCTGCTTTTCTAGATCTGTTTTTCAACTGAGGGTCCCGTGGGGTTGATCAGCCAGCATGGGGGTGAAAGCTGCATTGCCGCAGTATGAGTTGGGGTTCTATGCCTTGGTTTTGACATGCGCCTTGGCATACTCTGCAAATGGAATCTTTGAAGCGTCTAGTGGTAAGACTTATACTTCTGTCTCAGAAACCTAAACTGTGTCTTTCAAATAAAGCACATTTCCAAGACCCACTTCTATAGCAAGTTGAGCTCTGTTGGAGCACAGTTTTCCGAGTTCTTCGCAGATAGGGTAGTCACAGATGGTATTTTTGAGAGTAACACATGTCATTTTACTTGTGTGAATTTGTACTGATTTTCCAAATTGAGTGTGGCAACAAACAGTTCATGTTTTAGTAGACTTTATAACAAAACTGGGGATAGATTGGGCATAACTGGCAATTTTAATTGGCGCATCAGAGAGAAAATAGATGTTAATTGAAATTGAACAGCCCGGGCATGCACCTTCTGGTAGAGTTTTCTAGACCAATACATAGTTTGCTTGCTTGGTGTATCGTGGGCATGCTTGGCTGATGTACCACAATCTATCAGTGGCACACACAACACCATTTTATATCCAAAGATATTCAAAATATCAAAATGTTCTACTTAGCAATTTTCAGTCACAGAGATCCTTGGGAAATGAATCGTGGTTCAACAAAATCTGAAACTCAGTTCATTAAGATTTATTTACAAAACTGATCAAATGGAGGAGTTTTATGAATTAGTGTTAATGAACTGAGAGTGATCATTATTTTAATCAGATACCAGCCTCTATTTAGTCTTTATTCACTCCTTCGTTTGACAGATATGGGACTGAAGCACTGATAGACAGTATCTGCTAAAGTATTTTCAAGGAGGCAGTGACATTGGACCGGATTAGATGTTGAAAGTGCTGAATCTGTGAGGGTTTTCTGTGGACTTTCCTCCAGCACAGGGACAGTATATTGGAAGAAATTCCCCAGGGCAGATGATCTTCCTGATCTAGCGCCTAGCACAAATGAGAAGAATTTATATTAAAACCTAAATGTAAATCAGGTCCCTAGTTTGTCACTAGCTGGGACCAGTGCTTCATGTGTCTTTATGATATTTAAATAAACAGGACAATAAAATATTACCATGGACACAAAAGTGGCCAATTGAGGAAAAAAATTGGTGCAAGAGGCTAATTTATCTTAGACCTATTGGTCAGCAGTCTGGTTCCAGAGTTTCCTATCCCCAATTCCTGGGGCTCACGTTTACTTCCCATAAATTTTAAGAAATTGGTTTGCATTAGTTTGCGGATGACTCAAACATTATTTCAAGGAGGAGGTAGCAGTGGGAATGGAAGCATCAATATGAAAAAAAAGAATGTATGATGTTATTACACCTACTAATACCACGCATGCCATTACAACACAGGTATTACTTCTCTAGTGCATTTACAATGACCTGCCATTACAACGACCTGCGCATTCTTTGACCACGCATATGCTTTTACCAAGCATGCCATTACAATGCAAAGGCATGCATGGTACAGGCATACACTTGGTAAAAGTGATTAAGGTAAGTAACACTACACCTACCCAACCCCCTACCCCTCAGCCCTTGCCGTACCCTAAACCCTAAAACACTACCCCTGCATGACACCGACCCAATCCTTTTCCTACCCTAAACCCTAAAACAACACTACCCCTACACAAACCCCCGGTCCTCTCCATACCCTAAACCCTAAAACACTACCCCTGTACGACCCCCTGACCACCAATTCTTTCCCTACCCTAAACCCTAAAACAGCACTACCCCTGCACGACCCCTACCCCTGGCCCCCAGTCCTCTCCCTACCCTAAACCCTAAAAACACTACCCCTGTACGAGCCCCCAACCCCCAATCCTCATGCTTACCCTAAACCCTAAAACACTACACCTGCATGACCCGCTGACCCCTAGTATTTGCCCTACCCTAAACTCTAAAACACTTCCCCTGCATGACCCTCCCCCCCCCTCGGCCCGTAAATTAGTAACCCCCACCCCAGGCCCAATCCCCCTCACCTTTCTCTCCTCGTGGTTTGTGCGGTGGAGGCAGCTCATCTGAGGGGCGGTACACATTGTTGTGAGGAAGCAAAAGAGTTTCTGTTTACTCACAACGACGTGGATCGCCTATCTTTTTTTTTTTTATAACATATGAGCTTTTTCCATACATACATTTAAAAGGAAATTCGTTGCTAAGGCATGCGTAGTAAAAGTACATATGTTGCAAAAAAATGCTTAGTAAAGTCTACGCATTGTTACAACGCATGAGTGGTAATGGTATGCGAGGTAAATGCCACGATGTAATAGCGGTTTACCCCAAAAAAAAGTTTATTGGGCCATCTTCATCTGAAAAGCACAGAGGTCTGAACTTCCTAATTAGTTGGGCTAGAATCGTAACAAAGATGTGCGGGAATGAGAGCCAAGACCTGAGAAACTCTGCATGAGAGAGGTTTCTCAGCTGACGTGTAATATCACGGCTACATTTAGCATGGAGGTGTTTAAAAAGAGGTGAATCACTCTAGGATAGCACCCTATTTTAAGACTGTCTAGGAAAGCAAATAACATTGAATGGTTGAGGGTATCAAATGTTGCCTACAAGTCCAACAAGATGAGATCAATGACATAGCTGGCACTTGCAGTGCAGTGCACCTCAGTGGTATGAGTTTAAGGAACCACTTCCATGTGGTACTTTGGCCTTCATTCAGCTTGATAGGGATCAAGCATGGAGTAAATTCAGAAATTGATGCAACTGCACAACTCTTTCAATTTGAGTTCCACAATGGGGAAGAACAGGAATCTGCCAAATGAGTCAGAATAGGACAAGAGAGATTTTTTTTTAAAAAAGGTGGCAGTTCATTGAAGAATAAGAATTATTTGCCATGGCAAAAGGATCATTGGTGAGTTGCTGGTATATGGGGGAAATTAACTCAGGGAGCAGCCCCAGATTTCTATAGGTAAAATATTTGCGGCCCTTGTGAGGATAACACTGGTAGCTCTCAAAGGAAAACACTGCTTTGTACTCATGTGAAATCCGGTCTGAAAGGAATAGTACAAAAACCAGACACTGAAGCAAACTACAACAGGGCTAAAATCTTACATTATGAGATAATAAATGCATGACTCACACAAACAATTCAATAACCCCTGAAAAGCAGTATTTATTTGTCGTATTTATTGCATGACAATTATTTAAACTTAAAAAAGAATGTTGCACATACTTGATAAACCATTCACGTAGGGAATGTTGATAGAAAGAATTTAGCAACCAAAATTTGGGAGGTAAAGATGCAGACGTTTTACGATGACAAGAGCTGAGCTTATAAAGCGTAACTTTAAGCTACAGTGGCAAAATGTAAGAATATTTTAAGTAAGGCAAGTTTACAGTGTACCCTGAAACTTTTGTACGCTTTTGAGCAACTAGCCTTTCAAATTCAATGACTGTTAGATTTGTTAGTTTAGACCTACCCAGAAAATGTAAACAGTTAAATAATGATTGTACTTTATTATTTAAGGAACAGGATCAGGCATGTGGTCTATGTGTTAGCTTCCATGGAAAAACTTTCATCTAATTTGGGTGCATCAACTTGTACAAATTCCTCTATCATGAGCAAATTAAAATCTCCATGTGCCTCGATTGTTATATCTGCCATAGGTGGAAACCCTTAGGTACATCTAAAATCCCACTATCATTTAGTATACAAACATTTGTCATTTGCATCTCTGTCTAACCCAGTCATTTCAGTGTACCGTGTTAAAAGTTAGCCATTTTTACAAATAAGGCATTGTATGTTCTTTATTAAAGGCATAACTTGTTTTCTTTGTTGCTCTGATGGTGTGGTTTTTAGAGAACATGGATAGGAAAACATTTAAAGAGAGTGTGAAAGCAGGATGGCAGTACCTTGGAAGAAAGATGGTAAGTTCCTAACAATATAGCCATGTGCAAATTCAAGTACTGAAGTTTATTTTCATTCGGTTTTAGGGTCGGATAATTGTAAAATTGTTTTACTGGCAAAAAAGCTCTTCAAAGGCACATGTAAATGATTTATTTATTTTCCAATCCTAAATATATAAGTATTGTGATTTACTGGTCTTTTATTGTCTAAATGATTGTATTCTTTGAGTCATTGTGGTTTTCTTCATCTGTGTTTCATCTTTATTTTTAAAGCGTGTTTCCCACTAATGTTATGTTTTGTTATCTGTATTTGTATAGTGCACTATCACCCGTGAGGGTATACCAGATCTTCACAGGTTAGTAAGGCTTGTCCCAGGGAGGGGGGACTTACTTGAAGAGCCAGGTCTTCAGGGGTGTATCTAAAAAATATTATAACAGCATGTCTATGCTTTAGCTAAAGGTGTATCCTACTGGCAACGTCCACAAGATCTTACCACACCTTTGTGCATTTGATTGCAGTCACTGGGCTCGGAAAATCATTTGTGATATTTCTGACTTTTTGTTTTGGGGTCAGGCCAATCTACAATGTTATTGGCAATGATAACGAAGAGGCAAAACAAGACACAAGCAAATTCATGCATTTTTCCTGAACCTAAAATAGTTTCTTTGTTTTTGAATTTGTTAGCCATTCATGTTTCTTCCAACTAATTAAAAAAAATGATTTTAGTTGTAAAGTCATAAAACCACCCTTGCCAAATCCAATAGCACTATCAACTCACTGATGTGCAGGAGCAGGTAAATCAGACTCCTTATATCAATCCACAAGCAATTGGTGCCTTCAGCCTTCTTAGCTACTGTCACTGGGGCCAAACATTCAGTGGCTTCAATTAGTTTGAAGTTTTTAAAGTTGCAACCTCCGCTCCCTGACCAAGAATGCAATCAAACTCTGGGACAACATCACCACCACCAGACCCGACGTAGTGTTCCTCACAGAGACCATACTCAAGGACTCCTCCACCCCGACATAACCACTGCCACTGCAACCGGCTACAAAATGATCCACTGGGACTGGCCAGGCAGACCCAGAAAAGGAATTGAATCATCCACCACCTCTGATGACCCGACATGGAACATCTCAACTTCCACATTCATGCCAATGCCAATTCACCATTAGAGGTACCGTCACCTACATACCAAGCATCAGGACAACAAGCCCCGTTCCTCAAACCTCCTCCAGTCCACCAACTGCACCAAGGGACTATTCCACATTGTCAGAGAATTCTCCTCTCCAGATACTGTCGAAAACACCATACAGCCCGCCCAGTCCCTCTGCAACTCACTCGCCGACTTCTTTCACACCAAGATTGCCAACATCTACAAAAACTTCAAACCCCAACCACTGCAGCCGGACCTCCCCGCTCCTCCCATCAACCTTCTGCCCTACATACTGACCGACTGGACACCTCTCTGCACTGAAATCTCAACATCCATCAAGTCCTCCATCCATTCTGGAGCTCTGGCCCACCACACCTTTAACCTCGGACACAAAGATATCGGAACCCCACTCATCAGCATCATCAACTCAGCGTTCAGCTCTGCCACCTTCCTAGAAACCTGGAAGCATGCCGAAGTCAAACTCCTATAAAAATCAACAGTGGACCAATACGACCTCTAGAACTACCACCCTATATTGATCCTCACCTTCCCAGCCAAGGTATTGGAGGAAGCAATACACTGCCAACTCACAAACTACCTGGAATCCAATCACCTCTTCGTCTCCTCCCAATCTGGCTTCCACTCAAACGCCAGCACAGACACCCCCTTATAGCCGCCATGGACGACGTCAGGGCTATCAGTGAATGTGGTGAGTCAGCATCCATGATCACCCCCTACCTGTCAGCGGCCTTCAACACCTTCCCACTACCACCTCATCCAAAGACTTTACCACATCAGCATCTACAACGCCCTCAAGCTGCCATCCGCTTTTCTCACCTAACACTTTCAGAGAATCCATCTCCAGCCTTACATCTCCGATACCAAGAGCATCATCTGCGGCGTACCCCAGGGCTCCTCACTCAGCTCCACACTGTTCAACGTTTACATGACTCCACTCGCACTCATCTCTCACAACCACGGTCTCAACATCATTTCCTATTCCCACAACACCCAGCTCATACTCTCCCTCCCCGAAGACACGGACACCATCAGAACGAACTTCCAGAACGCTATGACTGATGGGAGAGGAGGAAGTCAGTACAGTAGGGAGCATTGGGGCTGTGAGGGGAAAGAGAGAGAGAGAGGGGGGGAGAGAAAAAGAGAGAGAGAGAGAGAGATGGATAGTAGGTCGTCAACAACAGCCAGCTAAAGATGTCTGTAGGCAAGACCTACACAAGCTTCATTGAAACTGTGGAAGTAATAAAAACGATATATTGGTTAAAATACACATATATTGCTACACACGGAGTGTAAATGTGAAGGCAATAATTAATACACTGTATACATTGTCAACAAAGTGCATGTGTTATTTTCCTAATAAAAAAATGTTGTCAAAGTTGAAGGGTTCTTTAAATTACAAGTAGTTTTTAGAGATTTTTGCAAAAAATGTTTGCGTATAAAATTAAGTAACAAGTTGTAACATCAATGTATCTTTTATCTTGAGGGTTGAAAACCTACATCATTCAGGTTGCTTTGGTCATGTTTATATCATACATACGTTGTTTGTTTCGACAGGATGTGGCTGACTTTGAATGGATGATGTGGTTTACCACATTCAGGAACTACATCATTTTTGCACTAAGTGGGCACGTCCTTTTTGCCAAGATTTGCACAATGCTTGTACCACAGGTAAGTACACTCACTCTTTGCATGCATACTCAGCATGTCTCATATTTCTTTAAGTGCCTATTACAGATGTTAGTCATTGAGAACTCTTTCTGATATCTTGGTTGAATTTAACATACAGCCTCAGTTTACATGAAATAGGAGGCTCTCTACCCAAGTCATATTTTGTGTAATTATCAGGGAGTCACTGATATCAATAATTTAGAATTCTGATCGGCAAGGCTGACGCCTCTATTAGTGTGCCAAGCTTACAGCAGGTAATGAAACCTTTTAGCCAAAGAGTAGTGTGTGAATAGTTTATGCTTCTGAGATGACCACACAGAGATTAAATACATGGTGGTTCATTAATATTAATTCTGCTCACATATGATATGATTGACACATCAAAGGTTTTAAAATCTGCCAAAGTGAATTCAAGCTTTCATCCTTTTAAGGTTAAAAGTGGATACTCTAGCCTATTGTTTTTAGCAACGGTTATATCTTTGCAGAAAACGTGTGAAGAACAACATTTATAGGAGCTAATAAAAATGAAGTGCTGATAAGGCAAACTCAGTATGGGTAGTGAGCCTGTTAATCAAAGAATGAGGTGGTCACAATGCCCCAGTTCAGAAAAAATTATGTAGATAGATTATCATCTTTGTCAATGTTGAACACCAAAAAATGTATCTCAAACATCAAGGCTGACTCTCCCCATACAAACCTGTGAAATACTGATCCAAACAGAGACCAGCTTGGGCTTCCCATAAACATCTGAAATTTGATTTTTGTTGCTGTTAGCAGACATAGACAGGGGCTGCTGGAATTTTACATTTTCTGGTGTTTATGGCTTAGGGCCCCTCATGTTCTTGCCATCTTTTAACCATGTTATAGATTCCTCTTTCCACAAGAATACTAAGACCACCATTTCAGTGGAAAGCATGAAATAAATTTGGCATCTGATCCAGACGGGGAAAGTGGCACACAATAAATTGGAAAATTACCCAATCAACAAATTCTTATTTATAACATTCTACCAAACTAAATTCAACAACGGCCTGTGCAGCCATAATCAAGCAGCTAAAAGAGAAATAGGGTAATATGTATTGTCTCCATTTTGTAGTTCGGTAAGAATTCCTGAAGCTTCTGATGCAAACCATAGTCTGCTTTTTCCAATTCTAAGACCCTGTGGGTTAAGAAGTTTTAAAGAGCTCAATTAATCAGTCCATATTTTAAGATGGTGGGTGATTCTTGGCATGATATGTAAGCATATATCTTAAAGTCTTAAAGAATTGTTCATGACACATATACAATATACCTATACTCAGAAATGTCTTTCATTCTCTCACAGCTACGGTCCTGGGTGTACATGATCTACGGGATACTGACGGTACTTGGAATCATGGGAAACTCCTTCTTGATGCTAGTCCTTTCCCATTGCCTTGTCCTCTACACTGTCTCCCTGGTCAAGAAAAAGTGGATATGCTTTGCCGCAGGAATTGGCTGCTTAGCAACTTTCAAAATGGAGCCTTTCAGTACTTGGCAGGTAATTTCTTATGATGCTGGGAGCTTTCCTCTTCTTGTCTTTGTATATTTCTTAGTAAATTTACTCATTATCACACCTCACTTATCCAGTTAATATACTACGTACTAATTGACTAGTTCGTGGGATGTGCCATGTAAATGCTTAATATTGCTAACTTGTCAGTACAGAAAGTACTACACTCTACATAATCCAATGCATGAGGATAGTCCATTCACTAACTATTCAGGCAACATGTGTATATTGAACTGATTCTTGGCTTGCTAGCCTTTTAGTGGGCACGCATGGTCAAGCTATTTTCTCTTGGATGTAACTATCATCAGTATATATTAAACATTACAAAAGACTGTTCAGATGGCGAAAAGTGGATCTCCAAGAAGGGGTATGGCCCTTGAAGGACTTAGGATATTGAATGCTCTATCTTATCCTATTTGATTTTTTGTAATGTGGCCTTGTAGATTTGAGTGAATATGTAACAGGTGTCCCTTATGAGAAAATTGTTTAAATTCCTTATGATGGTCTTACTTTTAGGAGGGCGGGCAGCCTCTGATCTCCTTTCCCACTCTCATTGTCTTTATCCCCACTAGAGAGATTTTCAGCATCTATAAGGCCTGGAGGACAGTTGCTGAGTGAGTCACATGGTTGGCATGTATGACTGTTCCCCCCCTTCTCTAATGGTATGTTTTTGGGCATTATTTTGACAAAACTCTTCCAGTGACAAAACTGTGTCTGGCCCATTGCATGAGACCTTTCTGATGTCAGATGCTTCTCTCTATATCACACTGAAGGTTGTAAGTTGCAATATCAGTCTTTAATATCAACCTGCAAAATTGTCGACTGCCACTATAAATACAGATTTACTGTCCTTAACTCCACATACAATTACCTTCATGATACAGTAGTAACTAATATTGTGGAGTGAATATCTTTGGCAGTCGATTTTAAAACAACAACATTGTGGTATAACACCCACACTTAATATGTATCCCTACAGAAGAAAAGACCATCTAGGATCAAGAGAAACCCCTTTAGCATGGGCACAGTCTACCTTTGTGTATGTATGTGTAAGTGAAAAGGCATCCCTAAGAGCCATGCTAAATGTTCATCATGAAATGGTGAACAAATTTAGGACTTCAGTGAGGGCAAGCCTAGCGATGGTATTTGGAAGTTCCAAGGGATCTAATGTAACAGATATTTCCTCTCCCACACCCCCCCCTTTTAAAGTGTGTAGGCGCTCAGATCTGGGAGTTGGCTGATTCTTAAGTTACCAAGGGCCAGATGTAGGTGGCTAAATACCGGTCGGTAATGCCGAAATTCGGAGAATTTCAGCGTTATCAACCAGTATTTGGCTGAGTGCAATGTAGGTGGGTTCATACCTACATGCAAAATAAGGAATCGCTAAATAGCGATTCCTTATTTTGCTCTTGCATTTAAGGAATCACCGATTCCTTAAATGCAATGTACGTAACACTAAAAATAGTGCACTTGAGCCTTAAGGAATCGCTAATTACCACCAACTTCAAGTTGGTGGTAAGTAGCGATTTCCTTTAAAAAATACTTTTTTGCTTTTTTAAATGTGCCATGTGGCACACATTCATGCCCTTAGGGCATGAATGTGCGCCACATGTGCACACATGCACATTTCAAAGGTGCAACAGGGTGTCCTTTGGACACCCTGGTACCCTTGAAATTACTCCTGTTATTAATGATTTGGTAATACCGAATCGCTAATAGTGAATATCTTCCAATTCATTCCTATGGGCCTTCTAGCCCATAGGAATGAATGGCTAGGTATTCCTTAATAACAAATCTCAATTACCGATTCGTTATTAAGGAATGTTAAGGAATCACTAATATTTTAGCAATTTCTACCTACATTCCATTTAGCGAGTACTTAACAGCGATTCTGTAAAAATCGCTATTAAGGACTCGCTAAATTGAAGTTACCTACATCTGGCCCCAAATGATTTAATGTATCTAAAGACACAATTCTCCAGTCATACACTATTCTTTGGCAAATCATTGTTTGCAGGTGTATGATGTCAATGGGATCAATTGAATTAAATCAAGGCTACAGTTCTCAAAATTAATCAGATTGTGAACTGAAAGACAAGGATTGGATTGCAGCTTCCTTGGAGACATGGCGTCATCTGGTAACCTTAGTTATTCACCTCGTCTCTACAGATGTGTCTCAGCTGTTGAGTTGTATTAGTTTTATATATGCATCAATCACAATACACATGTTTCTTTGTGTAATTTTGAAGCTTTTTCTTTCAGTACTTGTAACCTTAGGCTGTTTTTTTTTGTCCAGAGTGACATTGTCACAGGAACATTTGACCTTCAAGACATTCTGTTTTGTGGGGGGAGCGGTTTCACCATCATGCGCTGCATGAGCTTTGCCCTGGAGAACTGCGACAAGAAAGAGGGAAACTTTTCACCCCTGGAGCTTCTGAAATACAACTTCTACCTCCCTTTCTTTTTCTTTGGACCTATTATGACATTCGACAAATTTCATGTGCAGGTGAGCACCTAGATTTGAAAAACAGTTTGGCAGTTCAGTATTATTTATATAAATTGCTACACAACAGACAGCAGAAGTTAATGGCTCTGATTATACAGATGTGTCCTGATCAAAGTAACAAATAGCATTTTGAAGGTACCAATCTAAGTTACAAATAGCATGACCAAGGTACAAATCAAAGTAACAAATAGCATGATAAAGGCATAAATCTAAGTTACAAACAGCAAGAGGACAGTACAAAATAGCACGATGAAGGTACAAATCAAAGTAAAAATTATCACAATGAAGGTACAAATGCTTGGCAAATAGACTGATGTAAATTCTTAAATTCAAGACCAAATATACAAAAGAGGCTTCAGTCACATTTCAACTACTTGCTACCGACACTGGATGGTGTTGGGAGTTGAAACGGTTCTAGAACACACAAAAGAAGAACTTAAAGAAATAGAAGCCTTAGAAAAGAACTCTTAGGAGAGGACGGAGTAGCTGAAGGAAAAGCGCTTCTGAGCACTGCTTTTATGTATTTTCTAAATACAGTAGTTTCTCGTGGTTGACTATCTCGAATGCCGAAGATAAATCCAGTAGGATAAAGAGACAAGTTTTGCCTTGGTCAAGGGCTTGAAGAGTGTTGTCTACAATGTGGAGAATAGTGGTTACGGTGCTGTGCCCTGGCCTGAAACCAGATTGGAATTTGTCTAACAGGTTGAAATTAGCGATGCGTTGGCTCAGTTGGAATTGTACACATTTCTCGAGCACTTTTGCAAGAAGAGGAATATTAGATATTGGTCTGAAGTTGTCTGGAATAGCAGGATTAAGAGTGTATTTTTTAGGATAGGGATGACTTGCCTGGTTTTTAGAGAGTCAGGTATGGACCCTTGTAGAAGGGAGGCATTAATTATTGTAGTCCAAAAGGGAATGATGAATGGGGAAGTCGCTGACCGACAGTTGGAGGGGAGTGGGTCATTAAAGTGGTTATTCGGTTTTAAGGACGATAGAATTTTCGATATGGAGTGGTTGTCATATAACTTGAAGTTGGACCATTGAGCTTGGTTTTTGGGTGTTGCCTGGGGTGGATGAAAAGAGAGATGGGTCCCGGCAGGAGGAGGTGAGAAGTTTAAGGAGGAATTAAGTATGTTTCCTTGGGAGTTAATTTTGGCTGTAAAGAAGGAGGAGATCTCCTCACAGGTTATTAGGGATTTTGTAGTTTCTTTGGAGGCTTTAGCTAGGTTGTTTGATTGGTATTTGACCATTTCAAAGCGATTGTAGGGTCTGTTCTTAGCGTTTTCCAGTTCTGATCTGAAGAACAGTTTTTTGGATTTGAGGATGTTCCTGTTGTATGCATTTCTGGTCTGACAGAGATATTTTAGTTGGGAGGCCTAGGGGTGCTGTCTCCAGTTTCTTTCTGTTAGCCGGAGAGCTTTCCTTTCGTTCTTGAGGGGTCTGTTGAAAATGGGGTTTTTATCTTTGATTTGGGATCTTTTTAGCTTTAGTGGGGCAAGATGGGAAACAACCGTTACATCGCAACTTTTACAACGCACTTCTATTACAACGCAGCTTTTACAACGCTGGATCCATTACATCGCATGTCTTTACAACGCATGACATTACATAGCAGATGCTATTACAACGCATGTTATTACAACGTAAGTATAAGTAAGTATATAATTTTTTTTAAATTTTATTTAATATTATTAAATTAATTTAAATAATATTATGAATAAAAAAATATTAATTTATGTTTTTTTATATTATAAATTAAATATATTAATTTAAGTAATTTTAAAAAATAAGTATGAGTATAAGAGTATATGTTTTGGGGTACTGAGGTATACGTTTTGGGGTGTTTGGGTATTTTTAGGTTTCAGGGCTGGGTTTGGGGTTTTGGGGTACAAGGGTATTTTTAGGTTTCAGGGCTGGGTTTGGGTTTTGGGGTACAGGGGTATTTTTAGGTTTTAGGACTGGGTTTGGGTTTTGGGGTACAGGGGTATTTTTAGGTTTCATGGCTGGGTTTGGTTTTTGGGGTACAGGGGCATTTTTAGGTTTTAGGGCTGGGTTTGGGTTTTGGGATACAGGGGTATTTTTAGGTTTTAGGGCTGGGTTTGGGTTTTGGGGTACAGGGGTATTTTTAGGTTTCAGGGTTGGGTTTGGTTTTTGGGGTACAGGGGTATTTTTACGTTTTAGGGCTGGGTTTGGGTTTTGGGGTATTTTTAGGTTTCAGGGCTGGGTTTGGTTTTTGGGGTACAGGGGTATTTTTAGGGCTGGGTTTGGGTTTTGGGGTACAGGGGTATTTTTAGGTTTCAGGGCTGGGTTTGGGTTTTGGGGTACAGGGGTATTTTTAGGTTTTAGGACTGGGTTTGGGTTTTGGGGTACACGGGTATTTTTAGGTTTCAGGGCTGGGTTTGGTTTTTGGGGTACAGGGGTATTTTTAGGTTTTAGGGCTGGGTTTGGGTTTTGGGGTACAGGGGTATTTTTAGGTTTTAGGGCTGGGTTTGGGTTTTGGGGTACAGGGGTATTTTTAGGTTTCAGGGCTGGGCTTGGTTTTTGGGGTACAGGGGTATTTTTAGGTTTTAGGGCTGGGTTTGGGTTTTGGGGTACAGGGGTATTTTTAGGTTTCAGGGCTGGGTTTGGTTTTTGGGGTACAGGGGTATTTTTAGGTTTTAGGGCTGGGTTTGGGTTTTGGGGTACAGGGGTATTTTTAGGTTTTAGGGCTGGGTTTGGGTTTTGGGGTACAGGGGTATTTTTAGGTTTCAGGGCTGGGTTTGTTTTTTGGGGTACAGGGGTATTTTTAGGTTTTAGGGCTGGGTTTGGGTTTTGGGGTACAGGGGTATTTTTAGGTTTTAGGGCTGGGTTTGGGTTTTGGGGTACAGGGGTATTTTAAGGTTTCAGGGCTGGGTTTGGTTTTTGGGGTACAGGGGTATTTTTAGATTTTAGGGCTGGGTTTGGGTTTTGGGATACAGGGGTATTTTTAGGTTTCAGGGCTGGGTTTGGTTTTTGAGGTACAGGGGTATTTTAAGGGTTCAGGGCTAGGTTTGGGTTTTGAGGTACAGGGGTATTTTTTGGGTTTTAAAAAAAACGATTTTAAATTAATTAAATTAAAATAATTAAATTAAATTAATTAAATTAAATTAATAATAATTTTAAAATTAATTAAATTAAATTAATTTAATTAAATTAATTACAATTTTAAAATTAGTTAATTTAAATAAATTAAATTAAATTAATTAAATTAGATTAATTACAATTTTAAAAAAAAAGATATACTTACCTATACTTACATTGTAATGGCATGCGTTGTAATAGCATCTGCTATGTAATGTCATGCGTTGTAATGCCATGCGATGTAATGGATCCTGCGTTGTAAAAAAATGCGTTGTAACAGAGTGCGTTGTAATATCTCGCGTTGTAACGTCATACATTCGGGCAAGATTGTCAATTATGTTGGACATAGTCAAGTTGTAGTGAGGTCGTTGACCTTAGATAGATTGGGGGGGTGTAGGTCATTCATGCAACGAGCAGTCAGCTTCTCATGGTCAAAGCTCTTAGTGTCTCGGAGCCTGCATTTTGGTTTAATAGGTTGCCCAGGCCTTTTCCTGAGGAAGTCATGTATTAGGAAGGGAATGGCGTGGTAGTCTGACCAGTCGCATGGAACTTTTGAGTTAAGCCTGACCGCCGTTGCCTTTGCAAAAATCCAATCCAGTGTGCAGCCTTTTGTGTGAGTTGGTAATGTGCAGGCTTGAGTGAGTGATTGGTCAGCAAGGAAGATTTTGACGGTGTTGACCTGGGGGTCTATGGGGTCATTCCAGTGCAGATTAAAGTCACCGAGGAAATTTTCATTGGAGTGGGAGGAAGCCTTAGCAGTGATGATTTCCATGAGGTGGTCGATGAATGTGTCGTTCTTGCCTGAGCTGTGGTAGAAGATGTGCAGTTTACATAACAGAGTAGCGTTATTACATATGGAGAGAGCAAGATATTCACAGGAATCGGTGGGTTCGGCATGGAGTTCTGTAACGAGGAGGTCTGAGTGGTAGAGGCAAGCAACACCTCCCCCTTTTTTTAAATTGTCTGTCAAGCCTAACAATGTTATAATTTAGCGGGACCAGTAAATCTAGGTAAGGTGATGATGATTCGTTGAGCCATGATTCGGTTAGGATAGCTATGTCCGTTTTTTTGGCTCAGGATGAGTGCGGCAATGACAGAGGCATGCTTCGCTGCTGATCAGCAGTTAGGAAGGAGGCCAGAGAGTGGAGCATTGGGGCGTGTGTTGGAAGTAGGGGAGGATAGGTATGCTTGCGCTAAGTTGTTGTGTTTACTCCTCTGTTACGGTGAGATGACAATTTATTAGTGTTGATTGAAACAGTAGGAATTAAGTAATCTGCTTTCTTGTCTGGAGGACTGGGGGCCTTGGGAGAGGTCTTGTAGGATAAGAGGAGGGCTAGAGCTTCATCCTCCGAGAGGTAGTTGTGATGCTTGCGAGGGCGAAGGTGTCTATTGGCCAGCGGCATGGGTTGGAGGGAAGGCATGGAGAGCGGGGGAAGGACTGAGTTATGGGAGGGCTTGAGATTAGTGATAGAGTGTTCAGTGAGGTGAAGGCTGTTCTTCAACTCTAGAATGGATTTCTGGATGTTCCGAACTATGTAGGATGCTCTGATGTTCAGGCTTTTAAGGTGCATTGGTGAATGTTGTACTTGCAGAAAGGGGAACTGTGGGTCAGGACTAATTCTGGTGGCAGAGCGGGAAGCCTGCTGGAGAAGCTAGACCACCCTAAGGCTAGTTTTCTAGGAGGAGGGGTGTGAGGAGTGCTGGGGGTGCTCAGTAGGGTGGTCACAGGGCTGTTGGAGCGGGTGTCAGGTGAGCTGAGAGTGACGTGTGTTAGTTACTAAGCTAGAAGGGGAGGGGTGAGGATAGGAGGAGGGGGCAGCAGCGTTGCCTTATTGTCAAATGCTGGAGGTTGGGGGAGTGGAGGGAAGTTCTCTAACAGCACTAGGGGAGCTACAGTCCAGGGATTTGTTCTGAGTGGAGAAGACTTTGGGGAGAGTCGACCCACCCTGACTTTTGGGAGGGAGTGAGGGGGTGCATGGAGGAGAAGCTGGAGCTTTGGTAGACCTAAATGGGAGGCCCTTTGAGTTGTATATACCGGAGCTGTGACAAGAATCAGGTGGCGACGGCAGGCACTGGCGGAGCCTAGAGAAGTGATGTATTTTTTTTTTAGGATGGAGAAGAAGTCAGCAAGCCTATTGAGATATATGTCTGGTGCTTGGATCATAATGATGCTGTTTTTGTATAAGGTAATGGTAAGGCCAGCTCTAAGATTTAGGGAAGTCTTGATTGTGAGTTTGGCACCATATGAAATGTTCCTGTATTCATGTACGCTAAGTAGGTTTGATATGGCGGCGCACCATAGTGCTGTTTTCCTAGAGTAGAAAATGAGGTCATTGATAATGATGCCCTTGTTGGCATTGAGGTACAGGTCAGAGATCAGAGTCTCAGTGTGTCTTCTCAGGAGGAAATATTTGAAGGATTTAGCAGTGATCCTGGAGAGGTTAGGCGGGTATGTGATGGTGTAAGAGTTGCCCCTTGTTGTGTTCAGGTAAGACACTGCCATAAAGGAGAGGGGGGAGTAGGTAAAGCCAGGAGGATGAGCTGGTAGGCTGCAAGGAGTGGGTCAAGTGTTGCAATTGCAATGGGCAATACCTGTTCAGGGGGCGTGCAATAAAGGGAACGGTTCAGAGCGCAGGCGAGGCAAAATGGCGGCTCCCCAGGAGGGGGTCCTCGAACTCTAGCTCACCAGGGAGGAGCCAGCAGGAGCTCCTGGGATGGTGCAGGCAAGCAAAATTAGAGGAGTAAGTGAGGCAAAAAGGCCTTGAGGCGTGCACAGTGGGTGGCAGCCTCTTAACGTAGAAATGCAGGATGGGGACCCCAACCAGCTCAGGCTGCGGAAGGAAGGCACTTGCCGTCGCAAACCACGGTGCGGTAGAAGGCGGGAGCGGGTCTCGCTACAAGAAGAAACATCATGAACATGGCATTAAATTAGAAGGATGTAGAGTACCATAAACAGCTGTCGCACATTAGAAAAACCAGGTTCAACAGGAATAGAAACATCACACAGCTGCTGCCTTGGTATGTGGGAGGCTGAGATCCGGCCTCGTTCCAAGGCTGAGGGAGGACCTGAGGCCAAAGAAGATAGATAATGTCAGCAAAACCCATAGGCAACAAATATAACTATTACCCAGGTGCTGCCTCAAATTGTGTGAGACAAGGATCCGGCCTCGCTCCAGGGCTGAAGGAGAGGGTGAATAGATATATGGGGAGGAGGCGCCGTAGTCAGCGGCGGGTAGCAGCAGGCTGCGGGGTGTGTAATGCATGGTTCTGCAAAGGGGGTGGCATGTACAGGGCTACACTTTATAATGTGTGGATAAATAGTGGTATGTCTCACCTGGATGTTCAGAGATTCTAGAGTGAACAAGCATAGCCACATTTATGGAGGGATATTTCTCACCAGTTTCCACGACTATTCTGCTATATACCACACTGAATCAGCAATTTGAGCACTGATGGAAAATCTGAATTCTAGAGCACTTGTCAGTTGAAACTTGGGTTTCTCAAAGTACGTTCTGAAGGAATGTCTCTTTAAAAATTACCTAACAATATTAATTATAATAATAATAATATTAATAATAAATCTATTATTAACATATATTACCTATTATTTTTGCAGTATATTATTAATGTAAATAACACTTGATAATGCCATAACTATTGTAAAAGCATCATAAAACATATAACAATAATAATATTAATAACGAAATTAGTATAAATACTTTATTATTATTTTCATTATTTGCATGCTCCTTTTGGAGCTGTTACGACATTTTCAAGTATTAACTAGTTATTTAGTGATATGAAAGTGTTAAATAGTTATTTTGTTTTATGAAAATGCCAAAACTGTTGCTTTGTAAATTTATCAATATGCTTTCAGGCAAAGTATTGAGGGATCTTGTTCTCACCAGAGCAAAGCAGAGGGATCCCTACTTTATACGGTGGACTGTATATGTAGACTCAGAAAACAGCTTTGACTGAAATTTCAATGGACAGCAAAACAGAACCTCCAGGACTATGTTTTCACAAGTATAACAGTATGACTGTTCTTCTGGAGCTCGAGGAAAGGAAGCAGTCTCTGAAATTCATTCACATTGTACATATCTCAGATCTTTTTGGTCTCAAATACACATGAAGCTTCTTTATTCTAAACATCCTTCCCCAGAAATAAAACTACATTTCTAATCTTATTATAAAACAACCTGTATGTTAACTAACAATGAATTATATAAAAATCGAAACATCTGCAATAACAAAAGAACTTGGTTTTCTGTGACTTCATGGTTTGGGAATAAAATAGTATGTAAAAAAGGTTAAGGATGATTAATGCACTGTATTCTATGTGAGATTATTATTCATAATTCTACTAATACGAAATTCTAAACACGAACTCTTCTTTGTTATAAGAGGAAACATTATGCAGAGTTATGTGAAATATTATTTAACAAAAAAGTGAATCATGCAAACGTTCAAAAGTGAAGCTTTTATGTGTGTTTCAGCATTTCTAGTCAAACTACTTGTTAAGCAATGCTGCCTTAAACACTTTTGAGGCCTAGTATTTATAAGTGTGATGGCTGTGTGCCTATTTGTCACATTTATAAATGCATTTCATTACATTAAGCTTGCACATTAATACTGCACATTCGTTATAACTATATTATTTTAATGTTTATAAATATCCCTCATCAGAACCATCACGGTAATCTTCCAAACAAGATGGCAGCACTAGAGAGCTAGAGTCTCAAAATTTCTCCATGTTGGTCTTACTTCAAAATTCTAGAATAACTGGAAGGCGACAGCTGATTCTTGGACTCATATTCAGTCTCTAATTTTAGAAACATGTTCATCGTCTTAAAATATGACACTGGGAGAATTGCTTCCAGTATAAATGCCTGCATGCACTGGAGGAAATGCCTCTCTTCTTCACTTTGAGAGGAAGCAAGCACTGACCGCGAAGGATCACATAAACTAAATTATATTTTCATTAGTGGGCCTGCAGCACTGGTTGAGCCAGCCACTTAAGTACCCCTTTAAACATGCCTCAGGCCTGCCATTGCAGAGCCTGTGTGTGCAGTTTTAAACTGCTGTTTCAACCTGGAAAAATAAACCTTTTGCCGGACTCAAATCTTCCTTTTTTAATACATATGGGTCACCCCTAAGGTAGGCCCTGGACAACCCCAAGGGCAAGGTGCAGTGTATTTAAAAAGTTGAATATGTATTTTTAAGTTGTACATGTCCTGATAGTGAAAAATTCTTAAATTTGTTTTTCACTACTGCAAGGCCTATCTCTCCCATATGACAACATTGGAGTTGCCTTGTTACATTTTATAAGTGTAATTTCAAAATGGGAAGAGGTAATTGGTTCATGTTTGGTGTCTATGGAAACATAATTTAAAATTCGAACTTATGGTGAAGTCGGATTTTGAACTGCAATTCTGAAAATGCAACTTTGAGAAAGCTGGCATTTTCTTGCGCCAGTCATTTGGTTCCTACAGCCTTTCTCTGGTCACGTGGCTGGATGTAGTTGGCAGTTTGACTTTGTGTATTGCCCTAGACAGCCACACACAGAATGAGAGATTAGGTTTGAATGGATGGGCCATTACTAGCAGGCTGGGAGGAGGAGCTGGGTACAGCCCCACTTACACTTGAAGAGGCAGTGTCCTTCCTCCACACAAAAGGCTGCATTCCCCCTGCACTTGGTCTGGAGTCAAGGCAGGGAAGGCTAGGCATCTGTGCATTTCAGAGAAATGCCTCTACAAGCTTCTCCCCACTTCAAAGGCACAGCTGTGTATAAAAGATGAACATCAGATACCAACTCGTTAGTACACTTCTGGAACTGTGGATACTCTGCCAGGAAGGATGACTGCTGTGCTGCTACTAAACCTGCCACTCTGCTGGACTGTTGCTCTAATGGAATTGCTGTTCTGTTGTGCTAAGCTGCTGCTTGTTGTCCTCTTGCTTGAGGAAGAAGAACTAGACCTGCAACTTCATCTTGAACCAGGTACCCACAGTGACTTAAAGGAAGGCGCGGCCAGTACAGGTAAGAGTGGTGGGCCGGGGCAGGGCGGGAGGAAAATGACATATGACGGCATAGGGAAAATTAAATAAATAAATAAAACCCCTTACCTTGCACTCACTGCAAGGTAAGTGGTTTTATTTATGTATTTATTTATTTTACTTTCCCTATCCCATGATATGTCAACTTCTACCCCCACTCCACCGCCCCACCGCTCTTACCTGTACCAGCTGCGCTTGCTTAAAGAGCTAGTCTGCTGGCCTCCTGATCTGATCCTCAGGGACATAAAAAGGCCCCCCAACAGCTCCTCGAACCTTCTTCAGTGAGTTATTGACCCCCAAGTGGTGCCTCCCAGGTCCTGAACCGTTGGTATGGCTCTCGAGCTTTTGAAATCAAGCTTTTCATTTTTTTGTGGCCGCGAATGGGCCCGTTCACGCAGAAACTGCACCGCTCACATCGAAAATCAGCGCGAGTCGCCCCAGTCTGTCTCTTCACACAGGAAGCATTGATCGCTGTGGATGAACAAGAAGCTCCAGCCCATCCATCCACGGCACCCGACGTGCTCTTCAAACTACACCGACTGTGAGAAGCCAGCCTGGTATATGGTGTCCACTAGTGTAAGTGGGCACCTTGCACCAGTCAAGACAACCCTTATGGTGATTTAAGAGGTCTTAAACAACTTTAGAAAGCTATCCCCATGGTAGCTGTGGAGAGCAGCCTTCAGGCTTAGTCCTGAAGGAGTGTAAAGCAGCTTGTTTTACCAGAATGCAATCTTATAGTATAGATTAAATGAAAGAGAACCACACAAAGTATGTATAAAAACATGTATTTATTATATAACACTATCTAGTACGTTACAGTATCTCCTACATGGGGATAGAAACAAAGCACACACTACTTAAAGGAATCACAGTAAATAGCACTAATATACAGCAGGCTCCAGAGCGGCACCAAACCATATACTAAGAAAGTGGTATAAGAACCAACACTCGAGTGAGGACAATGTCGAGAGGATGTAGAATTGCTGGTGACCCACAGAACCACCCAAGGTAAGTAGATAGGGATCCCACGGAGAGCGTGTGCAGTGTGTGAACATGACTGCGTGCTCTGTACAAGTCTATGTGCAAGTTGAGATTGGAATTTCGAAGATTAGGAACCCTTACCAGTGGACCCTGAAGAAACCCTGTGGAAAACAGAAGGTTGGAGAGCTACCCCACCCGTGGATACCATGGTACCTAAGTTACCTATCCCAGGGAAGCCGGGTGCATAGGTGTTAAGTGGTCTCGGAAACCGCCATCGAATCCAGTGGAGGACTTCAGGAAAGTGCCGCTGCTGAAAGAGGAGAAAGTGTCCGGAGGAATCCAAACATAGATTCTTGAAGAGGAGTACCTGAAAGCAGAGGGGACAGTGTCTATGTCACTTGGGAGGGACCAGGAGACTTGTAAGACGGATGCCCTCCGATGTCTGGTGCTTCAGGAAGGATGACGGTGACTTTGACTATGCAGCTGCGTGGACCAGGAGGTACTGAGGGCAACCAGGATATGAGCTGTCCCACAAAGGATGACGAGTGCTGAGGGGTCGGTGTCCAGCGGGAGTACCAACAAGCCTTGGCAAATGCAACCCCCGCAGGAAGTCAAGAAGGTGCACGGTTGAAACCAGCAAGGTCCAGGAGACTCACCACAGGCAGGGGAGTCAGGTCAGGCCTCAAGCAATCAGGAGAGTCCAAGGAAAGCAAAGGTGACCCTCAAATGGACTCACAGGCCAACGGCACTGGAGTCACGAGAGGACCTCAAGCAGGTCACTAAAAGATGTAGGCCACAATGCACACAATGTGGTGTAGCCAAAGATTCTGGTCACTGGAGATGCTCGAGGTTGTGCCTACTTGGAGCCCAGTCGTCTTTGTTGCGGTACCCACATATGCAGAAGAGTGACTCCTACACTCCAAAGGAGATTACATTGGTTGCCCTTGATGCTTCACAGGCCTTGGAAGTTTCCTGTATGATGCACAGGCACAGACGATGCATCAGACTGGAAGGGAGATGAAGTCAGGCCCAAAGGAAGTCCAGCGAAGTCCAGAGCACCCAGACAGTAGAAGTGCAGTGGTTTCAGTTCTGAATCTTATCCCACGACGAATCTAGGGACCTAAACCCAGGTAAGCCCTTAAGTACCCTAGGTTAAGGGGTGGGAAGATCCAGGGGACCCCCCAGGGGAGGGTCTCGACAGGGGGGAGGTTACTCCCATGTTCATTGTCCAGTTCCGTGCCAGAGCAGGAGCCAATGGCTCCCAGGACTGGCTTGAACTGGACTATGCACAGGGACACCAAATGTGGCACTCATAGAGACTTTCAGGCACTAGCAAGCGCACCCACCCACCTCTAATACCCTAAATCCTGTCTGGGAGGTGGTCACACCTCCCTGTGACAGGATGCCTATTATTCTGCCTTACCCTACTCGAGCTTGGTTCAGCATCAGGAGGGCAGAAATGTGTCTCTGGCTGGCAGCAACCATTTTGTGCTGTCCGGGGCTAGAAGGCTGGTACCGGGAACACTGAGAGCCTAACGGAGGCCTCTTCCAGTGCTTTGAATCATACCTCCCACACCATTTACAGTGTGGGGGTATGATTCCAACATGTTTGATAATAAACATGATAGTATTTGTTGCAGCCGTTTTCGTGTGATTACGTGGTGCCCCTCTGTATATGGCTGCTTCACTGACAACCCGGGAGTATGGACTCCGTAGGCTGCAGGGGTGTCCTGCTCATGCAAGGGCACCCTCTCACTTAGAACCAAGCATCCTGCTCTCAGGATTGTAAAAGCCTGCTATAGGGGTGACAGTGACCCTTAGATATAGTAAACCTATATCCTTAGTAAGCGGTGCATGCACCAACTTACACGGGCTGCAATGGAAGGCCTGTAGTTCCATTTTGAATGGTCTCTCATGGGTGCCATAATACATGCTGCAGCCCATGGGAGAACTATGGAGTACCTATGGCTGGGTACATGGGTACCATATACTAGGGACTGATAAGGGTACCGCAGTATCCAATCTAGGATGTACCTAGGTACTGAACACAACAGTTTAGGGAGAAAGCAGATACACTGGGGTCCTGATAAGCAGGAGCCCAGTCAGACTAGTTAAAACAGCATAAGATCAAGCAAAAAGTGGGGGTAACAATAAGAAACAGATCCTACTTTCCTACACCGACCATTACCAGTGATGCTCTCCTTGCTCCTCATGACCCTCTCCAATGAGAACAGACACTTGCCACAATACATGAGAAGGTAAAACTTCAGCATGTCTAATTTGGGACTGTATCCAACCCATGCTCCATCGTGGTCAGCCTCAACGTTTGACTTTGACACGGTACAGTGCGACCAGATACCCCCAATTGGTGCATTATGCTTTTAGACACTATTTTACAGTTTATTTTTTTTTAATTCTGGTTCTACGGATTGTAGTTTTGTTGTTTTGGTCTTGTTTTATTTATAAAATGTTGCACTATATTTTGAGCATGGAGTGGGATCTTTTTCTTGTGGTGTTTTAACTGTTTCACTGTTTGAAGTGTTGCAGAAATACTTTACACATTGCCTCTATGTTAAGCCTGACTGCTCTGTGCCAAGCTACCAGGGAGTTGAGCACAATTTAATGTGGTTTGCTTGTGCCTTACTCTGACTTGGACTGTGGTGTCTGCTTGACCAGAACTCACACCCTAGTCAACCAGAAACCCAATTTTGAACAAGTATGAAATCCCATCTACAGCTTTAGATGAACATGGTAGTAGTTCACTATAAAATGTCTATGCAGCCTAACTATACCTAAAACTTTGGTATTTTTCAGTGAATATATAGATTCACTGAAAAAACTTAAGGTTACAGAGACTTTATAGTTATGCTGACATTTCAAAGGTACAAATCCATAGAAATTCAGCCGTTATAGTTTTCTCACTTAACTCTAACCTATGGCCCCGCAATGCACTGCTCATGACCTCACATATTACATCACTCATGACATGGTCAGTGGCAACACTGATGACCTCTCAAAGGACATCACTGATGACATCATCTAGTGAATGGGAGTGTTTTGTAAAGGTTTATGAGATTGTTACACTTATAATGATGTACTAGAAAAGTTAAAGTAGTATTTGTAGCATATTAGAAATAAGTGGTTGTAATTGTAAAATTAGTTATGTGAGTGATTATGCAATTATCTGCATGACTGTGTAAGTTTATGTCTTAGTGGTTGTATGGGTGTGAAAGTGGGTATGTGAGTAGCTGTATAGGCCTCTCAATGAGTGTGTAAGTGATTATATTGGTGTGTGAATGGGTGTGTAAATGTTTTTTGTTTTGTATGTGGTTGTGTCAGTGGTTGTATGGGTTCGTAATTGGTAGTATAGGGGTATGAATGGGTGTGTCAGTGGGTATATAATTAGTAACCCCAGGCGGCATATTTCCACTCCGCCAGCCGAGTTTTACCAACTCCACACTCCACTGGGAACGCAAAGTGGAGGCACAACGCTGACTCTGTGGCGGAGCGGAGTACGTCTCTCAGCCCCTGTGCCACCGGCCCCCAAAAAAGGGTAAAAAAAAACACTTACCTTCTCTCTCACGTCTGTGGGATGCCCTCCTCCTCCTTGTAGTGTCTCCTTGTTGCCACCAGTCCACGCGAGCTGTAAAACGTAGGAGGTTGCAACCAGCAATGAGGAGGAGGACTGCAGCAACTAGGAGACACCACGGCGAGGAGGAAGGTGGCCCGCAGATGCCAGAGAGAAGGTAAGTGGGTTTTTATACCCTTTTTAAAGAAAATCAGGTGGGACTAGGGCAGAGCGGAGTTCCACTGAGTTTTTGTTTTAACTCTGTGGAACTCTGCGGAGTGCAACTCCGCATACTGCGCCCAGGCTTAGTAATTAGTTATAGCAGCGTGTTAGAGTTTAAGAAGCTGTGCAAGTGCGTGAGAGGTTGCATGAGTGTGTGAATGATTTTGTGTGTATGGGTGGGTACAAGAGTGATTATTTGAGTGAGTGAGTGGGTATCTGATTGGCTATTTCAGTGTGTGATTGGGTGCGCAAATGGTTGTATAAGTGTGTAAGTGAATGTTAAAGAGAATGTGTGGCTGTGATAGTTGGTATGTGAGTGTTTGAGCGCTTGAGTCAGTGGGTGTGAGAGTGGTTGTATGGGTTTGTGTATGTCTGTTTAAGTGACTATATGGGTGTGTGAATGAAAGTGTATGTTGCTGTTTATGTATGTGACGGTGAGTAACTAGTATTATGCATGTGTGAGTGGTTGTTTAGGTGTTTCATTGGGTGTGTGAGTGGTTATGTGGTTTTGTGAGTTGGTTTGTGAGTTGTTCTGTGAATGATGTCATCAGGGATCTCATCTGAGATATCATCAGTGATGTCACTGACCATGTCATGAGTGATGTAATATGTGAGATCATAAGCAGCGTATTGTGGTACGTAAGTTATAGTTAGGTGAAGTAACTGGTTGTATGACACAACCAGGCATTCATTTTTTACACATTCGTTGAGAACACGAGCGGAACAATGAATGCGGCTGAACCACGCATTCCATTTACAATGCAAGTTGTTACAACACCTTGCCTTAAGTCCAACGCTGCTTAACCTAAAGCAAGTCATTTCTATGACTTGCATTGTAAATGTAATGCGTGGTGCAGAGGCATTCATTACTTGCTTAATAAATAACAACGAGAGAGAGCGGGAAGGACACTCCTGAACCCCCTGTAAAGCATTAAACAACAACAAAGGAGTGACTAAAGTCAGACCAGGAGATCCCTGACTTGATACAACAAAACAGCTCGGGACATAAATTATGCATTCATTATTTGGCCCGCATTGTTCGGCGGTCATTGTAATTGCTGTTTCCCGAGGTAATTATAACTATTGAATTTCCATGGTTTCGTACGTTTGAAATGTCAGCCTAACTATAATGTCCCTGTAACCTTTGGCCTTTTCAGTATATTTCTAAGGTTTTTTAAAAATTCTATTTCCAACTATAACGTCCCTGTAACATTTGTTATTTTCAGTGAATTTCTATGGTTTTTCAAATGTAGTGGGGATTGATATGTGTGTGGGTGTGAGAGTGTCTGTATGGATGTCAGAGTCTCCATATGGGTACGTGAGTGGATTTGAGAGTGCTGGCATGGGTGTCTGAGTGGGTGTGAGTGTGTCTGTGTGTGGGTGTGAGTGTGATTGGGTGTGAGAGGGTCTGTATGGGTATAAGAGTGGATGTGAGAGTGTCTCTATGGGAATGTGAGTGGATGTGAGAGTGTCTGCATGCATGTCAAGGGGGTGTGAGAGTGTCTGTGTATGTGAGTGGGTGTAAGAGTGTGTGTGAGAGTGACTGGGTGTGAGAGGGTCTCTATAAGTATATGAGTGGGTGTGAGAGTGTCTCTGTACGGGTGTCAAAGGGGATGTGAGAGTGCCTGTATGTGTGTCGTAGTGGGTTTAAAGTACCTGTATGGGATCAGAGTGGGCTTGAGAGTGTCTGAATGGGTGTCAGAGTGGATGTGAGAGTGTGTGTGTGAGTGGGTGTCAGAGTGTCTGTATGCATGCCAGAGCAGGTGATAGAGTGTCTGTTTAGGTATGCAAGTGGGGGTAAGAGTGTTGTCTGTATCAGTATCTGAGTGGGTGTGAGAGTGTCTGTGTGTGTGACTAGGTGTGAGAGGGTCTGTATCAGAGTAAGAGTTGGTGTGAGGATATCTTCATGGGTATCAGAGGGGCTGTGAGAGAGTATGGTTATGTGCATGGGTGTGAGAGTGTCTGTATGGGTGTCCGAGTGTGTGTGAATGTCTTTGTGTGTGACTGGGTGTGAGAGAGTCTGTATGAGTGTATGAGGGGTGTGACAGTATCTTTATGGGTATGTGAGGGGATATGACAAAGTCTGTATGGTGTCAGAGAGCATGTGAGTGTCTGTATGGGTGTCAGAGAGGGTGTGGGGGTATCTGTGTAGGTGTCACAGTGGGTGTGATAGTGTCTCTATGGGTGTCAGCATGGGTGTTAGAGTGTTTGTGTGTTTGACTGGGTGTGAGAGGGTCTGTATTTTAGTAGTAAGAGTGGGTGTGAGAGTGTGTGGGTATGCGAGTTGGTGTGAGAGTGTCAGAATGGATTTCAGATGGGGTGAGAGTGTCTGTATGGGTATGTGAATACATGTGAGTGTCTGTATGGTTGTGTGAGTAGATGTGAGTGTGTCTGTGACTGTGTGTGAGAGTGGCTGTGATATTTTCTGTGAGAGTGTCTGTATGGGTAAGTGGGTGGGTGTGAAAGTGTCTGCATGGGTGTCAGATGGGGTGTTAGAGTATCTGTATATTAATGTGAGAGGGTGTGTCTCTATACGTGTCAGTTACTGCTCACTGTGAAAATATGGACATTTCTGGCTGCAACCTTCATGTCACTACTTGTACTGTTATTATGACAGCTACCTCTACTGCTGCTGCTATTACTACTACTGCTAATAATAATCATTGCTATGTTATCAATAATAATGCTACTAATAATAATGTATTATTATGTACCATAGTGATATTATTAATGACAATAATAAAGTATTAGCACCCTACCCTTCACCACTGGGTAATAATGTCTATTAATGACCTTCCCTGTAGGTAGGGGGGCAAGCTACAGATACTGGCTGTCGTAACCCTCCTTGCAGGATGGGAAGGACAACAGAGCACCCCCACATTTAGGGGCATATTACGATGAGTTACGGGAAGCCTCCGACCTCAGGGCGGCTCTAATTCCGACTACCTGATTATGTTACAGCTGCTCAGAATTGAAACCGACCGATCATTTCAGCTGGCTTCCGACGGGCTCAAGGAGCCCGTTGGCCAGTCAGAACCGGCCCGTAATCCAAATGGACGGCGGTTTACGCCATCCAGGTTACGATGCACTGTTACCAGCAGGGTTTCTATGATGGCCTTCCCGACAGGGAAACCCTGTCGGAAAGCGTGTTTGGGGGCCCCCTTTCCCTTGCAGCCTCTGGTTGGTGGCTGAAGGGCACCTATGGTGCCTCCCTGTTAATCCCTGCACCTTGTGACAGGCACCTTGAGGTGTTGCAGGGATTAACACAACCTTCCATTTCCCCATGGGCGCATGTACAATGGCCGGTGTATAGCCGTAACATGTGCTCCCATAGGGGAATGCGACCGAACAGTGGGGCTGATTACGATTGCGGATTTCCCGCATCCACCGGGCCGGCGGAAGCCACCGCCGGCCCGGAGGATGCAGGAAATCCGCCGGGGAGCCTTGCAAGACTCACCGCCATATTAGGATGGCTGGTGGGTCTTACTATCTGTCCGCCGCTTTTCCGCCGCAGGCGGATTCCGCCCACGGCGGAAAAGCATTAACATGGCCGCCGGTGTCTATCAGACACCGCCAGCCATATTAGGATGACAGCGGAAAGATGCCTTTACACGGCGGCATTTCCGCAGTGTAAAGGCATACGGATTTGTGTTTGGGGGCCTGTTGCGTGCCCCCAGGGGTGAAGGGGGGGTGGGGGGTGCACATGGGGGGTACCTATGGTACCCCCCTGCATTTGCCTGCACAAAGCGGCAGGCACCGTGAGGTGCCTGCCGCTTTGTGCATGCAAATGCACAACTTGCTTGTTTATCATTGCGGCGGGTGCTGCTTCAAGCAGCACCCGCCGCAATGATAAAAATACAGGATGTGACCGCCAGGGTGGCGGTCACATCCTAATTTGCACGGAGGGACCGCCGCTGCCCCTGCGGACGGTCCCTCCTTCTCTATGGTGGCGGACGGACTCAGGTCCGTCCGCCATCATAATCGGCCCCAGTGTTCGGTCGCATCATAATCAGATGGTCGAGACCGCAGGCCGGAGGTCAGTTGGTCCCAGTCCCGGTCCCGTTTCCGTGACGGTGTCCGAAATCATAATAGGCCCCTTGGTGTGGTGTAGGGGAAGGACTAGAAAAAAAATGCATTTGCACAAAGGAATCCATAATTCACATACAGAGTTCTTCACCATACTCCATACAGAGGGAATGGAACAAAATTTGAACCATGTGATTCCCAATGGAATCTTCATGGAAACCTCTGTGAGGCAAAACTTCCCAAGCTGATTCAATATACCTGTGGGTGCAGAGTTACTACTTTTTTCATGAAAGGGCTCTTTCTAAACTGAGTTTATTTTTTTCTACTTTTATTCTGTTTAATTAGTCTTCCAAATAAAAATATCAAAAGGAGGAGCCTAACACCCATGTGTCAACTGATTCCTTTTGAAGAGGCTGAGTCAAGGCCTGGGACGAATGAAGTCATTTCTTTCATCCTTTCACTTAAGAGGCAGCGCCTGCTCCAGCATCGGCCTCTGTTTTGACTAGGGATGGCCCTGGTGCACCACAGCAGAGGGGCATTTAAAACTGGCTGCACAGAATGTTCACTTCCCGGTACTGTAACCACAGCTAAGGCCCACAAAGGGACCATTCTTATTAACTGGCCACTTCCCATCATTCCATCCATGATCATAATAATGCTAGCAATAACAATGATAAAAATAATACTAATCATCACCATAGATTAAGTGTAAGCTGGTCTTAAAATGGGCAAAAAAAGTAACCAGCGTGTGCCATATGAAGGAGTGGTTACCTATATCCGCTAAATACTCAGACAAATACGCATAAGAGCTTTGTCCTACAGTTGTACTATCTTACTAATGAAATTTAAAAAAAATTGGAAGATGGTATTTTAATAATGTTGTATTTTGAAGCTAATAAATGCTTGGCAAAATATGTCTAATGGCTGTATTTTTTTACCACCTGGTAGTATCCCAGCAGTATTTCCATTTTGCTAGCAGTAGTAAACCATAATCGCAATACTTCTGCATGATAACCTAGGAGTAATATTAATCTTGGTGGAGTTATCATTTTCTACTGTTGAAAATTTTATATAATTAGTATTTTCTTGTTTCAGCAAGCAAGATAAGGGGATGTAATTTAGGCTGTGGCGGCTGTAGCTCCCACCACTGCTATTTGATTCTCTGGGAACTCCATTGACATTGATTTTTAAATCTGCCATTTATGATTCATCCCTGTATGGGACATGCAAACCCTGCCTCTTCATTGCCATTCAGGGAACCATCATGGGTGGATTTAACTTTGGTACTGAGGGGTTTTAACGTATACTATTTTCAAAATACTATTGACGCGATAAATGTGCCTTTGCTCTTCTGCCTTCTTCTTGAAAACAGATAAACTCCACCAGTGTGACGCGTAAGGAGAATGAGATGTGGGACATCCGGCTGCACGCAATGGTCCATCTGGGGGCAATCATTCTGGTGGATGTGCTTTTCCACTTCCTGTACATCCTGACCATCCCCTCTGACTTGAAGTTTGTAAACCGTCTCTCAGACTGGTCAGTAGGTGGGTCAAGAACTAAGATTATCTCTGTTTCTTTGTTTTTCTTTGAAAATAGTCTCTGAGTCTGAAGTCGGCCTTCTTGGTCAAATGCTCAAGAGTTTCTAGTCAAGTTACATTACATCATTCCCATTATTCACCCCCTTTACAAAGTCATGTGCATTACAGTTTGTAGGAACTTTTGCCAAAAGACATTTCAAAACCATTGTTAAGTTCTTCCTAACCATAACACAGTTAACATCTACAATACAACTCAAAACCCGTCCCGCTATCACACAGTCCAAGTGCTAAAGCTTTAGGTGCTTGCTGATATCCTCATCACAAACTTAAATTGGGTTCTTTTATGTATTTTTGGTTTTAAATTTTAGTTTTTTATAAATCTAAGGATAATCCGCTATCCACGTTCTGTTTTTATTTGTAAAAATTACAAATTAGCTTGTAAAACAGCCATGTTGTAGAACCAACATCTCCTGTTGATTGTTTTTCTGTATATTAGGCCCTCCCATGAATGGGCCTTGAAAATTATTCGTTCTTGCGTTTGGGGAAATCTAAAAATATTTCATTTGTTTTGTGTTCGTATAGCTGGCTTAGCGTACTTCAATCTGGTGTATGACTGGGTGAAGGCCGCCGTGATGTTTGGAGTCATCAATACCATCGCCAGGCTCGATCATCTTGACCCCCCTCAGCCTCCAAAATGTATCACCATGCTCTACGTCTTCTCAGAAACGTAAGTTTGCCCATGGATTTCCTGTAATCATTGAAAGAAGAACTGTGGTCTTTAGCGTTCTATTTACTAAACAGAGGACCAGTGATCTGGGTTTGTTACGTTTCCACATGTTCTACCTGTGACGACATACAGTTTACTTACATGCTCCTTCAGAGGCATGTCTTCCAGTTAGAAGAATGCTTCGCGTAATTTCCAGAGGAACTGACCACCTGTTCTATCTTCCCTCCTCTTCCGCTTGCACACATAACATCTAAGGGAAAGGTTACTAATGTTACATGCAATGCAGCAAGTCAACGTGCTGTGTTGCTCGACAGGGAAAGAGCGGAAATGTGCCATATATAATAAAATCTGTTTCACTTCTGTGTCTTCCAGGTTTGGTACACTGTTTGTTGCCTAGCGCCAGTGAAGGCACCATGTTGCAAGCGTGCCTGCATTAAAGCGGGATTTTTGTGTGCAGTGAGGGATATTTTCTTGCACAAAAATAATCCATAATAAGCAATGTTCTCTTTCTATGCATCACACATAAAAAGAGGAAGTAACAAGGAGATAATTCTCCGAATTATGCCGGTGTTAGGTAGGCGCAGAGTTTTGACCCAATCCCAGATTTACAAGTCTTAGTAAATCTGGGTTTACGTCATAATACATGTGTAAATGCATGGGAACACCAATGCTCCACCCACTCAACACTTACCCAATACAAACGAATGCAAGGCAGTGCTATGTGTCTTGTTGCATTGTTTTCTATTTACTAAACCACACAAAGCCACTCAAATCAACTTTGTGTCATTAGTAAATATCAAAATGGATTTTGTGTCAAGGGTCCTTCATAAATGTGACACAACCTGACAGTAAATCTGGTCCCTAATGTGACGGTGGGTCAGCAATGGAAAACCTCTTGCACTGCTATTTAATGTCTTCTACAAGATGCTGTTCAAGCCTTCGCACTCATGGTGGTAAAGCTCTGCTCCATTGCCAGCTGTACTTTATTTGGCATCCCTGAAGGGCACAACACCATCAAACTTCAGGCTAAAAAGTGTAAAAAAGAAAATGCAAGGCAGGAGGCTTTTTCAATCTGTGCACCACGGATCTGGAACAATATTCCCATGTCCAAAAGGACCACCACAACACTGCTCCAATTTGGGAGCACTTTGAAGACGCCCCTCTATAAAGTACACTGCATCACAGTGCATTAATAGTTCACAAACTAGCAACCTCTCCTATCACTCTTTGACTTTATGCTTGTCTTTGACTCGGTACAGTACTGCACTGCCCATTGACTAGGTTCACACTATAGAAATGCCACATACATACATGTAAAAGTGGACCAACATGCGCTCTATCCTAAAATATTACCACAGATGTATTACCGCCATGCCTGGTACGCTGAAGGTTGTCTTTCAAAACATATTCAAAACCAAAAATGGTCCTTAAAGCACATATTTAATGGCATCAGTAGACGTACTTCAAATAGACTTAAGCGCACTAAATTCTCCATCGCTCTGGCAAATAGCAGTGAAAAGCATACTGAAGAAACAGACAAGATTCCTCTCGAAATTTGCTGATGTGGAAAATATCAAGACCATCCCACTCTCACAACACCTGGTAACCTCGTACGACAATGTATACCGAGTCGGCCTAAAGCCACAGTCATATCTTGGTTGTTCAACTGGGAAAGCCTGCGTCACTCAGATCTTGGTTGCGAGGATGATGACATTACAAATCAAAGACTTCAACCCAAACTGGTTGCTCCTCTCCAATATTGTGAAGTGCAGGCTGTGTGGCTATAAACTTGAAACTTTCCAGCACTTACTCTGTTGCTGCCCGTCACTACTTTATTTTAGGTGGCCACTACTAAACCCACTCTTTTTAACCCATGGCTGAAAGGACTTGCAGCGACTCTACAATTTGAATTTCTACTACCATGGTCCCTTCGGAACTGGCAAGAATTGACAAATACTTCAAGGTGGTGCAGGACCTGTTTAAAAAAATCCAACTAAGTGCAGTGATGACTACTGAGTAACACCCTGCACCCTGGCTTATTTGCAACAGATTTTAAATAATTACATGATCTTTTATGTAATGACTGCTGATTTTAAAATATGTATTTTATTTTCTGATACCATAAGCTTGTGAAGGTTACATGGCTCACAAAGATCTATCTGTCCCAATGCACTGTGCACTTTGGCTTAAAAATATAATTGTTATCAAGACAACTATAATTGATTTTAAATCATTTGTTCTACTTTTTCCTCCTGTTTGTCATATTGCACTACAATGAACTAACTACTTTTAAGTTCTCTTTCAAAATGTTCTATACTGTCAAGGTTTTAATTAATCATACCATAAATTCACTGCTTGTTGTACATGTAAAAGTGATCAAATTTGTGATAGAGCCATGATTCTGTGGTTGTCTGACAGAAAATCATGACCAAAAGTATTGAGAGGGATAAATATAATATCACGCATACTGTTTACCGTAATATTGTGCTCCTGTACCTATAACAGGAACAACAAAAATATTATGTCAAAATATAATGGAGGAGAATTTTAGCCAGAAACAGGTAAGAATATAGTTTTTTAGTAAATATCGACGTTAAACTAATATATTTAAAATAGATAATGAGTTCAAGGTAATCACCATTAAATATATAATTGTAATCATTTAAAAGCAAGATCTATATAGAAGTATACATATATATAAATAAAATATAATAATAAACACATTTTCAATACATTTCATATAATAACAGTAAAATAAAGCAAACATTAGCAAACATATACACAACCAAATGTAGAAGTAATGTACAGACATATATTTCAAAAGAAAAAATATTTTAACAATTTACAAAATTGACAATAATAATTTCAAGAGACCATTAGTCTCTCCAAAGGCTTCCTAGTCTCACAAAGGATTCATTTCAAAGTACTTTGTTTTGTGCACATGGTCTTTGATTGGACCGGTCCACCATTTGTATCTGAACTACTCTTTTCCTGAATTCCCCTCCGATCCCTTCATCTCAGCTCCCTCTCCCTGGCTGTAATTCTTCAGTTCCAGAAAGCCTGATGTAGTGGCGTGACCTTCAGAGGGGTTGGTCCCCAAATTTGTAATAAGTTCTCATTCTACCTAATATGACAACTTTCAGATGTCTCATCTTTTAGAAAATACTTAAGGGCCTATCTTTTCTGCCAGGTTCCTCCTGGCTCCACAGCTATAGATGGGGACCCTCAAGACGTCCTGTTTTTTCTGTTTTGCTTCAGATAGAGCTATGCTTCTTCTACTCACAGTACTTTTTATCTTAAGGTAAGGAATTAAGTTCCTTTATCACCATGGCTGGAGAGAACACCTCCCTCCAGGTTGTTATGGGCACTGTTTCCAGTCCTGAACAGTCGTGTCAGCCTAATCAATTCTGGATGTTGCAGTCTGGTTTTACTTCCATTGAAATGATTAGACATACACACCTGGACTTCAAAGATTTGTTGGTGAAAAGTTCAGGTCTGGAGACAGTGTCTATAATGGCCTGGAACAATGTGGTCATCCTAACAATTGCCTTATGTTTCCATGAAGATACATGTAAAATTAATACTTTACAAACCATCCACTTCCTTTAGAGGCAAATGTAAGTTGTTTAATCGAAGGTCAGTTTAATCAGACAATATTTAAAACACGTCTTCTCTAAGTGAGAGATCTCACAAGGTGTCTCTGGGGCTAGGGCTGCCCCTTTGGCAGGGGGTCTCTTGCAGCTCATGCTTGTGTTTCTGGACAGGGGTTTTTCCCAAGCACGCCCCACAGCCATTCTCTCTTCCTGACCCACTCTTGTCTTACACTCTTATATCTAAACTCTAAAACCTGTGTTCCGGCTACTATGGGCACTCACTTCAGTTATGTGGGGGACAAGTAGTCATATTCTGACGAATTTGATCGATCCTTAGAAATGGGTGAATAGGATGGGTCAACCACTCTCCTACAGGGCAAGATAGCCTGCTTGAGCTGCTTACCAATCATCTACGCGTCAATGACATATACAACAGCTCAATGTGGGTCTCCTCCTTCCGGGGGCCATCTCTCCTTTGTCATGATTTTGATCTCATGAAGTTTGGACGTCCACGTTTTTGGTAGACAGAGACATAGATGTCGCTCCTCTATGCTGCTCCACACTTCTGGTGTTGCATCCATTAGCTGACTCTTGGACATGCTTATCTGAGTGCCTCCATTAGCGTGGCTGGAGTTGCATCCTGCCACCTGTAACTTCTACCTGCTACCCAATTTTCTTGGTGCAATTTTAGTTGAGCAGTTATAAAGTATCATGTTCAGTCCTCAGATAGATATGTTCTGGGCTACGACTGGTCAATAATTCCATACTGAATATGACAAGAGAACTGGGAATAAAAGGAACAATCTGCACTACTATTGAAGTACCATGCGTTATATAAGAACAGAAGGTGCTAGGTCCAGACATGTGATCCCCACACGGGCCTTAAGGAGGATAGGAAACCTATCACCCAAGAAAACTGATTTTTGAAATTGGACAGCACCCTTCAAGAGTTATGCACCATTGCAATACAATTGTTGAAAAAGAACATACAGATAAACAGAGTATTGGTTTTCCCAAACGTACACAAAATACACACAATCTTGTGACTTTGATTTTCTTTCTTTTATTCAGTTTTTATTCTTTCTTTTCTTTTTTTGATAGTTGCGAATAGCCGACGCGTTTCGTCCGTTGCCGGACTTCTTCAGGGCTTAAAACAATCTTTCTGATTTCGCTTTTCACATATGTACCGGTCAGGTTTTCCGGGGAATTTCTATTATTAATTGGAAGGTCATAAACAGGATTACAAATCCTAGCAACAGTCAGTGTAGACAAAGGACAAGAGCAGGCCCACAGTAAGGTCAAGGAGCTGGAACGTACAGGAGCATCGCGTTGTGGCCTTCTGGTTCGAGAAGGCCACAACGCGATGCTCCTGTACATTCCAGCTCTGACTGTTGCTCTGCTGTGACTGTCCATCAGGAGAAGCTCTCAAATATTTGACATAGTTCCTGTTTTTTTACAGTGAAAATTCTTTCAATCAAAAGACCTTAAATTTGAGAACTATTTAATTCAAATTAATTTAGTTTAATTTAATTCACCCATGGGCTAGTGGCTATTGTTATCTTGTGGTTAAACTCCTCTGACTCTGAAGGGTTGAGTGTTCAAGAGTGATGATGATATCCTCTGATGTCTTATAGACCTTTCCAATGATAAAATACCCCAGATATCTATTTTATGAGAGAAGAGTCAGTTTTGCATTCTCCTCTTGCCCACTATGCATGAGGGATGGTCCCCGGCTTTTGGGTTCTCATCATGTGGCCTAAAAATCAAGGACAGATTGGCTCAATGATTTTTTACGATCCCTACTGTCAGCATCGCTGATCTGCGAGGTAGGATCACCCGTATGGATGATTCAGCGTTTCTTTTGTCCAAGATATAGCGTTTGTGGAGTCGTGCTTTGTGGTGCCTTTTGTTGTCCCCTTGCCTTGCGTGCTTTCAGGATTGCATAGTAATACACATAAGCACGAGCAGTAGCATTTCTGAGCGGGGCTCTCAAAGTGCACAGATAACTATAATAAGTGACAAATTAGCAGTGCTTCTTTCTAGTACACGTGTGGCGGACTGTGTGATCCATCTTTCATGGGGTTCCCTCTGGCTCTTTTTATTGAACACTGAACTTTGAACTTCTCTCAAGAACCATATGTGGGAGTTCTTAACCCCTCTGGAGTCCATTTCTCTTCATACATTCTGTTGTGGAATACCATGTACTCATTGCATCACCAATAATTTCATGGAAATGTATCTTTTATGTCATGGTTCTGATGTCCTTAGGAGATGGCATTCTCCAACATAACTGTTTTTAGGTCTCACCTACAGATACATTTAGCTGTCCCGCAAGACCTCATGCGAGACACATCCCACAAACACGTACGTACACATATACACACACACTCAACGCATCATAGTCACATGCAAGACACACGCATTGGCTACAGTGATTCAGCTGTCTCTACTCGTTGGCTGACAGGATTGGTTTCAGTTCCCAGCATCCCACATGTTGCTGTTTGTCGGATGGTCTAGTTGCTGTGGGCCAAGGTGTCCCAATGGCAGTGGTCGTGCATGGCCTTTTTGTGAACGTGTTTGCTCCCTCCATTTCCTTTGGGAAGAAGCATTCCAGGAGGAAGGTTAATTGATCAGGTCCCGTTTATGCTATAGTCATGTTTCTCCATAGAATACTGCCAGGCCTGTATTCCTGTTTTGCCTCTGTTTCTCCCTTCCTTTGGATTAGCACAGTTTCTGCAGGTCAAGAGTTCTTTTTTGAATCATCATGTTCAGTTGTGTGTATTGTTTTACTGCGGTTGCCTGTATTGGGCATTGTTTGCCTCTCAGACCCCTGCCTTCCTCTTCTCAGGGTAATTCTTACTGATCTGTTTTTCAACTTTCTTCACCATTCTTCTATACCTGGTAGTGTTTGAGGTTGCACCGACATTTCTGGCTCAGTTTGTTAGGACTGAGACATGTTCTATTTTTCAGTCCGCCCTGCATAAACCTACAACCATCTTTTTTCTGTCCTCACTCCACACACTAGGGGTCCTCCTGTGACTGGGTAGAAAGGTTCTCCTGCTCTGTCCCCATTATACCCTCCGTTTGCCTTGGCCCTTTTGTCCACAGATGATACATATATTCAGAGAGAGATTGTTGCTTTTGAAACAGCTAGGTGGGTTGGCTGCTTTTCAATGTACTCCAGACATGGGGTGCTCGGTGAGTGGGAATTGTATCTCCCTCGTGGCCATAAATCACAAATACCTATCCTATCCTTTGTCACTGGTTCAAGACTCCCATTCCTCACACAGGATATTTTAACTTTATCATCTCTTTGAAAGCCAAGCCGTTTGCAACCACTTGCAGTTTCCTTATTAAAATGCTAGGCACAGGTGTCACAGGTAAGCATGCGCATGCAAATTTCACTTTGTGAATCACGCGCTCCATTTTTTTCCCAAGGGTCCTTGCTGCTTCCATGTTACTAGAAGCCTTTTGTGATTTGCACCCCTATGTGACCGAATGTGTCCAGAACCCTAACTCTAGCGCGACGAGAACGTATTCTGTAGAAAATTTACATTGATATAGTAATGTCCTGGACTGAGTCCAGTTGTTACTGATTTGATATTGTTTTTTCTCTCTTCTTTATAGGCATTTCGACAGGGGCATCAATGACTGGCTCTGCAAGTAAGTGTAATTTATGTGCTTTTAAAATGTTCCTGATAAAAAAGTCTCTTACACTTACTGTTTGTTACACTGTGGCCACTATCGCGAGTGACTCACATGAGGTGAGGTATTTAATGCACCTATCAACACCGAGAGTTGAGTATTTTCTGGACATTGTAAATACCTCCTGTAAGCCCTAATACCTAACAAATGATTCATGTATCAGTATATACCTGAGAAAATTTGCAGCAGGTGCGGTAATAACTGAGATACTCAGAATTCTGATATGTGCGGTAAGAGGCGTTTAACTGGCAATTTGTGACTGTAGCCTATGTCTTGGTCATTTATTTATTTCCACAAATAATTCTTAAAGACTGATGTAACAAGCATTAACACAATCCATAGAACTGCCTTTGTTCTAAACTTTGCACAGACAGAAAACAGTACAGGCATACATAGAATACATACTTATAGCCACACATGCCAGTGTTGTAGACACACATGTACAGACACAGGACACACACAGAAAGGCACATATGCTTATTCAGACTACACTACAGGCACATATGCAAAGACATACAACATAAATGAATTATAGCTTGTTTTGTGGTATATAACTTACAAATAAATTACACTGAGTAATGTACATTATGCATTGAAGTTGATCCCTCAGATATATTTGTAATGGAGGACCAGCTAAGTGAAAAAAATGGAACACAATGGTAAAACTTCTAGGCTTGCAAAAGAGTTTACCCACTCTGAGAAATGGAAAAAGGTAAATTTAAAAACCTCCCCCTAAATAAGTTCATATTATATGCTTTTTTTCAAAACTTCTATATCACGGGACATAAAACTGCTCTGCTAATTTCAATTTCAATGTGGAGAAGTGTGGCTCAATGGTTAGAGCGGCAGACCCTGATGCAGAGTTCTGGCCCGGGACCAGGGTTCAATTCCCGCCTCGGCGGGTCTTGGGCTCAATTTTCTCGGACCTGTTAATTCTCGCCTCAGTGCCTATTCCAATCATGGGTCCCACTCTGCAACAACGGCCCCAACAGCACTGGGATGCCTGGCTTCACCTTGGGGGTGCCCAGGAGTGGACATTTCACAGGGAAAAGCCAGGAAGGGTTCCAAAGCGGTATGCGTACAGCGCCAGGAAACCCCGGTTGGGGTAAGTGCGCTTTACAAGTACAAATTCATTTCAATTCCTCCTATCTTTTTTTTTACTTCCTAAACTGCTAAGATAAGTCAACAGGCTAACATGCTTGCTACTGATATATCTGGGAGAGTTGCACCTTCACAGGTGGGTTGAATCCTTGCAGGATCAGGCGATTACGACCAAGCTGGTTGATACGAACATTTAACGCTACAGTGCTATAGAGCCTCTTACCATGGCACTGCAAGTAGAGAGTTTACGCTCTAAACGAGTTGCTGTGGAACTGAAAGGAGGAGAGCAATTATATTTTGCATAATGTAGCAGCAGTTCTTCTGAAAAAAGTTGTCGTCAGATCTTGTAATTCTCAGTCTCCTCATTATGGGGGGAAACTCTTGGTTATGAGTAAATTACGCTCTTCCAAAATGATTTATAACTGGAAAATGGATTGATTAATGAACTGTCATGCCTAGGATTTATGAGCTTGTCAAAATGATTTATGACATCCCGTGAAATAGGATCATGGCTGGTCATAGCGGGATTTGACCACAGGACTGTAAGGCAAAAAGTAATTCATACATAATGCAAAATAAACTACGGCCATCATCTACCACAGGAAACAAGACATATGTGTTGGCTATCATTATTGGGAAATATATATGTGTAGAATATCATGTATGGCAGTTGGGTCCCACGTCTCTGCTCCTGCTCTCCTCGTCGGACTGAGGCGCAGGAAGAACAGCCAGGCTCCCCTGAACAATCACAACGCTGCAATGCCGCGTTGTGGTTGGTTCTGAGCGTCCAGGTTTGACACTCAACCAGGGAATGGGGGCCCGGGCTTGTTCTCCATGTAGGCTGTAATGCAGCCTGCATGGGGAACAGGGAAAGTGTGCATGACTTGTTTGGGCGGCCTGAGAGGGCCGGCCAAACACTCATTGAGCGGGCAAACCACTCCTCCCCTGCTCCAAGAGCAGAGCAGCCCCGCAAACCCGCCTGCCAGCAAAGCAGCAGGCGACATAAAATAATAATAACTCAAAGTTATCATTTTATGTTTCCGTTACTTTGCAGTGCACTGCTTAAAAGCAGTGGGGCGACGCTCCGCTGCCATAGCGGAGGAGCCGCCCCTGTGCAAAACATTAATAGATAGGTTAAAGAGTCTGTATTTGGAAGGGACTTCCTTACATGCCCCTTCCAAATACTGATTCTGTATTTATTCTAAAACCTAAATTGTGACTCAGTAACATGTTACCCAGGTTCCTGTATGTAATTCAATAATCACCCTTAAAAGATCTTTCGGCAGAACCCAATCTTGCAATTTTCTCCAGAGTCGACCTCTGGGCACACGGTCGAAAGCAGACTTGAGGTCTATAAAGCATGTGAATAATCATGATTGTTTTAGTTTGGCCTTCTTTATTAGGAGAATTAAAGCTGTTAGATTTGTTAATGTCCCCATGCCTGCTCTGAATCCTGTCTGAATTAGTGGTATTAGTTGTTTTTCTTCTACCCATGATTGTAAATGTTGAAGAATACAGGATGCGTGGAGCTTTGCCTCAATGTCGATTAATGCTATGAGCCTATATATTAAGAGGTGACACAGAATTTCAATTTTTAAAAATGGGATGGGTGATATTGCCTTTCCAAGACTTCGGTAACTGATTTGAGTGATAAAGATTGTTGAACATTAGGGCCAAATAATGTGCCCAGCAGCCTACATTGTCTTTGAATAAAGCATTTGGGATTCCGTTTGGTCCTACTGCACCCTCAGATTTTAATATCTCTAAAACTCCAATTAGTTGTTCTACGTCTCTCAACCGGATGGTTTGGTCTTTCTTTGTATTTGACTTTGGATTCTCAGTGCATAGTTGAATACCACGGGTAGTCTTGCAATTTGCTTGGCATGGCAAGGCTTCCCTTATGCTCGCTGTTTCTGGCTCTGATTACATAGCAAAGATGTGAGCTTTCCATGTTGCTGCATTAATCCCTGCATTATACTGCATTTCTTTTCCTATTGTCAAGCCGTTCACTAGCTGCCAAATGTTTTCACTGTTCTGATGTTTACTGGACTCAAGGAGCTTGGGACCGCCGCTGTTGCTGACTATACTGTATGAGTGCAGTCTTCCGGTGAGTTTTTGAGCCCCCGACCCCACTCTGTATCTAGACTTTAGCCTCCAGGAGTGGAGTGCTGCTGCTGGAGTCGTGAAGATCCCCTGACCGGCCGGGTCGCTATCTCTTTCCTTGATGCGACGGAGGCTCACGGCTGAATGTCTATTTTGGACCTTCTTCACACATTAATTACAATATTCACTAAATTTTTCGTTTTTATCAACAATTCACCAGCCATTTTGTTCCTCTCCTCCGCCCTCCCGATGCCCTAGTTGACTCAATGGAAAGAAAAATAGGACTCGCTCCTATGCTCTACACAGGTGGCCATCTTGGAAGAGAACTCAGACTCAAATTGGGATTGACGCAGCCCCCCCCCACACTTTCTAATATTGTGTGCAACTTAGTCCACGAACTTCCACTTAAGGTCTAACCTTACCCAGGCCACCGTTACCTTATCAGTTACATACTATGATCTATGCCCCAGACTCCCACCCCCCTTGTTAACAGTGTGATACTCATTCCTCGAACTTGCACTTAAGGTCTGACCTTAACCAGGACACTGTTTATCTTGTCAGTTACATATTGTGATCGATGTTAATTTATCACTCCCTAATGCTAATTACTCCTAAGCTTCTCTCTGTCTCTTTTAACCTATCTCTTTGAAAGTATTCACTCTGCCACTTTATTTTATTTTATTGTATTGATTTGTATTCTAAGCTTCTCTCTGTCACATTTTATCTTTTCTCTATGATTTTAATCACTCTGCCACTTTATTTTATTTTCGTTTTTGAATGTAGGACTCTTTTTCCGGTTGGAATATCTCTAATGCTCTATGTTCAATCCTTGGAATCTTACACACTTTGAATTACCTCACTTTACCTCTACCTTGTACTACCTCACTTTACCTTCCTGTTTATATATATACCCTAATTAGTTATTCTTTTATTTAATCTCTGAATCCTACTTTTAAACAAACTTATATTAGCACCACAAGTCAGCCCTCTTCCCCTATTGCCCCCGAATTTCCACTATTGCTAATCACTCCTAAGCTTCTCTCTGTCACCCCTAATCTTTCTCTTAGATTCCAATCACTCTGCCACTTTATTTTATTTATTTTGAATTGTGTGACTACTATATCATGTTTGAAATCTACTGTGAACGGCTCTGATTATTATTCACTAATTACCTTGTGTGCTTTTTTAGAAATCTACCTCAGTTAGCTTTTATGCGGTCTTAAACAGCGGTCTAACAGCTCTAATTATTTACTCAGTAACGCTCTGTGTGCACACCTAGGAATCCTCATCATTTAACCCTTCTGAGGTCTTAATCATACTTTTAATCTTCAAATCACTCTTGCAGTATTATTGTTTTACGAAATGGTATATGCTTACTGAAATGTAAAATTTTGAATTTTGTATGCTATATCTTTTTGACTTTTTACTTCTTCCACTCCTCTCTTCCACTGTCTTCTATCCTTATAATCCCCTTCAATCCTACTCTCTGTCTTCCTCTTCCCTACACCCTTTTTCAATCTCTTTATCCCCAACCTTTCACTCCGCCATCCCCCCAAACGTAATCCCTGTCTACTGCCCTCCCACCTCTCCCATCTTCCCTCCTCTCTTACAGCCTCTCAATCCCACCAAGATTTTTGCTTGACCCTCACCCTCACGTTTTCCAGTCCCTATCTCTTTTGTTCTGTGATCTTTTAAAACTACGTTCTTTCACCTGCACTGTTTTTAAAAGTCGATCTTACCTGAACTCAGTAGCGCCTGCCTAACGCGCCGAGCAGCCCTCCTGACTTCCCCTGATACAGTGGAACCTAGCGCTGACACAGGGAAAACACCCAAACCGCCATCGCGGCTCGAAGGCATAGCCACGCCCATTACGAAGCCACGCCCACCCCCCACGCCACAAAATGTGTCGGCCATACCAGCGCAGCGGACGAGCGCTGCGGGAGCGCCTAAGACAAGCCCGCCTGCGCCCGTCCGCGCACGGCCGGGCCCAGGGCCAGAACCCCTACCGGACCAAGCTTCCCCTAAGGTAAGCTATTCGCGCCGGGACCTCCTCAGTCTCAGACCCACTATTGACACCGCATGCAACTATGTTCATGATCTTGAAGGACCATTTACCAGCTGCACACGCTGCCGCCCAGCTCAGCTCAAACTTCCCAGCCGACCCACCATGCCTTCAGCTCTTAAATTGGCCACCTTGAACTGTCGCTCACTCCCTAGGCATGCACTGCTAATTAATCATCTAATAGAAGACCACGAGCTCGACATTCTGTTCCTCTCGGAAACGTGGCTTACTGATCATTCGGATTCAGACGTTGTTCTAGCTATCCCCCCGGGCTTCCTTATTCAGTCCCAACCTCGTCCATCTGGTAGAGGAGGAGGCTTGGCCATCATCCACCGGGACTATCTCTCCTGTAGAACCAACGACGCGCATATCCTGGATTCCGAAAGCCTTCATTTCACCATCCAGTTAGCACCGACTAACTCACTGTCAGGCCTCCTAGTTTATCGCCCCCCTGGCCATTCGGGCCCTTTCTCCAGCGCTCTCCTGGATGTTATAGCTGCTCAGGCCCACTCCACTACCAACTTCTTGATACTAGGGGACCTTAACATTCATTTCGACGACCCCCTAGACACAGGGGCAGCCGACTTGATTGCTGAACTGGCGGCCTACGGTCTCCACCTCTCAAATTCCGGAGCCACACACACTAAAGGTCATTTGCTTGACCCGGTGTTCACCAACATCCCTACCCTTCAAGCCAAAGAGTCCCTCCCCCTCCCATGGACGGACCACTTCATGGTCCCTCTCCGCCTACCAGGAGCCTTCAAGAAACTCCACAAACCCACCACCTATACCAGGGACAGGGCATGGTCCAGACTCTCAACAGAGGATTGGACCAGAACCCTGAACTCTGCTACCCCTACCTCCTCGGAAGACCCGGTCACCGCACACAGTAAATTCAGGGAGTGGATCGCCACGTCATTGGACTCCATCCTCCCTATAAAAACCCGTGAGGATAAAAACAGGAAACTAGGATCTGCCCCATGGTACACCCCGGAACTCCGGACTCTCCGCAAAAACTGCAAAAAAGCAGAGCGGCTATGGAGGAAAGACTGGCAGCACACCAGCAAGGAAGCCTATCAGAGGTCGGTGAGAATCTATAAATCAACCCTGAAACTCACTAAAGCCTCTCACTATGATACGAGAATAAAAAACTCCACCAACTCGGCAAGGGAATCCTTTCTCATTGCCAAAGAGCTATTGAAAATACCAGCTCCACCCTCCTCCAACTCACCCCCGGCAGACAGAAGTAACGAACTGGCTACCTACTTTAACGCTAAAATCGCCCGCATTCTAGTTTCCCTTCCTCCTCCCTGTCTGCCGAACCACATGGACAATGAGGCATCCACCAACCGCACAGGAAGCAGCTTGCTTCCTCAGCTGACTGTTTTTAGGGCAGTAACACGGAACGAGGTTGACACAACCATGGCCAAAATGAAAAGCGGTTCCCCTTTGGATCCCGCCCCCATCAGATTCCTTAAAACAGTAGCCCCTGTCATCGTGCCTACGATTACGGAACTTATAAACATCTCGCTCTCTCAAGGCTTGGTCCCCCCCAGCTGGAAGAGTGCAGTAGTTAAGGCACTCCTAAAAAAAACCCAGCTGGACCCGGCCGACATGGCGAACTACCGGCCAATTTCACTCCTCCCTTGCATCAGCAAAATGGCCGAGAAACTGATCAATGGGCAACTGTCACAGTTTCTAGAAGCAAATAACCTCTTACGGCAGTCCCAAACTGGGTTTCGCCCGGGCCACGGCACAGACACCGCCCTTCTCGCCGTCATCGAGGAGGCAAAGTGCATTCTGGATTCAGGAGGGTCAGTGGCAGTGATCCTCCTGGATCTCAGCGCAGCCTTCGACACAGTTAACCATCGTGTCTTACTCCATCGGCTGGCTGCGGCAGGGATCGCAGGTTCGGCGCTCACGTGGATAGAATCCTTCCTCTCAGGGCGCTCGTTCCAGGTATGGGACGGCAACTTCCACTCTGCCACCCTCCCCGTCACAAGCGGAGTCCCCCAGGGGTCATCACTAAGCCCCACTCTATTTAATGCTTACATGGCCCCTCTCGAAGACGTGGTCACCCCCTTCGGGATCAAAATAGTGAGCTACGCGGACGACACGCAACTGGTCGTCTCACTCTCCCAACTGGACAACTATCCAGACAATTTGCCGAACTGCCTCAAGGAAATTCACAACTGGATGTGCGAGTCATCGCTCAAACTAAACGGGTCAAAGACTGAAGTCATGCTTCTGGGCAAGCAATGGACCACCATCCCCCCATCGGTCTGGCCAGACGTGTTCGGGGAAATTCCCACCCCGAAACAAGAAATTAAGACCTTAGGAGTCTGGCTAGAACCCGAGCTGTCGATGAAAACCCAAGCATCCAAAACAGCAGGTACCTGCTTTGGTCTCATGCGCTCTATCCGCAGGATCCTCCCAATACTTCCGCCCCTATCCAGGAAACTCCTGGTCCAAGGTCTGATCCTTGCGCGGCTGGACTACAGCAACATGGTATATCTGGGAGCTCCAGAAGCTACCATGGCTAAACTCCAGCGCACGCAGAACGCAGCCGCCCGGTTACTTATGAACCTCCCTTCCAGAGTATCAGCCAAACCAGCAATTAAGGCCCTCCACTGGCTTCCAATACGTCAAAGGGTCGAATTCAAGGCCCTGTGCACTGCACACAAACTGTTTAATGGTCTTGGCCCTGCTATTCTGAGAGACCTGGTTACCCCTTATGTGGCCCCCAGGTCCCTTCGCTCGGATAATGAGCATCTGGCCAACGTCCCCAGATACAGGAAGACTCGTACCGGCGGCCGACGCTTTTCTGTTAAAGCATCTTCCGGGTGGAATTCACTTCCCCGCCCCCTGCGGCTGGAACCCAGTCATCTGATTTTCAGGAAAAAACTGAAAACGCTGCTATTCCCAAAATAAAGTCCCCTCCTTTTCTCCTCTGGTCTCCACAAATGTTATAGCGCGGGGATGCCTCCGGGTCACCAGGCGCTCTACAAATCGCTAAAATAAAATAAATAAATATCATTGGTGTAAGTGTCAAAGCTGAAGGTATGCACAAGAGAACATATGGACATTATAGAGGGTGGGATTGAGAGAGGAATCTTGAGGGATGCAGCAGGTGGTTTGAGGAGGAGATGATCTACATGGTGGTGTCTCTCTATTAGAGTGATAAGAGAGAATCAATTTGAGGGCTTAGCCCCAAATACCTGGTTAGGATAGCCTTGTGATGAGTGTGATGTGAGAGACTGTATCAAATGCTGCAGATGGATTCAGTAGGACCAAAGCAGCATGTCCGCCATAATCCTGAATTAAACCAATAGTAGCACAGTTTCAGTACTATAGGCCTACGGGCAATGCAGAAGCCAGATTTAGCTGTGTGGCCTACGAAAAAGTGGGAGAGCTAATAATGTATACAATTTTCCAAAATCTTAGCTGGCTATGTCATATGGGATGAGGTGCAGTAACCACACTTAATATTGCTCAGTTGTTCCAAGTGCAATATATCTTGTTACCCCACCAGTCCAAAGACATGGGGCATTGCTAAAGAGTAAAAAAAAAAGTGGCAGGACAGGCTGCTCTAGCTCATTTTTTGATGTCTAACCGCCCATTTTTTTTATTTTAAAAGGTTAAAAGGGCCATTCTGAAACATTTGTTTCTGAAACAAAATACAGAAACTGTTCTTCCTCTACTAAACAAAGTAGAGAAACATTGTGGCTTATAGTTCCCTCTTAAATTGGCCTCTTGTTTAGAGGTGATTGGGTTTACCGTGTATGCCATATACCAAATGTGAAAGCAGCCAGAAAACCTTGGCTTTCCAGTTTGACTAGATATAGGAGAGCTTCCATAGGCCTCTCCAGTCTAACAACTACCTTTGAATAGCTGTGTATACATTCCACCAGGCAATTCGAATATGGAATGAGACACTCCGTGCTGTAAAAAAGGAACACTTTTAGAGGGGCCCTAAGCACACCTGGTTCTGTTCCCATCCAACCTATACTGGAATAGAGTGAAGCCAATGCAAGTAGTGTCTATGAAATGACATAATATACACAGGTCCCAACTCACAAAGCACTTTGCAGACATAGTTACACCTTTGGTGTGCACATTATCACATTTGCAATTGTAACTACATCTCAAAGCCAATTTTCAAGAGCTGATATCTCACAAATATGGTGAAATTTCCATATCCACAAATTTAGTGAGGTTTGTGGGAGATTGTGAGCCAATCTGCAAAAGTAGGTAATCATCCACAAAATTCATACCTCACACTGATATAAGCGGAAAGGAACTTATGTTAAAACAACTTTCCCACATTGTGAGTGTCTTTTTGAAAATTAATAAAAATACGTTTGAAAGGACTTCTCCGTCATGTTGACGGAGCCATGCTTCAAAGTTAATAAAGCATTGACAGGAACCACCTGAGTGCCGTTCTTGTAAATGCTTCCGAAATGCCAACCGGCTTGGCAGTCATTTTTAAATTTGACAGCCGGGGACTCAGTCAGGGCATCAGAACAGTTTACTCTTTCCCCCTGATGTACTTACCTCCACCCGCCAATATATAAATCAGGCAATGTGTGTCTTTCCATATTGGTCTGACATGTGAACTAACTTGGTGGGTACAACATCTCATCCAATACTACAAAGAAACCAAGCCCCCACTGGGTGTCTAGGTAATCTTTCGCCTCTCCTGAAGGAAAGCAATGGCTCGGTAATACAGCTTCATCCTGTGTCTAATGGGCCACACACTGGTAGAATAAGGATTGGGGATACAGTATTTTGACTTCAGGAGAAATTTAGCTGGGTTTGATTGGACTGTAAAAATTTGAACTTTCAGTCCCTTGTTTTCACATTCATTTTTAGGTCTCGCTAGACGTACGCAAAAGCGAAGCTTTTGCGTCTAGCGAGACAACTAATGTCATCACTTTCAGGGGAATGTAGACAGCAGACTGTCACGAGCGTCTCCTGCCGGAGATTCTACCTCGTGAGCGCGCACGTCGCCGTCCCTCATATTCCCATGCAAAGAAAGGCACACTGAACACACACATGCAGGCAAGAAGGCACACACACACAGGAGCGCACCTACACACATACAAAGCCCCCCCACCCCCCCCCCGCTGACGCCGCATACATAGAAGTCCCCCCCCCCACCTGCCGCCGCCGCCGCATACATAGAAGGGCCCCCCACCCACCTCCCTGCCGCCGTCGCATACATCGAAGGGCCCCCCCTCCCCCTGGCCACCGCCGCATACATATAAGCCCCCCCCCCTCCCCCGCCGCATACATAGAAGTTCCCCCCCCACCGCCGTATACATAAAAGTGCCCCCCCAGGTGCCGCATACATGCAAGCGCCCCCCCACACCATACATGCAAGCGCCCCCCCCCACCATACATGCAAGCGCCCCCCCCCCCTTACCATGATTCTAAGGTCTTGCAGCCTCCGCGGGGCTCTCCCTCGGGCATGAGCCCCGCGTCACCAGCACTGCTTTCCCGTGGGCGCGTGCGCGGGCTTCCGAAGACGGAAGTCCCGCCCCAAGGAATGTTTCGCTTTCGGAGCTGGTTTTTAATTGCCATGGCGCGCGCTTCACGGGCCGCCACTCACAAACATTTGATGTACATGGGCACTGCACTTTATTTCAGCATGGCGCACGCTTTCATGTTTTTGCTAGGGATTGTGTTGTCAAACGATCCTCGTTGAGTTTTGCAATCTTATTTATACTAAGTACCATTGCCACCCGTTATTCCACAGTATTTCACTTATCTCATTGTGCCGCTGTACAGTGTTGATCTCTTTGGGCGCTTTGTTTCCCGGTATCATTTTTGTTCATGTGCGCACACACAATGAAAGGATTATAGCTCAATGGTTACGTGCTTTCCATAGCTGCCGTCTGGCCTAGTGGCTATGGCACTGGCCTCCTAAGCCTGGGGTTACGGGTTCGAATCACATTTGGGGTGGGGAAACAAACAGTTCTGTTTTATTTTTTATTTTTGTCAGGGTCTTTTCTAAAAAACATTAGTTGAGTTATATGCTGGGTTATATCAGTTTAGACCTGTGATGCCGTGAATTTACAAGGACAAGATTAAATGCAGTGGTTCAGAACCGCACAGTGTTCTGTATCACAGATCCTTGCAGCCAGTATCTAACCTGCCCTTTATGTAGGCGGTGCTATTGTAGTCTTTCCTTGGTTTTGATTTCGAATCCTTAAGGCTGTCGTGTGTGAGTGTCAAACTGATAGTTCCACAATGCTGGTGCATGTTTTTAAAGCTGCGCCGCGGTGCTGTGCAAACACGGAGCTAATACACTTTGTGATCATGTTTGATGTCACATTTGGTGTCTGCAGAATGACGAACGGGCTAATACTCAATGATTGCTGCCCCCAAATAGTACAGCTGTTTGTCAATGGAAGAAAAATAAATACATTTTATTTTAGTGTTTCTCCGTCTCCAAGCTCCACTGTCCTCGCTTCCTCCTCATCTTCCTCCGGTCACCGTCCCACATCCATGTCCTGCAAGGTCTCTCCGTCATCTCCCACCTTTGTTAGTTACCCTCACCTCTCCTACTCTCTCCCCCTTTAGCTCTACCAGTCCCCTACAAGTTCTGTCTTTATTCTTTTTTTTGCACCTCCTTCTGCTATCGGCATCATTTCTACTTCTCTACCATCACCCTTTTCTTTTCTCTCTCATCTTCATCACTTATTAACCTCACATCTACATGCTCACCCCCTTCTCTTCCCTATACAATCAGCATAATTTCACTCAACGCCACACACTTCCACACCACACAATTCAAATCTTCACATTTCCATCATAATTCGACAAGAAACCACATAATTCAACTCAACAACACAATTACATAACACACCACATACATACATCCAATCCATACCACACATCTATCATCATGCCACAAAATTTAACAGCACACCACTTAATTAAACTCCACTACATACCACTCCATAACACATAATACCATTCCACATAATTGCATTCAATAATGCACAATCCCACTTTGCATCATTCCATGACACTCAATACCACATAATTTCTATCACAAAAATCCACTGCACACCATACCACATAATTCCACAACACAAATCCACACCACACAATTCCACCACACACAATTCCACAACTAACAATAGCAATCCAACCCACATAATTCCACTCCACACTACATACAACCACTACACTCCAAACCAAAACACATGGGTGAAAGACATTGTCATTTACAGCGCCAATAGCTATTTCTCTGACAAATGCGAAACCTATTGCATTGAAAATGCTTGTTACAATTGTAACTGTTTTCGCTCTGTTTCTTGTCTGGTATGTATCTGATATTTCTATTGCTTTTCTCAACTTCAGTCAGGGGGTACCTAGTTATAATTTTTCTTTTGTAAACTGTTAATGTCAGATTGTTTCTTCTGTGTTTTTGCTAGTGCGTTTTATCTCTGACTTGTAAGTTGCTTTGCAGAAGTCTGTCAGGAAACTGTCCACCTCCTACATTGACCAAAAAAGTGTTCTTTCAGTTGTCTGTCCAACTGTGCTGAGCAAAAAGAAAATCGTGTTTTTCTTCAGCCATCAAATATGTATTTTCAGTTAGCATTTAATTATTAATAGTTTTGTATTTATTTCAGTTGTAAGAATTTCTACAAGATATACTGTTGGAATTCCAATGGAAAGACGAGACACCTGTTAAGTCAAGACTCGTTTATTGACCATCCACTCTCCTCACTGACAACAGACCAACATTCTATTGTCAGCTTCATTTGGGAAATACCAACTGGGGCCAAAGGGAAGGGGTGGACGGAAGATACCACTTCTATAATTCAGTTACAACACATCACCCGTCCATATTGGGTGACAGTGAAAACAAACCCAATTTCCCAGTTATGGGAACGAGGGTTTAGCAGAAAGGGCATTGGAAAAGGTAAACAAAAACAGAGCTTACACATGTGCATTTACAATATTATCAAAACTCCACCATTGACCATTTTCAAGTTGAACCACATTTCTTAACACTTTGACAATTTTGCAAGGTGAATAGTATTTACTTTGGGTGGCCCCCCTTTTATTGTTCTTCCTGGCTTGTACCATGCCACCTACCTCCCACTTGCCACACGTCAACCCGTGTTTTTTGTCATACCACTGCTTGTAGTTGTCTTGGTGTTGCTTGATCTTTTCTCCTACTTCCTCCATATCCACTTCTCTAGCCTCGCCCCCACTTAACCAACTGGGATTATATTTTGTGCAAGGTTCTCTCCCACGCAATGCCACAAAAGGAGATATACCCGTGACCTTATTAGGTGAGGTGTGGAATGCCCACAGACATTTCTTAAGTGAACCTCCAATGTCATGTCCATTGGTGGCAGCTAACTGGATATGTTCCTTGATGATCCTGTTCGCTCGTTCCACTAAGCCATTGGCCTTCGGGCAATACAAGGCTGTGGTCTCATGCTTAATGTCCATCTTCCTGAGGAAATCTCTCATTTCTTCTGAGGTGAACTGTACCCCGTTGTCAGTCACAAGGGTCGCAGGTATACCCTCTTGACAGAACACTTCATCCAAGAACTCAATCACCTGCCTGGTGGTGACACTGTGAACGAACTTCTGCTTGATCCAATGTGTAGTGTAGTCGATCAGGACTATCATGAATCTCTTCCTTTCTCCTAAATCCTGCATTGGTCCAATGATGTCCATGGCCAACTTGCTCCATGGTTTAGTTGGCACATTTACTGGAGATAAAGGTGCTTTTTGCATTTTCTTGGATTTGTCGCTCCTGGCACACGTCCCACATTCCTTTACAAGTTGTTCAGTCATAGCATCCATCCTGGGAAACCAGAAACTTGACCTTACCCTGGCTTTGGTAATGCTACGCCCCAAATGGCCTACATGTGCCAAGTCAATAACCTTCACCCTGAGTCCTTTGGGTGGTACCACCCTGTTATTGCGATAGATTCTCCCTCCAATGACACTTAATTCATTCCTGACTTCCCAATAATCCCCAATGCTGGCTTCGAGTTCATTCTTCTTATTCGGCCATCCTGTTTCCATGTATTCTCTTAGGGTAGTTAGCTCTTTGTCTTCCTTCATATTCTCCTCCCATTCCTTCTACGTGATCGGAGGTATCTCCATCATTAATAGGGGACTGTCAAGAGCTTCTTCTGTAGTCTCCACTCCTGGTAGTGGTGACCTCGACAGGAAATCCGCAATTATGTTTTCCTTGCCCGGAACATATTCTACATTGAAGTTGTAATGTTCCAGTCCTAGAATCCACCTGCTGATACGAGGAGTGCAATTCTCAAGTCCCTTCACTGAGAATATGAAGGTGAGGGGCTTATGATCAGTACAGATGGTGAACCTTAAGCCCCACAGGAAAAACTTGAAGTGTCTTACAGCCCAGAAACAGGCCAAGGCTTCTCTTTCGATTACCGAGTAATTCCGCTCGGGGTTTGTGAGGCTCCTGGATGCAAAAGCGATGATCTTCTCATCCTGCCCATCCTTCTGAATTAAGGTTGCCCCCAGGCCATTGCTGGAAGCATCTGTAGCCAGTATGGTCTTCTTGAATGCGTCAAAGGTACCTAACGCCGGTGAGCTTATCAACTCTTCCATCAATGAGTTCGCCACCGCATCATGTTCTTCATTCCATATAAAATCTTTGTTCCTCTTCAAGAGCTCTCTCATCGGTTCACATTTGGCAGCAAAATTGTCAACGTACTTAGACATATACTCCATAAGCCCCAGGAAGGACTTTAATTCCTCTTTATTCTTGGGGCTGGGAGCCTCCTTCACCGCCTGGATCAAACTGCTCTTTGGTCTGAACCCATCTTCTGATATGGAATGTCCCAAGTATTCTACTTCTTTTACTTTTATTTTACATTTCTCTTTTTTCACAGTTAGTCCCGCATCCATGAGTCTTCCAAAGACTTGTCTTATTACACTGTCATGTTCCTCCTCGGTTTGACCATAGACCAGTATGTCGCCTTGGAAACACATGGTACGTTCGACTCCTTCTAAGATCTTTTGCATGGCTTTTTGAAATATGGCCGCTGCGGATGCCAGCCCAAAAGGCATCCTTTTAAACATGAAAGCCCCTACTGGGGTGATGAAAGCCGTTAGTGGTCTCGACTCTGGATGCAGCTCAATCTGGTGATATGCCATGGATAGATCTATCACACTAAAGTATTTTGCAAGACCCATGGTACTCAGCATTTCATTTATTATAGGCAAAGGATGCCGTTCCACCCATATATTGTTGTTGAGACTGCGCAAATCCACACAAAGACGAATCCCATCCCCACTGGCTTGGCCGCGATAGCAATCGGGGCCAACCATTCTGAACAGCTGATGGGTTGGATTATGTCTAAGTCGCACAACTTGCGCAACTCTTTCTCCAAAGGAGTTTTTAGCTTGTGTGGCACAGGGCGTAATTTATGTACAACTGGTCTCGCATTGTATTTCAACTTGATCCTATGTTGAAACTTGTGCAAACACCCCAGCTGCTACTTAAACAGTTGTTTGAACTCTCACAAATGTTTTCACCCTTTAGGGACCTATCTGTGAGCAAAACTTGTTCAACGCTATTTGGGTCTAAGATGATACCCAGCTCTTTCTGGTGGACCCACCCCAGAAGATTGGTCCCTGATTTCACCACATACACTGTTCCATAAGTCTCCCTGTCCTTAAAACGTAACTGTACATTTTTCATGCCTAACAAGGGTATAAGTACTTTGTTGTAACCTCTGGGAGAAATAGCAGGCATTTTTAATTCATTCACATTGCAATTTCTCATAGCCGCAAAATCATCCTTGTTCAATAAGGTGAATGGTGAACATGAATCAGCGTGATATGTAACAAAAGGGACCCCCTGATTCTGCTAGATAGTTCCTAGGTCAGGGCACAAATATTATAAAAATAACTTATCCTAGGCAACTAGTAGGTCCTACAATAAATAGCAGGTACTAAACAACATCAATTCTAGTAGCCAATCTATACAACAACTAATGTAGTGCACATTAAACAAATGCATTAACAATCAACATCAATGATATTCATGGTTCATTTATTAAAAATACAAAAAGATATTCAAGCATATTACTAACACAGTTAAAAAATTCCTACAATCAGTTTTTCTTTGTTGTTACAGATAACAATATTTCAGATAACAGTCATAACAATTTATACACATATGTTTAAAAAAGAATTTTTTCCAATAAAAAAAAGTCAGACAAGTGGAGTTAGTGATTTGTCTCTACGCGCGTTGCGGCGTATTCACGCCTTCTTCTGGAGACCACTTGACATTTCTAAAAGAGAATAAAATATATTTACAACTGTATTACGAGCATATGTTTACAATTTCTGTGCACTACATTTACACACTGACGGCTACATTATTGGGTTACTTGAGGCTCTGGGACAGATTATCCAGACCGCTGGCTGCTACATAATTGGATACAATTTTTATTTCATTTATGGACATTCTATGGACATTCTACAGGGTATCCTATCCGATAACGGTCTCTATGGACCGCAAGTTATTTCTTAATCTACGCAGAACCCTAGCATAAGTTGAACTAGACTAAAAAGTCGTGCAGGTGGATGTGCTTAAGGATATTGACATCATTGGCATATTATACAAAGTTCTTGCCCCAGTGGATTGTGTTTGTGAATAGTTCTAAATTTGAAATGAATCTATATTTAATGAAGATTAAGAAATGACAGGGGAATAGAGATGAAGATGTAATTCTCAAAATGGCTGTATATTCATCTATTGTTGAGGAATGTATATATTACATAATTACCTTAATAGTCACAATCCAGGCCCTTCGGATTTTATTTCTATATATTCATAGGCTCATCAAACGAGACGTAAATGATCTGGTGGGTTGCGTCGTATGGTTTTTAATTTAGCAAAATACACACTGCAGAAGATAATATACTATTATTGAATTTATTATATAGTTGTTTTATAGAAAACATTAATACTGCCTAATGTTATAGATAATCCATACCTTGCTACGTACTGACCGTGTTATAGAGGATAATATGCAAAATGCAGTATTGCGTCTGTATTCAGTTGCCAATAATTCTTGCCGCTGACTGGGGTTGATCCTAAAAGAGACATGATGTAGTAAGGTTATAGTCCTAGGATCAATTAAATTTAAACAGTCCTACTTCGAAGATTCTTCTTCTATAAATAACCGATACTTTAAAAGTACAAACATTTGATGATACCTTATGGTTGGGTAGTGCTGCGTTCCCAATGCAAGTAGAAAGGAAGGGGCGTGGATGACCTCCTAATCCTTGATATATATCTATAGAAGATGGAAAAAACCCAAAGCGTCATTGTGGTTGGTTGGAATACCACGCTTACATCGGTTTGCATCGTTCCGGCTCAGTATTTCTGCACTAACATAATGAATAGGTCGGATTTTGTTAGTCCGCCTTACGTTTTATACACCCATTGTTTTCCCGCCTTGTTTTCTAGTAATATGTGGGTTAGGTCGCATTACTATTTTACATAGAATAGTTTGCTAGGCCTTCACATGTATCGACGCTAGATCTACAGATGGATACCGCGGTCTCCCACTAGATATTACCTATTTTAATTTGTTACCGGACTACAGAGTCTCTTACCTTCTAGCGTACGTGTGCTCGGCCTCTTATGGGGGTCTGTTGCGGTGTCCAGTTTCCTTCGATAGTTCTCCTATTTATATTTACATAAATGGCGCGAGTCTTTTGTTAATTGATTTCTCCGCCTCCCTCTTTAGACGTAGTGTTGTTACGGTGGCTCTTAGACGGCAAATTTAGTCTCGACTCCGCTATCAAAATAGATGACGGACTTTCGCAGTGGCCATATTAAAGTGTAATATCACTTAAACTCTATAGAGCTGGAAGATAGACTATATACTCTGTATTATCCTCCCGTAATCGCCGTCACATATAATTATATTATCTGGTTAATGTTTAGTATTGTATTAGAGCCTCATTATATTATTTAATGACTATGCAAAAATTGTTTTTAATTATCTTATCCTCTGGAAACAGATCAATTATCTTTTTATATTGGGGTTAGTTCTAAGATTGCATTTATTTGAAGGGTATTATTATTTATGATTCCCATACATCGAACAGAACAATTGTATGTCTATTCAGACTACTAAACATTTTAACTGCCTATATCCAACTTTCAGTAACTTACATTAATTTGGTTACATGTTTATCTTATCCTAATTTCAAGGAGTTCAGCGATTTTGAGAGGCATTCCTACTTAAAGGTCTCTATATGAATGGACACTGCTTACTTTAGGTGTTATACTTAATTGCATTTTCCCAAGGTATTTCATTGTTCAAACCCTTGGGATATGTTGCCAGACAAAAAATCCAGTAAACCTCGCGTTTTGTACGGAATTGCTCTGTGTTTGCGATGTTCACATGGTTACAGTTTTCTATAATGTACCATTTTATATCCGTGTGTTTATGTTGTAGATCTGAATAATGCTTCACCAATGGTGCAGTCATTTTTATCGTCCGGATTGCCGAACGGTGTTCGGTCAATCTTGTCGCAAGGGGTCTGGATGTTTCTCCTACATATCCTAGCCCGCATGGGCATAGGAGCAGATAGATTATATTTTTGCTCTTGCAATTAGACATTTTTGTTGGTTTGATGGTGAATCCCTGGTAGTCAATATTAGGGCCCACTATGGCCGAAGTACATGCTGCACATGAATTACATGTGTAGGTACCTGTTACTGGGGTACTGCCATCTATAGTTTTCTGACACCCCAGGTGATTCTCTGTAAACCTGGAGTGAGTCACTATATCTTTGATGTTTCTATTTCTTCTCTGGGCAAAGATAGGTTTTGGCAATTTGTTGTTGTTTTCTGAACTGCTATTTAGAATATGCCAATTTGTCATTATTATATGCCTTACGGTGTTATTTAAAGTGGAATGCCTGGTAATGCATATTAACTGATTTTTGTTCTGTTTGATCTTAGGTGTCAAAAGGGAATCCCTATCATAAAAGCGAGCCCGCTTATATGATACACGGATCAACCTATGGGGGTACCCTCTAGCCAAAAATTTCTCTTTGAGGACTTTAGCTTGTGTGTAGTAATCGATGATGTGTGAACAATTACGTCTCAAACGGAGAAATTGGCTAAAAGGGATTCCTTCTTTTTGCGCCCGAGGGTGGTAACTGTCAAAGTGCAGTAAGGTGTTACGTGCTGTGGGCTTTGTGAATAGGTTTACTTCAAGCATGCCATTGTTATGCCTTATATATATATCCAAAAATTCCACCTGTTGGGTGCTACTATGTGATGTAAACCGCAGGTTACTATCGCATAGGTTTAGCCATTGCAAAAGTTCGTCTAATTTCTCTTCTGTATCTGTCCAGATAAAAAAGATGTCATCAATGAATCTGGACCATTAGGCGCCATTTCATTATCAATATGGATCATTTCGAATTGTGCCATATATATATTCGCTACTGATGGAGCAAGAGAAGCTCCCATGCTTACCCCTTTGGTTTGTTTATATAAATTATTTCCAAACTCAAAGGTATTTTCTGTAAGGACTATTTCTAAAGCCTGAATTAGAAAGTCCTTGGGGCATGGTATTTGGTAGGTGTCAATAAACCAATCCACTGCCTGGATGGCTTTGTCCTGGGGGATATTACTATATAGAGCCTCCACGTCCAGTGTGACCAAAATATCGGTATCTGGATTGAAGGGATGATACTCTACTTTATTGATTATTGCCATGGTATCTCTGGTATATGCTGGAGTATTTGATATATGCGGTCTTAGCAAGGCATCCACATATTTCGATAAGGGTTCCGTAAGAGACCCTATTGTGGAATCGATTGGTCTATAAGGGGGGTCTACCGCATCCTTGTGGATTTTAGGTATACCGTAAATACACGGCATTACTGGATGTAATTGATTTAAGTAGTCATATTCTTTCTGGCTAATATCCCCCTCTTCTAAAGCTTTTTTAGTTAGATTTTGAATTCTATTTTGTACCCGGATTGTGGGGTTTCTTGTCTGATGGGAATAGAATTGCGTATCATTTAGCATGGTTAACATCTTAGCTTTATATATATTAGTATCGATGACCACAATTCCTCCTCCTTTGTCACAACTCTTGATTGTGAGAGTGTTTGATTTTGAAAGAGCATTAAGGGATTGGAATTCATCTTTATCAAGATTGTAGGCTGGTTTTGGAATAAATCTAGTTGCCTTTTTCAATTGATTAAGGACAGTATGTTCAAATACCATGACTTCGGGTTTAGCATATCCAAAGTAGGTGTAAAAGTAGAGGCGTTGGATAGGCCCGATACATTTCTTTCTATATTTATTGGTTCATCTTTATCTTTAAAAAAACATTTTAGTCTAACTTTCCGAAAAAAAGAAATTACATCCTGATATAATTCAAATAAATTAGTTGAGGTTTGAGGGACGAATGACATACCTTTTGATAGAGCCTTGATGCATGCTGAATCCAATGTTTGAGAGGAGAGGTTAAAGATTGGTATTATGTTCCTCTCCTCCGATATTGTGCATTGCGAGTTTCCAGCATTTGATGGCTGTTCTGCTGATTGTATTGGTTTTGGTAAATCCCTTGTGTGTGGTTCTGAAATTGGACTCTTGGTCTGCCTCTGCGACCCCTGCCATGTCCTAAAAAACGTGATCCTCTTTGGAAATTTTTAGTGTAATTACGTTGGGGGCCTTGTTGCTCATATTGTTGTGCTGTATTTTCATTATCGGACTCAGATGTTTCCGAAAAAGTATGGACCCGTGTTTGTCTGGAGGAGTCTTCCTGTGGGTAATGGTTTTGTTTATAGAAATCATCCGCCAGGTACGGATATGCTTTTTCTTTAGAGAAGTATCTTATATCTTTTTGAAGTTTATCTGCTTTACGTTTTAGTAAATAGTCCTTAAAAGATTCTATTTCTTTATTTGCTGATTCCAGTTTCTTTTTAGATTCTTCTACTATGTCGCTCTTTCTAATTTTTTCCTCAAGATCTAAGATTTCCTTGTTTAAGTCTGCTATCATATCCTTAGCTGTTTCAATTATTAAAATCATGAAATCTCGGGAGCACCTGTTGGCAATAAGACTCCATTTTTCCAAGAATTGTTTAATATGAACAAATAGACCAGGGATATTGCGGACACGCAGTCCCTGCGGAATCACTCTAGCTCTTAAGTAGGACAGCATGTACTCCCATGTGCCTCTATTCTTATAAATTTTTTCTTTAGAAAAACAAGTTCATTGACTTCATCATTATTTTGTGGGCCAGTTGTAGTGCCATTTCCAATACTAGTGGAGGGACCTAGTAATGCTGCGTACATTTCATCAGAGAACACAAAAGTTTTGATTGTATCCATACCTGCGATCTAGTATGGCTTGCAAATAATTTTAAAAAGGGGTAGTTATTCAGACAGTCAGAAAGATATAGGATAGAAAGTAGCCAGCAACCTCAGTTTCAATGGTAGATACACTAATACAACAAGATAGTGCTGCACGTCCCCGCACAGACAGGCTGTGGGTAAATGTGATATGTAACAAAAGGGACCCCCTGATTCTGCTAGATAGACCATTCTGAACAGCTGATGGGTTGGATTATGTCTAAGTCGCACAACTTGCGCAACTCTTCCTCCAAAGGAGTTTTTAGCTTGTGTGGCACAGGGCGTAATTTATGTACAACTGGTCTCGCACTGTATTTCAACTTGATCCTATGTTGAAACTTGTGCAAACACCCCAGCTCCTACTTAAACAGTTGTTTGAACTCTCACAAATGTTTTCACCCTTTAGGGACCTATCTGTGAGCAAAACTTGTTCAACGCTATTTGGGTCTAAGATGATACCCAGCTCTTTCTGGTGGACCCACCCCAGAAGATTGGTCCCTGATTTCACCACATACACTGTTCCATAAGTCTCCCTGTCCTTAAAACGTAGCTGTACATTTTTCATGCCTAACAAGGGTATAAGTACTTTGTTGTAACCTCTGGGAGAAATATCAGGCATTTTTAATTCATTCACATTGCAATTTCTCATAGCCGCAAAATCATCCTTGTTCAATAAGGTGAATGGTGAACATGAATCAGCGTGATATGTAACAAAAGGGACCCCCTGATTCTGCTAGATAGTTCCTAGGTCAGGGCACAAATATTATAAAAATAACTTATCAGACATGAATCAGCGTACATTTCTACACACTTTCCATCAATGAACACATCGCACTTAGGATATATGGAGTTTATGGTACCATTAAGATCCTTTAACTGCAAGATTATCTTTCCACTGCTCTGCCCTATGCACTTAACTTCCTTACTTGTACCCCTCTCCATGTTCGTCTCCTGATCTCTGTTGTGCAGTTCCCCATCTCTACATACTCTCGCGAAATGCCCTCTCCTATTACATTTTTTACAGGTAACGTACCTAGCAGGGCATTGAAAAAATGTGGCAAAATGATTATTGCTGCCACACCTGTAGCATTTGGGGCCCCTTTCTTTAGTTTCTCCTCTGACGTTGCTATTCTCCTTTAACTTCACCTTGTACACCTCGCTCCTGTCCTCCTCATCATTTATAAAAGCCACAACCTCGCTGCTAGGTTTAATTTCTTTAATACATGTAGCAGTATGCTCCACTGATTTAGCTATTTCGATGGCTTTCCTTAATCCTGGATTTTTTGCCAGTAATTTCTCTTGGATGTGAGGGTTGTTAGTGCAGGTCCCTTATGAGGGAATCAGTTAAATTACCAAACTCACATAGTTGAGTAAGACCCCACAGCGATGCAATGTAATTCTGTACTGATTCTTGTTTTCCTTGGCACCTTTTAAAGAACTTGTGGCGTTCTAACACCACATTTACCCTATCACCAAAATGCTTTTCCAGTTTTCTCATGGTCTGCTCATAAACATCTATGTCTCCTTCCAACTCCCCCTCCTGTTCTTGCATAGGCAGTGACTCATACACTTTGCGCCCCTGTATTCCCAAATTGTGCAGCAAAATGTGCTTCTACCTTTCTGCCTTGTATTTCTCACCCCGACTGCTATTAGGTAAGATTCAAACAATTTCACCCATTCCTTCCAACTGATTTCTGGTTCACCTATATCATTTAGAAACGGCGGGGGTTGGCTCATGCTTGCTGCCGCCATGGTTAACTGGATATGTGGGTAAACAGGGGGTGTGTTCAACTACTTAGGCTTACAATATCAGGCTAAATTGGGTGGTTCTAACAATACAATTTTACCTCTTTCACACTATGCATCAAATGGTTAACAGGAAAATCACCCTAACATAAATTTTGAAATCTCACAAGCTTCCTAAATGAATTAATTAATATAAATGCAGTCCCATGAAACGTTGCAGTTCCTGGCACCCAGGAAGGTTCACTAACCAGGTTCCCGATTATTTATTTTATTTATTTATTTATTTTTTCTTATTTTTTCCAGTCAGATCTCCTGCGGTACATTCACCACCTCATATGCATTTGAAAGAAATACTTCCGATCTTGGCAACATAGCTGATCCTTAGGGTGACGCATACATTCCTTGCGCTAAATCCGAATTATCTCTCAACCCGAGTCAACTCCAGTTATATTGTTGTTTTTCCCCACACCAGACTGCTCTCGATGATCCGGCTAGTCAGCTGACACCCAGGACAACCTGACTGACTTTTAGCTGCGAGGAAAGCCGCACCCGCTGACAGGATTCGTCTCTCACGCTACACCAGGCTGCTTGACCCCTAGACGCCAGCGATTCGGTAGACTCTTAAACCCAATGGAGAAACGATAACAAGGACTACCTCACGATGCTGATCCGCAATTCCGACCCCTTGAAACGCCACAAACTCTTCTTCCTGACGTGCCTGGATACCGGTTGGCTGCTCCTGCCGCTACACGCGCCCACTATGAGGTAATTTGCTCACTTACAGAGTAGAATTTATACGTGGCACATGTTTACTCATTCCACCTTTACCAGTTCACTCAGCCTTTTACTTCGAACGTCAAAACTACAAGCCTCTATGCGCTTCCTCACTCTTGCTCATAAGCTAGCGCACACTTCTCTTCGGATACGTCACGCAGGGGATGAACTTTATAAAACACGATACAGTGTCTCTCTGAGGAAGTACTTCTAGCATTAGTCTTATTTCCACTCGTTCAGCTCCTAAACTCTCAAGATGCTTTCTCTGATTTTAAACTGCTGTCTTTCCCTTTTCCAATTTTCTCGTACGTCCGCTCAGGGCTTGCTCTCAGTTAGTATCTCCCATACATCAGTACCTCATATCTTTGACTTCTTCTTTTATTCTTCTTTACTTTTCCTTTCTTCGTATGGAGAGAGCACACAAAGGGGAGATGGTCAAGGCTGCCCCCTGCACAGATCCGTCGCCAGTGTAGGAATTCCAATGGAAAGACAAGACGCCTGTTAAGTCAAGACTCATTTATTGACCATCCAACCTCCTCACTGACAAGAGACCAACATTCTATTGTCAGCTTCGTTTGGGAAATACCAACTGGGGCTAAAGGGAAGGGGTGGACGGAAGATACCACTTCTATAATTCAGTTACAACATATACCTTATGTAGTTTATGGAAAGGAGTATGTAGGTGTCCATACTTATGGTGGCAACATAAACATTTGAGTAGGATATCAGGGAAATGAGGTGTTGGCAGATGTACATTACATTAAATTCTATACATACTGCTTTGATAAAGGATCTTGGTGCTACCTCTAGCACACTTACTTGACCCCCAAGCGGAGAGGGCAAATGTACCCAGGGGCCTTGACAAGCTGTCCAGGTGTATGGGAGCGGAGGCAAATTTTATCCACTGATAGAGCCCTCTGGGAGGAAGTGCCATGGAGACTGGTCCATAGAGAGATAGAGACTTTCTTACTGGGTTCAACAGTGTGCACCAAAACAACCAGACATGGTTGTAGATTTGTGGACCTATCACTATTGCTGGTGAAACGATGCATAGCGATGTCCTGGAACGCGGTGGCCCGGGCCTTGGGGAATGGCTAAGGTACCGATAAAAGTGGGCCAAATCAGAAATTGATGGTCTCTTGGGCTCCTGGTCAGATGGAGGTTCAGAGCCTGGTACACACAGTGGGACAGGTTCCTAGAAAAGTTAGATGCCAAGTCAGACAACCAACCTCCTTGGAGCAGTAGATATACACTGTATCAAAGTGTAAGGCAAATGGTTAATGCCCCCACGGCCTTGTGGGAGAAAGGGGGCTGTTGCGTATTCATGTCTACACTGGGGGTCTGATCCAACCATGCTTCCTGCTGTCCACTACTGCTCCATTGTGGGCTTGGTTGTCTTTATGCTCGTATACAAATGTTCCCAAATGAGGTTGACCAATAATTTATTACCCAAATGGCTTATCTAGGCTAGTTTCTGGTTTGTACAGTTTATTTGTTTAAACAACTGTCACATTTTTCACCGACTCCTGGGTCTCAATGAAGGAACTAAGATTTCTATATTGTACAAACGTTATTGAAGTGGCATGGCTATTATCCTTTGAAACTATGTTTTATAGGGGACATCTTAAGGATTTCTGGGGCTTTGGGTCAAAGGTATTTTGGAGGGCCCATTTCAGAGCAGATTTGAATTAATGATCCAGTGTCATCTCTTTCATGCTCTCTTTGGCCAGTGTACAGACACACCAGTCCAAATTCTAAATCTGTTTTCAACTATTTTCAACTAATATTCAATGCTAGTGACATATTTTTTTCAATATTATAACACAGCAGCAGCTCACTAATATTATTGCAAATAATCCTTGTAACCCTCTCCTATTTCTCATACATAAGGTCCTGTTTTGACCTAATACAAGCTTTTTTATGGCTATTGCATGGTCCTATCACTCACATTAAAAATAAACTAAAGGAAAACAGTATTTAAAACAATCTGTTTAAGAATTGTTCAAGGTCATCAGGGAAGACTCTCTACAGAACAGAGCTGGCTCTATCAGCCCCCCACCCCCCGACACGCTGGGGCCCATGCCTTAAAAAGTACTTCTATTTTATGTTCTGATATCATTAAAATTAATAAAGAGTTATGGTAAAAAATCAAAATATTAAAGGATCAGGGTGCTACAGTGCCTTTGTTGCACATTACAATCATAATTGCCTCTAAGTCAAAGAGGCGGACTGTGATTCTCCAACGCATTTTTGCCAGTCTGTGCCCAAACATTGCATGTCCGTAGTTTGCTCCAGGTACATTTTGGAAAGTCAAATCAAACAAGATGTACTGTTGGAAAAAGATCAGTAAATACAGAAACATGGAGATTTTAATTCAGTTTTTAGTGTGTAAAGCACTAAAGCCCACATGTTATACACCATTTTTGGGAAAACTTGTAACAGGCTGAATTTGTCGTGCCCCAATAAATTCCATACCCCATTGAATCGGATATTAGTAGGTCCAAAAAGCATTGTGTATACCTGTAGAGCAATCATAATCATTCCATAAAGAGTTTCTCAGCTTCAAAGAGGGCTGGCAACCTTTGGTGTATTTGATTTGTTTTAACACACCCTTCGCTTACGAGTACTCAGATTCTCCAAGAGACTTCCCTTTCCTTAGTACTGTGCAAAGGCCCAACTCCATAGGAAAGAGTGACGTCCAGCAGCCCTCAATACCCTCATTGGCTCCCTACACACAAGATAATTTTATTTAAAATACTCTTGCTAACCTTCAGAGCATAGAGATCAATAGGTCCCAAATACCTAGCTTCCAGATTCACTCCCCACATCCCCTCCCACACCTTGAGATCCTCTTCAGCTCATCTTCTTAAACCTCCTACATTTAAGTGTAAGACCAAAGGTGGGAAATCCTTTGCAGACTTAGGAACAAAGGCTTGGAATCGACTCCCTAAACAGATGAGATATATCAACTTTGAGCATCTTTTTAAGAAAAATCTTAAAACTTGGATAGTCTCATCCACTGACGTAATGTGCCAAGCACTTATTCGATAACATAATTATCCTCCCTCTCCCCTGGTGTCGCGAAACTTCGCTCTCACCCGCATAGCGCCAAGATGCACACCAGCGAGTGAAAGTTGTGCTCTACAAATACTATATTCAATACAATCAATATGTAGGGCCTACTGCCTTTATTGTAACTTTTCATAATAAACAGACCAGACCTATAGCCTTGGAAATATTTTTTCCTGGTGAGCCAATCAGAACTCTAGCTGTTAACGTTTGCTTGTCACCATAACCAACTGAGGCCTTGTGTAATGAGCTTGAGCTTTCCCACAACACAACCATCAGGCAGACATAGTATACAAAAGTACAGTTGGCAAAGCAACATACTATTTCCCTTAAGAGGACCTAACAAGGATCCTGACAGTGCAAGTTGTTTATACCCATGGTTTGTCAGAGGCGGTAACCACCACCCAAACCCTTGCCTACCCTGGTAATCTGTGAGATTCCATGCAACAAAATACCTATCAGTAGCTTTAATACAAAGTAATAACAATCTTTCCTTAAATGCCTAATGACTTTAACATATGCTTTTCACACTCAAAATGCCAGGTCTTCTGGCTTTATTGTAACTTTCTTAATAAACAATAAGGCCTATAACTCTTATTATTGCCCAACTCAGCCCTGTTGTGTTGGTCATAATCCTTCTCACGAGCCAACCATCAGGTTACCATGATAAAATTAGGAGCATGTAAACAATGCAGGTTTGTACGTACAACAACAATGACCAGATTACTTGAATTAAACACATATTGGGTAGTTTTACATCAGTATCATGCAATTTTGCACTAGTGTTGGAATTGTGTACTTGTCATGAACCAACGCTTGTGTACGCCGATTAGTAAAAACAAATGCTGTTAGTGCATTGGATACGTTGTGCAAATGTTGCTTTGTGCATTAACCATGGGAACAATACCAGTGTAAATGGCATGGCAGTGGTTCAAAATTACATGGAAACAGTGCAATATTGCTCTGACCCTGTCCACCTGAATTTGGGGCTGTCTTGCCAGCATACTGCTCAGCGAGTTATGCTATTGCTGCTGACCTTAAGAGTGGTCTGGAGGCTACAGATTTAAATCCTGCTAAAACCAAAACAATCCTTCACCCGTCCCAGAACGATAAATGGAGTGTTACTGGTGGCAGCTCCTCCGTTAAGGCAGAGGAGCGTCGCCCAACTGCTTTTAAGAAGAGTAAATAAAGGAAAGATAAAATGATAAATAACTCAATGTTATTATCATTTACAATTTTCCTGCTGTGGCAGGGCAGCAGCTTGGCATGGCGGTACTGCTCCGCTCTTGGACTAGGGGAGGAGTAGTGGGCACTCTGCATAGGGGGCCTGAATGTTTGGACAGCCGTCCCGGGCCGGTCAAACATTCATGCGCACTTTGCATATTCTCCACCCAGGCTGCACTACAGCCTGGATGGAGAACATGCCCAGCCCCCCAGTCACCATTTGAGCGCTGAACCATCGAACTCATACCAATCACAATGGTACATTGCAGCGTTGTGATTGGCTCAGGGGAGCCTGGAAGCCTGGGTGCATCCTGTTCCGGCAGAGGGAGGGACGAACAGGAGAGAAGCGACGAGGAGGGGAGGCGGGGCGAAGAAGTAAGTGTTATTGACTTCCCCCCCTGTCTTGCCCCCAGCCACCCTGATCCTGAATATACTGAATATAGTGATACTAACACTCGATTTTAAAGCTCATGAAAAAGTCTAAAACTGTGACCAAGAGACGACATAAAAAAACTTGCAGATGTCATCTACAAAAATGCTTATCCAGTTTTATTTTTGAAGAAGTATACCTCTAAAGCAAGCCATGAAGTTGCAGTTATGTGCCCAGAACTAATGTTAGTGTTTGTGAAGGACATGCTGCCTGACATTTCACCTCAAATGTCAGGCAGCGTGTCCTTCATACATTGCCTCTTTGAAGGCGTTCCACACACATTCACTGATTGCGCTTCATATAGTTACACTCATGCAAATAAAGGTTGCTCTGTAGCTCCTTGAAACCTAAGCGCTAACCAAGTATCTCTTGTTTCGTTTCTTAGGTATGTCTACGACTTCCTTGGAGAAAATCACGATAACATTGTGAAGGAGCTGCTGGCCACCGTGTCCACCTTTGCAGTCACCACCCTGTGGCTCGGCCCTTGTGAAATTGTTTATATCTGGTCCGTTTTCAACTGTTTTGGCCTAAACTTTGAACTTTGGGTACAGATATTTTTCCAGATGCAACCATTTGCTCGTATGGAGGTAAGTGAGGCTAGGCTTCCCCATATCGTGGAACATGTGTATACTACTATAGCCGGATATTTAGAGTTAAACATTGAGAATTGTTGAAGCCCAGCTAGTTCACATTGTGGCACACATGTTTGAAGGGTGAGCACATATGAAAAATCCTGCTTATGGGTTGGATATGCCTCATCCTTATAACAAGTCAAAATACAAGGCCAATCTCAAATAATGTCAATTGTCCTAGTTACCTTCTTGATCAATTAAAATGTTGAGGTTATTATTTTTTTTAAATGGACAGAGTTAACCTAACTACTTTGACAATGATTGATATTAGACCTAGGCATAATTTCTCTTAAAGCGGCGGACTCTTGCTTAATTTTGTGAATTTCGCATTATGCTTGTCATGCAAAATTCACTGAATGACTCCATTATGCCATGTACAAGGGCCAGGGGGTGTCATGCTTCATCATAGGGCTTCTGCTTGTTGGGCCGCAGCTGCAATGCCCAACGGGCCCCACAGGGTGGCTCTTTGCCGGAGATCTTTTCCCTGTAGTTTTAGCTGTAGATGAAGTGGGTGTGTGTGGGAATGGAGGGAGTATCCTAGTGGCATCACTAAGCCCCTCGGCACCCCTACTTACCAGGCACATGGATGGGTAGACCTCCCCCTATGAGGGATCACAATAACTGCCGAACTCACAGAGCCCCCTCTCCTATGGGTTTGCCCCATCCCTGGTTCTGTGTGTCCCCTTACCCCAGCCTAGACCCGCATGATATGTGAGTACTACCTGCAGTTGGGGCCATGATTATGAATGGCGGGCTCACTTAGTCTCCTTCCCCAGGGTCGGTACTTTTTGTCCATCCTACCTAGCCTAGACCTGTTTGACATGTGAGCATCCCTCGTAGCATACACCTTGCTGCGGTGTACACACCCTATAGACCCCTCCTGTTCTACTCCTCATCATGTTGTTAGACTTGTGATCCTCTGACCCTGACTAGGGCAGGATCGCCTAATATGCATCACCCCATCAGGTTTCTGTTTTCCCTTCCCCACCTTGAGGTTGCTAGACACCCTGTATCCCTAACAACCACGTTCGTTTTAAGACTGTCAGTTCAACCTTTCACTGCTTACAGGGAATCTTGCTGGTTTCCCTTTTGATTGTCCTCCTTTCTTCTCCCTGCCCCACCTTCCTCCCTTTCTCACCCTCCTCCATCCCCGTATCCCCTGCCTCTTCCCCCCTTTCTTTGTCCTTATTCTCTATTTAGGTCCCTACTCAGGAGGAACCTTGTTGCAGTAGGTGTATTTTGGGAAGGGTATGGTTTTAATAAAATATTTCTATACATATATATACACAAACCAACCCTCTATGAGTAGCAAGTAGGGTCCGGACGAGATGCCACTTTCTTTATGAAGCACAGGGCATGAAACATGTTGACCATTATCCTAAACTTATAACACTTGACGAGCCCATTATAATCCCTTTATACAAGTATCACAGGTTTTAATCATGACACGGAACCAGCTAAATAAAGTTAATACAGCTACTTCCCATAGTCATTTTTAACTTTATCAACGACACACTCTACTCACCTTTGTACATACACCACAGTTCCCACACACACCCACTTCATCTACAGCTAAAACCACAGGGAAAAGGTCACCAGCAAAGAGCCCCGCTAAGGGCCCATTGGACATTGCAGTGCTGGCCCAACAAGGAGCTGCCCTATGATGAAGCATGACAGCCCCCGGGGTGTGTTGAGGCCCTTGCTCCTTATAGGAGCTATGCCCCTTTCCGCTTAGACTTACAAACCCATTTCCGTCTTTATGTTAGGAACAGAACACCTTGTGATTGATAGTTCATACCGTGGGGCTCGTGTGCTGAATCTTTATTGGCCCCTGGTACCCCCTTGTTATGAGTTACACAATGTATATCACCATTTCCCTGAATATGAGCCAAGTGGTAAAAGTACACAGGCTCACCATATCGCGAGAAATAGGTCACTCCAACCTGGAACCTATCCAGAACAAGACTGTAAACATCACTAAAGACTGATGCAAGATATCACAAAAACATGCTTATGAGAGTGCTAATTTTACTTGAAAGGCTTCTCTGAGTATGCAAAAGACACAGTTGATGGACGGAATGCAAAACAAATCAAAAAATTCACCGCGAGTCAGGAGATCTTGGTTAAATCCATCATAAAATGTTGCTCACCATGCCACCCCAGTTTAGACCTGGCCATTTGTAAATCAGACTTGACCCTGTGCCTCATGAGAACAGTCCTGCCCGAACTGCAAAGCCAGGTCCTCCGTGGACCAGAAAAAAGCATCCAAGGAGCGGTTACGGGGGCTCACCCCTCATCAGCAGGATAGCTTGTATCAAATGGCACAGTGAGCCCGGGACCCATGTCTGGGCATACACGGCACACTTAGGGCGAGAAAGCAAGAGACACACAATTGATGGACTGAATGCTGAACAAATCAAAACATTCACCCCCAGTCAAGAGATCTGGGTTTAATCCATCATTCTTTTGCTCACCATGCCACCCCACTTTAGACCTCACCATATGCAAATCAGTCTGGCCCTGTGACTCATGGGAACAGTCCAGGCCGAACTGCCAAGCCAGGTCCTCCCTCGACTGGAAACAAGCATTCTAGGACCGGTTTCAGGGTTATACCCCTCATCAGCCAGAATAGCTTGAATGCAGTGGCACAGTGAGCCCAGGGCCCACGTCTGGGCATACACAGCATACTTAGGGCTAAAAAGCAAAAGACACACAATTGATGGACAGAATGCAAAACAAATCAAAACATTCACCCCAGTCAAAAGATCTGGGTTAAATCCATCATTCTTCTGCTCACCGTGCTCTCCATGCTACTGGAGTCAAGCTATCCTGGCTGAAGAGGGATGAAACCCCGAAACCGGTCCTAGGATGCTTGTTTCCAGTCCAGGGAGGACCTGGCCTGCCAGTTCGGGCTGGACTGTTCCCAATGGGCACAAGGTCAAGACTGATTTGCATATGGCTGGGTTCAAACTGGAATGCAAATAAACAATGGCTTCAGGCCCAGATCTCTGTACTTGGGTGAATGTATGACATTGTTCTACATTCTGTCTATCTATTGTTCTTTTTGCATTTGTTACCCCGAGTGGGATGGGTATGCTCAGACGTGGGTCCCGTGTCCTCAACACCACTGGAGTCATTCTATCATGGCTGATGAGGGGTGAAGACCTGAAACTCGTCCTAGGATGCTTGTTTCCAGTCCAGGGAGGACCTTGCCTGGCAGTTCGGGCTGGACTGTTCCAATTGGGCACAGGGTCCAAGACTGATCGCACGAGGATCATGGAGGCCCCCGTTTCTGCTTCCCTGGAAGTCTGCTAGTCATATTTTGAGATCTCAGTGCTGTAATTGCAACCTCTACCACGGCATGCCACTGGAGTCAAGCTATCCTGGCTGATGGGGGGGGGGTGAAGCCCTGAAAACGGTCCTAGGATGATTGTTTCAGTCCAGGGCGAACCTGGCCTGGCAGTTCAGGCTGGACTGTTCTGTAGTGTAGTTCCTATATTCCCAATAGGCTCTGCGCATTGGAATAATATCTTCAGTAATATAGACGTAGGACAGAGGTTAACTAGGTCTCCTACTGACGATATTAGACTTAAGTTTTTGTGTGCCAGCTAGCTCAGAGTTCACTAGAAACTTTCTCGAATAAGCGAGGAGGAGTTTAACCTCCCTGGATAGACAAGAAGGGATTTAGTTTCTGACAACCATAGAACATGACAACTTTGCTCTCCCTGATCAAGAGTATATCTCTAGAGTGTGAAAACAAAAGACAGCTATTTTACTCAGTCAATACGTGCGTACTTAGTTTCACCAGATTGCAGAGAAAAGGAGAGACGGGCGTTTTCAATAAAAGGTGTTATTTATTGATCAGTCTCTTTTCTCATACAAGAGAAATGAATCGCTACAATTGCAATACTTATAGTTAAGTAAAGTGCATACAGTAAAAGCAAGATTATGAAATAATACTGTAAAAGCATTGATATGGTTTCTTAGCCATACGATACTTTAAAATGGATAAAATAGATACATACATATATACATTTGACTAATCGTACTCAACTGGTGCTTCTAACTATGCCTACCCCGGTGTACCTGACCTAAGCCTAATACATGGGAAGGAGTAAGTAAGTAGCAGTTTAAGTTAAGTTTGGTTTGCCAAGAATCTGACTCAAGAATTCTCTGTAAGGGTTTAGTCAGTTCAGTACCTGGGGATTTGAAGGCAGGAGGGCTGGTATCTCTCTCTCAGAACTCGATATCCCAGTTCACCCGCAAGGGCAAGCTGGAAGTGCCGGAAGCTGGATTTCTCGGCAGGAGAAAAGACAGCGTCTCTCTCAGCGCGTCAAAAGGGAGGGGCAGCGTCCGTGGGCTCTCATCAGCTGGGCTCTCGGCAAGTAGTCGCTGCTCCAGATTCACCACCACCGTGTCCTTGCTTAAGGCAGCGTTGGTATATTTATACCGTAAAGGTGCCGGGTTTGACGTAAGGATGGACATAAGACGTCAATAAAGATGTCATTAAGAACTGGTCGTTCTTACAGTATTACAGGAGTTCTCGGACTAAATCAAAACAATAGCAGAGGGGATTTCCCAGGTTAGCTGGAGGTTTGGATTTGTTTAAGAACTCGGTGTGCTTTCTAGGGGGCTGGAGGAATAGGCTTGCTTAATGTGACAGCATGCGCTATGACCGAATTATGAAAAAGGGTTTCTGTGCCGTTTGCAGGGATATTATTGATTTATAACCGGACAAGGGCAAAGAATAGGATATTGATTCAGGTACCTAGATAAAACACACTACACCCACTCCACGAATTCATGTCCATAATTACTAAAACTAAGCAATAGTAAACATATCTAACGGTGCATGTGTATACCGATCCACCCCAAAATACATTATTTTGCATCTGAAATGGTATATGCGAAATACACGAAAAATGAGTATAGGTACTGTATGCTTTCAAGCAGCGTAATCATTCAAAAAAGATGCACATATATATCAGCATGAATAATTTGCGAAAATTACACATAAAATGGCTCTTAATACAGAAAAAAAAAAAGTGCGAGACCATTCCATCACATATAAATACAGTTTTGTTAATATGCTAGAGGCTGAGGTAATATATTGTCTCTAGAGTTCCTAAAAATAGAAGCTCTGTTCTCTAAGAATAGTTCTACTTTAAGCAGAGGATGAGTGCCAAAAAAAAGGTAAATATTTTGGAATCGGGGAAAAAATTGTTTCGTTTTCAGGGGAGAAAAAAAAAGTTCCAAATAGTCCCAGTAGTTTTTGTTTTTTAAAGCTGAAGGCCAAATGCAGAGTTCAGGGAACGCTGTGTGCTCGTTTGCTTAAAGTTATTCTCTTTGTTCGGGGGAAAACATCATTTCAGACAGACTTTCAAAAAAACAGCCTACTGCCTCAGGTGAAAGTTCGACCAAGTTGGAAAATGTCGCTACCATGCAATCTTGAGCATGATTGCTTTCAACGATGTTTTGATCAGCATTGCTTACAGAAGGTCGTACCTGGTTGATGCTGCTCTCATCTCATACTTCACTACCCTTCAATCGCAGTGGTGAAGTCTCAACGAATGCCGTCATCAGGATGGGTAACCGCTGGGGACAACACGATGCATGAGCCTTTACTGGACCCAACAAAGTATCTGTATCCAATGGTACTTCTGATTGTAGTGTAAGACAGGTGTCCAACACGCATTCTTCGCCGCATAGCATACATCTTAACACAGGTAAGACACAATTCTGCCATATGGGTCTGAATGAAAGAAACCAGGTCATATTCAGATCGTTTCTTCCATTGTTGCCGGAGTTTTGTCTGTGACATGGCTTGCCATAACGAAGCAGCAGTAGTAAAAATAGGATGCCTGCTACGAGTCCCAACAGAAGTGGAAGTCCGCCAAAAAGTGAATGGACAAAATTTGGAAAAATACCCAGGACTGCTTTGAAGGGTGTTAACAGTCACGAAAAAACTGTCTTAAATACACTCGAGATACCATTTGTATCAGAAATGTTTAAGATTTCGTTTAGCATTTCTGCGAAGTGTAGGGGGCAATTTGTTGATAATAATGCATGTATCTCTGTCGTTGTCCTTGCAACTTGGAGATCATACGTTTCTTTTGATGATGTCAAGTGAACTGGCGTCTGTAGAAGCACAGTCTTCATTCTGCTTAAAGTATCAATTCGAATAGAAGAGATATTCAAACTGGGTCAAATTTTTCCCTCCCTGTCTGGAGTGTCGTTTGGAAACAATACTCGCTCACAGCAAGTGACCATGGAACTTACACTAACTAGATAAGCTTTTCCTGGCACTAGGCCACAACATCTGTGATCCACAATTAGAATGTAGCTCCCGTTAGAAAGCCGTCTAAAGAATGGCTCTATTCGAGGTGCAGGTGTGCCAAGCTGGTGACATGAAAGGTTATTAGAAGTCCCCTCACAGGCCCCATGCAAATTTATGCCCTGACACAGAAGTATACCACTTAGTGATTTTTCACAATTATTACCACTAAGAAATACACTCTGTCCATTTTCACTATAACATATGTGTGTGTAAGATAATTTCCATGTTGACTTAATGTATCCTTTACCCAACCTTTCATACTGGCCTGCCTGTATATACTTTTGGCAGTATCGAAATTGGAAAGTCGTTATCGGAATAGTTATTATCCCATGTGTTATCCATTCAATGACAGGTCGTTCTGACATTGTCAATGGTAATCTCTCGAGTTTTTCAAAGCTCAGAATTGTATATTCTGCTCCCTTTTGTGCCAGGCTGATTTGTGTATCAGTAAGGTTATAGATAGAGAATAATGACGTGGTGTTGATTAAACGCCAAGGCACGTAGCCTGAACGCAGATTTTGTAACGTCCAGCCAAGCTGTACAATAGAACGCAATTGGGACTGACCGTGTTGTAACATCAGTAAGTCTTGCTCTATTATATCGATTGCAGATGATACAATGCTGTCCAGTGAATATATTCTGGAAGACAGAGTCATTAACCCATTGTCCACAACAGAAAGTGATTTTTACAAATTAATACGGTCAATTTCCCGTATTTTCCATGTTGTCTTAATTTGAGTTACTTTCCAAGCTTCGTTGTAAGCTGCATATATAGAGGCCGCTATGAAACGTTTTTGACGCTGTTTGCGTGGTCCCATGAATGAAATCTCGCAAGTCAGCACCTTCTTTTTAAGTAAAGTCAAGTGTTGCTTAATTTCTGCCAGTGTGGATGTTCGTAGCCATTCAAGGCAGAGTTTACCCACACTGTATGTTGTTACAATCCCTGGATGTTGTCGCTGGGAGTATCTAGATGTAAATGTAAATGTACAGGAATTTATATAGCGCAAATCACCAAGCAGTTTCTAAGCGCTTGCTTAGGGAACCCGTCCTGGTATTCCCCTGTGAGATAACCCCGGCAGGGTATCCGCAAGGTGAAAGCCAGGCATCCCGCCGCGAGGGGCCGTTGTGGAGATTAAGCAAGCTATTGCCCAGAGTCGCAGAGTGTGAACCCAATGTAACGAGTAGGCACCGGAGCGAGAATTGTCGAGTCCATGGACATTTTGGGACTCAAGACCCCACCGGGCCGGGAATTGAACCCTGGTCCCGGGCTGACCTCTGCTTCCAGGTATGCCTCCTCTAACCAGTGAGCCACACTTCTAGGGTCTGGCCTGGACATTTTTAACCCCTGTATTTTGTTCAGGAATGTATCTTGATAGTTATTTGTGTCTGTGGGCCAGATCAACCATTTTTTCCAATCAGGATGTGTTCTGTTTTGGTTAAAAATATGGGATACGTCTATCTCTACATCTGTAGTGCTATTACTGTCAGGTGTTGGCTTTGGAGTAGACGGTTTGTTCAAGTCTTTTATTTTGGCTAGGCCAAGACAGGTTGTCTGTTGAATTGTGTCATTCAAAAATATAATTTGTTCTGGGATCATGCAGGCTCTAAATAATGATTCTATACCTTGGACCTGCCAATCTTTAGTACCCCAGATGGTTTTCGTTTCAATATTATTGTTCCAAAAATCAAAACCAAATGTATTCATTTTTTCAAAAAATGTTTCTGAATAGATTAATTTTGTGTTTGTCAGCATGGTTTTCCTTCCTGTCTTATTTAACAGTTTGAAATAAAACGTTTCTGCATTACTTGTGTTAAACCCTGAGAAGTAAGAACATTTTTCATAAAATGTATTTGAACTGCCTTTTGGTGGAGTTGCACAATGTTCCCTTTGATTATAATTAAAAACATTTCTAGGTTGAACAGATTTATGCAAATAATGATTACCAAAGTGGTTGTAACAGTACATCTGGTCATAATTAGATGATGTAAGTAATCATGTTCAGTAAATTTAGCTGACATAACTAGGTCTGACATCATATCATTAATACTTTCAAAGTCCCAATCATCAGAAAATGTGCTCGGTTTTACAAAGTCACTTAATGAAACCTTGAATCGATGAGGATACTTCAGGAGCTCGACCGGGCCATAGATTTCGTAATCAGTTTTGTCCCATGCTACCCCATCGGGTAATGGATTGGCTGTGAAGTTCACTGAAGAAAGTTCTATTTTCTCGATGTGTGAAGACTTGTGTAGTTTTAGGACTAAGTTGATTTTCTGGCTTGCTGTGTCCATTTTAACATATTTCCCCTCAATTAAATGTCCCAACCATAGTACCATGATGAGCCAAAGCAGGAGGAAAAGTACACCCAGTACCACCCAAAATTCAATCCATGGAGAAATCAGATAGGTTGCTTTTAGTTGATGAAAAAGTTCTTTAGTCTTGTCTTTAAAAGTTGTTGCTGATGTTGGCTGTTCCTCAGGTTCACTCGGATCCTCAGAAAAGTCATCGAAATTGATGAAGTAGCCTGATGCAGTTCTGTCAATGGTTTCAATCGCTTCTGGATTTATTTTTGCTTTCTGATTTTTCCTTGTTTCATTAGCACAGTCTGTGGCTACATCATTGTATACTGGCGTTTCTTGATGCATTATTGCGATTTGGGTTTCAAGAGGTTTAAGTTCCATGGCTTTGTTGCATATTCCTTGTTGATTCACTGTAGGTTTATCAAATGTGATCAGTCTTTCAGTTTGAACTTCTTGATTTGTAGCAAACTTTGGTGTTCTGCTACGTCTTGGGAGTCCACTTGGCCTACTACTTGTTATTGGCCACATGATTGTGGTTTAACCAGGTCGATGGATACAACTCGGTTCTCCTTTTTACCAGCAAGGGGCGGTAGTACAACTGATCTTGTTCCGTTGACAGCTAAGACAGGTACCGATTTTCTGTAAGAAGGCCCAAATTCCTTCTTCACCGCTATTTTCTCTCTGACCAGATCCCCAATCTTTGGAATCCAGACAGGCCTTGCTGGGACCGGTGGTTTCTCTTCAGTGGCCGTTGGCTGTTGTTTCAACTTTATGTTGCTCAGGTTTTTTCTTGTTTCATTTAAGTCCTGTAAAATAGCCAAACGATCTTTGATATCAAAGCATTTTTCTTTCACCACTGAAGTTTGACTATCGAGGTCCTGGATTAGCATTCTAGTCCCGAACAATAGTTCGTACGGACTGAGACCTTTTAGAGAATTTCTTTGCAAATTATTAAGACTACGTTGGACACTTATTAAATGTTTGACCCACCCAGCCCCCGAACCTAATACCTTTGCCGTTATAGACTGCTCTATGCCTCGGTTTTTTCTTTCCACCATCCCGTTTCCTTCAGGAAGGAAGTGATAAGAGTCCCGCAATGCAATGCCCATGCTGGCCGTTGCCTCCCCACAAGCTCGAGAGCTTAAAAGCAGGACACTGGTCAGAGTGTAGCATGCCAATCGCGTATATGCCGCTATAGACTCGCAAATCTTTTTATAACAGGTCAGACGTCAGCCGACAGTTGGGGTCTACATTTTAAGTGATACTAGTCTCTATATGTTAATGTGACGCATTATTCCTACTGTGTATTTTATGTAGATAGCCTAATCCTTTTGAGCGAAACGCCATGGCAATACACCGTCTTGGTCGCCACTGCGATCTCTGTTGCAGTTTGGACAGTTTTTTGCAAATATGTGATGTTGCAGGCTCATTCCTGGCCACCAGTATGTGGATTGTAATTCTTCCAGAGATTCCTTAATCCTAAGGTGTCTAAGACCTTCACCCATGTGTGCGTCTGCTATTAACAATACTCTCCTGTTTGTGTTTGGAATTACTCTATCCCCCACTCCAGGGATTTGAGCAAAAGGAACGGAGTTTGCATCTATTATGTATGTATAATGGAGCGGATAGTTGATGGGTAGCGCTAAGCGGTCGCCTTTTGATGACGTTTTCACCGCTAGCATTGTTTCCCCGTCAATGTATTTTTCTGAACGCTTTTTTGTAGCTACGGAAGCCGGCTTACTTGCTTCTGCTGTGGCTGTCTCAGCCAATGAATTCCCTGAAACGTGAACGCCATCACGTTCATGACTCAGTGAATGTATCACGTGAGTCTTTGGTAGTTCTTTCTGTAAAAGAACTACTTGTTCCCAAAGCAATTTTTGCTTTATTGTGGCACCTGTGTCATCTTTGTAATCATTTTGAACCCAGTTCTGCAAGTCGTTACTGTATGATTTGACGCAGTAATATGAATCGCACACTATTAGTGTCGGGAATTCGCGATCCGCATTATCTAGCGCCATTTTTAACGCTATTATTTCAGTCTGTTGTTATGAATTGTTTTCTACAGAGTGTGATTTTGTTACCAGAGGTCTCAATTTACCTCCGCGCCATACGTATTTAACAATCTCGCATGTGGCGTTATAGGCTTGTTTTCCCCAAACCGAGGGTTGTGCATGTCCGTCTGTATATATTACACAGGCGTACTGTTGTATGGGCAGAATGTCGATTGGCAGAGGATATTCTCTTTAATATTCTAGATTTTTTCATTTTTTCATTTCCGGGTCAAAATAGTATTTCACTTTGTCTGTAGCAAGAGAATTTTCCCATTGTATCCATTTTGGATTTAATGCCATAGTAGGTAAATTACATGGGCTTGTTAATGCCTCAAAGGCTGATTCTGCTGTTATAACAGTAATCTGTCTGCCATCAGCTTGGTCTCTTTCTTTTCTACAGCTGTTTGAACTGCACGAACAATGTTTTTCTTAATGCTGAATGTTTTTTAGCTTCTGTGTACAAATGTGATTTGTATGCTATTGGTACCGTTTCTCCCTCATTAGAGGTTAGGTATGTGAATCCGCATCTTCCTGGGATGACTCGAATCACAAGGTTGCGTGTGTTATCGCGTGTTTGCAATTTTGTTTTAGCTAACATGTCTGTTTGCAATGATCTCAAACTTTCTGTGTGTTTTTGAGTCCAATAGATTGTTTTAAAATCTGGTTTTATTAGTTCATAGAGAGGTTTAACCCTCTCTGCATAATTTAGAATGTAAGTTCTTCCGAAATTCAGGAAACCTAGAATTGATTGTAAGTTTTTCAGCGTTCTTGGTGCTTGGATTACAGCACATTTCTCTAAGAAATTGCCTGCCAGGCTTTTGCCTTCACTTGATAATTCATATCCTAAAAACAGGACAGTTAGATGGGCAATTCTTGACTTTTTGAAGTTGAATTTGTAACCCTCTGCTGCGAACCCAAGTATTATGGTGTTCACTCTTTTCAAGTGAGTATCCAAGTCATCATCTGCTAGATAGATGTCATCGACATAAGATAATGCCTCATCATCATACATTTGTAGTAACTCTGTTACTCTTGCTGAGAATAATCCTGGGCTGTTCTTGAACCCCTGTGGCAAACGACAGAAATTTTTTCTGCGAGCCATTTATTGAGAAAGCGGTCAAATATCTGCTTTCAGGTGCTATATTTTGACAAAAGAATCCATTAGAGATGTCTAATGTTGTTTTGTATTTTTTGCGCACTATGTTATTCATTAGTGCTGCACTGTGTGAGTTTTGTACTGCAAAAGTTTTGCAACATGAGTTAAGGTGTCTGTAGTCCAAAACTAGACGATATGAATCGTCTGGCTTGGAGACAGGAAACAAAGGATTGTTCATTTGTGAGGTGCAAGTTTCAATCACCCCCTGGTATTCAAGTTGATCTAAGATCTCCCTGACCTGTTTTTTAGCTTCTTGCTTGATTGGGTACTGCCTCTGTGCAGTTGGTTGTGATTTTAGCTGGATTTTGTGAGGAGGTGAGTCCTCATCCCATCCTACATGGTTTTTATATAATGCAGGAGCCTGGGCTACTGCCCACTTTCTTGCAAGTGTATATTTTTTATGTATTGGAATGTGATTTGAGAAGGCAGGCATAATCATTTCTTCGCCATGAGGGCACTCCCTGACAAACTCTGGTGGCCAGTCTTTTTCAGCTAAAAGGATGTCATAGCCTTTGGAGAGGTTATCCCAAAATAGACCCCTTATTTTCCTAGTCTTATCTCCCTCTATACGTAATGTTATTTCGTATATTTTATGAGGTTTGCTAACTCTGGTGTCTGCAGTTTCCACCTGTATTCATTCGTGTCCACTGTCTCCAGATGATTCATCAGGATCTTGCGAGCTATGCTCACTTCTGCTGCGCTGTCTAGCATTGTCTGAGCCCACTCTCCGTTTTTCAGCTGTGTCCTCAGGATCCTCGGCATGTTTGATTACTTTAATACTGGCTACCTTCTTTTTTGGAAATTGTAATTTTTTACTTTGATGAGCAGGTTCCTTGTCTTTGGACTTGACGTGCTCTTCCCTGTGTTCTGACCGTCCTCTTCTTTCCGATTTCTGCAAGGAAGTCTGAAAAGATCGAGAGGGACGTGTATCAATATCTTGATATCTATCAGGTTTCTTCAAATTATCCCTATTTCTAAGGTTGTATCTTTTCTCAGAGGGCTCCCTCTGGGGAGACTTGTGTCCTTGGTCTGGAGATCTTTCTCTCCGCCGAGGAGACCTTCCTCTGGACTGGAATCTTTTTTCTTTGGGAGTGGATTGTTTATTTCCATCCCAGCTCTTTTTTTGAGTGTTCAGATTATTTTTAATAAATATCTTTTCAGGATTTTCAGTTAGTTGTGGTTTTACTGGTTTGCCACCCAAACTATCTCTTCCTAGTTCTTCATAGGATTTCTCTATGATTCTGGCAAGTTCAAATGGTTGTTCTGCTATATCTGTTTCTTTCAACTTCTGGCGGAGCGCCACAGATGCTGCTTCCCCTTTTATATTGGCTAGTAATATAGCCCAGACCTGCTTGAAGTCTTTCAGTAATTTCATACCCAGAGTTAAAGCAGGTTCTGGACCGTATTCATTTTGAATTTGTCTTAGCACATCTGGTATTACCGCCATGGACGGAACACCATGTGTTTTTGTGTAAATGGAAGCAAAGACTGTGCCCCAAGTGTCACAGTCCTCCACATGTGGTGCGATCCCCATTGGAAGACAGATAGTCAGAATTCTGTGTTTCTCAGTAGGGGTAGTATCCGGAAATACTGCCTCTATTTGAGTGATTTTTTGTGCTAACCAGAATGGAATTTGTTCCCGTTTAATGGGTACTTTACCTAGACATGACTGTATGTTCTGTGGTGTGATTTTATTTGTGTTCCCCTGATGAGGGGTCAGCTGTGGAATTTTAATAGCTGGTTGGACTGTTGAAGTCCGCATTACATATTGGACTAATTGTCTATGTATTTTAATTAGTACTTTTAGTTGGACTAGAAGTTCTGGTATAGACATTTTCTCAATGTCTGGATGTGGTGTGTAACCGGCTAGAACCGGCCACGTTGCTCCTGGTCTACCTAGTGTACCGAGCCTGGTGATGTGATCATTATGTTTTAGGGCGCCTTTAAACCAGAGCAGGTGCTCTTGGTATTTTAATGGTATTTCCACCTCCTCGAAAGGAGTGTACTCATCCGGTGGTTCCTCTATTTTGTAATAGTGGAACTCATGTGTGACAGCGTTTGCTGCTGGAAAGTTTATCCATGAATAGAATACCTCTGTCTGCCGATATTCATGTGCCTCAATTACGAATATGACTGTACCACCTCTCGATGTTAGTCCATTTTCTATTAGCTTAAGAGTTATAGTTTTTCTTATGCTGACCGGGATGAGTATTGCACCCGGGTCTTGCTTTAGGAGACTTTTGTCTTCCGCTAGGAGTTGGGCTGCTATTCTAGCTGCCTCCCTTTCTTCTTCATTGTCTGACATTTTACTGACAAGAAGGTTTTTTGTTGCAGATTCAAGGAAACAAAGATTAGGTGCACAATATTTTGGAACACTGTATCCTTCAACGTTGAATAAACTAAAAACTATAAATAGAAATCTCTTTCCACTAAGTTCCGGCGGATTTTAACCTTTGACCCACTCCAGACGTCTTTGGAGTATTTACGGGAGAAAGGGTCTGTGTGAAAAAGCACGACTGAGTTACTCTAATGCCTTGCGTTAGATTTATCGCCTTACCAAACGTTGGGCGCCATGTACTGTAGTTCCTATATTCCCAATAGGCTCTGCGCATTGGAATAATATCTTCAGTAATATAGACGTAGGACAGAGGTTAACTAGGTCTCCTACTGACGATATTAGACTTAAGTTTTTGTGTGCCAGCTAGCTCAGAGTTCACTAGAAACTTTCTCGAATAAGCGAGGAGGAGTTTAACCTCCCTGGATAGACAAGAAGGGATTTAGTTTCTGACAACCATAGAACATGACAACTTTGCTCTCCCTGATCAAGAGTATATCTCTAGAGTCGTGTGAAAACAAAAGACAGCTATTTTACTCAGTCAATACGTGCGTACTTAGTTTCACCAGATTGCAGAGAAAAGGAGAGACGGGCGTTTTCAATAAAAGGTGTTATTTATTGATCAGTCTCTTTTCTCATACAAGAGAAATGAATCGCTACAATTGCAATACTTATAGTTAAGTAAAGTGCATACAGTAAAAGCAGGATTATGAAATAATACTGTAAAAGCATTGATATGGTTTCTTAGCCATACGATACTTTAAAATGGATAAAATAGATACATACATATATACATTTGACTAATCGTACTCAACTGGTGCTTCTAACTATGCCTACCCCGGTGTACCTGACCTAAGCCTAATACATGGGAAGGAGTAAGTAAGTAGCAGTTTAAGTTAAGTTTGGTTTGCCAAGAATCTGACTCAAGAATTCTCTGTAAGGGTTTAGTCAGTTCAGTACCTGGGGATTTGCAGGCAGGAGGGCTGGTATCTCTCTCTCAGAACTCGATATCCCAGTTCACCCGCAAGGGCAAGCTGGAAGCGCCAGAAGCTGGATTTCTCGGCAGGAGAAAAGACAGCGTCTCTCTCAGCGCGTCAAAAGGGAGGGGCAGCGTCCGTGGGCTCTCATCAGCTGGGCTCTCGGCAAGTAGTCGCTGCTCCAGATTCACCACCACCGTGTCCTTGCTTAAGGCAGCGTTGGTATATTTATACCTGAAAGGTGCCGGGTTTGACGTAAGGATGGACATAAGACGTCAATAAAGATGTCATTAAGAACTGGTCGTTCTATCAGTATTACAGGAGTTCTCGGACGAAATCAAAACAATAGCAGAGGGGATTTCCCAGGTTAGCTGGAGGTTTGGATTTGTTTAAGAACTCGGTGTGCTTTCTAGGGGGCTGGAGGAATAGGCATGCTTAATGTGAAAGCATGCGCTATGACCGAATTATGAAAAAGGGTTTCTGTGCCGTTTGCAGGGATATTATTGATTTATAACCGGACAAGGGCAAAGAATAGGATATTGATTCAGGTACCTAGATAAAACACAATACAGTTCCCTATGGGCAAAGGGTCAAGGCTGATTTGTATATGGCTGGGTTCAAACTGTAATGGCATGGTGAGCAAAAAACCGATGGATTCAGGCCCAGATCTCTGTACTGGGGTGAATGTATGACATTGTTCTGCATTCTTTCCATCAATTGTTCTTTTTGCATTTGTCACCCCAAGAGGGACGGGTATGCCCAGACTTGGGTCCAGTGCTCTCCATGCCACTGGAGTCAAGCTATCCTGGCTGATGAGGGGGTGAAACCGCGAAACTGGTCGTAGGATGCTTGTTTCCAGTCCAGGGAGGACCTTGCCTGGCAGTTCGGGCTTGACTGTTCCCATTGGGCACAGGGTCAAGACTGATTTGCATATGGCTGGGTTCAAACTGGAATGGCATGGTGAGCAAGAAACAATTGATTCAGGCCCAGATCTCTGAACTGGGGTGAATGTATGCCATTGCTCTGCATTCTGTCCATCAATTGTCCTTTTTGTCTTTGAGTATGCAGGCAGATAGAAAGTGTAAAGTCAGAGATTCTAGTATGAGCTTGATTACGGTCTATTAGAGAGGCTGTGAAGACACTAAACCATTAGACTAGTGGGCAGCGCACGAGGATCATGGAGGACCCCGTTTCTGCTTCCCTGGAAGTCTGCCTGTCTTATTTTGAGATCTCAGTGCTGTAATTGCAACCTCTACCACGGCATTGCATTAAAGGTAAAACAATTTGCTAAACTGGTGCCATGTTTTTTTGCGTGCCAGCAAACCTTTTTTATCTTTCAAAACGAACTTCCAAAGGTGGAATTTATTATAGGAAAATAAAAATCAACAACACTGATGTGCAAAGAGTTTTTTCCCTTTACGTCCAGGCCATTGTTTAATTCCCTGCCCAGGACCGCCACACCTTGAGTGGCAGTTCCAGACAGGAAACCCCAATTATTTTTTCCCCATCCTAAATGTGATGCAGTGATTGCCACTTTGACCAGGGAGACCAGTGGTAGAAGTCTCACTGGGTCAAAGGTTTCGGACTTTGCGGCCAGTTAGCTCCATTGGTGGAAACCCAACAGTTCTCCCACATCTAGATGAGGTTGGAGAACTGTGAATTTGACAGGATATCTGCTGGGTTTTTTCAAGATACCTCACTTCTCCCGTACTCAGTATGACTCAACCCTTTCTCTTTTGCCTTTTATACAACTTCAGGGAGGACCTCACTGTACCCTTGAAGCATCCAATCCATCAACTTCACTCAGTCTATATTACCATAATGGCCATTTTAGATAAGTCTCCTTTCCACATTGAACATGGACTGTAAGGATATGCTGAGTACTGTGGTCACTCCATATCTTAGAATACCTTCTGCCAGTGCCTCCTCATGTCACACCAAAAAAGCCCTTAGGATGAACTGCTACACTAGAAGTGGCCCCTATTCAACAAGTTTTAACCATGATACCCTGCACTTACTAAGGGGGGATTGGGCAATACGACCACTTGGCTAGTATGAAAGATTCTGTAAGTATGTTTCAGAAACCTTTGGCACACCTGATATTCAAACAAATATTACCTAGTAATTTCACTCTTTGATGCTCAGTTTAGACAGTGTAATCAGCCATGATGTGGTTAGAAAATGATATTTCCTCATCTCTCAGTGGACCAAATGTTTTACTTGCATTTGTTTTGGGAAAGCTTTTGTTTGTTAAATAGACTGCTTTGTAGTGTGGTATCTGGCAATGTTCAGAAGTGTGATCGGAACTCGCCATTTTGTTTGCGAAAGGAGCAACAATATTTGTGGTACTCACGAATCGCAGAGGCAAGAGGGCGTAGCCATCCTCCATGCAACCTACAGGGAGCCGCATCAATGCTTTGCGGTGGATATCAATAGACATAGGGCCAGATGTAGGTGTCCAAATACCGGTCGGAAACGGCCGAAAATACCGATTTTCGGCCGTTTCCGACCGGTATTTGGACATTGGTATGTAGGGGAATGTGAAATTACAGAATCGGTAATTTTACCGATTCTGTAATTTTACCGATTCGGTAAAATACCGAATTGGTAAAATTACCGATTCTGTAATTTCAGATGTAGGTAGCACTGTTTTCAGTGCTACAAGGGTTTAGGAATTCTTAATTTATCACCAACTATTAGTTGGTGGTAAATTAAGAAAACCATTTAAGAAGCATTTTTTTTTGCTTTTTACACAGGGCCATGTTGCGGACATACATGCCCTAAGGGCATGTATGTCACCAACATGTGCACCCATGCACAATTGAGGGGTGCAACAGGGTGTCAAAGTGACACCCTGCCACCCTTCAATATTTCCCCCAATTACCGAATCGGTATTTACCGATTCGGTAACTGACATTGATTCCTATGGGCCTCAAGGCCCATAGGAAACAATGGCAGTTACAGACTCGGTAAATACCGCTTCATTAATTACCGAATCATACCGATTCGGTAATTAATTCGGTAAATATACCTACATCCCGATTGCCAGCTCTTAAATACCGAATCGGTATGATTCGGTATTTAAGAATCGGTAATCGGGGATTACCTACATCTGGCCCAAGGATGTTTAATGAACTTTGCTTTTGTCTCAATGACGTCCGTAGTCCCCCCATTGTGAAATGCAGGTCTTCATTATTTTCTGCATATACTGCTTCCAGGGTCCTATGCTCCACCAATCCGGGTTCACCAATTCAACTCAAAGCCAATGAAGGTCTGTGAGCTACTATAGACTCAGGAGGCCCTCCCCACATTCTACAGGAAGACCCATGATCTTCTGTTACGCTACTGCTTATCCTTGGTAAATAGGCACCCTATGCTAAGGGCCCATGGCATTATGGTGCAGGGGAGGATCAAATTATCTGGTAGGGTTGACAAAATTATGCTGCATCAAAAAGCAAATTATGCAGCGTAATGCAGCATATTTTGTGACACCATTAGGCCATTATTTTTTCATTTTTACACACATTAATACTGTATGGGCAAAGTTTTCATCTTATTAATACCAATTTAACATTCAAATACAGCAATAAGCAACAGAAAGGTGACTGGTGGACCTTTGGGAAGGTCCTTCCACTGCTCAGCAACCTGTATCACTGCATGTTTATTAACTTTTCATCCATTAGTGCAAGAAACATTCTTTTCTTAAAATCTGCAGATTATGCAGCAGATTATGGGGTATGTGGCAAATGTGGCAACTCCAAAATTATAGGGAAAACTCCACAGTCACAAAATTGCATGATTCCAGATGCCTTACCTATGTATTTTAAATATCAAATATTAAATGTGTTCACTGATTTAATTTGCTTTCACTATCCACTTAATCTCTCATTTTATGTCATTGATAGGCCAACATGTCAGAAGCAATGTCTCGGAGAATCAGGGGGCTCTTTGGTGCTGCCAACTTCTGGGCTATTATTCTTTATAACATCCTGTCCCTGAACAGCTTGAACTTCGCTCTGCTTGTTTCCAAGAGGATTTTAATTACAGGTAAAAACATCTTAATTCTTTCACTACTTTCCAGAATGGATATTATAATTGCATCTATTCATGAGGGAAGAAGAGACCATGTGTCAAATGGGATCCTTTCCTCTTCAATATTCCTGACTATTTACGCCAATCCAGCCACTCTTGGGCTAGAGATCTATCAAGCTTCACTGAGAAGAGTTCTGAGAGGTTAGAAAATCAAGCAAAAGGGATGGTGGACTCAGTTATAGAAATGGATGGG